>NW_027412606.1:18284421-19586260 GCF_025532065.1 Leptinotarsa decemlineata
ATATGGAGGATATAGCTTTGACACAAGAAACAAAACCAAAGTAACAAAAACAAATCCATTAAAAAGTCAATAGGTCCAGAAATCATTGTTATATTGCACTGCAAGTTTATGACCTACTTCCATATGAAACAAAAAACAAATAAATATTCCACGAATATAAAACTCTAGTCATAAAATGCCTTGGTTGCGAATCCCCGTATTACTATTCATCGAACAATTGAAATATGACTAAAAACGTTCATTACGATACATATCCAGGTGCTCCTGAAAGAAACCTAACCATATAGATACTACATTATTAGAAACATTATATTCAATGAAAAATATTTGCTGCAACACTAGCATTACTCACCCACTCTCTGACGCTTACATCGCCAACTGTTTAATATCTTTACTTCATGTATCAAGGACTGGGTTCTTTTAGGAGTAGGATTAGACAATAGATATGTATTTACTCAACAGACCTACAAGTAGTCACTTCATACTTTCGGTTCTCAGATACTTTAATCGCCATCTAGACAATCATAATTTGTTACCTATTCATGAACTATTTATTATTTTTATTATTATTAAAATTACTCAAAATACAACTCACTTAAATATTACTTGAGAATTACTTCATTGAGAGTCAAAAGGCCTGGTGTTGCAGGTGGCGTTCAAAACAAAAAAGATCAGAAACTTAAATTCAGACATTATCGTGAAAGCAACAAGTGAAGTTTCACACATGTGAATGAAGACTATGATGAGACAGTTTCATAAACTTCAGGATAATCTTTTCGACAGTAACTTCGACCATCGATAGTGACTTTGAAAAAAAAGTAATTTGAAAATTTTCAAATATTCTGAAAGGTTATAACCCGATAAATTCGCACGCAAAGGCGATAAATCTATAAATGGACATAAGAAATCTTATATTTCTGATAATTTGGTTAGGTATATGTTTTCCAAACGTTGCTGTCAACCATCAATGCAACATGCACCAAAGTGCAGAAAACATTATATGATAACAATTTTGCGATACATTAAGGAAGTTTAAATTGAAAGGGGCATTGAGCAACTATTGGGGAATTTATTTAGTATTCACATGATTCTCTCTCTCGCTCTCTCTCTCATTCTCGCTCTAATAGTCTTCTAACGAACTTCCAGTGGGCGGAAGATAACGGAAATCAGAAAGCTCTTCCTACATTTGGCGAACTGTAATTTGCTATTCTTCCTGGAAAAGTCTTTTTCTCATAGTCGCAAATTTTTAGTACCTGTTTGGAGATTAGTAGAATCCAAGTTTTCGTTATGTTACATTGTAACTCCAATTGTTGAATTGAATCTGCAAAACTATTCTCCTAATAACGTATTCAAATAACCTTTTATTGTAAAACCAAACAGTTCCACAAAAACGCGTTTTTGTAAAACCATTTAGTGAAAATCTCACAATATGTTGTCTTTTGAATACATTAGTTATCGATTTTCACCAAGTATCGGCCAATTCCATCATATATTCTTTCAATAATGACGTGAGTACAATAAGAAGCAGGTTGTATTTATCAATATTGATCCCGTCTGTTTTCGAATATTTACTGAGAAAATGGTTTGAAACGTTTTCATTCGATATTTTTTTATATTTTTTTTTTTTTCATTTTGGAAGCTGAAGCTTTCTGGGAGTTCAATTGAAATTGAATATCAAAAATTCCGATAGAATTCGCCTACAAAGACTCCAAAACTCTTGCACCCGACTGATGCGATATTAAAAGACGGACTCCGACCTCAAGTTACATTACTGTACTGGGCTGGTTGCCTATGAATAAACGACGTATTTTGCATTGCTGTGTATTATATCACCAAACTGAACTCACAAAAAAACCTTCATATCTCTACTCAAAAATTCAGAGGCGTTCTGAAGCGCACAATGTAAATGTCCGGTTTCGACAGAAATTATCTGTACCCTTGCACAACACTTCGCTTTAACGAATTTGCTTCTCCTATGGCATCGCTGAAATCTACAATTGTATCCCTGATGATTTCATAAACTTGTCAATCTTTAATTTCGAAAAAAGGTTGGAGGTCTTTTGCTGGATGGTACTTCAACAATAGACTTCTGATTATTTTGATGAACTTATGTGAAATTCATTACACTTTGTGATTATTTTTATTTATATTAATATGTAAATTATTTATCATTTGTACCATGTTTATGAGTGGTATATTCTTTTAATTTTTTTTTTTGGGAAGAACCAGTTCTTGTCACTGGTCCCCTCACGTGGTTGCGTGGAAGAGCGAATGATGCCATTTGTTACTCATCATTAATTAACCTTGTTCTCTGTAACTGCTGTTTGTTTAGCAATAAAAACATTTATTATTATCATTATTATCATTTTTGTATATCGAATATGATTAGAGGATTATAATTCAATGAACAAAACAAAAATACCGAAAATAAAGTACTGAAAAATTGAAAAGTAGTGACAGATCTTAGAATCTATGTTTTTATATAAATGGTGTGACTTTTGCAAATTTGTCACTTCACACTCACTAAGACAATTAAGCAAAATTACATTTTCATTTTCAACTATAAAATAATTATTTTTTGGACGAGAACTTTCCAATGTAACAATATTCAATTGAATCTAGCAATAAAATCAACCTCATTATCGAGGTAACAATTGAACAAAATGAAGTACAAAAATTAAAAATCAGTAGAGTGGAATTGGAAGGCGTATATTTTTAGATGATACAAATTTTTTGGAAAAGAAAGGTTTCGACTTTCTACTTGGAATTACAAGGAACATGTTTCATATTATCAGTATCATGGACCAGAAAAGTTCGGTGTCGCTGGAAGTTATAGATTTTCGGATTACTTCGAAAGTTTGATGAGCAATAAATGGAATGAGTTCTATGAACAGCGACAAAATTTCCATTCCAAACAGCATGTTGTTTGCCCTCTCACTCTCAGTTTCCTAGTAAAATTTTTGTTACTGTCATCAATTAATTGTGTTTTATTTTTCAAAGAAGCCTGGGTAAACATAACTGCAAAGCATTATGATTTATGACTATCCATGCTACAATCAATAAATGGTAATTGAATATTTTCTAGTATTTTTCTTAGTAATAAATTATCCATTCAAATTATCTATTCAATCGCAAATAAATGAATTACGCCAATTTCGACCAAAATTTTTTTTCTCACAAAGTCAAAGAAATTTTGCCTCTCAAAACTGGACATATTTGTCGCTAAAACTTTTTAATTGTATTTTTCTGACATTTCTTGAAACCCTCGAATCAGTTTGAAGCTTGTCGATGGTGAGTCGACACACCAGACGCGCATTATGAGAGAATCAGCGTTGGTGATAGCGCTCATTTGCTCACAGTGTGACAGATTGTGATTCTTAATGAGCGCTGGTTTCCATCTACTTTCGTCCTAATGTGTACTCTGCCAATGAACGTGCAGATTGTGGGAATTGTGAAGTCTCTTCAATTATTCTACTTGCTCACCGATCATGTCTACCTAGATGTAATATTAAAAGTAACTTTAGACGCTACATCTTTTTGATCTATCTGTGTTAGGAATCACACGTTAAGAGGTAAGACTTCGTTAATCCTCAGCTCGCACAAGTTCCTACTTCTGAAGGTTGTCGATCGTAGGGGTGCGACAGCTAGTTAACGGAAAAACAGATTTGTTTCAACAGAATATTCCATAAATCCTAAAATATTGATGAAGGAGGTGATCAACTCGAAGATTCGAATACGGCACTAACCACAAAGTGAAAAAGTTGTGAACTTCCTTCTTTGAATGTCATTTACCTATACCAAATATCATTTTGATACACTTCATATTCAAGAAGTTATGACTGATCTGATAGATTCGATGATGCCTGCTAAGTAATTCAAAAGGAAGGTTTTAATATGCACACTTCATTGATATTTTACGTAAAACAGATGAGATATAACGATGCTACAGGTGTGAAGCCGGGCGGTTCGCTGGTCTTCAAGTGAAATTCCATCATTTTTTTGTCATTTTTTCGGTTACGATGAAATTTGCGAAAGTTCGAAATATCTGACTACTGTTACCGTACTAATACCATAGTAATGAAACAGTGAAACCTTACTCTTCATATTGATGAAACTGAAACTACTAACAGCTACTGCTACTGAAACTACTGTACAAAAAAAAGTTTGCATATCGTCATGTTATCCCAGTCATGAATATTACACCTTTCGGTCGGTAGCCGGGCAATTCAACGTGGGTGCTTTGTTCACTCAATCAATCGACCGATGTGTGAGTCGATGATTCAAGCCACAGGCAGAACGCTCGATTTCCACTCGCTATCGTCCAACCCGTGTCAGGAATCATAGGTTTAAAGGTAAGACTTCGTTAATCATTAGCTCGCACAAGTTTCGACTTCTGAGGGTTGTCGTAAGGATGCAATAGCTGGTTAACAGATGAAACATATTTTGAAATTTTTTTTTCAATCGCGAAATTTATTCATCTGAATGGTTTCATTTATCAATTTCCATTTGTCAATAATTTTTCATGATTTCCATGACATTCACATAAATATGTTTTTGTAATCTTTTGATCATACTCACGAAAAAATTCGAAAACTTTGTTTCTTATATGTATGTATGAGGCAAATAATTTCATTATAATTTGCAAACATGTTAAGAAACCGCATTGTTCGACATAATCACCACCGTCGATATCACATTATTGGTATCTCATAATATTTCAAATTACCGATCTACTAGTTATTTCTCAACATAATTGTAGTTGTTCCAATCTGTCCCAAAATAATTGAAGCCCTTAGTGCAAAAAGGTGTTAACTCAATATTGAGGAATTCTAGAAAAATCGATTTGATCAATAAAAACTGGAACTTTTTATCAACACATATTTCAATAATATTTTTGCCATTACATGGCAATGAAGTGCTTTCGAAAATCTTGTGGTGTGTATAGTTTCTTGAATTAATGTCCACGGTTCCAGAAAAATTGGAAATACTGAAAAAAAAAATTAGTTGACACCTTTTTCCGAATTCCTCATAACCAGTAAAATGATTTTAAATGAAATAAGAAAGTCGTAAGTGAATAATTTTATTGTTGAAAGCATTTTTTCAAAATAACTTGCAGATTTAGTACATAAGAATAATAGTTCTTTCAGTTTTCTCCTCTTGTTAGATTATAATAGAATAATCTGAGGTTATCGGGAATAAATGGTAGCTGTTCCTGAATGTTATCGAATTTTTCTGGTGCAATAGCCTTACTTTCATCAATCATTGTTGAAATGGTATCATCGTTCCTATATCTGATAATATTTATATTTTTCCTGATATCAACTTCAGTCCAATCTTCTGCTTCATCGAAAGAATATCGACATTCATTTATTCCGAACTCCTCGATCTGGACCATCTCAACTCTCTAAATGCAACTTTTTCATTCTTCTAAGAATTCTTTCTGTCTATTAAACCAAGCTTTCTTGGTAATTCTTTGATGTCGACAAATTTGTCAAACATTCTTGTGCTAAAATTGCACCACCTACTTCTTCAGGCCCACGTGATCCTTGGTCCTCAATCCAGACATGGAAATATCCTTTACCATTTGGTTGGTTTGTAGTGATCGAATGTATTCCCAAATTATACAGCCACACTTGTCGTAAGTAGAGGACTTTACCAGTTGATATTTTCGGCAAGGAAAGGGTTTTTTGCAAATCGAAAGTAATATAAATCATTTTCCCATTTTGCCTTGCCATATTGCGATCAACTTTTTGTTGTTCAAAAGCTTTTTTGAATTTCGCAATATGCTCAGCATTTGTTTCTGTATCACATACCTTACACGTATCTGTTTTAGGTGATCCGAATCCGAAATTGAAATCGTTGACAAAAATGTGCCTGTATGTGGTACTAGATACTATAATGAGATCCTCATTTGGACATTTTATTTTGTATGAATCATACATTTTATTGATAGGCAACCATGGAGATAGGTAGAGCAGATTTGGATTTTTATGTCTGGAATAATGAGACATTTCATGAGGAAAAGATTTGATATGTTCATGAACAATCTCGCGTTTCTCGTCAGAAATGGCATTGGGTTTGTTATTATGATGACCTCTCTCATCTGGCTTGGGAGCTGATCTACCAGCAGATATTTGATCCCTGATTAGATATATTTTTTCACGCCCAATTCCTAACATACACAGAACTGCTTCTTTACACACCTATCGCCGCTCTCCGTCTACAGTGAAAAAAAATATTTGAATGACTTCTGTCGATGCTTTTCAACCTCCAGAGGTTGCTTAACCGCGAACGGTTTCATAACGCCAAATAGATACGAATTTTTTTGGTTGGCTTCCAAAGAATAATATTCTGCAAACAAACGTCTTCGCGTTTCATCTACAAACTTTTCATCGCATTTCAACCGACATTTTTCTCTACAAAGACGCTTTCCTACACAAGAAAGTTTTCCTGGAATCGTAATACCATTGAATGTTTGATATTCCTTGCCCCTATTTTTTTTATCTATTCTTTCATTACGCTTCCAAGTTTCAGGGTGAGATTTTCTCTTTCTACTTTTTTTCATAACATCAATAGATGGCTCTTGTTCTATATCTCGACCTGCAATGAAAACAATCATACTACAATAAAACAAAAAAATATTACCGAAAAATCTGCACCTATAGTATTGTCTCCCGGAAATGCATTCTCTCCATTCCTAGGATGTTCTTGAGCTTCTGTGTTTGTTTGCCATTGTTTAACTGGAGTCTGGTTTTTTTCCTGAGTAATGGTTTATTATCTGAGTCGGTTTCATTCAAAACTGACACCTGAAGTAGTTCATCATCCGATTTAGAATCGTCTGAAACTGCGCATGACTTTCGAGAGTTTCCTTTCATAGGTACATAACCACTCGGCCCAGCTTCACACTGGGCTTCACATATGTTTTTCTTGTAGTCATAATGAGACTGGAGTTTCTTGACAGAAAGATTTGCCTTGTCATTCTGATCGATTTGTTCATCTGAAGTTGTGAAAAAAATGGAAAGTAATAATGTTTACAATATCAATAAATAAATAGAGACAGACAGCAAATTGAATGAGTTACCTATATCTGAAGGAACATACTCAGAACCTGAGTCTTTGAAAGGTTATTTTTCCGATTCATCGTTGGAATGACGCATCGCCTCGGCAAGTTTAAGTTCCGCGAAAATTTTTTTAGTTCGGTCTCTCATCTATGAAAAATAAAATTCTATAATTTTCAGAAGATATTATGTCGATGGATAGTTATTTCATGACAACTACATAAATAAATGAACAAGATATTCGTTCTCATCAACTACTGATACAAAATACATGCTTTTGTTTGAAGGTGATTGACAATGTTTCATGATGAATTTCACTAGTTCGGACTTCCATTGTCTACTATATAAATTGATTTGAAATCCCTGAAACAAGTAAAAAAGAATAATTAAAAATGAATAGCTGAAAATAACAATTATATTAAGCAACAATAAACCTGAAATGAAATGATATAAGTAAAAATATAATAATTGAATAGATAAAATTAAAGGAATGAAAAAAGAAAATAATTAAATAATAAAAAGTGTAGAGATTCCAAGACACGTTAGTTCACGACGTTTCGATTGTTGGTATCTACAATCGTCTTCGGGTGATGACTGGACTGATTCCTCCGAGAGATGACTATTTATAGGTAGCGGACTGCGATTCCAAGAATTGAATTGGTGAAACTAAGAGGCCATTGAATGTTCGCATTGCCAAGCACAAGAAGCACACACAGCGAGGGGAAACCAAGCTGAGATCTTGCACAGAGAGGAACATTGGTTTAGGAGAAAATTCAAGGAAGCCGCATACATGTTGTCCAACAACGTATTCAGCCAGGCCAGCGTAGAAATACGAAACATATGGGAACCCATCATCAAACGAAAAATGGACAACTCTCGCCAAAACGGTCATCTCTCACGGAATCAGTGAAGCGGAAAATGGAAAGCAGAGAAAGTGAAAGTATTTCAACGACCTATAAATAGTCATCTCTCGGAGGAATCAGTCCAGTCATCACCCGAAGATGATTGTAGATACCAACAATCGAAACGTCATGAACTAACGTGACTTGGAATCTCTGCACTTTTTATTATTTTCTTTTTTCATTCCTTCAATTCTATTTATTCAATTATATTTTTACTTGTAGGTTATTTCACTATCATTTCATTTCAGGTTTATTGTTGCTTAATATAATTGTTATTTTCAGCTATTCATTTTTAATTTTTCTTTTTTACTTGTTTCAGGGATTTCAAATCATTTTATATAGTAGACAATGGAAGTCCGAACTAGTGAAAATACATGCTGTTTTTGAGAAATTTGAGGTTAGGTTCTGCTAATATTTAAAATAATACTCTAATTCCCATAGATAATTCGGCATTCAAATGCTAATTTACATGAAAGTTATATAAATAGTAAGCATATTAGCTTTATTATATGTAAAAAGTCCAAATAGCTCAAAAACTACCGACAATTTACTCAAGAACCGAAAGAATGTAAACACGTTTAAACGTAAACAACACTGAAGGTATAACGCAAGAAGTGACTGAGTTAACTGAGTTATCAAAATTCAAATGTTTCATTCAGTCTAGATAGCTCTTTTTTGATGTTCTGTTATAACGAATGAGCGCCATCTATTCCCTGAAAATATATCACCTGACGGAGAACAAAGATAACACCTTTGTGCACGGAAGAACGAACTTTTCACAGAAATTGCGTTAACACCTTCTTGCACCAAGGGCTTCAATTGATGAACTGAAATTTTCTTGAAAATATGATACAATTTTCAAGAAAATTGACTTTTGAGTATTTCCTAAAGTAAAAAGTGTGGTCCAATTATTCATATTAATGGTATTCTATTATAGTTTTATACGGAAACAAATTGAAACTACCATCTGGTCTTCGTTCAGTCGTACTATTCATAAGTAATAATAGTTTTGAAATATACAATTGAAAGCACTACTATTCGGTTAACGTTTGGTTTTCATGTGAATAATCACCTGTTGAAAACTTTTGAACATTCCAACTGCTTCTTTTTATTTCAAAGGCATTGAATACAGGTTCCATGATCCATGATCTGAGGATGACATTATTACAAACTCAAGAGTAAAAAGGTGGGTTCGTTTCAGACCAAAACTAAATATTTTTTCAAGGGATTTTTTTCTATACCATAACTAATAGTACTGTATTACAGCATTTAGTGGAGTTTTCATTGAAGACTGAATTATGTACCTGAATATATTGGTTACCTGATTTTGAGGAAAATTTCTCAGGAAACATTGTCATTTAAAAAAATTGAGATATAGACTAATATAATGGGTTTAATCCAAGGAAATACATTTTCTATAGATGAAAAATTGAATATGTTGATAGTGAAATATTTTCCAGACCTAATTGATATATTTTGTTTCAGGTATATACAACAAACATGAAGAAACTTTCAATTGGTGAGTTTCAATTTGCACTTGATACGGTTCAGGCAAAAGGCAAAAAAATCATATCCAGTTGAATATGGGTGCAATGAATACATATGAAAACATAGTGGTCCGAATCGTTTTCTTTATCAGGGCATCAGTTACGACAATCTCGTGGATATTTAAATTTTACAATTTGTCTTCAAATTCTCTTGAAAAAAAATATATTACCTGATGAGAGTATTTAATTGTTGAAACTCATGAAAATATTTTATGTCCACATGTACACGGAGTTTCTAATCAATTATAATATAATGAGAACAGTTATCCAATAATCGTACTTAGACATTAAATTTGTTAAATACAATTTTCAGTATCAGTCTGATGAATGCGCTCTTATACAGTTAGATTTGGTCGATATCTGATGTAAATTGATAACTTTTATGGCTGTCTTGCTTGGGGCTTTGTTCACGAGACGAAGCTGAATACATCTTTCCCTCAGAAGAATGATTCGTATGTGCAGTCAAGCCAGGATTGAGTCAATCGTATCCCAGATAACCTGTATCATTTGTTGAATGTCTAGGTGATCACTCAATTGATTTCAACGTGGTCCTGCTTCTGGACGAACGCGAAGCAGCTGCAAGACTTTTCTACATGAGTAAAATTGCATAGATATATGTCGTACATAATTCAATGTGAATCGTATCATTAGGCAAGAAAATAATTGTTTTCGACATGCATTTATCACACAATTATTGCAAATACGTGAAAACTGTATAAATTACCATCAGTAGAAAATGTTCGCTTTTCATAAAATCAATAAAGTTGTACACAATGATACAAATGGGTTGAGTGTACGCTATGACAAAATTATTCTGAAGGACGGCAATGGGCGCATTACATAATATATTAAATATAGCTGTATATACCTATAAAATAAGTAATGAATAAATGATTTATGAACAGTCACACCTATTGAAAAAAGGGAAAACTCTGAGTTCTAGTCGAGGAATTCTTCAAAAGTTTAACAATTTTTCTATAATATGAATTGTTTTGTCATTTTTTCAAACACATACATGTTTTTACAGTTTTTCACAGTCTCGGTTAAGATATCAAAAAATTTGCACCCATTCACTTCATAATTTTGTGAAAGAGGGCAGTACGATGGCGTACTGGTAGAAGCAAATGTTTTCCTCTAGAAAGCACACAGCTGGTTTTCATATTCAGCTCAAATAGTTTTGAAATACTAAAAATAATACTTATTGATCTCTAGTTATTCAGATCACTCTTGTCTCCTTTTTTTTATATCGGACACACCCTTGCGTATTTTAGTTTTTCTTGAAAAATCACCTTTTGTACTGATAAGTTAATCAATACTGTTAACGGCTTCCATATACTGAGACCAATTTGTTTCAGAAAAGTATTACTAAACACATCCATGTCGAGAGATGTTGAATTTTTGAAGCTGAGAATTAATTGTAAGAGACAATATTCTGTTATTGGGGACATATAGAATGTGTTAGGGCACAGATGTACATTCTCATTTATGAAGTTCATGTTAGACACTAGTTTTGCCACAGGTGCTTTGATAAAGTTGAAATTGAATTCGTTGGCTAATACAATTTAAACGACTAACAATCGCTCTGCCTATGGAAAATCATTTTGTTTGATTGTTTCTCATATTCATCATTGAGATACAACAATATTTATAACTTTCTATCTTTTTATTACCTCTGTTATAACACAGTTTTAGACGAAAGCATTTTTCGAGGTAATAGAAAAGGTTTGCTGAAAATGTGTCACATGCTACATTTTTAAAAGTGGTCATATTTTCAGGTGAAAAAACACGTCTGTAGTATATAGGTCATTACTTGCACAGTCAGAAATGTTTTCACAAAAAAGTTGTCCATACATGTTGCTGTTCCTTTTTTTTACCCTCGTGGAGGTTCTTATGCTAATTTCACTGTTATGACTGTAGAGTAAATCTTCTACCAAGGAACGATTTACACTATGTTTCATGATCTCCATAAACTTCATTTGAGAAATATATCACGACATGTTTCGCTAACACAGTAGCTTCTTCAACAGTAATTTAAATAATACAAGTTGCTTCTTGTGCTAATATTTATATACCACAGGTAACTATAATTGGGACTACCTCCATCAACTGACCTAAACCTCTACAGTTTTTATATACCTGAGGTAACTCTTCAATTATGATTACTTGAAGTAAGTATATTACCTCACTCTTAACGTCAATAATAATACTTCCTAGGTTTTTCAAGAAAACAAGTTCAGTAAGGGTGATCTATTTAAATCCAGTTGGTCATTCATTAGAATGTTTGAATTTTTGAGTTTATTGATTTTCATTGTCTTCTAGTGATTCAGTTTCAAACCTTCATTTTCTATGTGTGAATTTTGAACTGTTCGTTAGATATATAATTATCTTCCAAAAGATGATTTGAATATGGTGAATTTGTTTTCTTATCTATATAGCTCATATGATGTTCCTGGATTCAATTCCTAGAAGTTCTACCAGTTTGACCAATATATACTTCAGGACACGTTCCACACATTAATTTATACACTCCTGATTTCTTGAACTTGAATGTTTTGTCTTTATTATTTTTAACTAACGCTCCCAACGTATTACTTGTTCTATATGCAATTTCAATATCACGTTTCCTCAAAGTGTGGAACGTGTCCTAAGGTATTTTCATATTGGCAAACTGGGAGAACATTTAGGAATCGAATCCAGGAACATCATATGAGCATAAGAAAACAAGTTGAACATATTCAAATCATCTTTTAAAAGAAAATTATAACAAATAGTTCGAAACTGAATCATTTGGAAGCAATGCAAATTAAAAAACGTAATAATTCAAACATTCTAATAAATGACCAACTGAATTCGAATGAACCATAATTATTGAACTTGTTCTCTTAACAAACCGAGGAAGTATTATTATTGATGAAGAAGTGAGGTAATATGCTTCAATCATAATTAAAAATATACCTCAGGTATATAAAAATTGTAGAGGTTCAGGTAATTTGATGGAGGTAGTCCCAATTATAGTAACCTGTGATATATAAATATTAACATGAGAAACAACTTGTATTCAAATCACTGTTGAAGAAGCTACGTTGTTAGCGAAACATGTCGTGATATATTTCTCAAATGAAGTTTGTGGAGATCAAATCGTAAGGTGTAGTTTATGTAACGGCCAAATCAATCAATAAAGAATATTCGTTTGGTTATTATTTGCTAATGTAATTAATTTTGCATAGACGATTGATTGACGTCTCCTTTTCTCAAAACAATTTTTATAGGAGTAATAGCAGAAGTTTACCTGTTCCAAAAAGCGGAATATTGGTATTTTCGCAAATGAAAAATGAGAAAAGTATCCTCATATTTTAATCGTTCTGACTTCATTTCATATCGAGTGCAGCCTATTTGCATTTCTTCTGACATTCGTTGCTCCTTTATTTTTTCATAAAAAATTTCATATTTCATTTCCAAAAAGGCTTGCGAGAAAAATATTTCATAGAGATGAACTCATATCGAATGATATTATTTCAAACCCAGCAAATCACATCACTAGAAGTCCATTCGTAGTGAGTTTCAATAATTCCGCAGTACACTTAGCATTTGTGACATTTTGAAATAACGATAGATAAGTACCATAGTGCCTAATAGTTTACTTGTTAACTCGGAAATGCTAACATTTTTGAAAAATGAAACACGAAAATTTCTTTTTTGAAGGGTGCGTATATGAACCAAAACATCAGCAAATCATGGAAAGGGATTATTTTTTAACAATGTTAACGTTTTTACGTTAATGGATGAATCTATTGGAAATATTGTAATTGCAAAATCAACAAAAGTAATTACTGATTTTGTTAACAACTCTTCTCATTGTTGACCATTTTTTTCTTGATTTATATATCAAAACATAAAAGTTTTCGAAATGCAACCCAAATTTACCAGTTACGAAATTAGATAAAGGTATTGTTACTGCCATCATGGAGAAAGATAATTATCTTTCATTTTCATGTAATTCATTAGAGGATAATAATTCATATTGCCTTCTTAATGAAGGTCCAACTCCATCGATTCAATCGTAATTTAATGGGTTGGTGAAAAAATTATTCAATAATGACAAATAGACAAAACAACAAAGAAAAAGGTTTCAAATTGTAGAGGAATAATTCCAAAATTTTACACCCAACCAAAAATTCATAAAACTGAGCTATCTACGAGACCAATTGTAGCCTCGATAGGTTCGTCCCTTAAACCCTTATCTGCTTCCTAAACTGATATTCCTACAAAAGCTTATGAATATGATAATGATTATTATGTTAAAGATTAGTTTAACATTTCAAAGATTTTTAATAACATGCAACTTCTGAATGGTTACGTTCTGGGGAGTCCCGATGTGGTATCACTTTTAAGTAATGTTTATCTTGATATTTGCCTTAGAGCAAATATCAAGATAAACATTGAAATTTGAATCAATAACTTTTCTTTTCGATAATACAGTTTTTTCTTTTGATAATAAAATTTACAAACAAACTTTTAGACACCTGTGGGTGCCAAAATAAGCCCAATTTTGGCAGCATATGTAATGGATTACTTTTTAGATATTGTAATCAAAGTTCTACATTTCAAATTGATTTGAATTAGGACATATGTTTATGATGACATTATCTTGGCTCTGCCAAGTGAATACACTGATGAAATGGTAGAAATGTTCGAAAGCTAAGATCTTTATATACAGTTCATGATTGAGTATAAAAATAACGAACACCGTGTGCCCTTCTTGGACCCTAAATTTATCCGCACTCCAACTAATATGATTGTCATCAACTGGTACAGAAAGCCTATTACTCTGGCAGATATGTCAGAGTAATAAATATATGCCAGAGTAATGGAACAACGTGTATTAAAGATTTTTCACATTGATTATCTATGAAAGAAACTTGAGAGCTTTATAAGACCTATTTCTAGAAAATTATCATCCTACAACATTACTGAAAAAGATCTTATCCAGGTAATTATACAATCATAATGATTCACATTGAATAACAACTTATCACAATTGAATACTAATGAACAATTGGATTTGAACCGAAATAATAAAATTTTGTACACCTCTCTTCCTTACATTACAGAAATCTCACCTAGATTGGGCAGAATTTTCAAACCTGTTGAGAATATTGAAATTGCAAATAAAACAGTTTCAACTATTGTATCTGGCTTTACCAAAATAAAAAATAAAAGTATAAAACTTAAACGTTCAGACCTAATTTATTGTATACCACGATCCAATTGCTTTGATAAAAAACTAATATCAATCATTCAAGTGGAATATATTTCTACCTGTTGCACTTCTTCACTTCACCTGACACTTCTTCAAATTTTCAATATATATTCAAATGTTAGCTTCAATATTATTTAAATTCCAAGTATTATTTCATATTGTGGAGTTCATAAAATTATATTATTTCAAAAAATTTTATTCAAATAAAAGTTAGGGGATCTGTCAATTTCTTTTCTATTGGGTGTTTTATGATACATTTCAACTTAGTTTCCTATGAAACTGGGTTTTGAGTTGCCTCAGCTGAATAGATTGGCACCACTGTTGAATTTTGACTTTGATGTAAAAACAAGTGTCCTACAACTTCAATATTCGAATGTTCTCGTTATTCTGTAACTGCGCCGTATTCAATTTCAACATTATTAACAATATAAGTATGAAAACTTGAGCAATATTTCAATACACATATTTTTACTATTGTAATTCTCCTGATGATTTCAATAGAAAGTGTCAAAATATAAAAAAAAAAATCCGAGGAATTTCCCCAAAATACTAGAGCGTATTGCATAATTGTGCACGACACTGTCATAGAACACCTCTCACTCAGCGAAATTCATAAAAAATGAAACTGAACATGTTATTTTGCTGAAGCAAAATTTTGCTGATACTGAAGTATCAATCGAAGAGTCAACATGAGAATAGCTGTTGTAGATCCTAACGCTATAAATTCCCATCATTTGCAGGTACTTTCAATATCTTACGTTGGTGTAGAGGCTAAGGACAATGTCTACCGCGCGGACGATCCAGTTTCGAATCTCATAACTATGAACTTTTTTTAATTAGAATCACGTGACAAGGAGGCCTGAGCGGTGATGCGTAGTCCCAAGGGTGCCTAGGGCGGAGTAATGAGTGGGCTGATAGGTTGGGCGGAGTACCAAGGGGGCCGAGTTCCATGCTTGAATCGCTACGATACTCGTTCCATCCTGCGTCGATGACGTCACACGTTTTCCCCACTCCTGTTTGAACCAAAAATTGCAAAAAGTTCAGCTCCATAAGAAAAAACAAGGGTTTTGCGCCAGAACCCGCCTTCTTCATCTACTATTACTACTCTGTTCCATACTCAGCTACCACACTAAATTAAGGTCAGAATATACTACCCTGATTCGTACTCAATACATAAAAATTTCGTGAATGGATATAAACCTGAAAAATGAACGGTGACTTTCCGTATCCCTGAAATTCAATTGGATGGAAGTTGCTAAAAATAGACGTAGTCGTTTTTCGGGAACTTGACAGATAAAATTCGAATCCATTGAAGATTTCGATATGGTAAAAGAGTATTTCTTCAAATTGCATCAGAAACCATGTGACTTCAAGTGTATAATTATATAAGGTATTCATAGTATGAATTCACTTAACTTTTTTGAAAAGAAAATTTGAACTCGATTCATTTCGCCTGTATCATTGAGAGTTAGTTGATCAGTTAACTTCTGATTATGAAAATAAAATTGAAGATTTGCATATCTGATCTCAGAATTAATACACAAGATTGACTTTGGAGAATACATCTTCATCTTCGAAAGTTTTGCCGAAGTCTCATTTGTCATCTTCTGGTGATGTATGGAGTTTGACAACTAGACCTCTGGGTCTCCCATTTACCTGTGTTGCTGTCATTCCCTGTGTTTGCTCGACAACCTGTTTTGGCCCCATTACCTGACATGAATCTCCTGCTTCTGTTATTCTACCTGTATCATCATGTGCTGGGTTCTGATTGTGAGGTGCTTCTGTTTAAGAGATGAAACGCATTCCCATGTTATGGGTAATCTTTGCCCATCACTTCTCTTGTTCATAATACATGGTTGGTTTTCAATTTCGATGGTTGTTAATACACATGTTCACTTATATATATATATATATATATATATATATATATATATATATATATATATATATATACATATATACATATATACATATATATATATATATATATATATATATATATATATATATATATATATATATATATATATATATATATATATATATATATATATATATATATATATATATATATATATATATATATATATATATATATATATATATATATATAGTTTTACCGAGGATCCTATATGCGATCGGATGAACCGGTACAGACTAGGCGAAACGGTTCTGTCGTAAGGATGATAGGAGAAACTGGTTTAACCTAGGAGAAACTGATTGGGCCTCATATGAATAAGTACACTTCAGGATGAACTAGTTTGGCCTAGGATGAACTGGTTGGGCCTTATATGAATAGGTACACTTCAGGATAAACTAGTTTGGCCTAGTCTATTCTATGCTAACAGGGACAAATTAAGAGAGTAGGTACGTGTCGAGACCTGTGCATTGGGGGATCCCCCGATCGTATGTCTCACGTCGCGTCGTCGCTTGCCCAGTTACGCTCATTCTGCTTTGAATTGAGGACGTGTTAGTTGATACTCGTGTTTTGAAAAGATGAAAGTATATTTTTTTGGTTTTGTTTTATGTTATCATGGATGAGCCTTCTACATCTAGTAGACAAGCAGATCAAAAAAAGTGGAGAGAAAAGTTTGTAGCAGAAATTGCGGAAAGTGAAAAGAAAAAGTCTTCTCATTATAATGTGTTGTTATCAGATAAATATTCGGAACTGGTTGAACAAGTGGAAGATGCTGAAAAGTCGGAAAAAAGGATATTTTCACAACAAAGACGACTCAAACGATTTGGTGTTCTAAAAATAGGAGATGTAAAAAAACTAATAGAACGGAGGGATGGGAATATAAAATACTATTTACAGGCTGATGAGCTTTATGATGTGATTGACGCAGCTCATGTGGCGGTTGGACATGGAGGACGTGACAGAATGTTAGCCGAGACATCAAAAAAATATGCTAATATCACAAGAGAAATGATAAGCCTCTATCAATGTGTGATGTATGTCAACAAAAGAAGACAAAAAAAAAGAGAGGACTAGTTTCATGATAACATAAAACAAAACCAAAAAAATATACTTTCATCTTTTCAAAACACGAGTATCAACTAACACGTCCTCAATTCAAAGCAGAATGAGCGTAACTGGGCAAGCGACGACGCGACGTGAGACATACGATCGGGGGATCCCCCAATGCACAGGTCTCGACACGTACCTACTCTCTTAATTTGTCCCTGTTAGCATAGAATAGACTAGGCCAAACTAGTTTATCCTGAAGTGTACCTATTCATATAAGGCCCAACCAGTTCATCCTAGGCCAAACTAGTTTATCCTGAAGTGTACTTATTCATATGAGGCCCAATCAGTTTCTCCTAGGTTGAACCAGTTTCTCCTATCATCCTTACGACAGAACCGTTTCGCCTAGTCTGTACCGGTTTATCCGATCGCATATAGGATCCTCGGTAAAACTAGTTTGGCCTAAAATCGGGTTTGGCCGGTAACATATATATACATAGTTTGAGTTTGAGGAGTGCCTAGAAGATGACAGTACGACCAGCTGTCGAAAGCGCTCGTAGATAATTTTTAGAAGATATAAAGCTTCAAATCCTTTTTGTGAAATTTAATATTAATATATATATATATGACCGTTTACATATATATATATATATATATATATATATATATATATATATATATATATATATATATATATATATATATATATATATATATATATATATATATAGTGAACATGTGTATTAACAACCATCGAAATTGAAAACCAACCATGTATTATGAACAAGAGAAGTGATGGGCAAAGATTACCCATAACATGGGAATGCGTTTCATCTCTTAAACAGAAGCACCTCACAATCAGAACCCAGCACATGATGATACAGGTAGAATAACAGAAGCAGGAGATTCATGTCAGGTAATGGGGCCAAAACAGGTTGTCGAGCAAACACAGGGAATGACAGCAACACAGGTAAATGGGAGACCCAGAGGTCTAGTTGTTAAACTCCATACATCACCAGAAGATGACAAATGAGACTTCGGCAAAACTTTCGAAGATGAAGATGTATTCTCCAAAGTCAATCTTGTGTATTAATTCTGAGATCAGATATGCAAATCTTCAATTTTATTTTCATAATCAGAAGTTAACTGATCAACTAACTCTCAATGATACAGGCAAAATGAATCGAGTTCAAATTTTCTTTTCAAAAAAGTTAAGTGAATTCATACTATGAATACCTTATATAATTATACACTTGAAGTCACATGGTTTCTGATGCAATTTGAAGAAATACTCTTTTACCATATCGAAATCTTCAATGGATTCGAATTTTATCTGTCAAGTTCCCGAAAAACGACTACGTCTATTTTTAGCAACTTCCATCCAATTGAATTTCAGGGATACGGAAAGTCACCGTTCATTTTTCAGGTTTATATCCATTTACGAAATTTTTATGTATTGAGTACGAATCAGGGTAGTATATTCTGACCTTAATTTAGTGTGGTAGCTGAGTATGGAACAGAGTAGTAATAGTAGATGAAGAAGGCGGGTTCTGGCGCAAAACCCCATGTTTTTTCTTATGGAGCTGAACTTTTTGCAATTTTTGGTTCAAACAGGAGTGGGGAAAACGTGTGACGTCATCGACGCAGGATGCAACGAGTATCGTAGCGATTCAAGCATGGAACTCGGCCCCCTTGGTACTCCGCCCAACCTATCAGCCCACTCATTACTCCGCCCTAGGCACCCTTGGGACTACGCATCACCGCTCAGGCCCCCTTGTCACGTGATTCTAATTGAAAAAAGTTCATAGTTATGAGATTCGAAACTGGATCGTCCGCGCGGTAGACATTGTCCTTAGCCTCTACACCAACGTAAGATATTGAAAGTACCTGCAAATGATGGGAATTTATAGCGTTAGGATCTACAACAGCTATTCTCATGTTGACTCTTCGATTGATACTTCAGTATCAGCAAAATTTTGCTTCAGCAAAATCACATGTTCAGTTTCATTTTTTATGAATTTCGCTGAGTGAGAGGTGTTCTATGACAGTGTCGTGCACAATTATGCAATACGCTCTAGTATTTTGGGGAAATCCCTCGGATGCTTCGATTTCAAGTTTTACATCAACACTGGAACTTTTGATGCTCTCATCCCTTCTGGAACAATCGATGACAAAGAGAGCTTTGTCCGTAAAGACGGTGGAAGTGAGAAGAGAATTATGTTGATTAGTCATTTTGTAGCTGAGACCAAATTGTGAGTAGTTGAAATAATATTGCGAAAAATTCCCTTTTGCAAAATTCAAATGCATTCTCACCGTTTAGAGTGAGCGTTATATTGGTGATATTCAAATGATTGAATATTGTTGGATCATTGTTGACTTTAATGTAGTCACGATTTTTTTGGAAACATACAATTACATAGCGAGGGCTTTCGAGGAACGAGGAAGTCTTGACGGCCCATATTTCATATTTTGCACCTTGTGTGAGAGCAGGCAGCATATGAAGTTCCCATTTTCTGAACGGTATGAGAATAGGAGTGTCTGCTTGGATATTTTTCAAAAGTTGCAATTTAATTTGATCATGCGGAAAGATTCGTTTAACTTTCAGTTCGATATTTTCAATTTCCAATTCAACTTCCGTTTTCGGTGTCAGTGCAGCAGGAGTATCTTCTATTTTGAAACAGTTGCTATCATATCCAGCTCGTATTAATCGGATGATATGTTTACCGTAGGAAACATACTGATAATCGTTGAAGATATTCAAAAAATGCTTGATGGGTATGAACATGTTGGGTGTTAGATGAGCTGTGTTGACGACGCCTGTATTGTTGGGAAAAGTCCAACCGGAGATGGCCAAGTGTTTAATATTGTCGCTACTCAGTTCTCGCTTGGCTATTCACGAGAGGATTTTTATTTGATGTTTCACCCATTCATTCATTCATCCAAAATAATGAAAGAACTCATTTGAAACTTAATTAAATATTTATTGTGAAGAAACAGAAGAAATAAACTCACACTCAAATGTTAATAAAAATAATACATTAAAACAATCAAAAACTTACATTATACTGTCACCCAGCAGGATCGAAGAGAAGGAGATGTGCTGCATTGCTGATGATTAATCGATACTTAAATTAATACTGGATACTGTCTGTTGATGATCTTGACCTCCCTCAATATTTATAAAGAATTATACGCTGACATTGCGACTTTGATCCGGTCACTGTACTGAGGTAAAATGCACAGCATGCACAGCACTGAGTGTTCTTGTGTTGAAATATTGAAGTGAGGTTGGAATATCTTTCAATTCATGTATTTACTCAAATGAATCTGAATTATTTTATGATTATTTTCTATATTTGACAATATCTTCGTCGGTGTAGATGAGAAAGTCTCTAACAGTACTAATAATTCCAAGTTCACGAACTGCTTTCAATTCCTTACCACTCTGTTCATAACTAGCAGATTGAAACATGGCAGTGCTAGCATTGCTTACGAATGACACCTTACCGTCCCCTTTGATCTTCTCAACTTTTCCACTTATGAACAGCAGACTATCGTACAAAGCATCGTAGGCATCAGATTAATTGATGTTGATTTCAATAACATCGTTGTTTCGAAAAGACTTGATATAAGGATAGTAGGTACGCCACTCTACTTTTTGTATGGACTCATCGATTTGCGGTTTTCTAAAAATGTTGAACACTTGATTGGACAACATGATAGCCAAGAGATTCCAGAAATAATTTATTTTCCATTGTCAATAGTTGTCGACTAGTGAAGGTCTTGGTGAAGACTGACTTGGGGTACGGAGGTGAATTATTTTTATAGATAGTCAGCACCATACTTCCGCTTCAATTCCAAACGAATTATTATTTCTTCGTTTTGGAAATCAATGAGCCCAGAATGTTGGTCGAGCACTCGCAGCGTAATATTGTTCATTTCGTCTCTGTGTGCAAGAGGTAGGTAAATAGGGTGATTGGGTGTTTCGTCAATTGCATACCGCGGATCAACACCAACAGCAAATTCGTATATCGTATGAGTCGGTGTGTCGTTGTAAAAGGCTCCAAACGTAATGTTGCTATCTATTGTATGATGCGTACTTCAATGATATCCACAGGTAGATCGGATACGTGATGTACGTTTGGTTTGAGAAGAGTAGATGAAAAATCCAGTATGTGAGCCAAGCTATTTGCAGATCGGAAATCAATCGAATGCTTCAGACAGAATCTTTCACTTTTCAGCGTATTATTACTCGGTTTTAGATAGAAAAAATCCTCAGGGTTTTCCTTGAACGTTTCAGGTGTGATATATTTGTTTATTAATTCTTCAATGTCACCAATTCCGTTAGATTCAACAGGAATATCGATGCTTTTCTGTTTAGTTTTATCAGCGTTTTCATAGTAGTAGAATTTCGTACCTTTTTTAATGTTGGGTATACTGTTGTACGAATGGAAACCGAGCAACGCCAAAGTATATTCAGAATCAGAATCTAATCGAATGGGTGGATTGAAATCGATGGAGAGCATCGAAGAACGACTCGATAGCGTTAATATCATAGACATGACTGATATAATGTCAGTATGGCATCTCCTCAAATAATGATTGAAACAACAACATTTTGCATGAAAATCATTCATTTCTACAATAATAACATTCTATTTGCGAACTCACAGGACCATAATACATTGCTTTTTGTAGCGATAACGCAGCTGATGTAGGTGGTGGTACCTCATGTCGATAATGGATGAAACATGGTAAACGAATCTGCAAAGCAAATCGATGTTGATAGTCTTTTGGTAATTTACGCCAAACATTCAATAATTCCCAAAGTTCAGCATTCTCAATCAAATAGTCGATCGATAAAATTTTCAATGCAGCATCGGTTAAATCTCGCAAAGATTCATCTCCAACCATTGTTGCAGACATTATGGAGCAGAAACTGTAGGCACAGATATCCGCAATTACTCTGGTCGAAATTTTGATACTGAACATTGTTATATGTAATCGTTATACCCTCTCCAAAATATCAATTCCATTGGAATAAACTTAAAAATTCAAATATTCTAATGAATGACCAATTAGATTTGAATAGATCACCATTATTGAATTTGTTTTCTTAAAAACCCATAAAGAATTATTATTGATGTAGATGGTAGGCAATTTGCTTTAGGTAAGCATAATCGAGCAGGTATGTGATGTAGAGATTCAGGTAATTTCTTACAGGTAGTCTCGATTGTGGTTACCTGTAGTATATAAATATGAATGTAAGGATGCTTGGATGTATTAATCATTTGAAAAAGCTAATGTTTTAGCGAAACATGTTATGATTATTTTCAATAAAGTTAGTGGAGATCAAATCGTTTAAGTGTAGTTTGTGAAATTCCATTGGAGGTTTGAGATTACCGAAACTATCAAAATATTGTACAGCATTGCCGTTTTTAATGTAAGCTACCCAATGAGTGCCTGCATTCAATTGATAATCCAAGTTCAATACAGCACATTCTCGTAGTCGAGGACCACGAGTTGGCAACGTGTCAAGCATAAAGACTCCACGAAGATGTGGAATTCTCAGTTGACTGGCACATTTTTGAATTTCTGAATCGTATAATGCTCTTTGGGGTAGCTTCAGTAGGAGTTTTTTTGCTTTTTCAAGTAAAGACCTCGCCCTTTGCTTTGCAGTTGTTTCTTTAGGAACAGCCCAAGTCCTCGAGGTGTTTTACGTAGGTTCAAACCGGAACCTAAATGTTCCATAGCTTTATTGTGACGTTGATCTTCTTCAAGTTCCTTTTTGGCATTTTAAGCATCTATTACGGTTTTTGCGATAGCGCCTGCTCCATCTACCAACGACCCCAAAGCTGAAATGGCAGCGAATATAGGTATGAGTGGACTGATTCCTCCAGAGTTTGCTTCGAATGGTATTATCCTAGGTATCCGTATGTTTTTACGTCCTCCAGCTTGACTCAATGCCATTTTAGCAGCTCGCAAAGCCGTAGCACTAGATTCCTTAATATTGGTAGGATATGGCTTCCAATTTTTAGTAATTTTTTGAAGCATATTACGTCGAAAGCATAACCCCATTCCGAGCTTACGTTTCGTTTTCATTGTTGTAGTTACGAGCCGAACTGCAGCTTTTTCATCAAATCTAGCATCTTTCGATTTAATGCGGTCCCAAGCTCTATTTTCCAAGACTTAATCTGCTTTATGACGGTCTTCTAATGAGTCGCTTTGAGAGTACGAGATATCGTGATCTTTACAATATTCTTCCAAAAGATTTACACCGGTGTCACCGCGTTCCAATCTCTTTTTCCATTTGGTGCCTGGTCCGCAAAACTGATAACCAGGTAGATGTAGAATGATTGGGCGATGACTGTGATGTTTCAATCTATAACCGTAGCCCACTCATTGTCCAACATCACATCATGAATGTCGTTCAACAAGACAAGACATTACCTATTGAAAATTTAGACTTTTTGAATGGAGCCAACAATAGTAGTGTAGTTGGGAAGCACGGTATATTATTACCGAATTCGTTTTGTTCAATAATTTGTGAGCCGAATGGTTGTGGAAAGACAAACGCTATCTTAACATTGCTTTTCCACCCGAATGACGTCAAATTTGAAAATAGCTACGTATATTCAAAATCATTGTATCAACCTAAATATCAAGTGGTTCAAGAAATTTTCAGTGAAGTCGAGGGGTTGGGATATTATCCGTTCAGGGAAAATGAGGAAATCATAAGCCCTCACGAAGCCAAATCAAATTCCAAATTCATTTTCGATGATATCGCATGCGATGGGTACCAGAAAATTCGCGAATATTATTCTGTATGTAGGCATAAGAACACTGACGCCGCCTATCTTTGTCAGACATATTTAAAATTTCCCAAACAATTGATACGAGACAATTGCAATATGATTGTACTTTTCAAACAGGATGAAATGAATCTGAAACATGTATTCGATGAACACGTCTCTCCCGACATGTCTTTCGATGAATTCAAGAAAATGTGTGCCGAATGTTGGCAACATCGATATGGAACCGTTGTAATAATGAAAGATTTCGATAAGAATGGTGGACTTTAAGTATACACAGTGTGTGATGTAGTATCATTCACCATCATGAAACCGTTGAGCAAAGAAGTTGATGTTATTCGAAAGAATAAAATCAAAGAAATCGCACGCATCATTCTAAAAAAATATTTGGCTCTGAAATTGGGCAAATCCGATGGAGATGAGTCATTGCAAAAATTTTTCAAACCTCTGTCTATTCCACTGAGGAAAATAGCGAATGAAACAGCAACACAGTCAGCTACTACCCCATTGAAAACTGAGGCAAAAACCGAAATCAAACAAGAAACAGTGGAAATGCCTGAAACGGCTCCATTCCAATCCCTCGTACATGTTGCAGGTACAGATGAGGATAACAATGAGGATGAAAACGTCTTTATTGGGTATGCAGAAGACGATCAAGACGATAACGTTGCGTCAGGCATGAATGAATAAGTTTTAGAAGAATATATCGATCAATATCCGATAATGTTTCAACCGTACATTAAAAAGCATTGGGGAAATGACAAGGAAATCGACAAAGTATATGGTCCCATATATGATGGGATATCTTCAAAATGGTTCCTAGGTCAAAAGGAAATCGATTTTGACAAGCGTGGCAGATACATAAAATTGGCTGGGTATTACTGGAAAAAAACACCCAGTATATATGAACTGTTATTTCTCAAGATGATTAAAAATTATAACACTTAGGATTCGAATGTATACGAAAAAATTTTGGATATATCGAGCGCTAACAAGAATTCGGCTGGGCATCTAAAAGGCACACAGAGATTCAAGTACACCAACATAATCAAACCGTTGTTTCCTACAGCAGGAAATCGTGGAAAAGCTGGTAATGGATTTTTCCAACCTATAACACCTCTTGCTACTACTACTGCGATGACATCATGTCTACCCAAAACGTCACCTCTTGCATTGACATTCAATACGAAACCCATTGAACACATTCATTGGGACGATCCCAACGAGCTATGCGAACGTCTCAAATTATTACTAGCCTCTTGAGATGCAGGAAATACTTCAAACAACAATGAAATCATTGCCATTTTGAATAAACTCAAAGAGGCAAAAATAATTCTATAAGATACACTACGTTCCCCAATACATTATCATTTTCAAAATGGTTATGGATAAGTTTGGATGCAGCAACAGCAACAAAAAGCGGAAATTGCCGACGCCCTCTGGAGGATGTTTGTCGCATTATACCTCAGCTAGTAATATTTATTGTGTTGATGTGAAATTGTGTCATGTGAAGAGCCCCACCACTGATTACGATGTTGCTGATAAAAAGTATGTGAATGGAACCGATAATGAACTTGCTTCATTTATATATCAACTAGCTGAGAAACACGAGGAAGAAATGATCCAAGTGAATGAAAAACCAACTAAATTTCAAGGTGACATCTCCAAACAAATAACCGAAATGAATTCGAAGGTACAATCCACTATCAAGGAAATCAAAAAGATACAACATAAAGTTCAAGCATAACCATAATAAAAGAGCGGGGTTCACACATCTCCACCATCAGTCGTCATGACTTCCAAAGACAAGATTCAACTTGTCAACGAACTACATAAACCAATTAGAAAAAATTATCCTTGACGCCGTACAGTTATCAAAGGAATAGATGACTTATGGCAGATGGACTTGGCTGAGATGACATCGTTCGCTCACCAAAATCGAAATTTCAAACTGATTCTAGTCGTCATAGATTGCTTTTCGAAATTTGTGTGGACTCGACCACTGAAATCAAAAACGGGAGAGGAAATTACGAAAACATTTGAAGATATCTTGACACATACGAAACGTTGTCCAAAAAATTCACAAACCGCTCAAGGTAGAGGATTTTACAACAATAAGTTTCAAACTTTGATGAAAAAACATGGAATAAATCACTACAATACGTACAGCATCAGTAAGGCTTCTATGGCGTTGAAAGAAATACTTTTCAAATATTTCAGTCTGAATGGCACCTACAAATATCTTGCCTCACTTTCAGATGAAATCATTGCACTTGTCACTAGTATCACTGATACAACTAACTCATCATTTCACCTCGCAGGAGGTATTTATAGGAAAATAAGTGATGACAAATTATGAAATCAAACAAAGAGCCGTTGTTTCGTCGCTTTGAGAACTGCAGATCTCTGGTTGCTGATTCAGCATTGACAGTGACCAATGTCACCTTGGGTAAGAATAGGAAAATAGGTGATGACATGAAATGCAATCAAACAAACGCTTTGAGCCAAGTATCTGGCTTCATCGATAAGTGATAGCGATAATTCAGCACACCTATATTATATATT
Organism: Leptinotarsa decemlineata; assembly: GCF_025532065.1. Classification (NCBI taxonomy): domain Eukaryota; kingdom Metazoa; phylum Arthropoda; class Insecta; order Coleoptera; family Chrysomelidae; genus Leptinotarsa; species Leptinotarsa decemlineata. The sequence continues at coordinate 18,311,531 of NW_027412606.1, forward strand.
TTCACCAAATTGAAATAAAACACAAAATTTACTGTTTCAATCAAAATATTCACTTTTTTTATTGAATTTCGTAATTGTTGTACAAGTCTGATCAGGATACATGCTGACATCGTAGATTCTATGATAACTTCATAAACGTCAAATTCCATTTGTGACTTCTTTTTCTCTCAACTCGTTGCGTGTTCTTGGATCAAATTCAACAGTATTTTGTTTTTGAATGACGAAGATCTTGAAATATCAATTTCAATTCACAATTGAATGATGTATTCTTTGGAATTGCGCCTGCGCAAATACTGCTAACTGACCCCCATTGACTGATGTTGGACGAATCGATTTCCATTGTTTACACAAGCCTTCACGCATATTTCCTTTGAATTTCACCCACATTCGATACGTTTACATATTGAACAGAAATTATTGTAGTCGGAAGTAAAAAATTAGTTTTTCAGCATCGTTGACGACATATTCTACATTCTGTGGCTGAGACACTTTGTCTTGATCGCCTAAATTATTCAACTGCTTGAGAACCTTTTTCTTTTCCTCATATAATTGACGTAAATGTTGGACACGTCTCTCAAATTCCACTACTTCACGTCTGTATTCTCGGAATGCCATTTTATTACTGATTTTTGTTTACCAACGACGTACGTAACGTCGTTTTCCTTCGAAACTTATGCAAAACAACGTTTTTTGAAATGTCATTGTCGATTACTTCGCTCCCCCATTGCCCTCACGTTAAGTCCACAACGCGTCACCCCTTGACACTCTTGGGTGTCCTCTTTCTCCTGATGACGCTAACTTCGTTAACAAAGATACGATAATCAGTGCTTCTGTTAAACTGACATGTTTTTTGTTTCAAATGGTATATTTTGACGCTCCCCGTACACTTCGACGTCATGTTTTTTCCTTTGAATGATGTATTTCGAGACATCCCGTACACAGTCGTATTTCTAACCCTTCATTTTCAAACCGGCAACGCTACATTGCCCCATAAACATAAATTTTACATCCGGCAACGCCGAACCTGCCATGCTGGCATTGGCAGCGTATAACCTCGATACCATCTCCATCTCTCTTTACCTCGATTACGTCTCACGCGTCTCTCGCTCATACACATCTTTACATGAAATGTTAGTTCTTTCCCAAATCTAAGTATCCATCAACGCTATATTGCCCCATACACAACGAAACGATTTATTTGTTCAACCGGCAACACCTGCTTACGCTAGCAACCGGTAAAACCTTGATATCATCCCCATCTCTCTTTGCCTCGATTATGTCACACGCGTCCCTCGCTCTTACACACACATACACATATTCACATGAAATATTAATTCTTTCCCAAATCTATGTATATTTTCCTATCTTCAACATGATAATGATGATTACAGTTTACGGAAATAAAAAAAAAATGCTGTCAAGTATAATGAATGAGTCGATTTCGGACCCGACACAACTAACGCTGTAAATACCCATCATTTGCAGTTACTTTCAATATTTTACGTTGGTGTAGAGGCTAAGGATAATGTCTACCGCGCGGATGATCCAGGTGCAAATCTCATAACTATAAACTTTTTTTAATCAGAATCATGTGACAAGGGGGCCGAAGGCGGAGTACTAAGGGGGCTGATAGGTTAGGCGGAGTACCAAGGGGGCCGAGTTCCATGCTTAAATTGCTACGATACTCGTTCCATCCTGCGTCGATGACGTCACACGTTTCCCCACTCCTGTTTGAACCAAAAATTGCAAAAAGTTCAGCTCCATAAGAAAATACATGGGGTTTTGCGCTCGGACCGGCCTTGTTCATCTACTAGTAATCTTTATTTTCTGTTCTAGGAACTATGGTAGAATTGGTACCAATATCTTAACAAGTTATAACAAATCAGATAGTCGACAATGAACTGAAAGATTATCTATCAGCTGTTCATCAAAAATATTGAAGGAAATAGTCAACTACTATCGTATCAAAAAGTTCATTACTCACGGAAAAAATTTCAAAACTGATTCAAACATATTTAATTTCTTGCGAGGAACACAAGTTCAGCTTCACCAAAGGCGCTGAACACTCAATCAGTTCCAGAAATATAACAAGCGATGAAAACAAAGTAGTGGTCATCAAAAACACTTTCGCGTTCTTTTGCAGAACTTTTCTTCATCGTGCCATGCAGTCTGAAGAGTTCACATATAAACTTTCCTTCAATTCGTATCCACTTCACGTTTTATGGTCGATAAAATACTGTCCATTTCATTCTATGTTTCTTGAGGGTGAGTACTTCCGCTGTTTTCGAATAATCGAATAAAAAACACTCATTCCATTATGTCAACTCATCTGAAATATTTATAGAATTTGAAAAAGTCATCAGCAATGGAAATGAAGTATTTAGTTGTTGCAAAAATTGTATCTTATCAGTGGACTATTTTCAGAATTTTAAATGGTTTTTCCCTATTTTCAATGCGTTATCACTTCATCAATACATCATAGCATACTATAAAAAATACCCAAGTCGCGTGAACTATCGAGCAGGTTTTGAAAATTTTCTCACCAATGATTATATGATTTATTTATGTTTTGTTTGAATCGTTTGAAATACGATGATGTTAACCGTGCCAGGTCGATGCTTCGGTGATACCTGTGCGATTTTTTATAGAAAAAGGTGCCTAATCCTTTCAAGATATACCAAAACAAATTACTAAATTTTGTTCTTCTACAGAAGAATCTGCTATGGAATATTCCTATCTTTCGAAGATAGCTTGTCATACCCATTTGAATGTTTGAATAATTATTACATTCAATGTGGTGATTGGAAATCTATTCACACGGATACGTATTGATACAATCGAAAACATTAGTTAACCTAAGCATTTCACGAACTTCACACCTTACAATTTATATTGATACTTAGGAGTTATAGAGTTGTTCAAATTATAGCTGGATGAAATGAACTCAAAGGTCTTGCAAACCGATGTAACTTGCGTAATGAAAAATGATTTCTGTTTCGTTGTTTTTGTTTTACGTAGTGAGCAATTTTGGAAGTGGAGAAGACATTTTGATCCTGTATTGTCTTCGTGTAGGTAGGTATAGTTGGATCGACGGAAAAATGAACATGGGTCATCAATGAAATGTGTGAAATAGTCAACGTTCGCAACTATTCAGAGAAACTTCCCATTTGAATAATAGCTTGCACTGAATACATCAAGAATATATAGATACATAAACATGTGTCGTCAGCAATTGATTCATTTTGAGAACAGTCTATGATTAATCATTATCGTTTGGCAGTTTTCATTATGAAAATTATTTTTCTGAAAATGTTTTATACTGCATAAATACTCGTCCTGATAAGAAATAAATTGAATGACTTTCGTATTACACATTGAATGAGTTTCATATTGTAAATTTCAACCCCAAATTGGTAATATTACTATCAAAGTACTATCGAATTATGTGAATTTGACTCAAGCTGGAGTTTTCACTATTAGTAAGATTCGAAAATGGTATCATATCTACTTTGTAAGGTTGAGTTTTTCGGAACAGGAGCCAGATTGTTTCATTTTCATCAGTTTGTCGACTTGTATTGGATGCTCAGGTTGATGCATGTGTTTACTTCCGTATACCCAATTATACTCACCAATTTAAATAAATTTGTTGATAGTGGAAAATATACGCATATTTGAGAATAATTCATTACAGATCATCATCGTCAATTACCCGCTGATACGACGTTATTACAGTAAAAAATGGGAGCATATGCAAAGTTGACTCGAGTTATCTCTTGAGAGTTTCTTTGAAACATGAGTAATTATTCGAATGAGATTACTTTTTCTGGATGGATGTCGAGATTTATGAAAGAATTTACAGACTCAGAATACGAAACAAGGTCATGTGTGTCATCGTCCGCCTTACGATTCTATAGATGACGTTTTCGAAAGGAAATAAATCATCAGTTTTTGCAACGCCTCGTTGTCTTCAACAAAAATAGAAAAATTCTGGCGTTGTATTCACGATCTTACCGGGTTCCTCTGATGAGATTTATGCAAAATCGAAACAAGGTTTCTAGTATAGGATCATGAATGCTACACTTTTGGGCATATGAATAGTACTGAATATGAAATGGTTTGAGAATATTGATTCACAGCAGATCATTCCGATCTGAGATATAAATCATTCATTAATAGGGGTTGATAAAAATCAAAATGTCAATTAAAAAACATTGAAATGAATAAAAATGACACTGAAAAAAGATGGTAATGAAAAAGAAAAGATTCCAAAGCAGTCTACATTACGACTTTTCGATTGTTAGTGTCCACAGTCACCTTTCAGCTAAGACAGTTTTGTCCCTGATGCTTCGAAAATATTTATAGGTAAATGTTTGGTTTGCTAGTTGAAAATATATGGAACTGAATGTAACTAGTTTTCATAAGGGTACGCCATTATGTAAAGGCAAAAGCACGTATAGTTTATAAAAAAATAAAGAGAGAGGTTATTAAGGCTCTAGTAGAAAGGGCAAGATGTGTCTGCAAAACGAAAAAACTACAAGAGGAAATATGTAATCTGGGTAACATATATAACGAGGCGGCAATTAACCAATTCTCACGACTCATACAGAAACACTCCATGCTGATATTGGAGCGAATAGCCAATGGAAGAACTTTTCAGCCATACATTAACGTTATGATGGATCGAATTGAAAGAATCTTTGGAAAACGAAGGAATGATAGGGATCCATCAGGTAACCCAGGAATATACCAAATACCATGTAGTTCGTTCTACATCAGAACCACGAAAAGAAGTGTTGAAATGTGCTTGACTGAGCATAAAAAAAGATGCCGCTATAAGCAAACAGGTGAATCAGCAGTTGCAGAATACGGTCTCTCAGAGGATAGCCATGACGTTGCATTCGGTCGCACGCAAATTTTTATAAAATCAGAGGTTACTTCCTGAGGCTTTTCAGAGAGGCAATAGAAATACATGAACATAAATATAACTTCAACCGTAAGGAAGAGAAATAACACGAAAATTCTCTTCCCTCTTCCTGAATGAAGGAAGGTCGGACCAGTCAGGTATAAGAGCAGTCGGTCATTCGCCAGGGTAGATCACTTCGACGCATCGCCTTTGATAATGTCTGCCGCAGTAGCAGATGAAACGAAAACAATCGGTAACTATCATTTCTCCATAGTCTTACGATCACAAATTGAATTTTTCTATGAAAAATCCAAAATTTGGCTTTTTTATAGGATAAAAACTCTTTGGAAACTAAAATAAAAAGTGAAATCTGGAAAATGCGGTGTATATAACGGTTAATATTATGGTAAATATTAGGTATTGATCAAAAATGCAGAAGAAAAATATCTCCAGAAAAAATGGAAAATAAAGTTGATTTCTGTTATTCGAAGAAGACAGTTGGGAAAATAGACTGAGACACAATCATGAGATATCATTGAGATACTGAAAGAAGATGAAATTAAAAAAAAATAAAAAAAATTGCAAATATTTTTTAAAAGTATTTCATTGAGACTGAAAAAAATCAGCCAGACAAATCGATTCGATCTTACCTAACTCAACCCAACTGTCCATGAGATATTTATCTAACTACTCCATATTTTTCGCCGACATTACCAAGAAATGAGTTGCCAATTTGATTCACTTTCTCAAAAATGAAAAAAAAAACACGTTTTGGAATAACTTATTCAATCCAATAGATGACACGATGATGCGAATAGATTTTTCTAGTTTGTAGATTTTCGGAAGGCAATCTAGTTTTGACACCGTAGGGTTGGAAATTTGTAAGTTCCGTTTCAGTTAAGGGGTGGGTGAGAATGTTGTCGCATTTCTTGAGGACGTCTTTTACTTCAACAGTCATCCTGGGTTCCTGGACAATTTCGCATACGGTCCGTTAGTGATAAAAGTATTGACCCTTCCGTAGTAGCCCGTAGTAGTTCGTAGTAGTCAATACTCTCATCACTAACGAACCGTATGCGAAAGTATCCAGGAAGCCGTTACCAAAGATGATTGTCGAAGTGAAAGACGTCCTCAAGAAATGCGACAACATTCTCACCCACCCCTTAACTGAAATGGAACTTACAAATTTCCAACCCTACGGTGTCAAAACTAGATTGCCTTCCAAAAATCCACAAACCGGGAAAATTTATTCGCCCAATCGTGTCAGCTATCAGATCTCCTATCTACCAAATAGCAAAATGGCTCACTGAGGAATTTGAAGGCTTGCTATTGCGAAATCAGGTTTCAGTATCAAAAACTCCTTAAGAGTTTATACAAAAATATCGTTCTGCAGAAGGATGAGATTTTGGTTTATTTTTATGGGCGTTCTTCATTTCCTAGCGTCCCAATTAAACAGACTTCACTATACTTCAGGGAATTACTACGGAGAAAAATAATTTCAATGATAACGACATTGATGAATTCGTTTCTGCCACTAATTTGTGTATGGAACATAACCGTTTGCAGGTAGAAGGTTGCTTTTATGAACAACAGGAAAGAGCGATTATAAGTAACCCCTTGTCCCCCTATCTGGCAAACCTGTTCATGAGCAGACTCGAAATGGAAACCAAAAGAGTCAAAGTATTTTTCTAGGATATGTCTGAGCTATGTGGATGATGTTTCTGAGATATTCAATAACAAAAAATTGGATAATGACGACACTGTATCCTTTTGAAATAACAGATTTCCATCAATGAAATGCACGTATCAGTTGGAAAATGAAGGACAACTTCCATTTTTTGACTTTTTGATAATGTGAAGCCAATATAGAAGACTAGAATATGATGTATTTAGGAAGGAAACAAGCACGTACAATTCCTGACAATTAACATCACTGTCGATAGCACAAACGTACAGAGCTGAATTTTTTAGTTCATCGTCTTTTGACTTTTCCTCTTACATATGAGAGGTTCACGGAACAAAAATGGACAATACACAAAATAGCAGTCAGTAACGGTTAGTAAAATATTATGAGGAAGAAAAAGTTTGGGTGAAAAATAAACGAAATCTCGACTTCAAGAAACGACGAAAACCAAGATAATCATATCTCAGTTCCATAGCACCATTACACAACGAACTATGGAAAGAGTTACAAGGAGCTAGGTATAAACGTGGTTTTCAAAACAAGTCATACACTGCAGATACTTTCAGGAAATTCAAAGGACGGAGTCAAGAATTTGAAAAAGTTTGGAATTTACGAAATTGAATGTGAATACAGCAGTGCAAAATATTATGGACAGACAAAAAGACTCATTGAAATAAGATATAAGAAACACTAAGATTTGTATATCCATTCACCCAGGCCACAATAAACGGTCATTTGTACCATCAATACGAAACATCTTAATAATCTGGTCCTTGATATTCCTGACGCGCATATTCCAACCATTTTTGAATATGGGGAGCAGAATGAGCAAATGGATATGCACAACGAAGCACACAAACATCAACACTTTGCCACCTACACAATATGAGATTCATAGTAATGGTGGTGGTACTATATGATCTACTTTATGTCTTTGAATAGTTTATTTCTATGTCAATTTCGATATCTCGTCACATCGCCTTCAAACAAGATTTTTGAAGGTCTAGTCCAATTCATTTTCGGTTTCTCACTTTATTTTGTATATAATTGTGTATTATATCATATGAATACGAATAAGTATATTTATTTGCCCGAATGACTGAATATTCATATAATAATTTTTTTCTTAATGTTTTTCATGCCAATTTCACACGGAATTCCAGTTCGAAACTCAATTGTTGAGGTGAATTGAATATAATCTGGTGAAATAATATAACTTTTGAAAGTCGAGGAACTTAAATCCATCATGAGTCACATAACGACTTCCCACTCAATTCGAATACCTTAGGGTTATACTGATAATGTCTACGAGGAAACTATAAATTGCGTTAAAGGGAGTTGTGAACCACTAGACGAAGTTTACGAACATTTCATTCGCAGTATTCAGTAGCGAATTCAGAACCAAGCTACGGATTCTCTGGGGGTTATACGACACTGAAATATAACTTTTTCTGTAAAATATATCAAAGACATTCCCGGAAGGGAATTACTTTTCTCGCAATCAAGTACATCCGAGAAAGCAGCATTGGTATTTTTTCTTTTTGGGAAATTGCTGAAGGTTCGGTGAATATTACAACAAAGCCGCAGGGAAAAATATCATTCTTTCTCTTTGGAAAATAATGTTTTCGTGAACGTCGAAGGCATTCAATAGAACTTTTTTTTTCAGCTGTGATTGATCAAGTGGAAGATGAACCTCATATTGTGTGAAAGCTATTATTCTTTTTTTTGTCGAGAATGAAATGTGAACATATTGCTTCATCTCCAAATTAGAACTGTTATACTTCCTTATCGGAACTATTCAAAATGAATTATACTTCATGCTCTGTTTGATATCATTGTGATTCAGAAGGTTCCAAAACTATTTTTTCAAAATTTAGTAATGATGAATCAGTGTTTTTCAATGTATGAACTATGTTTCTTAATTTTCTGATTGAACTATAAATTTTGTTTCAGTCGGGCAAAAGGAGGATACATTGGTATCATCTTCAACAAAAGATTCAAATAATGAATATTTTTCATAAGTGATTTGCAAATTTCCAAAGTTTTGATTTATAAAATAGCATATGGCCTGTCATTTCCATTATTCATCATGTATTTTACTTTTCTTTCATGGTTGGCTGAATATTTCCTCATCAACTTGTGATTTTCGAATGGTTGCATCAAAATTATCAATCAACGAGGTTGTTACAGAAAAGATTCTGTAAAAAAGTAAAAAAGATTAGCTGAAAAAATAATAATTATATCAAGGAAAAAAACTGAAATTACGATGAAATAAAATACAAATAACAACCAAAAAATCAAAAACTTGAACTATTTACACATGATGAAAATAAAAAAAATCAGTTTTTTAGCTTGATATAATTGTTATTTTCTCAGCTGGTCTAATAATTTTTACATATTGTTTTCGGTATTTCAAATCAATTTAAATCATATTAGACAATGGAAGTCCGAAATAATGGAATTCACCAAGAAACATTGTCAATCACCTTCAAACAAACATTGTGACAGAAGTTTGATATTTTGATTGTTTCTACTTGATGTTCAATTTATTTTATGAAATCTGTAAAATATTTTTCATCGAAAGGTCTTCAGTTATTGCTCTGCGAAAGGGACTCACATCATTTATTTGACTGCATTTTGATAGTTTCTGAAATTATTCCGCATTTCTGAAAATACATCTGAATTTTATTCACATCAAGTCAGTTATTCAACCTATTTGCGTTTTATTTTCGCTTTGAAAGGTGTGTTGATCTTCCTTAAGAAATTAATGAGTTTTTCCTATACTTCATCGTTGTTTCATCTATGTTGTCAAGTCATCGTTGACCAAAAATATTCATTTCTCGTTTCTTACTCAAGAGGTTTCTTATTGCAAAAAAAAGAATACAATTGAATCATTGGTTCAACCTGGGCTGTAAAAGCATTCTGAAAGAAGTTGGTTTTCATGAAACGTTCTCAGACGATCAGAAACTTCTTTAGTTTTGTAGCATTTTTTGCAATTACTAGCATCACAAAGTTGAAATGAATTTCGATCATTTCAAACGGTCCATTGAACTTATATTCTAATTTGTAGTTTGCAGAATACACTTTTCTGTGATTTGAAAGGGTTATATTTTTAGGAGTGATTAATTTTTGGGAAAGAAAGTTTTTGGCTTTCTACTACTCCATCTGATACAAAAAAATGGATGAGAGAATCTTCCAAAGGAAGAAGGAAGGAAGTAATCAATTTGAAAATAAGTAACTCTATACATGGATGTGTAGATCATGCAAAGAAGTAACTTTCAGACACAAACTGAAAGAAAGTCCTCCTGAAACAGCTACTTTCATATAAACATTGAATTACACGAAAGAAAAAAATTCTTTCGAAACAAATACTTCTATATGAACACTGAATTATACAGAAGATACTTTTCTCTATTCAGTTTGTATATCGAACATTTGTTGAGGAATAAGAATCAGATATCATTCACATGAGTTCTACTTTGAATGAATGGTAATAAATTGTACTCACATGGAACACTGTTACCCTAACTGGTATACACCTTGTTTCGCCTTAAGACACTTGCCCTAAGGCTCTTCAGTACCAAATTGGATAACATTATAGAAAATACACACACTTCATTCATGAATTACGATTTTGAATGTCACGGAATAAGTTTGATCTGCTTATGTCATCGATGACATCGTAATGACATTCATTCACCTACTTGATTTAATCCCAGCCATGAGGAATCTTATTTGATTTGAAAGGGTTATATTTTTAGGAGTGATTAATTTTTGGGAAAGAAAGTTTCTGGCTTTCTACTACTCCATCTGATACAAAAAAATGGATGAGAGAATCTTCCAAAGAAAGGAAGGAAGTAATCAATTTGAAAATAAGTAACTCTATACATGGATGTGTAGATCATGCAGTTTGTGTCTGAAAGTTACTTCTTTGCATGATCTACACATCATATTTGTCACTACAAAAGTAGTGTAACAAGGGACACGCGAAGTAATTCAAGGTCGAACACAGTAAATCTTATATTTGATATAATGATAAATATATCTCCTGTGATTTGGATACAAAACATCATGATGAACATTCCAGCAAATTCAAAATTATGGCTTTCCATACCTATTCTCCAATATAGAATGGATGTATTGAATTGGTAGTGAGGTCAGATATAATCAACATGTCATTGAAGGTACTTGAAACAATAAAAAAAATTAATCCTGAAAAATTGGTGAAAAGAGAAAAGAAAATTTCTATGGTTTTTACCACTTTTATTTGTAACTAACGTTACTGCAGTTTCGTCCTATATGGACATTTTCGAACTTGAACAACAACAATAGACAGTTTATTGTTTAAGTTTGAAAATGTTCATATAGGACGAAACTGCAGTAACGTTAGTTACAAATAAAAGTGGTAAAAGACAGAAATTTTCATTTCTCTTTTCATCATGATCTCTTACCACATAGTAACGGCTACATCCATCAATTTACTGAAATATTGGATTGGAAATAGCGTATCATCATCCACCACTCCTTCAAGAAGAACAACAAGCATATTATTATATGTGACGAAAAAAGTTACATTTGGTAAACATTCATGGAATCACGAATTACGTACTTTAAAGAACGAAGACCGTTTTTAAAAAGACGAAATATTTTTTATTTGGACAAGTTGTTCGTACAAAAGTTACATCAAGACTGAATTTTTAATAATGCAATATAAAATGGTGAGAAATTATAATGTTGGCTTTTCCTGGAATGCTGGCTATTTGATACTGCAGCGTCGGCGCTCCTTGGCCGGGTCGTAGACCTAGTCGGCTGGTTGAACGTACTTATTCGGTACGTAACTCCTCCCTCCTAAGATGAAGTTTTGGATGGGACAAACAAAACTTCTGGAGACTGTTGGGGTTGTGCGGCATCCTTGGTATTTTTCTTGCATCTTCTGAACTTTTTCAGACAAATATAAATGATCCCTATAATGGCGAATATATATAAGGGAATCGTCCAGGGGTGGTGGCTGGAAGAAGTTGAACCTGTTAAGTCTAGGGGTTGAAGTCTATTTCCTTGGAGTTGCACTTCACGTAGTTCGTCAAGTTAGATATCGTCGACTTGGAGTTTGGTTTTTTCGATTTTCTGTTCGTGTATTGTAATTTCAGGAAGAAATAATGGTTTTCCCTTGGTTTCTCCCTTCTCGTTGGTGTATCCATGTCCGGAGGTTTCGATGATGCATTGGTATGGGATTTCGATGAGGAAGGATCCTTTCAGCATCACAAAGTCGGTTTCGTCACATCGGGTTTGGACTTTTTCTTGTTGAAGGAATATGGCGATATAATTCGATTCGCTGACTTCCTCGATTAAGGGCTTGTTCACCACTATGGTTGCTGTTTGGCATACGGCTTCGTTATATTTTACTTGTAAGATTGAAAAAATACAATCGCTTTCCTGGGTTCCATCTATCAGGTAGTTGTTCGGGCACAGGTAGTTCGGGTTCAGATAACGGCATGGTCCAGAGTCGTATTGGAACATATCATTACTCATTGTGAAAAAGGAGTTTTTTGGAATAATTGTGGTAAAATTCTGAGTGGGTATTGAATAAAGGTGGTAATGTGAGAAGGTTTCGGGATGCACTAGAGGGATATGCAATGCAAAAATTAGTTTTGTATTCGAAAAATATGCGTCAACAGGTGTTATATCATATTGTTTATAGCTGTCCTCGATTTCTGAATATACCAATTGATCTTTAGAATGATACTTCAGAAGCGAATCGAGTATTGATTTTATATCGTCGATAGATATTATACTATGATGTAAGGTGCCAAGTTTAGCGAAAGAAATGGCGTTTTCAATATTGGTGAGAATTGAAAGTAGTGTATCCAAGTTGAATTTTATTTGTGTATATGTATCTAATAAGGACAAAAAATGTGTGCTATTATTGTTAAGCTCTTCGATACTTTCTTTGATCACATTCTGATTATGAATCATGAGTGAAAATGTTTTATTGTTATTTTCAAGTATTTTGTGAGTCAATGATATTTGTTGATTCAGAGAATGAACAATTTGATTTTCGTTATTTTGTAATTTTTCAATAGCTGCGTCGTAACGCTGGGCATCTTCCTGATCTAAGTTACCGGAAACAAATTTGACAATATTTCCAAGTCCATTGATCAACCCTCGTTTTTTTCGAATCGCTAAGGGGTAGATTGATTGGAGTTTTTCTTTAACTGATTTCAACTGGAAGTCTATATGTTGTTCGGTGTATTGATGTAAGGATGTAAGGTAGGTTGAACTGAGGTCTTTCTGATTCATGAGTGATGATTTTATTGCATTATAATGATGAGTCAGTTCTCCGATTTCTTCTGAAATTGGCTTGAAATCAATATAATGAAGAAAGGTGTGTGTGGCTACTTTAATTTTTGCTGTCCCTAGTAGAAAGGGCAGGATCCCTGGGTTGTCCTTCAGGTTCGTTATTTGTACGTTCTTTGATGATGTTAGGTGGATTATCGTCAAGAGTAGGAGGGTCCTGTAACAAATTCGACTTTGTTACGATTTTTCGGGGTTTTTTGAAAATGTTTTTGTGGTAGGTATTACGTTTTGTTTTTAGTTTCAGTCCTTGATCGGTGACAACAGTTTCTTTTATGAATGGAACGTTCAGTTTTTTCCCACGAGTTTTTACGTTATGTCGATAAACTTCGCCATCTTCAGGATAGCTGACCGGATTTTCGCGAGTGAGATTTTGTTTTTCTATTATCTTTTCTTTTTGTTGTTGGGAAGTCTCGTGAATGTAATTGAAAATCAATTGAGTTCTGTCTTTGTGTTCCTGAATATAATTATTTAGAATTTCGTGGTTTATATCTATATCAAATGGATCTTTTGTATCGATATGTCCACTCACAATATCTATTGGTTTTTGTTTTGTCAAGGAATGTATGGAGTGGTTATATCCAAAAATAGCATAAGGCATTAGGCTCGTTACTTCAGAACGGGGATTTTCAATTTTCAAAACCCTCAAATGCTCAAGCAAGGTTGAATGAAGGCGCTCTACGGGGGCGTTACTAGTTGAGTTTTTTGGGGTGATGAAATGAATGTCAATTTTGTGAAGTTTTGTGAAGTCAGTCAAAGTAGAGTTTTTAAATTCTGTTCCACTATCGGCTATGATTTTTAGTGGTAGTCCGTGGAACGACATGAATGTGATGAGACTTTCGACAATAGAGGAAGCGTTTGCGGATGTAAGAGGAAAAGCCTGTGCATATTTAGAAAAAGTATCTATTATCGTAAGGAATTTTTGACCGTTGGCTTGAAAAACATCGATATGAACGATTTCAAATGGTTTTTTGGGTGTTGGTGTTATTTGAAAATTTATTTTTGGTGGGTTTCTATCATATTTAGATATTTGACATACTTCGCATTTGTTGATATAATTCCTGACATGATTAGCAAGGTTGGGCCAATAGTACTTTTTCTTAATTTGTTGTATGGTTTCTTGAATTCCGCGATGGTTTGTTTTTGTTTCATGATTATAGACTAATAGTTCTTTCTGTCTGTCATCGTTTGTTATATTTTCAAGTTTCAAATTGCATTTAATTAATTTGAATGTGTGGTTTTTGAAAGTTTGCGTCATTAGAGTGCAAAGGTTTTCGTACATTTTGTTCGATTCGTCATCATTGAAATAAAATGCATAAGTTTTTCTAGGCTGACCAAAATCACTGAAAAATTTTATGATTGGAGAAAGGTCATTGTTTACTATGTATATGTTCCATATTTTTTTTATGTTTGGTTCCCATAGCGTTTTTCTGGTTGTTTTTCTTGGCAAGGTTGATTTTGATATGTGGATTTGATTTTGAAAGACATTGATAGGTGATTCACTTGGGTTGATTTCTTGTACGGGATTTTCAGCGTTTGTATGTACAGTTACATTATTTTCTTCGGGTTCATCAGGTTCCTCGGGGTTTGAAATCAATTCTTGAATCATATTTTCTTGTACTGAGCTTGATGTGTCGGTTTCTACTCCGATTTCGGCTTCGTTCGGGGTTTCGTCAAGGTTGTTAGATAATGAGATGTTGTCTTGTTCTGGGTGTTTCTGTGTAATGTTGAATTTTTTCATATATTGTAAAAACGGGGAGGTTTCTTCAATATCTTCTAGATTTGTCCTCGTACTGCATGGCTGTGGTTCTACTTCATTGGCGTGGATTTCAATTCTTGAGAGGGCGTCTGCATTGGTGTTTTTTTTTTCCTTTTTTGTACATAATTTGATAGTCGAACTCTTCTAATTTCAACTTCCAACGGACGAGTCTTGAATTTGGTTCTTTTAAAGACATCAGCCATTGAAGTGGTTTGTGGTCAGTATAAATAAAAAATTTTCTACCAAAAATGTAGGGCCGGAAATACTTCGTGGCCCATACAATAGCCAAAAGTTCTTTTTCTATTGTGCTATAGTTATGCTCTGCGTCGTTCAGTGTCCTAGATGCATATGCAACGGGACGGTCAGAACCAATAGGGCCCTGTGATAAAATAGCACCAATTGCCGAATTTGAGGCGTCTGTAGTAAGGTTAAAAGGCTTGTCAAAGTCTGGGTACTGTAATATTGGGTCATTTGTCAGAAGAGTTTTGCAATGGTTGAAAGCTTTGATGAAATTTTCATCATGCTTGATTGTGGCGCCTTTTTTCAGACAAAGTGTAAATGGTCTTGTAATTTTGGCAAAGTCTTTTATAAATTTACGGTAGTATCCCAAAAGTCCAAGAAATGATTTTATTTGTTTCGTAGTTGTTGAGCTGGGATATTGCAAAATAGCTTTGATTTTATCTGGATTTGGTTTAACACCTTCTGATGTTACAATGTGCCCGAGAAAAGAAACTTCTTTCTTGAGAAATTCTGATTTGTCAACTTGAATTTTCAAGTTTGTTTCGCGTAGCCTCTGAAAAACTTTTTTCAGGTTGATTATATGTTCTTGTAAGGATGTTGAGTATACAATAATATCATCCATGTACACTAAACATATATCATTCTGGAGACCTTTCAAAACGTCGTCCATCACCCTACTAAGGGTTGCTGGGGCGTTTCGCAACCCGAACGGTACCCTCAGGTACTCGTAATGGCCATTCTCGACATTGAAGGCTGTTTTTTGAATATCTTCCGGGGCCATCTCTATTTGATGGAAACCACTTGCCAAATCTAATGTAGAGAAATACTGGCACCTGCCCAGTTTATCCAATACATCGCTTATATTTGGCAGCGGATACCGGTCTTCAATGGTTTTCTCATTGACTTTCCGGTAGTCCACCACAATCCTCCATTTCTTTTTCCCACTGGCGTCCGGTTTTTTGGGTACTACCCAAATAGGTGAAGACCAGGGCGAATTACTAGGTCGGATAATATTTTGATCTAGCATTGAATTTATCTGTTTCGCAACTTCTGCCTTATGGATAAAGGGATATCTGTAAGATTTAGTGTATACAGGAAGCTCATCTTTCGTTTTTATTTGATGTTTGACTATATTTGTGAAAGTAAGCTTTTCTCCTTCACGGTGAAAAATATCTGAATATTTTTGGCATAATTTGACAATGTGCAGTTTTTCCTCATTATTCATATGCTCAGTTCGAATGAGATGTCGGATGTCATGTTCGTCTGTTTGTAAGGGGTCAATATCTGCATGGTAAAGTTCATAGTTTTGAACAGGAAATGAATATGTATTAAGTGGCTCAAACAATTCAATTTCACAATTTTGATCGTTCGGATTTTCTAGCTCTACCATAGCGTATCCATTATTGGCTCTAGTTAGTGTTTCTCTGATGAAACATCCATTGATTTTTGTAGGGGGTACGATTATATCACCTGATAATTGATTCACAGGGATTTTTATTTTGGTCCCTGTGTTTGGTTCCAGTTCGACAAAAAATAATAGCTTTTTCTGGGTCTCATAGTACTGAATGTAGAGTTGAGAATTTGGAGTATATAAAATTGAATTTGAGAAATCGATTTTGGCATTCATTTCTTTAAGTATATCTAACCCGATCAATCCATCGAAATATTGATGAAATTTAAATAAATGAAACTTCAATTTTTGCTCTGAGTTGAACTCTTCGAAAGATGGAATGCTAGCACAATAATCACGCTGTGATTGTTGAAAAACTGATGTAACTACGAAGGGTTCTTTGAAAATATTTTCAGAGTAATACATTTTTGCAATTTCGGGATTCAGGAAAGATTTGGTTGCTCCCGTATCTATCAAAAGTTTCATGGGTGGATTTTCGATTTGAATGTAAGGTAATTCTTTTTTGTCATATATGGTATTGGGGTCGATTATGTTTCGTTTGGGTTTGGCCCCGTTTCGTGAAAATTTTGATCGTCAGTCTCGTCATAATAGGAGAATTGTTCAGTTTCGTCAACGTATTGTTCGTTTGAAAACTCTCCCTGTGGAAAATCACATGTTTCATAGTCTTTATCGTATTCAATATTATGAAGTTCTTCGAAGACGAAGTTACGTCTCTGATTTGGATTATTCTGGAAGTGATTTCGAATGGGTTGTTGAAAGGAAGGTCTATTTTTCGAAAAATTCTGGGTACTGACAATGCTCATCGGGGTTGGTTGGGAAGTGGATGGCCCATTGTTGGGTTTCCAAACATTTCGCGGTGCTCCGAATACTTGGCTGTTGGTGAAGTATTTTTTTGGGGCACATTTTGACGGGGTTGTATTTGAATTGGTCCTCTAGGAAATTGAGGTTGGTTAGAAAAATTTTGATTCTGTTGCAGTTGTCGAGGAATATTTTGTTGCATTTGGGGTCTGTTCGGCTGAAAATTCTGAGACTGTTGAACAAAATTGAAATTTTGGGGATTTGATATGGTTGGTGACTTTTGAGGGGTGAAATTATTGAATTGAGATTTTTGTAAATACCGAATGTTGTTATCTTCGATGATATATTGTTGTGCTTCAGCTAAGTTATTCGGTCTCATTGATCTGATCATTGAACTTTGGGGTTCTCTCAAACCAACAAATAATGTATGCAATGCATGTGAATCATAGAGTAATTTTTTGCTTATTTTCACTTGCTCGTTTACCTCGTGTAAATTAACATAGTTATGGAGAAGATTGAGCATAGAAACAACTCTTGAAAAAAAATTTAGTGAATTTTCATTTGGATTTTGTCTCAAGGAGCCTAAATCTGATAATAAACTACTTTCATTTCTCTGATCGCCAAAGTGAGTGATCAATAAATTTTTAATGGTGTTCCAATCGTTACTACCGCTAATAGAAAAAATTTCTTCTGCCGGTCCAGTCAATTTGGAAAAAATACTGTTCAGTAAAAGTTTATTTTGTGCACAATTATTATTTGCGGGAGTGGCGTCCCAATAGGTGTTCAATATATCGGTACATGTTGAAATAAATCGATAAAGTCTGCAAGGGTTACCATCAAACTCTGGTATGATTTGCAAAAGTTTCAAATCAAAAACTGGTGTTACTGCCATGATAGAATCGACTATATTTCCTAATTGTCTAGTTTGATTATTATTTATACTAAGAGCTTCTAGTGATTGACTTAAATCTAACTCAATTTCTGCACTGATATCACCTAATGATTCAGGAAAAATTGAGGAGCTTGACATATAGGATCACAAAAGGGAACAATGAGTAACTCACGAAAAATTCCTTTCCATCGTCTGGTGTTGGAGATTTCGGGTACTGGGATCCGCCTCTGGAACCGTAGTTGATCCGATGATGGTACTTTCAGCTTCAGAGTTTTTTCGTTGCCGAAACGACTTATCCGGTTCTTCTCGATGAAGAGTTGAAACTCAAGGATATCTAAATCGATAGATGCCTTCGAGAATCCTACCACGACTGCGCCAATTACGTACTTTAAAGAACGAAGACCGTTTTTAAAAAGACGAAATATTTTTTATTTGGACAAGTTGTTCGTACAAAAGTTACATCAAGACTGAAATTTTAATAATGCAATATAAAATGGTGAGAAATTATA
Source organism: Leptinotarsa decemlineata (assembly GCF_025532065.1). Classification (NCBI taxonomy): domain Eukaryota; kingdom Metazoa; phylum Arthropoda; class Insecta; order Coleoptera; family Chrysomelidae; genus Leptinotarsa; species Leptinotarsa decemlineata. The sequence goes on from NW_027412606.1 coordinate 18,330,075, forward strand.
ATGTTGGCTTTTCCTGGAATGCTGGCTATTTGATACTGCAGCGTCGGCGCTCCTTGGCCGGGTCGTAGACCTAGTCGGCTGGTTGAACGTACTTATTCGGTACGTAACTCACGCTTAATGAGCGGCGAGACGCAGCCTATGGAAAAAACTAGGACGTGACCGAATAAGATTCCAACGTCGTATTGAAAAATCTGCCACATGTTTAGATCATATTTCAGATGTTAATCATAGAAATAAGGTGTATGAACGAATTAAATACCTATGTATTTACATTCTTCATGATTTTTTCCCTTACATTTTGATATATTTTTAATTCATCCAAGAATTATGCGATGAATCGAATCCTAACCATTCAACGTACAACTTGTCTTCTTTATACGAATAACCTTTTCTACTAGAATAATATCTGTGTATTTGGCTCTTTGTAATTCCTGACTGTGAAATCTACCCTGTATTAGATTATTTCCAGAATCTTCTAAGATGTATGTGGTAGTGTTAGTCAACTTCACTTGTTTGACCTCAAACATTTCAATAGACCAATTTGGAGTATGACTATTGAAATCATGTCCATAACTGGATATGCGAACCTGGTCTCCTTTTCTGAACTTGGGTTTTTCGGGTCAACAGTTTTCAGATGTTGGAATGATTTGATGAATTTTGCATTTTTTTCATTTATTTTACTCGGTATCGACTTGGTTGTGGAATGTTTAGTGTTGTTGTATTGTTTTACAATTTCAGAAAGAATGTTGATTCATTTGTAAGATCATTGACTGCTAAATTGTTTCCATAATGATGATTTTGAAGTTTTAATCACACGTTCACCAACACTAGCTTTTAAATTTGAAGAAGTACTATAATGGATTATAGTTTATATTATATTCCTGCATCAGATTTTGAAAGTTCTTATTGTAAAATTCTTTTCCCATATCAGTTTGTAAGTTTTTTGGAGTGTTACTCATTAGTTGTAGTTTCATAGCAGCAGTGATATCTATACCCGTTTTCGATTTCACTGTACAGCCCAAACATATCTACTGAAAGCATTGATAATTACCAGAATGTAATTATATTCTCTGTTTACTTTTGCAAATCGATTCATAATGGCTAAATCAGCCCGCATTAGGTCATGTGAATTTTCAACTACAACATGTCGTCGTTTGTAATTTTTTTTACTGGCTTATGGAGTTCCGATATAATTCGCCACTTACACATCTCTTCCTATCGGACACTCAATAGAAATCGTTGGAGAAGTTCGTACTTTAAATATCATTTTATCTCCCTTGACGATCGATTTGTTAGCGAGTTGATGGAATTTGTATATTGTTTTATTATTTATCAAAACGTCTCCATTATGTTATCTTTATGTTGTGCTTCACTTTCCATTTTAGAAGACTTGGGAGATTTGAATGTGTTATGCTTTCAACCTTGGCAGACATGGAAAATTTAAAGACCATACCCCCACTATCTAATATGTAATAATTTTCATTCAAACTGATTTTTTTTTCACCTTTCAAACGAATTAAAACTTCAACGTGATAATCAAAAGAATTTTAATAATGCTTCTCCCCTACTTTTCTATGAAGTTTTGAAAAATGTTGATTAAATCTATTCAAGGACTAATGAAGGAATGGAAAGTTTTACCTCAAGAATGTCGAATGGGAGAAAAGTGGGGAAATTTAGAATACATACAAATTGGAATTGTTGTCGAGTACTGAATGATTATCTACTTAGTAGTAGTACAAAAGAAAATATGTTGTATTCGTAGAGCTATCAAGTTACAGTACTTATCGTTAGCAAACCCATTTTGCTTCTTTGCTTTAGTATAGAATGCATGCAGATGATACCTATCAAAGTGATAATTAGATTCATAAACGACCCTGATGGAATTTTAAATCCACCCATATGTGAAAAATTTTGACAAAAACAGAATGGAATTATAAAATGAACATTATAATGATGACTAGAAAATCGAATCGTTTCAAATGTGGCAAGTGAAAAAGAATAATAATTTGGGGGATGAGCAGGCGGAAGATTAAAATCCATGATACGTGTCAGATCTTAGAGAGAATATGAATATGTAAGAAGAAAAGAATTGGGAAACAAAGGTTCACAAAATTGTGAAACGATTTTCTTTTAAATAATTTTTTTTACAAAAATATTAAGTTTCAATGAACATTCAACATATCATTCACATTTTTCCAAAGAGCATTGAAATACAAATTCAATAGAAGAAAACTGAATAGTGTCACTTTCTTTGAGAATATTATGATTCAATTCTAAAGTATCGTTTTCATTCTGATAGAATATTTCTAATGGGAAATATTGAATATTATCAACTTTTCCTGTAATCGGAATCGCATAAGTAGTAATATTATTGTCCAATATATAATGAGTTCGACTGGAAAAAAGGTTTTTGCTACCGCGAATAGTTGATATATATTTACTTTGGAATTCAGAAGGGTGATAAATAAAAAATGGTAAATCTGTCTGTGGTGGTGCTGTAACGATATCTTCTGAAAAAATGGAAGAAGAAGAAAAATAATTGATAATGAATTTGTTCAGTGGAATTTTAAATACTTAGACAAAAAAGTAAAACACCATACATTTTTAAAAACATTGCACATTCACGTAAATTTTCAATGATTGAAATAATTTCGTTGTGCGACCAGTAGTGTTGCCAGCTGCGTCGGAAGCAATTAGCGAAAGTAATATATCTACTAGTTCATTGTAGTCATCAAAATAAATATAATCAATAGGTTTATTATCATATCTCATCATCATTGAAATTTTACCTCCTTTTTTTGTCATATTTCTGATGAGTTCACCTCTAGATACAGATGTTGGAATTGAACAAAATATGGAAATTACTACACCTCTGGATAGAGATGTTGGTATTGAACCAGATCTAGGACGAATTTTTTGTAAATGAGGTTTTATAATGTGGAAATAATTTCCCTTGATATCTCCAAGAAATGTTCTAATTGGTAAATCAGCATTATTTTCACGACGATATGAATTAGTTCTCTTCACAATATCTACATGATTTTCAACATCATTTGTGGTATAAGCTACGGGATTTTTCAGAAATTGTAACTCGTAAAGACCCACCGTTTCTTTGTCAGTTATATTTTTCACATTTACATCAGCTCAAAAAAAATCAACTTCAGAGTTTCCTATATTAAATTTGTCTTCTATCGGATTATGAAAAAGCCCCAAAATAGGATCATATTCAATTCCTTTCATCCTTTCATAGTGGTGCTTCGAATTAGTCTAAGTATTTCTGGAGAACGTCAGAATTTGTGATTGTATGATAAAATTGAGAAAGTGTATCATCAATAAATTGATCTTCTCTCGTTCTATCTGGTATTTCTCCCTGTCCATTGCGTGTTTCATATGTTTCTTATTTTCTCAAAAAACTTGGTATTTCCGTTGGAGTTACCTGTTCAGGAGTGGGTGATAAATATGTTAATTGACTATAATATTTTGGTGTTTTTGTTGTCCGACTTTCTTCCAACTTTTTCAATTTCTCCGGTTTGATGGGTTTCAGTACCGCTTAATATGGAAACCAATTTGTGTTGAAGATTGAATAATGAGTTGATATGATTTTTTTCAATTGAGTTTCTGATTTCACAGTGTTATCCTTTATGATTTCATACTTTTTTTTATTGCATGTCTTACTCGTACCAGTTGTTTTGCTAATTGGGGGTCCATTTCAACTAAATATATTTCAAAAGTTCATCCTCATATATAAATGTATATTCAACACGAAGATGCCACATCTTTGAAATTTTGAAAGTTCATGTAAATATTAGCATGATCATCATAAATTAGCCTATCCGATATTTCACGCCGAACATTTTCGAACACAGTAACGTCAATATCTCCACAAATAGTTATTATTCTCTGCCGTTTATCCAATATTGAAGAAGGTTCAGTTTCGTACACCTTTTGCTTCAAATATCCCCACAAAAAAGTGAAAAGGTGTTAAATCTGGCGAGCATACTGGCCATTCTGTAGGACCTCGACAGCCAATCCAACGACCAGAAAAATTAGTATTCAAATAGTTTTTTACTTGTCTGGAGTGTCGAATCCATTAGGATTCGCTCCGACAATTTCAGTGATGAGAGGGTCAACAGTAGTTTCCAGCATAACCAAATACAGTTTCCCTGTTGAATTTTTATCAATAAATACAGGTCCTACTATATGGTTTTCCAATATTCCTGCTCAAAAGTAAAATTTTTTCTGGATATTGGGAATGTGTTTCCCGGATAACACGAGGGTTGGTGTCACTCCAATAATGGCAATTTTGTCTATAAATATTTCCGTTTAAAAAGAAATGTTCATTCGTAACTAAAACAGATATTGCGGAGATAGGTAAGATGCCTTGCAATGATTACCCTCATGATTTCGCAGAATTCTGTTCTTCGATCAGAGTCATCTTCACTTGATTGGTGTACCATTTTAATTTTATATGGATGACACCTTTTCCTCTTCGAAAGTCTCCACACAGTAGAAGGAGGCACCTCACAAACATTCGCGACGAAATAAGTAGACTGTTCAGGATTTACTACCATCTCACCAATTATTTGCATTTGCTGTTTTTCCGGAATGGACAGATGACCTATGAGCTTCTTGTTATGTAAACTACTGGTAGTTGTGAATTTGGATACAATTTCCCTCGAAGATTTCCTCGTCGGAAAACGTTCATTAAAAATCCTTTCGGTCTCGTGAAAGTTACGTGTCGCACCGTACATAAAAATCGCTTCAATTTTTCCCTTCAATGGACGAAAATTGACCATTTAAGAGACTATTGACATTGTACCTTCCTACTAATGAAACCGAAAACTAAATGAGAATATTCTAACTGAACAATGATGTTAATTGCCGTCCTGACATTTTTTGGCCTTTTTATAAACGAAAAATTACTTGAAACTTATTGGATTGTAGGAATTGCCATATGACAAATTGAAAGAAATACTTTCAGAAATATCGATAATGATGCGTTTGTCTTCAGGAAATTATTAAATATTACGCCATTTTGTAGTGGGTGAAGTTATTGATTTCATATTCTAGGGTTGTGAAGTATTTGTCAGGAGCTTCAAAATGATGTGTTACAAAACCCTTCTTTTCATTCAATTTATTTTAGAGATGGTGCCCAGTCGCCATCTTGAAAGTCCACTTCAAAACAAAGTTCTCATGCATCCATTTCAGCAGCCCAAATTTCAATCCGTTGAGTTGACAGGTCCAAAAAATCAAAGGTTGGGACATTAAAGAAATGCACTGTATATATAGTAAATTAAAATGATGAAATACAATAAAGAAACATGAGCTCGAAACGGACACAGGGTAAGTTTTGTTAAGTTTTGTTAACTCATTAACAGATAAACCACTTTTTGAACTTCATCTACGAAAATACAATTATTGTGGACATGAGTGAACGATTTTTTTTGAGCTCATCAATGTTTTTCTTCTTGATTTTTAGCGGGAACTAAATTACAACAACGATTAGAACATGGGGATCCTGACAATAATTCTTTAGATACTGAATGCAAAGAGCACGACATTACCTATTCTAAAAGTAAAATTTCTAGTGACAAACATCGGGCTGACGAAATATTGTAAAACAAAGCTTGGGAAAGAGTTAATGGGAAAGACGCTAAACTAGGAGGAAAGGCAGCTGCTTGGTTCACAACAACTGCAACGAAAACGTAAACTTGGTATGGGATTGAAAAAGAAAAAATCAACGACGGTGCAAGAAAAACGAACTATTCGTACTCCAAAAATAAAGGGGTTGCCTACCGTTTTTACTTCCATCATTGGGTGCTCCTGGGGTAGTGGCAGGTGGTGGTGCGGGCATTGCAAAAGCAGTGAACAAAGCTGAAACTAATTGAGAACAATCAGCTGATTAAAAAAAACATAACCTAGCTCTCGAACAACAACAACAAAAATCTGGAAAATGATACAATCTAAGACCATATAAAGGATATGGTTTAGGGAAAAAAATCACAAGCCAAAGGGGTTTTAACAACAGCAACTATAATGGAAAAAACGAGAAAACAAAATTATCTCGACATATAATGTCCGACAGGGATCTCATCACGTATTCAAAAATATTGAAAATTCTTCATTTCAGAGGTGTATTTATGCGCGATTTCTCACCAACGAGAATTGCATCAAATGAATCTGGTGTAGTTATTTTAGATGTACAAAGGGGACCTGGTACCCATTGGACTGCATATTCGAAACGTAATAATGATGTCATCTGTTTTGATAGTTATGGTATCTGTATCTGTAAAGTAGGGACGGTGAGTGTACGCCAACAGCAGTTACGCCACATGTGACCCATTGTACATCCACTCAAGGAGTTGTCCTTCTATTCATCGTCCACCCTGTTTTTTCAAGGAAGGTGGACAGATGTATGGGAGACCCTCCTTTATATCGGCAGGTGTAGATGAAGACTTGCTGAACACACACTCTCTTATTGACGATAACTAAATAAATAAATAAATAAATAAATAAACTCCGGATTTTCGCATAGGAGATTCCTGAAAGTTTCATTTTCCTGTTTACACACCCTGTATAGAGGTGTGTCCACAAGTTCCATATTGTGGATATGTTTCTTTAGCAGCTGACAGTGGTCAGTCAAAAATCCTAATGTTAAGCGTAGATCTGTCCTGGTCATGGTCGAATATTTTTTCCACAATTGTCGAAGTCATCAGGTCGTAGGTGCCACTGGGTCCTAAAATTCTTAGTCCAGCCGCTTCCTTGGCTAAATATCCGGCAATGCGATTACCTTTGCCCCTGTCGTGCCCTTTAAACGACCTCAGAATAATGTTATCATCTACCGAGGCTTTGGCTAAATTTTGGTGGCACTCTAGTACTAGCCCTCAGGTAACACGTTGTCTGTCCAAGGCTATCAAGGCTTGTCTTCTATCCGTGCAGATTGATAGTTATGGTAATTCACCACCTCCAATTGAATTGATAGAATATTTCAGAAGCAAAAGTGATGTTATTATTGAATATAATTATGATTCAATACAAAAATTCAATTCCTACCAGTGTGGACAATATTGTCTTAAATTTTCATATAATCGATATAACTAATTGAATTGGTTGATTTTGATACATTGAATGATATAAGAAATGTTATTGAAACGAACAATTTATTGGTATGGGGTGTGGATGATGAATTCAAATTTGAAATTTGCATAGGTTCTTATAAAATTGAAGATATTATAAAAATTATAGAGAATGAGATGTTCAGAATACAAGAAGGAACCATCACACATATAGTTGCAGACCCGAAAATATTTACAGTTTCAATGAGCCTTCTTCCTGAGAATAGTACAGCGGACGTGTCACGAGGAGCAGCACTAGTAGTAGGGACAAACATGAACTATTCACATGTAAAACAGTGTTATTTACGTAATATTAATTTATTATTTGAAAATATGAATCTGACATGAAAAATCATTTTGTGCTAGTATAATGCCAATAAAGCATTGCTGTTTTGCGGATTGTACGTCGGATAATAGATATACGGAAAAAAACGCGTTTTTTATACCATTTATAAAACCTCATGTTATTGAGGTCAGATGTGAGAAATGGATACATGCTTCGAGGAGAGTTGATTTAATAGTGCAAAAAAATGAATAAATATTCATATATATGCTCTAAACATGAAATGAATAGTGAATTTTTCATAGTTGATTACCATTGTTGATTACCATTAGAATGAAATTCAACCTCAATCATTCATTAAATTATATTCATTTATTATATTTAATTGAATTTATTTCATTACCATCTATATTTGATTCATATTTCACTCGTAAATAAATCTGAAATTCAAAATTATTTTAAATTTCTTTTTCTACTAGAGTCTGTATACTAACCTGTCTATCAATTCACCTTTTTTTCCAGTTACTTTTGAATTACGGCATGCGAGCCAACGATTTGATGTTACAACATTGTTATACTTTACAATTGCAAAATTTAGTTTTGCTCCAGGAACATTTCCTTCTGTTAAAAACATTCTTTTTCAATTGTACTTCACCATATATTCATATGAGGATTAGGCAGTGTTTGTCCCTATCGAACTACTAGCGCTGCTAGTACTTCGTACTTCAGGAAAAAGGTTCATTTAATGCACTGATTGGATCAATTTCAGTAATAATCGTTCCATTGGAAATCTATTGGGGTTTCAAAAAACTAAATTCGAACCCAACAAACAATACAGTTCACAAAATGAAGTTAATATTCTGGCTGTTAATACAATTTGCATAGATTGTAATATTGCAGTAGGATCATTTTCACATGGAGAACTTGATCATCTGATTCATCAATTTTTTCCACAAGTCCCAAATAGATATAAAATTGTAGAGCAACCTCTAACAACACTCCATTATCCAGCATCAAAACCATAGACAACATAACCGTGAGAGGTCTGGATCAAGATAGTAATTTGGTGAATTTTCGTGGCGGAACAATTATTCTTCGTTTACATCTCAGGAAAATTGAATAGATAAGGTATTACAATTCCAACTATTTTATTTGTACATGAACTATAAAAGATAACAGCGTCGTACAATAAAGCCAGATGATTTTTCGATGCCAATGAAAACGTTGTTAACACCTGAATATCGTAAATTTTTGAATTCTCTCGGCTTTTACGAAGATTATCAATTTCACACATTTCATCCATATAATTCTTGAGCCCTCAACTATAATTAAGAAGTTGGAATTTCCGTAAAACATTTTGATGCATGCACACTTCTATGTAATAGCCTTATCTATATTGAAGAGAGTAAACTAATGGAGAATGGAGGATGATTTTATGCGAATATTATTTGTTCTTAAAATTGTGAAAAATGGAAGAGGTCATGAGTTATGCGCAAGCGCACCTCATGACAATATCGAAAAGAGCACAATAAACCAGTTTATGTTAAGTGTCATTTTGATTAAAGTGTCCCTTTCATAACATTTGGTAAGGTGTTTGTTAGTATTTATGTTATAATATCATCATATATAACTATCACAGCTTTGCATTTTTTTTCCTTTCCTCAGAGTTAGGCGAAAGAACCGTATTGCATTACGGACGACGAACTTTCCCCTTTATTTCACTTGCTAGTTTGAATATATAAGTTATGTTAGGTTTTCTTTGGTTTTGAAATAATAGATATGATATTATCATCGAATTCAACAGAGATTATTGTCATTAAACAAAACGATTCGAAGATATTGTCGTTCATTCCTCAGTTAACATTCCACATCAACAGACAAGCTGATAATGAACACCTTAGTAAATGAGCTTCATGCATTTCCACTTGATAATAATAAGAATTCTTATTAATTTCAGATTACTCAAAATAATTTCGACTATGATCCATAGTTTTGCCGACGAATTATAACAGTTCATAAAATGGTTATTTTTTTCTATCAATCAATCAATTCATTCAGTTATTTTATGTTTACTGATTTCCACCGTTTGGTGGTAGTATTACCCCAATCTAGTTCAAGTACATTTCTGTATACTTTTTCCACACTTTCCATGTTCAGATATCGAATTTTTTATTTTATATTGTTCAAAATACTGTGTAACACGTCATTGTTGAATTTTAGTCTCCACAGAACATGATTTATTACGTTTTTTGTCTACCCATCAAATAATCGAATAGTTTCAATTATGTGTTTTATTATTGTCAGTGGGTTATGCCTATAATTTTTTTAATTGAAACTTTGTGATCATGAAATATGATAATTTTGAAATTTCGTTACCTTCCCAATTATAATAATTACCATTATCAAAATATGCATGACTGTAAATGAAATATATCATAACAGGAGCAACAAATATTTACTGAAACGAAATCTTCCATGATATTCTTTGACACAGTTTGTTTCAGAACTTCTATAATTTCACAAGTGGTGTATTTTTCTCACGTTATACGACTTTAAGCTATTATGTACGAAGTGCAAAACGTGTACCAGACTCATAACTACCTGGTAAGCTATATCTGCACTAGCATGGCAGGAAAAGAGCTGATATGATCATGTTCTCAGAAGACCGGTGGCACATAATTATTGATAAAACAAAAAATCCAAGCCAGACATGATCTGGCAACATATCTGTCCAAACATTCCAAACCCCAATTCATAACATTGTTTATAAATCATGATTTTCCAAACTAAAATAATTCATAATCTCCAATTTATACTGAAATATATTTCACTCATAAGAGATGCACTGCGGAAGTCATAACACATTTTTTCTGAATTTGACAATATAATGATTACTCAAGTATCAGAATACTACTTGTTAGGTTTCCATACTCATTTGAACAAACGCACAGTTGTCAAAAAACACCTTGCATAATGAATTTGTTGCCACGATAGAAATGATAACTATACATTCATTGGAATAAGATGAAAAACAAAAAGTTTAACAGTATCTACGTTATGACCAATGATTCTTTCCACCAAATATCCGAAGTGGAATCGAGATTCATATTCCGACTCAAAAATAACAATGGAACAACTTTGGAATACTGCTTTCACCTCACGTTTATCGCATATATGGGTAATAGATGTTGAATGTGTTATTCCGCAAGAACGTTATGTTTATATTTTTATACCAACCCCAAAAATATATAATGAATGATGTACACAAACTCATCCCCAATAAAATTAGGAAACTTGACAGAGACTGTGATAAAATGATGTCCTTTCACTCTTTTTTCGTTGTTACGATGATCAGTTAGAATTATTTGTACAGAATTTGCATGAATGGAAATAATTTATTTCTAGAGAAGTACGGAAAAACACAGTAAGTATGGTTTTCTGAAAAATCAAAATTTTGTGCAAAATATTGAATACAATAATGTATTATGGAGATTGACGTATGAAAACTCGAAAAAAAATGATGAGTAAAATTATGAAATATTGAATAACACACATTCAATATTCCAACACGAATTTTTCAGATATTGAAACGTAATTTCAATCAGTTTAAATAATATTTTGATCATGGTTCACTGTGAAATTGTTAGCTTGAATAGAGAGAAAACTGTGAATTGGTTTGGAATTTGAAAAACAATTTCAATCAATCCCACAATGGTTATTTTCTTTCTGCTAGGTTGAATTGAAATAAATGAATTTGTTCAACTTCCTGAGTTATTTCGTTACATTATACTTGAAAAAAAATTCACAAAAATGTATTGAAGAAATCTCCAGGATAGTTGTAGAAACGCAAAACAATTAAACAAATTTGCCCAACTACCTACCTGTACCGGTGAAAAACACTAAGGTACCGTGGAAATTCTGGCCCTAAAATTTGTAAATGAGTCACAAAGTTTTCCAGAGATAGATAGGGACGCACAAACATATATGAGTTTCTGAATTTGATAGCTTATGTTTTTGTATACAGCGTGACTCACGGTCGATGGTAGGTTTCTGGATAACGCAAAGCATGATTTTTCTGAAAATTTCACCTCGCACATTTCCTTACCTGTTTTATCGATCTATAATATTTCCAGCATTGCGGCGTTGCCACTTCCATCAAAAAGTCCTAGTAACTTAATTTTTTGAATAGAACACTCCATATATTAATACTTTTTTGGAATTGCTGTGGTATTTCAATACTTTCTTGTTGATGATTTCCTATACCTATCTCTATCTGTTTTCGAGATAAAAAATAAATTGTGCCAAATATGGTCCAAAACATAGCCTTAATTGAAATTAAGTACATCAGTACTCTCAATGCATGAAAAGTTGATATTTTGATGATGGTTTGGACAAACTCGAAATATTCAAATAACACCTAGGAATCGACTCCATATCATACAGGGCGTGCTAAAATTAATATTATTTCCATTGTGCATAAAAGTAGTCGAAAGTCCATTTTTTCAAATGGAATGAAAGGCTGCCGTGGAAATATTATATTATCTTTGGAAGGGTTATATCAGTTGTAAGAATTCTCTTGTACAGGGGAACTTAGTAGATATGAGTAAGTCGTGCTAAGATGATTCATGTCAGTTCTATAATTGATTGAATTTGGTTCTTTAAAAATCTTTGTCATTTCTAGAAAAGTTCCCTTTTTTTGAATTGTATTATTGTTATAAATTGATTTGACAACCCTGAAAAAAATTGAAAAGATTAATCGAAAATAACAATTTTCTTGAACAATAAACCGAAATTATAAAGAAATAACATACAAGCAACAACCGTAAAAATAAAAATTGAAATATCAATAAAAGTTGAAAATTAAAAAATTGAAAATAATATCGACACAAAATTTAAAAAAAATAAAAATTAAAAGATTTCAAACCAAGTTATGTCACGAAGTTTCGATTGTTAGTATCCACAATCGTCTGCGGGTGATAATTGGACTTATTTCTCCGAGATCTGACTATTTACAGGTCATTCGAGTGCTTTCACCTATCCCCTCCTCCCCCTTTCCGCTTCATTGATTTTAGCGGGAAATGACCGTTTGGCGGGAGTTGGAATAAGTCCAGTTTTCACCCGAAGACAATTGTGGATACTAACAATTGGAACGTCGTGACATAATTTGATTTGAAATCTTTCAATTTTTATGTTTTCATTTTTTGTTAATAATAATTTAAATTTTTTAATTTTCAGATTTTAATAATATTTCAATTTTTATTTGTTTGGTTGTTGCTTGTATGTTACTTCTTTGTAATTTCAGTTTTTTGTTTGATAAAATTGTTATTTTTGGTTAATCTTTTTAATTTTTTTCAGGGTTGACAAATCAATTTATATAAGACAATGGAAGTCCGAACTGATGAAATACACCACGAAACATTGTCAACCACCTTCAATCTTTGAGTTTATGTCCAGGAATGGACATAGACTCAAATCTTAGAATAATTGAACTAGAACCAAAACCAACAGATGACGTACTAATTGAACCAACATGGGGAATTACTGTACTTGAATCTCCGCCTCTGCACACACTCAGTCCTAAACTCCACCTTCGAACCCACCACTCGTGCACGCACACCCCCACCCCATTCCCACACTCACGCATGCACGCCCCCAGCTCACTCAAGCATGCGCACCCCCACCACATTCCCATCACTCGCGCATGCACGCCTATACCTCACGGAGAGCAGTCCTCAACATTCAGTACGACGAGTCAACTTATCGAGAGCAGTCAAGCTAAAAAATCATACTCCAGCAAGCAGAATATTGAGTTACCAATATAATTCTTTATATTAACTGACTTTGTGTTATTCTACATTTTCAGAGTAGAAAGATATACAAAAGAGGTCAACAACGCTGTGGAGTCGATCCTGCCGCTGGACAACCCCAACGAACGGGTCATTGAGAAGAAGCCAACAGCTTCGGGTGGTGTACGACCCTGGCGAGAGGAAAGCCCTGACTTATTGAGATGTATAAAAATTTAGAGACATTTATAGACAATTTGTCAGGTTAGGTTTAATAGAATAGTTATAGATTGATTAGGAATATTAAATTAGCTTCAAGTTTATATTTGTAATTTTAGGAGATAAAAAAAAAGAAGTGAAATAATATTTGTCATATAATGCACAGATATTCAATGACTAACAAATTCCCAACTTCAACTTTTTTAGTCAAAGTAGTCATTTGTCACATAATCTATGAATATAAATACTATTGTTTGTATGAAAAGATCACCCCGTACCTCCTTAAAATGTTAATCAGCTACTTCGAAGAGAGATGGCTAATGATAGGAGTGGAAACAGAAATGAAAGTAACCTGTGGAGTTCCTCAGGGATCCGTATTAGGACCTTCTCTATGGAACCTCTACTATGACAGCATCTTCAGTATCCAAACCCCGGAGGGAGTCAGGCTAGTAGGCTCTGCCGATGATGTGGGGCTCCATCATAAGCGATTGAAACTAGCCTCACAGAAAACGGAAGCAGTTCTCTTGGTGGCAGGAAAAAAATCAAGACCATCAACCTAGAAATTGAGGATACCGTGGTGGAGAGCCAGGAAAAGGTGGGATATCTAGGCATGCTGTTGGATAAAAACATGACAACATATAAGGAGAACGGCGGAAAAAGCTAACAAAGCCCTAGCAGCGTAAGGAAGGCTGATGTTCAAAACTAGAGGTCCGAGAGAGGCCACAAGAAAAATTCTGTGCTCAGTGGTGCATTCAATTATGCTCTATGCAGCACCAATCTGACACAAGGCTCTACAGAGAGAGTTCAACCAAAAAGTCTTGCTGAGCGCTCAACGCCAGACGGCTATCTATATAACTGGAGCATACAGAACCGCATCCACTAGGGCACTTTTAGTAGTAGCACGGATTCCCCCATCCATATATGGGCTAGACAAAGAATGGAAGAGAGGTCAACTGAGAAGACTAACGCTAACACGACTATGCTCGAAAGATGGCAGGAATGGTGACAAGAAGAAGCAGACACAGGACTGTGGACGCGCAGACTTATCCCGGATATAGCTCTCTAGTTTTCGAGGAAGCATGGTGATACCACGTACCACCTGACACAGCTACTAACAGGGCACGGATGCTTCCAGACTTACCGCAAACTCTTCCATGTAAGCATTAGCAACTCATGCATATACTGCGAGGAAGGTGACACCGTCAAACTAACATTCTTCACCTGTATGAGATGGCATCAAAAAAGACAAGAAGTGGAAACGGTCACAGGTCAACTAACTCCAGACAACATAATAAACAAGATGCTGGAGGATGCGGAAATTTGGACTGAGATAAGCTCCCTGGCCAAATACATAATTGACACGAAGGAGAGAGACATCAGGGTGAGAGAAAATAGACAGCGATGAGGAAAAAAACTAAGAACAATAAGCATCCTCTTTCTGAAGTAATGTCCCAAAGCAGTTCCAGCAAGAGCCACTTGAATGCTGAAGAGGGGTTTCAGTTGGGTAGGCTGTGACAGAGTCATGAAGTCTCACACTTCGAGCAGGAGCGTTCCCCTCAGGAAAAAAAAACTGTTTGTATGAATAATGTAGCCCTGAAAAGTGCTGTTTTTTTTACCACTAGGTCCACTGTTATTGAGTCACAGATTTGACAATATTGCATATTATACATGTCGAAACTCGGGTGAAGTTTTTTAGGGGTCCCTCGCAAGCCTCGCACCAACTCTGTCCCATTTCCATCATAGAAACGGTGTTGTGGGTGTTGATATGATGATACCACCCTCCATTGTTGTTTCTAAGGGGGTAAAAACGAAACCAATACCAAAATAGCTTTTTGATGTTGTCATCAATTGTTCTGATCCGCACGTGTGCATCCATCGCGCGATATAAATCCATGGGATTTTCTAATGTGTCGCTGACGTTAAGCAATCGGAGACTGATTCTCAAATCACCATCACCTTCAGATGAATCAGCTTCATCATCGCCTTCACCATCCACGACTCTCTCAAGCTCCGTCATGTCATCATCTTCGTCGCTTTCGTATGCCTCGTTTTCATCTTCGTCGACTCCAAGGTCAATCTCGTCTTCATCGACTCCAACATCTTCTTCAACTATCATTTCCTCTAGCGGAATTTTGGCATCCTCATCATCTGACTCAACTTTCCAATTATTTTCATCAACAGCAGATATTCTATTTGATACATCAACTATTTTCTCAGAATTCATCTTGATGTTTTTTCACAGTTGCAGAGTGAATGAATGAACTTTAGGATCGCAAGTCGACTTATATGATTGTATAGGTAGTGGTAGTGATACGACTTCCATTTATCACTCGACTCGATTTGAGTGGGAGAGAAGGATATAGCATCTCAAAACAAAAGTTGGTATGATGAAGTCATGTTTGTGAGAAGGGGAAGTTCTCCCACTATACTTCCACATGGTGTTAATTTTTATAAATAGAGAATGTCGGTATAGGGGGAAGCAGTCAGAGTTTCTATAAGTCATCTCTTAATATTTCTAATCGAATTAGTAAAATATCGTTTCCAAAAGAGTGGAATGAAGAACCAAATTCATGCGTCTATCCAATGATGATTGTGGGGCTATTGTGTACTACTTTTGCCAAATAAGTAGACCTAAGGAATCCAATAATCCATGCACTGGTATGTGCAATGATTGTGTGTCGCGGATTCAGCTATCGCCTCCATCACATCCACCGAAGCGAACAAAATCAGAATATCGTCAGTAACAGTCACAGTGCCTGAAGTGTTCCGAACCTATAATATTCAATAATATGGGTATTTGTGGAAATATTTGTACTACCTGTGCTGCTGTTCCAGCTCCACTGCAACGTTGTTTGCGTTGCGATACATACTCAATGAATTGTTGGAATCATGTATGCACTACATGTAGAAGTACTTGGGATCTATGTGAGAAGGTTGGTCAACTCTACCCTAATAGGAGAATTCATTCCTTTCAATGTTGGTGTCTGACACATGAATAACAAATATTGAGGAGGAGAATCAAAGAACGTTCCACATTAACAGAGACACATTGACAATTTTGATTTTTATTACCGTTATTGTCCTCTGTTATTGATAATATATTATTTTGAATCTATTTGTATTATTTTCTCACATTTTAAAAATGCATGCGACAAAACTGTTCCTCTTGAATGACAAAGATCGTCACATGCGTAAACAGTTTAGTGAAAGAGCGCATGTGCAAGTTGATGAAAGAGCGCATGCGCTAGTTTATTTTCTTTTATAAAAGTTCAAGTATCGGTAACATCATCATCTACCCTTTTCACATTCTATTGCTATCCCATATCATTCCTCAGACCTAAATAATCATTATCATTAGTTCCATGCCGCTATTGATTGCTTAAAATGGTTCATCACTTGTTGATATCGATCACAACGATTTTGAAAATATTCCAGTACTTCATTTATCGAGTCAAGAGTCGATGAATGATTTTGATATTAACGACTTCGTTAACTTTGCAGATATGCCGGAACCAATTGAGCAAATTGTTGTTGAAACTCCAATCGTTTCGCAATTATCACCACCCAAATACCCTCCATCTACCCTTCCTCTTGGTGTTGATAAGAAATCTAGAACAATCAAGAGGAAGGTTACTGATGCATCTTCATCGATTGTCACTGAGTTCAAAGAAAAGAAACAATCGAAAATTGGTGTGC
Organism: Leptinotarsa decemlineata; assembly: GCF_025532065.1. Classification (NCBI taxonomy): domain Eukaryota; kingdom Metazoa; phylum Arthropoda; class Insecta; order Coleoptera; family Chrysomelidae; genus Leptinotarsa; species Leptinotarsa decemlineata. The sequence goes on from NW_027412606.1 coordinate 18,347,171, forward strand.
GAGAGAAAAAACCCACAAGGAAAAGTGACAGATAGAAGAGAAAGACAAAAGTTGTACCTAAAGAAATGAAGGGTGATTTGAAAGCTGTATCGCTATCTTCTTTCAGTCCACTACATCAGTTTGGAGATATGGAAAAGAAAGCAAAATGCCGCCTTGTAAAAGCACAGATGGCTATTGTTGAATACGAAGCGAGCTATTAATGTCAATAAATAAACTCTTCAAGCATTAGATGCCAAGATTGCATTAGCGAAGGTTCAATTGGTTGAAATGTGTGAAGATGCAGATGAACTCGACTCAACTTTATGAGACGGCATTATCAGTAAGAGATGATTAGCGAAAACAGTTGGAGAGTGCATTTTAAAGTGACAGCTATTAGTTTTCGGAATGGTAATGTGTTTTTGAAATCGTGAGTTGAAAAATATAAGCAGGAATGGAGTATACAATCAATTTGGTTTGGTATACACAGAACGTTGCGAATGGTTGAGGCAATTTTTACCGCTGCAATATTTTTCAATTCACGAACAATTAAAATGAAAACAATAATGAACTTCAACATTACTTTATTCATTAATACATTAGTAGATACATTCAAACCATATTTGATTCATTAATCCAAGAATTTTATTCGCTAGAAAGGCCTAACCACTTCACATATACTTCATTTGTTGTTCTCTTCAACCCCTTTTCAATCAGATATACGTCAGTATTTTCGGTTCGCAATAACTCTTCTTTGTAAAAACATCCTCTAATGGGTTGTTCATTCATATCTTCAAGATTATAGGTCGTGGGGGTGGTTTTATTGATTTTAACAATCTTGAAAAGCTCCGTGGTAAATTTCGCAGTGTGAGACTTTTTGAAAATATTTTTGTACTTGCTTATACGTACAATATCATGTAATCGGAATTTGAGTTTACTTTGTGTTCCTCCAATTCCTTTGATACCTTTGAATTTCAATTTTGTTGTTGAATCAAAATTGATGGGTGCCATACCTATTATATAATTAACTTTATTGGTATATCTACTAGTTATAGTTGGAAGAATATCAAGTCATTTGTGGTGACCTCCCATTGAAAATTCCTTGTAGAGCCATGCCTTCATTGTACGAATCACTCTTTCTGCTATACACGCCTCCTTTGTGCTAAATGTTGAATAATGATTGATATTATATTCTCTCATGAGAGATGAGAAGCTTCTATTGAAAAATCATTTTCCTTGATCGCTTTGTATATGTTTGGGGAAAACTTTGGCTTCCTTCAGTACATGTTTCATTGCATTAGTTATTGTACTACCTGTTTTATTCTTAACTGCTACAGTCCACAGATATTTTGAGTAACAATCAATCATTACAAGTATATATCGATATCCTTCATCACTTCTTGCGTAAGGTTGTAGTTCAGCTAGATCTATTCGCCATAGATCTGCAAAACCTATGATGGTGGTTATTCTTCTGAGAAAATCATGTCTTGCAGGTCTATGTAATTCATAACCAACTTGTTGTTTGACATCACTCATTTCATCAGTCATTCTATCTCAATATGATTAAAGAGAAAGGTGATAATGTTACTGGATTGAATGATGATGTGACAGTGATCATTACTCGTGAATATATTAATATATTATACCTTCTTCACGTAATTCTTCAATTATTGAAATTATTTCATTGTCATGTCCAGTATGCCCAACTGATTTTGAAGCCACCAATAGTCATTAGCGACCAATTAACTCTTTCGATGAATTTTAGTACACATAATTCACAGGTTTAGAATTATATGTTTTCTCCATTTTCACTCGTTTGAGTGCTCCACCAATTTTACCTCTACTTCTTATTGGATTTTTTTTTGTATCAAGATGGAGTAGTACAAAGCCAAAAACTTTCTTTCCCAAAAAGGTTTGATGACTTCACGAAATTTTTTAGAATTTGTCTTTTTATAACCATTCTTCAAATGATATTGTTTATATGGAGCATTCGTGTGTGTGTGTGTGTGTGTGTGTGTGTATGGGAGAATTGGCATTGGAATTATCCTTTTGCCACAGAGTGTTGGATATATGTAGTCAGTCATATAATTATTTTACTTTTTACCACAAACCTAATCAATGCATCACAGATCAACTTGTTTTCCCTTGCTAGAAGGCTTGTAATGTTTACCGGGAGTTGGATATTGAGGGATGTAAGTGTGGACAGTAGGTTTTGTGTTTCTTGAACATGGTTTTTACATGCAAAAAATAAATGGTTCAAATCCGCTACAGAGTTATCATCACATGTACATAACCTAGTGTTGTGTGCGCCTATTCTAAATAAATGTGCTGGAAAACTTCCGTGATTGAGTTTGAGCCGTGTTATTGTGACGGCATAAAACCTTGGTACTGTATATAATTCAATATGTGGAATTGACATGGGAAGAATGGGATGAATCAGAGTATAAGGATTATTAGATTTGATAGTATAGTTATGCCAATTATCTCGCCATTTGTCCTTATGAATTTTTTTTAACTTAGCTATTAGGTCTAGAGAGGTATATATATTTTCTTTTTCACTTAATTGGGTAGCTTCTTTAGCTGCGCGATCGACCAACTCATTGCCCAGTATTCCCGCATGACCTTTCACCCAAACGAATCTAACTCTACCTGAAGAAGAAATGATAGTATGTATGTGTCTTCTGATGTTGCAAAGCAATACATTGTCATATTTTTTCATGATTGGATGACTGATAGAATCTAGTGCCGATTTGGAATCTGACAAGATAATTGATTCGCTCACCCTATTGCTCGTTATCCATATTAATGCCCTCTCTATCGCGTAAATCTCAGCTGTATAAATAGATGCATCATTAGATATTCGGACTTTGTGAGCCATTTTGGTGGATGAAACGTAAAACGCACATCCAGTACCTAGCTCAGTCTTGGAGCCATCAGTATATATAATTTCTACATTAGGCTCATAGCCACTCAGCAAGGTTTTGATGAGGTTATTATTTACACTAGGAGTTTCCGAATATTGGGGAATTAAGACAATGGGCTTGAGCACTATTTCTTGTAAGTTAAGATGATAAATAGGAAACTTATCGGTTGCTGGCAAGGCTCCGATTGACTTCATCTCTATAAAGGCCTCTGCAAGAGGTGGACTATTTTTTATTCTCCAGTAGTAATTTGTTAAATTCTCTACAGATAGACTACAGATCTTGTCTGTGAACCCATCTGATGAGAATCTCATTTTTTTCACTAACATCTTGCATGCCAAGAATTGTCTTCTTATATATAGAGGTGGCTCTTGTGCCTCCGCCAGAATTGCAGGACATGGAGAAGATCTAATTGCTCCTATACTTATTTTAATTGCTCTATATTGAATTCTATCTATTGAGGTTAAATTCGTGGAAGATGATGAACCATACAACACACATCCATAGTCGACGATAGAGCGTATATAGGCTCTATAAAACATCAATGCTATTTTTGGATCTGAACCTTGCTTAGTGTTTGCTACACATCTTAACATATTCATGCCTTTTTCACATTTTTTTTGCACATGCTTAATATGAGACGTCCAGGTAAGTTTTCTGTCCAAAACCATACCTAGATACTTATGCTCGTGCTTAACTGGTATATTGATACCACATAATCTTATCGTATTTGGAGTAGAGAGGCGAAGTCTTGAGAAAAATGTGATGCATGATTTTTCGGCGGAAAGTGTAAAACCATGTTGTGTGAGCCACTTCTTTAAGCAGTACATTATGCATTCTAGGTCCGATACACATTCACCGTACGACTTACGAACCGTGTATATACAGAAATCATCTGCATACTGTATGACTTTGATTGAGTTATCAAACATGTTGTGCAATTCAGCTGTATACACATTGAATAAAATGGGGCTCATCACTGATCCCTGTGGTAATCCTTGAGAAACAAATCTAGGTCCATGCAAGTTGTTATGAGAATCTCTCACAAAAACTTGTCTCTCACGATATAGTTCGGTAATCCTGCAGGCAGCCTTTATATCGATACCAAAGTGATTCAATTTCTCCTCGAGAAAATTCAAGTCCACCGAATCATATGCCCCTTTCAGGTCCAAGAAAAAGCAGGCTAATATCGTATTATCAGAAAAATTGTTTTGGATATCAGTAACTATATGTGCTAAGGCATCAATTGTGCCCAAACCTCTTCGAAAACCGAACTGAGTAACTGGAAATAGATTTTTTTTTCCACATGTAATTCCAATCTTAATTTTAACATCCTCTCAAAAACCTTTGTTAGGCATGACATGAGGGCAATAGGTCTATTTGAGGAGGGTAGAGTTTTATCCTTCCCTGGTTTTGCAATAAAAGTTATAATAATTTTTTTTAAATTATTTGAAAATTCACCTTTCAACCACCAGTCATTAAAAATTTCTAATAAATATTGCTTCGCATTCAGAGGGAGTAAACCAATCATCCTGTAAGTGACACTGTCGATGCCTGGCGATGAACTATTAGTTAATTTAATGACATTCTCCATTTCTTCTATTGTAAAGTTTTCATAAAATTCCTCATGTGCGGAATTGCTATTTTGCTTATTTATTCTGATAGGAGTGTTTATAGCAAAACTTGGGGCAAGATTATCCAAAAGTTTATCGATCAATTCCGGATGCAATGTTGTCCTACCTATCTGATAATTTTTGTTCGATATTTTTTTCATGAATTGCCATATTTTAGTGGGGCTAGTGTTTTTATTCAACCTATTAATGAATGTGACCCAACAATCTAATGACTTTTAAATAACAACTTAGTCTTAGCCTCAATATTTTTATACTCCAGATAATTATCATAATTTGACAGAGTTCTGTAATTTGATAATTTTTCTTTTCGTTGTTTAGTGATTTGAGTACATTCTTCATCCCACCATAATGGTCGAGAGAAGGAGGGTTGGAAGGGCAATTTCTCGGTCATTGACTGAGATGCTGCTTCCGTAATAGTTTCCAGAAAACAAGAACATTTATCTTTTGTTCCTGCATTGATTTTTGTTGTTTCAAAATCAGAGTTTGCTAATAATGACTGAAACCTCTCCCAGTTGGCGGATTTTTCGTTCCATTTTGTTGTAGGGTTGATTTTGCCAGGCCGAATATCAACTTCAAAATTGATCAAGATTGGGTAGTGATCAGATCCCCAAGTATCAGATAGTACTTGCCAGTCACATTTACTGATTAGGTTAACAGATGCAATGCTTAAGTCAACGGCAGAAGGACATTGATTCGGCCTAGTTACTCTTGTAGGTGTTCCATCATTGAGCACGACCAAGTTATAGTTATCGATTGCTTCGACCAATTCCCTACCACTAACCGTATCATTATTTGAACCCCATAGTGTTGCATGACAGTTGAAATCCCCACAAAATAAAACTGGACTTTGAAATTGAGAAAAAATATTTTCCCAGTCTTTTCTTTTGACACGTGCATTTGGTGGTTTATAAATTGACAAAACAGAGAGGTTGATCTGCTCTATATATACCGCACAGATTTCAATGTATTTATGATAGTTTTTTTTCAATGTAATATTCCGAAATATATTTTCCTTGGAAATCAGGATAGCTACGCCACCTGTTCCATCTGGACGGTCTATGTGAACTGTATTGTATCCCTCCATTATTAAGTTTTGACTCGGCTTTTTCCATGTTTCTGACAAAATGATTATGTCAGTTGGTGATGTATTTAAATAATTCTGCAAGTTTGCCCTATTTTTATTAAAAGATCGACAATTCCATTGTAATATTTGAATTTTTCTGTTAATACGTAGATTCATTATCACTTAAGGTTATTATATCTGTACTATTTTCTGTATTGAATATTTCAGTTATATTATCTCTGACAAATTGCTCTGTGCGTTCTTCAATATTACTGACTTCAACTGTACTTTTTTTAAATATCCCATTAATGAAGTAAGTTATTTTTGTTACAAGTTTTTCTTTATATTGCATGAATTCATCTCTGTATGGGTTTGGTATTATTGGTTTTGATTGAGATAGTTGGGGGTTTTTATTGAGGGGTGGCGTAGGTGATAAAGGAGGAGTGTTTTGTTTCCGTTTTTTTGGATTGTTTATTGTAGTGAAAGATGGTCTACGTACCGGTTTGTGAACGAAGTTGACTTGTGATGACTCTAATTGAGTGGGGAGCAAATTGGGAAAATTTTGTAGATTATTTAAAATCGAAAATCTATTATTAGTAACAACCTTACTGTATGAAGGGTTATCGAATAATAACTCAGCTTCTTTGAATGAAGAAGACTCTTGGGCCATTATTTTTTTAATTTCTTTTTGCCGAGAAAAATGAGGACACTTTTTAGATATGGAAGTGTGATCATTACTTTTACAATATATACAGTATGATTCTTCCTGGCATTGTTCATCTTCTGGGTGAGTTTTAGAGCAATTACGGCAGCGTTGTTGTTTGGATTTACATTGTCTGTTCGTATGTCCGTATCTCAGACATTTGAAACATTGAACTACTGGATGAATGTATAGTTCAACCACAAAATTTACTAGATTGATTTGTACATTCGGAGGTAGTTCACTTCCCAAGAAGGATACTATTATCATTTGTCGATCAACATAAACCTCTTTGCCATCCTTATCTACGATTTTTCGTTTCATTCTATGGACTTCCATAACTTGTTTGGAAGAAATAATTGCTTCCTTGAGGTACTTTTCAGAGAAAAAGGTGTCCACCATTCTAATGATCCCCTTTTTCTGGGTGTAGAATTTGGGTATGTATGCAATCAGATCGTTTTTTGTGATAGTTTCATGATTTATAAGACCATTGGCTGCCTCAATGGATGAGAAAATAACTTTAACCCTATTAACTCCTACTGATTTGATATCGAGTACGTTATTCTTAAATTGGTTATGAACCATCAAAAAATGACCTACTTTTATGGGAAACAATCTTCCGATATTTTTATTCTTATGCTCAACAAATACGTAATACGGACCTTTATCTCCTGTTCTATATCTGTTTTCTAGGTCGATCATATTTGGACTTCTTTTTTCTGTATCTCCTGTTAGTGTTTTTTGCACTTCATCAGACGGCCCAGTGCCGCCCGTTGCTTCTTCCATTCTAACTTACCTTGATACTAATCTATGTTTTTATGATATTATAAAACACAATTTATTATATATGGCACTCTCACGAATGTTTATATTTGAAGCACAATTCTGATTCAATGTCACTCTCGGATTTCACAAATCGCAAATTTTTTATCTAGCCCGAACACCTGTAGACAGTTTGACTGCCGATGCTGAACTGTGGAGCATTCGTGATTTTCAATATTTTGGAATATACTTGACGAATTTCTTCATTATCAACATCTTGCGGATTCTTCGAAAAGATTAAATTTCTCATATAGATTATCTACAGCAAACTTTTCTTTCTGTTTTATAATGCGCATCGTGCCGTGGTTGAATGCTTTATAAATGTTATTAGCTTATTCATTTCAATGTGTACATCAAACGATACGGACGTACTGGAAGTGATCGTAACATTAAAAGAGGTTGTGGTTTTGTTAATGATTTAATGAACAAACTTCCTTCCGAATTATATATAGCCGGAGGTTATCAATACTGTGGACCGGGTACAAAATTGAAAAAACTTTTAGCTCGCAATAATCCTGGAATCAATAAATTAGATATTGAATGCAAAAAACACGATATTCAATATTCTAAGCATCCATCCGATCTTGCAGCAAGACATTTAGCCGACAAAGAACTTGAATACAGCACTTGTGATATGGATAAATCGAAGGACGCGAGTATTGGGGAAAGAGCAGCTGCATTACTTGTCACCAACATTATGAAAGCAGAAAGACTTATGGGCATGGGTTGTAGCACCAATAAGAAGAAAAGTAAGAGGAAACAAACGAAGGGAAATAAAATTAGAAAAGTTGCATTTGGTGCTGAGATAGTCCATAAAATGCGAAATGAATTGAAGAAAGCTGGCAGGGACGAATAATAGCAAAAAAGCTATCACTGTGGCATTGTAGGCGGCATGTAAATACCTCAAAGCTGCCTTTGGAAAGAAAAAAATCCGCACACCACGCATAATTTCTGTTCCCAAGATCGGTGGACTTTTGCCATTGTCAATTGTCAATTTTTGCTGGTCTATCCGCACTAGGGAGTTTGGCGGGAGCCGCTGCTATAATTACCAAGGCCAAGAATTCAGCAAAAGCCAGCAGAGCGGCTTTAGTGGAAGCCAATCGCCACAATGAAACCTTGGAGGCTGTAGCATTGGGCAAACGCGGAAGTAGAATATAAATTAAACCGTACCGTTAAGGTTTAGGACCATATTTAAAACCATACAAACCCACAAACAATACAATAGACTAATTGATCCCCTAACTCAGAGGCCTCTCAGCGATATCGATCCCAGTTATTATGCACAAAAAATGAAAATTTCACATTTTTGTGGTGTTTTTATGCGTGACAGATTACCCTCTTCAGGTCCAAGAAAAAACAAAACAGCTATTCAGATGAAATAAGTGGACCAGGAGATACCCCCACAATCGGAATTGACTCGATTCTTTCGAAAATATTCGAATGCAAAAATCAAATACAACTATGATCGTCAGCAGAAATTAGATACAGTTCTCTGTAGTCACTTGTGCTTACAGTTTCTCTCTGGATAATTTTTCAAATAAAAATGGATATAACACCAAAACTGGATCGGGAGGCTATCCAGGGAATGGGGTTTTTACTTAGGATGTTTTCAAAATATGGTACCTTGAAAAAACTGGATAAAGTGATTCATGCAAATATGCCCAAGGAAGTGATACTTGCATGTGTTGCACATTAGATTGCATATGTTTGGGAAAAGTTACCCAAACATCTATAAGATACATCGACATAATGAAATATAGATATTGTTACGAACACTACCCCGATGAAAATTCAGATTCGGATGTGAATGATGGTCCTATACCTCTAAAATATGTATGTTGTATTTGTGATATAGAGGATATGAATATCGGTAATAATAAAAATGATATTTATTACAATACAACACTTTCGAAAAAGTGTAAATTGTCTGAGATGTGCTGTTGCTGTGCACAACAATAAATTGAAATGTGTTTCAGAATATTCATCATTCATGTCACGAAAGTTCGAGCTACAAGTTGTCGATACAAGTGTTTTCAGTGCGGATTTTTTTCCACCTATTGAATTGGATAGGAACAGCCGTTATGGATTAGGACTTTTGGGATTCTATGGATGCAATACAATCAATATCATAACTGAAGCTAATAATTTAATGAGTTTCAGAATCAGTAATGACAACTCCAAAAGTACACATTTGAAATTCCATGTGGTGCTTACGAAATAGAAGAGATCAATGCAGTCATACAGAAAAATATTATGTTCAGGTTGTTTCATGGTAAAAAACCAATTGATATCGTTACAGATGACATTTTCTATGTACACGCCAATAATAATACATTCAAATGTGAAATGCGATCCAAATATGAAATTGATCTGACACATCCAAATTCTATAGCAGAAATGATGGGGTTCGCTCATGGCATATTTACACCAAATCAGATACATGAATTCTCATTACCAATAAACATCAGCAACTTATCCGCCTAGATTGCAATATAATATCTGGTTCATATATAAATGGTGAGAATCCCACATTCTTTTCTCATTCGATATTGATGTTGAACCTGGATACAATCTTACTCAAGAATCACACAGTATTATATATATGCCTGTCAATCCAGAAGGTCGTCAATTGATTCACAACAACTATTGTTATGGGTTTCATTTATTACAGACAAAATCGTATTGAACAATCCCGAACCAAAACGAGCTACACCATTAAAAAAAAAGTGTGCATAAAAAGAAGCTCATTCCACAAGTGTGTGCTAAACAGTTAGCACATAACGCTCTGTCTGTGAGTGATCTTAAATTTTTGAAATCGATTGGATTGAAAGTGAGAAAATAACAATGGTGGTCAAAACAAACAGTGAAAAGTTGAATATATTCGATGAACCAGTGCTCGATTATTCTCTCATGAGTTTACATGAGCACACATATAAAACCTATGGATCACCGCTATTCAGGAATTCAGATAAAATTAGAATTGCAATCAATAATCATGATATTATACTGGATATTGCCGAGAGCTTCATTTGAATAGAAGGTGAATTGACCCCCAAAGACGTAGCGAAAACATGCTCTCGAATAATGCAATTTCTTTTCACTTTGATGGAATTCGTTACAAAATGGGTTGTGAACAAGTGGCTGTTGTAAGAAAACCCGGGATAACATCTACAATGGAAACCATGATATCATTTGGACGATCACATGCTAACATATTATTGACATCTGGCCAGGGATTTCCACAGTAGAAACAAGATATCTTGGATACAAACAGTCATTTATTTAGTGGAAAACTATTACTGAGATATTTAATGGATTTTACTGAAGATTACAACAAAAGTATCTTGAATGCTGAACAGGAGTTGATATTGATTATCGCTCGATTATTCAAAAACTCATATATATGTGAGGTTAATGCTGGTTTGGAAATAAATGAAATCGAATGGAAAATAAGACATATTGTACCAGATGTTAAACACAAGCTCAAACTTTTGAGAATGCCATAATCAAGTTGGCTTATCATATGTGGGACCTCTATGAACTCCCATCATTACGTGGGACTTCTTCAGACATATGGGCCATCAAAACAACTAACGCTCAGGAAAATCCTCGTTTTGTCATTATCGCATTCCAAAGTACTACCACATCTGAAGATAGAACACAGGATATTACAAAATTCACAACTACCGAAATCAATAGTATTCGAGTATATTTGAATTCTGTAGTTTATCCATATGAGAGTTGGAATTTGAATTTCGATAAAGAACTTGATGCTCCTGCTTATTATGCTTTTGAAAGTTTTCGACGAAATTATTATGATAAAGCTAAGAGTGAAACTTTGATGGACATTGGACAATTCAGAGAGAATCCACTATTCATCATCGATCATTTCCATCAACCGAATGCAACGAAATCATCAACTATTGATATAAAGATGGAATTTGAGATGAGGAAGACCAAGTTTCCAGACAACACTATAGTATATGCATTAATTTTGCATGTTACAGTTTCAATATACAATGCATTGGATGGTTCAGTTCACAGAAGATATTGACACTCTCTCAATCATTGTTACGTTATCATTTTTCGACTCTATCACGTACTGTTTCATAATATTTTTTTTCAATTTGTGACAGACTTATATCGTGTATTGTAATTTTTTACTAATTCTACTTCATATATATCATGTTTATTGATTTGTAATCATTTTCAATTGTATATAATGGAATGAATGAGACATGAAAATAAAACAAAGTTTTTTATTTGGTATCATTTATAATTTATAGAAACATACAGACTATCTAAAATAATCTCTTCCTCATAGTCATCATTTTCGCGGCCATCTTCAATTTCCTCTCGATTTTCATCCTTCAATTCAAAGTAATGAATAATCCATTCTGGCAAGTATGGTTGGAGACTATACAGGAATCTTCTCTTCTTCAGTTCAATCATAACCTCACGAAGATGACACAATTCCAATTCATTATCAGAAATTTTGTCATAAACTTCTGCACCACTCCGATAGTTCTCAGCATCACGAAGACATAACTCGATTTTTTTTTCATCATAGCATAACACTCATATCATAAATGCTTGCATGTTCGGATCCATAACCCAACACCTTTAATTCAGTCGACAAATGTTGAACCGATGATTTGATATCTACAACATCGATCCAATCTTGACTTGCATACTGGTGGTGGAATTCAAATCGAAAAAAAACAATTAGCAACCTCCAACTTGTTTCAATGATATAATACTGACATTCCCATTTTACTTGTAGTTATGAAGTGAGTGTATTCAACTGATTCAGTAGTGTTTAAATTCCTATATAATTATCATCTAAATCATCTTATATTTGACTATCATTAAATTAAAAAGAAATTCACTATATATAATCACTATCATCATTCAATCTTATTGAATTTGACTACAGATCGCATATTCATGTCAGCAAAACTTTGTGGGCTCTGACCTGAATACTCCATCGTTTATTTACCATCCGATAAGTTGATACAAGTGATATCATCATCACTGAATTGCAACGAAATACGTTTTGGTAGCCATGTTTTGAATAATTCATCATTGCTCACTACTTCTAAAGTTAATGAAATTGATTTACCAAACCTTGTATAATGAGTTGATATATTCTTAATTATGTACACTTCATCATTTGGCAATGATGATGAGACCTTTTGCTCTAGTATTTCAACCTTCTATACAATCAATTTATTGATTTTATGTAAGTCCACTTTTGAAACGGACATGATGAAAATATGTTCGAAAATATAAACAATTTCCAACAGAAAAAATACACTCACCGTCTCCCTTCCATTACGAACTGAATAACACTCTACCAATTGCTAACTGCTGCAGATATATTCGTCTACTGATTTAATAGTATGCGAGGCATATATTTCATGTGAAACAGCGCGAGTCACCCCCAACATGAAACCGTGCTACATCTCAAAAGGTTCACATTGCTAGTTGCTACCCACTAGAGATGCCTGACGTCACATCCAAGCCCATCTCTCAGCTGGACGCGTTAACAGAAGTCGATACGAACAGACAGCGGTCGTTCCTCCATCGTTAGAGGACAGACGCTAACACCGTCGTCGCAGCCTACGCGTCACCATCGACAGCGAGGGTAGAGCGATGTGTTACGTCATAGACATCGCCGCAACAAGAGAGGTAAGGACACACCGATGAATACACATTACTCAGTCACACGTCGTGGAGTTAACATTTTGCCCTCCTACCGTTGAACAGTTGCTGCTGTGACGTCACACCACTACTAACTTGGTGGGCTCACAGCGATGGAACATTAATTACTTGGAGGATCTTTGAAGTATGCAGACGTATGTTTGTACACAGACACGCACATGACAAACCCTGTGCCGTGCATTCTCACACACACAAACACCAATCAAATGTAATCACGTCATTATGTCACACACACAAAATCTCATATGAAAAAAATTCTGAATGATCCATGCACCAGACACTTCAAGGTCACATCGCCTTTATTTTACTAAACCAGAAAAAAGCAATCAATACGTCATAGCGGTGGTGGGAGGCCCAGAAACGGCTGTAATCCACTACTAAGCTCATTTGTTTCAGAATTGAATATATTCATTTATTTTTTTTTTTAATAATTTAATAATTCTTCGCTCACAAAATTTCTTGGTCCGCGTTTTTGAAAATATGACTGTTGTGCAGTATTAGGATTTATTGATGGTAATGAAAGGGATTACTAACCTCACTTTCGTCAGTGTCACACATTTCACAATTTGTTGAATAAATATTAAAATCAATTATCAATTCATTGTAGAGTTCCTGATGAAGAGCCAATAAAGACTCGGAAGCTAGAACAGAAAAAAATCACTCATTTTACCATCCCCTTATTGACTGCATACCCGAAAATTATACAGAAGGTAATAATCGGATATTACACTCAAGAAAGTGGCAAACCAGAACCACGTGTTTCTGGCCTTTGGACCAGATGTGATGGGCAGTGTAAGGATGGGCAAAACTTGGTTACCAAAAGAAAGAAATACAAATGCACGGAGCCACCAGCAGGAACCAGCCATCATATTTGTATCATTTCCTGGACTCGATTGCCACGCAGGTAGCTATAGATACCTTCGTAGTATTTTTGATAGTTTTCTTGTAAACACAAGACTTATCAACTGAAATTTCGAATGTGAAAACTTGAAACAGGTTCATTTTCGAATTGTATGATGTTATTTTTCCGGAAGCTTTTTCTTGAACATGTTGTTTGTTTCGGTTTCAATCATTTTCGATATAGATCCATTTTCAAAAAAATTATATGTGATCTGATATATCATTATCAAATACCCCACATATTTCTTCATTTCTGAAATTTATAAAAATACGATCGATTACCGTGTATGATGTGCTCGTGACACGTGTTGGCCATCTTATGATTGGACGCAAGTTGAACCCCAATGGTTACGTGGCAAATGCAAAAAAAAAACTGCTGTTTTCGTACATGTAAAAATTGAAATTGAAATATTGACTTTGAACTGGTAATGGTCCAAGAAAGAAAAAAATTTTCAAAAAATATATGTTCCCCGCCACAAGGAGATCGATAACTATTGAAAATGATATTTTGCGAGTTACCCACTTTGGATTATACAGCACAAAATTCATAGTGTTGCTCTACACAATATTGGGAAACATCAATATTTTTTGATTGGGAATTGAAGTTGTCCAAATACCAATACCTCCACGTTGTTTGTCCATTCAACAGAATGAACTAATTTAATAATAGGCTTCAATAAGAGAAAAATAATACCTGTTTGTACTAGACAAATTAATTGTAAGTTCTCGGCATAATTAATTTCACTAGTAATTTTCTCAGTGTTTAATGAGTTTACATCCAAGAAAAACAAGTTTTGATCAAATATTACTCTTCTTTGAATTGAAGGGGTTATATTTTTAGGAGTGTATATATATTTATATTTCCCAACAATTATCATTTTTCTTGTTTCAAAAGTGTAGAAGAGAATACTCTGCATTGTAACAAAGTTATTTCATTACATCATTCAAATCAAACATAAATAAATAACTCACGAACAGGTTTCACCTTTGTGAGTAACTTTCATTCATTTATCTACATCAACACTGATATTTTCATTTACTTAGAAAAGTATGCATACGTAGGTATTGAATGAAACTCATTCTAATAGAATTCATTTATTATCCATTCATCAATATAATTTGACTTAAATAACTGAATTCATGGAATAAGTGGATTTCGAATTATATTTTTTTTCAAATCGTGATATTCATCATTTGTTTACATGTCCTTGAAAAATATATGAAACAATCAACTACTCATTGATGGTTATTTCGATTTTAAAAAATGAATATGCGCTGGATGAAGAAATGAAAATCAACAAATTTGGAGAGAATTATTCACTCTCTATCTAAATAATTAAATAAAGGTGGAATATTGAAAAAAATCTCCTAGAAAACCATTTTGTTAATGTTGATTGAATAAACAATATCAATTGTGAAATATGTTTTTTTTTTCTCCAGTCACATAAATATATTGGGTCAGAGTCATTTACACCAGAAATATAATTGAGTTGTGCATAACGTTCCCATAAGAACGAGCTTTGAATCTGTCAATTATTATTCTCTAGAGTTACAATTGTTCATATCTTAATGTTATGGAAATTTGTCAATAAAAGAACTTCAATTGAAACTATAGAGATGTCATAGGCATTTTATTTTCAGTAATATCAATAATAATTTGATTCAATTGTCATTTCATTTGTTGTTCCACCATAGATTTTGAGTCTATCAATATCACTTCAGAAAATGTAAGTCCGAACTTTGTAACATTCACCCTCTAAACTCTAGCCAGCATTCAACCATTGTAATGATAGATAATATCCCGTGTCTGAATAGGCTATGAAACCCCTCTCAATTACCCGAGAACTTGGTTTATATTCGGTCAACCGTCCTAAGGCATCGAAATACGAACTGTAAAGTTTGCTAGATTAAACTCCCATTATTCAATTAATGCAAATCCAATCGTCTCTATTTGTTTAGTGTTTGGAGTTCTCAACTTACAACAGAGTCAAACAAACTGAATATCAAACGGCTACTAGGTATTGCTGATATCGACGGTTGGACGACAATAAATAGCAGACAGACAGATTTATCGATCGAAGTTTTGGAAATTATGATAAGAATGGTTAGTCATTAAAAGATGAGCAAGTTGGAAGACTCAATGCAACTAGTAATTTTCAGTCACTATTTTTTTATCAAAGAGGAAAAGTGTCTTTCCACATACAATTCCTAGTTTGACACACAAGCATAAGCATAAGAATTTGACACATACAGTGAACACTCATTGGAGAGTCATTGATGAACTCTATCAACAAGATTGCTCATGAGCATGAAACTCATTTTCCATGGAATGCAATTTTCGTGATATAATTGAATATAGTTGTAAAATACTTTGCTAACTTTTCTTAATAGAAGTTATGCAGAAAAATCTTCGAAATGAAAGATATCAGCAAAAGTTTATATCACCGCATTACTATTGTAACAAAAAATGTACATATCAACAGGATATTCAGGATAACTTATCATATTCTGCAGTCTCCATATTTCTGTAAATACTAGATTTGAATGATTTCATCTCTCAAATAGTAGAAAATTATTTAGCACCGGAAATAGTGAGATCGATACACTTGTGACAGAAATTCAAACAGTTTCAAAACGTCAATATATTGAAGTGGAGGGTTTGACTGAATGAATGAACGAACGAATATTTCATGTTCTGGTTTTCATACAACTGAGATGTATGAAAATTCAAACACAAAATAATTTTTGAGTAAAAAAATTTTGGCTTTCTACTTCTCTCCATTTTTATACGAAAAATGTGGGAATCTATACGAAGATGTGTGGATCATGCAGAGAAGTAACTTTCAGACACAAACTGGAAAAGAAGCCCTCTTGAAACAGCTGTTTCCATATAAACATTGAATAACTCGAAAAAAAATAATTTCGAAACAAATACTTTTATATGAACATATTATATATGTAATGGAATCGAATCAGATATCATTCACGGGATTCCTACACAATATAATTGATGAAAGGAGTGAAATTCCTCCTAAATGGAACACTGTCATCCTAACTGCTAGACATCCGATGTTTTTCCGTAGGACACTTGCCTTATCGGCTCTCCAGGATAACATTATAAAAGAAATACACGCTATTTGTTCATAGAATTACGACTTTCTGTAATGTAATAGGTTGAATTCACACATATTATCGATGACAGTACGTAAGTAACATTCATTCGCTCATTTATTTGAATCCCAGCTAAATGGATCGTGTTTGAATTGAAGGGGTATATTTTAAGGAAAGAATAATTTTTGAGAAGGAAGGTTTTGGCTCTCTACTTCTCCATCTTGATACAAAAAATGTAGTATTCTTCCGAAGAAAGGAAGAAAACAATCACTTTGAAAAAATTAAATATATACAAATATGTGTAGATTTTGCAAAGAAGTCTTGGAAAAAAACCTTTCTAAACAGCTATATTTATATAAACATTGAATTACACGAAATATAAATACTTTCAGTCTACCGATAAGTAGTACAAAAATGTAACAACTGAAAGTATTTCACAGTGAGTGATAATAAAAACGTTACAAACAAACGTCAACAGGAAATATCACAATTTGAACAACCAAAACAATTCAAAGGGAACACAATGATGTATTCGAGAAATATTTCATTGTGAAATTTTCACTAAACAGTTTTACAAAATCGCAACATGTGTTTTCGGGCGTGAAGACACGCCTGAAGAAACCATTGTATGGTGAAACACCTGTTGCGTTTTTGTTGAACTGTTTAGTGAAAATTTCACTTGAAAGTGTTTTTTGAATACGTTAGTTATGGATTTTCATCAAGTATCGGCAATACCCTCATATATGGAATATAATATTAGTTCTATCTGGTTCAAATACATTTATATAATTGAATCCATTTCTATTGCAATGATAGGTGCTTTCTAGCTCGTTTCTCCTTTATTCATTTTCTGAAATGAATTTTAGCAGCGCTGTCACCAGATGCAGATTTCTCCACATCAAATTTTGGAAGTTAGGCAATTCCGAAAAAGGCTGTAGGGTTCGTGCTGATCGCATGAAGGCCGGTCTTTTTGAAATTTCATCATTTGGTATACTTACTTATATTCTCTATCATTATGTGGTTCCAGAACTGAATTTTAATCTTGATTGAAATGCTTTTCACCCACTATTCTCTTCTCGATAGATTGCCAAAAAAGTCTCTCATTTATTTTTGTTCTCTCAACTTCATCTTACTCTACGAGGATGGTATTTTTCTCAGTCCAACAGAAAATGAAAGTCCAAAGGTTTCAAATATAATGTATAATAAGTAGAAAAATGATTCCATGGACAAAATAAAAACAACGTGTAAAATATTATATAAAAGGAAAATGGTTAATTCTACAAAATGAAAGAATTAGAACAAAGGAAATGCCGTCAATTTTACCATGCTATTTACTATTAATCTGACCTATTTAATAATGCCTATATGTCTGGTGTAGTCTATCCACTGATCATCTGTCTTATTTTCTTCTATTTCACTTTGCTCTGTCTCACTTTCTTCCTGCTCAGAGTCTTCTTCAGACTTACAATAATTACTATTGCCCTTACATGGCTCTAATCTGTTTGCGTGAACGGTATGCTCAGCATTTCCTCC
Source organism: Leptinotarsa decemlineata (assembly GCF_025532065.1). Taxonomy (NCBI): domain Eukaryota; kingdom Metazoa; phylum Arthropoda; class Insecta; order Coleoptera; family Chrysomelidae; genus Leptinotarsa; species Leptinotarsa decemlineata. Next base: position 18,365,555 of record NW_027412606.1, read on the forward strand.
AATGGATTTTATGACGAAATTCACTGGGCCTAATAATCTCTCACATATTCTCTACGGTCCTCACCACTTCGGATAAAATTTCTTAGCTAATATCTTGCCTTTTTTCGCTGGTTCTTGAATATATACTCTATGTTGAATTCTTTATTTTTGGCCTTTTTATTATACTTTATTCTTTGTTTCTCTGCTGTCTTCTTAGAGTCATTTTTGAAGCATAGTTATCATCAATATCGTACTTTACTCTACCACTTCTCATTGTGAGATGGTGCGGTAGATCCATATCTCTTCCAAACATTAGATAAAAGAGGCTTTCTTTAGTATATCCGTGAATGTGATTTCTATAAGCCATCATTATAAAATTCAGGTGTTCGTCCCAATCGGAGTCTTTTTAATTGATATAATGCGATAACATTAGCTTCATGTCTTTGTGCATTCGTTCTATCATGGCATTGCAACAAGGATAATAAGGTGAAGTATTCAGTTTTTGTATATTCAATAAGCTACAAATTTCCCCAAACAGTATGGAAGTAAACTGGCTTCCCATGTCGGTTAATAATTGTCTGGTTGCTCCGTGCCTAGTCACTATTTGTGTATCAAATGCCTTTGCTACAGTTATTGCCATGATGTCTGGGATAGCTATATATTCTGGGTATCTCGTAAGGTAATCCATAACTATTAACATATATTTATTTCCATTTGGGTTCGATTTAGAGGGCCAACCATATCCATGGAAATCCTTCCAAAGACTGAGTAAGGTACTGGTAGCTCTTGTAGTTCAGTGGGAGGCTGATAAGGCGTTTTTCCTAGATTACATGAATGGCAAGAGTTGCAATAGGTGTTAATATCTTGTTTCATACCTCTCCAATATAAATCTTGTCTTACCGATTCCATTAATCGTCGCTGACCGTTGTGCGAAGAACTAGGAGCATCATGATATATTTTTAATATGTCCTTTACCATTGCCTTGGGAGCACGAACCTTGTCTTGTCGTTCGTTCTCTTTTCTTCATAATCGTACAATTCCATCATCACTAATGTAATAGCGTTCGTCATTCTTGTCGATTTGGCATATTATTTGGCTCAATTCACTATCGTTCTTTTGCATTTCTTCCATTTCTTCAGCTGACCATATAACTGTTGTCATAGGTTCACTTTGTAAGTCTTCGTTATGTGTTCTTACTGAAGCAAGCGTCTGTACTTTACGCTAAAACTGTACTCCATAAGTGCCATAGACCATTTAGCTAGCCTTGAACTAGGATCTCTTATAGTTAACAAGTACACAAGTGGTATGTGATCGGTGTATACTGTAAAGTGACTGCCTATTAAATAACATCAGAACTTCTTGATAGCCCAAACTACCGCTAAACATTCTGGTTCAGAAATTCTTCAAGTTCTTTCTACCGAAGAGCCCACTGACGAGGGACGTCACGGCAGTTAGAAGCTATCATGGACAGCGCCGTAAGCACGGGCTAGTCTATGAAGAACTGGAGATATACCGTGAACGGCGCGAATGCGATCGCGCTTAGTTCATGGAAAAATTGGATAAGAGTATTCACGCACACATGATGACGTGATAGCAGAAATACTCTTACCTGGTTTTTTAATGAACTTTTTCCAGGGGGATATCGACAACTGCTACCAACAAACAGACGAATGATTCTCTGAGAAGTACCGAAACGCGACAGAATGACAACTTCCGCGTAAGCCTCGGCAGGAAGCGGAAAACTATAGATGAGGCTGATATAAGGCGTTTTTGAGTGGAGAGCCAACCGCCAACACCAGCGGGGGCGTCTCCCACTGTCCCATCGGGGGACTGTGTGGAGGCGCTTTTCTCTTCCGTGCGGAATTCTTGAGAGCGCAAATGTATCGGGGTCTTTTCCTGCCACTCCCTCTACCCCATTCACTACCCATCCCAATCCTTCCCACTGTCCCACTCCATTGGGGAAACCCTTGTGTACATTTTGTATATTTGTATATTTGTATATATATTTTTATTGTATATATTTTATAAACACCACAAAAAAAATACCTTAAAATTGTATGGAGAATAGTAAAAAAAGAACATTTTGATTTTGATTTTGATTTTGATTTTTGGTTCTATAGTAGAATATCGGCGTTCGGCTGATTGCAAAGTTCTACTACTATAACAAATAAGAAATTCTTGATTCCCATATTATTGGCTAAGTATGCCACTAATGGAAGTTCCACTGACATCCGTAGTGAGGATAAACGGTTTTTGAAAGTTTGGATACTTCAGAATAGGAGGCGTTATGAACGCCTTTTCAAGATGTTGGAAAGCCTGTTGGAAAGCCTGTTCATCCCAATAGAATTTCACTCCTTTCTTTATTAAATGAGTAGAGTCCAAGGAAAGCTTGTATTTCTTTTACATTTCGTGGTACTGGATAGGTCCTGATTATTTCAGATTTCTCGGGGCCTGTTAGACATCCTTCTCTTGATATTATGTGTTCAAGATAGTGACATTTTGTAGACTTCAGTTTTAAGTTCGCAGATCTCAAACGATCGAAAACGTTCCGTAATCGATTCAAATGTTCCTCTGTGTGTTTTCCGCTGAAAACTATGATATCATCTAGGTAGACTAGACATTCTGATCCAGTTAGTTTTGACAGTAACGCGTAAATACACCTTTGCCAAGTACTGAGAGCGTTAGAAAGACCAAACGGAAGACGACGGAATTCATAATGCCCACCAGGAGTTGAAAAAGCACTTTTTTCTATATCTCTTCCGTCCAATTCAATCTGATGGTAACCACTTACTGAGTCTAAAACGCTCAATAATTCGTTCCCTGTGAGTTGATGTGGTAACGGAAAAAAATCTGTCTTGGTAATAGCATTGAGGCTCCTATAATCAATACACAACACAAATTGAGGTCCCTCTCCTGGATGGGTTTTCTCTTCCACTGAGATGACTGGAAATGATCATGGAGACTTTGATTATCTAATGATTTCGGTACCTAATAACTCTTGTATCTCTTTTCTCATCAAACTTTGACTTTGCTGGTGTATCTTGTAGGGACGTTTGGCAATAGGGGGTTCGTCTTCGGTTACGATGCTATGCTTCATATTACTCGTACAAGTTAGCTTCTGATTCGGTGCTTTGAAAATATCGATGTATTCTTTTACTAGTTGAGCCAATTTCTTATCTCTTCCTCCTGTGGGATCGTCTAAATTCAACTGTTGCAATATAGCTTGTTCCTCGACCTTGCTCACGCTTCTTATTCCTTTTACTTCTTTGTTTGTCGTTGCTTGCTCTGTGTCTGCTCCATATGCTCGTGCTATAACTGTTTTTCGTTGAACTAACATGTCCGTTTCTGAAATATTCATGATTTGAATTGGGATCTCTCTTGCTACCTTACATACTGATCTGGCTACCATAAATCCTTGCCTTACTTCTGCGCTTTCTATTACTATATCATCCGTTGACAGTGAGGTGATTTTCTTCAGTTTCGCCATACATATAGTCGTAGTTCTAGGTGGTACTATTAGATCCTTGGATAAATAGACTGCCACACCTGAAGTAGCAATAATTTTAGTTTCACGAGTGCTTCCTAGAGCTCGGTCCTTGTGTCCAAAATCGCTACAGGTGGAACTCGCTACGTTGGTTACAACTTTCTCTATAACCTCCTGTTTTTCCACTACTTTCCCTTTAATTATTTCTCCTTTTCTTTCAATCATACTTTTCTTATCTTTGCTTTTCGCAATACTCCTGTAACTTCTAGTACCCTCTGGGCTTTCTCTATTATTCCTATTGTCTCTATTATTTTTTTGAAACTTCAAATCGTTTTTCTTATCTTCTTTCTTTTCATCGTCTCCTGTAACGGATTTTCCAGTACAAAATTCTACTGATGAACGGGAACTGATCAGATTCCTAGCCTGCATAGTTTGTAACCTAACCTAACCCAACTTGATATCTTCTATATGTCAGGAACCCAAAGATTTGCCTGTTTCGAAGTTGGCGAGTTCATAAACATTCGTCGATAACTTTTTCAACACCCGACATTTAACATATACTGGAGCTAATTCACCCTGAAAGTAAGCAGATGCATCAGAGAGCTGAATATTCTTTTTCCACACTTCCTGGCCCACAGCCAAGGTCAAAGGGCGTCTACGCATATTGTAGCGCTCTGCACTCGCAGAATAGGACTTTTTAAGTTTCGATCGAACCTCTGAACATAATTCCTGGACTTCTCTAACATGGCCTGATAACTCGTCCCTAGAAGCGAAATCTAGAGGCTGGTTTTCTTGAAATTCCTGATGTCTTCTAAACATCCTACCTGACAAATAAACCTCTCTGCCAAAATTGAGATAAAAGGCACTATGACCTGTGGTCTCATGAGCCGCAGACCTCAAAGCATATCCCAGACTTGGCAATTTTCCATCCCATGTACGATGTGAACCACTGATATAGCTCCTAATCATTGTTTTCAATACTCGATTGACCCTTTCGGTGGGATTGGCATTAGGGCTATATTGGGCGTTGAATCATAGGATTCACACATCTTCCGAAATTTGTTGAACATATACTGTCGACCATTATCGCATATCAATCTTTCAGGGACTCCAAATATCATGAATACATTTTCCTCGATGAAGCGGGCACAAGCTTCTCCGGTAGCCGACTTCAAAGGACAAAGCAATGTGAATTTGGTAAATAGGTCCGTAACAACCAAAACGAACCTAATGCGCTTATGTGACAGTGGTGAAGGACCTATCAAATCCTTGGCAACTACTTCCCATGGATGAGATACTACTCTAGTGGACATAACTCCATAAGGCTTCTTCCGGGCCAATAATAAAGTTTAGAAATACGTTTTCGTTTTAAAATAGCCCAAATGTCCTGCTGTCACGTCATGATGATTCTCTGAGAGAACGGATCGACGAAGGTCTTTGGGGACAACGATTTTCCAGTCCGAATCAGCATCGGGTGATGGATAACCTGTATCGACAAACTTGTAATCCAAATTCTTGTCCACTTTCCATTTCCCACAAGAACAATATACGTCACCGGACTTACTCTCACTTTCACTATCCCCTTAGACCAATTATCCCTCTCTCCACGTACATTGTTAACATAAACTTCATCATCCTCTTGGAATTCTTTAAATCTATTGGGATGTATATTTTTATTCCTTTTCTCTGTGATATATGTCTGTTCATCTTTAATGTATTCATTCAAATTCGGTTTTAGTAAAGATAATTTTGTTTTAGGTTTTTGTTTAAGCATCAATTCAGCAGGTGATAACTGAGTAACACTGTGTGGAATATTCCTATAGAAGAAAAGAAAATTGTCAAATTTTTCTTGATTTGTCAGACAATTAGTGTTATCATCATAGAGTTGTTTCAAAAAATTATTTTTGAAAATCTGAATACATCTTTCAGTTATACCATTTGAAGATGGATGCAAAGGAGGAGATTTCAAAACTTTGACTCCATCAGATGTACAGAATAAAATAAAATCTTCCGAGCTGAATGGAGGTCCATTGTCTGTATGAATTTCATCGGGTAGACCGAAAACAGCAAAAGATTGCCTTAAACATGATATTATATTTGATGCATCAGTAGATCTGAGTATCCAAGCATCTATCCATTTACTGTGTGCATCTATGAGAATAGGAAAATTAATGTCATTCTTTTTTGCCAAATCCAAATGTAATCTTTACCATTTACGTGTACACCATGACCAAGAAGTAAGGGGAACTTCAGAAACATTTGTTGCATTCAATTGACAACATTCAAACTGTTTTACTAAATCTTCAATATCTCTGTTCAAGTTGTTCCAATAAACATATTGTCGAGCAAACATTTTCATTTTAACAACTCCAGGGTGTTGATCATGGAGTAAATACAAAACTCTTTGTTGTAAATGTTTTGGTATTAAAACTCTATTATTGTAGGTGATACATTCTTGATCTAAATTAAGGTATTCTCGTATTCTGAAATAAGGTAATAAATCTGTATTTTTATTTGATATTGGCCAACCATATAAAATGAAATCTTTAACTGATCTGAGTGTATTGTCTTTCAGAGTTTCTTTAGCAATATCTCTGAATGATATTGGCAACTCTTTTACTATTGAAAAATATTTTATAGTCTTTCCACTACTCTCAAATTTGAGTGGGAGCCTAGAAAGTGCATCTACATGCGGCAATTTTTTACCTTCCTTATGTTTGATTTCATAATCATACCCCGAAAGTATAACTGCCCAGCGGTGTACTCTGGCAGCAGCCAAAGGGGTAATGGTTTGGAAGGTGGGAGTAAATACTGTAAAGGTTTATGATCATTGATAAATGTGAATTTTCTGTCATATAAATAATTATGAAACTTTTTTACACCATGGATTATACTAAGTGCTTCTTTTTCTAACTGACTATAATTTTTCTCTGCCGACGAAAGTGTAGCAGAAACATACATTACTGGTCTTTCACTCCCATCAGGTAGTACATGAGCTAATATAGAGCGGATTCCATATGGAGACGCATCACAAGTCAATGTAATTGGATATATAGGATTGAAAGCCATTAAAATGTTCGAGCCCAATAAGAATTTTTTACTGGTCTCGAAACATGTATTAGTTTCCCGATTCCAATACCATGAAACGCCTTTCTGCAGTAGTTTATGAAGAGGTAATAATTTCTCTGATAACTTTGGTATAAAATTTGAATAATAATGCAACAACCCTAAATATGGTTGTAACTGTTGAACATTTTCTGGTTTAGGGGCTTCCAAAATAGCTTTAATTTTTCGATCAGTAGGTTCAATTCCCTTTTCTGAAATCATGTGACCTAAAAATGTAACCTTTTTCAGAAAGAAATTACTTTTATCTAAATTGATACGAACATTATATTTTTTGAACCTATCGAACACAAGTTTTAATCTATTCTCCATTTCCTGATGATTTTCTGCGGTTATAAGACAATCATCTAAATAACGATGCACCCCAGATATAGTCTTCAGAATTTGTTCTATTACCGATTGAAATATATGCGGTGCACCAAATGCAAGTCGTGTTTATGAGAATAAACCAGAAGGAGTATTTATCGTTAACAACCTTTTGCTTTCATCGCTAACCTCAATTTGGAAATATGCATTTTTCAAATACACATCTGAGAACAATTTTCCCCCAGACAATGAAGCAAATATTTCCTCAGCTGTGGGTAAAGGATAATACTGGTTTTCGATGACTGGATTGATGGTAGATTTAAAATCTCCACGAATCCTGATTTTGCCATTAGGTTTAGGAACCACCACTATCGGACTGGCCCATTCAGACATTTCAACTGGTTGTAAAATTCCTCCTTTGACTAAATTTTCAATTTCCTCTCGTACTCTATCTTTCAGGGCATACGGTATTCTGTATGGTTTACAGAATTTTGGCGTCACGTTATCTCTCACCTTTACATTCGCTATGAATCCTTTTATACATTCATTTTGATTGAACACATTCTCATACACATTCTTCAATACCTTTATAAAATCTTCCACTTCATTGCTACAAACATTATTATTTACCATCATTGTATCATAACATCCAAACTTTTCTCGCCAGTTAGGTTTCAGAACATTCAACCATGATCTTCCTAACAACGAAACACCAGACTCAAAATCAATCACTTTCAATTCTAGACTCTTACTGCACCAATTTTTCATACATTTGACATCAACGGTAGCTTTGAAAACCAAATCATTCACTTGACCAAATAATGTTTTAAGATTCACATTGTCTTTAACTAATTCAACTGTAGGAAAAAACTTTTTGAACAGTTTCATAGAAACAATAGAACTATCAGAACCTGTATCTAATTCAAATTCAATAATTTTTCCTTCATTTGAAAGTTTAATCATGACCGGACTAGTTTTACTAATGAACTAATGAACTTCTTCAATGCCTTTGATTATGGAATAAAATAATTCTTCCTCTGCGTTATCTGAGTTTTCTTGCTTTGCCTTCAGGTTTTGATCTTCAAAATCACGCTCGAATTCTTCTACAAAATGGACACGATTCTTGCACATGGGGGATTTAGACGTATGTCCCATGGTATTACAAGAAAAACATTTCCATTGCGTTGCAGGACATTTTGAATTATTCATATGTAATCGCAAACATCGTTTACACTTCATATTCATTGACTGCGATGAACCACTACTGACTGGACTTGAACTTGACTGTTTGAATCTTGACCTAAAATGACTTTGAGTTTCAACTTTATTCACCAAATCAATTCCCATGATTTTGGCTTTGTTTTCAGCGAGTTCCATACTTTGAGCTATCTGACAGGCTTTACTGAATGTCAAATTTTCCTCAGATAATAATTTTTTCTTGACGTTTTCTGATTTGAGGCCGCAGACTAACTTATCCCGAAGCGCATCATCTAAGAATTGTCCAAACTGACAATGTTTAGATAATTTTTTCAATTTGATTATGAACGCATTCATATCTTCAGAAGACTCTTGAGTACATATATAGAACTGGTACCGTTCAGCAATAATCAGCTTTTTTGGGCAATAATGTGCTAAGAGGACATTTTTGAGCTGCACATATGTCCTAGAACTGGGTAATTCTGGTGAAATTATATCTTTGATAACACTGTAAGCCTCTCCACCAACCAAAGTGAGAAATAGAGGTACTTTCTTCTCTTCTTCCATATTATTACACAAAAATAACTGCTCCATTCTCTCGATATAGCTAGATATTTCCGACTCTCCAGGTTTGAAAGGTTCAATTGATCCCACCAAAGTCATTTTTATAGTTCGACTTGACTCAGCTTCAGACTATTGACCAGTTTATCCTCGTCGCCAATTATGTTATGTATTTTCGTATACAGACCAAATACTTTTGGATCAAACTTTATTACAAAGAATTATCTGACATTACAACTTCATTCCTATTTGACAGTAAACCGACAGTTCTCCAAACCCGTATTCTAATGTTTTCTAAATACTGAAGGTTTGATACTTTTCAGCTTACCTTACATGATTATAATATATAACATATGAGACGCTGCCACGTTGCCGGACTGTTATGGAGTCCAAATGGCATCCTAGTAAATTGATATAAGCCTCGAGTTGGTACCGTGAAAGCGGTTTTGTCTTTACTGGACTCTTCAAGCAAAATTTGATGATGAGCACTTTTGATGTCGATAGATGAAAAATATTTCGCATTATTTAACCTCGCCAAAATGTGATTGACATAAGGAAGGGGGTAAGCGTCTCGCCGTAATATATATGTAATATATATATTACATTTCCACTCAAAAGGAAAATCCTTAATGCCGCTATGCGGTACTTAGCCTCGATTCCAAAGGGCCAGCTGAAATACGGCACTATTACGCTGCTCCATCAAGGAAGAGGATGAAATCCCATGTGTCATTTCCTCATTTCCTTGTCCCCAAATGACTGTTCGTATAATAATATCGGGTTTTTCTGGGTGGTACAAAAAGTTATTAAAAAAAACGCCTGAAATGAAATTATTATTAGATTCCTCGTATTATGGGATATATTGTTGTCTTGTGATGACACAAGAAATAATACTTGAAAACTCACCTCCGATTATCGAACCCTAATAATTCGAAGACGTTTTATATACAGTTGAAAAAAAACTGATATAAATATCCTCCGAAGAGATAAGAAAACGGAATTCTCAACCTTCCAAATCAGCACTATTACGAATCCGTTTCTGTGAACATGTGATTTACAACCGCTTATAGCGTTTACGAAAATCCCTTAGTTAAATTCACAGTTCAAGTATCATTGTCGATTTCCAACTGAAAATGATTAAAATACCTTGGTCAAGGACCAACAAAGTTTCTAATTTCTCCGTTAGTGGCAGCAGCTATCGGGTGGTTGTTTATGATCATAATATGAGCTATTAGTACGTGGGCAAGCGACAATAAATAGGTACCTTTTACGGATAACGTAACACTCCCTTAAGTTCCTCAAAAAAATATATATATATATATATATATATATATATATATATATATATATATGTATATATATATATATATATATATATATATATATATATATATATATATATATATATATGTATATATATATATATATATATATATATATATATATATATATATATATATATATATATATATATACCCCCTCCTCCGGAGGGGTTGTAGTTGGGTTCCCTCGAGGGGGCGTGTCCTACGACTCCGCCCCCGCCGACCACATTCACCATTCGCCGTAACGGCCGGCTGGCCTCCCAGACCTGAGCCTCAGGGATTTCAAGACTCAGTTCTTGTCTGGGTACGACGGGAGGTTGGTTTGCTTCAGATAGCTCTTCGTAAAATTGGGACTCATTGTGGAGGTACTGACCCCGCCATGAGGCAACACCCAAGCCTCTCTCGGCTTCAGGGTGACTCCCTGGCATTCCTCCACCCCCTAGCGCTTCCGCTAGGTCGTCAGTTTCCGGCTCGAACAGGGTACGAGGCGCTCCTGTGCGCAACGCACCCTTCTCCCCCCAGGTATCGCTAAGTGCTTCCCCCTGGAGGCATCGCAATGCCTGGCGTCGGACGACCTGTGCTTCGTCGCTCAGTTCAATATTGGCAGCATATCCAAAGCCTTCTTTGCTTTGGGAACGCTGTCCTTCACCGCGCCTCTCGAAACTTTCCTTGTTTCGAAAGTCCTGTCCGGTGGTTCTTTCTTCGAAACATTCGTTGTTTCGGAAGTTCTGTCCGCTATGGCATGATTCTCTTGTCGGGTTTGACAATGGCAATGTTTCTCGTACTATTTCCATTTCCACAGGATGACTGTACACCCTGTGTATACTCGGACTCGGGGTTACCACATAAGTGGGTAACTCCTCCATAGAGTGTCTCAATGGCTCGCATTCAGGCAGAACTATCGGTTTCGGAGGGAAAGCTCCTTCCGGTTGTCGCCGTCGGCAAAAATCCTCGATTTCTGCTTTTTGTTCCGGTTGGGAACAAAATTGCGCATTTCTTGATTTCGGAGCCGATCTCAGCATAGGAGATCGTACTCGCATTGATAGCATCGAGCGAAGCCCTAATTGGGGTTCGCTTTGCGGTCTGGCTGGTGCATCTCTTTGGGGATTATGTCCAGCTTCTTGTAGTAACGTCTCCTGACGTTCTCTTGCATTATTTTCCTCCTGGAAAACCGTTGCATTTTCCTCCTGGAAAAGCGGTGTATTTTCCTCCTGGAAAATACTATTTCGTCGACTCTGCGGGGTATTAAATTCCCTAATACGATTTAATACTGATTGATAAGCCGAGTTATTACCGCGATTTGAGGACTCTGTCCTTTGTGTCATGTCGAGTTCTCTAGCTACTCGACTTGCTGAAAAACCATCAATGCCCAGGGTTTGTCGCTCTGCGACTAAGGGAGAGGTACTGATGTCCTCGTTCGTGAAAAGAATACGCTGAGTAGAACCTAGCCTCAGACTGGCTGATCCTACCGGAGTTCTCGGAATGCTGTTTCCTGTGAAACCAGATTCCAGGGGGGTTCCTTGTCGGCTCGTCGGAGTCGCACTCAGGCGGCTAAAATTTGTCTGACCGAAAATTGTGGTCTCGCGATTTGGCATTGAGGTATTTTCTGCAAGTTGCGCTCGCGCGTGTTTTGCCCTAGTCTGCATTTCGATTTCTAAGTTTCCCTAAAATGACTCTGACGAGGAAATAGTCAGAGAAAAGGATTCACGAAAATCTAATATTTTTAAGTTCACCCTTGGATCGCGAAAGCTACTTTCCTATCCAAGGCCTGCAGGATGAACTGAGCTAGTGATTCAGGAACAAGGAGCCTAACGGTTGAACAGCACCCTAGGATGAGGGCCGCTCGCAGGATAAGGTAGAAAGGTATCGTAATCCTGGAAGGTCCCAACGGTTAGGTTGAGTCATTCGCCCGAGGGACGTAACTGATGATGTCTTGACCTTCCCGACTTTAATCTCGAAACACCTCGATCGTTTGACACCGCAAGGTGATCGGGTGGAGTGAGACCGGGCAACTTTAGTAGGGACCTGCTCTTCTTTTGCAGGATTTGGGCTGCTTTCCTCTGGCGGAGTGCCAAAAAGTACCTGGACAAACGTAAGGTATGATTAAGCACTTCAATAAGTTACCGAACCAATAATCGGCTCCAGTATAAGCTCTGTTGAATCCCGGAGTTTCCACAATCCTGGAATTCCTCGAATAAGTATCCAGCAACTAATCTGTTCTGATTTATTCTCTATTGGTCCTAGAGATTCCTGATTCCAGTAAAAATTCTTCCAATTCCACTGTTTAATGATAACCGCAGATCCCTAACGACTCCCGTGTTGTGCTGTGTTGTGCCTTGAAGTAGGAATACCGCTCTGCTACTTTACATTGACGTCTATATGCCGCTGTTTCTGTCTCATTCTTTTCGTGTATCGTTTCGCTTCCTCAATTTGCGTTGTTCGATAAATGAAATCTAACAGTCTTCGGCCTCACTCGGAAATCTTCGGAAAATCACGAAAATTCTGAATTTTCGCTCTCCTCGATTTCATATAGAACTCAGCATCCTAAGACAAAATTTCTCATGCCGCGTCTCGATATTCCTATTCCTTCTTGCAAAAAAATGCATTTAAAAAATGTTATATTTTTTCAAACTCGAATGCTAATAAAAATTGAACCACGAGCACTAGAAACGTGATCGACGTGTCAAACAAAAGCTACTGAGAATCTCTATCGATGCTTTTTTGAAGAGAGCAAGATTTCCCTATCTAGATAGCTGAAAAAGCCATTTTCCATAAAATCAGCTTTTTCCCCATTTAAAAAATTGGCGAAGGCTACTAATCTTGCAGAAGATTTTTCTATCGCTTAGGAAACGACATTTCACATCTTAATTTTCGAAACTAAGCTGAAATATTTTGGGAAAACTAATGTTTTTCCGCATTTTCTCCATGTTCATTCTGAGTGGACGGTCCTTGTACTGGAGCTCGTGAAATTTCAAACTAGTTTTGTTTCACGACAGGATAACGTAACATGCTGTTGCACTGAACGCCGTTCCATTGGTTGGTACGTACTCCGTTCTCCTGTCCTTTTTTGCCTGCAGTCTCGTAATCTATGTCCTGGTCTATGACATCCATAACACAAATTTCTATTCTGATCATTAAGCTTTTGAGGACACTCCTTACAAAAATGGCCTCGTTCTCCGCAATGAAAACAAGTATCTGTTGAGAATGTAACACTTCTACATTCTCTACCGGGTTGCTTGGTCATCAATTCTATTATTTCTTTTTTTTCCGCAACTTCAATCGCTTCTTGCACGGTTCCTGGCTGAGCTGACAACACTAGTCTCCTTATCGTATTTAACAAACCCATAAAAATTGAGTTGTAGAACTTTGATTGAATTTGCCTTTCAAAACGGTATCTATAGCATCATTTCCAGTAAGTTCAAGTGTTCGCAGCGCGATTGTTTTCAATCGAGTTGAGTGCTTTCTACAGGTTTCTCCTTGACGCTGACGGCACTCTAAAAATTGTCTTACAGACTGACAAATTGTTCTTTGAGTTGTGTTTTCAACTCTGCCCATGCTGTGGTCCTTTTCAGACTCGCTTCTGATTCTGAGAACTCTTTAGCTAGTTCTCGTAATTTCAAAAGAACTTGCAGAAACTCGTTAATATTAGATTGACATCGTAACCTGCTATCGTGTCCAAATTAAACGTTATAGGGAATATCAGTTCCTTGTGATCGCTGCTGGGGGTCGTTAATTCGTCGTTCATGATGATTTTTTTCCAATTTTCTTTTCTTTTTATTTCTTCCTCAGTATCTAGGGGTGTCTAGATATCACCAAAGAGAACAAAACAACCCCACACCTGACATCATTGTGACGATCCCGCTATATATATGGTTGGAAAGATGTTATTTCGTGCGGTCATTTTATAAGTTCAACAAAAGTTAAACTTCATACAGCAGGTCGCACAGATCATAAATATGGGTCGGACGTGTCTCTTGTCTCAGTTCAATATATATAGCTATATTATTCAGAATATTCAACACAGAGTGTTCGATCAAAAAGTGCCTCAAACGAGATATCCGCTGCGAAGAATTCAACCTCACAGCGTAGATTATGTCTGAATTTTGCCGCCAATGCTGAGATTGAATTTTGTGTTTTAAGTGCAATAATGAATAATGTTTTGTATGTGAACGTACCAAAGGGCGTTGAATTCATGGCAATTTGTGTGAAGCCCAATAATTTCGATCATGTATGCAATAGAACACAATGGAAATTGATGAGTTCAACATTTGTCAATGACGACCAACTGGCAGTTTTTGCAAGTAAAGTCCCGAAAAATACCTCCTTCAAATATAAACTGAGGCTGATATTCCACGATCTTCGAAAAATTGATAAAAAACTGTCGAATTCATTCCAGAACCCGCAAGGCTGACCAAACAGAAGCCACAAATGGAATTTGACCTTTATAGAATTATCATTATAGTATCTACAATATTAACATGTATTTTGATTAGAGTTTTTTAAGGAATGATCATGAAACTGGATGGAATGTATTTAATTTGGTTCAAATAATGAATATTTGAATATTCACAGATATATTTCACATTTCGAGTCAAGGATGAAATATAATATGTGGATGTTTGCTACGGTTAGTGGGCCATCTGCTTGAAAACGGTTGCTTCATCAATTGTAACTCTGCTTCTGTTGCGTTTGTGTGTGTGTGCATTATCTTCAATTAACAAATTTAAGTACGAAATTTGTCTTGAAAACAATGTATAATCATGTATTTTATTTGCGAAACTTACTGAAATGATTTTAATTGGAGAGCCTTCATAACTTGTGGTGGAAATTGCGTGTGTGTAATCGAAAATTTTCATTTTTCATTTCAAAACCGGAAGATTTCGTTTTCCAAGCTATTTGTACGTACTCATAATTATTTCAGAAAGTCTTCAAAACTTTTGGTCAGAATTACGTGTGTGTAATCGAAAAATTTCATTTTTCATTTCAAAACGGAAAGATTTCGTTTTCCAAGGTGCTTGTACTTACTTATAATTATTTCAAAAAGTATTCAAAACTTTTAGTCAAAATTGGGTATGTTTTTGGAAACGAAAAATTTAATTTTTTCTCAATTCGAAATATCTCATTTTCCGTAAAACGTTTTGAAAATTTTTGCTCCAAATTGTGTGTGTAATCAAAAAAAAATTCCATTTTTCATTACAAAACCAGAATATTTCGTTTTCCGTGAAATGTTTTCAAAATGTTTGTTCAAAATTGTATACTACAGTGTTGGTGTGATCGAAAAATTTCATTTTCCATTTCAAAACGGAAAGATTTCGTTTTCCAAGTTGCTTGTACTTACTTGTGATAATTTCAAAAAATATTCAAAATTTTTTTTTATTTGTGTTTTGAAATTTGAAATACAAAATACCTCATTTTCCGAAAAATGTTTTGAAATTTTTACTCAAAATTGCATGTGTTTGTGCAAATGAAAAATCTCATTTTCTTAATTAATTAACTCTTTAAACACGAAATATCTCGTTTTCCGTAAAAAGATTTCAAAATTTTTGCTCAAAATTGCGTGTGTCTATGTAAACAGAAAATTTCGTTTCTCATTTCAAAACCAAAAATATCTTTTTTTCCGTAAAAAGTTTTTGAAATTTTTCTCAAAATTGTGCGTGTAATCAAAAAATTTCAATTTGTTCAATTTTATTTGTTGTAGATGGATCTGAACAAAATTAACGAAATTTTTCTTGTAGACACAGAGAATAAAAAACCTGTGAAGAAATAACAAAATCTTCCGCTAGGAGGGCCGCAGAAAATTTTCTCAGCCCGAATCGTGCAGAAGAAATTTAGAAAGACAGTACTGTTCGAGTTGGAGAAGCATATAACGTTTCTACCGCAGAGAGTTACAAAGACCTACGAGGTATTCATAAATCATTTCGGAAAAGAAAAGTACGCCATCGTGTTCAGAGGGCTAATTAATACGGGGAAAGCCAATCCTGCAGCATCTTTCGAAATTGTAGAAAATTGAGGTAAGTATTGTTGTTTTCCATTTGTTTTTTTTTGAAAGTGGTGAGATGGATGATTTGAAATCAATTTTTCCTCTTTTTTTCCAGATAGTTATATACCCTCCGCCCCTCAGTACAACAGAAACATTTTTCATCAAGCTCTCCTTTGAGAATCATCTCCGTCCATCACTTCACCACATTTGACCAAGGTTCGAGTTTCCTACAGTCCTTCTACAGAGTAGTACTTCAAGCTTCCCTTTGCAGCGTTCAGCAAGCATTCATTTATGTATTCGTCGCAAGAAAAAATGTTTTGTAAGTTGAAAATGGTGTTTTCAAAAACTTTATCGCAAATTGATAAATAGCTTGAATTAATTGAACAAAATTATTCAAGTTCCGTTGCACGAACTTCGTTGAATTTGATTGGTATGCATATTAGAAAATGTGAGTTGGCAATGAAAAAAATTAAATTTTAAGTGGAAGAAAAAAATTTCTAGTAAAATTGGGGAATTGAAACGCATTAGATCTATAATAAATGTCATGAAAAATGATGAGTAAATTGGATCAGGTTTGAAACGAAGCAGTAGAGTTAAATGAGAAAATGTAAATGCAATTTTCCGAGGTAGAGTGAGGACAGGTGTAATTATAAATTTATCGCACGAAAATTTTTGAGTGACGCATATTTCCTTCTCAAATCTAGAAATTCCATGATTTTGAAAGAGATGCAATTCCTCAAAGTGAACATGACATTATAAAATTATTAATAATCGATAATAATCGATGGGGGATTTCATCAAAACATCAAATGGCGGGGAAATTATTGATAGAAAATATTTCAATACTCGTAATGGAATCATTGATTTGGGGACAGATTTGTCTGCTTGGTACAATGAACATGTTGTGGATGTTATTTTGAATAAACTCGACGAATTTCAGGAAAGAGAGGTTGGGCATTGAGTAAAATCCTTTTGCTTGAGGTAGCAATCGATAAATATGGAATGGGCAACGGTGCATCATTCATACGTTTGCCCAAAGAAATTGCAAACAAGCATGCATGTGTGAATCTTGATAATCAAGATGATGCGTGTTTCTTCAGAGCAATCGTGAGTGGTTTGTACCGTCCCAAAGGAAATATTTCACGTGCATTTTCATATCCAAATTATGATTCGGTTTCAAATATAAAGGGTTTGGAAATTCCTATGCCAATTCGCTGCATCACAGAATTTGAAAAACAAAACGATATTTCTGTTAATGTATATAGTTGAAAAATGAACGTTGTCAAAGAAAAGATATTTTACGAAGTAGTACCTACACGACTAACCAAAAATAAATTGGATAAACATGTAAATTTACTATTGATTCAAAATGTATAATTTTTTGAATCAAATGAGTATGACGCTTTGCCTCAAGATACAGATGACTGTGAAATCAAATACCACTATTGCTGTGAACATATGTCTTAATTATTTTCAAATCAAATGAGTAAATATAACGGACAAAAGTTTTTCTGTGATCGATGTATCAATTTATTTCAAGTCAGCAGAAACTGGATGAACATATTATTTTTTGTGAGAATATAAACGAGTGTAAAATTCCATTTCCAAAATTTGATCATGTTAAATTTCGAAATTATGTATATAAACAAAAATGTCTTTTTGTTTTATACATTGATTTTGAATCAGTCCTCAAAAATTGCGAGGAAAAAATTTCGTACAAATGTAAAAAATTTCAAAAACATAAAGCATTCAGTGTAGGCTACTATTTGAAATGTTCTTATGATGACAGTTTGTCCAAATTTGATAGCCATCGAGGTGACGATTGCATACAATGGTTTATCGATGAAATGACTAGCATTGCAAAATTCGTTGAGTCAAAAATTAGGAATATCGAACCGATGATATGCCCTCCTAATATGGTCACTGTCAAGGTATGTCATATATGTGAGAAACCTTTTGCCGAAAAAGACATCATCGTTAGAGATCATTGTCACTTTTCAGGGTTGTTTGGGGGATGGAGTCATCAAGCTTGTAATTTATCGTTCAAGAAGCTCGTTATCGTACCCATTACATTCCACAATTTGACTGGATATGATAGTTATTTCATTATTATAGGAGATTATTATAGGAGAAGTAGCAAAAAAAGGACGTGTGAGCATACTTCCCATCAACAAAGAAAAATATATTCCTTTCACCCAATACGATAATGAAACTAGCATTGAATTTGGATTTATACATTCTTATTGTTTTATGGGAGCCAGTCTCGATGAACTAGTTTCCACACTGGATGTTGAAAATTTGAAAATATTGAAGAAGGAATCTGCAGAATTGAACGATGAGAAGTTTGAGCTTGTCACTAAGAGAGGCGTATTTCCATACAATTATGTGGACGGTGTGGAAAAAATTCTCGACACTGTGTTACCATCCAAAAAACATTTTTACAATAAATTAAACGATTGTGACATTGATGATGCAAAGTAGGCTCATGCTCAATGCGTTTGGCATATATTTGATATTAAAACTTTGGGAGAATACAGCGATTTATACATACGAACTGATATATTGCTTTTGGCAGATGTTTTCGAAAACTTTCGCGAAATTGACTTGAAAACATATGGGCTAGACCCTGCGTGGTATTATACTATGCCGTGGTACACGTGGGATTGTTTTTTGAAATATACGAGGTGTGAACTACAAATTTTAAAAGACGTCGATATGGTTATGTTTATGAAAAAGGGTATAAGGGGTGGAATTTCGGTTTGTTGTAATATATATTCGGAAGCCAATAACAAGTATATGTCAACATACGATCCAACGAAACCATCCAAATACATGATGTATTTCGATGTAAATAAATTGTATGGGCGGGCAATGTCACAATATTTGCCATATGGAGGCTTCGAATGGGTCGATACGAATATTGATGTATCTCAAATTCCCGATGACAATTCAGAAGGATATATTTTACAAGTCGATTTGGAGTACCCTGAGGGACTTCACGATTCACCGCGCTCCACCAAACTCCAAATTGACAAAATTGATGCCAACTCTTTATAGTAAAACAGAGTATTCGTTACACTACAGAAATTTGAAACAGGCCCTCGAGCATGGATTGAAATTAACTAAAATTCATAAAGTTTTTAAATTTAAACAATCTGCATGGCTGCGTCCCTATATTGAAATGAATACTCGATTGAAGACTGCAGCCGATACGTCTTTCGAAAAAAATCAATTCAAATCAGCCAACAACGCGATCTTTGGGAAAACCTTGGAAATATTCCGGTTGCACCGAATAGTGAAATTAGTGTCCTCTTACGAGGGCAGATTTGGCGCCAAAAATCTCATTTCCAGCCCTCGATTTCATAATCGTACAATTTTCGATTCAAACTTGATGGCTATCGAATTGAAAAAGGCCGAAGTTATATTTAATAAACAGATGTATGCGTGCATGGCAATTTTGGATTTGTCAAAAACATGTATGTTTCAATTTCATTACGAATTCATGTTAACTACAATGAGCATGGAAAAATGCAAGTTACTGTGTACAGATACAGACAGTTTCATTTATGAGCCATCGTGTGACGATGGGTATAAAGATATTATCAAAAAACACATTTCAAAATTTGACACTTCTGATTATTCGAGAGATAACGAGTACAACATTTCCCTTACAAATAAAATAGTACCCGGACTCATGAAAGATGAAGCAAACGGCAAAATCATCACACATTTCGCAGGACTACGTTCAAAAATGTACACCTACAAAGTGCAGGGTGGTGAAGTTGTTAAAAAGGCAAAGTTAGTGAAATATGGCGTCGTTAAAAATAAATTGAGCTCTGAAGATTACGTAGATTGCTTGAAGAATTTCAAGTAGAAGAATATCATACAAGGCACAATAAGATCATTTGCTCATAACGTTTTCAGTATAGAGCAGACAAAAATAGCCCTTAGTCCGTATGACCACAAATGTCATCTTATCCCCAAATCATTCGATATATTACCTTGGGGGCATTATAATTTGAAATAAGTTTTTTTACTTGCAGATCTCAATATTTCGTGTACGTCAGCATGAATTTGGAACAACTCTGCATCAAAATCGTTGAATTTCATTGCATTTTCACCATTACCTCTACAATTGACAAAAAAAAAGTCAGTCAAAATTATGTGAAATATTAGGAGAAAATTTCTCAAGATTTATCAATATGCGATAATCTAAAACCAGGAAACACCATTTTTTACTGTATTTCAACAATCCATTATATGTAGTTTTTCATTGCTTCATTTTTATAATTCAAATATGAGTAGTTTTTCATTGTATCATTTTCATAATTCAAATAAGTATAGTTTTTTAATGTTGTATTTTGAGGAGGGTATTTTGAATAAAGAAAAAAAAACAAAATAATTTTTTGTATTTCATTAAAATATTTTCGTACAATAGAAAGTTTTTTTTGGAAATTTGATTATTTTTACAATTGAGGTGAACCACCAGGGCAGGTTTGTTGAGCGAAAATAAAGTATGAATATCATTTTCATTTATTACATAAATCATACACTAGTTTTTGTTTATAATAAAATGAATATTCACGTAAAGCATTAGCCAACATACTATCTAAAGATGAAGCTCGACAAAAACCTTTATTTCTTCCAATTTCTTCCAAAGTCAAATTGGTTTTATTTTCACGTAACCATGATTGAATAATTTTGAAAACACCCCGATGATAGTCACTAAAGTTTATGGTATCCAGCATACCGATTCGATCAGGCAGCACCCTCATATAGATGTTTAGGACATCATTTACATCTTGTTGAAATAGCTCCATGTTCGTGGTATCCTTGGAAATGGAAACTTGTTTGGTATTACTTTCGATGTTCTGTGTGACGTTAATGTAATTCCCGCAACGTGTTGGGATTGGATCAAACTCGTCTACGTAGGCATCGATTTGTGAATCGAAGAAATTTTCCTTCACTTGTTGCAGGATATCAATTAGGGTCGCCCATACATAAGTTGATAAATTGATGTAACGAACGGAGAATTGTTGCTTCAATATGATGCATGAACTAAAGTCTCTGGATGGACTTAGACCGCATCGAATTTCATAAGATGACATGGGGAAAGTCATCAATAACAATTGGTGTTCGTTTCGAGCAGCTATTTCGTACTGCCCCAACGCTCTATCGATTTCACTCATTGTAATCTTCACAATCACTGTCACACATTACTTCAACTTCACTACCATGACCACTGTCGAGAGACATTTTGTTCAAACTGAATATCCATCGGTGTTTGCATGCACTCTTATAGCTTCAGATCACATGATCAATTTCAAATATTTTGTGTTTGCGTTGAACACTCAAATATATCTCCACAAAAGGCCCCCCTTCCAATACAATGTGAATGTGCTTGTTTTCCATAAGATTCTATACAAAATACACGTTTTCGATCCAACTGTTATGTTTGTTAGCCAAGCCCAAAATTTTGACGTAAAATTTTTACCTTTCCTCTTCAGAACTTTTTCCACGAGATATATATCAGGATTTGCAGTTTTTTGTAATTCCTCCCCATAGAAAGCACCCCTAATAGGTACACTCTGCATATCTTCTAGCATAAAGGTGGCGAGATTTGTAATATTGACTTTGATAATTTTGAATAATTCCGTAGTCCAATTGGGTGTGTAACCCTTGTCGAAAACGTTTTTTGCCTTACCGATTCGCACAACATCGCCGATTTTGAATTTTCTCGGTCCAGCTATTTTCATATGGGTGTATATCGATTTGAGAATTTGTTTTTCGTTGGTTTCGTTGATTTTCGAGGGTTGAATACCCGTCTTTGAGTTTCGCGTATCATTGTAGGATTTTGTGATTTCAGGCAAGACATTCAACCACTTGTAGGTGCCTTTCGAACTGAAATATTTGAAAAGTCTTTCTTTCAACGTCCTAATGGTACGTTCAGCCATAGAAGCCTTAGTGATGCTGTACGTATTGTAGTGATTTATTCCGTGTTTTTTCATCAAAGTTTGAAACTTATTATTGTAAAATTCTGTCCCTTGATCGGTTTGTAGATTTTTTGGACAACGTTTTGTATGTTCCAAAATATCCGAAAACGTTTTGGTAATTTCTTCGCCCGTTTTCGATTTCAGCGGTGTCCACACGAATTTCGAAAAACAATCGATGACGACTAGAATAAGTTTAAACTTTCGATTTTGGTGAGCGAACGATCTCATCTCAGCCAAGTCCATCTGCCATAAATCATCCAGTCCCTTGATAATGGTACGGCGTCGAGAAAAATTTTTTCTAATTGGTTTATGCAGTTCACGAACAAGTTGAATCTTGTCTTTGGAGGCCATAACTGTGCATAATGCCGTGAAACAATTCAATTCATTACATTGGAGTTAGGTTTCTTCGATGTTTTCTTTCTTTCTTTCTTTTTGTTGATGGCCAGCTCCAAAGTTTTAACATTCAAACCTAATGTAGATATTTGCGATTCTACGTTTGATCTAAATTCTTTCAATTTTCTATCCATTTTCTCGGTCAAAATGTCAGTTTGCTGCAGAGATTGCAAAATGTTGGCATTCTTTTCGTGAACCAAACTGGTGAGTTGAATTTCACTAGTTCGGACTTCCATTGTCTACTATATAAAATGATTTGAAATCCCTGAAACAACTAAAAAAAAAGAAGAATTGAAAATGAATAGCTGAAAATAACAATTATATTAACCAAAATAAACCTGAAATGAAATAATAGTGAAATGAAATACAAGTAAAAACAGAACAATTGAATAAATGAATAAAAAAGGAATGAAAAAAGAAAATAAAAAAAAGTGGAGAGATGGAAAGCGGGGATGAGTGAAAGTACTCGAACGACCTATAAATAGCCATCTCTCGGAGAAGTCAGTCCAGTATTCACCCGAAGACGATTGTAGATACTAACAATCGAAACGTCGTGAACTAATGTGACTTGGAATCTCTCCACTTTTTATTTTCATTTTCTTTTTTCATTTTTTCATCTTCATTTATTCAATTGTTTTATTTTTACTTGTATTTTATTTCACTATTATTTCATTTCAGGTTTATTTTGGTTATTATAATTGTTATTTTCAGCTATTCATTTTCAATTCTTCTTTTTTTTCAGTTTTTTCAGAGTAGAGGGGATACGAGAGTTCTATGGCGTATTCTTTAGGGGACGTACTTACGGTAGTGAGTGGGAAAGAGACGTGTGCGACGTGATCGACGCATGGAAGGATGGAATGAGCATCATGTTGATTCATTTGATAGATAAGAGCGCGGTGGAATTACAAAAATAACTTAATAATATTAATAATGGACGAAAAATCGGACTAAAGAAAAATAAACATGGCCACTGGCGTTAAAGAAAAAAAACATGTCTACCAACGTAATAAAAAAAACATGTCTGTCATACAGGGTGTCTCATCGTTTAGGAAAAAAAAATGTACGGGGTGTCTCAAATACGTCAGCGTGGAAAATAATGATATAATAATATTAATGAACGAAAAATCAGATTGAAGAAAAAACATGGTCACAGACATTAAAGAAAAAAACATGGTTGTCATACAGGATGTCTCATCGTTTAAGAAAAAACATGTACGGGGTGGGGTGTCTCAAATACGTCAGCGTGAAAAATAATAGTATAATAATAATAATGAATGTAAAATCATTCTGAAGAAAAAAAATATGGCCACGGGCTTCAAAGAAAACAACATGGTTGTCAACGTTATAGAAAAAACATGGCTGCCATACAGGGTGTCTCATCGTTTAGAAAAAAAACATGTACAGGGTGTACGTCGACGTGAAAAAAAAATGATATAATAATAATAATGAAAGAAAAATCGAATTGAAGGAAAAACATGACGTCAATATGTACAGGGTGTCTCAAAATACGTCATTTAAAAAAAGTTTAGCGAGGCTCTATGGTTTTGGTGTGTGATTCTTCAATATGCCAGGTGGGGGGTCTAACGTTTTAGCGTGCGATCCCAATGGGAAACGTTTGAAAATGGGGGCAATGGAGGTATTCAGCAATGACATTTCAAAATACGTCAGATGCGTCTTTTCGTGTTAGTTGGGAAATGAGGGAGTGGGCGTTAAAGAAAAAAACATGGCTGTCATACAGGGTGTCTCATCGTTCAAGAAAAAAACATGTACGGGGTGTCTCAAATACGTCAGCGTGGAAAATAATGATACTATAATAATAATGAACGAAAAATCGGATTGAAGAAAAAACATGGCCACAGGCGATAAAGAGAATCGAGCAGCGTTATCGCGGTTCGATAGATAACTATTCGATCGCGCTTGGAATGAGAACAAAAAGGTATACAGGGTATTGAAGAAAAAACATGTACAAGGTGTCTCAAATACGTCAGCGTGGAAAATGATGATATAATAATAATAATTATTGAAAAATTGGATTAAAGAAAAAAACATGGCAACGGACGTTGAAGAAATAAACATGGTTGTCAATTTCAAGGTCACGCGTACGGCAGAGAATCGAGCAGTGTTATCGCGGTTTGAAAGATAACGATTCGAGCGCGCTTGGAGTGAGAACGAATAGGTATACAGGGTGTCTCATCGTTTAGGAAAAAAACATGTGTCTCAAATACGTCAGCGTGAAAAATAATGATATAATAATAATAATGATGGAAAAATTGGATTAAAAAAAAACATGGCCACGGGCGTTAAAGAAAAAACATGGCTGTCATACAGGGTGTCTCGCCGTTTAAGAAAAAACATGTACGGAGTGTCTCAAATACGTACGCGTGGAAAATAATGATATAATAATAATAATGAACGAAAAATCGGATTGAAGAAAAAACATGGCAGCGGGGCTTTCAGTGCAGCGTTGAAGGAAAAAACATGAGAGCAATATGTATAGGGTGTCTCATTCAAGAAAAACATAACAGATTAAGGGGGGCTTTATCGTTTTGACGTGTGATTCTTCAATGTGTACAGGGTATCTCATTTGAGAAAGAACATGTCAATGAGGCTTTATCGTTTTAGCGTGCGATCCTAATGAGAAACGTTTGAAAATGGGAGGCAATGAGGGTATTTTTCAAATACATTTCAAAATACGTCACATGCGTTTTTCGTTTTTGTGTTAGTGACGTCAATGTATACAGGGTGTCTCAAAATACGTCAGCGTTGTTGAATTTTAAAAATAATGAATGAAAAATCGCATTAAAGAAAAAAACATGGTTACCAGCGTCAAAGAAAGAAAACATGGTTGCCATCGGGATATACAGGGTGTCTCATCATTAAAAAAAAACATGACGGTAATGTGTGCAGGATGTCCCAAAATGCGTCATTGAAAAACATGACAGTTTAACGAGGCTCTATCGCTTCAACGTGTGATTCTTAAAAGTGTACAGGGTGTTTCAAAATACATCATTTAAGGAACATGATGGTTCAACGGGGTTCTATCGTTTTGACGTGCGATTCTTCAATATGTACAGGATGTCTCATTCGAGAAAAAACATGACAGTTTAACGGGGCTCTATCGTTTTAGCATGCGATTCTTCAATGTGTACAGAATGTCCCCAAAATACGTCATTTAAAGAACAGGACAGTCTAACGGGGCTCTATCGATTTGACGTGCGATTCTTCAATATGTACAGGATGCCTCATTCAAGAAAAAACATTACAGTTTAACGGAGCTCTATCGTTTTAGCATTTGATTCTTCAATGTGTACAGGATGTCTCAAAATACGCCATTTAATAGAAAAAAAACGTCGTTTCTGGCTCAAAATCCAATGCTTCTCCTCATGAAGCTCAAGTTCAGTCATTTTAAGACCTCGTAGCGGAACGTTGTGGAATACCCAACTCAAGGTAGATGTGACGTGTGTGAGAGTTATATGATGCAATATATATATATATATATATATATATATATATATATATATATATATATATATATATATATATATATATATATTCGGATCATCACGTACAGCACGCTTAATGAAAGGAGAA
The DNA here is from genome assembly GCF_025532065.1 of Leptinotarsa decemlineata. Taxonomy (NCBI): domain Eukaryota; kingdom Metazoa; phylum Arthropoda; class Insecta; order Coleoptera; family Chrysomelidae; genus Leptinotarsa; species Leptinotarsa decemlineata. The sequence goes on from NW_027412606.1 coordinate 18,391,481, forward strand.
GAAATGTAGAATTTATCGATAGAGAAAAAACAAAGATTGCGGTCAGAAGGGCACTAAGCCACATTGTTGTTAACCAAGATAGCATCATCAGGAGGAGTTAACCAGATAAAGATGAACATAACAGAAAATTTCATATAGGGGGTCGTTTGAGAAAGAAATGTGGTAACGAGGATCTAGGAGGATATAATGTGATAAAATGTTCAGTTTTGTCTTGAAAAACGCATTGAAAATTTTGTAAAATTTCGATGCGTTAAAGTAGACTGTTTTGTCATTTGGATCGCATCGAAAAAAATGCATTTTTTCAAGTCTCATTTCTTCTAAAAACACATATGATTTGCATTGTAATGCGTCACGGAAAATGATGCAGAGATGACATGAAAACCGCTTCAAAAAAATGTCAAAAATTCAGCGCGATAAAACGTTCATTTATGTCGCGATTATCGCATAAAATATTTCGCAAAATTTCAATGCGTTGAGACAGTCAATTCAGGAACTCCAATCGTTTCGAAAAAACGTTATTTGTGCGACACATTTTCCAAACAAATAACGCATGACAGAAATATCGAAAATCGTGTATGGTATGAACTAGAACCGATTTTTCGGTTCCAATTGATTTTCGTCTGAAAATACAGACTATCAGCCAAAAAAAATTCACCTCAAAATTACTATGCAAATTTGGTATTCGAAATATCGAAATCATTTCCTTCATATCATTATTTAGGATGTTTCGCTAATCAAAATTTTATGCACAAAAAACGCTACATATTTTCAAAAAATAGGAATATCGTCTAACAGAAAGGTAGTAAACTGTTTGTAGTAGAAACAGAACTTGAATTTCTTTGGATGTGCTATTAAGAGAAAAAGGTTCTTATGATATAGAGCAAGGAATTTATGTGAAGTTTATTACGTTGAAAATACTTTTGTGGCAATACCTAATAGTGAGTAAAACAATGCATAATACGCGTATACAGAGTGGCTTAGTGCTTCAAAATACGTCTCGAACAAATAACGCATGACAGAAAGATCAAAAATCGTTTATGATATGAACTAGAACCGATTTTTCTGATAGAATAAAATATAATTTATTTTTTGTTGATAGAATATCATATCGATGATGTATTTTTCGTCAACACTATGACATTATATTTCCATTTTTACTTTTATATTCAAACCATCGATTGATAAACATATTTTTTGTAGTGAAATCGTATTTCATCATTCGACGTCTTGGAAAATTGAAATATCGAGTTGTACGTCTTTTTGAAGGTTCCGTTTGAAAATTGATTGGAAATCAGATCGTTATTTAGGATGTTTCGCTAATCAAAATTTTATGCACATCAACTGCTTCCAAAAAACGCTACATATTTTTAAAAAATAGGAATATCGTCTAACAGAAAGGTAGTAAACTGTTTGTAGTAGAAACAGAACTTGAATTTCTTCGGATGTGCTATTAAGAGAAAAAAGTTCTTATGATATAGACCTAGGAATTTACGGCAAGTTCAATACGTTGAAAATACTTTTGTGAGAATACCTGATATTGACTAAAACAATCCTTTCCGGGATATAGATGAATAATGAGTCCCAACTTCCATCTCGAAGAAAGTAAATTATCTTCCTTCATCAAGACCAAGGAACCAATTTTCAATTCTCCCTAGGACGATTTCAATTTAGTTCTCTGTTGGAGTTCGGATATATAGTCTTTCTGTTCCGAAAATGTTGATGACACTGTTGGATATGTTGATATCTGGACTTCAATTCATGGGAATGTCTGAAGTTCGGGTCCGGTATGGTAGTTAAGGGTCTTTCCACAAGAAAATGAGCCATAGTAAGAGGATTTAAATCTTCAGGATCGAAGGAAATGGGAAAAAGGGGCCGTGAGTTTAATACTCCCTCTACCTGCACAAGAACTGTGTTCAACTCTTTGAAAGTCTAATACGCATTTCCAACCCTTTTCAGATGAGCCTCACTTGATTTTATTCCAGCTACCCAAATCCCTCCGAAATGAGGTGAATAAGGAGAAATCAAATCCCATTTTATATTGAATTCAGATATTTCATTCTCTAACTTGTTTTTCTGATCTGCCAAAAACATACCCAATTCTTTCAAATGAGATCTAGCGAAAACAAAGTTTGAACCATTGTCGGAAAATAAATGAGAAGGTTTTTCGCGACGAGCCATGAACTTTCTAAATGCCATCAGAAAATAATGTTTGGTTAAGTCTGAAATCAATTCTGAATGAATCGCCTTTGTGGCAAAACAAATAAAGAGTCCTATATAACACTTATTGAGTTTTGATCCCCGACCTTTACGATCATTGACCAAAATAGGACGCAGGCAATTGACCCGTGGATGGCTGTATCCCTATTGGTTTAGTGCGAAAACATTGGACACAATGTCGTATTACTTTTTTAGCAAGGATTCTTCCATCAATGGGCCAATACTTTTCTCTCAACGATGCCAATATTTGCTGTGGACTACAATGCATGAGTATAGAATGCTCATACTCGAATATTGATTTAGTCAGATGGTGATTAGCACTAAATATGTTTGGATGTCTTTTATCGATACTGTACAATGAATTTCGAAATCTACCTCCGACCCTCAGAATACCGTCATCATCAAGGAATGGGATTAAATTTAGATGTTTACTATTTCTGATACTTTCTTTGTTTCCTGTGATGATCTGAATTTCATTATAAAATGAATGTTGTTGAGTTGATTTTAAAAGTGTTTTAGAAGCCTTATCAATCTGGAGTACGGATAATGTACTGAAATTGCGAGACTGCACATTTTTTAGCAGTTTGACTTGAATCTGTTAATTCATGACACAACTCCTTTCAAATGATTCAGTTTGGAAAAGTTTTCAAATAACTGAATTTCCTTTTTCAAGTCTAGTAATTCATTTGTTTTCAATGAATTAACTTCATTTGGCCAATCCTCACAACCTTTTGAAATCAACAATGGACCATGCCACTACAGCTGAACATTTGCTATTTCGTCAGGCATCAATCCACGAGATAAAATATGCGCCAGATTTTGACTGCTAGGAATATGACGCCAAATGTCACTATTAGTTAGTCCTTGTATTTTTGCTACTCTGTTGCTCACAAAAGTTTTTAGTTTGTTCAGTGGTGTTTTCAACCATGCCAGGACTATAGTTGAATCAGACCAGAAGAATCTTTTGTTGATATTTAGCCGTAATGATTTCGATACTTTGTTTGCCAATCGTGCTAATATTAATGTACCCGATAATTCCAAACGAGGCGAACTGATTGTTTTTAGAGGTGCGACCTTAGTTTTTGAACAGAATGAATTGATTGTTACAGTATAATTTCTCTTAGAGTCTGTCTGTTTCGCATATTCGATAAATTATATCAAGGTCATTGTTCTGCAAAGTTCGCAACTAGGTACGTTTCTCGTTGTCTTGTCAACTTTAAATATCGCTCCGCATCAATCACCGACAATTAGCTGCAAAATTAGATGAAATATTCTCATGAGTGGGACAAAGAAGTTCAACAATGATATTAAATATTTTGATTCGTGAACGAGAGCCTAGACCCTTTTCAACATTTCAAAATGTGAATCAGTAGTAAAAGATTCCAGGCAGGAGCACAGTGTGTTCATTTAGGGAATGTGAAAATACGAGTTCTGGATTATTTTTCATTACTATTACCTACGATTGGGGATTGAATTGCCGTGTTCCATTTTTTTTAACAACTAGTGTTGTGAGATTAGTTGTTATTACCTCTTTTAAAGGGGATACAAAGCTGAAATCAGACTCTAAGGCAACCCTCCATCAAAGGTATGGCAAAAATAGTTGACGAAGTATCCTAGAGTTATAGTGTTCTCTCTATCCTCTAGGCCTTTTTCGTTTTATGCCGTTGGATAACGTAATAAAGGAATTTCTGAAACTCGAAAGCCTGACAGTTCCACTACTTTCTGGAAGTCAGGAGAGTGCAGTTTCAACTTCTCAGGTTGCAGCCAAAAAGGAAGGAAAGCTAACGAATCGGATTAGTACCACCATTATTTCTTTTATTATTGCCTTTTTCTTCTGACACCCAATTTCGTCACCAGCCAAATTATTTGTAATTATTTTCAAGCTAACTTGTTTAACTTTATAGATAAATTAGACTTGTTTCAACCCCTAGTACGTACAGGGCTAGGTATTAGTATACTAGAAAATGAGTTTTGTAAAGTCACGTAATATAGACGTTCTCTCTCTCTCTCTCTCCAAAGAAAAGGTTGCAATAATTGAACTACTTAGGAAATACGAACCATCCGTCTCCAATGAGCTAATCAGTGCTCTACCCTACCTCAAATACTGGCTTTCAGTAGAACACTATAAAATTTTGATACGGTTTCACCCTTCAGAGTAACAACTGATGAAATTCTTACACAGTATATAAAGACTCCTTCTGAGCCAGGAAAAAGCCCGTAACATGACTTCTATATTTCCGTGTTTATTAACTAACCTTAAGTAGATGCATCCTCCATATGCCTTTCCAGAAGCATCAGCAAAACCGTGCATTTCAATACTTAGAGGTTCAATACATAACACGTGACGGTTAATTCGGATGTCATTTAGTAGGGTAAGTTTATTTCGGAATTCAGACCAAAATACATGCATACTGTGAGGTAATTTTTGATCCCAAGTAACCTTTTCTATCCACAATTTTTGAAGGAGAATTTTGTCCAGTATTATACATGGACTTAATAATCCAAGCTGATGAAACACTTGAGAAATGCTAGATGAAATAACGCGTTTGGTTATCTTTTTATTAGCTATCCCATTATTCATTCTGTATATCAAACTATCCATATTTGGACACCAATTCAAGCCTAATGTTTTTGCATATTCATTGTCTCCTAGTTTCACCAATTCAGTCGACCAATTGTTTTGCGCTGTTACATATTTCAAGGTTTCGAAATCGTTTGAGTGAAATTTCCTCAAATTGAAACAACCTTGTTTCAAAATACTAGAGATCCCTTTCACTATTAGAGCTGTCTTCTCAATACAATGAGCACCAGTCAGAATATTCCGGATATTCAATTTTATTTTCCAGAGCTACTTGAAAGAGACACCTAATAGCAAGAAAAGATCCAACTGTTATTCCATAGGTGATAGTATTCAATTGGAACGTTTCTAAAGGATTATCTTAACTCTCACGCCAGAGAATCCTATGTAAACATTGGTGTTCTGGAGCAATTAAAATTTGACGGTACATTTTTTCAATGTCAGCTGCTACCACATACGCATGCTGTCTAAATCGTAATAATATTGCTAATAAATCATTCTGAATTGTTGGCCCTACTAGCTGAATATTGTTTAGTGAAAAACCACTTCTTGTTGGAGCAGAAGCATCAAAAACAACACGTAGTTTTGCGGTAATGCCATCTTCCTTAAACACGGCATGATGAGGCTTGTAGTAACAGAATTTTGAGAAAATATTCGCATCACCTTGTTTCATTTTAGTCATGTTAAACGTTCATATTCTTTCATAAATTTTATGTATTCGTCCCTCAAATTGGGTAGCCTTTGAAATTTTCGTTCTGAAGGAAGAAATCGGTACTCTGCGTGTTCGTAAGAATCGCCAAGTTTTTCTAAGTCGTCTTCAAATGGCAATTTTACTATAAGTCTGCCATCATCATTGCGCAATGTATTTTCTATAGAATGATTTTCACAAGCCATCTCATCTTTTGACCACATTTTTTCATCTGTACATTCAGTCGGTAGCCAAGCGGTTCGACGTGGGTGCTTTGTTCACTCACTCGAATTGACTGCTGTGTTGTTCGGTGGTTCAAGCCCTAGTCTGAACGATCGATCTTCACTTACTACCGTCCAACCCGTGTTAGGAATCACACGTTAAAAGGTAAGACCTCGTTAATCCTTAGCTCGCACAAGTTTCGACTTCTGAGAGTTGTCGTTCGTAGGGGTGCGACAGCTGGTTAACGGAAAAACAGATTTAAAACAGATTTAAAACAGATTCTAACTCCCAAAAATGCGATAATTGAAATTGAATATCGCATATTTGACTGAAATTACAAGTCTTATTTGAAAACTGAACTTTATTACATGGACCGGAAACAATCCATCCCAAACGTGTTTTTTGTAGGACAGGTTGATTATTTCCCAAGGAAATCTGACCTTCTGCCAACAAATTTCAAAAAAAATTGGCCCCAATAAGCATGTTTATTTGGCTTGGTTCATAAAATGACGGGTCAGCTAAAATCAGGTTTTTAGGAATATTCAATCAAGTCTTCAGTGTTGAGAGATGCACTCGGTAACTCGCTGGAAATATGAGGAATAACTAAACATGTAATATCTTCAGAAAATTCATTGTGAAGAGATTGAATTATTAAGTTACATTTTTCTGTTATATTTAAGGTTGATTGACTTATTCCAGAAACTGATAAATTAATTGGATTAGTGATTAAATTCAATCGTCTATATATATTTTTTGTAATATAACTTGATTGTGATCCTGAATCTAACAATGCACGAACTGTATGAGGAACTTTGTTCGCATCTAATACTTGAATATATGCCGTAGGCAAAAGGATGTGTGAATCTGACACCCGAGAAGACAAAGTTGAAAGATTATTAATGGATGGGTCGTCGTTATTAACATTTAAATCATTCGGAACATGTTTTTCAAAATGTAATAAAGTATGATGCTTTGAGTTGCATTTTTTGCAAGTTCCCCGACGACAAATATAGCCATTATGTCCGGGTCGTAGACAATTTGAGCACAATTTTAATGCTTTTGTTTTCTCTAATCTCTTGTCAACCGGCAATTGCAAAAATTGAAAACAATTTTTTATGTGATGTTCTTTGCTGCAAACTTTACATTTGAACTTATTATTATCGGTTGCAACGAAATTTTTAGATATTTTGGCTTTAGCCAATTTTTCAAGTTTATTTACCTCTAAAGTTTCTAATAAATCAGCTCGTGATTTTGAAAATATTTCAAGGTCATTCAATGCCATTAAATTGTTATCCGCTTTATATTCCTCCCACTCGCGTAGTGTAGAGAAATCTAATTTTGTTGTCACTAAATAAATTATCAGTGTATCCCATTTATCCGTAGGTTGTTCGAGTTGTTCCAACGCTCGCATATGTTTTGAAATAGTATTCATACATTTTCTTATGCCATCTGTTGATTCCCTATTCAACAACTCCATATTAAATAAAGCCTTGACATGATTCTGAACAAGCGCTCAAGCATAGCTTTCCACTCCACTGCATAGTTTTTTGATGTAAATTTAAGAGAACCTATAACCTGAGTCGCGCCTCAAGCCAAAGCCGATCGAAGATAATGAAACTTCTGAATGTCAGTTATACTCACATTTTGGTGAGTTAAAGATTCATAAGTACTTATGTAGGTAATTTGACATTGAAGTTTTAGTTTGAAATAGAATTATTCGCCAATGGCTGAGAAAGAGTTGAGGAATGAGAAGAGACATTATCTTGATTAAAAAGAATTTCAAAATCTTTTATAGTTTTCTTTGCAATTGAAGTAAGGTTGTAGAAAGAGTTTTTAAATGACTGTCTTTCGGAAAATTCACTTTCTAACTCATCTGTCGAACACCCAATGAAATTTTGAATCAGATCAAATTCAATCATAGTTCGTTCAATTCTTTCTAATCTATCTTTTAGTTGAATGATATCAAGGTCTGAAATGTCTGACTTCCCCTTCACATCATCCACATACTTAGAGAATATAGTTAACTTTGCCTTCAATGAACCCCGTTTTTTATTATTCTCACACATCTTGACTGAGCTTCGTCAGCGAATCTTATATAAAGAGCAAACACAGTTCCCAAGCCGGCAAAAACAGTACTTAAAGGAAACTGTATGAGGATAATAAGGATAGGAATGGACTCACTTTATAAAAGGCTTCGAAGATCTCGCTGATCTTGCAGCGAAAGCTGGATGGGCCGGTTACCTGCGTTCTACTAGTTATCTTGTTTCTTTTGGTAAATCATAAGCGATGACCAGCAACCACGATCTGCTACCAATTTATGTTATGTTTTTCATTGCAATAACGACGCTCTGCTACCAAATTATGTTATTGAAAAACTAAAGACTGAACCGCTTACGTTCTACTAAGAAACTGGGCTGCTCATAGCTTCTGAAACTGTTATTTCGTGAATGTTGTACAATTCCACATTTCATTATTTTTGACAATTACGTGACGTTTTTCAATTTTTTCAATAAACATTGGCGTTACAAAACATTAGAAAAGGGAACAAAATAAATGTTGATTTCTTCAAATTCCCAAACAGTATTCTTCAGATATCATTTTATCACTAAATATTTCATTTGTTTGACGACATTAACATTCTTTCGAAAAAAATAATATTACCCGCCCGAGTATTTTCTTCACCCCCACTCCCCCATTTCCCAACTAACACGAAAAAGCGCATCCGACGTATTTTGAAATGTCATTGCTGAATACCCCCATTGCCCCATTTCCAAACGTTTCCCATTGGGATCGCACGCTAAAACGTTAGGCCCCCACCTGGCATGTTTTTCGTAAATGAGACACTCTGTACACATTGAAGAATCACACGCCAAAACCATAGAACCTCGTTAAACTGTCATGTTTTTTAAATAGCGTATTTTGAGACACCCTGTATACTTTGACGTTATTTTTTTTTCTTCAATCCGATTTTTAATTCATTATTATTAGTATTCCATTATTTTTCACGCCGACGTATTTGAGACACCCCGTACATATTTTTTTCTTAAACGATGAGACACCCTCCATGACAGCCATGTTTTTTTTCTATTACGTTGGCAGACATGTTTTTTTCTTTAACGCCCGTGGCCATGTTTTTTTCTTTGATCCGATTTTTCTTTCATTATTAATATTATACCGTTATTTTTGTAATTCCACCGCGCCGTTATCTAATGAATCTACTTGATGCTCATTCCATCCTTCTATGCGTTGATCACGCCGTACACGTCTCTTTCTCACTCACTACCGTAAGTACGTCCCCTAGGGAATACGCCTCAGTTCTCTCGTATCCCCTATACTCGTCTAAAGTATCTATTTTCAAATAGAAACCCCCTATTTTCAAGATTTGATTGTATAAGGCATTAACAATAAGGATACCTTTGGATGACGATACCGATTCAAAAAATTAGTGGTTTTTACAATTTAGTATTTTTATACCGACACAATATTCACTATACGGTTTCTAAATACTGTCAGTTGGTTATGAATGCGTGGCTTCAGAGAACAATCACCTCCGCTATGTATGATTTGAAAAAAATAATTGTGAAATGTTGAACTCCAATTTTTAAACTTCTGACACTGGCGTTTGTTTGAAGGTGATTGACAATGTTTCATGATGAATTTCACTAGTTCGGACTTCCGTTGTCTATTATATAAAATGATTTGAAATCCCTGAAACTACTAAAAAAGAAGAATTGAAAATGAATAGCTGAAATTAACAATTATATTAACCCAAATAAACCTGAAATGAAATAATAGTGAAATAAAATACAAGTAAAAATAGAACAATTGAATAAATAAAAATAAAGAAATGGAAAAGAAAAAGAAAATAAAAAGTAGAGAGATTCCAAGTCACGTTAGTTCACGACGTTTCGATTGTTAATATCTACAATCGTCTTCGGGTGATGATTGGACTGATTCCTCCGAGAGATGACTATTTATAGGTCATTCGAGAACTTTCACTTATCCCCGCTTTCCATTTTCCGCTTCTTTTTAGTTGTTTCAGGGATTTCAAATCATTTTATATAGTAGACAATGGAAGTCCGAACTAGTGAAATTCTTCTGACACTGGCACTCAGATCAAAATTTATACCATATGGGAAACTTTTTTTTTGAAAAGTTTCAATGAAGTTCAACTTCAGCACTTGTTTGTGCTTTAAATTCAACTCAAAATGATGCGGCCAACTGCGATCCACTGACGTTCAATGTTTGTCAAATTCAACTTTTTTGTTGAAAAAAAAAATGAAAAAGTGCATTTTTAGATCGAATTTAACAAAAAGTTATTTGAAAAAGTTGTGTCTACGGCAATTTTATATCCATATGCCAAATTTTATGCAACTAGGATAAAGTTAACGTTTTGCTTATTTTTGACCGATATCCCCTTCATATTAAAAAACAAGTTCGGTTAATTGTCATCAATTCATGTATACATATCAAACTTTACTGAAGTGCTGCACTTCAGTAAAGTTAGATATAGAGAATCCTTCTACCAAAGAGATGATCTTTCTTGCATAAGCATTCCAGACATGTACGCAATCGAGAGGTGTACGTAATCAAGAGGGCTGTTTGTTACTCGATTTAGATTATTATTCATAATGAAACTGTAGTCATTCTAATGAACTGATTCACTTTTTATTTTCAGAGTCAACTACCTAATCTTCGGCCTGAAACCAATGTGGTTCCACTTGACGAACGTTGTGCTGCACGCAGCCGCCTGCATCCTATTCACCCGGGTGTGTCTGTGCGTGGCTGGTCTGAAACCCCCGTTTGCGGCGATGGCCGGTCTTTTATTTGCCGCCCACCCCATTCATACCGAAGCGGTAAGTGCTTTATCAAGTTTTTCAAGAGATTCGAGTGGAAATGGGGTGTATAATGAAGGGCCCACGCAATTCAAATCGACTGATAATGCAGCCGATAAGTGGCGAGATGCGAATTATTGACGCCTCGAAGTTGACGTGTCGAGATTGTCTGCGATGAGTGATTATACGGTGTGTTCGCTAGAAAAATAGGTCATGTTTTCGTTTGAACCTTGATTGAAGAAAAATTGAAGATTTTCAATAACCTATTATAAATAATCTGTTTGAAAAAATCTGTTTTTCCGTTAATCAGCTGTCGCCCCCATACGAACGACAACTCTCAGAAGTTGAGAAACTTGTGCGAGCTAAGGACTAACGAGGTCTTACCTTTTAACGTGTGATTCCTAACACGGTTGCAGAATCATCCCAGCTTCAACTAGATGAATTCTCTCAAGAAAAATATCTTATCGAGGCAGAAATCGAACCCACGGTCTTCCGATCGTGAGTCGGGCGCACAACCATCGCGGAAAATTCCACAACAATTTCCAAACAGAATTGTATTACAAGTTTCAAGTATGGGATTAACTTCAAATAGAAATTTGTTTCTGTGTGGAAGTAGAACCCATTTCCATTCTTTTTCTGCACATGTTGATAGCACAAAGCTTTGGGAATGGACTCCAAATCTGCTCTCTTCTGAATAGCTAAAAGTTATTATTCATCCACCCTCAATTCACCTGCTACCATCATTTGGTTCAAACTGATTGACATTCACCAAAAAATCTTCTGATTACTCAGTATATGATTGGTATAATGTTGGAAGATATATTTTCCCATTGATTGACTTCTTACTATCGAGGTATACTGAAAGTAGGTGGAGAAAGTAACACCAAACAGATTATACAAATACAACACCCGAAAATTAAATGAATCGAAAAAGTATTGAAATTGAAAAAAGTATCAACATATTATACAACACATATTTCGAATATTTCAAAAACAATAATCAGCTTGATAGCTGACAACAGCCTTTGATGAATAAAAATTTTTCAAAAGTAAATGGAAGGTACGATGTGATGTTCAGTGATGTTCAAAAAGTCTTTTCAGAAAAAAAAGAAATTGAAATTGATATTTTCGGTTATACGGAACCCAAACACTTTGATATCTTTCCCTGCTTCGAAATATATTCTATGACCCCAGTTCTGTGGAGTATTTTCTAGTTTTTTGATCCATGAGCAAAATGTATTGAAAGGTGCCGATTTCAAGAAACATCGATTTACCTGTTGAACGTAAAACATCGCTTTGTTGGATATACTGTAGTACAACACTAATCGAAATGCTTGAAATAATATAGATGCATAGAATTTTATAAATCCAATTGGTGAATTCATTCAGAGTTTGTAATTCTAATATTGATTTGTATTCATCTTGCATGAGATACATACTCTCACCTTGATGACATCCCAAAGATAATCTCTATTGATAAATCATATCACGTATTCGATTAAGTTTTTCATGGAGGAAACTCAGCCTCAATGATATTCACAAAGACATTAAAAATGAAAGAAAAGTAATGTATTCAAGCAAATGAATGGATTTGATGAATTATTGATGAGTCAGTTAATACAATCGATAATTCCTGGGCCGGGATTTATTATGTCTCTATTGAATGTGTTCCTAAATTCATTTACTTTTTCGTTGCTAGCTTTTCTACATCGAATAAATTGAAATTGAAAGTTCATTTTCGTGAAAGATATTGCCAAAAATTTGTTGGATGTGTCTTCTACACATAGACCTAATATTCATCGAACAATTTAAGTAACAAAAGGTTATAAAGTAGATTAAATCAATAAAGTGGATATTCTAGACTCCGTGCATATGTGTTGTTTCCTGCTTTCGGCAAACAAGTGTTGCCCATCTTTGCACTTGGCCCCACCGCGCTGATGAGGCCAATAGCCAAAAACACGTGTCCGCGGTTTGCCCCTCTTTTTGGAGTGTTGTGTTCACGAATTGTTCCATTTTTGATATGTATCATACACACACGATAAAATCTCTCTCTGTATTTATATTCTGGACCCGGATGTCACGCAGGTAACTATAGCTGCCTATGTGGTCATGTTAGATGTAGCCTGGGAATTTTAGGTCTTCTAACTGGAACCACAAATGTGCGGTTGGCTCCTGTTGTTGACTCCGTGCATATGTGTTATTTCCTGCTTTCGGCAAATAAGTGTTGCCCATCTTTGCACTTGGTCCCACCGCGCTGATGAGGCCAATAGCCAGAAACACGTGTCCGCGGTTTGCCCCTCTTTTTGGAGTGTTGTGTCCATGAATCATTCCATTTTTGGTATGTATCATACACACTCGATAAAATCTCTCTCTCTCTCTCTCTCAATATATATATATATATATATATATATATATATACATATAAGGATGGGCAACACTCGTTTGCGAAAAAAGGGTCGATAACAAAACGAGCAGATTCACCGTCAGGGGGCCAACTACGGTTTTGTAGCCAGAAACACGTGTCTACGGTTTGCCCATATATATATATATATATATATATATATATATATATATATATATATATATATATACATACATAAATCGGTTAAATTCGTGAGGTTGCAGTCAATAGCTGGACTGTTACAAAGAAAACTCTTTGTTATATGTCAAGCTTTCGGTATATTTCACACCTTCGTAGGACAACTTCAATAATAAGATTATACATCTTGTAAAAAATATATAAATATGGAGAACTTACTAACGTGGGAATAAAATATAAAATGGTTCAAAAACAGATAGAAAAACATCAATAATAAATAACAGTTGATAAAAATTTTTGGTTGACAATGTCAAGTGGGAAAATTCTGAATGATACTCGAATTACTAGATCTTTTATTTTCTTTATCATATTTCAGTAGGTACGTGTAAATTTTGCTAAGACTATCAATATAAGTTCGTTTATTCATTGAATGTTCTTCATTATTAATATGTATCATTTCCAAAAATATTCTTTTAGTTGTATTGGTTTCTCTATCAACTGTCATTTATTAATATTTTTCTATCTGTTTTTGAACCATTTTATATTTTATTCTCACGTTGGTAAGTTCTCCATATTTATATATTTTTTACAAGATATATAATCTTATTATTGTAGTTGTCCTGACGAAGGTGTGAAATATACAGAAAGCTTGACAACAGCCCAGCTATTGACTGCAACCTCACGAATTTAACCGACTTATAGTTAATCCAGTCACTAATTATTCTCTTATATATATATATATATATATATATATATATATATATATATATATATATATATATATATATATATATATATATATATATATATATATATATATAGATATATATATATAGATATATATCTATATATATATATATATATATATATATATATATAGATATATATATATATATATATATATATCTATATATATATATATATATATATATATATATATATATATATATATATATATAATCTAGAAAGGTGAATGCAGTCAAGATGCTGGAAAATATTTCCATGAAAATCAAAAAATAAATAGATGAGAATTCGACAAGTTGATTTGGGTGTCAGACCAATAGGTGGTTCCACTTATGTTTCGCTTGCGTTTACGCAGCTATTTTCATCAAGTACTTTCTTGGTTTTTTCTCATTTTGTTTTCAATAAAGGACCGCCTGCCCGGTACTGAAGATGCCCAATAGGCTGAAACAGCTGTCTAACGATAGCCCGATGGCCATTAATTTTTTGATTTTCATGGAACTATTTTTCAGCATCTTGACTGCATTAACTGACTGCATTAATATATATATATATATATATATATATATATATATATATATATATATATATATATATATATATATATATATATATATATATATAGAGAGAGAGAGAGAGAGAAGAAGGTAATCGTTGCTGACTATTTAGGAATGGAACCAACAAATAATGGGGCCAAGCAGCAAATGAAAGAGTACTCTTTAAAGTTTGTCCAATATTAGACATCCTTTAAGATAAAATATTTTATCCAATATTAGACATCCTTTAAGATAAAATATTTCATCCAATATTAGACATCCTTTAACCAGTTTTATAAATGTATTGTATCAATGTTCATCCATCATGTTGTGTCCAATATTTTACATAACCATCGTATGAAACATCCTCAAAAAGTTCATCCCTGATGATGGAAACAATTTATTAAATTTCCGAAAGCTGGCTCTACTCAACTTTCTTGAGAAAAGCCAAGAAGAATATGAAAATTCAACTCGTATGACTTAGTACTGTCATTTTTCTAGGTAACAGGAATAGTTGGACGAGCCGACGTCCTGGCCTGTGTCTTTTTTCTTCTATCACTTCTGGCCTATCATGGGTGAGTTTCTTTCAAAATATTTTTCTTAAGTTTCGAGTAATTAACCAGTGTAGACAAAAATTGTTACTTCGTCGAACATATCACTCAAAAAAAAACTATTGATACCCGTTGGTTGATATTTGTAATTATCATATTATCTTCATTTATTCTTCCGAATGATTATTATCTTCACCCCACGTGTAGGAGCGACGAAAATCACATATTTATTATGTGGAATATTCCACGCTATTCTCAAAAAACGTAAATAGATATCAATTTTCAGATTTAAAACAACACAATTGAGGCCCTTGAAGAGTTGAATTGGAAAAAAATATTAGGATGTATATTTTTATACCTGTCCAAAAATAATATAATCCATTTTTCACACATTTCTCAAAATGCAATCGTCGAAAACAAAACAAAAATTTTCTCAAATTGAAAATAGCATTCAATTTTCAGAAACTTGAATAACCATCTCTGGTTTTGGAATTGAACAATGAGTAGAAGGTATTCAATAATACTTGGGTTTCATGGTCCTTTATAGGATGATACTTGGCACAGTTAGTCATCTTGATTTCATTCGGGTTGGAGCCTAGCTCCCTTGGTTGGCACAGTGGTCGATAAATATAGATATATTTTGTCATCTTCTGAAAGTTTTTCAATGAACTTCAAATGTAATAGATTATTTTTCTTGATAATTCTGAGCATCTTCATAGTCAAGAAATATAACATGTGTCAGCCACGTTATCGATGAAGAGTTTTTTTTAATAACTTTTCAACTGATATGAGATTCCATTAATATTATTTTTTAGTGTTACAATCGTTACAATCTCAAGGACACTATGAGTAACAACATAAGTTTACATAACGATTATTGTCATTCAAGGCGATATTTAGTATTTTCTCACGGAAAATAATGGTATGGAAATGATGGTGAACACCCTTTATATCCAAGAAGGACAGTTCACAATTTTCCTCAAAATTTTTCATCATAAATTTCTTGAATAGAAGTTTATTAGCCAACGAGAAATATGTCACATTTCATCCTGTAGTGTTAAATACTGATCATAACCCAAACACATATTTTGATGCATTAAGTGATATTTCGAAAATATTATCAACATATACCTTTCAACAGAATGGAATAATTTCTGTTCTATACTTCACTATACTTTTACCACATTTACTTAATCTAAGTTTCTGAAGTATCGTCTGAATGTCCCAAACGTTTCAACCGAAACAACTCGAAGACACTTTCGACTAATGAATGAGCAGATATTCCAAGCAGAATGAACATCAAAGTGGCAGGAGAGGTCTTTTGAGAAAAGCACATCGAGATGAGAGATTATAAAATAATAAATTCATTTCGCCTTTGCCAACCTTTCATGAGAGATATGTTACGTACTTCAAAATACACATTAGAGTTCACACTCCATCGTTCAATCGAATGAAAAGCATAATCCTTTCATTGTCAACGAGTTCGCGTGTATTTAATTTTTCACGCCACCAGAAAATAAGTGATTTTTACTTCGCGTTTGAGGAATACTAATACATGACTTTAACGAATCGGAATATTGGAATATTTCTTGTTTGTTGGTGTCGACGTTGTGGAAAGGCGCTCCCAATATCAAATTCGATCGATATCTGTTTGAAAATAAGAAATAATCTCTTCGTTCTGGAATGAAAAACATAAATCCACTTTCTACACTCGATAAACTCATTTTCATTACAGAAAAGCGACCCGTTTCACGGAAATAGCAAACATATTTGCGTAATTTTTTTTGTTATATCACATCATGAAGAAGGTGCCCTTTTTAACCAACTTCCAAATATATGAGGGCTAGAATTTTCGCCCCCAAGGGCGATGATGTACGAAGTCTTAACATATGGCAAGCCTTTGTATCTCCTTAATGAATTTATCATGTTTGAAAACTTGTGATGTGTGATTACTGAAGTTATTTCCAAAATAACCATTTGGTGTTGGGAAAAAACTTCAGTAACATTTTTGTTTGAAAACCTCAATAGGGTGAACACAAGAAAAAATTATTTGCTAGTTATTTCCAAATACTCAAGTGTACTGTACAAACGTTCTTTTTCATTTTCAGCACCCAGATTCTCTAACACTCTTCTCAAGGAGTCTTGGAACTTCTCTATATATGGGTGTTTTCGAAAATAAATTGAAAATTTTATTTCCGTCCCTATAAATTGCTTTCAAGACGGACGTGTGTATGATAATTATTTACGCTATGGTTATAAATGAGATGAAAAATATATTTCAGAAATTTAGTCATCAATTTAATTTTATACTTTTATATTTCATAACCAGAAAAAATTGAATTGAAGGGGTTATATTTTTAGGAGTGATTAATTTTTTGGGAAAGAAAGTTTTTGGCTTTCTACTACTCCATCTGATACAAAAAAAAGGGATGAGAGAATCTTCCAAAGAAAGGAAGGAAGTAATCAATTTGAAAATTCATGTATAGAGTTTCAAATTGATTACTTCCTTCCTTTCTTTGGAAGATTCTCTCATCCCTTTTTTTTATCAGATGGAGTAGTAGAAAGCCAAAAACTTTCTTTCCCAGAAAAAATTGTTCTAAAATGAGTATTTTTGATTCTAAATATGCTGATTCTCAAATATTACTTGTATAGATTTCTCTGATTCTTTTTTTCTGCATTGTTGAGTTTGCGCTGATTAGGCCTTATCCCTCGAAGCCCCGATACATTCGAGGGCGTGCCTTGAGCAAGCGCGGTGAACCAAGAATGACAGCCTTCTGCAGGCTGAGATTTCTGCCTTAGTGCTGCAAGCCGGTATGATTTTGAGATTCGAGAATAGAGAGGGTATCTTTCCACCAAAGAATCCAATACTCAGAACAACCATCATGACAGAGTGGTCTGGATGGAGAATGCGGAGTTCGAATACAAAATCTGGATATTTTATCCGATATTTTATCCAGACGATATTTCTCTCGCCAGTATCTGTAAACAACACGACAAATTTCGTCTTGCTCTGATGGTTGAGAAGAACTAAAACAGGTTTATTAGCCTAAGGGTGGGGGACAAATAGTTCCAATAAATTCGGTACTTTTC
The DNA here is from genome assembly GCF_025532065.1 of Leptinotarsa decemlineata. Taxonomy (NCBI): domain Eukaryota; kingdom Metazoa; phylum Arthropoda; class Insecta; order Coleoptera; family Chrysomelidae; genus Leptinotarsa; species Leptinotarsa decemlineata. Next base: position 18,409,478 of record NW_027412606.1, read on the forward strand.
GTTCACCACAACGGATTCAATCCCCCCAGAGCGTAGGGCAACTCCGGTGACTAGTCAATTCTGTAAGAGTGCTGTAGATGGTAATATAGCACTGTAAGGGCTACGTTATGTCGATGGATATATGTCGAGACCGCATATGTTGGACATGCTGATAGCAAGTGCATTAGGGTTTCGGACGCCTCGTGACAGGACCTGCACCTTGGGTCAAAAACCTCTATACCCATCACGCGACTGCGTTAGACTAAGGTATTGAGGACACCATCCTAACAAGCTATGATGAACCACTCTGTTTCCGACTTCATCCCACTCGACCTGAGGAAAGCAAAAGTCAAGCGCTTTAATAAGCCAAGATCTTCAATGTCATTGAAGATCTTGGCCCATTGTCTTATCCTTGTGTTTCCGCAGCAGTGAGCTAGGTTGGAATGCCCTGCCACTTTTATGTGAGCTAGGTTGGAATGTCTAAGTTGAGTGGCTGCGGGTTTTCATAGATATACTTCCAGAAGGGGTCCACCTGATCAGTGGTCGGCGAATTATCCACTACTCGTGAAGGCTCTTAGAATAAGCCAGGAGGTTTCTCGCGGAACCTAAGGTTTTCCGCCATACTTCACGCTCGCCTCACTAGTGACTAGCATTCGTATCCTATCAAGGCAGTGCTGTTTGGTGGTCAGCAGCACACCTTGACTCAAAGTGTAATGAATACGTCGTAGATTGGAGCCTATTCGCCGCACTTTGGGCGTGAAAGGCCTGTTGGCCACCCTGTTCTCCATCACACATTGAATACGAGACGCGTGTTGCCTCGCCGACGTGATCTCAGCCTCCATATTGTCTACACGCCGTTCAATCTCCCGAACCGCAAGGCCGGGATTTCGTCCTTCCGATTCGGAAAGCGATTGAACGACGGTGTTAATTTGCCAGATATCAGCCTCTCCTGTTAGAACACTATGAACCTCCGCATCTGAACAAGCCAGTCTCGTGGCTTCAGTGGCCATTATTATTATTATTATTATTATTATTATTATTGCCGTGGGTGCGCTGGTCAGGCTCTATCCCCCAAAGCCCCGATACATTCGGGAGGGTGCGCCAGCATTATTACCACCAATGACCACTTCCCACACCGTGGGGTAGGTGATCATTGGGTCCGAGAATCATGTGTCCTAAGCAAGCGCAGTGATCCAAAAATGACCAGCCTTCTGCATCTGTGCGGTTAAGATTTTTGCCTTAGTGCGGCAAGCCGGTATGATTTTAAGATTCGAGAGTAGAGAGGGCATCATTCCACCTATCACACGACTGCGGTAGACTAAGGTGTTGAAGGAACCATCCTGGCAAGCCATGATGAACCCCTCAGTTTTCGACTTCAGCCCACTCGACCTGAGAAATGCGAACGTCAGGCGCTTTGATAAGCCAAAGTCTCCAATGTTATTGAAGAAGACCCCTTGCATTGGCTTATCCTTGTGTTTCCGCAGAAGTAAGGTGATCTCTGCGGATTTCATCTGAGCTTTTTGCTGAACGGGTTCAGAGAACATTAAACTCATAAAACAAGTCAATAACGGAAACCGTATGGACATCTGGGAAAACTTAAACGTCCATAAATTTAACAGTCATAAATCACTTATCGAGAAACAAATACAAATCAAAACATGACCTAACATCCAATATATTAAACAAAACAATACACTCCTAGAAACAGTAAATCTAGAGAAGATCCAACACAAAGAATATCACCTGGTGTAACCCAAATCCAGGCAAATTTACCTTAAGCACCTGGAGTACCTGCACTGAGACGTTCGTACCGCATAAAAGGACGAATAACAGGTTGACACGTTCAGTTTGAGTAGAGCCTAGATGAAGACAGCACGACCAGCTGTCGAAAGCACTCGCATATGATGAAATAGGAGTTATAAAACTTCAAATCCTTTTTGTGACATATATTAATATTAAAATGTATGAACATATATTTAACTTCATTCATAAAACTTAAAGATACTTCTTCAACTATTTACTAATAACTCTTACCCAGATCCACTACTTAAGAAGATCTCATTCAGTACGTCATCCATTGACGTTCAATTTGATAATAACAACCAGTTGGATAGAAATTCTTTTCAATCAATTAATATCACAATTGGTACTGATCCACCTCCAGTTCCTATACTCTTCACCTCTTTACCATATATTAGTGATATGACACCCAAACTATGCAGAATCTTTAATAATTTTATTTCTGACCGGGATATTATGAGCTTATATCGTCATAGTTACGCTATCAATAAAGAGGGTCATAACTCCCTTAGGACATTATAGATTTTATAATTCCCTCTACCTTTCACAAGTAAAAATAAATAAAAATGAAAACTGAACCATATTTTATTTATTCACGTCATTACAAATAATAAATGTACAATTTTGAAATGTTCCCTGAAAATTACTTCCGCCACTGGAAACAATTTCTTTTTTTGTATGGCTGGAGCTTCTGTTCACTACAGTCGAGGTACCTGCCTCTTCTGATGACAAAGTAGACAACATACGCGCCGTTTTATTTCTCAATTCGATGGTATCCTCCAAATACCCCTCCGCCACCGTGGAACTTTTCCAACCTCCGTGTCTTTTTAAGTTAGTCATAGTTGCTCCTGCATTGCCTAGAGCAGTAGCAGAAGTGCGACGAAGGCAATGTCCCGTATAGGAAGATGAGTTTGGCAATCCTTAATACATTGCGATTTTGCTGGGGATTTTGCCAAACATGTTTTTTCCAAATGGCTGAGATGTACATTTATTTTGTCGGAAGCTCAAAAAAAATCGTTCAATACCTTTAGGACGCAAAGACATATAAAGTCTTAATAAAGGCAAAGCGGAGAACTCTTTTTCATCCACAACTGTAAATTTCTTCGATACACCAGTTTTACTTTCCGGTACGTTCACTACCATAACGGAATCCCGGTCCTCTATATCCAATATCTTCATATTCAAAAGTTCCTGACTTCTGCATCCTCCAAAATAACCCATAATCAAAACAACCTTTAACAAAAAAAAAGGAAATAAATACACACAAAAAGGAAAATAAGAAAAAATTACCTTATGCAATAAATGAATATCATTAGGAGCGTCCTTTAGGAATCTGATAACATCTTTAGGAGATGAAACAGCAGACTTTTTCGGCTTATAACTCTTACTCTTCCGTTTCAAAAAAGCCTGTAGTTCATTGAACTTGGTGATATCTCGTTTCTCATGTATAGTCACCATCGATTTTAGCATTGACCATTTAGTCCATAAAGAATTCGGACTATACGTTTCTGACTGAAACGAATAAACACAATTACTACCAAATTTACCGAAAAACATAGAAAATTCCTTACCAGTTCTTGAAAATATGCCAGAAATACAGTTTCAGTGACATCTTTTGGCATAACATTTTTCCGTGTCAGCCAGTCCAGATATATCTTGTATTCTTTTTGGTATACGGCTTCACTTTTCGATGGAATTAATGATTTTCTTGCTTGTTCAGCTCTTTTCAAAATATCCTCCATTATATTTGGGGTAGAAAACACGTTTTCACCGCAAACACAGCTTGATAACAAAGTTCTGTTTATAAACAAGTAACATAGCAACAACCTAGCAACAAGAAAACTCTACTATAATCAACGGTACCTGATTCAAATATACCGGGAAGGTAATGAATTGGTACATTTTTCCGTTTCAAAAATGAACAAAATTTTATTGAAATCGGTCAGAAATAAAATTATCTATGTACCACGGGAATTAATGAGCCTTAATAATCTCAGGCAATTGCTGTCCCTCGGGCCAGAGGCCCTCGGGACGCAAACTTTGCCATCGGTAATTAAGGCCCTCCTAATTCCCTTGATACATAAATAACTATTAATATCAAAATAGCACTCAGAACCATTTTTACCACAAATAAATTATTTTAAAAACTTAAGGATGAAACTACCTCAAATTTTCAAACTCATTCAGTTCATTCTATACCGTGTTTCAATTGTAATAATGAATATGTTGGTCAAACATCAAGACTACTTGAAAGTAGAATCACTTCACACAAAATAAGTGATAGTAGAAAATATCCTGAGAGATGTGCTCTTCCGTTCTGCTGATCACTTGAAGCCAAACACGAAAATAACACAGAAAATAAACAGCTATAAAAAAGAAGAAGACCAACCAAAACGAGATATACAGTATACAATGCTCGGACTGCAACAAATTCTATATCGGCCAAACCAAAAAAACTGATCGAAAGGTACGATGAGCACAAAAAAGCATACAGAAACCCAATAGTATGTAAATCAAGCCTCGCAACACACGTCATACAAAACAAACATAATTTCCCCCCACCAGAGATCATAAAACTCATTAAACAAGTCAATGAGGGAAACCGCATGGACATTTGGGAAAACTTAAACATATTTGTATTTAACAGTCATAAATCACTTATCGAGGCACAAGTACAAATCAAAACACAACAAGACTTAACATTCAATATATTGAACAAATCAAGACACACTGCTAGAAAAAATTAACCTAGAGAAGATCCAACACAAAGAATAGTACCTTATGTAATCCAAATACAGGCAAGTTCACCTAAAGTACCTGAAGTACCTGTATTGAGGCAGTCGGACCGTATAAAAGGACATATAACAGGATGACACAGATATATATATATCTATATATATATATATATATATATATATATATATATATATATATATATATATAAATATATATATATATATATATATATATATATTTATATATATATATATATATATATATATATATATATATATATATATATATATATATATATACAGGGTGTCACTTGGACAATTTTATGAATAAAAGTACTCGTGTGGAAAGTCGATCGGAGCAACGAGTCTTGATAAAAATGTAGTTTCACTCGACGACATCAAACCCGCTCGTCCACCATTATTTGAAATGAATAATTATCAAAGCAGAAATAATAATGATAACGTTAATTCAACATTTATCCTGAGATGTCTACCATTATTCGAAAATATTAGTTTTTGAAGAAAATGGAAATGATAGGGAAAATGTTTATAACGAATTTTTATAATGCAAACACGTTTAACTAACGAAACTCAAGAGCCTCAAGAGCAAACAGAAATGAAGAATCCGCTACAGAAACTGCTCGATATGACCATCTTCTCTCTCTATACATTTTCTTAGTCTGCGAAGACACCCTCTCTGTACTTGAAATAGCATTCCAGGGTCGTTTCGTATGGCTTCACAATGTAATGTTATTCTATTCAACAATGCATCTCTTGTGTGAATAGGTGTAGCGTAAACAAGGCTTTTCAGATGCCCCCACAGAAAGAAATCCAATGGATTTAAATACGGAGACCGCGATGGCCATGAATATGGCCCACCTCTACCAATCCATCTATTGTGGAAAATATGGTTCAGATGGTCACGCACAATCAAACTAAAATGAGGAGGAGCGCCATTATGCATAAACCACATATCTCTTCGGGTTTGCAATGGAACATGTTCCAAAAATCCATTCAAATCGTTCTGAATGAACTCCAAATAAAGTTCTTCATTCAATCTGTCCTGTAGAACGAATGGTCCTATAAGATGGTTTCCTATGATACCAGCCCAAACATTCACGTTGAATTTCCGTTGGTGTTTGGTTTGCAATATCCCATGGGGATTTTCTTCGGCCCATATATGGAGATTATGACAGTTGATAACTCCATCTCTACTGAAACCTGCTTCATCAGTGAATAAAACTCGATTAATAAAAGTCATATCCTCTCTTTGCCTATTCATGAACTAATTGGCATATTCCAGTCGTGCTGGAAAATCTTGAGGTGTCATGGCATGTACCTTCTGGATGTGAAATGGGTGGAGCAGTTGTCCCATAATTATTCTATGAATAGTGGACTTGGATGTATGGAACTGTTCTGATAGATTTCTGATGCTCATTGAAGGATCATCGGCGACGGCTTCCAAAATATTTTTCTCCAATACAACGGTACGTACAGTCCTAGGAGCGCCCTCACCACCTCGTTTTGGCAAAACTGTACCTACAATAATATCGAAATAAAACAACGTGCTCAAATTAATTATCAATTATTCCATACCTGTCTCCCTCAAGCTGCGATCGACACGCTCGAATGTTTCTCTTGACGGTACCGTTCGATTGGGAAAATGCTCGGAATACAGACGACGAGCTTCTGCAGCATTACAAAATGCTCGTCCATAAAATACATGCATATATGCATATTCATTGAATGTAAACTGTTCGGCCATATCAAAAAAATTCAAAATATCCTATAGAATATTGACAATACAATGATAGTCATATGACAACGCACCACTCAACAAAACAAAATCGCATTCCAGTTTCTCATTTTTTATCAAAACTTTCTGAAAGGTTTTTTTGTCAACATCTGTGAAAGAAATGGAACATAATTATTCCCTGGATATTTTTCACCTGATCATGTGCAGCCGTTTTTGTAGTTCATTCGTTTGCTTTTTATTAGTATAGTAAATATTTTTTCCGATGTGCGTTTTTTCAGCTAAATTTAGATTCGTGTTAAAGAATTTCTCCCATAAAATTATAATTATCAGTGAAACTCCTCAACAGTTTAGCTGTGAAGAAGAATTTGAAACATTCGAATGTTGAGTTTCATGAGATTCAGATAACTGATCAACACGAAACGTGATTATTCCACACGTTTTATGTACATACAAAATATGGAATGAATTCGATATTTCATAGTAGAGTAGCTTGTTAGTTTAAAAACACCACGAATCTACAGAACTTGATATTTCTTTTGAAAAAATATCTGCTATCACAATTGTGACTTAAACTTCCATATAGGTACTGTACTTTTTGTTTACGACTTCATTTTAGCATACTTTGTATTATTCCTGTTATAAATGTTGTTGAATTAACGTTATCATTATTATTTCTGCTTTGATAATTATTCATTTCAAATAATGGTGGACGAGCGGGTTTGATGTCGTCGAGTAGAACTACATTTTTATCAAAACTCGTTGCTCCGATCGACTTTCCACACGAGTACTTTTATTCATAAAATTGTCCAAGTAACCTTATTTTGTTGAAAAATATTGAAAAATATCTGTCATTTCAAAGTTTTGGGGTGTGGACCATCGGGGGTAGTCCGTTCCTGACTTTGTAGCAAAACAACTGACTCCTGCATGAAAGCTCATCGACGGAATTCATTTGTTTAGTCAATTACCAAAATTTGGATGATTTTGAATATTCACTTGAAAAGTTATCAAAGAAAAACATTTTTCATTTTGTAACTTCGAGGGCCCGTAACTTGGTTACGAAGGCTTTTAGGAAAAAAAGTTATATGAAGTACTGGTGATATTTTGACCCCATCTATACATTCCCGAGAGGAAAAGAGGAAGTCCAGGGACACCCTGTATATATACAGTGCTAGTCAAAAGTCCCCTCCCCCCCTCGTATCTTTTGAACGGGTATACTTTTAATAATGAAATTTGGAGGGTGGAAATAAACGGATGTAGGCTTCTTAACTGGTCATAACAGGTGACGCAATAGTCATAAATGACGTCACAAGGCCACTGTGACCAAAAATTTTGAATGGGACCCTATGGCAAGTGACAGCTCGTTTGAAAGGTATTGAAAGTACCTATTCAGTCATACCAATTTTGTTTGGGTTTCGGCTGATTTTGATTGATAAATTGAAGAAATACGAAAATTATAGTTTCGCATTTAATTAATAAAGATTTAAGAACCAGTTCTTATAATAAGTGTTCAAAATGTGCTCCATCTACTTCCTGGCAGTAATGCATCCTATTGCTAAACCCTTGTCGTACTCGTCCCAGTGTGTCAGCGGAAATTGCCCTACATTCTTCAACAATTCGTTGTTTCAGAATGGCAATACTGTCAGGTGCTGTAGCGTAAACCTTAGATTTCAAGTACCCTCATAGAAAAAAATCTAATGGTGTAAGGTCCGGTGACCGAGCTGGCCATTCGATCGAACCTCGTCGTCCAATCCATCTACCACGATATTCTTCATCTAGGTAACGTCTTACTGCACCGTAATAGTGTGCAGGAGTACCATCTTGTTGAAACGTTATTTCCAAGTTGTCGAATTCATCTGGATTATCTTCTAGAATTTCAAGAATTAACGCCTTAATATCAGTTTGTATCATCTCCAGATACAATTCACCGGTTAAGTTAGCATTGAGAAAAAGAGGCCCAACTATGTGGTTTTCCAAAATACCAGCCCAAACATTTACTTTTTCTGGAAATTGAGTATGTTTTTCACGAAAGATGTGAGGATTTGTGTCACTCCAATACCTCACATTTTGAGTGTTAACATTTCCATTGAGAAAGAAAGTACTTTCGTCACTAAAACAAATTGTCTGTATGTAGCCTGGTTGTTGGTTCATTTTATCGGACATAGTTTCACAGAATTCTAGTCTTCGGTCGGGGTCATCATCTGAAAGTTGGTGCACCATTTTTAATTTGTATGGATGAAATTTGTTTTTAGCCAACACCCTATGTACTGTCCTTTGACTGACTTCACAGATAGACGCAACTTGGGCTGTGGAAGAAGTAGGGTTCACTACCATTTCTCCAAGTATGTCAATTTTTTTGTCATCACTAATTGTTGGTCGACCAGATCGTTTGGCATCTTGAACACTACCTGATGCTTCAAACTTCCAAAGAAGCTCCCTCAAATAAACCCTCGATATAGGGCGATCGGGGTACCTCTCATTAAACAGTCGTTCCGCTGCATGGAAATTGTTTCTACATTCACCAATTATTAAGATAGCTGCTACTTTGTCGGCTACAGTACATACCATTTTGCCTATGTAAACACTTAAACGTCTCGTTAAACAATAGCTTAGGTAAATTTTCAAGGTATAAACACTTTCGACAAGTAGATAATTCAAACACGTCAACCTTTTTGACAATGAACCAGAGGCGTACTTTAAAATCTTTATTAATTAAATGCCAAACAATAATTTTCGTATTTCTTCAATTTATCAATCAAAATCAGCCGAAACCCAAACAAAATTGGTATGACTGAATAGGTATTTTCAATACCTTTCAAACGAGCTGTCACTTGCCATAGGGTCCCATTTAAAATTTTTGGTCACAGTGGCCTTGTGACGTCATTTATGACTATTGCGTCACCTGTTATGACCAGTTAAGAAGCCTACATCCGTTTATTTCCACCCTCCAAATTTCATTATTATAAGTATACCCGTTCCAAAGATACGAAGGGGGGAAGGGGACTTTTGACTAGCACTATATATATATATATATATATATATATATATATATATATATATATATATATATATATATATATATATATATATATATATATATATATATATATATATATATATATATATATATATATATATATATATATATATATATATATATATATATATATATATATATATATATATATATATATATAGATAGATAGAAATACAAATGCACGGAGCCACCAACCACCAACCACTATCTTTTGGTAACCAAGTGTTGCCCATCCTTACACTTGGCTGCACCATACTGATGATGGGCCAAAAGCCCAAAACACGTGTCTATGGTTTGCCACTTTCTTGAGTGTTATGTCCGATATTAAATTCAGTTTCTATATCAAGACACTCAATAACTTTCATTTTCGTATAATTTCCTGGACCCGGATGTCACGCAGGTAGCTATAGCTGCCTCCGTGGTGATTTTGATAGTTTTCTCGTAAACACAAGATCTATCAACTGAAACCACAAATGTGCGGTTGGCTCCTGTTGGTGGCTCCGTGCATTTGTATTTCTATCTTTTGGTAACCAAGTGTTGCCCATCCTTACACTTGGCTGCACCATACTGATGATGGGCCAAAAGCCCGAAACACGTGTCTATGGTTTGCCACTTTCTTGAGTGTTATGTCCGATATTAACTTCAGTTGCTATATCAAGACACTCAATAACTTTCATATTCGTATATATATATATATATATATATATATATATATATATATATATATATATATATATATATATATATATATAATAAATCCAGGAAGGTTAATGCCAAAAATTTTTATCAACTGTCACCAACTATCAACTATCTGTTTTTGAACCATTTTATATTTTATTCTCATATTTATATATTTTTATAAGATATATAATCTTATTATTGTAGTTGTCCTGACGAAGGTGTGAAATATACCGAAAGTTTGACATATAACAAAGAGTTTTCTTTGTAACAGCCCAGCTATTGACTGGAACCTCACGAATTGAACCGATTATATTGTATATACCTGTCTGAAGAGAGAGAGAGGTAGTCGTTGCTGACTAGTTACGAACAATTCCTTGGAGTTATTTGGGATACCAGCGAAGCGCAAGTGTACTCTTATAACATTATATTTCCAATATTCCAACAATGGTTTTTGTCATCATCAGGGAGCTAAGATGATGAATTAATTCTTTTTTTTCAAACTTAAAAGATAAAATCCCAAAAAAATTTCAATCTCAAGTGGTTTATAGTATCCCTTGTATAAGTTGCACTGCTGAATACATTGGTCAGACTGCCAGATTATTGAAAGACAGAATATCTGCACACAAAAGTGATTGTAGACTTCATCCAGAAAGGTGTGCCCTTAGTTATCATGTTTATAATAATGAACATTAAAGTGAAATATATTCCTATTTACTTTTTATTGACAAAAATTGGAATTCCTTCAAAGACAACTCATTTGACATTACTTAAGTTCATTTATCAACCTATCAACAAAAATTATATAACAAAACTCTTTCTTCTGGAAGCAACTGTAACTCTTTGATTAATTGCACCAACGGCAAATGCCAAGTCTACTTCTTCTTGAAAATTTTAATAAATTGACAAGTGATATGTCTTGTAATTGTACAGTTGTTACTTGTTTTCATCATGATTACAACGTTCATATTTTAATTTTAACTCAACTCAATTGCGACCAATATCACTAACATTGTAAGTATTCATCTATTAACTTAAGTTCTGTATTAATTCAAAATCTATCATCTTAGCTCCCTGATGATGACAAAAACCATTGTCGAAATATTGGAAATATAATGTTATGAGAGTACACTTGCGCTTCGCTGCTATCCCAAATAACGTCAAGGAATTATATATACATACATATATATATATATATATATATATATATATATATATATATATATATATATATATATATATATACATATATACCGGGTGTCCCAGAGCTTTTAGGCCAGCAGATATCTCAGTCACCTGCAGAAAAAAATTGAAAAAAAATATGTATATCATAGAAGACCACCAGCACTTTCATGTAGCAGAGCAAAATCCATCCCCTCGCGAGCAACCCCTGCGAAACCACCCCTAACTTTTGTTTCTCAAATGGCAACCCCATGTTGTTTGTCGTTCAACTGACAGCTCTTGTTATTTCTCAACCAACGATATATCATAATTGTTCGAGAAAATTGAATACGTTAGTGGGTACTATTAACTGGACTGATCGAATTGTTCTGCATTGTAGACACCAGAAAAAGTGGACGCTACGCAGAAAAAGAGGCGATAAAATGTTAGAACTTTTTGTGCTTCCTTTCATTCCTCTGATATCTGGATGACACATTGCCATCAGTCGTGATATTGTTGTATATCAAAATGCCTTTTACCTTCACTCCCAACGAATACGTATATATGCTTTTAATTTTTGGTGAATGCCGAAAGAATAAACGTGCTGCGGAGAGGCTCTATGGGCAGCGCTTTCCTGATCGTCGACAACCTGATCGTCGACGTCCTGATCGTCTACATACGTTTTCGTATGTAGAAAATACCATGCGAACGGGATCATTTCCAGGAAAAACAGATCAAGTACATCCTACTCCCGTGCGAACTGAGGAAAATTGCATAAATGTGTTGGCCTACGCCGAAGCACATCCTCATATTTCGGTTCGTGCATTGGCGGTAGAGATTGGGATCAGTAAGTCATCTGTGCAAAGAATTTTCAAACAGTACAAGTAACATCCTCAATCAAATCTTGTGGAGTGACGAATCCCGCTTCCATAATAATGGTACTGTTAATCGACATAACATGCATTATTGGTCACAGGACAACCCTCACTGGATTAGAGAAACCAATTTCCAAACAATGTGGGGTGTGAACGTGTGGTGTGGTTTACATAATGGACGACTCATCGGGCCCCATTTTTTCCAAGACACTTTGACGAGCCACCGATATTTACATTTCTTGGAAAATTGTTTACCTGCCCTTCTCTGGAAGATATTCCACTTGAAGAACGACAACAAATGTGGTGGCAACAAGATGGTGCTCCTGCACATAACCATAATGTAGTTACTACATTCCTCAATGATACTTTTCGAGACCGTTGGATTGGAAATAGTGAACCTGTGCGATGGCCTGCACGTTCTCCAGATCTCACGCCACTGGACTTTTTCCTGTGGGGATATCTGAAACGAGTTGCCTTCGAAACACAACCAATGAATATTGACGATTTAACCCAAAAAATTTTAGAGGCTTGTCATACCGTTACTCCGGAATTGATTAGGGCTTCCTGTACTCGCGCGCTGATTCGGCGACTTGAAACATGTGTGGCAAGTGCTGGCCAACATTTTGAACATTTTCTGTAGTATCATGTATTAAAATACAGATGACCTTAAACATTAATATTTCATTTGTGTTTTTATTTTCTATGATTCTGCATGTCATTCTACCTATCATGATACATCATTGACCGAGAAATGAAAAAGACTGTAAGTTGAACCAAAACAAACATGGGCGTGCCATTTGAAAAACAAAAGTTAGGGGTGGTTTCTTGGGGATTGTTTACCAGGGGGTGGATTTTGCTATGCTGCATGAAAGTGCTTGTGTTCTCCTATGATACATAATTTTGTTTTAATTTTTGTTCTGCAGGTAACTGAGATATCTGCTGGCCTAAAAGCTCTGGGACACCCGGTATATATATATATATATATATATATATAATAAATCCAGAAAGGTTTATGCAGTCAAGCTGCTGGAAAATAATTCCATAAAAATCAAAATATGGATAGATGAGTACTTCCCATATTGATTTCAATTCAAGAGCCAACTCATTTATTATATATATATATATACATATATATATATATATATATATATATATATATATATATATATATATATATATATATAACAGATCTAGTAATTCGAGTATCATTCAGAATTTTCCTACTTGACACTGTCAGCCAAAAATTTTTATCAATTATATATATATATATATATATATATATATATATATATATATATATATATATATATATATATATATAAATTCTTGTTTAATTACAATTCATAGTTACTGACTGTAAGTTTGAATTGTAATGTTTTTCGATAGCAAAAAAAAAACAACAACTCATTGAATTATAACTTGGGTGTCACATCGAGGACCGCCTCGTGTCAATCGAGGACCGCCTGCCCGGTACTGACGAAAAGGGCAACTTCTCAGCCTTTTTTTTCACAAGATGAAATATTTTATAACACAAGCATTTATTCTCGTCACTTTCACACATTATTCCTCCTTCCTTAACAATAAGAAAGAGCGCCGCTTTTCTCTTCCAGATTCGTAATCTACGCATCAAAATAGTTAAGTACACTTAAATATTTTATACAAAATCGCCGGGTGCCCAAATCCTTTTTGTAACGTATATTAATATTGAAATACTGAAGATAAAGGAAAATTAGTTGCAGTATATATGACTTGTGTGTCACATCAATAGGTGGTTCCACCTATGTCTTGCTTGCGTTTACGCAGTTATTTCAATTAAGTACTTTTCTTGGGTTATATATGGGTTGGGTTATCGTCAGTACCGGGCAGGCGGTCCTCGATTGAAGACAAAATGAGGAAAAACCAAGAAAGTACTTGATAGAAATAGCTGCGTAAACGCAAGCGAAACATATATATATATATATATATATATATATATATATATATATATATATATATATATATATATATATATATATATATATATATATATATATATGTTATATATATATATATATATATATATATATATAACAGTCCGTTCCACGGTTATACATCCCACGACAACAGGGAGGCGATGGACTTTTGAGTTTGGAGTGTCTACATGACAGAAGAGTACTGGATATATCCTGTAAAGTCGTCAGGAGTTCGGATCCCCTTCTCTGCATGGTCCGTGACCATGAGTGAACAGGAATTGAAGTACTCCTCTTCAAGGCAGCTGCCCGAGCAGCTGATGAACTCGGTATAGTTTTTTACACTGAACGAGGTGACCACAACTCTGTCAGCGAGTTGGAACCTGTTCAGCAAAAAGTTCAGATGAAAGCAGCAGAGATCACTTCACTTCTGCGGAAACACAAGGAAAAGCCAATGCAAGAGGTCTTCTTCAATAACATTGGAGACCTTAGCTTATCAAAGTGCCTGACGTTCACTTTTCTCAGGTCGGCCAGCGGTAGCTGGCCGTTTGGCGGGAGTTGATCGTGTTCCGCTTGATTGGTTATGTATATCTTACGTAACTCTATGCTAGCTTGGCTAAATGCGTTGTTGGACAACATATATGCGACTTTTTTGAATTTTATCCTAAACCAGTGTTCCTCCTTGTGGATGATTTCAGCCTGAACCAATTGTTGTTATGGTAATGAGTCCAAACATGCTCTGCTATTTCGGATTAGCTGGTTTCTCCTCGCTGTATGTGTTTCTTGTGCCGAAACTGAATGGGATACATCTGTATATCGGAAACCCACTCACACGAGACAGTATCTGAACCAGAAATCCAATCACCATCAATCGACTATAAGATTTCAAGAATTGCATTTACCGGATACCCTGCAAGTGAGGACAATCATACATCGGTAAAAATAAGAGGCCTTTGAAAGTTCGCATTGCCGAGCACAAGAAACATACACAGCGAAGAGATACTCACGAATCAGGAATAGCAGAGCATGTTTGGACTCATCAACATAACAACAAGTGGGCTCAGGCTGAAATCATCCACAAGGTAGAACACTGGTTTAGAGGAAAAATCAAAGAAGCCGCATGTGAATCGACAACACTTGAACTCAATTGTGACATTGAGAAAGTTCGAGACTATTTGATTATCCATTCAACAATTTTATAAGTAGGAAAACTCATGACGAAAAAAATGGTCACACCAAATTAGCATATTGGTTAATTTTTGGTAGATTGTATATTTGGAGAGCTGTAGGATTATTACCCTATGGACTTCTATTCAATGCCGATGAAATCAAATTTCGAGACTCCTTGAATATGTTTTTCACCGCCTAAATCACCTCAGACAATGAGTTTATTGGTAATTCATTATAGGGACCGTATTAATCTGAATTTCCAAATATCACAACTTCATTGCAAACCTTTTCGATGTTCCAGGTAAGCCCAAAATTGCACTTTCAACACTGACCACAACATCTTTCAAGACTTGGCTCGGAGGATTCAATCCAAATTTCAAACCCTCATCCAACAAATCAAGCTCTCATTAAAAACCTGTGTTCAAATATTCTCAACAATATTGAGAATATTTGACTATTTGTTCATTTCTTCATCTCCTTGTGTTTTAAGTTTCTTGTTCAAGTAAGGTATTTTTTAAAAGATCCATTTAAGGAAAACGAAAATTTGCCTTTGAAAATTATCCCATATGCTCCATATGCTTTCGATTCAAGTCTACTACTTTTGCTATACATATATTTGATTTCTGAATCCATGTGTTTCCTTTTGACAAAAAGCTATTACCTCCGCAACGGGGGAGTTTTATGCAATATTGTTTTGAACAAAATTTGGAAAAATGGAATCACGAAGACCTTTTTCAAAAAGCAAATATCTGCGCGAAAAATCGTGATGATGATAAACGATACAAATTCAATTCCGCTGACCCGGTAGCCATCCGTAGGAAGGAAGGACTGAAATCTCTAGCATATAATGAATCCATATGAGTATAACGATTTCTCTACAGCCGGACTCCATTTATATGTAACAGGGTACAGTTTCACACTGAATAGTGATCATATAAAAAATAAAAAGTGTTAGATGTAACGCTAAAAACTACCTAAATACAAAGTAGATTGTTGGCAACGCCGGTATTGAGAAGGAAGAGATATAACAGAGAGGTTGTAATAGTCGATTAATAAAATTATGAAAATAATAAAAGTCTCCTATTATTGAGATATAGATTGGAAAGAGGAATCAGTAGAATTACTCTCTAATCATGAAAGGTTATGGGCCCAGTAGTGCGGATGCACGAAGACTGAAAGGATTGAAAAAAAAGCTTACAAGAGGTTAGGAAAGAAGCATGGCGCCAGGAGGAAAATCCTATAATATTGAGGTACTATCCAATGACAACTACCTGAATTGAAAATTCAGAATGGAAATGATAATGTAGGAAAACGAAGTGAAATATTGTGTGGAGAAGTAAACTCATACGCAGACTGAGTGAATCGAAGAAAAAAAGTTGCATGAAAGATGATAACAAAGCAAAACCCCTAATTATCCAGTGCGTTCCAGATGCACATTTGGAAACCTTGAGAGACAAAAATATGACTTTTCAGATGTGAAAAGTCCTTGAGGACAAGTTGCAGCAGGAAGGTTTACCAGGGCAAGTTTTTGTACCGCCTGCCCGGTACTGACGATGCCCAATAGGCTAAAACAGCTGTCTACCGGTGGCTCTTAAATTGAAATCAATATGGGATTGATCAAAAAGTACTTATCTATTCATTTTTTGAGTTCCATGGAATTATTTTCCAGCAGCTTGACTGCAATAATCTTTCTATATCTGGCACTCCTGAGGAGTGCCAGATGATGACAGTACTACCAACTATCGATCAAATATATATATATATATATATATACAGTGTGTCAATTTGAAAACTTCCCACCCTCAATATCTCCCTTCCAGTACATAATATGAAAAAATGGTCATACAGGTCAACTTTATTTGCAAGGGGGACACTCTGAATGAATATTTTCAACCCTCGGGGTTCAACTCCCTAGGAGGGGTGGATGTTACCCTCAGAATTTCAAATGGAAAGGGGGGTCAAGTGGCACATCATTTTGAAGGGCATTCAATTCTCTTGCCAATGATACCTTTTTCATTAGTTTTTGATGAGCAGTTTTTGAACAATAACGTTCCAAACGAACGGTGATTAGAAGTGAATAAGAATAAATGATTAAAACTCGCCCGCACTAGATGTTTGGTATTCAGGTTGGTATTCAAAACAAATGATTGTAATGGACTATTGGAAAAGGTGAGCATCGTACTAGGTAGCATCGTTCCAACCCTTGAGTAATATTCGAATTCGTGGATGTGAGAGGAATGTAGAACTACTTAGTTAACGAAATACGCATCGAGTGCAAACAAAAAATACTAAATTGCAAAAAACAAATTTCAACCATCTTGTTACGCTTTATCTGATAATATGTTCAAAATGTTGTCCATTCTGCTCTAAACAGTAATACAGTCTGTTTTCGAACTCCTCTCGAACATTTTGGAAAACTTCACCACTAATTGACCGGCATGCTGCTGTAATTCGTCCTTTGAGGTCATCCATATCAGTGGGCTGTGTTTTATAAACGACAGATTTGAGATATCCCCAAAGAAAAAAATCTAATGGAGTCAAATCCGGTGATCTCGGTGGCCACTCAATTGATCCCCTTCTGCCAATCCATCTCTCCCGGAATCGCTCGTTCAACCATTGTCGGACGGGGCGAAAATAATGAGGTGGCGCACCGTCCTGTTGGAAATGTAACAAATCTTCCTGCAACAGTAAATTACCGTGTGCATCAATTTGAGTTTCGAGCTCGTGAGTTATAAGTGGATCGATAGGTGCTTGAAGCATATCTAGGTACAGATCACCATTCAAGTTTTCTTCAAAAAATAAAGGTCCGATAATGGCATTTCCAAGAATACCAGCCCAAACATTAACTTTTTGTGGGTGTTGTGTATGTCCTTCTCGAAAATTGTGAGGGTTTTCGTCAATCCAATAGCGACAATTTTGCCTATTAACATTGCCATTCAGGAAAAATGAACATTCATCACTGAAACAGATATTGAACAGAAGATTAGGTAAAGCATTGATTCGAAGAGTCATGATTTCACAGAATTCTATTCTTCTGTCATAATCATCCTCATGGAGCTCGTGGAGAATCTGCATTTTATATGGATGAAATTTGTGCATTTTCAGTGCTTTCCTTACAGTCTCGTGTGACATTCCCGTCTGTTCTGCTACTGATCGTAAGGAGCTAGTCGGCTCTGCAGCAAATGTTCCCAACACCTCAATTTGAGCATCCTCATTCAGTACTCTGGGGTTATTCCTTTTTTTATTCTTCACCGAACCAGTTTCGGAAAACTTTGTCACCAAATCAAGCACATACCGGTGACTTATATTAAGATTTGGATTTCTTTCATTAAAAAGAGATGCCGCCCTTCGTGCGCACTTGCCCACCTCTCCATAAATAAAAATTATTTCAATTCGGTCTTGGATAGTGTAAACCATTCTTACAATTTATACACTTTCTAAGGTATCGCTGATCAGCTCAACAAATGAAACTGAAATGATAGTACTACCAAATGGCTTGAATGCGATGAACACCTTTTTTGCTCAAAAAACGATACTTTTTATAGCAGAAGTAACAAAAAAGGGATAAGAGTTTTAAATCCGATAATAAACCCAAATGAAAGTCACCGAAATCAGATAACTAATTAATGTAAATTTTTTGAGGCTTGTCTAATTTTACCCCTGATGGAAAGTTGAAAAGCTGACCCGTCATCACAAGTTTTACTTATAAGAGAGTCAATAAATTGTATTTCTTTGCATACTAACTTGATAACCAGGCATTTTAGTATAGGCCAATTCTAATTACTTCTATTAGTTTAGAACTACATTTTCGGATACTGCTGATCGGAAAATAATAAATGAGGGCACCGTCGGCAAGCGAATTGAATGCCCTTCAAAATGATGTGCCACTTGACCCCCCTTTCCATTTGAAATTCTGAGGGTAACATCCACCCCTCCTAGGGGGTTGAACCCCGAGGGTTGAAAATATTCATTCAGAGTGTCCCCCTTGCAAATAAAGTTGACCTGTCTGACCATTTTTTCATATTATGTACTGGAAGGGAGATATTGAGGGTGGGAAGTTTTCAAATTGACACACTGTATATATATATATATATATATATATATATATATATATATATATATATATATATATATAGAATTATATTAACCAAAATGAACCTGAAATGAAATAATAGTGAAATGAAATACAAGTAAAAATAGAAAGAAAATAAAAATGAAAAGTGAAGCGATTCCAAGTCACGTTAGTTCACGACGTTTCGATTGTTAGTATCTACAATCGTCTTCGGGTGATGACTAGACTGATTCCTCCGAGAGATGACTATTTATAGGTCGTTCGAGTACTTTCACTTATCCCCGCTTTCCATTTTCCGCTTCATTGGTTCCGAGGGAGATGACCGTTTTGGCGGTAGTTGGCCATTTTTCGCTTGATGATGGGTTTCCATATGTTGCGTATTTCTACGCTGGCTTGGCTGAATACGTTGTTGGACAACATGCATGCGGCTTCCTTGAATTTTCTCCTAAACCAATGTTCCTCTCTGTGCAAGATCTCAGCTTGGGACCACTCGATGTTGTGTTGATGGGTCCAAACATGGTCTGCTATTCCTGATTTGCTGGTTTACCCTCGCTGTGTGTGTTTTTTGTGCTCGGCAATGCGAACATTCAATGGCCTCTTAGTTTCACCAATATAGGATTTTCCGCACTCACAGGGTATCCTGTGAATGAAATTCTTGGAATCACAGTCCGCGTTTGGTGGCCTGGTTTTCGTGAGGCTGCTACTGATAGTGTTACCGGATCTGAAGCAGGTTCTGATGTACTTGGAACCAATTCTTCTTATCCCCTCCGATAATCCCCTGATGTACGGAAGTCCGAACTAGTGAAATTCATCATGAAACATTGTCAATCACCTTCAAACAAATAATGAATCAGATTTAAGGAATCACATTACAGATTAATGAGGCTGTATCGTTTCAAAGTACGATCCCTCAATGCTACAAGGTATCTCAAAATACATCATTGAAAACAAACATGGCATCGAAGTGTACAGGGTGCGTCAAAATATATCATTTAAGGAAAAAAACATGTCGGTTTGAAATATGATATTAATGTGTATACAGGGCGTTTCAAAATACATCATTTAAGAAAAAAACATGTCGATTTAACAGAAGTCTAGTGCTCCAACATGTCATGAGTCTCGTATCTTTGTTAACCAAGTTAGTATCATCAGGAAAAGAAGGAGATGGCACCAAAGGTGTCGAAGAGTTACGTATTGTGGAGTTAACATTCGAAAATGGAGAAAGCGACCGTTTCAACGCGTTCTGTTAACCATCAGGAAATGACTAAAGTCCATGCTTTGTCATATGAAGATTCATTTTGCGAATTTTCAGACTCTTGAACGGAACCTTGTGGAATACTCAACCTAACTTCTGTTACAGAGTAGTGTCGGCCAGCTATTCAGAATGGAGAAATGAAATATCGCTCGATTGATTGTGCTAAATGAAATTGAACTGGAGAATGTGGGTCAAAAAATAATAATAAAAGTGATAAAACATTAAAACTTTGAAAGTGACGTAGTCAGCGTGGGAGGTGAGGGCGTTTGTGAGGATTTGTGGAAATGAATGAGTTATTAGGAAAAAAAAATGGAACAACTGTCAAAAGGGCAGTAAGTTGTATATTCGCTGATAATGATCGCTGATAATGATCTTCGCGTAAAGCACGTCAAATGAAAGGATAAAAAATGCAGAATTCATTGACGAGAGGATACGAAGATGGCGCAACATGTCAGAAAGGCACTAAGCCAAATCTTTGCTAATGATAGTTGAACCTCAACGTCCACCACATCAAATGGAAGGGAAACGAGTACAGAGTGTACCGACAAAGAAAAACCAAAGATGGCGTAACGAATATAATATCCAACGCCTAATATGAAATAGCATAGGAAGAATTGCAAATCCAACAAAAATCATTGAACAAACTTGGAATTGAGAAATGTTGAGTTATGAACAACTATAAGTTTATTCCAAGCTTGATTCAAAACGCAGAATTTATTAACAAAGAAAATGAAAAAAATCATTGTATACTGAAACATATGATATATTTGGATTTTTTAGGTGAGAAGGTTTCGAATCCATCAAAAAACGACCACTTTCGGTTTCCACTTCTGGTCGTCCGATTCCGATGATTTTGACAACAATGGATTCGTTTAGATGTCAGAAAACATAGTTAATAATTTTACGAAGTCAAATGGACCGTATAACCTATTTTCATTATACTAGCAGCAACAGACCGATGTGGGTACTCATTTCAAATGATTTCAGCGTCTAATGTGTAATAGCATAGGAAGAATTGCACATTCAAAAAAATCATTGAACATACTTGAAATTTAAAGTTGTTAGGTTATGAACAACTATGAGTGTGATCCAATTGCAGAAGTTTGATTCAAACCGCAGAATTTGTTGACAAAAAAATGAAATAATCATCGTATACTGAAACATATGGTATTTTTGGATTCCTTAGGGCGAGAAGGTTTCGAATCTGTCAAAAACAGGTCACTTCCGGTTTTTATTTCTGGTCGTCCGATTCCGATGATTTTGACATCAATGGATTCTTTTAGATGTCAAAAAACATAGTTGATCATTTTACGAAGCCAAAAGGACCTCATAACCTATTTTCGCTATACTAGTCGCAACAGGTCGGTGTGGGTACTCATTTCAAATGATTTAATTTGTAGACTATGAAAATCATAATATCGAGCGCCTAATGTGAAACAGCATAGGAAGAATTGCAAAAAGAATCATAGGAAAATCTTCGGATTGTTACGTACATCATGTCAAATGAATGAAGAAGAATTGCAGAATTCATCTATAAAGATAAAACGAATATGGTGCAACATGTCAGAAGGGCACTAACCCACATCTTCATTAATGATAGCTGAATCTCAACGTGCAGCATATCAAATAAAAGGAAAACGGATGCAGAATTCATCGACAGAAAAAAAACAGATCTGACGCAACATGTCACAAGGGCACATACCCACATTTTCGTTAATAATTGTCGAATCGTCACGTACAGCACGTCAAATGAAAGAAAAAGAAATGCAAAATTCATCGACAGAGAAAAAATAAAGATGGGGCAGTATGTCAGAGTGACACTAAGCAACATCTTTGTTAATGATAGTTGGATCTCAACGTGCAGCACATCAAATGAAAGGGAAACGAATGCAGAATTCATCGACAGAGAAAAAAACGAAGACGATGCCAAAAGGCCACGAAGTTGTAACTTCATTAATGATAGTCGCATCATCACATGTAGTACTTCAAATGAAATGGGAAAAATAGCAGAATTCATGTGTTTGTTGCGCTATTCGAATCCAAGGTGACATGGATCAATGTCAATAGGCATCTAACAATGACTCTTCGATTTTCTTTTGTTTCATTTCAGAATATGTCATCACTAATTTTTATATTCACGCCCAAGGTGACATTGATCACTGCCAGTGCCGAATCTGCATCCGGAGATATGCAGTTCTAAAAGCGACGAAACAGAGGCTCTTTGTTTCATTTTAAAATATGTCATCACTTATTTTACTCTAAATACGTCATGCATGGCGAAATGAGTTAGTTGCATCCGTTGAAAGTGATACCAGTGACAAGTGCACCGATTTCTATTTGAAAGTAAGTGTTTTAAGTTTGACTTTTTCTTCAGATGAATTTATTCAAATGTAATTTAATTGAATGATATATATATATATATATATATATATATATATATATATATATATATATATATATATATATATATATATATATATGTTGGATGATTTCAGTCGAATGTTGTGAATCAAAACATAAAGCTTTCATTTTTTATTTTTCGCAGATGGATTTACACAAGTTGAATGCAAGTTCTATCGTGAAGAGGAAGCCAAGTATCAAAGTAGCAAATTTGCCTGTGGAGATGCCGCAGAGGATATTCACTGCCAAAATCGTGGAAGGAAAATTTGGTGAGGCGGTCTTGTTGGATTTGGGAGATGAAGTATCATTTCTGCCCCACCGAGTGACGGAGGCGTATCGCCCCCACTTACAAGAATTTTCATCAGGAAAATACGCTATTGTACTCAAAGGGTTAATGGACATTAGGAAACCGAATCTTGTCGTTTCATTTGAAATTGTACGAAATCAAGGTTAGTATTGTTTCCAATTGTTTCTTTGTTTTATAGGCAAAGAGTTGTTGGGTGTATACAATATTTTTCATTCGGCTCAAAATCTCTCTTTCACAGATATGATCCGCATAAAGTAGTGTTTCCATACAATATTTTTCCTTCACTTAGTACGTGCAGAATATGTGTTTTAATTTAGTTATTTTGAAAGACACTTGATTTTTTATTTTCATTATAAGTGTAGCAATTACGTCATGGGAGACATTACCCTCTCTGTTGCCAAAAATTTTTATTAGTGTATGTTTTCATTGAAAAATCGAATTTATTTCAGAATAATACATCAATGTGTGCAGTATCAGTCAGAGTCATCTCAACAACAACATTCAAAACCGTCGCAGCAACCTTTCCAGAACGAGTTTAAAATCTCAGCAGTTTCCATTTTTTTCAGTCCATAGTTGCACATTATGAGGCTAGAATTCGTCGATATTCAGGGATTTGTTGGACAGACTGCGTCTATTCAATATATACACAACCGTAGTGAATTTGGAAGACTTTGAAGATTCATGGTGGTGTATTCCAAAATTGGAGGAAAACACGCCGTTTTGTATGGGTCATTCCAAAGGAAATTTGTTCAGCTGCAGTTTAAATAACGTTGATATTTAATTCAAATGGCTTTATAATATACTACCAAAATAAATAGAATACATATCACACACATCTTTTTTTGAAAATGAAAACTTATCTTATACAGGGAAAGTTGTCAGAAATATGCAATAACAAAAAATTATATACCAGATTTTATAGAGATGAATAAACATCATATTGAAAAATACAAGGTTGAGAAAAACAGGATATTTCAGAAATAAAGAAAATAAGTTTGTCTGTCATTTTGAATTCTGATTCGTTGGGTGGATATAACAAAAAGTGTCATTTTATATCTTGAATTTTATTCAGGACATTATTATAGATGATTGGCATTTGACATTAAATTTCAATTGTGTTATTTGGAAATTCATTCCGTATTGTAGTTTTTTCGAAATTCCCATTCAAAAAAGCATCCTTTAATATAGATACCGGACGAGTCTATTATATGTAGATAACCTGAGTTTCATTTGTTCGGAGTTCTGAGTTCTTGGACATAGAAACATAACAAAGTAACAATACAGACAAATATGAAAAATCGACATGAAATAATTCAAATCTTACAAGTGAATACATGAATTGAAAGATATTTCAACCTCAACTTCGATATTCCGAAACAAAAACACACAGTATTTACAATTCCATCTTTCGTTATACAGGGTCCTGCAACAGTGGCGCGGTGTTCCATATCTCTATATAGGAAGCAGATAGGAATCTAATTTTCTATAATATTACCTTATTGCTCGAGCTCGACAAAATAAAAATATTGGCGGTCACACAGGGTGTTCGATTTTTTCTGGGCGGATCCCAACTGTGTCTTTTTAGATGGCAACCTATATTTTTTATCGCTTTTTCGGTTTTTTCATAGAAAATAAAATGAACTTTATGTATATCTGCACTTCGAAAATATTGACGGTTTTCGAAATATGTAGCATGACAGGTTTTTTTTTTCCAATATTCGTCACTCAGAATATTTGAAATTATAAATTGGTGCCAAGTCCAGTTGAAATTTTTTTTTGTCGAATATTCTACATTGGTAACTCTCTCAAAAGATATATCTGAAATCGACCTGTGATATACAGGGTATGAAAAACCGCTTGCCAAATATTGTAAATGAAAATTTGCAAAATCTTCCTTAGATTACATGGAACACCCTGTATATTATTGATCCATAAGAAGCGCCAACGAAACCTCTACAAATTTCATTAAGTATTCCCTATGGCTAAGTTCAATAGTTTTTCTTAAATGAGCATTTCTTTCGAAAAATGGTCATTTTTTCAAAGCGAAATCCATTTGACGACTGATAAAAATATACGAAAGATATCTTGTTTCAATTTTGTACATTAGAAGGTGTCCAAACAAATATTTTTTAACGAAATATATGTATGTACCTATCACTTTTTGTTAAATGGAAAATTATTTTTTCTTTGGATGCAGAATTTCACTCATAAATCGTGCAATATCGAACCAAACAAGTTAAAAGAAAGAAACATTATAAATAACTATTTTTTTCATGTTATTATATTCATTCAGAGCTTGAGTTCTAGATATTCAAATTTGTCAACTGGCAAATTACAAAACTACAAAAGGGAGAGTTTAATTAAGGTTGATAATGAAACTTTTATAAAATATGTTCAACATGTCTTCCATTTTCTTGAATGCAGAGCTGAAGTCTATGTTTGAAAGACTGTTCTACCCTGCGCAAGACAGCTGGTGTAATGCTGCGAAAAGCATTCGTTATTCTAAGTCGCATATTTTCGGGAGAAGTTGGTGGCTCAACGTAAACCATATTTTTTATGTATCCTCATAAGAAAAAATCTAGTTTCGTCAAATCTGGTGATCTAGCGGGCCACCGTACAGGCCCATTCCGTCCTATCCATTTATTGGGAAATACTTCATTTAGATGATCTCTCACTTCTGCCGAATAGTGAGCAGGTGCACCATCATGTTGTAACCACATTCTATTGCGGAGGTCAAGAGGAATATCATCTAACAAACCTGGTAAATCATTTCGTAAGAAATTGGGATACATTGCACCATTCATATGTCCCTCAAAAAAGTATGGACCAATTACATATTCTCCAATGATGCCTCCCCAGACATTTATCGACCACCTATGTTGATAATCCACCTGTCTCAATAAGTGAGGATTTTCTGTCGCATAATAATGGTAATTATGTCGATTTACAAATCCATTTTTATGGAATGTCGATTCATCCGACCATAAAATATTATTGAAAAAATATTCGTTTCGACGAATTTTGTTCATGGCCCAATTGCAAAATCTCACTCTTTTCTCGAAATCAGCATACAGTAGTTCTTGATGTAACTGAACGTGGTATGGATGCAAGCGATGTTTCTTCAATACTCGTTGCACTGATCTCTCACTTATATCCACTATTTCCCCATTTTGTCGTTGACTCCTACTAGGATCTTCTTCAACAGCAAGAAGAACTTGCAATTCATTATCTTCATTAGTAGCTGGCTTGATGCGCTCATGTTTGGAATAATTAATAGATCCAGTTTCAACGAATCGTCCCAAGACCTTTCGGAAAGATCTTTCATCTGGATGCCTTCTATCTGAATACCGTTGAGAATAAATTCTACTTGCCAATAAACAATTCCTGTCTGATTCACCTAATATGAAAATCATATCAATCAAATCACTTTTTGATAACAACATTCTGATGAAATTATACCGACAGTTCAACTTCACGATTGACTAAAAATTTCAATATTCATTTGCAGCCAAATATTTTGTTCTGTCATTTGCCAGACTATTTGATTTCCAATAAATATTTCATTCGCTGAAAGGTTGTTTTGGACCGAAAGAATATGGCACAAATTCCGAGATTTTTGAAATTATTGTAACTATTCAAGAACGTCCATTTTGTGGTGTAATTCGCAACTTGTTTATCTAGCAACAGGTAATTTTAGGAATGGGCGATATTTTAAGGAAAGGGTATTTTTTGTATATTCTTATCAGTCGTCAAATGGATTTCGCTTTGAAAAAATGACAATTTTTCGAAAGAAATGCTCATTTAAGAAAAACTATTGAACTTAGCCATAGGGAATACTTAATGAAATATGTAGAGGTTTCGTTGGCGCTTCTTATGGATCAATAATATACAGGGTGTTCCATTTAATATAAGGAAGATTTTGCAAATTTTCATTTACAATATTTGGCAAGCGGTTTTTCATACCCTGTATATCACAGGTCGATTTCAGATATATCGTTTGAGAGAGTTACCAATGTAGAATATTCGACCAAAAAAAAAATTTCAACTGGACTTGGCACCACTTTATAATTTCAAATATTCTGAGTGACGAATATTGGAAAAAAACCCTGTCATGCTAGATATCTCGAAAACCATCAATATTTTAGAAGTGCAGATATACATAAAGTTCATTTTATTTTCTATGAAGAAACCGAAAAAGCGATAAAAAATATAGGTTGCCATTTAAAAAGACACAGTTGGGATCCGCCCAGAAAAAATCGAACACCCTGTGTGACCGCCAATATTTTTATTTTGTCGAGCTCGAGCAATAAGGTAATATTATAGAAAATTAGATTCCTATCTGCTTCCTATATAGAGATATGGAACACCGCGCCACTGTTGCAGGACCCTGTATATATATATATATATATATATATATATATATATATATATATATATATATGAATATAAAACTATTTTCAAATACGGTTGCATGAATGCACATCAAGCATTTTGTCGTAGTACGGTGACCGGGGGCAAAGTTACAACTTCAGCATAATATGAATGTTTATAAATATTAGGGAAGGTCAAGATCATCAACAGGTATTAAGAAATTCATTCGGTGTGCATTGTTCACTAGTCAGAAATGGTTCCAAAGCTATCGGAATACAATGCAAATAACTTTCTTCATGACTATTCGTTCAATATTAAATATTATTACTTCAAAATACAGGGTGTCCCTGGACTTCCTCTTTTCCTCTCGTGAATGTATAGATGGGGTCAAAATATCACCAGTACTTCATATAACTTTTTTTCCTAAAAGTCTTCGTAACCAAGTTACGGGCCCTCGAAATTACAAAATGAAAAATGTTTTTCTTTGATAACTTTTCAAGTGAATATTCAAAATCATCCAAATTTTGGTAATTGACTAAACAAATAAATTCCGTCGATGAGCTTTCATGCAGGAGTCAGTTGTTTTGCTACAGGAACGGACTACCCCGATGGTCCACACCCCAAGACTTTGAAATGACAGATACTTTTCAATATTTTTCAACAAAATAAGGTTACTTGGACAATTTTATGAATGGAAGTACTCGTGTGGAAAGTCGATCGGAGCAACGAGTCTTGATAAAAATGTAGTTCTACTCGACGACATCAAACCCGCTCGTCCACCATTATTTGAAATGAATAATTATCAAAGCAGAAATAATAATGATAACGTTAATTCAACAACATTTATAACAGGAATAATACAAAGTATGCTAAAATGAAGTCGTAAACAAAAAGTACAGTACCTATATGGAAGTTTAAGTCACAATTGTGTTAGCAGATATTTTTTCAAAAGAAATATCGAGTTCTGTAGATTCGTGGTGTTTTTAAACTAACAAGCTACTCTACTATGAAATATCGAATTCATTCCATATTTTGTATGTACATAATACTTGTGGAATAATCACGTTTCGTGTTGATCAGTTATCTGAATCTCATGAAACTCAACATTCGAATGTTTCAAATTCTTCTTCACAGCTAAACTGTTGAGGAGTTTCACTGATAATTATAATTTTATGGGAGAAATTCTTTAACACGAATCTAAATTTTGCTGAAAAAACGCACATCGGAAAAAATATTTACTATACTAATAAAAAGCAAACGAATGAACTACAAAAACGGCTGCACATGATCAGGTGAAAAATATCCAGGGAATAATTATGTTCCATTTCTTTCACAGATGTTGACAAAAAAACCTTTTAGAAAGTTTTGATAAAAAATGAGAAACTGGAATGCGATTTTGTTTTGTTGAGTGGTGCGTTGTCATATGACTATCATTGTATTGTCAATATTCTATAGGATATTTTGAATTTTTTTGATATGGCCGAACAGTTTACATCCAATGAATATGCAGATATGCATGTATTTTATGGACGAGCATTTTGTAATGCTGCAGAAGCTCGTCGTCTGTATTCCGAGCCTTTTCCCAATCGAACGGTACCGTCAAGAGAAACATTCGAGCGTGTCGATCGCAGCTTGAGGGAGACAGGTATGTAATAATTGATAATTAATTTGAGCACGTTGTTTTATTTCGATATTATTGTAAGTACAGTTTTGCCAAAACGAGGTGGTGAGGGCGCTCCTCGGACTGTACGTACCGTTGTATTGGAGGAAAATATTTTGGAAGCCGTCGCTGATGATCCTTCAATGAGCATCAGAAATCTATCAGAACAGTTCCATACATCCAAGTCCACTGCTCCACCCATTTCACATCCAGAAGGTACATGCCATGACACCTCAAGATTTTCCAGCACGACTGGAATATGCCAATTGGTTCATGGATAGGCAAAGAGAGGATATGACTTTTATTAATCGAGTTTTATTCACTGATGAAGCAGGTTTCAGTAGAGATGGAGTTATCAACTCTCATAATCTCCATATATGGGCCGAAGAAAATCCCCATGGGATATTGCAAACCAAACACCAACGGAAATTCAACGTGAATGTTTGGGCTGGTATCATAGGAAACCATCTTATAGGACCATCCGTTCTACAGGATCGATTGAATGGAGAACGTTATTTGGAGTTCATTCAGAACGATTTGAATGGACTTTTGGAACATGTTCCATTGCAAACCCGAAGAGATATGTGGTTTATGCATGATGGCGCTTCTCCTCATTTTAGTTTGATTGTGCGTAACCATCTGAACCATATTTTCCACAATAGATGGATTGGTAGAGGTGGGCCATATTCATGGCCATTGCGGTCTCCGGATTTAAATCCATTGGATTTCTTTCTGTGGGGGCATCTAAAAAGCCTTGTTCACGCTACACCTATTCACACAAGAGATGCATTGTTGAATAGAATAACATTACATTGTGAAGCCATACGAAACGACCCTGGAATGCTATTTCAAGTACAGAGAGGGTGTCTTCGCAGACTGAGAAAATGTAAAGAGAGAGAAGGTGGTCATATCGAGCAGTTTCTGTAGCGGATTTTTCATTTCTGTTTGCTCTTGAGGCTCTTGAGTTTCGTTAGTTAAACGTGTTTGCATTATAAAAATTCGTTATGAACATTTTACCTATCATTTCCATTTTCCTTAAAAACTAATATTTTTGAATAATGGTAGACATCTCAGGATAAATGTTGTTGAATTAACGTTATCATTATTATTTCTGCTTTGATAATTATTCATTTCAAATAATGGTGGACGAGCGGGTTTGATGTCGTCGAGTGAAACTACATTTTTATCAAGACTCGTTGCTCCGATCGACTTTCCACACGAGTACTTTTATTCATAAAATTGTCCAAGTAACCTTAATTTGTTGAAAAATATTGAAAAATATCTGTCATTTCAAAGTTTTGGGGTGTGGACCATCGGGGGTAGTCCGTTCCTGACTTTGTAGCAAAACAACTGACTCCTGCATGAAAGCTCATCGAAGCAATTCATTGGTTCAGTCAATTACCAAAATTTGGATGATTTTGAATATTCACTTGAAAAGTTATCAAAGAAAAACATTTTTCATTTTGTAACTTCGAGGGCCCGTTACTTGGTAACGAAGGATTTTAGGAAAAAAAGTTATATGAAGTACTGGTAATATTTGACCCCATCTATACATTCCCGAGAGGAAAAGAGGACGTCCAGGGCACCCTGTATATCGAAATCATAACACGTTTGCAATTGATATATCAGTTACATTCGGAAAGTGAGTTTCAGTATGGAGAAATAATAGCCCACACATGTTGGAAATTTTGCCATAGTGTGGTGAAAATCGTATTGGAAATTCTACGAAATATAAGCGCATATATACATAGTGGATCAATATTTGAAATACGTCGTTTGGAACCCCTCATAACCATTCTCTCTCGAAATTTGGCAGAAATAATTCTGAGTTGTATTGTGGAGTTAACGTTCGAAATTGGGGAAAGTGAAATATTCAACAGTTTTGCGTGCGTCTTCGACCGTTTTACGTGCCTTCATTCGTTATCGTTTCGTCGTTATTGTAGTTTTTTTCCTATTTCAATATGGCAGTCATTTTTCACTTAACGCGTTTCGCTAACCAAATAAGCATCATACCACGTTTTGTGGTATGAAGGTTCGTTTTGCGAATTTTCAGACTCCTGAACGGAACCTTGTGGAACACTCAGCCTAATTTCTGGTACAGAGTGTCAGTCAATTAGAATGGAGACATCAAATATCAGTAGAATGGTGGTGTTAGATGAAATTGAACTGAATAATGTGGGTCGAATGATAATAATAATAATAGTGATAAAACATTAAAACTGAACTAGTGTTACAGAGTGGTGTCGGTCAGCCAATCAGAATGAAGGAATCAAATATCAGTCGATTAATTGTGCTAGATGATATTGAACTGGGGAATGTGGGTCGAAAAATAATAATAATAGTAATAAAACATTAAAACTTTGAAAGTGACGTAGTCAGCGTGGAAGGTGGTGGCGTGGTAGAAAATGTGTGAGGATTTGTGGAAATGAATGAGTTATTAGAAAAAAAAAATGGAGCCACTGTCAGAAGGGCACTAAGTTGTATATTCGCTGATAATAATCGAATCTTCGCGTACAGCACATCAAATGAAAGGATAAAGAATGCAAAATTCATTAACGAGAGAATACAAAGATGGCGCAACATGTCAGAAAGGCATTAAGTCACAATTTCACTCATGATATTTGTATCTTAACGTGCAGCACAGCAAATGAAAGAGAAACGAATGCAGAATGTATCGACAAAGGAAAAATAAAGATAACGCAACATGTCAGAAAGGAACTAAGCCACATCTTCGATGATGACAATTGAATCTCAACTTGCAGTACATTGAATGAAAGGGAAAAAAATGCAGAATTCATCGACAGAGAAAAAAAACAAAGACGACGTGAAATGTCACAAGGGAAATGAGCCGTATTTTCGTTAATAATGATTTGTTCTCAACGTGCAGCACATCAAATGAAATGGAAACAAATACAGCATTCTTCGACAGAGAAAAAACAAAGATGACGCAACATGTCAGAAGTACACTAACCTGCTTCTTCGTTAATAATATTTGGATCGTCTTCGTTAATAAAAGTCGCATCGTCACGTGCAGGATATCAAATGGAAGGAGATATGTTGAATTTATCAACAAAGACAAAACAAAAGAGGCAACCAAAAGGGCACTGAACCATAATATGTTCGTTAATAATAGTCGGATCGTCGCTTTTGACATGATTCATCCACTCAAGACTGAAATGTTTAGAAGATACCAACGGAGATTTCAGAGTGACTATAAGTTCTGGTATGCTTTGTTAGGTATCGAATGAAATGTGCAATTTCGTTTATTCCAACGACATGATTGTTCCAAGACATATTGGTGTCCATTTGAACTCCAACAAACTTATTGAATCAGAAGGTGGAACCCCAAAAAATAGGAGATATAGTACACCAAGTCATTGAAGAGCGGCATTTTTCTGCAGAAAAATGTTTGAATTCTTCAAAATTTTCCAAATATATGTAACAGAAAGACAAAACTCAGCTGCGTAACGCTTTTATCTACTAAAGTTAAATATGTGTCGGTAGTGTGTAACGGAGTTTTCCACTAAATTCACTGGTTGCGCTCTCTGGAGGATGTTTTTGCGATACACCATAGATGGCAATATTTATTGTTTATCATTTCGAATCCGTTGAATACAAGGGGTCTGGAAATAGAAAAAAACAAAGTTTTAACGCTTTGTAGACGTGTTTGATGCTCTATGGGTGATTTTTGACAAACACTCATTATCCATATTTTCATTATTATCCCGATTGTATGACCAGCAAACATTCAGTATTATCGGGATTGCGCGCAACCCCGCTCGAATCGCAATAACGCTGCTCGATTCTCTGCCGTACGCGTGACCTTGAAAGGAACCAAAAACGCCAGAATGGACCTTACCTGTTTTCCCATGTTAATCTCCATAAGGAATGAGACAGAACCGGCCTAGTGCCTTTACTCTGATAGGTCGTTTTGTTTCAACATGTTTTCGGTAATTGAAATATTAGGTAGCTGCGGGCGAAGTTGAAGTTGATGAGGGAACGTACTGAGCTTTCACAGCATTGATGTTTTCAGGTTCTGATAGCGCTGGAGGCTGAATAGATTCTACAATATTTTTTGAAATTTTCATTTTCATGTTAGCTATGGAGTTGTCGATATAAGATTCTGCAAGATTGCTGGATTTCCAACCCCCATGGCGTTTCAAAGTTAAAAGATCTGCCCTACGTTAACTAAAATACTCGCAGATGACTTTCGGAAGCAGCGGCCAGTATATAATTCAGGGTTCGATAATTGCAACAATTTCGTTATTTCTTTCGCCATGATGCCAAATTTATTTATCCCCACAGGCTGTTTCGTACATTTGCTATTTTTGTAATTGAAAAAAAGTGTTTCATTTGTGCATGGTCAAAGATTCACATATTTTTTGTAAAATAGAAGTCTGGTAGAAAGAGCTGGAATTATTATGATAGAATCAGTGATTCCAAAAATATTATGGGGAGGAGAAATTTCATATGCAAATTATGTCATTAACAGGGGACCAATAGAAGTAATGAAATGCACACCTGCAGAAATTTATTTTGACAAAAAGCCAAATGTACAGAATTTCAAAATATTTGGGAGGAAAGCTTATAACCATATCAGATAAGAAATAATGAATAAATTTGATTCAAAATGATAGACTATGCAAGAACAGGGTGTAGATTGTGCGATATAGAGCATCAGAATATCTAGGGATGTTAGGTTTGATGAAAATAATTTTGGTTACAAGAATTGAGTAGAGTTAAAAGTTGAGGAGAATGATTTACAAAAGAAAGGTTCAGAAGGAGGTGAGCCAGATGATTTTATTCAGACTGATGAAGGAGAATTAGAGGAAAACGTGGATTTAAATGAAATTGGAAAATGTCATCCATAAACAAAAGTAATACTTGGGAAATAGTAACTAAGCCAAAGGATGTTAAAATACTAGATATTAATAGGTATATACTCTCAAATCATCAGAAGAAAAAGAGTAAGACAGATACAAGGCAGACTTCTAGTAAGAGGTTTTGCTAAAAACTGAAATTACAATGAAATAAAATACAAGCAACAACCGTTGTAATTCCATTTTTTCATCTTAATATAATTGTTATTTTTCAGATAATCTCTTTTTAATTTTTTTACAGATTCTCTCAGGTATTTCGAATCAATTTATATTATATTAGACAATGGAAGTCCCAACTAATGAAATGCAATAAAATTATGAATATAATAAAAGTCTCTAATTGTTGAAATATAGATTGGAAGATAAATCAGTAGAATTTCTCACGAAACATAAAATAAAGAGAGATAATTGAAAGATTCAGGTATAGTAGTCTACAAGTTTCCAAACACTCAGTTCCTAAGATATCAGGTTTACCAAAAACTCAATCTGTATCTCCTCCATGTGTCCTCTCTCACTAATAAAATTCCTGAATGGCTACCCAAGCAGTCTTTTCCAATCTCACGATTGGTTCAAGTGTTGTTGATTAACATCAGTTCATAGAGAAGGTTGAAGTTGCGAGATGGAGACGTTTCAAGACTTTCTATCCAAAACCACTGATGTGTGTCAGGAAGTGAAAGTGAAATTGTACCCAGTTAGATGTAAACAGGGGTCAGTTTCAAGGTTGGTAATCAGTTTACTTCATCTCCTGAAGACTTCAATTTGGTTGGTAAAACGGGAGCCGAGAAGAGTATTTCGGATCCATTTCCAACACACTTATAATTCATTACATTGTTAAATTAGTTATATGATGGTGTCACGGAAGAAATAAGTAATAATGAGTGCATATGTGTGTTCTAGATTATTTCGTGCTCATTTCAGAAACATGTCCAAATAATCTTTTCTCAAAACACCTAGTTTTGAAACAATCCTGTTGAAAGTAACTGCAATAGTGTGAAAAGAAATTCACAAAAAAATGATTCAACAATATCAAATCGCTACATTTGTATCCCTCACTCAAGGAAAAAGCGCAACTTAATGTTCATCTATGAATGAGATTTCTGAAATTTGCATTATTTTAGATTTACACATAATCAAAAGTATAACCATATTATGTGATGAAATTAATTTCATGAAACTAGATCCAAATATGACATAAAATTTTAATGTTTGCATTATTGTTACTTTCTTAGTTATTTCTGATTTCCAGTTTCTGAAGAAGCCCACTATCTTTGTAATGAAGCAATATCGAGAACTCGTTCAAGTTCATTCACAAAATCTCACCGATGAAAGTAACTCAATTTAGAATCCCCATATGATAATCTGCATATACGTTATGGAATGTGAACGAACTCCACTGATATATATTTTAAAAAATACTCGAAATATTCCCACTCCTGTACATTACATGCTTTACTTGAATACATATGGCTTCATAACTCACCGGGTTATGGAGCACGATTCCATGTTTTCATTTATTTGTTATTGTGATAATGGCGCAAGCTTCACTACTCATATTATTCTGAATAAGTATTTTGCTGGTCATTTTAAATTTTTCACTCCATTATATTACGGTAGATGGATTAAATTTTGTTACTGTGCTACAGGAACTGAATGAAGTCGTCTCAACTGATTATAATTGTGTGAATTATTCCCTTTCAAATTACAGCCCTGGAAATTGATTGCCTGAGTCGAATTAAAACACAATAGTAACTTTCACGTCTCCCTATGTACCGAAGAGTTTTTTTTTTCAATTTTGAGGTTCCTATTCATATTTTTTCATATTACCATTCTCCTAAGCGTTTTCTGCAATGAGGGGGAGTGCGAAATTCAATGATGCGGCGGCTAGACGGTTGTTTTGAAGCCGAAGGAGGCCATTTCCAACACTTGATTAAGTGCAATTCGTTAGTCTAGATGTTAATGTTATTTATTATTTGTTGTTATTGTACATGATAAGTGATGAAACATTGTTAAAATAATAATTTCCAAAAGAAACATTTAATTCCCCATATTATTCCTTGTGAGGTCCAAGGATATGCAATTAGGTAGACTTTTTTGTCTCAAATATATATATATATATATATATATATATATATATATATATATATATATATATATATATATATATACCTATATATATTTATATATATAAACAAATAGAGATTTTATCGAGTGTGTATGATACAAATAAAGAATGAAATAATTCGTGGACACAACACTCAAAAAAAGGAGGGGTACGTGTCCGCGGTTTGCCCCCCCTTTTTTTTGAGTGTTTTGAGTTTGAGTGTTTGTATATATATATATATATATATATATATATATATATATATATATATATATATATATATATATATATATATATATATATATATATATATGTATATATGTATATATATATATATATATATATACAAAGAGATTTTATCGAGTGTATATGATACAAATGAAAAATGTAACAAATAGTGGACATAACACTCCAAAAAGGGGGGCAAACCGCGGACACGTGTTTCTACACGTGTCCGCGGTTTGCCCCCCCTTTTTTTTGAGTGTTTTGAGTTTGAGTGTTTGTATATATATATATATATATATATATATATATATATATATATATATATATATATATATATATATATATATATATATATATATATATATATGTATATATGTATATATATATATATATATATATATATATATATATACAAAGAGATTTTATCGAGTGTATATGATACAAATGAAAAATGTAACAAATAGTGGACATAACACTCCAAAAAGGGGGGCAAACCGCGGACACGTGTTTCTATATATATATATATATATATATATATATTTATATATATATATATATATATATATATATATATATATATATATATATATATATACAATGTTACATGTTACAATGTAGGTTTTCACGGATGGTAGAATATGATGTGTTGTTTTTCCGGGTGTTCATCCGTTGTGTACTATTCGATAGTCGACGTTTCGCCATCATCTCAGATGGCATTATAAAGACGAGTTACTGCTTCGCTTCGAGAGGTGTAACTGAAGTTAGGTTCTTCTTGTGGTGTTTTTATATGGTTTCGCTTGCTTAAGTTGTATGAATTTGTTACCTGTTTTTCTACCTGAGGGTTGTTGATGGCTTTTGGCGGTTCTCCCACCTGTTTTTCTACCTGAGGGTTGTTAATGGCTTCTGGCGGTTCTCCTACCTGCGATGGTTCATTATCAATTTGTGGTTGTCTTTGGTGGTTGTTTTCAATTATTGTTTTCCAAATCCTTGGGATGTTTAGTGAGTCATCCCTTTTGTTGATGAGGCCTTGCTTTTCGATTTCGATAGCTTCCCTGATTTGTCGAATTCTTGGGTTTTGCACCTGTGCTATCTGTTTTGTGAACGCAAAATTAATCTTGTGACCTGTTTGTAGATGGTGTTGAAAGAGGGCAGAGGAGGATTGTTTTGTTCTTATCGAGTTTTTGTGCTCCTGGGCTCTGGCAGATATACGTCTGTTGGTCTGACCGTCTGACCGACATATTGTTGACCACAGTCCTCGCATGTGATGCTATATACTCCTTGGTTTTCAAGAACCAAAGAAGAACCAAAAAAACATCCACTAGATCGACAGAAGACTCTCCACACGACAGACAATCTATGACACTATGTCATAGGTCATATGTCAAAGGTGTGACCGACAAAATCGGAAGAATACTAAGACGTAAAAACATCCGGACAACCTACAAACCGCACAAAACGATATCCAGTTGGCTGCCCAGACCGAAAGAGAGAATTTCCCTAGAAATTCATATACACCGAACAGTGCCTGCAACAGTGGCGCGGTGTTCCATATCTCAATTTAGGAAACAGATAGGGATCTAAATTTCTATAATATCACCTCATTGCACGAGCTCGACAAAATAAAAATATTGGCGGTCACACAGGGTGTTCAATTTTTTTCTGAGCGGATACCAACTGTGTTTTTTTGAATAGCAAATATTTTTTATTGCTTTTTCGGTTTCTACATAGAAAATGAAAGACATCAGATGTATATTTCCATTCCGAAAATATTGACGGTTTTTGAGATATCTAGCATGACAGGATTTTTTTTCCAATATTCGTCGCTCAAAATATTTGAAATTATTAAGTTGTGTCAAGCCCAATTTAATTTTTTTTTTTTTGGTCAAATATTCTACATTGGTAACTCTCTCAAACGATATATCTGAAATCTACCTGTGATATACAGGGTATGGAAAACTGCTTGCCACATATTGTAAATAAAAATTTTCAGAAACTTCCTTATTTCAAATGGAACACCCTGTATATTATTGATCCATAAGGAGCGCCAACGAAACCTCTATAAATTTCTTTCTTAAAAAAGCATTTTATTCGAAAAATGGTCGTTCTTCCTATTTCTACGCCATAAACTCGTTGAAAGACTTTCTCAAAGCAAAATCCTTTTGACGACTGATAAAAATGTACTAAAGATAACTTGTTTCAATTTGGTACATTATAGCGTGTCATATAGTTTTTCTGTGATGAATCTGAAATGAAAATTCTCATGAAATAAATTTTTCAAATGAATTACTTTTTGTCAATATCAATTTGGATTCGCGACATTCAGACATCTTTTTGGAGTGTTATGTCCACTATATGTTTAATTTTTGATATGATATGATATATATATATATATATATATATATATATATATATATATATAT
Source organism: Leptinotarsa decemlineata (assembly GCF_025532065.1). Lineage (NCBI taxonomy): Eukaryota > Metazoa > Arthropoda > Insecta > Coleoptera > Chrysomelidae > Leptinotarsa > Leptinotarsa decemlineata. Next base: position 18,448,306 of record NW_027412606.1, read on the forward strand.
ATATATATATATATATATATATATATATATATAAATATATATATATATATATATATATATATATATATATATATATATATATATATATATATATATATATATATATATATACAGTGTCACCGATAAAGTCCGCATCAAATGGGAAACTTTTTTATTTATCGTTTTATGTGAAATTTGATTTTGGCAGTAGATTTTGCTTAAGAAATGATGTCAAATGGCGTCTACAAAATAGGTCACGTGATTTCCTTAACCTGTCAAAATTGACATTTAAAAAAAGAAACATCGAAAAATGACATTATTCTTCAAAATATCCAAAAATATCAAAGGATAAAAACATTTTCTTTTGTAATTTTATACACACACACCAAGTTTCAAACCCATAATAAGTATTTTATATTTTCACTATTTTTCCGCATTCCTGCTTTTTCTACTTATCAAAATTCAAGCACACCTGTACTAAATCATTTATTTTAACTAAACTCGTCACCGAATTTCTTTTTTTGTAATATAATGATATTTTAAGAGCCTCTTTGATGTTAAAAACAAATTTTGAAAAATAAAAGTTGTCAAACTTGATGCAAAGTTCATCTAGTTTCAACGGGGCTTTCCAAACTATACAGTACTTGAGTTTTTTAATGAGTAAATGGCCTCACAATATGGATTAGAACAAAACGGAACATTAGCAAACAATATCTTAGAGTGTTTATTGTTTTTTCAACAAAAAATACAGTGGAATTTAATCTTAATTAAAAGGAACTGAAAATAAACATGTACCTATACCTAATAGCAAAAAAACACGACAAAAAGACTCACGACATTAAATACACTACATTTCTGTATGTCTTCCATCACGTTCTATGCAGATAATTGTCCTTCTTGATACATCTTTTATTGAGTTGCTGATACTCACAGGGTTTATGTTTAAAATAGAGTTTCTAATAACAGTTTCTAGGTGATTCACGTCACGAAAAGGTCTTTGTTTATAAACGATTTGTTTTAAGTAAACCCACAAGAAAAAATCTAGTGGGGTTAAATCTGGCGACCTAGGCGGCCATATTTGCTCCATATTTCGCCCAATAACTTTGCCCCTAAACATTTCTAATAGTTTCTCTTTGACTTTGTTTTAAATGAATATTGGTTCCGACATTCTATCACAAAATGAGGATTGTCCTGAGCCCACCACCTACAATTCTGGGAACTGACTACGCCGTTCGATGTGAAGGTAGCTTCGTCGGTCCTTAGGATTTTGTAAGGAAATTTTCTGTTTAATTCTACTTCTCCTTGGTACCAGAAAGAGAAATCTAGTCGAACATCGAAATCTCTTTCCTTTAAGGTATTTATAAATTTGGGTTTGTAGGGTTTGAATTTATTTTTATGTAAAATTGCTCTTACGCTTTCTCTTTTAACGCCAGTCCTATCTACAATATTGGTAATACTTGATTTTCCCTGTTCGATAACATCCAGGCAGACAGCCAACTGAACCTCATCATTATTGCGTGATGGATTATGACGTTTTTTAAAAGTATTTTCAACTGAACCGGTCAGTTTAAATTTTTTTAAAATCCTACTTACAGTGGATTGCTGTACATGTATACCAGGATGTCTTGCGTTGAAAATATCAGCCACTTGTCGATGCAATGTGTTTTCACCACAAATTAGCACAATTTCAATTTTTTCTTGTAAAGACAACATATTATTTTAATTTTCATGCATTACATTGAACTAACGGGCATTAATTTATTCAGTGACAGTGACGTTTTCTAAAACACATTATGTAGTTTCATATTTTTTCACAGCCTACCCAGTTTTTTAAATTAGTGTTGTTAGCGGAGTAGGTAAATGTAAATACTTTCTTGAATGGGCTTCAAGAATCACGAAATGATGTTTCCTAATGTTCCGTTTTATTCTAATTCTTATTGTGAGGCCATTTGCTCATTAAAAAACTCAAGTACTGTATAGTTTGGAAAGCCCCGTTGAAACTAGGTGAACTTTGCATCAAATTTGACAACTTTTATTTTTCAAAATTTGTTTTTAACATCAAAGAGGCTCTTAAAATATTATTATATTACAAAAAAAAAAAATTCGGTGACGAGTTTAGTTAAAATTAATGATTTAGTACAGGTGTGCTTAAATTTTGATAAGTAGAAAAAGCAGGAGTGCGGAAAAATAGTGAAAATATAAAATACTCATTATGGGTTTGAAACTTGGTGTGTGGATATAAAATTACAAAAGAAAATGTTTTTATCCTTTGATATTTTTGGATATTTTGAAGAATAATGTCATTTTTCGATGTTTCTTTTTTTAAATGTCAATTTTGACAGGTTAAGGAAATCACGTGACCTATTTTGTAGATGCCATTTGACATCATTTCTTAAGCAAAATCTACTGCCAAAATCAAATTTCACATAAAACGATAAATAAAAAAGTTTCCCATTTGATGTGGACTTTATCGGTGACACTGTATACAGGGTCCTGCAACAGTGGCGCGGTGTTCCATATCTCTATATAGGAAGCAGATAGGAATCTAATTTTCTATAATATTACCTTATTGCTCGAGCTCGACAAAATAAAAATATTGGCGGTCACACAGGGTGTTCGATTTTTTCTGAGCGGATCCCAACTGTGTCTTTTTAAATGGCAACCTATATTTTTTATCGCTTTTTCGGTTTCTTCATTGAAAATAAAATAAACTTTATGTATATCTGCACTTCGAAAATATTGACGGTTTTCGAGATATCTAGCATGACAGGTTTTTTTTCCAATATTCGTCACTCAGAATATTTGAAATTATAAAGTGGTGCCAAGTCCAGTTGAAATTTTTTTTTGGTCGAATATTCTACATTGGTAACTCTCTCAAACGATATATCTGAACTCGACCTGTGATATACAGGGTATGAAAAACCGCTTGCCAAATATTGTAAATGAAAATTTGCAAAATCTTCCTTAGATTAAATGGAACACCCTGTATATTATTGATCCATAAGAAGCGCCAACGAAACCTCTACAAATTTCATTAAGTATTCCCTATGGCTAAGTTCAATAGTTTTTCTTAAATGAGCATTTCTTTCGAAAAATGGTCATTTTTTCAAAGCGAAATCCATTTGACGACTGATAAAAATATACGAAAGATATCTTGTTTCAATTTTGTACATTAGAAGGTGTCCAAACAAATATTTTTTAACGAAATAAATGTATGTACCTATCACTTTTTGCTAAATGGAAAATTAGTTTTTCATTGGATGCAGAATTTCACTCATAAATCGTGCAATATCAAACCAAACAAGTTAAAAGAAAGAAACATTATAAATAACTATTTTTTTATGTTATTATATTCATTCAGAGCTTGAGTTCTAGATATTCAAATTTGTCAATTAGCAAATTACAAAACTACAAAAGGGAGAATTTAATTAAGGTTGATAATGAAACTTTTATGAAATATGTTCAACATGTCTTCCATTTTCTTGAATGCGGAGCTGAAGTCTATGTTTGAAAGACTGTTCTACCCTGCGCAAGACAGCTGGTGTAATGCTGCGAAAAGCATTCGTTATTCTAAGTCGCATATTTTCGGGAGAAGTTGGTGGCTCAACGTAAACCATATTTTTTATGTATCCCCATAAGAAAAAATCTAGTTTCGTCAAATCTGGTGATCTAGCGGGCCACCGTATAGGCCCATTCCGTCCTATCCATTTATTGGGAAATACTTCATTTAGATGATCTCTCACTTCTGCCAAATAGTGAGCAGGTTCACCATCATGTTGTAACCACATTCTATTGCGGAGGTCAAGAGGAATATCATCTAACAAACCTGGTAAATCATTTCGTAAGAAATTGAGATACATTGCACCATTCATATGTCCCTCAAAAAAGTATGGACCAATTACATATTCTCCAATGATGCCTCCCCAGACATTTATCGACCACCTATGTTGATAATCCACCTGTCTCAATAAGTGAGGATTTTCTGTCGCATAATAATGGTAATTATGTCGATTTACAAATCCATTTTTATGGAATGTCGATTCATCCGACCATAAAATATTATTGAAAAAATATTCGTTTCGACGAATTTTGTTCATGGCCCAATTGCAAAATCTCACTCTTTTCTCGAAATCAGCATACAGTAGTTCTTGATGTAACTGAACGTGGTATGGATGCAAGCGATGTTTCTTCAATACTCGTTGCACTGATCTCTCACTTATATCCACTATTTCCCCAATTTGTCGATCCTACTAGGATCTTCTTCAACAGCAAGAAGAACTTGCAATTCATTATCTTCATTAGTAGCTGGCTTGATGCGCTCATGTTTGGAATAATTAATAGATCCAGTTTCAACGAATCGTCCCAAGACCTTTCGGAAAGATCTTTCATCTGGATGCCTTCTATCTGGATACCGTTGAGAATAAATTCTACTTGCCAATAAACAATTCCTGTCTGATTCACCTAATATGAAAATCATATCAATCAAATCACTTTTTGATAACAACATTCTGATGAAATTATACCGACAGTTCAACTTCACGATTGACTAAAAATTTCAATATTCATTTGCAGCCAAATATTTTGTTCTGTCATTTGCCAGACTACTTGATTTCCAATAAATATTTCATTCGCTGAAAGGTTGTTTTAGACCGAAAGAATATGGCACAAATTCCGAGATTTTTGAAATTATTGTTACTATTCAAGAATGTCCATTTTGTGGTGTAATTCGCAACTTGTTTATCTAGCAACAGGTAATTTTAGGAATGGGCGATATTTTAAGGAAAGGGTATTTTTTGTATATTCTTATTAGTCGTCAAATGGATTTCGCTTTGAAAAAATGACCATTTTTCGAAAGAAATGCTCATTTAAGAAAAACTATTGAACTTAGCCATAGGAAATACTTAATGAAATTTGTAGAGGTTTCGTAGGCGCTTCTTATGGATCAATAATATACAGGGTGTTCCATTTAATCTAAGGAAGATTTTGCAAATTTTCATTTACAATATTTGGCAAGCGGTTTTTCATAACCTGTTATATCACAGGTCGATTTCAGATATATCGTTTGAGAGAGTTACCAATGTAGAATATTCGACCAAAAAAAAATTTCAACTGGACTTGGCACCACTTTATAATTTCAAATATTCTGAGTTACGAATATTGGAAGAAAAAAAACCTGTCATGCTAGATATCTCGAAAACCATCAATATTTTCGAAGTGCAGATATACATAAAGTTTATTTTATTTTCTATGAAGAAACCGAAAAAGCGATAAAAAATATAGGTTGCCATTTAAAAAGACACAGTTGGGATCCGCCCAGAAAAAATCGAACACCCTGTGTGACCGCCAATATTTTTATTTTGTCGAGCTCGAGCAATAAGGTAATATTATAGAAAATTAGATTCCTATCTGCTTCCTATATAGAGATATGGAACACCGCGCCACTGTTGCAGGACCCTGTATATACATAACTATAAATATGAGGGCAATAGCCAGAAATACGGGTCCGCAGTTAACCCTCCTTTTTGGAGTGTTATATCCACTATATGTTTCATTTTTGATTTGTACATCATACACATTCGATAAAATTCGATACACATTCAATCTTTGAAGGATGATAAACTTTCAATATCGTCAGCAGGCAAATTGAATTCATTTCAAATATCCAAGTAGTCTTCAGCTCCATCTCTTCCATTCATTTGATGCATCGTTTAGATTCTTGTTCTTATTTCTCCTAGTCCTATTTATATCATTGAAACTCTCCTAATTATTTGCTTTATCAGACCCATAATTGACTATTAATTTCAAAAAGAAAAACAACATTCCGATTCATACCTGTAAAAGATGGTTCATATTTGTGGTAAGGACGTTTGTTTGACGTCACAGCAGCATTTTTCAAATTGTTTCTTCTTCAGAAATTAGGGAAGAGCTTGATGAGCAAAATGAAAATGTCTTATTAGACAAGTCACCTTTCTTTCCTTTATGGGACCCATGAGTAGTCGCAGACAATGTGCTCATAATAGCTGAATTCTGGTGAACTAAAATAATCAGAAACAATATACATATACCTCAGGAAAACTAGAATCGTTATTTATCATGAGTCACGATATATTATGAGGTTTACCTAGCAATTCAATTTTGCTGGCGCATCGAAAAATAAAGATTTCTTCTCGACATTTTTTCTAAACTTAAAATGTGTAATTATATATGAATATCCAGATGGAACACAGTCTGAATACAATACTCAATCAAAATTATTTCGAATCTGAAGGAAACATTTATATAAACAAACAAATGGACTAGCGATGGGATTCCCACTATCTATCATTATATTCTAAATATACCTGCAAACCATAGTTGAGAAAATCTTAACACATGATGAAAGAGGAGAATGCTTCAGATACGTTAACGATGGACTGTACATATCACAAAATAATGGAATAAGAATAGATCAAATAACGAAAGAAATCAACGAAATAAATCAAAAATTATTGTTCAGCATTGAGGAAGAAAACAACTCAAAACTTAACTACCTGGACTTTACCATCGGATATAACCATCGGATATAACCTCAACAAAACACAAAATACATATAGTAACCGAGTAGGCTTGAATCGAAAGCATATGGAGTTTAGAAAACACTAAGTTATGAGTTCGAGAAGACAGAACAATGGGATAATTTAAATGGAATCTTTTAAAAAAATACCGTATTTGAACAAGAAACTCAAAACACAAGGAAATGAAGAAACGAACAAGTAGTCAGGGAAAACTATCAATATTTCTGAGAATATTTGAACACCAATATTTGACCTTGATTTGTTGGATGAAGGTTGGAAATTTGGATCGAGTCCTTCGAGCGAAGTCTTGAAAGATGTTATGGTCAGTGTTGAAAGTGCAATTTTGGGCTTACCTGAAACATCGAAAAGGTTTGCAATAAGATTGCGATATTTGGAAATTCAGATTAATACGGTCCCCATAATGAATTACCAATAAACTCATGTTCTAAGATGATTTCAGTGGTGAAAAATACATTCAAGGAGTCTCGAAATTTGATTTCATCGGCTTTGAATAGATGTCTACAGGGTAACAATCCTACAGCTCTCCAAATATACAATCTACCAAAAATTAACAAATATGCTGATATGGTGTGACCATTTTTTCCGTCATAACTTTTCCTACTTATAAATTTTTTAAATGGATAATCGAATAGTTTCAAACCCTCTTCATCTCTTCATCAATTGGGTTCAAGTGTTGTTGATTCACATGAGCTCACAGAGAAATATTTCATCAGTTCAGACCTCCATTGTCTAATATGATATGAATTGATTTGAAATCCCTGAAAGAATCTGTAAAAAATTACAAGCAACAACCAAAAATGAAACAAAAAAATTGAACTATCAGCACGGGCTGAAAAATTAAAAAATTATTAACAAAAAATGAAAATCAAAAATATAAAATTAGAAGATTCCAAACCAAGTTACTTCACGACGTTTCGATTGTTAGTATCCACAATCATCTTCGGGTGATAACTCGACTTATTCCTTCGGAATCTGACAATTTATAGGTCATTCAACTGCCTTCAAGTATCCTCCCTCTACGCTCCATTGGTTTTCTGCGGGATCTGACCGTTTGCCAGGTGTTGGTCCTGTTCCGCTTGATTATAGGTGTCCATATGTTGCGTATCTCTACGCTAGCTTGGCTATATGAATAGTTAGAAAACATATTTGTGGTTTTTTTTGAATTTTTCTTCAAACCAGTGTTTTTCCTTGTGGATCATTTCAGCCTGAGCCCACTTGTTGTTATGTTGATGAGTCCAAACATGCTCTGCTATTCCTGATTTGCGGGTTTCTCTTCGTTGTATATGTTGCTTGTTCACGGCAATGCGAACTTTTAAAGGCCTCTCAGTTCCACCGATGTATGATTCTTCGCACTCGCAGGGTATCCGGTAAATGCAATTCTTCAAATCGCAGTTCGCGATTTCAAAAATTGGCCTGGTTTTCATGAGACTGCTATGAATGATGTTTCCAGATCTGAAGTGGGTTCTGATGTTATACTTGGACCCAATTCTTTTTATCCTTTCCGACAATCCTCTGATGTATGGAAGTACAAGTACTAGTTGTGGCGGCTTCTTTTCCTTGTGGAGATCTTGCTGTATTCTAGCTAAAGCCTTTTCCACCATCACTGTGAAGTAATAATTCCATTGAAGGTCATTTTTGATAATGCCTAGTTTCTCTTCGGGACCTTCCTTTGTATTGCAGAGCCCGAAAGCACGGTCTAGTAGAGTCTTGATGATTCTTCTTCTAGTCGATTGATGGTGGTTGGATTCCTGTTTCAGATACTGTATCGTGTGAGTGGGTTTTCGATATACAGATGTATTCCATTTAGTATCGGCACAAGAAACGCACACAGCGAGGAGAAACCAGCAAATCCGAAATAGCAGAGCATGTTTGGGCTCATTAACGTAACAACAAGTGGGTTCAGGCTGAAATCATCCACAAGGAGGAACACTGGTTTAGGAGAAAAGTCAAAGATGTCGCGTATATATGTTGTCCAACAACGCATTTAGCCAAGCTAGCATAGAGATACGTAACATATGGAAACCTCCAATCAAGCGGAACACGATCAACTCCAGCCAAACGGTCAGCTTCCGCTAAAAACCGATGAAGTGGAGAGAGGGAAGAGGGGATAGGTGAAAGCAGTCGAATGACCCATAAATAGTCAGATCTCGAAGGAATAAGTCCAGTTATAGTTCAATTCTTTTTTGGTAGTTGTTTTTATGTTATTTCATTGTATTTTCAGTTTTTTGCTCAATACAATTGTTTTTTCATCTAATCTTTTTAATTTTTTACAGATTCTTTCAGGGATTTCAAAACAATTTATATCATATTAGACAATGAAAGTCCACACTGATGGAATGCACCACCAAACATTGTCAACCACTTTCAAACCCACAAAGAAAGTTGTGAATATGAAGTTGCAAGTCGGAGAGATTCCAGTATCATCAGATATATCACCGTTATTTCTAAATGTCCCTTATTCAATATTTGAGAAATCTTCTGAAATTGGAATGAGATGTAACACTCGTTTCAAAGTACAGTCAGTTTATCAGAGTACAGAAAAATAAATAAGAACTCTCTGAAATTGTTGGGATCGGTAAATGACACTTATTTTTGAATGTTTTCAGGAGTATGAAAATGATTTCACTTCATCTCCTGGAAACGCCAATATATTTGGTGACATGCACGTCGAGAAAGTGTTCCAGTTCTGGAGTTTATGAGGAGTGCTCGTTTGTTGTTCATGAATGTTCATTAGAAAAAATCGTTTGGCTGTGCTTTTCGTTGAATAGATGTTGCCTGCTTTCTTTGGAACGACAGCTTTCAGATGTCAAAAGCTGTGCAAGCTAAGGCCTAACGATGTTTATTCTTCAACGTGCAACTTCTAGCACTGGTGAGGCGATGTGTAGTGAATATCGAAAATCTTACGTTTGTAATTGAACCATTGTTCACATAGCAGTTAACTGAATGAGTAGAACGAACCACTCACGACTACGAATCAGCTACCAGCAAACTATTGTATCGATGAATCCTAAAAATTTTCAAGCACGAGACTAAAACTACTTCCGGGAAAATTTTTTGACAAATTTATTTATTTATTTATTTATTCTCATGTAACCTAATTACATGAGAAAATCGTTATATATGTATCGTACATTCATAGCCAGTATACAATAAAAGAAACTAAAGCTATACATATGTAATAAGAAAAAAATAAAAAAGTAACTAATCCAAAAATATGACAAAGAAGCTATTGGTTGACACTTAATATATAATTTTTCAACCCAGTAAAAAATTCTCTAGGGGGTTGGACAAAGCTGAGTTCGGACATTAATAGTGTATTATTTGTGACTTTCAGCATCGTTACGATTGGGGTACCTTGAGTCGTGGTGACTAATGGTATTTCAAAAAAAGGGGTTGATCGTGTAATTTTAATAGGGTTTCTTCGGTTCATCAAACTACGTAACTTGGGACAGTTGAGATGATTATTATAAATTTTGTAACATATTGCAATTATTATGTATAATCTTCTATTCTCTAAACTCGAGATTTCAAATTCTTTCCTGAGATCATTAGTTCTCACAGTATTATGATCTGGGTAGACTCCATATTTCTTATATAATATATAAATGCCGCAGTAATCTATTTTGAATTTTCTCCAGATTATTTTTATATATAAAATAATACGGGTGCCAAACGGCTGCACAATATTCGAGTTTGGGTCTCACCAGAGCGTTATATATCCTAATGACTGTTTGGTAATTTCTAAAATGTTTACTTTGCCTCAAAACAAAACCCAAACTCCGTAAACCCTGTGTGTTTTTTAAATGACAGGGTTGAGTCATATCGTACCCCCAAATCTTTAACATTACTTACTCGTGCCAACGTGATATTTTCCATTTCATATGCATACTCTATTTTATCTTTCTATCTTGTGCAAGTCATTACAATACATTTTGACGTATTAAATGGTGACTTATTTTTCACACTCCATTGGTAAACATTTTCAATATCCTTTTGCAGCTTACTACAATCTTGAACACAATCTATCTTTCTATAAAATTTAAGGTCATCGGCAAAGAGTAAATAATTTGAATATTTAATTTCCGCTGATAGATCATTAATAAAAATTAGAAACAATAGAAGCCCTAGATTTGATCCTTGGGGCACTCCTGATTTTGATTGGTACTCATCTGAATAGTTGGTACCGAATTTTACTCCGAACGTTCTCTCATTTAAATATGATGCTATAAATTTGTTAGTTCCTTTAATAGCTCCACATAGAGAAAGTTTATTCAACAATACATCATGATTTACTTTGTCGAACGCTTTTTGGAAATCTGTGTATATCACGTCGACCTGAGAAGAATTTTCCAGACTTCTAAGTACGTCATGACTAAAAGATAACAGATTTGTGGAAGTTGACTTTTTTGGCACAAAGCCGTGCTGTTCTTCATTTATTAAATTCTTTACTTTGTGCCACACTTTAGCATATATTATCTGTTCGAAAAATTTACCAGGAGCAGGTAACACAGCAATTGGCCGGTAATTTTCTATAAGTGATATTTTACCAGATTTGTGTATAGGAGTTACAATAGCACGTTTCCATTGTAATGGAAACTTATTTTGTCTCAATGAAAGATTATATATATAAATCAACGGGTCTTGGAAAAACTCCGAACAACCTTTTATAATATAAGGTGGGATATTATCTACACCAGCACATTTTTTTGGCTTGAGTTTTTTTAATGCTCTGAAATAGTCAGTTACTGTTACTTCGTCTAATGAAAAATCGGAGTTTTCTTCAGCAACGATATTAAAGTTGTATTGGGCCGTATGCTTGCAATATACAGATTCAAAATACTCACCAAAGCTATTTGGAACCTCAGCGTCGCTGAGTTTTATATTATTGTACTCAAAGACCGAAGACGAAGAAGAATTTTTTTTGTTACTTTTTGTATACGTCCAAAATGTGCTGGTGTCAGTTTTAATAGCATTTTCAATATCATTGATGTAGTTATCAAAACCTTGTTTTATCAAGCGTTTGAGATGTTTTCTTTCTGTGTTATATAAGGTCATATAATTGTTTGATAAATGTTTGAGTTTTCTATATTTATTTTTATTCCATAAACATTCTTTTATGTCTTTAGTGAACCATATAGGGTATTTATTTCTTTTTTTGGAAGTTTTTGGAATGACTGTGTCTAAAACCTTATATAATTCTGAATAGAAAAAATCAACAGCAATATCAACCTCATTCAATTGAAATAATGGTGTCCAGTCGATATTTTGAATAGATTGAGTCAATCTGAGAAAATCACATAATTGAAAATTATAATATTTTACTGATTCGATATCACGAGTTTTTCTAATGATCTCATCTGTAGCGAATATTTCAATATACAAGGCAGGATGGTTAATATCCTCCTCTGAAAGCGGAAAGTCTGACTTCGACACATGAATACAAGATGCATTCTCCTGTGTGACTAATACAAGGTCTAATTTACGGTTATTGATATTATTAATTTCATTACAGTTCTCAAAACCATTAATTTCCAGGAAATCGAGAAAAAATTGATGTTTCTCATCCTTATTATTATGTTCTAGATTTGGTAATTTGATTTATGGACCTATATGATTTATAATCAAGTACAATTCATAAGTTTTGCAAGATTTCATTCATTGCTTCACGAAATATCGTGTTTTTGAATAAACAATGCATAACAAATTCATGCACAAATAGAAGGTTTACCATCTTCTGGATATTTTGAAAATTATTTAAATTGTTTGATACTCGCTACGAATATTCAGAGCCAATGTTTCCAAATCTCTCTTCTGATTTTCTTTCTCAATAATTCATAATTGTATGAAATGAATTTTTCCTTCAAATGGAATCTGAGTCCAACAACTGAGTATTCGTGATCCAATACCAAACAGTGCTGTTTCGACAAGTCAACGGCTAATTAGTGGTGCTAGGCTGAATCACGGATGAATCATCGGACTTGAAGTTCCTTGATGTTCAATCCTACAAACGTGTCAGCGATGCCATCTCACCCTATGGAAAATCCGTCTCACTTGATGAAAAAAAAAATTCAATCGACGATAATCAAAGATGAACAAGTATTTCAAAGGCGGTCCTCTACGAAACCAAGCTTCGACGTCGATCGTTGAGATCGTCGGTCGATTAGATTCATAGTCATATTCGAGAATACCAGCGTTTATGATATTCAATACCAGATAGAGCACAAAACTGCATAAAATGCATACAAAAGTGTCATACGCTCATTCGTGCTTTCTTTGATATTTCTTAATTATTTTTTTTATGAAAATAATTGAAACTTGAAGAGCAGAAACTTTTTTGATACTGATATCAAATTCGGTTGTGCTTGAAATCATTCTCAAACATTGTATCAGAATGAAAAATCTATTCGATTTGAATTCTTTCTATTAAACAATATTCTTCATTTACCAACTAGTAAAAGCTACATTGGTTAAGGCTTTCGCAGTCGACATTTTCTGTCCACGGTGAATCATCAAGATAAAGAAACCTCTGAAGAAGCCAGTTACTCGTGATAGCGAAACGTTTCCACCACTGTCCTGAACTGTTCAACCCTTATAAGAAAGATTTACTAACAGCTAATCGTTTGTTTCAGCCATCCTGACGGAAGATGTCACGTAAGGATTAGCATAATTTTGGGAGGACTCAGCATGTTGGCAAAGGAAACTGGTGTCACTATCTTCATACTCAATTTGGTTTACGATTTCTACCTCAACTGGCCTAACTTAAAAAGGTCAGTTATAGAGTTTGGTTATTTATTGGTTATTTATTTGGTTATATTTATATTTAGGTGTAAATCTCTCGGAATACTCTTCAGTGATATGATTTTATCAATAGGACCCTCAGAGGGGTAGATATTTCCTGAAAATAAGAATTTTACACATCCTTCACTTCTTTATCAGCCCCATGCTGTTGGTCAGCCCACAGTTATACAAATCCCTCTATGAAAATCATCTTGGTCAGCCCTACCGAAGGGCTGACCAGGAACGCGATCCATTCCAGTGTATAAGTGGATTTCATGGTGAGGGTAACAAGGGTTTTTGAAACCCTGGCAAATCATGTTTTCAAGAGTTGGACTGTGTTAGTTTACCGGAGAAAAAAAATATTAGGAAAAGAAAAAGATGCGGCTACTATTGACTATTTATATATTTCATATAGTTTCAGTATTATGTGTGATTGATGACTTGTTTATTTTGTGGTAATTCATGATCACTTCAATGAAATGAATAAAACCACTTTTGTCTAATTACCACTAGTTGATTTCATTTATACGACTGATTTCAGGTTTGACCCCATTATCAAGAATTTTTTTATACTTGATTATGGGGTCAAACCCGAAACCGGTTATATATATCAAATCAACTGTAAGTAATTAGTCAAAAGTGTTTTTATTCATTTCATTGAAGTTTCAGTATTCCTACGGATTCTGCGATTGCTTGACACGCGTTATTTATTTTGGCGCTTTCAGAACCGTTAGGATCTTTGCAATGGTCATAATGCTATTCAGTTCATTGGCTTTCCAATATTTTGGTATAGTTAGGGAGTACTTATTTTCCTCATAAATGGGTATATGACGATTACAAATAACATAGAAACCACCTAATTTTAAGTAATTGACCGTTTTCCAATTTCCAACTCTCAAATGGAATCTGATTTTCCTGTGTTTTCGTTTTTATTTCGAATGGATGTTTCAAATTTGGTATATCGATTTAATAACATCAATGTGTGTGCTTTTCTATAGAAAGTAGCAAGTATTAGACCAAATATAATACTTCACGGAACCTTATCGAATTTTTTTTATTCGAGTAGAAATTACAGTTTGTCCAGGACTGTTCTAAGAAATATTCATAATGCATGTGTTTTTTCAAACATTACGATATCCATTTTTAATCACTAGTGGATAATGAAATCGTTACAGATAGGCAATTAGGCAAGTTCGTTGAATATGTCAATTCCATCCACCCGTCAATAAAATGTATCACTGAGAGGTAGGTGAATGATTCAATAAATTAACTTGACTCAATCATTACAAAAAATAACAATGAATATGAATTCTCAATTTTCCACAAACAAACTTACACGGACATTATCATACATATTTCCTCTACACACCCTTACCAGCAAAAGGTGGCTGCATTCAATAGTATTTTTCATAGACTATTGAATATTCTACTGTCTGAGAGTAATTTCCAGAGAGAGTTGAGTTTGATCATATGAATCAAACAAAAACTACAAAAGCAAGACATGGACCAGGTCTAGTCAAATTCAAAATGCGATAACGTCAGTTATAAGACATAAGTTATAAGTTGTAAGATTATCATTTTTAGCTGAACCAACTAATGATATTGTCCGTTTTTTTAAGAAAGAATGCGCAAACTTAGCTCACAGAACAAATAATAGTCCGAATGATAGTCTATTAAAAACAATAATTACAAAACTTCGGTATCGGATAGATCAGGAGTATATGAGCTGACTTGTGGCTCTTACCCAAAACTGTTTATAGGCCAAACATTTTCAGAAGAATTAAAGGCCACATATGTAGTTTTGTAAATAGAAAGACCAATTCCACATTTGCAAACCACCTTTTAGCAGAAGGATATAACTTCAGTCATGAATACGACATGTTACATTTATAAGAGAACAGTTTGAAATTCAATTTTCCAGAATGTTGAGAAATCAATAGATTCAAGAATTCGGGTAATTTACTAAATGATCAATTCAAAAAGTGGTAGAATTGAATTGAGTTCTTGTTTGCATCTAAAATATAGGGAAAAGAAATATTCATCATTATTTGAAAATAGAAACTGGCTGCAATCAAAGAATACGTTAAAAATTGTTATAGAAAGATGAAATAATAT
This sequence comes from Leptinotarsa decemlineata, assembly GCF_025532065.1. Taxonomy (NCBI): domain Eukaryota; kingdom Metazoa; phylum Arthropoda; class Insecta; order Coleoptera; family Chrysomelidae; genus Leptinotarsa; species Leptinotarsa decemlineata. The sequence continues at coordinate 18,463,752 of NW_027412606.1, forward strand.
TAATATTTTTTATTTGATATATTTCAACCCACGTTGTAGTTCAATTTTATTGGATTTTTTTTATTTTCTCAGACTACGTGTGTAATATTTTATTGAAGAATTATTGTCAGCAGTTCTCAAATTGAAGAATACTTCATTCATATGAATGTTGATTCATCCCGATCAAATTTTTTGTGTGCTGAAATATTCCAAGCCTTTTTTACTTTGGTTGAAATGTCTGCTGCAGGTCATAATCGATGATAATATGACGTATTTATCGTCATGAACAGTCAACATAATGAAAAAAACATTAGAGAATCCTGTAAAATCCTCACCGTTAATAAGTTCATTTTATTCAATCTGAACAACATCGAACCTCTAAAACCTGGAAGCGAGTTTTCGAAAAAACTATTGCAAAGAAAAAAAAATTGAAACTCATAACTAATATCTGTTTTACAAATTATATTTTACCTTATGTCGGTCATTCACAATTTCGTTACTGACATGTCATAGAAATATACTTGGTGTGATTTTTACCTGTTTTTTGAACTATGTTATAAAATCCGTAGTGGTGCTGCGGATTTTTGTATAGAATTTATTGGAATAGGTAGACATTCTGAATATCCCCTATTCATTTTTCAAGAAATTCATTACCAAATCATTCATTGTTCAGTATGTATATTCATTATTATTTGTTTACTTTCTGTTTTATTCTGTTTTATTCTATATTTAGTTTGATGTTCAGTTGTTGTTATTAAAACAAGGATAATAAAAGAAACTTTTTTGACTGACATTGAATTTCAATATTTCGTTCTTCGAAACCGGATCAAACCTAGATATTGCAGGTAGAACACAACATCAATTGGTCCTTCGAGCCGGATTAAACCTAGATATTTCAGGTAAAACACAACATTAATTGGTCCTTCTACGCCTTTACCGAATCAACCTATTGAGACATGTCAAAAAATCGAAGGAGCAAGAGATTAGCGAAAAAACGAGAAAAGGAAGCGATTCCTATCAGTAGTGAAAGGGAACAAGACAACATTTCTTCTCGTGGCTTACATTTGGAGCAGAGTAATGACATTGTTGACAAAAACTCCACTTATGAGTACTTGCGTGCAGACAGCAAGAAGAAAATATCACGGCAGGGTTATATTCAAGAAAGGAAATCGATTAAGTACAAGACTAGTGTCGCCCGTTCAGAAAAAGTCAAAAAAGAATTGATGATTCGGGCAGAAATCAAGAAGAAAGAACTGGAGCAGAAATTATTGAAGAAATAACAAGAGATTATTGACTCACAATTAGCCTACGAATTATCACAAATGGAATATGAATCTTTGGATGCATCAGTGGAAGATGAGTCTCCATCATGTGGATCAGGGTCAGTGAATAACAATGGTTCGAATGTTCAAAAATGGGTAAACGAGTTCACTTGAAATGGTAATAATGACACAAAAAATTGCACGCCTTGCTGTTCTCAGGTAAGTGAACCATTTTCTACATTGTAACACGCAGAAATATATCCTACTCCTAAAAATGCAAACAACTGTCAAAATAACGTTAGGAAAAATTTCAATTCACGTGAAATGTCTAGTCAATCAGTTGACAATAATGACATAAAAAAAATGTTGACTAGACAGAGTGTTTCGAAAGACTTGCCAATTTCTAATGGGAAACCTACAGAGTTTTCAAACCTACCAGTTTGAAAATTCTACTGCTTCGTGTGGTTATTCAAAAGAGGAGAATCGAAGCAGGTTACAGAAATGTCTTCAATGTTCTGCCAAAAAAATAACACAAGCATTATTGATACTTCTGCAAAATGTAGATGAAGTGATAGAATTATTGAAAATTGGATTTGGTCAATCTGAACATATTATTACTTTATTACTCGATTCCAATAATTGAGGAAGACAAATTAGATATTTTGATAGCATTTGCAGATGAAGTTGAAAATTTTGTATGTACTGTCCAGTCACTGAAGGAGAATGAACACTTATGTAATCCTTTGCTATTACAAGAACTTCTGAATAAAGTACAGACTTCTTACAAATTGAAATGGGTAGAATATATTACTGAGAAAACAGTGAAAAATAAACTTATTGACTTTTGTTGATGGTTAGGATCCAAAGCTAATGCAGCTTGTCAACTTCAAATTCCACAAATTTCAGATTTCAAGGCTGATAAAGAAAATTACAGAAATAAAGATATCACTTTAGCCACAAAATTTGTTAACAAAACATGCATTTGCTGTAAAGATCCATTTCATGGTTTATTTGCATGTCATGTTTTCAAGTCGTTTTCCGTTGATGAAAGTTGGTCATTTGCGATAAAGAATAAAATTTGTTTTTCTTGTCTGACACCTTTTCATGGTTCGAAAAATTGTAGCAGAAAAAAGATATGTACAGAAGATGAATGCAAGAGAGTATATCATGAGCTTTTACATAAAAATGAAGATAATAGAAAAACAAATAGCAGAAAAGAAATTGATATGTATGCTCTTTTGGACGATGCTAGTACCGTAACAATAATTGATGAAAATCTCCCTGATGATATGGTTCTTGATGGTCCCCAAAAGTCTTTATGTATCCAATGTACAAATAATCAGACAGAAGAGCAGGATGACTCAAGAATTGTTACTTTCGAAATATCGTCGAAAACGTGTAATTCTTATTCGAATTTATATTTGAGGCATGTTCGAATAATCAAAAATCTTTCGTTGCCAAAACAAACTGTCGATATTGATCAGATTTCTTTGAAATATCCTTATATTGACAACAAAATACAATCTATGATCGATGTACGTCCCAAAATTTTGATTGGTCAAGACAATTGGCCATTGTTGGTGAGCAAGAAAATAATTTCGGGGCCTTGGCATAGGCCCGCTCCCACGAAAACATTGTTAGGTTGGGTAGTTCACGAAAATTTACATCATAGTAACGATGATATGAAAAAATTTGTTTATTTTGTGGATTTGAAAGAAAAAGATGAACTAAACATTCCTCATGACCTGGTTAAAGAACAATGGAAAATGGAATAATTTCCTACTTCGAAACAATCTTTATCCAAAGAAGACATTAGAGATCATGGATTCTACAATACGGAGAATAGATGACAAGTTTGGAACAGAACTACTTTGGAAAAAGAATAATCATCATTTACTGAAAAGTAAAAAAATGCCCTAAGAAAACTCGTTTGTACGAGAAGGAGAATACACAAAGATGAAGAGTCTCGTCGAACCACCAAGGGACCAGAATTTTTGTACAAAATTTTGGCCTGTTGTACAAATAATAATGGACAAAAAGTAGACATGGAAGAAAATGATGTACTTGTTCATGTAGATATGAACGATAAAAAAAAAGACTGATCCAAATAAATTCTCTAAGTGGCAAAAATTATTGAGATCAACCGCTTGGATATACAGATCCATACAAAATTGTGAAATAAGAGCAAAAACTCCAGGTGAATTAGAATTATCAGAAATAAAACAAGCTGAGAAAAATCTATTTAGCAAATGTCAAAAGGAAACATTTAATAAAGAATTGAACTCTTTGAGAACTCATGGCATTCTGAACAATACGAGTCGCCTGTATACATTGGATTGGTTCCTTGATGAAGAAGGATTGATCAGATGGGGTGGAAGATTGGATAATTACAAACTTTCAGATAAATATGTGAAAAGATCGATAATTTCAGACCCGAAACACAAAATTACGAAACTGCTTATATTTTATCATCACGAGAAGTTCAATCACCATGGACAAAACACTGTATTCAATAGCACGAGACATAAGTTTTGGATACTACGAATGCGACAAGCTATCTGCAGTTGCTGGGAAACTGCCAAAAGGCTAAGAACAGGAAATCTTTGCCGAAACCTCTGATTATGGGACAGCTTTCAACATGTAGAATAAAACGAACAGTGAGATCTTTTATAAAAACCGGAGTTGATTATTTTGGACCTCTTTTAGTTTCGGTCAAGAGAAGTCGCGAGAAACGATATGAGGTGATATTCACTTGTATGATGACAAGAACAATTGACTTGCAAGATTGCACACGACCTGAGCACGAATGGTTTCATTCATGTTTTTCGACAATTTGGTAGTAGATGAGGTTTTCCGCAAGAGATTTATAGTGACGATCTAGAGAATTTCAAAAGAAGTGACAGACAGCTCCAAAAAGGATTGGAATCGTTTAACCAAAATAAAATAAGGGAACTTCATGCGTTGAAAAATGTGAAGTGGTTTTTTAACCCGCCATTAGCTCCTTTCATAGGTGAATCATGGGAGAGTTTTTGCAGAAGTGGAAAATATTTTGAACTCGAGACCACTTACCAATTTACCCAATGATCCTGATGATATGAAGGCTCTAACTCCAAATCATTTCTTGGTTGGAACTTATCATTCAGCATTACCTTGTCCTGGAACTGATGAAAGAGATTTGTGTTTATCGAACAAATGGAAGGCAGCACAAAAGCTCACAGATGTATTCTGGCAAAGGTGGGCTAAAGAATATCTACCATCTCTAGCATAATGAGATGAATAGCACCAGCAGTGGAGAAATGTCGAAATAGGGAATATTGTACTATTTTATGACGCCAATAGTCCACGGAACATTCGGCTGAAAGGAAGAATTACAAATTTTCACCCTGGGAAGGATGGCAAAATCAGAGTGTTTGACGTTGTTACAGCTTCTGGAACAACATTCAAGTGAGCTGTATCTACACTTTGCATACTTTATGTATTCAAAGAGAAGTCTCCCGAGAATAATCTGATTTAAAGTCATTTCTTTCATTCGAATCAATTACTGCGGGAGAGAATGTTCAGTATTTATATTCATTATTATTTGTTTACTCTCTGTTTCACCCTGTATATAGTTATATTCCGTTTGATGTTCAGTTGTTGTAACTAAAACAAGGAGAATAAAAAAAACATTTTTGACTGACATTGAATTTCAATATTTCGTTCTTCGAGACCGGAATAAAGCTAGATATTTCAGATAAAACACAACATTCATTATATTGTAGATTTTTCATTTGTGATATAAATGTCATTTCTCATTTATTCATTTCTACTCAGTCACACTCCGATTATTTTTGTGCCGGCAGTTTTTCAAATCTGCGCTATTTAGGTTAAGGCGTCCATACCAAATCATTTGAATTCGGAAATCTACCATTTGAAAATATAACTAGCGACAAACAGCAAAAGTATATTGATACTTTCAACTCATAACATACCCAAATGTTTGCATCTAAAATAGCGCAAAAATAAAAGATACTTCGACAAGCTAAATGGAAGAACGCACTATTAGTTTGAAGGTGATTGACAATGTTTCATGTTGAATTTCATCAGTTAGGACTTCCATTGTTTGATATATAAAATGATTTGAAATCTCTGAAAGCAATAAAACCTAAAATGAAATGATAGTGGAATAAAATATAAGTAAGAATAGAAAAATTGAACAAAAAATAAAAAGTTAAGAGATTCCAAGCCAAGTAAATTCACGATGTTTCAATTGTTAGTATCCACAATCGTCTTCGGATGATGACTGGACTGATTCCTCCGAAAGATAACTATTTATGGGTCATTCGAGTACTTTCACTTATCTCCGCTTTCTTTCTTCTACTTCACCGGTTTAGTGTATTTTTTTTGTTTTTTTTGTTCAATTGTTCTATTTTTATTAGTATTTTATTTCACTATCATTTCATTTCAGGTTTTTTTGCTTAATATAATTGTCATTTTTAGGTATTGATTTTTTATTCTTTTTATTAGTTCTTTCAGGGATTTCAAATCATTCTATAAAATATCAGGCGATGGAAGTCCGAACTAATGAAAAGGCTATTATTATCCTAACTAGTAAGGAAACAGTACATTTCCGTACGCGACACAGATATCCGAAAAAGCTGATTTCGGGTAAGTAGTCGATAGTGGGAAAGTATGACTTCAAATCAAGAATTTTTTTACAAGTGAAAATGTTATGAAGCGCTAAAAAAACTTCTCTATGCGGAACAATTCCTGATCTTAATTGTTGGTTAATTAAGGGTGATCCACGCTCACACACGCTTGTACATGAAAACATACAAAACATGAACTTAAAAAAAATCCATCTCTATTATCGGATTTCTGCACCCCGAGAATGTAGTTAGAATATTATTCATCATTAAATGCAAGTGCAGTGTTGCCTGATTGTGGGCTGACCAAGATGCTATCCATTGAAAGTGTTCGTATAAACCTGGGCTTACAAATACACTATTCACATCAGGTGTATACAATTGCACAGCCGCGCCGCCTGAGTTTTGTGAAAGTAGATGGTGTATCAGCTATGTGTATATGGTGTAATTGTCGGCCCAACCAAAAGTTTGCCAAACGTCATTTACCATGATAACATGTCCCTAGAACAGTATATACAGTGGGAAACGTTGGTGAGCCCAAAACCGGGAAGACCGACGTTTCCAAGGGCTGATCAGAGGACGCGTCGTATATTCTACGGGCTGACAAATTACCGTTTAGATATATATATATATATATATATATATATATATATATATATATATATATATATATATATATATATATATATATATATATTTTATAGAAAATATCATTATTATTATTAGCAGAAAAAGCTAAATATTTCACCTGAACTCTATAGTACCCTATTTTCAAGCAGATAGCCATACAAACCCACAGTTTAGGCAGAACCAATAAATTTGCAGAAAAAAGTAATATGAAAGAACTCAGGTAGGTATTCGAAAATCTCATCTAAATTCTATGCACAAGTGTCAGAATTCGTTAATATGGCAATTCTTATAGAAAAATAAACATTGCATAATTTTTGACAGAGCCCAAAAGATAGAATAAATCACAAATCTTTCATTAAAGCAAGTTCAAATTGTGATATTTGCTACATAATCTAGATTAGAAATTAGTCATAAGAATTTTCTGTACAAATTAGTGAATAAGAATAGTCTAAGCCCATAGAAACTAAAGTGGGTGGAAAAAGTGAAATAAAATTCGCGAGTGCCGTGAAAAGGACGCGTATGACGACTTAGCAACGATAGTTGTGTATTGAGGAGATTGTTTTTTGGCAAGATTTTGGTGAATTGAGTATTTTGTACCGGCATTTATAAAATCATCAAAATGTAAAGAAAAACTACAAAAACTAAGCAAAATCCAAGTTATATCCTCTCAAGAAAGGTTCACTATAGCAGGGTAGTAAAATTTTCACCTGACGAGCAGATCCAGAAAAGAAAATCCTGGTTGAAAAACTTCACCACTCCAGACCACATCGTCACCTGCATTTTGCCAATGAATTTATTCTATATCATCGTTCGTGGAGAACTTCCTTGAATTTTCGAGGTATTTATTTGTAGCCTGAACTATTACAACAGTTTTTTTCGAACATTTAAAATCGTGCAAACCAAATAAACTTTCATTTCCTCGCACCAATTTCCTAGAGAACTTTTTTTACGCCCTTCTTTCGAATTTTCAAGTCATCTATATCCGTTATTGACTGCTGTTTGTAATTATGTTTGTGAAATTACATTATTTTCTGTAAAATTTTCCACATAACCAAAGAATAACTCATAATTCTTCAACAGTACGTTCAGAAATCTATCCCGAGCAGAACGCTCTCAAGTTTGTTGAATATTCTGATAGAGTGCGTTCCATTTATAGCTTGACTCGGAACTTGAAATCCTTTGGTTATTAGCATTCAGTTAAACCTGATATTAGCAAGCCAAAAGATAAGTTATCTAGCGCAGAGTAGTGCGCTAGATAACTTATCTATAGCGCTAGTTTGTGTTCATATTTTGAGTGTTTGAATGTTTGAACCTTTATTTATTTGTATAAATATAACAAACAACATATTTGGCGAACCCTTTCCTGGAACCCAACCTGAGAAAAGAGACTGCATGTTTCTTTGGCAGTGACTGAGCTGAGCTATTTATATAGTCTTATTACCTGAGCTGCCTCTCCTGTCTCTGTTATTGTACCTGTATTGTCATGTACCGAGTTTTGCCTCTGAAGTTGAGCGGTCTGATTGCTTGTGCGAAGTGATAAAACGGATCTCCATGTTGATCGTAATCTTTGCGCATCATCCCTCTTGTTCATATTATTAGGTCGTTTTTCAATTTCGATTGCCTCTCTGATTGTTCGTGAGTAAAAGTTTTCGTTGCTTGCTAGCATTTTTGTGTTGTCGAAATTGATGTTATGTCCTGTTTGAAGTACGTGTTGGAAGAGAGAAGACGTGGTGACTTTTCCCTTCACTGCTAGTTTGTGTTCATCTTTGCGAATGTTGATTCGTCTGTTGGTCTGGCCGATGTAAGTCCTGTCACAATCATGGCATGGTACTTCATACACTCCTTGTGATTCCAGTGGTATCTGATCCTTGGGATTACGAAGCATGGACCTTATTGTTCGTTCTGGTACGAACGAAGTTGATATGTTATGTCGGTGAAGAATTCTGCTGATTTTATCTGTTGTTCCTGCAATATATGGTAGTGTGGTTGTTATGACCGGTGTATCTCGAGTTTTTTGTTGTTTCCGTGTGGTCTTGGCAGCCGCTTTTATACTTCTTTCTGAGTAGTTATTCATTTGTAGCGTTGTTTCGATGGTGTTCAACTCTTGTTGTCTGTGATCGTTGTCTGCCAGCCTCCTCGAACGTGTAATGAGTGTTTTTGCCACCGCGTGAATTTGTTTTGGGTGGTGGTGTGAATTTGCGTTTAGGTACCTGTTCGTGTGTGTTGGCTTTCGATATACCGTGTGACCTAATGTTCCGTCTGGCTTTTTCATAATCAGTACATCGAGAAATGCGAGCTGGTTGCCTTCTTCAACTTCTTTCGTAAATTTAATGCGTGGATGGATTTCATTCAAATGATTAAAAAACCTGGACAGTTCCTGGTGACCATGAGACCAAATCACGAAGATGTCATCGACATACCTCAGCCAGAGTTTAGGTTTCAAGGGTGACGTTGCTATTGCTTCGGTTTCGATTTCTTCCATAAAGAGATTGGCAACAACGGGTGATAGTGGCGAGCCCATTGGTGCCCCTTCAATTTGTCTGTATCGTTGGTCGTTATAGATGAAGTAAGTGTTTTTGATGCAATGTTCCGCCAATGTGATGATATGCTCTTCCGCGAAACGTTGTGAAAATAATCCTTATGGGGAGAAAATACACAGAACACGGAGCGAAACCCGAGAAAACAGCTCATCATTATATATATATATATATATATATATATATATATATATATATATATATATATATATATATATATATATATATATATATATATATATATATATATATATATATATATATATATATATATATATATATATATATATATATATATATATATATATATATATATATATAGAATAGTAGTTTTTCGGGGATTCGGTCTGATTAGAATAAATATTTACTCTTTTTAGCTGCCCGAGCTTTCGCTAATGTTTATTAGCTTTATCGTGGGCTGTAATATAAAAAGGACATAATGAATATATATACAGGGTTGTTTGGTAGCTGGGTGCAAACCTTCAAGGGGGTGATACTATAATTTCATTATCATGTGGCGTATTTTCTGGCATCTTTCGAAGCTATAAGTAGCTTTAATCTATCGCATAACTCGTTCGGATCATCCCAATACACATACTCGAAGGGCTTCTCATTATATATCCAACGATGAGTATCGATGGCTTTGGTTTGTAGAGTTCGAAACATAGGTCTTATTATGCCGAACCATTTCCATTTTTGAGTTCCCTTCATGAATCCTCTGGCATTCAGGTGGGATTGTGTTACTTCCAACAAACGTTTATAAGAGGCTTGATCCTCCTTATTGAAGTCTTCAGGTTTATCGAGAAAGATCAAATTATATAGCCCTGGAGTTCCTTTGAATGCGAGTCCTTCAGTTGTAATATTACCACGTTTATCAAAGTCAATGTAGTTTCTACCGAAAACTAATTTAACTTTGGAAGGTTTCTGTCAGGCCTCATCTTTAGATAGTCTGTATGCTAATGCTTTACGTGAATATTCATTTCATTATAAACAAAAACTAGTGTATAATTTATGTAATATATGAGAAAATATTTACTTTTTTGTCGCTCATAAATCCTTGTCGCAACAATCCTCATTTGTACGAATACAATGACATACTTCATAAATAAAACACATAAAAATATATTTGTTTTTTTCTTCATTCAAAATCTCTCTGCCTCCAAGATACAACAATAAAAAGCTTGGTGTTATAATGGTTGTAAAATAGAAAAAACTTCGAGCTGTTACATAAGTATTTATTGATTACATTAAGTAAAATATTAATAATAAATAGATGTAATTTTCTTCAGGAGTTCTTTTAGCTGGTGAAAAAGTCCTTCTGCAGGGCATGGAACACCAAACATATTCCAATTGAATTTTCCTGCTTCAACAATACGTCTTGTGAACTCGTTGTATTTAAAATACGTGTTCTCTCTAAAAAAGTACATGTGTCCATCAATGTATCGAAAAGCACCTGTGATGTCTCCTGGAATTCCCGGAAATATATCGGAAATCCGTTCTCTGGTTGTTATTACACTAGGCGTTTCAAAAAATTCCACGTATGATTTATTGTCATACAGTATGTAACCTTTTCCACTATTAGTTTGGAATATCACATTTATATCGGATGTATTTCGAATTGGATGATTTTCTTTGATTTTTAGGCTAGGAAATAGTGCCACATAATATTTACGTTTATTTTTATCGAGTGCAAATATGTCGCCTGCTGAATTTTGAAAAATTTGGTTAACAGAAACGTTTTCACTCATATAATCAGCAATTTTCTCTGGTTTCGCAGGTATCAACATCTTATTCAAATCCACCTTCCATAAATATTTGTTGTAACCTACATATAGTCTGTGATTTGGAAATTCTAGAGCTTTTGCCAAAAACATAAAATCGGGGATTTTCACATTGCAAAGGTTTTTTAGTTCAGCCTCAAGAGTGTTGGATGTTTTCTTCGTTATTTGGGGAGTATTTGTCGTTGATGTTTTCTTCGTTATTTGGGGAGTATTTGTCGTTGACGTTTTTTTCATTATTTGGGGGTTATTTGTCGTTGGAGTTTTTTTTCTTGAAGTAGAACGCTGAGTTGTTTTTACTGTGGTGGTATTACGTCGACCATATAAAGATTCAATGGCATTTTCATAATCTATTCCTAATTGAATTGTTTTTTTTGGTACCAAGGAAACATAATGGAAGTTTTACTGGCTGCTATGCCCCAATCCAATTACATGCCCGATTTCGTGAGTTAGGGTCATGAGAAAATTTGTACCTTCGTTTCCATCAAGATCCCACGATTCGTCCTTGTCTAAATGAATTTCAGAACATGCATCATCCGAAGGTGGGTAAGCATGAGCTAAAATTCTCCCGGGACCATCAAATTCAGATTGACACATTCCATTACCCATGCAGTCTCGGCGGAATGAATGCCTTCTTTTCACCACTGATATAGTTATATCAGGTTTTTCGGTATTCGTCAAACGAACATACTTAAATTTTGAATTAGAAATATTCTCCCATAAACTGAAGGCTTTTTCAGCATCAAGCCTCATTTTGACAGATGCTTGCGGAAAAGACCATTTGATATATGTTTTGTTCCAGTTACCTTGAATCGTGAAAGCGTTTAAGTAGTGAGGTACGGAAAAAATATAAGTGGCTACCACAACATTTTGAAACAATACTGAATTCCAAAGTCATTTTTTCACTTTTATGTATGGTAGTTGTGAGTATGTGTTGGTGAGATGGTAATGACGCCAGCATGGGGTTACAGAAAAAACATGAAGCACTTAGCTGCAACTTAATTGATAACAATATTTGTTTTTCTTTATTGATGAATTTTGAGACACCCTGTACACATTGAAGTGATGTTTTCAAATGATGAGACACCCTGTATATCTCGATGGCAAACATATTTTTGGTGCTTGGTGTCGACGGTGTCAAGTAGCTTATCACATTTCCTACTTTATCAATAATATGTGCTAACAATGAGAATATGAATATATTCGACTTGGAATAAAATGAAAACGTGAATATTCAAATGTTTATTATTTGAACAAAATCGGCCATTTCTTATTAAATTCCATAATTATTTCTTGTACAACTCTAATCAAAATACATGCTAATATCGTACACACTATAATGAAAATTCCATAAAGCTCAAATTCCATTTGCGACTTCTTTAACGTTGCATGCTCTGAAGCAAATTCCACCGTTTTCGTATCAACTTCACGAAGATCTTGGAATGTCAGCCTCAGTTTATATTTGAATGGAGTATTCTTTGGCACTTTGCTTACAAAAACTGCTAACTGGTTGTCATTGACAAATGTTGAACTCATCAATTCTCATTGTGTTCTATTGCATCTATTACCGAAATTATTAGGCTTCACACATATTGGTACGTTCACATACAAACCTTGTTTATTATTGCAGTTGAAAGCACAAAATTCATTTTCATCATTGGCGGTGACATTATCGATGCTGCGAAGTTGAATTCTTCGTGAAGGATATTTTGTTTAAAGTATTTTCCGATTGAACACTCTGTCTTGAAAATCTGAATCATTCAGCTGCTCCCAAACAATCTTCTTTTCTCCGACTTTCCGTTTGTATTTTTCAGATGACATTTTATCACTGATTATTTCAACTGTTGAACACAATTAACATACTTTCAAACAATGATATTACTCTCTTCCACGATACCGCGTGTTTTCATCCCAACCACTTTTTCCATTTACCACCTAACAGTTGGTAACGTTGCACAACCGAGTCAAATATAATTACAACATCCGAAACGCAAATATTCTATACAAATGCCTTTATAATGTATTACCAAAATAAATAAAATGCATGTTACAAACCTATGTTTTTCATTTTCATGTTCTCAAGTGAAAATTGTGACGTTAGAGTACCCGCAACCCCTTGCCATTTTCAATAATAACAAAGTTAGCTCCCTATGCTTTCAACACTTTTGCAAATGCCTAATTATGTTGCTTTACATCGAGACGAATCCATTGATGTCGAAATTATCGGAATCGGACGACCGGAAGTGAAAACCGGAAGTGTCCGTTTCATTGTAGATTTGGACCCTACACGATATGGCCATTCCGAATTTATCATTACTTTGCTTCTATCTCAATTTTTATAAACCGTAAGTGTTTATTTTTCGATGAATCATACAGATCCGAAACTTTGTTATTTCATATATTTAACATATTATTCAAAGACAATGTCTAGCATGTCGGATCTCACGAAAAAATATCAAACCCTCCTAACCTTTAGTGTTGCGCGCGCACCATCTAAGTTTTCTCTACGTCATCTCCTAATGATGCCAACTTGGATGTTTTTTTACCTGCATGTTAGTAGCCATGTTTTTTTAACGTTGTATATTCCATTCAATTTCCGCCGCCATGTTTTTTTCCTAAATGATGTATTTTGACGCACCCTGTACACTTCGACGCCATATTTGTTTTCAATTATATATTTTGAGATACCTTGTAACATTGAGGGATCGCACTTTGAAACGATTCAACCTCATTAATCTGTAATATTTTTCCACACCCTCATTGACATTTGACAGTTGCACAAACACCGATCCGTATTGACAGGCATCATAAAACCGGCAACTGTGCGGAATGCTAGACTTCTGTTGAACTGACATGTTTTCTCAGATATATTTTGACGTACCCTGTACACTTCGACGTCATGTTTGTTTTCAATGATGTTTTTTACCAAATCAGTGAGTTCTTTCAATCCCTTTGACAAATCGTTGCCGATACGTTCGATATCGATTTATCAGAATGATATGACTCCTAGTTTGCGTTCACTCAAATAATACAATTATCTGTAACCACATTTCTGTTTATCGATTATTATCACAAAAAGAAACTTCCGCTGGGATTCCTTCTTAGACATCTGAATCATACGATCAAAAATAAAAGCGAGTTTATTTGTCATACATCAACAAAAATATGCTCCTGAACGAAATAAATCAAAATTCGTTCACGCGTTTCATTTTATGACTGTGTTTTTAGTGAAAACCTTGTTTTTGGGCCGGCTTTTCACAGCCGTCAGCGACCTCTATATAGACAATCATGTGAAATGACGCCACAAGTGCCACACCCAACTGAAAAAAAATGGCGCGAAATTGTATCTACCACATCCCATGACTCATAAGTGTATTCAAATATAGCGATTACATGGTGGAAAATTTGCTCAAAACTGTATCTACCACATCCATGAATCCAAGTATTTCAAATATATCAAAAGTTTGAACAATTACGTACAAATTTTTATGGAAAATTTCTTTCGTATAAATATTTATCATTTGTAATTTTTTGTAACATTATGCAAAAAAAACCAAACTCCATTTCAAATTTTTTTTGCAAAAATATCACTTTGTATTTTTGAGTACGAAATTTTTGTTTTCGCAAATGTCAGACAAATGCTATCTCAATAGTTCTTCGTCTTTGCTGTCAATTACAATTCGAGTCGATTTATAAATTCTGATAGCGTTCATTGTTTGCGATAATATTTTGCGGTCGCTCACTTTCCATTTCAACGGTCAACAAGTGCTTCCATATTAGGTTCTACACATACACACATTCCATATTTTTTTATGACGAAGTGAGGGAGTCTTATTTTTTCAAAATCTTTTTTTTTGGAGCTCAAAACGACTTAAAACATTATGCTGTCCTCTCTCTGTTTATGGTAGGTCGATAAACGTCTATTGGGTCTCGCTGTCGACTGAGAGAAACTTTGCGAAGTCGGTGGGGGCTGTCATGTTCTGGACGATAGCGCTCGCTGTTTTGCGGTAATCGTTTTCTGCGATCGTGAAAATTTCACTTTGATATCGACGTTTATGTATTGCTGTCATAATATTTCGCTACATTCACTTATGTTTCACTTTGCGAGCATTTTCATTGTCTCTGAGGTCTTTGACCAAAAATTAACCCACATCCCGGTCGTAATCGAGGTCCAAATCGAGGGGCCGAATCGAGTTCCAAATCGAGGGTCCAAATCGAAGTTCCAAATCGAGGTTCCGAAATCAAGCCCAAATAATGCACTCCCTCCAAATTCAAAGACCCACCTCCAAAAAGTCGAGAATCCAAATCGAAGTCCCAAATCGAGGTCCCAACATCAAAAATCGATGGCCCGCTCGAGGACCCGAGGTCCAAAATTTGGGATTTATGACCCCCACACCATGCGAAACTTGGTAAGACCAATTCAAACATTTCTCTAGTACTTTCAAGATCTCACGTTGGCGTCAAACTTAAGGCTCTCGCCTGGCACGCCGACGACCTGGGTTCAATTTCAACATAAAACTTTTTATTTATTCAGTTTCAAAAAAATAATTATAGGCGGCATGCGCGCTTGATAGGGTGACAACGTGACAGTTCCCCCCCTCCAACCACGTGATAACCGAAGTTGACAGCTGACAGTGCTTCCGACCAAGTGATTCAAAATGGCCGACCTGCTGTCGGAGCTTAATTGGCAAGAGTGTAACAAATGGGCGGAGTATGGCTTCGATAGGTGGCAACTGGGGGAGTTGATGGATCCGTGACTGGTTGACCATGTGCGAAAGGGGCGGGGCTTTACACACTGATTACCTGTTTCGGTCAAGGGGTGCTTGATTCTGATTGGCTGAGGGGGCAGGGGATGAAAAAAGTGGAGGGGGTGCTTGATTCTGATTGGCTGTGGGGGCGGGGCTGGAAAAAGTGGAGGGGGGTGCTTGATTCTGAATGGCTGAGGGGGCGGGGCTAAAAAAGTGGAGGGGGTGCTTGATTCTGATTGGCTGAGGGGGCGGGGCTGAAGAAAGTGAAGGGGCTTGTCTATAGTGACTCTATCCGCTGCTGACCCTGTCTTTCAAATTCATATTTCAGAAAGATCACTTGATGCATATGAAAATTAAATAATTGTAGCGATTGGTGACAGAAAAACTTGAATGTGGAATAGAAAAGGTATTCGAGAATTTGCGGTT
The DNA here is from genome assembly GCF_025532065.1 of Leptinotarsa decemlineata. Classification (NCBI taxonomy): domain Eukaryota; kingdom Metazoa; phylum Arthropoda; class Insecta; order Coleoptera; family Chrysomelidae; genus Leptinotarsa; species Leptinotarsa decemlineata. Next base: position 18,479,737 of record NW_027412606.1, read on the forward strand.
TTATGTTACCTACCCTTTAAAAATCTGAGCGACAATATTGTTAAACTCCTCAAAGAATATGTCGAACCAAAACAAACATTTGCCTTCCATTTTGAAAACCCAGCAGTCTCACGAATGTTCAATACAACAATCCAAAATTTACTCAAGAATTCTTCATTTAAAATTGTTCATTGCCCAACATTCATGGAGAATGTAGAAACATTGAACGAACAAAAAGAGAAACTCAAATGTTACCACATTAAAAACACTTGTCATAGAAGTATGAATGAAATGAGGACATCCCTCAGTTCACGATTTCATTGGCCAAAAATGGCAGAAGATATACAAAATTATATTTATGATTGCAAAACATGTCAGAGAAACAAATACGATCGGAATGCTCCTGATATTAAATTCAACCTAACACCTACAACTTCGAAATCATTCGAGCATGTTTCCATAGATACATTCAAAATTTCAAACGAAACTTTCTAAACAATTATCGACACATTTTCACGATATGGTCAGGCATATCCATTAAAATCTTCAACCGGAGTTTTAGTAGTCGAAAATCTACTCAACTTCATTAGCCACTACGGTTTACCACTGAAAATAACCGCTGATTCAGGCACCGAATTCGAAAATAAACATCTAGAAAATGTTTGTGAAATTTATAACATTGAGCTGCATTACACAACTTCAAAAACCAGTAATTTTAATTCACCACTAATTGAACATTATCGATGCATAATGGGAGAAGGAAAATCGTTCACACCTGAACAGCTAATGAAAAGAGCTCTCCTTGGCTATAATAATTCAATACATAGTGTTACCAAATTTACACCTTTCTTAGTAATTGAAGTAATTGAATATTTGGAATACTCCAAGAATAAGTATATGCTATTAGGCATATACTCATGCATCAAAATGCATAAACTTGCATCAACATGCAAGTATATGCATGCACACAAGTAATAAAATACATCATATTCATAAACAAATATATTTCAAAAACAATAGACACTGAAATATTTGACATTTCTACCAATATTAAAAATGAAAATCCAATTCGAAATATTTATTCATTGAATAAAATATTTCTGAATATTGTCATGTTACAAATATTAGAAATGTATTTCTCGAAAAAATGTATACTGAAAAATATACTAAAATAAAAACTTTGTGAATTCATCGCGCTAATTAAAAAATGATAAATATATCATGTCATTGATAGCGAAATATAGGTTCCTCACTTCAAAAAATAAACCCACAAATGAAGTATTTCAAATGAGTGGTATGATGGGTTCTTCAATGAATTTCACTTACTTGAAGTTATCCAAACTTTGCTCACCAGAAGAGTTTTTCTGATATTTGTCCAACATTAACATTCATTATCACTATTTGAAAGTGGCACAATAAAATTGGAATAAAAATGAAATATATATTTTTTTCATAGGTTCCTCAAGAACATTTACAACTTTTAATGACTTGGAGAGCAACCTGCATTTCCTTGTTGAAAAGTACTCATTACGTTTTCAGTTTCTTGGCGCACCTTCATGTATCAGGTACCACTCCGTTTCCTTTTGCACATATTGATACTATCTTGAAAAAGAGTGATGAAAATTATACAAAAAATGTGTCATTCACTTACTTTTCTCTACTGAAGATACATGACTGAAATCACCCTAGTTTAAACATGTACTTAGTCAAACCAACAAATCCCACACACCAACTCTCCTCGGGCCTGAAATGAGGTAATGTAGGTTAAGCATCTAGACATACTTCTCTTAAAGACTGAATATGAAACTCTACTGTTTGAAGATGCAAACGCAAATTATTCGCTGTGCTGCAAATTGGACAGCCTCAAACTATAAATGGTACACTAAACACGAGAGAGTTAAACTTTGGTGATAACACCAATACACCATGCATTACACACGCGAACCTGCCATGTCAACCGCCATGTTAAATCAAATGTCGATTTCAACGCAAAACTGCCAAGCGTTGTCTGTCACGCGCTACACTTCAATTGACCAATGAGAAACGTCCAATAGTTCACTTCCCCATTTCTCTGTTGCAAGGATTTGTCGATTTGTAATTGAATAATTTCAAATACAAAAAGACAAATAGAATGAGAATAAACCGATTTATTGATGCAATTGATTCATTCATTGGCTCATTCGAATATTTTTGTCGTTTTCAATAGTTGCAGTTGGAGCAATTCGTCAGAATATTCGCGTTTAATTCAAAAAGTTATGCATTCGATTAAAATCTTCAAATATTTTTGTTTTTAATAATATTGAATTATTTGAATACGTTAACTTATGATGCACTGTTTGGAACCTTTGGTGTAGTAATAAATATCACTGGAGTTTTTTCCCAACACCAAATCGTTATTTTTAACACCTAGACACGTGTTTCGATCACCAAGTGATCATCTTCAAAGAGGAAGATTAAAATAATTTCAATCTCCAATCTTATAATCTTGCCATATTCATTCAAGCATATTCTATGAATATTCTAAGGGCACGTATACAGTGTCACACATAGAGTCCGCATCAAACGGGATTTTTTTTTGTTCATCTCTTCAAACAACTTTTGATATCTCCATTAGGTTGTGCTTCAAAAATGATGCCAAATGACATGCATATGACCGATCAAGTGATTTTTCTTCCCTGTCAAATTTGACATTTTATCCAAAAAAGGTTCAGAAAAGCAGTTATTGCTTGAAATTTCGAAAATCGGTGGGGAGAAAAGATGATTGTTTTTTCATTTTTTACCCATATACCAATTTTTAGCTCTCTAGTACAAATTTAGTTTTTTTACAGTTTTTCGAAAATTTTACATTTGCCAATTTCTCAAATTTACCCAAACCTCAACAAAGTTAGTGCTTTATGCCTAACTTATCTTTCCAACGCATTTTTATTACCAATTGCAATTCTAAATACAACTTATTTCGCAAAAATTTAAAACACCAGAAAAAATTATGCCAAAAATGATGCAAAGTTGATACAGTTTTCAAAATCAGATAAATATTTCACTTTATTTCCGCTTTTTGCGGAATAGCTTGATACGTAAGCATAATTAAAAAACAATATCAATGAAAAGTCAATAATTTATTCTTTACTGCACTTTTCAAACAGTTAAACTTTGATTTACTAATTACGAAAAATTAAAAAGATATGAATAAAAAGTCGAAACAAAAAATGTAGGCAATAAAATTTTCTATAAAATCGTTTCTGATCACTTTTGACGTATCTGCAATAGAAACCGAGATATTTGCAATAATCAATATAATACTTATAGTTCAGACAGGCTGCAGAAGAGCGGCTAATTCTGTCTGGCAACAGGTATCATAAGACATTCACCGAGCAAGCGTAACGAAATAGATCGATGTTATAGATTGTGAAATAAATCATTGTGTGTGGGTGTTTGGGAGAGTGACCACACTTCACACTTCCCGATTTTCGCGGGGCAGTCCAGCTTTTTGGTGGGTTTGGGTTACAAGATCTTTTTTTGGAACTTCTGTCCAAGGGCACCGAAAATTATGATCCAATGCTCATTCGATTCAGAATGACCCCTAGCAACTTTTTGAGAAATTTCGAGAGAGACTCAAAAAATTGCAAAAGTAAAAATTGAAAAAAAGCGGGGTTTGGTTTTTTGCAAATATCTCTGAAAATATTAGACATCCGAAATTAGGAAAAAGACTTTTGGAGTGGAAAAAAATTACTAAAAAAACAACCTTCCCAAATTCTATCACCAACATTTATAATTTCAATTAAGAAGCGAAAATAGCTCTAAAAGCAGGCAATGCGCGTCCTGTACGCTCTGACCGATATGGACCTTTGTACAATAATAATTATTTTAACCCATTAAATATCATCATTAAGAAAACAACTTCACGAACGAAAATCAATGAAAAAAAAAATTCTCGTGATTAATTTATTAGATATACTTTGGTTAATTAACTAAATTTCAAAAGTTTTGAATTCACATAAAAACCTTGATAATTTTCAAACCAAAAACCTCAATTTTTTTACTTCTTGAAACTCCTCTTGGAAGCTTTTAAAAAAGATTCCCGTTGAAAAAATATAAAAATTTTGATTATTCCCTTTGTTATTAATGATTAAAGACAGTAAAAAGTGCAAAATTCAATTGAAGCAATGAAAAAATTTTCTTTATATTCCAATTTATTTATATTCTTATTATTGAGAGTTACATAAAAATAGTTTTACATAACTTTCAGCTCTATTTGTTTGAAAAATTGTTGTAAACAAATGTATTGTTTATTATATATTTGAAATTTTTTTGAGGGGATTTTTATCAGTAATGAATATTATGCTTTTAAAAAACAAAATCATTTCTCAAAAAAAAAATTATTGCTTAAAAACGCATTTATTGATTCACAATTTTCTTTGCTACTGAATATGAATATTGAGGAATGTTTTTTTTTAATCATAATTTCTATTTTTTTAATATTCTGAATAAAAACTATGTTTTTAATTCATATTTATTTAATAAACAATTTGTTTTGAACAAATTAATTTCTATAATTTATATTTTTTAAATGCTACCAAAAAAAAACAAAAACAACAATTTGTTACTTTTTGTGACACATGGTTTTTTAATTACACTAGTTCTAATATATAAAATGATTTGAAATCCCTGAAACAACTGAGATAAAAGAAAAATTAAAAATGAATAGCTGAAAATAACAATCATATTAAGCAAAATAACTGAAATGGAATAATAGTGAAATAAAATACAAGTGAGAATAAAACAATTGAATAAAAAATAGAAAAATTAAGATGAAGAAATAAAAGTTAAAATGAAAATAAAAAGTTAAGAGATTCCAAGCCAAGTTAGTTCACGACGTTTCGATTGTTAGTATCTATAATCGTCTTCGGGTGATGACTGGACTGAGTTTCGGAAAGATGATTATTTATGGGTCGTTCGAGTACTTTCATTTATCCCCGTTTTTCATTTTTTCCGTGTCGGTCCTCTTCACCAAAACGTCTAAAAATGGCAATTCGTTGTGGATTTCCTTCTCCATTGTGAAACTGATGGAAGGTCTCACGCAGTTAATGTATTTCAGGAAGGCGTCTAGATCAGTATTCCCATGGTTCCATATTATGAAGGTGTCGTCAATATATCTCAACCAGACTCGAGGTTTCTTGTGGGCTTCTTTAATGGCCAGAGTTTCAAACCACTCCATATATATGTTGGCTATGACTGGTGAATGTGGCGATCCCATTGGCAGCTCCTCATCTTGTGTAAAGAATTTGTCCTTCAGTTGGAAATAACAGTTTCGTGCACAGCATTCTAGTAATTCCATAATTGCTTCTCTAGGTAAATTCGTTCTCTCTTTCAGGTTCTCGTCTTCGGAAAGCTTTCTCTGTATAATTTGGGGTGCTTCTTCGACCGGAATGTTGATGTAAAGGCTTTCTACGTCGAAACTAATTAGTTGATCTTCTTGTGTGACTTCAATTCGCTCTAGTCTAGACCGATCATCAGCTCCAGAGATTCGGCTACTCAAAACTTGTCAAGATTTTTTACTTCCCATAATAAAACCATCACAAGGAAAAACATCCTTTTTTGTGAAGAATTCAAGGCATTTTTTCGAACTACTAGAGTCAATTGAAGTCACACAGGAAGATCAACTAATTAGTTTCGACGTCGAAAGCCTTTACACCAACGTTCCGGTCAAAGGAGCACTCCAAATCATACAGAGAAAGCTATCTGAAGACGAAAATCTGAAAGATAGAACGAATGTACCAATAGAAGCAATAATGGAATTACTAGGATGCTGTGCACGAAACTGTTATTTTCAACTGAAGGACGAATTCTTTACACAAGATGAGGGGCTGCCAATGGGATCGCCACTTTCACCAGTCATAGCCAACATATATATGGAGTGGTTTGAAACTCTGGCCATTGAAGAAGCCCACAAGAAACCTCGAGTCTGGTTGAGATACATTGACGACACCTTCATAATATGGAACCATGGGAATACTTCCTGAAATACATCAACAGCGTGAGACCTTCCATCAGTTTTACAATGGAAAAGGAAATCCACAACGAATTGCCATTCTTAGACGTTCTGGTGAAGAGGACCGACACTAAGTGGTAAACATCTGTATACCGAAAACCCACTCACACGAGACAGTATCTGAACCACGAATCCAACCACCATCAATCGACTAAAAGAAGAATCATCAACACTCTATTAGACCGTGCTTTCGGGCTCTGTAATACGAAGGAAGGTCTCGAGAAGGAACTAGACATTATCAAAAATGATCTTCAACGGAATAGCTACTCCAAGGCGATGACAGAGAAGCCTTCGGCTAAAAGACAGCAGGAGCCTCGCAAGGAAGATGAGCCGTCACAACCAGTGCTTACACTTCCCTTCATCAAAGGATTATCGGAGTGGATCAGAAGAATCGGTTCCAAGTACAACATCAGAACCTGCTTCAGATTCGGTAACACTATCCGTAGCAGCCTCACGAAAACCAATCCACCAAAAACGGACTGCGATTCCAATAATTAAATTAACCAGATACCCTGCGAGTGCGGAAAATCCTATATTGGTGAAACTAAGAGGCCATTGAATGTTCGCATTGACGAGCACAAGAAACACACACAGCGAGGGGAAACCAGCAAATCAGGAATAGCAGACCATGTTTGGACCCATCAACACAACATCGAGTGGTCCCAAGCTGAGATCTTGCACAGAGAGGAACATTGGTTTAGGAGAAAATTCAAGGAAGCCGCATACATGTTGTCCAACAACGTATTCAGCCAAGCTAGCGTAGAGGTACGCAAGATATGGAAACCCATCATAAAGTATCATCATGAAACATTTTCAATCACCTTCAAACAAACACATGATTTTTGTGTAAAAAAATACGGAAACATATTTTTCACAAAAAGAACGAAAAACGTCAATAAATAAATTACAGGGAATTATATTTTCAATAATTCTTAACCAAATGCCTCAATTTTACTTTTTGATATTTTTTAGGTGAAGAAGAATGTTTAGTACTAAAAATAGTTATAATCAAGGACCCATTCTTCTTCAGATTCCTCATGAGATTTAGCGTTTTTCAAAATATCAATAATAATTAGCCACTTCTGCTTCTGTTGATTTTCTTTTTATTGTATGTATAGATAATTTTTTTCTTACCTTTCCCAAATAGGGCGCTGGTTGTGTCACAACCTGCTAAAGCGTGAGCAAATAATATGAATTGTTTGAAATTACTATTTTCAGAAGTGGAGTATAATTTGTTGGTAGATTTTTTCGAACTAGTTAGTTTATAAAAAAAAATGTTATCGTCTGTTGTTGTGAGACCAATCAATAAAACCAATAAATCGACGTCGTTGCCAACAACTGCAACTGATTTTCCATGGTTATTCTTCAAGTATATCGCGGTATTGACAATAAGTAAATCATCATCTTCATCAGCTTGCTTTACTTTAATTCCAGTTGAGCTTAGATAGTCGCTCAAATTCAGAATGAAATTGTGTTTGTTACAAATATCTGATAAAAATTTCGTTTGTGTAAATGTAACAAGCATATTTTTTTTTTAAATCTACATCGGCAGCAACATTTTTCTCTTGTCTTCGATATCTTTCGTAAGACTTGACACCAAATTGGTCACTGCTGTATCCATACAACCACTGCATTACTAGTAAAATGAGTAACAATGTATTGACGATAAGATTGAAATAATTCCGAGTATGTTTTACCATGAGGCCAGGTGACTTGGTGGAGTAAAAATCCCCCATCAACGACGAATGAAAAAGATGATAACAATTTATCACTTTCAAGACTGGTTTTGAAAACAATAAAAAAAATCTGACTTTTGGGTCTTCCTCATGAAGCCTGCAAAATCGAATAATGATAGTGAAAATGGCGCTAATTAGTATTCAAAAGCTTTTTCAGTAAGCTCTTCATCGTCTCTAGTTAAGACGTTATGTTGTCTGATGAGTGTACGTTTCTCTTAACGGTCATGCTAATAGGCAAAATTGCCGCTACTGATCAACGGAAAATCATCATTGGATGAGAAATTATTATAATCATTTGAAACTCAAAATAATGTCATTCCAAGTTTAGCCAATTTATATCCTGATCCAGGAAACCCTCTAGTTCCAGTGAATACGTTATGGTTTTAGCAGGATGGAGCATGGAGGCGAGGACCGATTGAATGGCCAGCACGATCACCTGATCTTTCATCATTAGATTTTTTTATGGGGATATATGAAGGGCAATGTGTACAAAACTATACCTTCAGATTTTAATGACTCAATAGAACGAATAACGCTTGCGATTAGGTCGGCCGTGCCTGATATGTTGAATAATGTCAGAAGACAATTTTATTTGAGATTAGGATGTTTCCAAGACGTTTGCGGTTGACTTCGTTAACATCCATAATCATTTTCATATTCTACATTCAATTACGTTTTGCATTACATTCAGTTTTGAGAGTATTTAAAAGCGATAACATCAAAAAATTGAAGGTTATACCTGTCATTCGAAGGGGGCTGAAGGTAGGGGTGACATATTTGAGTAAAAGAATGTCAAATTATAATTTACATTTGACGTCTTCCGGTTTTTTTTTTAAATATATACTGTAACCGTAGTAATGAATGTATTTCATTTGGCTTTTACACACTGTATATATTTAACATAATATTAAAGAATACAAATTTATTTTCCATAATATTTTTGTGACACATGTGTATAACAAATTATTCAATGAGTGAATAAGATGAATAATTCATTATATTCTTATAAATCATTTCTTGCAATGAAAACATTTTACTGTTTTCTGTCATCGTAAAACATAAAATAATATACAGTATATACAAATCATCATGAAATCGACATGACTCCTTGCCTTCCCACACTTTATGTTTGAGGTCATTTTTTCACTTTACTTTTGTCTAATAATGTCTTTAAACGATTTTTTCACAGTTGCAATTGTGTCACAATCATTTTCAAGAGGCAATTCACAAATTGAGCACAATTCACGTTCCATTTTCACTTTTCACGAGTTCAAATGCAAAAAAAAACACTTTAATGAAATGGATGCAAACACTTTCGGGAATGAATATAAATATCACTCGCATTCATTCATATGTGCACCTGGGAAACACCGACAACACTTGATCTATTTCGTAGTGTTGGAGAGATATAGCCGCTCTACTGCAGCCCGTCTGAACTATAAGTATTAATTGATTATTGCAAATATCTCGGTTTCTATTGCAAATACATCAAAAGTGATCAGAAACGATGTTATAGAAAATCGTTTCTGTTTTCGAGATATATTCAAAAAAGGGATTTTTGGGTAGATTTTATTCATTTTCAATCCCCTAAAAGAAATTCAACATTTTTTAACTATAAATCCTTTGAATGTATGCTAAAATCAACTTATATTGAAAAATGCAGGCTTGCCTTTTGCATGGTAATTCAAATCCTCATTTTATTGGACTAAGATGACTACTTCCAAATAATCAAAAATAATTTTGATAGGGGAACAATTAATAACCCAATTTCCTATCATGGTATCTTATTGAAATGACAAAAAAGAAAGTAGAAAAACTCCAACCCCATATCCGTATTAAAAGTGGTATGATAAATGTTATTGGAAAAATCTAAAATTGGTTATTCGGTAGTCTTGATGGTGAACGATACGACCAAAGTATCGCTATTTTAGAATGTAACCAAGAAAATATGAATAATGAGGTACCCACCTAAACATGTAAATCTCTCTGTCCAAAAAATTAATCAATCACTATAATAAAACTATCCACATTTTGAATTCAAATGAAAAAAATCAGAAAACAGTCTAAAATCATTTCAAGTTGCAGTTCAAAAAACATTGGCGACCTGATGAATTACATTAATTTTCAGAAAATAGTTCCACAAATAACCCTTGACTGCCAAAATATCATAACTTTTATCGATAAATTAGAAGATGCTATCACATTTGCGAAGTTAAATACCTTACATAATTCAATAATACCTCGTTCGGAACTGAAAGAAATAATAAATCATTTACGCAACATCTACTCTGATTCAAAAATCCCTAAATTTGAAAGTATGTTGACATATCAATTCTTTGGTGCACAAGTAACTTTTTCAAATGACAGAATAATTTTCGCAATACATGTTCCTATTGACCACTATGCACAATATATAAAATTTTCTATTGATATTATGAAGGAAAACAAATATACATACCGACGAATTTTTAGTGAACAAAGCAAAATTGACTTTAGTAACAAATTGAAGAATGAAAATTGGATTGAAACGTATAGTCACAGTATCTCCTCAGTCGATTTGCAATGGAAATCGTTCATGAGCAACTTTATCAACATCTTCAATGAATGTTTTCCGCTTAGATACATAAAAACTAAACCATACACCCACAAACATGTATATATCGATGATAATGAAGAACTGAGCCAGTGTAAACATAATCTTGATGTATTGCTAGTTTTGTCTGGGAATAATCCAAATTTCAAAGATCAGTATAATATTGCTAAATCGAAATATAACGAGTTGTTAGTTAAAGCCAAAAAAGATACGTACCATAAAAAACTGCAACGTACAGATAACAAAACTAAATGCATGTGGAGCTTTTGCAATGAACTTACAGGTAAGAATAAAATTTCTCATTGTCGAATAAAAGGGAAACCACAAGAGGTTGCAGAAGAATACAATCTATTCCTAACGAATACTGTACCTAATATAATAAGAAATATCCCAGATGTACCATTTCAGTGTAATATAAATGAAAACAACCAGTCAATTTTTTTGAAACCTTTGTCTATGGAAGACTTAATTAATTTATCACGCAAGATTAAGAATAAACAAAGTAGCGGGGATGATGGTATACCTTCAGCATTAGTCAAAGAAAATATTCCTAACATGAAAGAAAACAACTCTTTGAAATTTGGCATATTCCCAGAACAACTGAAGGTGTCTTTAGTTACACCTATATATAAAAACGGTGATATAGAACTCATGGAAAATTATAGGCCAATAAGTCAACCTCCTAGTTTCTCAAAATTGTTTGAATTAGCATTTTCTGAACAACTGATAGATTTCTTTAATAAATGTAACATTTTCAGTAAGAATCAACATGGTTACATCCAAGGTAGATCTACAATGTCAGCCATCTTCCAATTCACTCAACATGTATTGAATTTCATTGAAAAAAAATATTTATCTTTAGGAATGTTTTCAGATCTTTCTAAAGCATATGACTGTTTGGACAGATCTCTTCTGATGTATAAATTAGAGAAGTATGGAATTAGAGGAAACGCTTTGAAATGGGCTAGTTCATACTTGAATGGTCGAAATCAGAGAGTTTCCATTAAAAGTGAGGGAATGATTTATAAATCACAGATAATTCAATCAAATATTGGAATACCGCAAGGTAGCATTCTCGGACTGATTCTATTTATAATCTTTACCAATGACTTATGCTCAATGAATACCAGAAATGATCAGTTCATAACAAGCTATGCTGATGATACAAATATATTGATTGGCGGTGAAAATTTCCCAAAAATCATAGAAAATACTTAAAATCTCTTTAAAAAAACAAAAGAATGGTTTGATAGCAACAAATTAATTCTTAACGAATCAAAAACCCACACAGTATTGTTTCGCTCAAGACAGTTGCAGTTGGAATGTCCACCGACAATCAAAATAGCTACAAAAGAGAGAGAAATAACATCAAAATCAAAGTTTCTTGGTTTATATATCAATGAATTTCTGACCTGGTCAGAACATATAGAAGATCTATGTATGAAACTCAATAGGGTGCTTTATGCTATAAGATCTCTCAACAAATATCTCCACCCAAACTCAATGAAAATAATATATCATTCCAGCTTCGAATCGGTGGCAAAGTACGGAATTTTGTTTTGGGGATGTAGTCATGATGTTCAAAAAATTTTTGTAATACAAAAAAGAACCTTACGGGTTATGTTAAACATGGCCTACATAGCATCATGTAGAGGGTGTTTTCGGAAGAATAATATAATAACAATTTTTGGCATATATATATTTATGAATGCTTAATATATTTTTTCAAAAATAAAGATACCTTTTTGACCTATAATATTTCACACGGGCATGAAACAAGAACGAGAAATATCATGTATCCATTACACAGACTCTCTATAACAGAAAGTAGTCCTCACTACATGTGTATAAAATTTTTCAATAAACTGCCAGATCGAATAAAATCAATCAATGGCATCAGCAAATTCGAAAAAGAAATTAAAAAAATTATTATAGAAAATGAACCATATAATACTGGTGAATATTTTAATTGTAATTTTCCCACCTGATAGGCAACTCTATATGTCTTCAATATATGTTTATGAATATTTTTGCAACATATTTCATATCTACTTTATTATTTAATTTTTTTTAGATTTTATATATACAAATGGTTAATGTTTTTCACTGTGACGCCTTTTCATTCTATGTCTTCATTACTGCTTCAGCTGTATTAGTCTGCATTTTTTGAAATAAAGTATATTATTATTATTATTATTATTGTCGAAACGAAATTCTTATGTTTTTCCACCTTTATTCTATCATTCAAAATCACAGTATTCTCATCCCAAAATACCCCTATTTGGCAAACCACAATATTCAATTCGAAAATAGTCCATGCCCAGTATTAGAGAAAACGTATTATTGTCCAGAAGATTACTTTCCCGAAAACCAATGCACATCCTACCTAATCTAAGGCAAAGTCGCCGATAATTGTCAGCCTCTTCCAATCAATATGGCAGAGTCAATTATCAAACAAATCACTCAAGAAGAAATCCTAGTTATTCCGATACAGAGCGAAAGAATATTTTCCAAATGTAAAACCGATCGATATTTGGAAATAAAACCGTCCACCCTAGTCAAGATCCCGAAAAATTGACAAATTGAAGTGAGAAACAAGATTTTCTCTAATAACGTGGAAATAGGAACAGGCAAGCCACTGATCTTACCTAAAATTGAAATAAAAAATATCGAGAAGTCAACAATATATTGTAGCGCTCTAAATTCCCGCTTCAAGATAAGTTCACAAATAAATAACAAAAAAAAAAATGACAAAAACAAAAAAAATATCTTCCCCTATGTCAGTATATTATTATTATTCTGGACAAATGCCACTAGCACAGTGAAGACGGGGTGGTCCATAGAAGGTTTTCAAGGGCGCCACATGATTTGATTGCCCAGAATAAAAGATGGTTATAAGTCCCGACAAATCATGAAAGGTAGAATCTTATATATATATATATATATATTCATAAAAAAAGCTGATGACACTACAGAATATATTGTATTCTTATAGTACAAAAAAAATATTCACCTAGTTAACAACGGATATAAAAATAATAACAATAAGGCCTATTTAATCACCAGGTCCTAAACAAAATAATCATTAAAAAATATATTTTGGATATGTAGCGGAAATTGTCGATTGAATAACCATGGAATCAAACCCCACTCTAACCCAAAGCTTAAGCTTAAACTCAGGCGCAGGAAAAATAAAATAATGATAAATACGTAATTTCCGCTTTCCATGAAATAATTAGTGGTATAGTTGATGAATGGATCTTAATAAGTATATCACTAGATCACAAAAAAAATTCTTAACCCTCTTATCTAGGTACTTGCGTGCTGGGGCATAAGACGCTGACTCCGTTTCCGGTAGGTATGGCTCAAGGTTATATCAAATCGTGTAGATCAAATCCCAAGCCAACCAAAAAAAAAACCCTTAAAAAGAAAAAAAGATGATCAGGAACTGACTCCCTTTTTGAATTTTCAGAGAACTAGTCAAAATACTGAGTCCTGTTTCAATGTAACCCTCTTAACGTAAGCAAATTATAATTAAAATTATAATTAATTGAGAGTTCCTTATTCCTTGTGTAAAACCCAAAAATTGACCCATATGAATCACTCTGTATGATTTACTCAATAAACCCCTATTCCAAACTGAGAAATTAAAAAAAAAATATTATCCTTGTTCTTCTTACATACTTTCTTAAAATCCCTTCTGTGTTAACAAAACAAGAACAAATTATTCAATTATAAAACCAGTGATTGTTTGAAAAAAAAAAAAGTGAAGTGAATTCAAATATGAAATCCCCAAAATGTTTCCCAATAATAATTAAATCAAAAACAACAAGAAATATCTGTATCACCCTATATGCAACTTGATCAAATATCGAAAAATATTTTGTAGATATTATTTAGCGAATTATACAAGTCATTATTGAGTAAAATTTATAATAAAAATCAATAAATTAAATTGTACACGTAGCTGATCTTGTAATGAATCTCAAAAAAATCGAATACCCACAACTTTATATTATAAATAATCAAATGTTCACTATATAAATCATGTAGAGCTAACTCAAGAAGTTTGAACAAAAATGTGTATTTGATTCGTACTGTAGAAATTTCAAGGTCAACTAAATTCTGAAAACATTTACTTGGTATAATTCAATTACCAAAAATAAAAAAAACTTCATTATTTTTTTTCTATAAATAGAAAATTGAAATAAAATAAAAGAACTTGATAATTTTTATTTCATATGTGGAACTGGGAAAAATAATGTAGTGAAATACTGTACTATTCTTACCTTCTCAGAAGGGTTTTATTTGTTTCTTCCAAAGAGGAAAAAAAAAGTAGACCAGCAAAATTCCTGGGCGTTGGTTTATTATTTTTATTTTGTCCCAAATAACACCTCCAACTCACAATGGATCGTTTAAAAAGAATGGAGAAAATTCTCAACTTCCCTTCTAGTGATGTGAACACTTTGAGAAATCCGTCCCAATAGGTGTAACTGGAATTTTTCCACCTTTGTAGTTTTTTTTTATAGTAGCAGCAATTGAAATTGAACTGGATGAAAAAAGAGAAAACGAATGAAGGTTACGAATAGAAAAAAACGTTTTGGTGTGGCTTACCGGCTCCGGTCAAATAAATCCCTTAAACGGTTCGTGATAGTCCTCAACAATAACTATATCAATGACCAAAATCAAAGAGGCACTTCAATCACTATTTTGATATCAGAAGTAGAATCCCCAACGTGGGTAACAATAAAAATTGTTGCACTCCCTCAACCGTTAGACCTGCCTGTCGTTCATAGTAGTTGTTTACAGCTGATTCTCGGCCTCCCCCCACCACTATGACGTATTAATTGCTTTTTTTATTGGTTGTTGTTTGGTGAAGTCAAGGTGATGTGACCTTGAAGGGTGTGGTGTATGGATCGTTCAGAATTTTTTCCCGGTTCTAATCCTCCCCCCACCAATATGACGTGTTATTTGCTTTTTTTGTTGTGCAGTGAAGTCAAGGCGTTGTGACCTTGAAGTGTCTGGTGCATGGATCGTTCAGATTTTTTTTTCATATGAGATTTTGTGTGTGTATGTGTGTGTGTGTGTGTGTGTGTAAGAGAATGCACGGTACAGGGTTTCATCATGTGCTTGTTTGTCTATGTACAAACATACGTCTGCATACTTCGAAGATCCTCCAAGTAATGAATGCTCCATCGGAGTGACGTCACAGCAATAACCGTTCAACGGCTAGAAAGCGACATGTTCACTCCACGACGTGTGGCAGAGTAATGCGTATTCATCGGTCTGCCCTCACCTTTCCCGAAGCGATGAAGGTTGTGACGTAACGCATTGCTCTAGCCCCGCTATCGATGGTGACACCACGGCAGCCGAGGACCGTCTGCCTAACGTCTACCCTCTCCGAGACTGCAATGACCACTGCTTGCTCGTACCGGCAACTGTTATCGCATCAAGTTGGGAGATGGGCTTGGCTGTGACGTCAGGCATCTCTAGTGGATAGCAACTAGCAATGTGAACCTTTCACGGTTTCATGGTGGGGGTGACTCGCACTGTTTAATATAAAAGAAATGCCTGGCACACTATGAAATCAGTAGACGAATATATCTGCAGCAGTTAGAAATTGGTAGAGTGTTATTCAGTTCGTAATAGAAGGAAGACGGTGAGTGTATTTATCTGTTGGAAATTGTTTATATTTTCATATATATTTTCATCATGTCCGTTTCAAAAGTGGACTTGAATGAAATTATTAATTTGATTGTACAGGAGGTTGAAATACTAGAGCAAAAGGCCTTATCATCATTGCCAATTGATGAAGTGTTCATAATTAAAAATATGTCAACTTATTCTAAATGATAAATTATTTAAAACATGGCTACCAAAACGTATTTCGTTGCAATTCAGTGATGACGATATATCTTGTATCAACTCATCAGGTGGTAAATATACGATGATGTATTTAGGACAGAGCCAACAAAGTTTTGCTGGCATGAAAACGCGATCTCTAGTCAAATTCAATATGATTGAATAATAGTAATAATTTATAGTGAATTTCTTTAGGTCATAGCTCACGAAGTTTTTTGGTGTGAAAACGCTAACTCTAGTCAAATTCAATATGATTGAATAATAATAGTAATTATAATGAATTTCTTATTGTTTTATAATATTCATATATTAGATGATAATAATTATATGGAAATATAAACATCACTAACTTAGTTGAATACACTCACTTTGTAACTACAAGTAAAATGGGAATGTGAGTATTATATCACTGAAAAATTGGAGGTTGCTTATTGTTTTTTTTTTATTCGACTTCAGTTCCACCATTTAAAGATGTGGATGCAGTACGCAAGTCAAGATTGGGTCGATGTTGTAGATCTCAAATCATCGGTTCAACATTTGTCGTCTAAATTGAAGGTGTTGGGTGATGGAGCCGAACATGCAAGCAATTATGATATGAGTGTATGCTATGATGAAAAACAAATCGAATTATGCCTTCGTGATGCTGAGAACTATTGAAGTGGTGCAGAAGTTTGTAACAAATTTTTGGATAATGAATTGGAATTGAGGTTATGATTGAACTGAACCTAAGAAGATTCCTGTATAGCCTCCAACCATACTTGCCAGAATGGATTATTCATCACTTTGAATTGAATGATGAAAATCGAGAGGAAATTGAAGATGGTCGCGAAAATGATGATTATGAGGAAGAAGTTATTTTGGATACTCTGTATGTTCCTGTAAATCATAAATAATGTCAAATAAAAAACTTTGTATTATTTTCATGTTTTATTTATTTAAATCTCATGAAATACAATAGAAAATGATTACAAAACAATAAATATGATATAAAATACAATACATGATATAAGTCAGTTACAAATAAAAAGTAAAAAAAAAAGAGAATAAAACAGTACATGATAGAGTGAAAAAAAAGTGTCAATATCTGCTATGAACTGAACCATCCAATGCATTGTATGTTAAAACTGTATCATGCAAAATTAATGCATATACTTTAGTGTTGTCTGGAAACTTGGTCTTCCTCGTCTCAAACTCAATCTTTATATCAATAGTTGATGATTTTGTTGCATTCGGTTGATGGGAACAATCGATGACGAATAGTGGATTCTCTCTAAATTGTCCAATGTCCATCAGAGGTCCACTCATATCTTTATCATTATAACTTCGCTGGAAACTCTCAAAAGCATAATAAGCAGGAGCATCAAGTTTTTTATCGAAATTCAAATTCCAACGCTCATATGGATAAACTTCAGAATTCAAGTATACTCGAATACTATTGATATCAGCAGTTGTGAATTTTGTAATATCTTGTGCTCTATCTTCAGATGTGGTAGTACTTTGGAATGCGATGATGACAAAACGAGGAGTTTCCAATGCGTTAGTTGTTTTGATGGCCCATATGTTTGAAGAAGTCCCACGTAATGATGGTAGTTCATAAAGGTCCCACATACGATACGCCAACTTGATTTTGGCATTCAGACCGCTTTTGTTTATTCTACTCAAAAGTTTAAGCTTGTGTTTATCATCTGGTACAATATGTCTTATTTTCCATTCGATTTTATTTATTTCCAAATCAGCATCAACTTCACCTATATATGAGTTTTTGAATGATCGAGCGATAATCAAAATCAATTCCTGTTTGGCATTCAAGATACTTTTGCTGTAATCTTCAGCAAAACCCATCAAATATTTCAGTGGTAGTTTTCCACTAAAAACATGACTGTTTGTATCCAAGATATCTTGCTTCAATTGTGAAATTCCCCAACCAGATGTCAATAATGTGTTAGCATGAGATTGTCCAAATGATATCATGGTTTTCATTGTAGATGTTATCCCAGGTTTTCTAACAACAGCCACTTGTTTACCACCCATTTCATAACGAATTTCGTCAAAGAGAAATGCAATTGCATTATTCGAGAAATAGCATGTTTTGGCTACATCTTTGGGGGTGAATTCACCTTCTATGTCAATGAAGCTCTCGGCAATATCTAGTATAACATCTTGATTATTGATTGCAATTCTGATTTCATCCGAATTCCTGAATAGCGGTGATCCATAGGGCTTATATGTGTGCTCATGTAAACTTATGAGAGAATGATCGAGGACTGGTTCATTGAATATATTCAACTTTTCATTGTTTGTTTCGAGCACCATTGTTATTTTCTCACTTTCAATCCAATCGATTTCAAAAATTTAAGATCACTCACAGACAGAGCGTTATGTGCTAACTGTTTAGCATACACTTGTGGAATGAGCTTCTTTTCATGCACACCTTTCTTTTTGATAGTGCAACTCGTTTGGGATTGTTCAATGCGATTTTGTCTATCATAAATGAAACCCATAACAACAGATATTCGATTTTCTTCAATTCCAAAATAATGAAAATCTCTTCTTCACTTCCAAAATCGATAAGGTTATTTTTTTCATCCAAAATACGCACTGTAATGTTGTGAATCAATTGACGACCTTCTGGACTGACGGGCATATATATAATACTGTGTGGTTCTTTAGTAAGATTGTAGCCAGGTTCAACATCAATATCGAATGAGAAAAGAATGTGGGATTCTTCACCATTTATATATGAACCAGATATTATATTGCAATCTAAGCGGATAAGTCTCACAGTTGTAATGTTTATTGGTAATGATGATTCATGTATATGATTTGGTGAAAATATTTCATGAGCGAACTCCATCATTTCTGCTATTGAGCGAACTCCATCATTTCTGCTATTGAATTTGGATGTGTCAGATCAATTTCATATTTGGATCGCATTTCACATTTGAATGTATTATTATTGGCGTGTAGATAGAAAATATCATCTGCAACGACATCATTTGGTTTTTTATCATGAAACAATCTGAACATGATATGTTTCTGTATGACGGCATTGATCTCTTCTATTTCATAAGCACCACATGAAATTTCAATTTTCAACTTTTGGGGTATCGATGAGTTGTCATTACTGATTCTAAAACTAACTTAGTTATTAGCTTCAGTTATATTATTGATTGTATTGCATCCATAGAATCCCAAAAGTCCTAATCCATAACGACTGTTCCTATCCAATTCAATTGGTTGAAAAAAATCCGCACTCAAGACACTTGTCCCGACAGCTTGTAGCTTGAACTTTCGTGACATGACTGATGAATATTTTGAAACACGTTTCAATTTATTATTGTACACAGCAACAGCACATTTGAGACAATTTACACTTTTTGGAAGGTGTTGTATTGTAATAAGTATCATTTTTATTGATACCAATATTCACATCCTCTATATTACAAATACAACACATAGATTTCCGAGGTATAGGACCGTCATTAACATCCGATTCTGAATTTTGATCGTGGTGGTGGTGCTCATAACAATATCTATGTTTCATTATATCGATGTCATCTTGCAGATGCTTAGGTAACTTTTCCCAAACATATGCAATCTCATGTGCAACACATGCAAGTATCACTTCCTTAGGCATATTTGCAAGCATCACTTTATCCATTTTTTTCAAGGTACCATATTTTGAAAACATTCTAAGTGAAAACCCCATTCCCTTGATAGCCTTCCGATCCAGTTTTGGTGTTGAATCCATTTTTATTTGGAAAATTATTTAGAGAGAAACTGCAAGCACAAGTGACCACAGAGAACTGTATTAAATTTCTGTTGTCGATCATAGTTATATTTGATTTTTACATTCGAACATTTTCGAAAGAATCGAGTCAATTCCAATGGTGGGGGTAGATCTCCAAAACTATCAAAATATGAGACTTCCTTCCCGCATTCTTTATAGGCCACCCAATGTATTCCTGATCCACTTATTCCATCTAAATTAACAATAGCTGTCTCGTTTTGTTTTGGACCTGAAGATGGTAATCTATCACGCATAAAAACACTACGAAAATGTGAAATTTTCATTTTTTGTGCATAATAACTGAGATCGAGATCAGTAAGAGGCCTCTGAGGTAGGGGTTCAATTAGTTTTTTGTTTTGTTTGTGGCTTTGTATGGTTTTAAATATAGTCCTAAACCTTTAAGGTATGGTTTGAGATATATTCCACTTCCGCGTTTGCCTAATGCTACAGCCTCCATGGTTTTATTGTGACGATTGGCTTCCATTAAAGCCGCTCTGCTGGCTTTTGTCGAATTCACGGCCTTGGTAATACCAGCAGCGGCTCCCGCCAAACTTCCTAGTGCGGATAGTCCAGCAAAAATTGGTATCAATGGTAAAAGTCCACCGATCTTGGGAACAGGAATTATGCGTGGTGTGCGGATTTTCTTCTTTCCACCGGCCGCTTTAAAGAATTTACGTGCCGCCTGCATTGCCACAGTGATAGCTTTTTTGCTATTATTCGTCAAAAATTGATTCCCACCAGCTTTCTTCAATACATTTCGCACTTTATGGACTATCCCAGCACCAAATGCAACTTTTTTAATTTTATTTTTCTTCGTTTGTTTCCTCTCACATTTTTTCTTATTGGTACTACAACCCATGCCCATATGTCTTTTCGCTTTCATAATGTTGGTGACAAGTAATGCAGCTGCTCTTTCCCCAATACTCGCGTCCTTCGATTTAACCCTATCCCAAGCGCTGTATTCAAGTTCTTTGTCGGCTAAATGTCTTGCTGCAAGATCGGATGGATGCTTAGAATATTGAATATCGTGTTTTTTGCATTCAATATCTAATTTATTGATTCCAGGGTCGTTACGAGCTAAACGTTGTTTCAATTTTGTACCCGGTCCACAGTATTGATAACCTCCGGGTAGATGTAATTCGAAAGGAAGTTTGTTTATTAAATCATTAACAAAACCACAACCTCTTTTAATTTTACGATCACTTTCAATACGTCCGTATCGTTTGATGGTACACATTGAAATGAATAAGCTAATATCATTTATATAGTCTCCAACCACGGCACGATGCGCATTGTAAAACAGAAAAAAAAGTTTGCTGTAGATAATCTAGATGAGAAATTTGGGTGTGGATTGAATGGACAAAGGGTATTCAGACATGGTCCACTACTTCCATCATCAGTTCGAGGACTCATTATAGAACCTTCAAATTGTGGAAAGACGAATGCAATGATATCACTATCAACACATCCACAAGGACTGAGATTTAGAAATGTGTATCTCTATTCGAAATCACTCAATCAACCTAAATATCAGTACTTGCGAAGTGTTTTGGAACCTATAAAAGGATTAGGTTTTTATACATTCAGCAATAATGCAGAAATAGTGCAACCCTCCGACGCTAAGCCTAATTCTGTTTTCATTTTCGATGATGTGATATGTGAAAAGCAAGATATTATTAGATCATATTTCTGTATGGGACGTCATAAGGATGTTGATTGTTTTTATCTAGCACAGACATATTCACGGGTACCCAAACAGTTAGTGCGTGACAATACCAATTTCATTATAATGTTCAAACAAGATGAGACGAATTTACATCACATTTATTCAGATCATGTTTCACCCGATGTAACATTCAAACAATTCCAATTGATGTGTGTTAAATGCTGGGAGGACCAATATGGATTTCTAGTCATTGATAAGGATAGAAAAATAGATGAAGGTAGATATCGCAAAGGATTCGATAGTTTTATATACCCATGATCTTGTTTTTGGAACTTATTCGATCACTGAATATTGTAGAGGTCACTTCATCAGCGAATTAAGCTTTAATTCAAAAAAGGGCATCATGAATACAAAAAAAGATTCTGAAAATAAAAACAATGAAATGAATTTGAAACGTCAACTAGTAGAGACAACAGAATCTGTCAGGCAGAAATTCAACTCTATCAAGAATGATAATATTGAAAATCGTACGACACTTGAAAGATTGTATGAGCCCATAAAGAAACCATTGAATGTTTTATCATCAAACGCTATTTCTGATTCACCAGTGTTATCACCAAATCATGGAACTGTTCAATCTACTTCAAATTATCCCATGAGTACTCCAATAGGAAGAAAACAATCTTTTGGTAGTGTATCATCTGTGAATAGTGACACGAGCACACTTCAAGACGATATGAGAACAACTCTATTCGAAACACCATCATCGTCCCACATCGATTCCTCGGATCCTGACACCTCACCTGATATGAATGAAAGTGGTGAAGATGTTTTGATGAAACATTTGAATAATGTAAAATCTAGAAATCCAGCATATGATGGAACATTTGGCGTACGTATGGATCCTATTACACGAAAGCTGAAACTGGGAAGTCTAGTGGTGCATTTCAAAGATGGAAACATTTCATTTTGGGATGCTAATAAAGTGAAAAAATATGAATGCGCAGGTAGTCCAGAATTGTATGATATGATCTTTCTGAAGAATCCACAAGATGTTGATAATAAAGAAACTCGTCAAGTATATTCCAAAATATTGAAAATAACGAATGCTCCATATAAACAATATCATCTGAAGAATGGTTTTAAAAATACAAATTCTAAAAAATTTCGTGAAGTTATCAAACCTCTATTAGACTCACGACAATATCCAATAAGAAGTAGAAGTAAAATTGGTGGAGCACTCAAACGAGTGAAAATGGAGAAAATATATAATTCTAAACCTGTGAATTATGTGTACTGGAATTCACCGAAAGAGTTAGTTGCTCGCCTACGACTATTGGTAGCTTCAAAGTCAGCTGGACATACCGGACATGATAATGAAATAATTTCAATAATTGAAGAATTACGTGAAGAAGGTATAATATATTAACATATTAACATGTGATAATCACTGTCACATCATCATTCAATGCAGTAACATTATCACCTTTTCTCTTTAATAATATTGAAATAGAATGACTAATGAAATAAGTGATGTCAAACGACAAGTTGTTAATGAATTACATAAACCTGCAAGACGTAATTTTCGTAGAAGAATAACCACCATCAAAGGTTTTGCAGATCTATGGCAAATAGATTTAGCTGAACTGCAACCTTATGCAAAAAGTAATGAAGGATACCGATATATACTTTTAGTGATAGATTGTTACTCCAAATATCGGTGGACTGTAGCAGTTAAAGATAAAACAGGTAGTACAGTAACTAATGCAATGAAACATGTACTGAAAGAAGCCAAATACTCCCCCAAACACATACAAAGCGATCAAGGGAAAGAATTTTTCAATAAAAGCTTCTCATCTCTCATGCGAGGATATAATATCAATCATTATTCAACATTTAGCACAAAGAAGGCAGCTATAGCAGAAAGAGTAATTCGTACAATAAAGGCATGGCTCTACAAGGAATTTTCGATGAGAGGTCACCACAAATGGCTTGATATTCTTCCAATTATAACTAGTAGATATAATAATGAAGTTCATCGTACAATAGGTATGGCACCCATCAATGTTGATTCAACAACAAAATTGAAATTCAAGGGTATCAATGGAATTGGAGGAAGACAAAGTGAACCCAAATTCCAATTGAATGATATTGTACGTATAAGTAAATACAAAAATATTTTTGAAAAGTCTTACACTGCGAATTTTACCACGGAGCTATTCAAGATTGTTAAAATTAATAAAACCATCCCAACGACTTATAATCTTGAAGATATGAATGAACAGCCGATTAGAGGATGTTTTTATGAAGAAGAGTTATTACGAACCGAGAATCCTGACGTATATCTGATTGAGAAGGTGTTGAAGAGAAGAAAAAATAAAGTATATGTAAAGTGGTTAGGCCTTCCTAGCGAACAAAATTCTTGGATTGATGAATCAAATATGGTTTAAATGTATATAATAGTGACTTTTATGAATAAAGTAATATTAAAGTTCATTATTGTTTTCATTTCAATTATAAGTATGTGAACTGAAAAATATTGCAGCGGTAAACATTGCCCCAGCCATTCGCAATGTTCTGTGTATACCAAACCAAATCAATTGTATACTCCATTCCCGCTTAGATTTTTCAACTCACGATATTGAAAACACATTATCATTCCCAAAACTAATCGCCGTCACTTTGAAATGCAGTATCCAACTCTTTTTGCCAAGTATCTCTCACTGATAATGCTGTCTCATAAAGCTTAGTCGACTCCTCAAGCTCAGCCTGAGCTTGCATTCTCGAACGTTGATGGAATTGCTTATCTTTACCAATTTTTGAACGGAGTTCATCAGCATCTTTAGACATTCTAGCCAATTCAACCTTCGCTAATGCAATCTTGGCATCTAATGCTTCAAGAGTTTCATTATTAGCATTAATAGCTCGCTCACTCTTTTCAAGTTCAGCAATAGTCATCTGTGCCTTTACAAGACGGCATTTTGCTTTCCTTTTCATTTCCCCAAACCGATGGAGGGGACTGAAAGAAGATAGCGGTTCAGCTTTCAAATCACTCTTCATTTCTTTAGGAGTACCTTTTGGCTTCCTCTTCTATCTGTCACTTTTCGTTGCGGGTTTTTTCTGTCGCACAACACTTTTGGATTCTTTCTTTTCTTTAAAGTCAGTGACAATCGATGAAGATGCCTTAGTAACCTTCCTCTTGATTGTTCTAGATTTCTTATCAACACCAAGAGGAAGGGTAGATGAAGAGTGTTTGAGTGATGATAATTGCGAAACGATCGGATTTTCAATAATAATTTGCTCATTTGGTTCTGGCACATCTGCAAAGTTAACGAAGTCGTTAATATCAAAATCATTTATCGAATCTTGACTCGATAAATGTGATACTGGAATATTTTCAAAATCAGTCTGATCGATATCAACAAGTGGTGAACCATCTTCAGCAATCAATAGCGGCATAGCTCATAATTATTAAGGTCTGAGGAATGATATGTGATAGCAATAGAATGTGGATAGGAAAGGTGATGATGTTACTGAGACCTCACCATTTATAGAAGAAAATAAACTAGCGCATGCGCTCTTTCATCAACTGGCACATGCGCTCTCTCACTAAACTATTCACGCGTGTAACAATCTTTGTCATTTAAGAGGAAAACTTTGTGTTGCATGCATGTATTTTTACATGTTAGAAAATAATACAAATAAATTCAATATATATATATATATATATATATATATATATATATATATATATATATATATATATATATATATATATATATATATATATATTTATTAATAATAGAGGACAATAACGATAATAAAAATTATAAAATGGAAAATGTTAATATGTCTCTGTGGATGTGGAACGTTCTTTGACTCTATTCCTCAATAGTTGTTGCTCGTGCGTCAAACACCAACATTGAAAAAAATGGATTCTCCTATTGGGGTAGAGTTGACCAACCTTCTCACACAGATCCCAAGTACTTCTACATGCATTGCATACATGATTCCAACAATTCATGGAATATGTATCACAACGCAAACAACGTTGCAGTGGAGTTGGAACGGCAGCACAGGTACCACAAATATTTCTACAGATACCTATATTGTTAAATATTATAGGTTCGGAACACTTCAGACACTGTACCTGTTGTTGACGATAATCCGATTTTGTTCGCTTCGGTGGATGAGAAGGAGGCGATAGTTGAATCCGCAACACGCAATCACTACACATACCAGTACATGGATTGATTGAATCCTTAGGTCTACTTATTTGACAAAAGTAGCACACAATAGCCCCTGCAATCATCATTGGGTAGACACACACTTTTGGTTTTTCATTCCACTCTTTTGGAAACGGCATTTTACTAATTCGATTAGAAATATTAGGAGATGACTTACAGAAACTCTGAATGCTCTCTCCTATACCTACGATCTCTATTTACACAAATCAACATCATGTGAAAGTATAGTGGGATAACTTCTCCCACTATTCCACTCTAAACGAGTCAAGTGGGAGTCGCATCACCTCTTATATAAGTCGACTTGCAAACCTAGAGTTCATTCATTCACTCTCTACAACTGTGAGCAAACAACAACAAGATGAATTCTGCAAAAATAAATGCTGCATTAAATAGAATATCTGCTGTTGATGAAAACAATTGGATAGACGAATCAGATGATGAGGATGTCAATGTTCCGCTAGAGGAAGTGATAGTTGAAGCAGAAGATGTTGGAGTCGATGAAGATGAGATAGACGAAGTTGAAAATGAGGCCAACCGAAGCGACGAAGATGATGACGTGATGGAGTTTGAGAGGGTCATGGATGAAGAAGGAGATGACGAAGGGATAGAAGCTGACACAACTGAAGGCGATGGTGTTTGAGGATCGGTATGCGAACGCTCAATGTCAGTGAGACACTGGAAGATCCCCTTGGATTTGTATTGTGCAATGGATGCATACGTATTGATCAGCACAATAGATGGAGAGAACAAAAAACTATGTTGGTGCTGCTTTCGGTTTTATTCGCATAGAAACAATAATGGAGGGTGGTATACCCATGTCAACACCCACAACACTGTCTCAATTATGGAAATGGGACAGAATTGGTGTGAAGCTTGCGAGAGGCCACTAACAAACTTCACCCGAGTATCTACATGTATTATATGTAATAATGTCCAACCTGTGGCACAATAACCGTGGACCTACTGGTCAAAAAAATAACAACAGCCCTTTTCAGGGCTACATTATTCACACAAACAGTAGTTAGTTGTATTAGTATTCATAGATTATATGACAAATGAATACTTTGACTAATAAAAGTCTAAATTGGAAATTTGTTAATCTTTGAATATCTATACATTATATGACAAATAAATTACTACTTTGACTGAAAAGTCGAAATTTGGAATTTGATAGTCATTGAATATCTATGCATATGATGAGTAGTACTTTAAATGAAAGTTGAAGTTGGCATTTTGTCAATCATTGTATGCATATAATGATGAATACTTTCACATACATATATTTCGTTTGAGATTAGAATGTTAACATAATGTTAACAATGATATGAATCTGTTTCTGTTTGAAAGTATAATGGTAGCTCTGAAAAGAGCTATTTTTTTTAATGTTTCAGTCATTAATTGTAGCCCTGAAAAGGGCTGTTATTTTTTTTTAATCCATGCAATGATATGGACTAACGCTCCTCATCATCAGAAACAATAATTATGGTATCGTCATCTGAATCAGATGATATACTAATGATATCATCCTCATAGTCATCTGAATCAGATGATATACTCATGATGTCGTCGTCGTCATAATCATCTGAATCAGATGATATACTAATCACATCATCCGCATTGTTATCGTCAACAGCATCTATGTCGTCCTGAATACCTTGTTCCACTCGTTCTGCGAAATCATCAGGAAGATCATAGATTCGCTGCAGAAATTGAGCGAAGGTTGTACTCAAATGATCAGACGTTGAATTTATTTCATGTACTTGGATGGGTCCTGTACTCGACATTGTAGAAGAATGATATAGAACTGGGATTGTTGCTATATTTATATTGGAAGAAATGAAACGGAGGGGGTGAAGTGTAAATGTAGAACAGTGTTTGAGATTCGAGAACATCAAGAATGAAACTCTGAGCGATTATTAGGAGAAAATCTTAGGCATTATTATGAAAAAAAAAACTAATAAGAGGGAGAGGAAGGGAGAGGAAGGGAGGAAGACACTGCCCCAGCCTCGCAGTGCCTCGTGTACACCAACCAAAAAGTGTGTACTCCGTGGAAGGAAAGGATGGACGAGTAGATGATTATATGTCATCATCGGAATTGAGGACATCATCATCGATCAGGATTGGGGATGGCGGAGGACTATCCTCGATGAGGATAGGGGATGGTGGAGGACGTCTAACGTCAAGCTCGTCATCAGCATCGTCGCCAGAGTCGTCGTCGTCATCATCATCTGTGGTGTCTCCAGGTGGTGGGTCACCCCATTCGTCATCCCATTGGTAGGGATCCGGATAATCCCCGTCCGATAGGTCAGCTTCATCACTCCCAGTGACATGCTGAACCTGCACCCTATAGTCATTATTCATGAATTCGAAGGGAATGTCATGAGGTGCCGTTGTGGAGTCCACGAATCCTTCCTGTATAGATGCATAGTAAGGCATCTGAGGCACCGGGACACTATAGGGCTCAGTAGTTGAATCAGGTTCCATCTCGATGCTAGCTGATCAACTGAATGTTTCATCAGATGATTCCTACTTTTATACTTTTGAGAGGGAGTGGGAGAGGAGTGGGACATTGAGTAGGGGTAAATTGCAATGTGACATAAGACATATTCAATGAGTAGGGGTAAATTGCAAAGTGACATAAGACATATTCAATGAAAGAGATACTTGAATGGATAAAATACAAATGAAATATACTTGTCGATTTCACTATGAAACATGTCTATTTTTTATTTTTTAAATTTTCTTCACATGAAATTATTTACAAGTGATTAGAGAACACAAAAATTGATGTGAGGTATTTGTCTAGAAAAACTTGGAATTGAATTAAAAAAAAAATAATAATAATAAGAGGAAGTGAAGAAAAATGCTCCAACGATCGCATTGTTCAATGTGTACCAAACCAAAACAATGTACACCCTTTATTTCACTTTTTTTTTATTTTATTTTTTTTGGTTCCTAAAATTACAAATATAAACTTAAAACTACCATAATTAAATATTCCTAACTAACCTAAAACTAATCTTATATTTACACTTTATCCACAAAAAAGTGTCCATAATTGTCACTAATTTTTTGTACAGCTCTATCGAAGAGGTCTCTGCTTTACACCTTTCCTGCAGAGATGCATAATTCCGATGTATTTCGGCCATTTCTTTTTGGAGTTCCCTAAGTCGGTTATCCATTTCAGCCATTTGCCGGTTCATGGTAACCAACGCGGCCTCGCTAGATCGGAAAGCTCGTTCTGCTTCCTTACATCTCTGCAGAAAAACACTCAACTTTTCACTAACCTCTCCGATAGGTTGTGGCACCAACACCTCAGGATCCGCCGGTGTCGCTGGCAGCGGTGGTAGTCGCGTCACCAACGGAGACAATATCACCAACTCCGGAGAAGGAATCCTCGGAGTTTCCACTGCTGCTGCTGGTGGTGGTGGTGTGGAGGCCCTCTTACTAGAGGTTGACCAACTACCTGCATAAGGATTAGTCCTATTGCAAGTAGCTCGGTACTTAGAAATAGGACCAACCTTCGCTGCAGGTCGTTGGCAAACCTTCTTCACAGGCCTGACTTCCTCCTCCTCCTCGAATAAGTCAGGGCCAGCAGATCTGCACCTAACTCGCGAACGCGAAGTGGTTGCCTGGTCACCCGGCACCGCTCCCGAAGATGCTGCCTCCTCCTGGTCAGCGGACACCGGCAGAATAGACGCCACAGCATTATTCACCTCCTGTGTATTGGTTGCCATTCTGAAAAAGAAAAAATAATACAAAGTTAGTTGATATAAAAAATAACATTCTTAATTTATTTACTCAAATATCAAGTTGGTCGTTGGAAGGTACTGCCTTGTTGTGGAGTGGACTGCTCTCGATGAGATGACTTCTCGAACTGAATGTTGTGGAGTGCTCTCCGGAGGGTATCGACTTCGATGCGTGAGTGGTGGGAAAATGGTGGGAGCGCACATGCGCGTTGAGGGTAGGGGTGTACATGCGCAAATGTTGGGAGTCGGGGGGGGGCGGGGCTTCGGGGAGGGGAGGGGCTGGGCGTCGCAAAAAACGCGCCCCGGATGCAAGTGGTGGATGTTGAGCGCCCCAGGCCGCGAAGCGATTGCTTCGCGATCGCCTACCTATACAACCTTTCCCTTCGTTACTTATCCGAATGTACATTGCTTAAAATTTCTTTATGATACGAATTTTTATCAACATTATTAAAATAATGTTCCAAAGATATCCAAAGATAATGATTAACTGTTTCCATTTTCTATAATGACATCATCTATAATGATGATGTCAGGTTCGGGAGAATCAACCACCACGATGATATTTGGTGGAGCGATTTGATGATCTTCAAGCCACAGTTGATCCACAAGTTCTGGGCTGGCAAACCTAACACCTAACCTAACATATTTATGATCCTATCCTAACCTACAGTAACTATTAACCTAACACCTAACCTAACGTAAGTATGCAGCTAACCTAACGTAACTATTAACCTAACCTAACGAGGGAATAATAACCTAACACCTAACCTAACGTAACTATGCAGCTAACTTAACGTAACTATTAACCTAACCTAACGAGGGAATACATTCACCATATTGGTTCCATTAATACATCATCAGTTGGTTTTGGTTTTGGTTGTATTATTCTATGATTTGAATCAATGTTCAGTCCTGGATATCCCAGTCCACCTGATGATGATGGCCTGACTTTATAGTTTCTCTCCAAAACTTCTTTATGGTTTTTCTCCAATACTTCAACTCTCTGTTCCAGTACATCATACTTTTTCATTGTAGTCCCTGTTATGTTTGACATAGCATCAAATTTTTTATTTGTAGACGCTGTTATGTCAGACATTTTTATGTCTACATCACTTGTAAGTTTGTCAAATGACAAATGACGAGTGAAAGTTATCCGAGCCTCTGCAATTTTATCGTCAAATGCTTGCTGGGCGTCCCGAGCAATATTGCCTATTGTGGATTGTATTGCAGCTTGTAGGGCTAGAAGTATAACTTCCTTTGCTCCATTAATTTCTCCCTCAAGATATGATACAGTTACACAATCACTCTTGTCAATTGGTTCACTTGTATTTTTCAATATTTTCCTTTGCATGTCATAATGACCATCTTTTGTTAATTTAAAACCATTCACGGGAGGACCTCGAATGACATTACCACCCCATTTTCTTTTTCTACCAAACTTATCGATTGTTTTAGACATTGTGCACTCTACGATGATTCTCTTCAAACTGATATTTCTGTCATTTACATTATACTATATATTACAGTAATTGATTAGGGAAATAGAAATAATACAAATAAAATTTTAATCATTTTATATTCATTACAGTAATACATATACATACATACATAATACATTAATATCACATTACTTCTGTCATATATTATTAATTATAAATGGCTACATAAATATCAATATTGAATTTTCCGGTTTTGAAGATATTGAATGATATTTCAATCATTGATCTCGGCAGATAATAAATTAATCAATTGATCCAATGGAGTCTCCTGAGATTGTGATTGTTGAATAATATTACTTATCCAACGAATGTTCTCATTTGGTTCGTTTTCATAAAATTCAATATCATTATGACCCCAAGGAAGAGTGTGGGTAGTATTCGGAATGATAAATCGTTTATCGTCGTGATATGATAATGCAACTTTATTTTTCAATTCAGTATACATATCATGCAACACGCTTCTAAATGAATTCATCTTTCTGAATATCATACCACCTTGTTCGACGATTTTTTGATAATCTTCGCATGTCAATTCATTATTTATTACCGATCGTTTAACCCCTTTGGCTTTCTTAAATTCACCATCAACAGATTTCACATAATATGCTTCAGCACCTGTACCATAAAAACTCATGATTGGATCATTTGGAAATTCATCTTTGAAGTTACCCTAGACTGAACTTGTTACTGGAATATTGAATTGGTTAACTATACTGTTATTGGATGTATCAAATCTACTTATGTTAGTTTTTATGAATTCATAAAAATTTTCTGTGTTTACTTTAAGAATGAGCGAGTCGGTATCTGTGTAAAGTAAAGAGACATTTTCATCAAAGTGTTGTTTGATGCATCCATAGAAAAAATCATACATAACTGTTTTAGATAATTCTAATATGGAAAATCCCAAATATAATGGTTTATCGTAATGAACCTTCACTCTACCCAATTGAATGGCAACGAAATTATCAGTGAAAATTGAACAATTTTTGAAATTTGGTTTGGCTATGAGAGTGCTGGCACCTATATTTTTCTTTATATTTTCCCAATGTGTAACGAGTCTAACATCAATTCGATTATCTACATTCTCCATTGTCTTTCCATATACCGCATTATTCATTAGTTCATAGAAATCTTCAACAGAATTGTTGTTTCACCTATTACGCATTTCAGTATCAAGATCTATATAGGGTTTCATCCAACATGATTGTTTGAATTTCAATACTCTATGTGTTTTCATCACAATCAAATCATTTTCGATAGCTTGCTGTAAATTTATATAATGAACAATACATTTTCTTTTATTATTCAAATTTGGAATCAATTTGGGAATTTTCGATTGTGTACGAGGTGATATTAATCTTTCAACTAAAAATGAAGATCAGAATGTTCATCATGCAACTCTTGTGGATAATGAATGTCCACTTCAAATACATACTCATACGGACTATCAGTACTCACATCCATCACATCAAGATTAAGAATTTCATTTGGTGTCAACCATGTAAATTCACTTGTTGGTAGAGGTTGTGACATACTGTGACCGTATAGATTTGTTGCATCTAAATATGTAATGAATGTGGAAGGTTCATTGGGATTATAATTCGGTAAAAATCTATTATTTGCTATATGTTTCCTCTCGCTACATTGACTAATTCCACCTCGTATACCTTTTTGAAAAAAGTAAATCATATCAATGTCAGTTAGTAATTCCAATTCAACATTAGTGAACTTCAACATGGCATCCCATGATAATCCAGGTGCAGTGTAATATTGTGCCGGATCTAAGTTATATATCTCTAAACTTGTTGTGCGGAAGTTTTCAAAAATATCACATAGTAGCAATACATCCGACTTCAAATACAAATCAGAGTATTCCCCCAAATTCTGACACTCGAATAAATTCCAAACATTTCTAGCCCTATCATAATCAGTTTCCGATATATGTTCACAATTGAGTGTGTCATAAAACTGATTTTTTGTCGGAAGTAATGAATAATTCAATTTGTCGATGTCATCAACAAAACTATATGGAAATACACCATTCTGTCTCATCAAATTGAATTTCTCAATTTGTGGGAAATGTTTGTGCATTTCCAAACATTGATCGGAGGTCAAGTTTGCACCCAACTTCTCCAACGAATTAGTCATAAATTTATAACTATCGATAAATCTCACTTGAGATAATTCTTCCTAACCACACCATCTTTATCGGTATAGCTGTGTATAAAGAGATGCTTCGTGAAAGATATATATTTCTCTTTAGTTTGCGGGATAACATCAACTTTCTCTTTATTCCTATACAATTCTTTTATGAATAAATGACAATCATAACCACTTAAATTATGAAAAATGATAGGTATGAAGTTTGGTATTTTGAAATTTAAATTACATTTCGAGTGAGCGGCATGTGATATTTTCTTTCCTGTGACATGACAATGATCTCTTACTTTGACTTCACCATCAGTAAATGCTTTATTACATATACCACAAGTTCTGGCTGCAGCAAACTGTTCTTCTTCTTCGACAGTTTGTGTATCCATTGGTTTAGGGTTTCTGAGATGATTTTCATGTATCTCTTCCAAATCATCTTCAATGCTACTCACAAATTTCTGAGCTGCATCTACACCCCTATATGTGACAAATTTTGACAAATCATCATCATATGAAGACTTTATCAAATAAGCAAATGAATATGGGGCATGTTTGAATGTTTTAATCGTGTATGAACTTTCAGGATTTGGCTCATTCACATGAATCGGTTCAAGCACTGATACAAAATCAGCATACACTACAAATGGCACCCTCATTTGTCTCTCAAAGTTTTCAAACATTAGTTTATTTTCCGCAACCATTCTACCATGTTTATTGATCTTTAAATTAGTAGTTGGTGTTGTGGTACTAATGTGATTACAATCATACATATTATGACGTAAAATCAATCTCTCATCAGAAAAATATATCAAACATCCGTCACAAAAATATTTTTTCTGTCTATGAGCTGATAGTTGATTAGAAACTAATCTTGAAAGATCTTTGATCCAACAATAGTGACCATTACCGGAGTCATCAGTTATAAACAACAAATTGACATGTCTCCGGAGTCTTCTCTGTGAGTATCGCAATGGACCAATCACTTCATACTTCATTTTACCCTTCTCAAATGTACTCTCTAAACCGTAAACATTAATTGAAATATCATTCCTATCTTCGAATCTTTCAATACTCTTATTATTACCTTTAACCGGAAAATCCATACCTGTGACATCTAAAACAGTGGAAAAATGTGGATATGACGTAAGTTCGGACACTCGACTATCTGCAGGATATAATGCTGATGTTATAGCCCAAGCAAAGCAAGATTGATCTTCATTACGAACATTCACAACAGCTCTCTTCCATTGAATACATTGAGGCAGCTTCACATATGAACGTCCTTCCAGTGGACTGTATTTATTAATGTTGACCTCGAGAAACAATATTTTTTCACAAGTCCAACCTGAATTATAAAAAAAAAAATATTATTATTCAATCTTATTGAAATTTTTAAAAAATAAATACCTGAGTCACGATCCTGGAACTCAGTCGTTTGAGCCACAATTACATCACGGAATCCATCAAAAACAGCATTCAAATCTGAAGATTGGTCCACTATTTTATTTTGGGAATTAAATGACTTCGTGTCCCTCGAATCATCAGTCTGAAGAATATAATTCCCAAAAACTTCCATATTCACCTTGATGCTTTTATGGATCCTGATGGCTGATTCCAGTAATTCAATGACCTTCTGCCTAATCTCATTGAAAAATGACATGTAGTCACTGGTTACAATCGAACTCTCCACCCTGTATGTAGCAATGCGGCAATTGAATGCATTCGTTATAATTTGAACACCGTCAGACAATTGAACACATGCATTATTTTTATGACTCATGGTTCTTCGGTGAGTATTCACTTGGGTCATAAGAATTGTCACATTACAACAATTGCACGTATACATAGGTGTTGCATTATCCACTCTCACCCGTTTCACTGCAGGCCCTCCTTGGCAACTCTGGAGCTGATGCCGACGAAGATTATCACTACGAGTGAAAGATTTACCACAGTCACAGGAATACATTTTATATAATAGTTCTCACTAACTCACTTGATGTAAACTGACATAGCCAACACTCGTACGCTTCTTAAATACACTCTGATAGGACCCGTCAAGACGTCATAGCCAACCCCACTTCTCAACTACATGCGCCAAGATTACCTCCCAACTGAATGCGATAACAGATGTCGATATACGAGCAAGCAGTGGTCGTTGCGGTCTCGGAGAGGGTAGACGTTAGGCAGAGGGTCCTCGGCTGCCGTGGTGTCACCATCGATAGCGGGGCTAGAACAATGCGTTGCGTCACAACCTTCATCGCTTCGGGAGAGGTGAGGGCAGACCGATGAATACGCATTACTCTGCCACACGTCGTGGAGTGAACATGTCGCTCTCTAGCCGTTGAACGGTTATTGCTGTGACGTCACTCCACTACTAACTTGGTGCCCTCACACCGATGGAGCATTTATTACTTGGAGGATCTTCGAAGTATGCAGACGTATGTTTGTACATAGACAAACAAGCACATGATGAAACCCTGTACCGTGCATTCTCTTACACACACACACACACATACACACACAAAATCTCATATGAAAAAAAAATATGAACGATCCATGCACCAGACACTTCAAGGTCACAACGCCTTGACTTCACTGCACAATAAAAAAAGCAAATAACACGTCATATTGGTGGGGGGAGGATTAGAACCGGGAAAAAATTCTAAACGATCCATACACCACACCCTTCAAGGTCACATCACCTTGACTTCACCAAACAACAACCAATAAAAAAAGCAATTATTACATCATAGTGGTGGGAGGAGGCCGAGAATCAGCTGTAAACAACTACTGTTCATTTTGAAACACACTACAAAAATAGATGATTTTCGCCTTCCTCTCACAGTTCCATCGAATTACAACACTCTCCTAAGAAAACTTCGCGAAATGAATATCATTCATTCACGATTCCTGCAGTACTATTTTCCTGCGAGTGCGATCACCCACACCTAGGTGTCACATATGATTATGTTACGTTTCAATTTAGCACTAGATCAACCTGCTCTTATGTGACCTTTCAAAACACTACGTTACCTTTTAAGATCTTTATTCAACGGATATTAACAATGTAATTAAGTTACAAGTAGATTTTATTCATTTAACATCATAGTAATGGGAATCTTCCGTTCCATAGAAAACCATACCTGAAATGTACAAGAATAAATGTATGCTCCCTGACTAACTGCTTTGACCAGTACTTACGCATTCTCCTATTGCCAATCGACGTTGGAGATCCGAAATTCCTCGCTAGGTTGAAATAGTTGTTATTGTTTGTTTCTCAGTTTACTTCGCCTATCATTTTTCAGCCGTTGTCTGCCTTATTCTCTATACCTTCCCAAGAATATTTCTTGCATAGATTGTTATTCATCACTTCCAGAAGGATTACTACATATTAGAGTCATATCGCCTGAAAAACAATATTAGTTAGCTCTGGGTTTCTGAATACTGTTTGATATTTTCGGTAAATATTCTGCATAATATGAATGCTCTAATATTTGTACTGAAAGGGAAGGATGTGGCGACTTACCTTATATGTTTCTATTCCATCGCATGAATAAGGATTGGTAAATAGTTGAAAATAGGTTGGAACAATATTTTTGTATACATTCTAATACAAGGTTAAGAGACAGCTGTTGGCTGACATCCGCCGAACTTTCGTAGTGTCGTTCCGTCGACTTACACCGAACTAGTTCTACAGTTGTTCACGGGTGAGGGATTGATCGGTTACTCAAGTTGTCAAGGGTTGTTTAAGGGTTGCATTGCTTTGAGAAGGAGTTTTGATGGGTCATGGACTTGTTGATGATGTATCAAGTGGCTGTGGAGGAATTGTTAGATTTATGATGTTGTGCACAGCGCCCCCTTGGTGCTTGTAGTGTAGATTGGACGCACTGTGGCAACAACTGGTTAGCTGTCAGATGTGGCAGTCTCCTTAGTATTCGGAAGTTAGCTCTCGATGAGCTTGGTTCGGAGTTCAACGTACCATCAGACTGATTGTAGGATATATTTGGTTGTATTTGTGCCATCCTTCACGGGGATTATTTCTACAAGTCAGGATTGTATAGTGGAAGATTGATTGGTCATTTTGGTGTGGATATTTGCAGTCTGAAACTTAAGCTCTTTTGAGGATTTGTGGTGGTTACCGAACTCGTGCCAGGTGGAAGGATTTCCGAAATTAGGTATGTCTGAATCACTGTCGCATCTCTCATGTGGTCTTAGCTATGATATCACCTCTTCAATTCTACAACCTTCGTTTCTCGTCTCTAGATTCATAAGAAACAGAAGGCCCTCAGTCACTCATCAAGTCCCAGCAGGACTTCCGTGCAGAACACCGCACACGAAGAAGCGTATAGAAAACCCCTTGGCCAGGGTAAGAGTTTTACCATTGAATGTGTTTTTGATTATTTTAGTAATTTCTGATTCCATCGTTATATCTCAACTGAATATTAGTATTGAAGAGAGGTTTCAACACTCATTCAATTTTCTTGATTTTTACGGGTCATATGGTTATACAGGGCACCCAAAAATATACTCTTGTTATCTTGCTACTTTGCTTAATGAAAATATACCAGGGGTATTGATTAGTCAAATAGTCCTATTGAATGGGGGTTGAATCTCACCTTGTTGCTATCTGATTCTGATTGAGAATTTTCTTCCGTAGGGTTTTTTTCCTTCTTTCCTTTTTTTTCTTCTCCTTTTTTTTTTTTCTTCTTCTTAAGTTTTATTTGTCTTTCTGGATCTTATTTGGTGATCCATTACTGGTCCAGCTTGTCGTGCCCTACAGGGTGATCTATCTTGGTGGTGCTACAGGGTGATCCATCTCCGCCGTACTACAGGGTGATCCACCAATGCTACAGGGTGATCCATCTCCGTCGAACTACGGGGTAGCCTAACACCATATACCAGGTGGCCCAAAAGGAGCACGCAAGTTATAATTGATTTATTTGAAAATTTGTGCTATACTGAGATATTTAAATAATTGTTTGCCCTTATGTTTATTGATACCTGTTGATATAGTGTTGTTTATCGTTTATTGATTAAGAGTTGTTAATTGATACCTGATTGATATAGATATTTGTGAAACGGAAATTGAGGTATATTCTTCCTTTCACGATTGCTGATTGACACCGATGCGCCTACGCCTGAGCTCACGCGACGCAAACGAGTTTGTCTTACCATCCGACACTAGTATTTACGATTCCACCTACTCAATTTTCGTGGTAGTTTTACTCGACGTATTGTAGTTTTTTTTTGAGCGTCGTTACTACCGTAATTTACGGTTGATTGAATTCGTGGTTATATACACCGCGCTCTTGTATTGACATTTGAACATCGCGTAGTAGTGTGAGTATCTCATTGTTGTCTTAGAAGCGTTGTTGGTTAATCCATGTAAGTTAGGATTACTGAATAAATCATATTGGGGATTTTTATCTTTTATTTCCAATATTATTTGGTAAGTTATTGATATTGTGAGTTACTTAGGGTATCTGGAGGATTAAATTTACCTGGCGCCCATTAAGATCTATTTGAAATTTGCTAAGTTGTTTAACCCACTCCCGTCTCCACTGTTTAGCTTAGCCGCGGATACCCATCTGTCTTATTTGTTACCGACAGATGATTTAGTCTCCTCTTGTGGTTTGTGAGGTGACAATTAAAAGCAGGGAACCTAGAACGTACCTAATGAGGGTACGGTCAATTGCTATCAACGATTTGGAAGGACAGTTACTCGTTTTCAGATGGCGCTACCGAATTGGAAAATATAAAGGCACGAAAATGAGTTAAGAAAATAAACTTTACAGGGAATAACAAACAAGTATTATTAGCATTCAAATTCAATAAAAAAAATGTTACAATATGAAACACAATATTTTTCGAGACTAAATTTTGGAGAACTCTACGAAATCAACAATATAGTGGACCGATTGAAACCAATTCTCAATTCTCCGAAAATAACAATACCATTTTTGGCGTTTTTTCACAATATTTGTCCTGATATTGGCAGCTTTCAATAAAAATTGGATTGAAACTTGTATATTGGGATACTTTGCTTCAAAACATCCCAAAAAGAAGAAAATACCAATGACGAAGATATGGTTCCAAGCCGCCAAAATAATTTCATTATTTTTTCGGCCTGAGAGGAAATGAGTTACGCAGTCATAGTTCCCATGACACGGCCATTCACACGGAGATTCGGCTGACTAAGAGATATTCCAGGAATCTCTTATCTCGACATGTAATTAGCATCCAGTTAACAATTAATTAATTATCATTCTGTTTGTAGCTTCCATAAGAGACAGTCATCTCTAGTTTGTAAAATGAATTCTTTTTAAGAAGTTATTTTCTCGTTCCAATCATTTAATTCTCAGGATATGTAAGGATGTGTTATCTACCTCAACGCATGGAAGTATGAAAAGTATAAATTATATAAAACATATAATGAAAGTTGAAATAGTAATACATTTTGAAATGAGAGAATATTTTGTATTCAGTAATAATTCCTTAAATCACTCAATCTGCCATCAATTTCTTCAAGTTTTCTGTCTCCTATCGTCTTTTTATTGTTATTCTGGAAAGAAAATATTTCATCAATTCAAAACTATAAGCATATTACTTATGAATATAAACAAATTTGGACGAATCTGATAAATACTGAATAATGGAGAAATCTGAAAAATCTTGAATGATATGAATATTCAATAAACAGACAGGTATTTTTCTAGTTTTCCTGCTATTGAAACAGTATATTATGCGCCACTGGAATCAATCAAGTCGCCCCGGAGCGCCAGTTTTTTTTTGTTGATGTTTCATGATTTCATGATGTGAATTACTTTCTTTTTCACTACTTCCAATATAGTAAATAAATATTTTTTTAAAAAAATAAACAAAGGGATAATTCGACACATAAATATTCAGACTTGAAACCCAAGAGCAATACAGTTCACTATTCGAATCGATTACGATTTACATCTTTATTCAGGTGAGCAATAACACATATAATAAATAAATGAAAACAATAATGGGTGATTTCACTAGATTTCAATTTTGTACCTACACTCGACAATTCCTGGTGCCCAGCCACCCTTACTAAATCATATATGGTTATCGCCAATCGAAAGATAGATTACTGTTTTTCTAATCCATATAATGAATAGTAGGTACGAACTGATGTTCTGATTGGCATTTTATCTCTTTTCTAATATTTTGATTCAGTGTCATCGCAACAAAATATTCCATTGCAATTTAGCCGACAGTAACAGTATGGGATAAAAAAACCAGTATCTACCATTAAAGAAACAACTCATTAAAATAAATACTGCTACGAATAACTCAACCCTTGAAATGGACTCTCATTGAAATTTCTGTAATACGATTTATTTTGTTCAAAAATGGAATATCGATTATATTTTATCTGGTAATTGAAATTTTCCAGTTACCACCTAAAGCAGAAAAAACCCTGTTAGGAACGCTAGAAACAAAGAACATTATTAACAGCATAAAAATGATCAAGGAAATGCCATATCTCCAACGGAAAAAAATCAATAATTTGAAACGTTTGTATGAACAATTTTTTCACATTCTTTCACACCTGAAGTTTTTAGAGTGAAATAATCATTCATCATTCACATAATCTGATGTTCTGAATACAATTTGTATAGAAACACACAGTGAAATATTTCATTTTGAAGATAAACTTAAACATACTTGTTTTTCAATCTAATATATCTATATTCTGAAAATAGTTTTATCAAAACTAGCAGTGTGTAGCATTTCAGAATGTGTGAAAAAAGTGGTATAGCTATAGAAAAATTCATTCAAAAATGGAAATTTCCAAAATATTCCAATTTTAATTATTGTTTGTCTTTTACATATTCTGGCAGATTTTTCCATACTCATGCCACTTCTGGAGTACTGTTTGAAAATATTTTGATTGATAAATCACTGCTAATTGAAAAAAAAGTTTCTTAAATATTATAATTTTGATGAGAGATATTTCTTTAAAAACTACACGTAGGTACTCGTATGTTATTCACAACGAAGAAACTACTGTGTGAGCGAAACATGTGTTATTTTTCAAAAATTAAGTTTGTGGAAATCAAAATGTAAGGTTAGTTCATGAAATTACTATGGACTCCATCATCAAGTAACGACCGAAACAATCAGAAAAAAACACGTTATTAGCACAATCAAATCCTAAACATTACAATCATTAAAGAATATTATTGGAGTTTTTTCTCAACACCAAACCGTTATTTTAGCACCTCGACACGTGTTTCGATCATTAAGTGATCATCTTCAAGAGGAAGATCTAACTAATCATACCTACAAAGCTATCCTTATCTATACCATAGATACCTGTTCTAGGCAAATGCGTCTTTAGTGTCTTAAATTGATTTTACAATGTGTCCTAATGTAATTAGTGTGGTAAATCTAATAACTGAAATATTATAAAATATGTAAAATCAATTTCACATGTGAAAATATACTGGACTCAGAATACCACCATCCAAAAGTCGCTATAATTATTGTTCAACGCCTTCACGCATCACAAAAGGCAAAGGCCGATGTTTGAAAAACTTTGGCTGTGTTCATTTTTTTAACTCCAAATGTATGGTGCTACCGTTATCACACCTAAAGAAGATGGAAAGACTTTAGGAAATTTTTTCGCAAGTACTATTTTCATATTTTCAACTTTCTCCAATTACGTTTCATTCAAATTACTAATCAAAAGCTAAAATGAATTGCGAAAATTTCGACCCAATGGTGGTGGTCCGCCTTGGTCAATTATAAACAATTCGATGGAATTTGTAATTTCCTTATGAGTATTATTTACATAGATATAACCTATCGGCTTCATTGTTGATCCATCATAACTAGACAGAGTTCATTTTGTAGAGTTTAACATGAAACGATTAAGATATTTTCGCCAAAATTCATTGAAAACTTCTAAAACTGAGGCCCCTGTAAATACCCTCAATCAATTGAATCTTTCGAAGAAATTTGATAATATTGTTTTAGATTTGAGGTTATAGTGAACATTGATTCTAATACCTCACCTACATCTAATTCTGATACATTTGCATCATCCTGCAATTCCCAGTATTCCGCCAATTGAAACAATTGGACTAGTTGAGTGTCTCTCAGACAAAAACTACGTGAATTCACTGATAAAACAGAACATTTTAGATTTACTTCCCACTTGTCTATCTCAAAATCATTTCCAGTTTGACGAAAAATCTTTACATGTAGTGAGTATGAAATCCATAATAATCATAAAGCTACTAACAGTTGTTTGTACTGGTATAGATAAGTAGATGATATCTTAGTCTGTTTTACTGGTGCAGATATGCAATTAGGCAAGTTGATTGAATATGCCAATTCCATCAACCCGTCAATAAAATTCACCACTGAGAGGGAGGTTATTGATTCAATAAATTACCTTGACTTAACCATTACGCTTCACATTCGCTAATGTGAAGCTTCTTCAGGGCCTATAATTTAATGAGTGGTGAATAGTTTCGCCATTGAATAACATTACAAATCATACTTACAGTAAAAATGAGCGGAAAACAATAAATTGAACATTAAATTGACGAGAAATTGAAAAGAGTCGTGCGCGATTTTGGGCCCGGTTTTCCACATTCAGTAGGAACGGTCAATTAATTGAAATACTCATCACTCCACCAAGTCAAACAATGTCGCTTAACCCTTTACAGATATTAAAGCCGGCAGCGGGGTACGGAAAAATTCGTACAAATTCAAACGAAACAATACAACAACGTATTTTCCTGATGAGAATTCTTTCAAATGGGTTGATACCCCTCGGTTACTCGGTGCGGCAAAAATTACACTTTCTCACCCAAATCCAAGATATGACCATTGAATACGAACATCTACTTCGAGGAAGTGATATTGAATGAAATTTTCAATTTCACGTTTTTTTGGTTAGCAAAACATGCATCGGGAGACAAAATTTGTTTTGAATGGAATCAATTTACACCAGAGGTTTCAAATTCTACTAATCACATCGATTTCCCATTGAATATTTATCGATAAAGACTTCCAAAGGAGAGATTGACAAAACTCGAAAAATCAAGTTTCGTGTTTTGAGCATTAATTTTTCACCTCTTTTTCATTTTCACTGAAGGACAAATAGTCAACAGTAGCTTTTTCAGAGTTTGCAGTAGTGAGTTGATCTTCCAGATGCCCTTGAACGTCCATAATATTTTCGGAAATTTCATGACATTCCAGAATGTTCCGGGTTATACTGAAATATTGTGAAATGCTTTCGAATATCGGACTATTATAGACTTTTCTGAAGGGAAAAATTCCCAATTCTCATTTCCAGCCATCAACCACTGCCATCAGTTACGAAGTGAAATCTATACGATAACTTCGTAATTGCGCAGATTCAATTTGGGTACATCAAAGGCCCTTTTTTGAGTTTGATTTAGACACGAATCCTGCAGTGAAGAAGATAGAAAAGTATTTTATAGTATTGAGTATTTTTAGAAAACCACTTCACAAACAAAACAATTATTGATTCGACTTGGTGGTTACGACTCACAAATCGAAAATAAAAACTACTATTCCCGTAGAGTGAAAGAAATGAAACTATAAAAAATCTTCAATAAACAGCATTTACACAATGTTATTGTCTACGTCATCAGTATATTTCGAAATATTAGAAATTGCCAACGACACATGTTTGTATAGCTTTTACTCTTCGATATAACAAGTTTGAATCTGTTCAAAATCTGTTTTTCCGTTAATCAGCTGTTGCCCTCATACGAACGACAACTCTCTGAAGTTGAGAAACTTGTGCGAGCTAAGGACTAACGAGGTCTTACCTTTTAATGTGTGAATCTCAATATGGTTGCAGAATCAGCCCAGCT
Source organism: Leptinotarsa decemlineata (assembly GCF_025532065.1). Taxonomy (NCBI): domain Eukaryota; kingdom Metazoa; phylum Arthropoda; class Insecta; order Coleoptera; family Chrysomelidae; genus Leptinotarsa; species Leptinotarsa decemlineata. Next base: position 18,523,947 of record NW_027412606.1, read on the forward strand.
TCAACCAGATAAATTCTCTCGAGAAAAATATCTGGTCGAGGCAGGAATCGAACCCACGGTCTTCCGATCGTGAGTCAGGCGCACACCACCGCGGCCAATTCCACAAAAAGTGCAACCAAAGATATTTCTTTAATTGAACCCAAACTGTAACTTTTTGTGACTTTATGATAGTATTTCTCATTTTTTTGGTTTGATTTTATTTTCAATTAATTTTATAGATACAACTTGTTTCAGAACACTCGTTGAGATGAGATGGAATTCAGAAACTCTTCGATTTGCGAATAAGGCCGCTAAGACATTAACATCGGTAAGTGGACTATCTAACTATTATCGATATTCCTAGGTGGTTAAATTCCACTTATATAATTATTATATACTGCGAAGGTACTTGCAGATGAAGCTTTGAGCTCACTACTCGTCAATGAATAATTATATCGGGAATGGAACATTCATGAATATTGTTTGAGAACATCACATTGGCATACGCTCTAACAAACAGTTATTGAAATTTAATCGAAATATATCAGAAAAACCCAATAGCCATATACTGAATCAAACTAAATTTTGTATTCTGTTGGAAAGTTGATTCACTCGATTTCTATATATTGATAATAATAACTTTGCTGCTACAGGTCCTAATCGTTTTGATACTTATTGGTGAAAAAAACTAACAAGCACCCACCGCCATCTGGCCAGAGTTTTCAACTCATGGCTGGAGGAAGAACAGCCGATTCCTGATTGGTTTTTCGAGGGGAGGGCCGTTCTCATCCCCAAAAGCAGAGATTTGTCGATTTCTAAGAATTACAGACCAAACGCATGCTTGAATTTGTGTTAAAAGTTGTTAACAAGCATCTTAAACACAAGAATACTCACCGCAGTTGAGTCGCTGGATGTATAATTAACCTGCTCATCGATAGCTGTGTAACGCAGGACTCGATACAATATAAGCGTAACCTCTCTATGACCTGGATCGATTACCGCAAAGGAGTTGATACAATATCGCATGAGCTCATCTTGCATTTGCTCAGATGTCTTTCAATACCCGACAAAATAGTGAGATGATGTCTCGACCTATATTTATCGGCATTACGCGGCCCTAAGTGTGCTATATTACTATACTAGAGAGGGTCGAAGAGAGGAGTCTCTGGATGTAAGGAGAACCTGCTCATCGATAGATGTAAAACGTAGAACTCGATACGATAAGCGTAACCTCTCTATGGCCTGGATCGACTACCGTTAGGCATTTGATACAATATCGCATGAGCTCATCTTGTATTTTCTCAGATGCCTTGCGGTACATGACAAAATAGTGAGATGCTTTGAACAACTGATACCACTTTGACGAACTCGCTCCACCATAACATCTGGTCAAGCAAGAGTCCAAACAGGGTGGGTCACTTTCAGAAAGGGTGTATTTCAGGATGATACCCTCAGTCCCCTTCTCTTCTACATCTCACTATTGCCGTTGCGCTCAGCAATACTCGAGAGTAATAACTATGGCACCCCCGGAAACGAGAGCCACAAGGTCACCCATTTGGTTTATATAGATGATATTAAACTTTATGTATTTATGTATTAGGTTTTTATTATTTACGTCTCTTTTCAGTTCATGTTATCACTTACTTTTAGTGATTTTACTTTTGTGATACTTTTGTGATTTATTGTATATGTTATTTATATTTCGCACAAGGCTTTGTCAAAAAGAATTTATTCTTCAGACAATAAAGTATATTTGAATTGAATTGAATTGAATTGAATTATGCCTCTGGAGAGAAGGATCTCCATCAGCCCTTGAGGGTGGTGATGCATATTATCGGTATGGAATTTGAGATAGACAAATGTAATGATCCATCTCAAAAAGGGACGATGCGGGGAATACGGAAAGGATGTGCAGCACGTAGTGGAAGCATCCTACACCATTTGGTTGCCGGAGAGACGTATACTTACCTCGGAGTAGAACAACGCCACTCATAAGAGGTAACAGCAGTGAAGAACTCTTCTCACGGCAAGTGTCAGCACAAACTTCGACAGATCTGTTCATAGGAACTGTTGAGGAAGAACAAAGTAGCTGTAACAAATATGTTTGCCGTTCCAATTTCACTCTACTCGTTTGGAGTAGTGAAGTGGACTCCGGAGGAGCTGTATCAACTCGACGTAAAGACCTGAAAAATGAATGCATATCTATAGAAGTTCGCATTCCGAATCGTCCGTTCCACGGTTGTACTTTCCCAGACAACAGGGAGGCCGTGGACTCTTCAGTTTGGAGTGTCTATATGACAGAAATGTACTGGATATAGCCTGTAAAGTCGCCAGGAGTTCAGATCCCCTTTTCTGCATGGTCCGTGACCATGAGGGAGCAGGAATTGTAGCATTCATCTTCAGGGCAGCTGTCGAGCAGCTGATGAACTCGGTGACACTGAACGAGGTGAGTGACCACAACCCTGTCACCGAGTTGGAACCCGTTCAGTAAAAAGCTCATATAAAACCGCAGAGATCACCTCACTTTTGCGGAAACACAAGGTTGAATCAATGCATTGAAGACCTTGGCTTATCAAAGCGCCTGACTTTTGCTTGCCTAAGGTCGAGTACGCTGAAGTTGGAAATGAGAGGTTCATCATGGCTTGCCAGGATGATGTCTTCAACACCTTAGTCTACTGCAGTCGCGTTATGGGTGTAGAGGTTCCTGACACAAGGTGCAGGACCTGCCGCAAGGCGCCGGAGATCCTCATGCACTTGCTATCAGCATGTCCAGCATATGCGGTCTCGGCCTATAACCATCGACATAACGCGGCCCTTAGAGTGCTATATTACCATCTACGGCACCCTTACGGTATTGACGAGACACTGGTGTTTTTCTACGCTGTTGGGAACGAGAAGTGCAAGCTAATAAGCCTGATGTAGTTCTTTTCGACCACCAGAGCAAGGCGATTTTTGTTGTGGAGTTTTCAGGTCCGGGCGGAACGAATATCGTCTGAAAAGAGGAAGAGAAACAGATGAAATATCGAGATTTTCTTTTCGAGCTCCGCAGACTCTATCCAGACCACTCTGTCAAGATGGTTGTTCTGATTATTGGAGTCCTTGGTAGAATGATGCCCTCTCTACTTTCGAGTCTCAAAATCACACCGGCTTGCGCACTGAGGCAGAAATCTTAGCCGGACAGATGCAGGAGGCTGTCATTCTTGGCTCACTGCGCTTGCTCAGAGCACATAATTCTCGGACCCAAGGATCACTTACCCGATGGTATGGGGAGTGGTCGTTGGATGATAATGCTGGCGCGCCCTACAGAATGTATCGGGGCTTCGGGGGATAGAGCCTGACCAGCACAAAATACCGTTGGAATAAAATAATAATAATGTGGAGTTTTCAGCTCTTGGCGAGATGAATGTCGTCCGAAAAGAGGTGGAAAAACGAATGAAATATCGATATTTTCTCTTCGAACTCCGCATACTCTATCCAGACCACTCTGTCAAGATGGTTGTTCTGATTATTGGAGTCCTTGGTGTGATGATGCACTCTCTACTCTCGAATCTTGGAATCGACAGAAATCTTAGACGGGCAAATGCAGAAGGCTGTCATTCTTGGCTCACTGCGCTTGCTCAGGGCACATGGTTCTCGGACCCAATGATCACTTACCACACGGTGTGGGACATGGTCGTTGGTTGATAATGCTGGCGCGCTTTCTCGAATGTTTCGGGGCTTCAGAGGATAGGGCCTTTGGTGAGTTGTGCCACCACTTACCCGAGCAACTTGTGCAAAATCGGACCGGCAGTCCAGGCGCACCCGGTGAGGAGAACACTAATTTCTCTACGGTTCGGGCCGTGGGTCCACGGGGCTATCCACCTGGTGAACGAAAAACTTGGTTTCTGATAACCTGTGATGTGAAACATAACCGGAGCGTTCCGCTTTTCCCACCCAAAATCTTAGGGTTCACGTATCCTATATTCGGCGGCAGGGTAATATACCTCCTTTCCAGCCTGCTAATGAAGTGGTAGGAGTGACACTTCTACCACCCGTTGGCATGGCTGTTGATCAGACTCGCATCGTGCTATCAATAGAGTCAATCAGAACACGCAGGGCGCTCCACAGAATTAGGTCCCTGAAGCAACAAGAACTGGCTTGTTTGGATGCGGTGGTTCATAGTGTTCTCACATATGAGGCTGACATCTGGCAAATGAACACCGTCTTGTATAGCGTCGTCCAATCGCTTTCCGAATCGGCAGAACGGAACTCTGCATTGCGATTCGACAGATTGAACGACGTGTACACAAGATGGAGGCTAAGATCACGTCGGCGAGACAACATGCATGTCGTATCCAATGTGTCATGGATTTCAGGGCTGCCAACAGGCCTATCACGCCCGCAGTGCGGCGAGTAGACGCCAAACTGCGATGTATTCATCATAAGTCCATCATAAGTCAAAGCGTGCTGCTAACCACCAAACAGTACTGCCTTGATAGGATAGGAATGCTAGTGACTGCTAAAAAGTCACTATTGAGGCGAGCGAGAAGTATTTCGAAAAACCTCAGGTCTGGTATAAAAATATATGATTGCAATGATAACTGATATGTTGAAAAATATTCGAAAGTGAGCTGTTGAATTGCCTTGTGCATCAAACTCAATGACCATCAATAGATTTCAACAGGTGCGAACAATTGGAGACCATAACCCGAAGTATTCATCTTGAACCAAAATTATTCTGGTGGATCATAATCTGTTCAACTTAACCGACTAAATACATGCAAACTGATGAAACAAAATAAAACTATTGGATATTGTAGAATTTTCAACCTTGCATTAATGGCACAGGTATGACGCGAAATCAGTACCTTATGAAGCTACTGTGTAGTGAAACATGTCTCAAATGAAATGTATTGTGAAAGTTCTATGAATATTGTCATAGAGAGTGTTCTTGTGATGCACTCTTTGGAACCTTTGGTGTAGTAATAATATTACTGGTGTTTTATCCCACCAAACCGTGTGAACTTTCTATTGAGAACTTGGGTCGGACAAACTCATCTGTGTTTTGTATTTTCATCTGTAATTTTTTTATTGTTATTCTGATATTCACTGAATATAAAATTTCTAGTTCAAAGATATAATTACCTTTTTCAAAACTGAATACGCCAATTCCTGTGAAAGGTGAATGATATAAAACTGATAAAATTAAATACAAGCCGACCTCCATGATATTCAAATGGTCAGTTGGCATACAAAAATGCTCATTTCGTGAACTGGATTGTGATAAGTAGGGATTTCCACTGTAATTGGCGGTATTTAAATGTGTTTCAGCACCTCTCCTTCAATTGTTATGAACATTATCTGAAAAAAGATCTGAATTCAGTTCATATATTTTCAATGTATACCACGAAATTATTTCATATTTTCATTCATACATTTCATAATTGATGAAAATCCTTTAATCCATTTTTTAGAGAGCAGAAAATCACCGAACACGCAAAACACTTCTAACTTTCATATCTTTGATTGACAAACTGAAAATGCTAGAAAGCTGTCAGTATGTACATACTAGATACAAGTTTACCAACATAAAAAATTGAAAATTGCTAATTGAATATATACGTAGCCCGCAAAATTTGAAAATTCAGCTTATTTTTTGTACAGTTCACCTATACATCTATCATCAGAGGATCTACAATTCTTGTAGGTCTAATATCAAACGGAAAACTGCTAACGTCAACCTCAATATCTGAATTCTCATTATATTTATCATTTACATTTCCACTAGTCTTGGAATTGACTCTACCAGAATCGTGTGTTTCCAAAAAATCATGTATACGAATATATAGGATGAAAGTATCGAAACCTTGAATTTTCTCTTGTTAGTTTCACATCTTCTCCCATTTTCATACAATTCGTGAATAACCACTGAATCAGTGCTTTTCGTTAACATTCAGTTTCATAAAACAAGACTTATAAGACTTATCTACATTATACAAAACTCATCAATGTAATAACTCGGAGATGAATCGAAGCTATAACGTCATTTCGCAATCATTACAATTAAACTTTTGAGAGTTGATGATAGTTTGTTGAAAGTATCACTAATTTATGTTTTCTTGCATATGAAAATGTCCGGCAAAATTTCGCATCTGCAACAATGGTAACATTCATGTTCACCTCAAAGTAATAACGCATACAATTTCGACTTCTAGAAATTGCTTGCGTACAGTTTGATTCTACTAGCTACAGGAAAATCATCAGACTATTATTTGTATATGTCCATGATTTATTAGGATATGAACGATTTCTGAATATGTTTCAAACAGTTGATGATGATAAAAAAATTCATCGAACACTTTTCATATTTATTTGTGATGCACTGTTTGGAACCTTTGGTATAGAAATAAATGTTAGTGGAGTTTTTTCCCCACACCAAACCGTTATTTCAACACCTCGACACGTAGTTCGATCATCATGTGATCATCTTCAAGAGGAAGAATAACTCCAGTGATATTCACTTTTTATATGGTTGATGATTATTTGAGTGCACACAGTATTTTCGATTCATTGGAGTGATGTTATTTAGTTTTTTTTTCTTATAAGAAAGCAAATTTTCGAAAACAGAATTGAATCTGATAATCAACTCAATCACTCAAACTTCATTCAATTTCACAGGTTGTTTATTCAATATGAGGAATAAAATATTTCGGATATTTTGGATATTTTGTTCTTTGGTTATTTTTGATAGGGCGCCTTATTTCGAAGATACAGGGCAAAACATAATTTCGACAATAACTATTTTAGTAATTTCGAAATTATTAATGTAGCCAAAATAGAAGTATAGCGAACTACGCTGGACCTACCAAAAGACAAACAATCTAACAATTCCGTTGGTACCTATCAACAACATTCCGATTACTACAAACGGCTGAAAACATTCAATTTGCTGGGTCCGGGAATCGATGAGGAGAAGATTGGATTTTTGCATTTCTTGTAGATTAAGAGACATTACAAGTAATTTTTGGTGAAAAATTGTTATTGTCGAATTTTTTTTTTGCTCCGCATCTTCGAAAAAAAGCGCCCTATCAAAAATCATCAAAGTACCAAAAATCCTCATAATAGCCTGAAAAATAGTCCCTTGAATTTTTGCCGAATGTTTAATGACAATAGTAATTTTATCGTTATTCAACAGAAACTTCCATTTCATTGAAATGAGTTTTTTTTCCAGCTTGGCATCCTTCTTGCCCTCCGACTTGCGATTCTTCAAGGATCTCTTCCAAAATTTTCTCCACAAGACAACCCTGCAGCTTTCCATCCATCAACATATGTGAGGTATGTGAAAAAATATATTAATGTTAGCAGGAACACAAAAATCATTCTTCATGAACGAAATGATGAAACTTCGAGTATATGTGAATATTACTGGAGTTTTATGCCAACAAAAAACCGTTATTTCAACACCTCGACACGTGTTTCAATCATCAAGTGATCATTTTCAAAAGGATGATTGAATAGTTCAATCTTCCTCTTGAAGATGATCAATGTTGTAGTTTGGGAAAAAGAGTATTCGGCTTTCTACTACTCCATCTGGATACATAATAATATGGGAATCTTCTTAAGAAAAGAAAGAAGTAATCAATTTTTTAAAAAGTAAATGTATACATAGATGTGTAGATCATGCATAGAAGTGACTTTCAGGCACAAATCTGGAAGAAAAAGCCTTCCTGAAACAGCTACTTCCATATAAATATTGAATTACACCAATTTCACTATTCGATGTAGTCGGATGTTTTTCATCGTTTTTGCAAAGATCGCATTATTGGTCAATTTGAACTGATTTTTTTCAAAAGACGTAGTGGCTGCAGTCCTCAAACGAGTATTCAATTCGATGTAGGGACGCAGCCATGCAGACTGCTTGAATTTCAACACTTTATGGATTTTCGTCAATTTCAAATCAACTTCCAATCAACTTGTGAAATATAACCTTCAGGATTGTCATCGAGAATTTGAGAGACATCAATGTTTGTATCTACCCATTCAAAACCTCCATATGTTAGGCATTCTGACATTGCCCATCCATATAAAAATATTTACATCGAAATACATTACAAATTTGGATGGTTTCGTAGCATCATATGTTGGCCTATATTGGTTGTTTGCTTCTGAATATATATTGCAACAAATTTCACTCCTTATACCCTTTTCCACTAACATAACCATGTCGACATCTTTTAAAATTTGCAATTTACACCCGGTATATTTCAACATACAATCCTACGTGATCATCTTCAAGAGGAAGATTAACTCCAGTAATATTAACTTTTTATATGGTTGATGATTGTTTGAGTGCACAAAGTTTTTTTGATTCATTGGAGTGATGGTATTTTTTTCTCATAAGAAAGCAAATTTTCGACAACAAAATTGAATCTGATAATCAACTCAATCACTCAAACTCAATTCCATTCCACACAATGTTTATTGAATATGAGGAATAACATATTTTGAATATTTTGGATATTTTATTCTTTGATGATTTTTGATAGGGCGCTGTATTTCGAAGATACAGGGCAAAACATAATTTCGACAATAGCAATTTTAGTGATTTTGAAAATATTAATGTAGCCGAAATGAAAGTATAGCGAACTACGCTGGACCTACCAAAAGATAAACTATCTAACAATTCCGTTGGTATCTATCAACAACATTCCGATCACTACAAACAGCGGAAAACAACACAGGGTCCAGCCCATATGTTCGTATATATAAATCGCTATATTCCCCCAGAGTTTTGGCATGAGCATACTTTTCATCATCAATTTCAAAATCGTTGAGTTTATCATAAAAATGTTTTTTGGATGTTAATTCAGTGTCAAGGAGTTTTTCCACAACATTCCACAACAACATAATAGTATGGAAATACGACTTTCTTAGTGAGAAGCTCAAATTTTTCATCGTCCAATTCTGCAAATTCTTTTCGTAATATTTTCAAATATTCAACATACGACTTTCTTAGTGAGAAGCTCAAATTTTTCATCGTCCAATTCTGCAAATTCTTTTCGTAATATTTTCAAATATTCAACATTTAGTGTGGATACTAATTCATCGAGACTGGCCCCCATGGATCAATAAAAATCTATAAATCTGAATTTATTGCTAGTCATTATCGTATTGGGTGAAAGAAATATATTCTTTGTTGATGGAAAGTATGCTTACACTTCCTCTTTCATCCCTTACAATGAAATGACTCCTCATCTCTTACAATGAAATGACTCCTCATTCCTTACAATGAAATTGTGACGTTTTCCTCCTATCAGCGGCAGGGAAAAGTGCAGCTCCGGCAGCTGTTCGTCTTGGTGAGCAAAGGGTCGTAGGAATTTGAGTGTATTTCTTGAAGAGAACGTTATATAAACTTATTGAGGGCGCCACCTGGCTAAATGCATTATATAAGAACCATAGTTTTACCAAGCCAGGGCGACAAAACTGAATAATGAAGTTATTCAAAATAAATGCATTATGTGCGCATCCTGAAAATAAATCTGGGCAAAACAAAAGGAAACTTGACCAAGTAGGCAGTTATAATTTCGCTCGTTGGGGAAATATACATAACAGTTTTTATTGTATTATAAGGTGTTACTTTTTATGTAAAAGTATACATTTGAATGCATAAGTATTTCTTGCAATCACCCAGTACTGCGTGTTAGCTTACACTTGATATTTTCTTGTCGAATATGATAAGTAAAAAAATTATAATAAAATAAATCTGGCCTGTTATTTCTGGACTGGATAGTGCTGGTAGGAGAATCAGGATCAGGCTGTTGTTCGCCTTCTTTCCGTATAGTGGTCGATCTATTAGGATTTTCGGAAGATAGAAGATTTCATAGTTTCAACCAACGAAATTATGATTTCATCCAGTTAACTCCGGGGTCAAATGATAATATTGGGATTTATTTTCATTTCCAGCTTTATCGGTAATTACAGGGTTCGATAACCACACCTACAACCCCCACTAAGGGAGGGTTGAAATATCAAAAAAAACTCCTTGCTAATTCCTTGAATCCGCCAATAAATGAAGTGGAAATATATTGGTATTCGACTTCATTCAAATAATAAAAAGTTTGGAGAGCCGGTAGTGGACAAAAAACTACCAGAAGGTGTTATATCTTCATAAATGATACTTCTTCACGAAACTTATCTGAAGGAAGTGAGTAGACACCTTGTCAGAGTGGCACTTTGAGTTTCCTCCAATATTCACAGATATGCAATTTTATCAGCAAACGAACTCGCTTCATGAATTCACCTCCAACTCTGACCATCGGCCATTTTTTGCACGATTAGCCTTGCGCAGATAGCATGACTGAGTATAATGGTGCCATCTCTGATAGATAGGAGTACTCCTTCAGGATTTAAAAAAATCTTAAATGATGGGACACAATGCAGAATAAATCTAAGAAGACTGTATGAAATATATAACAATAGGTGAATATCCAAAATATCCTAAGGAAACAATTATGAAGAAACAGTAGCTAAATACTTGATTTGAATTCTACCACAGCTGACGTGGTTGCGTTAATCTATTCATATATTCAATTCAATCATTTCACATTTATTTGATCACGATTGAGTGAAATATATTTTTAATCATCCTCACTTTTCAGTACTTTTCCTGAATGAAAGAAAAATATATAATAATAAATTATAGGAAAATTCCTGATAACAATAATTTTTAGCCAGGCAATCAGCATTACTCGTATGATGGTTATCAGTTGACTAATCCTTCAGTTCAGCTGGCGATTTATCGAAATATTCATTAGCGCTACCTACTCGCCAGAAGTTAAACTTTTTGTCGCACTTTGATTTGATTTAAAAATACCTACAAGCATCCTCACGAACTGATTTCTTCGAAATTATATATACTCAGGGAAAACAGAAAGTAGCATCTACGAATGCTACACCACCGCCTTCCAAAAAATAAAAATAGACCAGAGGGCTATTTTTCTAAAGTGATGAACCTTGTGATCATAGTATCTACGCGTACAATACGTACTTGCAGAGGAAACCTTTTTTTTTGAGAAATACATAATAGGGGACTGTCAAAATCGGGCTAGGTCAAAATCGGTAATTCTTTCACAAGTCATCTATAAAGAAAGGAACGAGGTACATATCACTAATATCATTAAATATATATACATAAGATACATAAACCTTAAAGTAACTGTACATTAAGAAGATAAATATAAGACAATTTCAAAAGTGTTCTCTAATTACTGAAAGATGATTCAAACTTTCATCACATTTATCCGGACACATCCGAATTTGAACCAAAGTATTCCTTCAGATCCTTAATATGCCATTCGCCCCCTGGCGAACCATCGACATTTGTCAAAGAATATATTGAATTGGAAATTTTTCTAGCTACAGTGCACAGAATGTATTTCGGAGCCAATTTGGCCAAAAATTGATTTGTCGCGTCCGACTGCACTTTGTTTTTTCGCCAAACCTTGTCTCCAACTTCGAAAGAACTAGCGCGTTTACGTAAGTTGTATTGTGCCGAATTTCTCTCATAAGCATTATGAAGGTTTTGACGAACCTTCACAAACACTTCAGACAAAGAATCCAATTCTGAACAGTATATGTCCCTATATCACCAGGAAGAAGTTCAATATCACTCGTAGTTTGTACTGCTCCATAGTATCTCCCCGAGAGTGGAACGTGTCGGCCAAAATTTAAAAATGTTGGGGAATATCCCGTAATCTCATGTTTTGCCGTGTTTATTGCAATCTTTGGCAATTCAGAGTCCCAATTTCTATGGTCATCAACATAGCACCTAATCGCGGTACCCACAGTTTTATTCATACGTTCAACAAAATTATATTGTGGGTGATAACGCGCATTAAACCATATTTTCTGAACCTTATACTCGTTTGCTATTTTTTTTAATACGGAGCCAGCAAACTGTGGACTGTTGTCTACTATGATAAATTGGGGAACACCAAAAATCAAAAATACATTGTTCTCCATAAAATCGCAAATGTTTTTGGCTGTAGCATTCCTTAAAGGATGTAAAATGACATACTTGGTAAACCAATCACCGATAACAAGAAGGTGAGTATATCCTCTTTTCGAACGTGGAAATGGACCCATCAGATCAGCGGAATTTGCCACGGAAAGTTCACAGTCTTTTCTGAGCCCATGAGACCCATTCGAGGTGCAGATGAAACCTTCTGAGATCCACAAATTTTACAATGACGAATATATTTTAAAATATCCTGCCGCATTTTTGGCCAGTAATAAAGCTCTTGTATCTTGCCTAAAGTTTTATAAAATCCAAAATGACAGCTAGTAGGTGCATCATGACAACTGCGAATAACTTCGGATCTCTCCCTTTTAGGAATCAGCAGTTTCCATTCCTTAGAGTTAGTTTTCACAGGAACCTGTGAAGGAAGTAACTTATAGATTTTTTCATTTTCAATTTTCCATTGTGGATAGGAATCTGGATCACGTCGTATTTTTTCCTTCAGGGAAACGAACCAAGAGTCAGTTGGATCTACAGGAATATCTATGGGAGCAGATTCAGGAACATCAGAATAAATTCGCGACAGGGCGTCTGGTACGACATTTGACGATCCCTTACGATGTTTTAAAACGAAAGAGAACAGTCTGAGCTTCACGGCCCACCTGGCCAGTTTTCCAGTTGGATTTTTAATGCTATTCAACCAAAGTAGAGAATGGTGATCTGTTTCCACCGTGAATACGGTTCCTTCGACGTACGAACGGAATTTTTCTATTGCGAAAATTATGGCCAGGAGTTCCCTCTGAGTGACTGTCCAATTTCTTTCGCTACGCGAAAGAGAGCGGCTGGCATAAGCTATGACTCTCTCATTACCATCAATATTCTGTACTAAAACACCTCCCAATCCAGTATCACTGGCGTCTGTTTGGATTATAAAAGGCTTATCGAAATCAGGGCTACATAAAATTGAAGCTGAGTCAAGCGATTCTTTGATTTTCATGAAAGAGTTCTCAGCTTCATCCGTCCATGATATGGCTTGTCTTTTACGTTTTCCAATATGGAGTCGATGAGTCTGCATAACATTTGTGCTGAATTGCATAAACCAAAGGGAACAGACGTGAAATGGAATAAACCTCTTCCAGGTACACTTAAAGCTGTTTTTTCGCGAGACTCCTCATCAAGGGGAATCTGCCAAAAGGCTTTCCTCAAGTCTATTGATGAAATGAACCTAGCGCCTTTAAGCATGCTCAGGATCCTGTCAACCCTTGGTAACGGATAGCTGTCATGTTTCGTGACTTCGTTCAGCTTTCGCCCGTCGAAGCAGAACCTCATTTCCCCGTTGGCTTTCTTCACTAGCAAGACAGGAAAACACCAACTACTTTGGGATGGTTCGACTACCCCCAATTTCAACATTTCGTCGAGCTCTTCATTTAATATCTTCAACATATACGGGGACATCGGATATTGTCTTTGCCGTATGGGAGGAGAACCGCCTGTATCGATATGCATTGCGATATTATTTGTTCGCCCTAACCTCTTATCGTCGCCACCAATTTCATTGTACGAAGAAATCACTTCATCAGCAGCTATACGCTCACTAGAATCCAATGTATTTAACGAACATAGTTCAGGGTTGACTAGAAAATTTGGATTCTCAACTATACTCAAATTAGTTTGAGACAGTTCACACTGAACATTCCAAGTGTTTTCCTTGAAATCCAATTTGATCAGAAACAATTCGGCAAAATCGCTACCCATTATAAAAGAATGCTTGACTGTCGGAACTACTAAAGCTCGTACTACACGACAGACATTTTTTACACAGATGGGCAGATCGACAAATCCTTTGACAGTATTTTCCGTTCCATCTGCTGTAGTTATATGCCGGATAGTTGATCTGTTTGTAGTAACCTGCAAGCCCAATTCTATCAAACAGTTCAAACCCAATTCTCCCACTATACTTGAAGAAGAACCTGAATCAAGAAGGACAGTTATCTTATGGCCTATCAAATTAAGAGAAATGTAGGGTCGATTATCCGAACCTAATCTTTCGAAAATAGGAGCAATCTGTACATTTTCTAGTGAACTGATACAAGGTTTATAAAATTCCCGCACACGTGACAGCCACGTAATCTAACTTCGATACTCTTTATTACGTTGTTTACTATTTAAAATGGTCTTAAAATCTACTGGGAAAGAACGCCGACCATATAAACGTTTTCCCACTATTGGTTTCCCATGCACTTACAATTTTTGGAGGTCACACCTTGGGTACCACACTTGAAACAAAAAGTAGTTATAGGCGATCTACAATTATGGAAGGTGTGATTTGGGAAACGACAATTCCAGCAAACTAAACCTTTCGAATTTCCGGACGGTGAAAAAGTAGGGGTCTTGGTCTTAACATTACTCGACTCAGATTTCGAATTCGTCTCCACCATGTCATCAATACTCCTGCGGTTGCTGTTTCCATGTGAATTACTTTTATTTCGAAAACCTTTATGTTTATTATTCCCCCTGTAGGGAATAATAAACATTGCAAGAAATTTTTATGCAAGAAATACTTATGCATTCAAATGTATACTTTTACATAAAAAGTAACACCTTATAATACAATAAAAACTGTTATGTATATTTCCCCAACAAGCGAAATTATAACTGCCTACTTGGCGACCCTTTGCTCACCAAGACGAACAGCTGCCGGAGCTGCACTTTTCCCTGCCGCTGATAGGAGGAAAACGTCACAATTTCATTGTAAGGAATGAGGAGTCATTTCATTGTAAGAGATGAGGAGTCATTTCATTGTAAGGGATGAAAGAGGAAGTGTAAGCATACTTTCCATCAACAAAGAAGAATATATTTCTTTCACCCAATACGATAATGACTAGCAATAAATTCAGATTTATAGATTTTTATTGATCCATGGGAGCCAGTCTCGATGAATTAGTATCCACACTAAATGTTGAATATTTGAAAATATTACGAAAAGAATTTGCAGAATTGGACGATGAAAAATTTGAGCTTCTCACTAAGAAAATCGTATGTTGAATATTTGAAAATATTACGAAAAGAATTTGCAGAATTGGACGATGAAAAATTTGAGCTTCTCACTAAGAAAGTCGTATTTCCATACTATTATGTTGTTGTGGAATGTTGTGGAAAAACTCCTTGACACTGAATTACCATCCAAAAAACATTTTTATGATAAACTCAACGATTGTGATATTGATGATGAAAAGTATGCTCATGCCTAAAGTGTTTGGCATCAATTCGATATCAAAACTCTGGGGGAATATAGCGATTTATATATACGAACATATGGGCTCGACCCTGTGTTGTTTTCAGCCGTTTGTAGTAATCGGAATGTTGTTGATAGATACCAACGGAATTGTTAGATAGTTTGTCTTTTGGTAGGTCCAGCGTAGTTCGCTATACTTTCATTTCGGCTACATTAATAATTTCAAAATCACTAAAATTGTTATTGTCGAAATTATGTTTTGCCCTGTATCTTCGAAATACAGCGCCCTATCAAAAATTATCAAAAAATAAAATATCCAAAATATTCGAAATATGTTATTCCTCATATTCAATAAACATTGTGTGGAATGGAATTAAGTTTGAGTGATTGAGTTGATTATCAGATTCAATTTTGTTGTCGAAAATTTGCTTTCTTATGAGAAAAAAATACCATCACTCCAATGAATCGAAAAAACTTTGTGCACTCAAACAATCATCAACCATCTAAAAAGTTAATATTACTGGAGTTAATCTTCCTCTTGAAGATGATCACGTAGGATTGTATGTTGAAATATACCGGGTGTAAATTGCAAATTTTAAAAGATGTCGACATGGTTATGTTAGTGGAAAAGGGTATAAGGAGTGAAATTTGTTGCAATATATATTCAGAAGCAAACAACCAATATAGGCCAACATATGATGCTACGAAACCATCCAAATTTGTAATGTATTTCGATGTAAATATTTTTATATGGATGGGCAATGTCAGAATGCCTAACATATGGAGGTTTTGAATGGGTAGATACAAACATTGATGTCTCTCAAATTCTCGATGACAATCCTGAAGGTTATATTTCACAAGTTGATTGGAAGTTGATTTGAAATTGACGAAAATCCATAAAGTGTTGAAATTCAAGCAGTCTGCATGGCTGCGTCCCTACATCGAATTGAATACTCGTTTGAGGACTGCAGCCACTACGTCTTTTGAAAAAAATCAGTTCAAATTGACCAATAATGCGATCTTTGCAAAAACGATGAAAAACATCCGACTACATCGAATAGTGAAATTGGTGTAATTCAATATTTATATGGAAGTAGCTGTTTCAGGAAGGCTTTTTCTTCCAGATTTGTGCCTGAAAGTCACTTCTATGCATGATCTACACATCTATGTATACATTTACTTTTTAAAAAATTGATTACTTCTTTCTTTTCTTAAAAAGATTCCCATATTATTATGTATCTAGATGGAGTAGTAGAAAGCCGAAAACTCTCTTTCCCAAACTTCAACAGTGATCATCTTCAAGAGGAAGATTGAACTATTCAATCATTCTTTTGAAAATGATCACTTGATGACGAACAGCTGCCGGAGCTGCACTTTTCCCTGCCGCTGATAGGAGGAAAACGTCACAAGTGGCGCTGACAACGTAGGGCCAGAGTGTATTTTTTTAGTTTTTGCATCCTTTGAAAATTTCTACTGGGCAAACATTTCATCTGATGAAAATTACCAATTATCATTGCGAATTTCAGACTTTACATTTGAAAAAAAGTTAAACATATTTGTGGTCAATACTTTTTTATGGAGCTTTTTCTTTCAGCTGATAAAAATACTTTTGTCAGTTGATAAAAAGTTTACCTAACTACGGATATAGGAAATGATTTTAAGTCGTTTCGATTGCAATTTACTGTTATCGTTTTTTTTCGTTTTGTTTCGTCATTCCAACAATATACAGGGAATTCATAGTTACAATTTCAACGAGTTGAATTGATATAAATACATAATGTTTTCTTTTGATGAGTGGTAATTACAGAGAGGTGAATCTTTTCTTTCATAATACAGGGTGGTAATCACACCGTTCATATGCAGGATTTAGCTTACCTTTTCTCGGGTTCTCCAATTATTTCGTGTAGTACTAACTTGTCATAAGGGATCATATAGGTGTCTATTTACTTTTGGCTGGTGGTTAGTGATAACGCAGCTGATTTTGATTGCCAATTGTTTGTAAAAGTATTATTATATCTGCGAGATGGCAGATACGTTCAAACCGAATCCCCTACTCTTTAAGGAGTTGAACTATGAGTTGGCTATTAGGGGAGTACTCACGACTAAATCACACGATGAGAGACGAAGAATTTTATCGCGATTATTAGATAGAGAAAAAAAAATCCTCAAGTTCATTAATTGCTCTGAGTCTCTAAACTTATAATTTTGATGAAGAAAAACGGCTATTGAAAGTACGCTTGATTCAATAAAAAATTTAATTAATGAATTTGAAGGAGATACCACTGATACGTTATATAAACGATTGAAATCAAGACTTGCGCATATTACAGGTCGAATTCAACGAATGCCAATCGATATTAATGTACCTGACGAAGTAACCTATAGAAATGAGAGTTTAGCTACATGTTACCTAATGGATGCGGACCTGCATGAAAAGCTCAGTACTTCAAATGTCGTTGGGAATACTGTTTCTCAATCGTTCGAAACGTCTCAGCCCATCATCAATATTCCTGCACCAGTTGTCACTTGCCATTCTAGACAAATTCCAATTTCGGAATGGGGTTTGAAGTTTAGTGGGGATCAGAAGGAACTCTATAACTTTTTGGACCGAGTGGTAGAGTATGCTCGCGCAAGAGGCCTAGACAATACCGAATTGTTTAATGCTGCAGCAGAGTTGTTCACCAGTGATGCTTTTCTATGGTTTTTGCAAGTAAAAACAAATCTGAATAATTGGGATGATTTGGTTAAACAAATGAAAGATGATTTTTTACCTCCTCATGCAGAAGACGATATTTGGGATACTAATAAATCGAGAAAGCAAGGGAAAACCGAGACTATCCTACTTTATTCCGCGGTAATGGAAAATTTATTCAAGAGACTCAGTCGTCCTCCCGCTGAAACAACAAAACTCCGTATCATTAGAAAAAATGTTTTACCAGAGTATATGTCGCATTTAGCAATTTATGATGTTAATTCCGTTTCGGAATTAGTTAGTAAAACGATTGGAAGATGCAAATTATATGAAAAATAGAAATCAGCACAAATCCATTATATCAGAAAAGGGCTGTTCCTGTCTGAGCCACGATGGTGTCGTTGCGGCAATTCAACCAGGAACTTCGGGTGCTGATAAAGCGCACAAGAACTACAAGGGGAATAATAAACATGAAGGTTTTCAAAATAAAAGTAATTCACATGGAAACAGCAACCGCAGGAGTATTGATGACATGGTGGAGACGAATTCGAAATCTGAGTCAAGTAATGTTAAGATCAAGACCCCTACTTTTTCACCGTCCGGAAATTCGAAAGGTTCAGTTTGCTGGAATTGTCGTTTCCCAAATCACACCTTCCATAATTGTAGATCGCCTATAACTACTTTTTGTTTCAAGTGTGGTACCCAAGGTGTGACCTCCAAAAATTGTAAGTGCATGGGAAACCAATAGTGGGAAAACGTTTATATGGTCGGCGTTCTTTTCCAGTAGATTTTAAGACCATTTTAAATAGTAAACAACGTAATAAAGAGTATCGAAGTTGGATTACGTGGCTGTCACGTGTGCGGGAATTTTATAAACCTTGTATCAGTTCACTAGAAAATGTACAGATTGCTCCTATTTTCGAAAGATTAGGTTCGGATAATCGACCCTACATTTCTCTTAATTTGATAGGCCATAGGATAACTGTCCCTCTTGATTCAGGTTCTTCTTCAAGTATAGTGAGAGAATTGGGTTTGAACTGTTTGAAAGAATTGGGCTTGCAGGTTACTACAAACAGATCAACTATCCGGCATATAACTACAGCAGATGGAACGGAAAATACTGTCAAAGGATTTGTCGATCTGCCCATCTTTGTAAAAAATGTCTGTCGTGTGTACGAGCTTTAGTAGTTCCGACAGTCAAGCATTCTTTTATAATGGGTATTACTTCCGCCCATATCTCTTTGGACGAAAATTCAATATCGTCACTGACCACAAACCCCTTCAGTGGTTATTCTCTCTGAAGGACCCCAACTCAAAATTGCTGAAATAACGCCGATGCTTTATCCCGTGTCGAAATCCACATTCGCGACACCAAAACCTTTTGGAAGGAATTGGATGACATACTAAATGAATCACAACGTCTAATAAATCAAAGTGTCACTTTCAGTGGTCAAGGAAACCCAGTGAGTCGTTGCCTTGCAACCCCGGATTATCAACCCTCTTCCGATATTTTGATTATTGGAGAACCCAACCTGGACACTGAATATTCTCCCATCATGATTCCCCCTAACGAAATGCATATAAATAATACGGACAACGAGTTATCTCCGAAAAGTCATACAGAAATGACAATCTTTCTTTACAAGTTCAACCTGATACCGAACGTACAGGAGATGAACCCCTACCAGAACCCAGAATACACGAAGACAATAAATCACCTTCCACAGGTAATGGAAGAAATGACGTTTTTTCATCATTGCAATCTAATATCGAACATATAGAAGATGAACCCCTACCAGAACGCAAAAACCTTGGTAACAATTTCGGTAACATTTCAAAAATATTTCAAGTGACCCTCCATAAAATTCAAAAGTTGTACCAAAAAGCTTCTGGACGTTACGAAAAAAGAAGACGTTGAAGAAATTATCAAAAACCACCATGAAGGTAAGTCAAACCACCGTGGTGTTGACGAAACTTTCACAAGAATTAAGGAAAATTATTACTGGCCGAACATAAAAGAAACCATTCAAACATATATTAATCAATGCCTTATTTGCCAACAAAGCAAATATGAGCGAAACCCCATTAAAATGAAGCTCAACATCACCCCTACAGCAACCAAACCTTTCGAAATCGTACATATGGATACATTCACTATCGAAAGTAGAAAATTTCTCACAATCATAGACAGTTTTTCAAAGTAAGCACAGGCATACCTAGTCAACTCCTTGACAGGTACGGAAATAGCCGACAACCTCATTCAATTTTTTTCTCATCATGGTATCCCCAAACAAATTATTGTTGACAACGGTACCGAATTCAATATCTTTCTCATTTCGGAACTCCTGGCTTTACACAGAGTCGAAGTTCATTTCACATCACCACACCATCCGCAATCCAATGGAATGATAGAACGGTTCCATTCTACCATTCTAGAACACATTTGTCTACTCAACACTAGAAGATTTTTGAAAACCCCTCTAAAAATGAAAATGTTGTACGTAATTTTGGCATACAACCACTCTATACATTCGGTCACAAAACTCAATCCAATTGACATCATAAGTGGTCACATTTCAATCAATGATCCTTTCAAAATTGATCGGAAATTACTAAATGATTACACCAATGATCACAAGGAACCATCAAAACTCCTCTATTCCAAAATAAACTCGGATCTAATAAAGCGAAACGGAAAGATAGTAGAATGAGAAAATGAAAAACGTGATGATCCCAATGTATTCAAAACCAAACAAAAAGTTCACGTGAAAAAACATATTAGGCAAGAGGATGCAAATAAATTTCAAAAACCAACTCAAATCAAAACGGTCGATCATACAATGAAAACAGTTTCTACAGAAAACCAACAAAAAATTCAGATAGAAAACTTAAAACGCCCCCTCAAAAAATACCCATCTCCCATTAAAAATTGATTGATTTTTCAGATTATCTGAAACTTTCGGACTCCAGGAAAATATATCTAAACTAAACCTAAAGAACAATCCAGGACTTATTCCTCTCAAACTGAAATTGCATTCAAAAAATGTGAGGACACTTGTAGGCGGTCACAAAGACTACTCATGGGACATATCTAACTATTTAAAAATATTAGAATTTTCGGAAAAAAAGGTGACTGATAAACTCAACAATATTTTACCACATCCACTCAGAACAAAGCGCGGTCTCATAAACGGCATTGGATCCATTTTCAAGTCTATCACAGGAAATTTAAATTCCAACGATGGTGAAAAATATGACCGTCTGATCAAAGAATTACAAGATAATCAAAATAATCTAGCAACGAATATCAAGAAGCAAAACTCACTCTCAATCTCATCAATTGATCAGTTCAATAGTACAGTTCAGCAAGTGAATCATAACGAAAGGCTTTTGGAATCAAAAATTAATCAAATAGCAAAAATTGTTGAAAATCAAACGTATAAAGAAAACTCTATGTTTATCAAAGACATCTCGAATCAGATAATCAATATATTTGAAATCATAAATTCAATTTTGCAAGATGTTGAAAACTCAATACAATTTTCCAGACTGAACATTCTTCATCCTAGTATTATAAAAACAAAAGATTTGTTCAAAGAACTGTGAAAATTGAATAAAATTGTTGAGAAAGACCAACCACCAATAGAAATAAGTTTCGAGAATACTTTGCTTTATGAAAAAATTATTAGCCTCAAAAGCTATATATCAAATTTCAGAATAACCTATATCTTGCATATTCCAATTACCCATCCATCTAATTTCGATTACTATCACCTATTTTCTATTCCGATATTAACTGAGGGTCAGTTTAAGGCTGTTATCCCTCAAAACAAATATTTGTCAAAAAATAAAAAAATTGTATGCATTCTTGAGCGATCCTTGTTTGGAGATCTCCCATCGAACCTATATCTGCCCATCCACCAACATCAGAGAGCTGACAGAAGACAATTCATTCGAAATCTAGCTACTCAATGTCCAGAACACCTCCACTTGTAAGCAGACTGTCATACATTTATCGAGACCAGCCATCAGACAACTAGACAACTCAAACAAATGGGTTGTCCTCCTACCGGCTCAACAAACTACCAAACTCAAGCGCCAGAACCAGAACGAAATCGAGAACCTACTACCTGGAAGTTATCTATTCGACATTCCAATTGGATGCCAGTTATCCTGTGGCAACCAAATCATAACCAACGATCACCAAGATACCAATAGTGAACTGAGCATCTTACCAAACTTGGACGAAGGGAAGCCAGAGCCACCCAAATCAATAGGGATCCAACTTGATGACCTGAACCTTGACGAACCTCATTCAATAAAAACAGCAATAATGGAAAACGAACCGATTATATCTTTCAAAGACGTAGCACATATCCCAAGTTTTTGGACGATGTTTATCTACTTGGTCCTAGTATCAATTTGTTTGTACCTAGTGTACAAGAAGATTGGCTTCAGAGGGTGCAAAACCAATGGACCATCCGAACCAAGTCAAGATATCGAGATGTCTAGGGTTCAAGATCCTCGCTGACCCTCCTACGTTGAATCTTCGGGGGGAGGAATTATATCGCCCGTTCCCATGTGAACCGCTGACCATGCTGAAGCAGAATCTCGCGATTCTGGGAAACTGATGTGCAAGCATTCTTATCTTCATGGGAAGAATACTTTTGTAATTCAGTTATAATGTTGCTCTCACACTGTTAACATCTATTTTTGTTAATTAAACTAATTTTTAAAAAAGGACTTTGACATCCGAAAGTTATATTTCATGCTCTGGAAGAAATTCCACCGTTTTCGTATCTACTTCTCGAAGGTCTTGGAATATCAGCCTCAGTTTATATTTGGAGGGGGTATTCTTTGCAACTTCGCTTACAAAAACTGCCAACTGGTTGTCATCAATCTCCATTGTGTTCTATTACATCCATTGCCGAAATTATTGGGCTTCACACTTATTGCCATGTATTTCACGCCCTTTGGTACGTTATACAAAACGTTATTATTATTGCTGTTAAAAGCACAAAATTCATTTACAGCACAGGCGATGACATTATATAATATGCTGCGAGGTTGAGTTCTTCGCAATGAATTTTTCGTTTGAGATGCTTTTCGATTGAACACTCTGTCTTGAAAATCTAACTCATTCAGCTGCTTCGAAACAATCTTCTTTTGTCCGAAAAATTGAATGTCTTTCTTCACACGTTTACAAAACTCTTCGACTTTCCGTTTGTATTCTTCAGATGACATTTTATCACTGATCATTTCAATTGTTTAACGATAATGACATACTTTCAAACAATGATATTGCCAACCTTCTACAACGCCGCATTTTTTCGTCCCCCCACTCTTCTCATTCACCACCTAACATGCACAACCTAGTCAAATATAATTACAACATCCGAAATGCAGATATTGGATACAAAAGACTTCATGATTAACTACCTAAATGATGGAAAATCCATGATACATACTTATAATTTTGATTTTTGTGTTCTCCAGTAAAAATTGTGACGTTAGAGTACCCGCAACTCACTGCCATCTTCAATAATAACAAAGTTAGCCTCCTATGCTTCCAACACTTCTGCAAATGCTCAATTATGTTTCTTGACATCAACACGAATCCATTGATGTCAAAATTATCGAAATCGGACGACCGGAAGTGAAAACCGGAAGTGACCATTTTATTGTAGATTTGGACTCTACACGATATGGTCATTCTGAATTCACCATTACTTTGCTTCTATCTCAATTTTTAGATGAATCGTACAGATCCGAAACTTTGTTAATTCATATATTTGACACATTCATCAATGACAAATAATGCTGTCCTTTTGGCATGTTGAATCCTACGAAAAAATATTAGACCCTCCTAACCTTTCATGTTGCGCACGTCATCTATGTTTTTTCTCCGTCATCTCCTGATGATGCCAACTTGTATCTTGTTTTCTTGCATGTTGGCAGCTATGTTTTTTTCTTTGACGCTGTATATTCCGCTCGATGTCCGCCGCTATGTTTTTTCTCAGAACGCTGCTCACCCTGTATATCACGATGGTAGCCATGTTTTATCTTCAACGCTGGATGCCATGTTTTTTTCTTTAACGCTGCAAACACCTTGTATACTTTGACGTCGACCATGTTTTTTTCCTGCACACCCTGTATATCACGATGGCAGTCATGTTTTTTGCTTAACTGCCATGTTTTTTTCTCTAACACAGTACACACCCTGAATACTTCGATGGCAGTCATGTTTTTTCTTTTACGTCAGCGAACATGTTTTTTCCTTTAACTGCACACCCCGTACACCTCCACGGCGTTATTTCTACGTAGGCCGTTCAGACCTCTATGTACTTCATTGCTTCTGTTAGTTGAATTTCCGGTGTCACAGAATCGGTGTTGTTCATCTACTTACCTATAGGGTCATTTAAATCAAATAGGTCTGTATTATCAATTACTTCGAAAGGTGTAAATTTGGTAACACTATGTTTTGAATTATTATAGCCAACGACAGCTCTTTCCATCAGTTGTTCAGGTGTGAACGATCTTCCTTCTTCCTTTAAGAATCGATAATGTTCAATCAGTGTTGAATAAAATCTTTCAACTGGTGAATTAGAATTACTGTTTTTGAAGTTGTGTAATGCAGCTCAATATTATAAATTTCATAAAAATTTTCTAGAACTTTATTTTTGAATTCGGTGCCTGAATCAGCGGTTATTTTAGTTGCTAAACCGTGGCGGGTAATAAAATTGAGTAGATTATCGACTACTAAAACTTCGGTTTAGGATTTTAATGGATATACCTGACCATATCGTGAAAATGTGTCGATAATTTTTGAAAAATTTTCGTTTGAAATTTTGAATGTATCTATGTGAACATGCTCAAATGGCTTTGAAGTTGTAGGTGTTAGGTTGAATTTAATTACAGGATGATTCCGATCGTATTTGTTTTTCTAACATGTTTCGCAATTATTAATATAATTTTGTATATCTTCTGCCATTTTGGCAAATAATATCGTGGACTGAGAGATGTCATTTCACTTATACCTCTATGACAGGTTTTCATAATGTGACAACATTTCTCTTTTTGTTCGTTCAATGTTTCTACATCCTCCAAGAATGTTGGACAATGAACAATTTTGAATGGAGGATTCTTGAGTAAATTTTGGATTGTTGTATTGAACATTTGTGAGACTGCTGAGTTTTTAAAATGGAAGGCAAATGTTTGTTTTGGATCGATATATTCTTTAAGAAGTTTAACAATATTCTCGCTCAGATTTTCAGAGGGTATGGTAACATAAGACCGCAAATTCTCGAATACCTTTTCTAGTCTACATTTGAGTTTCTTATGTCACCAATTGCTACAATTATTTGATTTTTATTTGTATCAACCGGTCTTTCTGAAATAGGGATTTGAAAGACAAGGTCTTCGAGAAAAGTGTGAACGGTTTGTGAATCCGATGTTTTTTCGATTTTATTTAATTTTGGGGAAACAATTTGAATATCAGATGATATATTAATTTGTTTATTCGGTTCTTGCGATTCCAGAACTTCATTGGGAACGCCGTCGTCTGAGACTGGAATATTATCGTTATCCAAATATAGATGTCGATAAGTTCGTTCATGTCTCCAGGTTTGTGGTCGGAATAAATTGTAAATTTTCTGCCAAAAAGGTATGGTCTGAAATAATTACAACTCCATGCAATCGAAAAAAGCCCTTTTTCGATAGTTGGGTAATTAATTTCAGGTGGGTCAAGAAATTGGGTGTCCATTTTGTGACAAAATGGCGCCAAGCGCTTGATTTGAAATATCAGTTGTGAAAGAGAGTTTTTGGCTTTCTACTACTCCATCTTGATACAAAAAAAAGAAGGATGAGGGAATCTTCCAAAGAAAGGAAAGAAGTAATCAATTTGAAAATAAGTAACTCCATACATGGATGTGTAGATCATGCAAAGAAGTAACTTTTAGACACACACTGACAGAAAGTCCTCCTGAAATAGCTACTTTCATATTAACATTGAATTACACGAAAAAAAGGAAAGAAGTAATCAAAAAATAAGTAAACAAATACTTTTATATGAACACTGAATTATACAGAAGATACTTTTCTCCACTCAGTTTGTATTTCAAACATTCGTTGTGGAATAAAAATCAGATATCATTCACATGAGTTTTACTTTAAATGAATGGTAACAAATTGCACTTACATAGAACACTGCCATCCTCACTGGTATACATCGATGTTTCGCCTTGAGACACTTGCACTAAGGCTCTTCAGTACCAAATTGGATAACATTATAGAAAATACACACACTTCATTCATGAATTACGATTTTCAATGTCACGGAATAAGCTTGATCTGCTTATGTCATCGATGACATCGTAATGACATTCATTCACCTATTTGATTTAATCCCAGCCAAGAGAAATCTTATTTGAATTGAAGGGGTCATATTTTTAGGAGTGATGAATTTTTGGGAAAGAAAGTTTTTGGCTTTCTACTACTCCATCTTGATACAAATAAAAAAGAAGGATGAGGGAATCTTCCAAAGAAAGGAAAGAAGTAATCAATTTGAAAATAAGTAACTCTATACATGGATGTGTAGATCATGCAAATAATTAACTTTCAGACACAAACTGAAAGAAAGTTTTCCTGAAACAGCTACTTCCATATAAACACTGAATTACACGAAAGAAAAAATTCTTTCGAAACAAATACTTTTATATGAACACTGAATTATACAGAAAATACTTTTCTCTACTCAGTTTGTATTTCAAACAATCGTTGTGGAATAAAAATTAGATATTATTCACATGAGTTCTACTTTTAATGAATGGTAACAAATTGCACTTACATAGAAGACTGCCATACTCACTGGTATACATCGATGTTTCGCCTTAAGACACTTGCCCTAAGGCTCTTCAGTAACAAACTGAATAACATTATAGAAGTGTGTGTATTACACACTTCATTCATGAATTACGATTTTTAATGTCAGTGAATAAGCTTGATCTGCTTATGTCATCGATGACATCGTAATGACATTCATTCACCTGACTTCCCTCATCCTTCTTCTTCTTCTACATCGATGTATACCAGTGAGGATGGCAGTGTTCTATGTTAGTGCAATTTGTTACCATTCATTTAAATTAGAACTCATGTGAGTGATATCTGATTTTCATTCCACAGCGAATGTTTGAAATACAAACTGAGTAGAGAAAAATATCTTCTGTATTATTCAGTGTTCATATAAAAGTATTTGTTTCGAAAGAATTTTTGCTTTCGTGTAATTCAATGTTTATATGAAAGTAGCTATTTCAGGAGGACTTTCTTTCAGTTTGTGTCTGAAAGTTACTTCTTTGCATGATCTACACATCCATGTATAGAGTTACTTATTTTCAAATTGATTACTTCTTTCCTTTCTTTGGAAGATTCTTTCATCCTTTTTTTTTTCAAGATGGCGTAGTAGAAAGCCAAAAACTTCCTTTCCCAAAAATTAATCACTTCTAAAAATATAACCCCTGATTTGAATTTCCCGCTCTATGCACGATAGCTGATTGGTTGACTGAATGACGGTGAAAGTGGAAAAGTGGAGGTGGTCTGAAGTGGGCTTTGAAGCCTAAGGCTCACTCAACACATAATGGACGTCTGGCAGAGACGAGGCGCTGACCTTTACCTGAGGGCCTGAGGTCCAAAAAGGACCAGAATGAAGCGCCATAAGAAAATACTTGGGATTTTGGGCTGGAATTCCTGTTGCTTAATTACTTACGAGGCATTTTTCTGCGAGCCTTTCTGCAAAAAAATAAAAACGTTAATAACAATTACAGAAGTCCAGTGGTATATAGTGAACAAATGGTTCACTGTGTAATTTCTCCCTTGGTTCACTGTTGGACAGAAGGTACAAAAACATTTGATGATTAGAAATAAGAATTAACCATTTGTTTAATTAAGCTCTAGCTATCGAACAATGTCCTACATAAAACTAATATCCATATGAAATCTCAAAATCATGTTTACAAGGTGTGGTTATCTAACTGATACAAAAATATTGAAAGAATTTTCTTTTTCACGTACCTGGGCAAAGCACATTATCCGTTACAGAACCTACTCAATCGAATGTTCGAGCGATACTAATAGGTTGAAGGGTAGTCCGATGGTAGACACTTCAACCACGGCAATTGTTTTGAGTTGTATGTAAGCAACTGCGCAGTGTACTTGGCTGATCCACTGTGGGACACGGTTCACTGTTGGACGATGTAACTACTCAAGTCCAATTAATGCTATGTTTTGAACCATATTTAGCATACATTATTTTTATTTCGAAAACCGATAGAGATAGGTATAGGACATTATAGACAATTTTTTTATAATGAATGAGCAATTCCAGAAGTTTTCTAATATCCGAGGTGTTCTATTCAAAAATATTAAGTTGCTAGGACTTTCTGAAAGAAGTGGCAAATCCGCAATGCTGAAAATATTTTAGATTAACAGAACAGTTAAGAAAATATAAGATGTGTAATTTTCTGAGAAATCCTGCTTCGCGTGTACCATAAACGTTTAACTTACCATCGACCGTGAGTCACGCTGTATACAGGGTGTCCCTGGACTTCCTCTTTTCCTCTCGGGAATGTATAAATGGGGTCAAAATATCACCAGTACTTCATATAACTTTTTTTCCTAAAATCCTTCGTTACCAAGTAACGGGCCCTCGAAATTACAAAATGAAAAATGTTTTTCTTTGATAACTTTTCAAGTGAATATTCAAAATCATCCAAATTTTGGTAATTGACTGAACAAATGAATTCCTTCGATGAGCTTTCATGCAGGAGTCAGTTGTTTTGCTACAAAGTCAGGAACGGACTACCCCCGATGGTCCACACCCCAAAACTTTGAAATGACAGATATTTTTCAATATTTTTCAACAAATTAAGGTTACTTGGACAATTTTATGAATAAAAGTACTCGCGTGGAAAGTCGATCGGAGCAACGAGTCTTGATAAAAATGTAGTTTCACTCGACGACATCAAACCCGCTCATCCACCATTATTTGAAATGAATAATTATCAAAGCAGAAATAATAATGATAACGTTAATTCAACAACATTTATCCTGAGATGTCTACCATTATTCGAAAATATTAGTTTTTAAGGAAAATGGAAATGATAGGTAAAATGTTCATAACGAATTTTTATAATGCAAACACGTTTAACTAACGAAACTCAAGAGCCTCAAGAGCAAACAGAAATGAAAAATCCGCTACAGAAACTGCTCGATATGACCACCTTCTCTCTCTATACATTTTCTTAGTCTGCGAAGACATCCCCTCTGTACTTGAAATAGCATTCCAGGGTCGTTTCGTATGGCTTCACAATGTAATGTTATTCTATTCAACAATGCATCTCTTGTGTGAATAGGTGTAGCGTAAACAAGGCTTTTTAGATGCCCCCACAGAAAGAAATCCAATGGATTTAAATCCGGAGACCGCGATGGCCATGAATATGGCCCACCTCTACCAATCCATCTATTGTGGAAAATATGGTTCAGATGGTCACGCACAATCAAACTAAAATGAGGAGGAGCGCCATCATGCATAAACCACATATCTCTTCGGGTTTGCAAATAACGTTCTCCATTCAATCGGTCCTGTAGAACGAATGGTCCTATAAGATGGTTTCCTATGATACCAGTCCAAACATTCACGTTGAATTTCCGTTGGTGTTTGGTTTGCAATATCCCATGGGGATTTTCTTCGGCCCATATATGGAGATTATGAGAGTTGATAACTCCATCTCTACTGAAACCTGCTTCATCACTGAATAAAACTCGATTAATAAAAGTCATATCCTCTCTTTGCCTATCCATGAACCAATTGGCATATTCCAGTCGTGCTGGAAAATCTTGAGGTGTCATGGCATGTACCTTCTTGATGTGAAATGGGTGGAGCAGTTGTTCCCTAATTATTCTATGAATAGTGGACTTGGATGTATGGAACTGTTCTGATAGATTTCTGATGCTCATTGAAGAATCATCAGCGACGGCTTCCAAAATATTTTCCTCCAATAAAACGGTACGTACAGTCCTAGGAGCGCCCTCACCACCTCGTTTTGGCAAAACTGTACCTACAATAATATCGAAATAAAACAACGTGCTCAAATTAATTATCAATTATTACATACCTGTCTCCCTCAAGCTGCGATCGACACGCTCGAATGTTTCTCTTGACGGTACCGTTCGATTGGGAAAATGCTCGGAATACAGACGACGAGCTTCTGCAGCATTACAAAATGCTCGTCCATAAAATACATGCATATCTGCATATTCATTGAATGTGAACTGTTCGGCCATATCAAAAAAATTCAAAATATCCTATAGAATATTGACAATACAATGATAGTCATATGACAACGCACCACTCAACAAAACAAAATCGCATTCCAGTTTCTCATTTTTTATCAAAACTTTTTAAAAGGTTTTTTTGTCAACATCTGTGAAAGAAATGGAACATGATTATTCCCTGGATATTTTTCACCTGATCATGTGCAGCCGTTTTTGTAGTTCATTAGTTTGCTTTTTATTAGTATAGTAAATATTTTTTCCGATGTGCGTTTTTTCAGCTAAATTTAGATTCGTGTTAAAGAATTTCTCCCATAAAATTATAATTATCAGTGAAACTCCTCAACAGTTTAGCTATGAAGAAGAATTTGAAACATTCGAATGTTGAGTTTCATGAGATTCAGATAACTGATCAACACGAAACGTGATTATTCCACACGTATTATGTACATACAAAATATGGAATGAATTCGATATTTCATAGTAGAGTAGCTTGTTACTTTAAAAACACCACGAATCTACAGAACTTGATATTTCTTTTGAAAAAATATCTGCTATCACAATTGTGACTTAAACTTCCATATAGGTACTGTACTTTTTGTTTACGACTTCATTTTAGCATACTTTGTATTATTCCTGTTATAAATGTTGTTGAATTAACGTTATCATTATTATTTCTGCTTTGATAATTATTCATTTCAAATAATGGTGGACGAGCGGGTTTGATGTCGTCGAGTAGAACTACATTTTTATCAAGACTCGTTGCTCCGATCGACTTTCCACACGAGTACTTTTATTCATAAAATTGTCCAAGTAACCTTATTTTGTTGAAAAATATTGAAAAATATCTGTCATTTCAAAGTTTTGGGGTGTGGACCATCGGGGGTAGTCCGTTCCAGACTTTGTATCAAAACAACTGACTCCTGCATGAAAGCTCATCGACGGAATTCATTTGTTTAGTCAATTACCAAAATTTGGATGATTTTGAATATTCACTTAGAAAGTTATCAAAAAAAAACATTTTTCATTTTGTAACTTCGAGGGCCCGTAACTTGGTTACGAAGACTTTTAGGAAAAAAAGTTATATGAAGTACTGGTGATATTTTGACCCCATCTATACATTCCCGAGAGGAAAAGAGAAAGTCCAGGGACACCCTGTATATTCATAAATTCATCCGAGCCCCTTTCACTATACGAGTACAAGTGTTATTCCACCTCCTGAGGCATACATTATTCAGCAGTCATAGTGGAATTGCGCGCTTCTTATTAAACAATGAACAATTCCCACATTTCATGCAGAACCACTGTGCTGGAGTGGAACGACTGAGACTTCCTGTTAGATAATTTCAAGACGCCAACAAAGTTAACTTGCATGTGTGAAATTATTGCGACTAACATTTCACAACGAAACTTTCTGGTATACTAAAAACCATTTCTCTTTGTGAAGTTTACTGTGACGCAAGTTGAGTGTCTTGGGATAGTCATACTCGACTACTTCGCAATTTTGATATGGCTCATGCTGCGTGACTGACAATTTTAAAGAACACAAATAAAGGACGAATTTCGAATTTGAAAAGCAAATGTGAGTTATAATTCCTGAAGAAATGAGAAAACATTTATTTGAACCATAAGCTCGTCTATCACTGTTGAGTTGCGTGGTTGAACTCAAAGAAGGAAATTTGTTGAGGAGTGCGTCCATTTATCAAGTTGACAGGTTGACAATATTTTAGAAAACAACCGAATTCTGAAATTATTATTCTCGTGGAATGACGGATTATAACTTCTACCTAACCAGTAGGTATTCACTTGATATATTACTCCTTCGAATTATTTTGTAGAAAGGCTCAGTTTGAGATGGAGTTTTCACGAAACAGTATTTTGATTAATGCAGAGCTGAATCGAAGAGGAGGGATATGAAATTGATAAAGAAAATAAGGCTATATATTGATGGAGATATTCAAAATGTGCAGAAAAATTTATAATAGTAATATGTAAGTCACTTATCTTGCGAGTCGAAGTTTTTGATAAAACTCAAATAACTTCGGATACTGAATTGTGAATCAAATCATATAATCTGACAACGTCAAAGCGATCATTTTGAGAAAACGAAATTATTTATTTCATTTTCAGTTTACCCATAGTTCTGCTCAAAATATAAAAAATATTACATTATTCATTGAATTATTTGCATCGTAATCGACTCCACAACATCAAATTGAATTCAGGTGTCTTACAGAGATATACAGGGTGTCCCTGGACTTCCTCTTTTCCTCTCGGGAATGTATAGATGGGGTCAAAATATCACCAGTACTTCATATAACTTTTTTTCCTAAAAGTCTTCGTAACCAAGTTACGGGCCCTCGAAGTTACAAAATGAAAAATGTTTTTCTTTGATCACGTTTCAAGTGAATATTCAAAATCATACAAATTTTGGTAATTGACTGAACAAATGAATTCCGTCGATGAGCTTTCATGCAGGAGTCAGTTGTTTTGCTACAAAGTCAGGAACGGACTACCCCCGATGGTCCACACCCCAAAATTTTGAAATGACAGATATTCTTCAATATTTTTCAACAAAATAAGGTTACTTGGACAATTTTATGGATAAAAGTACTCGTGTGGAAAGTCGATCGGAGCAACGAGTCTTGATAAAAATGTAGTTCTACTCGACGACATCAAACCCGCTCGTCCACCATTATTTGAAATGAATAATTATCAAAGCAGAAATAATAATGATAACGTTAATTCAACAACATTTATAACAGGAATAATACAAAGTATGCTGAAATGAAGTCGTAAACAAAAAGTACAGTACCTATATGGAAGTTTAAGTCACAATTGTGATAGCAGATATTTTTTCAAAAGAAATATCAAGTTCTGTAGATTTGTGGTGTTTTTAAACTAACAAGCTACTCTACTATGGAATATCGAATTCATTCCATATTCTGTATGTACATAATACGTGTGGAATAATCACGTTTCGTGTTGATCAGTTATCTGAATCTCATGAAACTCAACATTCGAATGTTTCAAATTCTTCTTCACAGCTAAACTGTTGAGGAGTTTCACTGATAATTTCAATTTTATGGGAGAAATTCTTTAACACGAATCTAAATTTAGCTGAAAAAACGCACATCGGAAAAAATATTTACTATACTAATAAAAAGCAAACGAATGAACTACAAAAACGGCTGCACATGATCAGGTGAAAAATATCCAGGGAATAATTATGTTCCATTTCTTTCACAGATGTTGACAAAAAACCTTTTAAAAAGTTTTGATAAATAATGAGAAACTGGAATGCGATTTTGTTTTGTTGAGTGGTGCGTTGTCATATGACTATCATTGTATTGTCAATATTCTATAGGATATTTTGAATTTTTTTGATATGGCCGAACAGTTTACATTCAATGAATATGCAGATATGCATGTATTTTATGGACGAGCATTTTGTAATGCTGCAGAAGCTCGTCGTCTGTATTCCGAGCATTTTCCCAATCGAACGGTACCGTCAAGAGAAACATTCGACCGTGTCGATCGCAGCTTGAGGGAGACAGGTATGTAATAATTGATAATTAATTTGAGCACGTTGTTTTATTTCGATATTATTGTGGGTACAGTTTTGCCAATACGAGGTGGTGAGGGCGCTCCTAGGACTGTACGTACCGTTGTATTGGAGGAAAATATTTTGGAAGCCGTCGCTGATGATCCTTCAATGAGCATCAGAAATCTATCAGAACAGTTCCATACATCCAAGTCCACTATTCATAGAATAATTAGGGAACAACTGCTCCACCCATTCCACATCCAGAAGGTACATACCATGACACCTCAAGATTTTCCAGCACGACTGGAATATGCCAATTGGTTCATGGATAGGCAAAGAGAGGATATGACTTTTATTAATCGAGTTTTATTCACTGATGAAGCAGGTTTCAGTAGAGATGGAGTTATCAACTCTCATAATCTCCATATATGGGCCGAAGAAAATCCCCATGGGATATTGCAAACCAAACACCAACGGAAATTCAACGTGAATGTTTGGGCTGGTATCATAGGAAACCATCTTATAGGACCATTCGTTCTACAGGACCGATTGAATGGAGAACGTTATTTGGAGTTCATTCAGAACGATTTGAATGGACTTTCGGAACATGTTCCATTGCAAACCCGAAGAGATATGTGGTTTATGCATGATGGCGCTCCTCCTCATTTTAGTTTGATTGTGCGTGACCATCTGAACCATATTTTCCACAATAGATGGATTGGTAGAGGTGGGCCATATTCATGGCCATCACGGTCTCCGGATTTAAATCCATTGGATTTCTTTCTGTGGGGGCATCTAAAAAGGCTTGTGTACGCTACACCTATTCACACAAGAGATGCATTGTTGAATAGAATAACATTACATTGTGAAGCCATACGAAACGACCCTGGAATGCTATTTCAAGTACAGAGAGGGTGTCTTCGCAGACTAAGAAAATGTATAGAGAGAGAAGGTGGTCATATCGAGCAGTTTCTGTAGCGGATTTTTCATTTCTGTTTGCTCTTGAGGCTCTTGAGTTCCGTTAGTTAAACGTGTTTGCATTGTAAAAATTCGTTATGAACATTTTACCTATCATTTCCATTTTCCTTAAAAACTAATATTTTCGAATAATGGTAGACATCTCAGGATAAATGTTGTTGAATTAACGTTATCATTATTATTTCTGCTTTGATAATTATTCATTTCAAATAATGGTGGACGAGCGGGTTTGATGTCGTCGAGTGAAACTACATTTTTATCAAGACTCGTTGCTCCGATCGACTTTCCACACGAGTACTTTTATTCATAAAATTGTCCAAGTAACCTTAATTTGTTGAAAAATATTGAAAAATATCTGTCATTTCAAAGTTTTGGGGTGTGGACCATCGGGGGTAGTCCGTTCCTGACTTTGTAGCAAAACAACTGACTCCTGCATGAAAGCTCATCGAAGGAATTCATTTGTTCAGTCAATTAACAAAATTTGGATGATTTTGAATATTCACTTGAAAAGTTATCAAACAAAAACATTTTTCATTTTGTAACTTCGAGGGCCCGTTACTTGGTAACGAAGGATCATAGGAAAAAAAGTTATATGAAGTACTGGTGATACTTTGACCCCATCTATATATTCCCGAGAGGAAAAGAGGAAGTCCAGAGACACCCTGTATACATTTTATCTTGACGATAGTACGGAACCTATTGAACAAAACGAGTATTATATGACAAACGATCTGACCTTGTAGATTGTGTTATGGAATTATGGATTAGGGATTTCTACGGTTTTGTAATGTATTGAAATTTGTAGTGAACTGTTCAAAAAATTTATTGTTTGTATTGGTAGCCAGGCTATTCGACGTGGGTGCTTTGTTCACTCACTCGAATTTGCTGCCGTGTTGGTCGATGATTCAAGCTCTAGTCTGAATGATCGATTTTCAATTGCTATCGCCCAACCCGTGTTAGGAAGCACACGTTAAAAGGTAAGACCTCGTTAAATCCTAGCTCGCACAAGTTTTGTCTTCTGAGGGTTGTCGTTCGTAGAGGTGCGACAGCTGGTTAACGAAAAAAATTTTTTTTAAACTCATCTCAAAAATATGTTTACAGTTTCAGCTAATCACCATGTTATGGTTGTTGGTGGCAGGCATAAAAGTTAGGGGTGTTTTGTATGTTCGGCGATTTTCTGCTATAGAAAATAATAGATCAGAGAGTTTGCATAAAATTTTGTGTATAAAAAGTAACTGAGTGCTCAAAAACATTTGAGATGGTGACAGTGGCATACGGTGTACCTACTTTTGGTCAGACAATGTTTACAAGTGGTACAAGCTTTTCACAGAAGTTCGAGACGATGTGAATGACGACGCTTGCTCTGGAAGCCACAACACATGATAATAATGAGAAAGTGAAGAAAATTCTTATGGGAAATCGTCGAATCACCATTATAGAAGTTGCTGCAGATGTTGACATATCGAACGGATTCAAAAAATACTTCATTGCGAGATTTATTTGAATACGTTAGTTATGGATGTTCATCAAGCATCGGCCAATTCCATCATATATCCACATATCGGTTAACTCATGCCATGCAATTTTTTAAAAAAATTTGGGAATGAAGCGTGTGGTATTGAAATTTGTTCCAAAATTGCTGAATTTTGACCAAGAAAATCGTCGCACGAGCATCGCTCAAGAAATTTCGAAAGATATAAACGGTGATCCAGATTTGTTCAAATAGGTCATAAATGGTGACATCGAAACCAAAGTACAATAGTTCCAATAGAAGAGCTCAGAAGAGCTGCGTGCGAGAGGCAATAAAAAAACATTCAGTATTGTAGAAAAATGAAAAATGAGTGAAGAAAGAAGAAGAAACATAGAAAATTCATCTGAACTCATTACATGGTAATTATGGAATCCAAATCATTCAACCACATTCTACCTTTACAGCTATAACACGAAGTTATAAGCCTTCCTCGAAAGTTTCAATACTGTTTATAGAAAACTCTTGACAAACTAGCTCGAGGCCGAGAATCGCTCATAAGAATATCAAAAAATACAATGACGATATATCGATTTGATATACCGATGGCTATTCTTATTCAATTCACTAGAATTCTCACCTCCAACCTCAATCAATACCAACCAATCACTTACTTTATGTTAAAAGACACTTGATTTAGTTTGAACATCAATTTGGAATTATCATAATAGCAGAACGCAGTTCCTTGACGTATCCTCTACAAGCTGTCTGATATCAATCTGTCAGATAGTCACCTGTGTCTTCAAAACAACTTCTACATCATTTATTGATAACAGTTTCTGCACAATGATCTCTCACCAAGTAAGCATCATCAGAATATCTGTTTTGATCATCCCCTTAGTACTATCTTGATTAGAAAAATACGCGTCGATAGACAGTTTTTTGTTCACGGTTGGAAAAAGTAATTTTCAATGAAATATTGATGAATATTGTCAGTTCCAGCTCCTTTCCTGATTCTTTTGATTACTATGTCATTCCAAATTATATTATTTGTTAGCTCAGTATAGTTCCTGAATATATTCAAGTAACATTTCAGGCTAATTCATACAGTATGAACACGCCTGATAAAGCTATTGTATAGCAAAACAGGTTTTGCGGTTTGGTATATATGAAGGCGGTCTTCGATTGAACACAAAATGAGAAAAACCAAGAATGTACTTAATAAAAATAGCTGCGTAAACGCAACCGAAACATAAGTGGAAAATACACTTGCTGCAAAAGTTGCAACAGCTGATCCATTTGTTGACATTAATGTTCATATAACTTTCAAAATATTAGAGATACGACAATAAACATTCAGTTCATTTTTGTAGATAATTGAATTATGTTCCAAATATAATCTTGCATATATTTTTTAGTTATTGTTAATTTGTTGTTTTAGACATTTGTTTATGAAAACGAATTCCAAGAGTTTTTTCAACTTTTCAGGCTTACAGCTCAGTGAATAATGCGAATTCGGATATTGAACTTGAGAGCAATTCTGTTAAACTATGAATTATCTTTCAGTTGCAGTTTGTTATTCGCATTTTTTCATGAGCTATTGATGAGTTTTGGGAATTCTTATATTCCCACTAATTGCTTATTACCATTTCACTGTATTCTAGTTTGTAATTGAAAAAATGCTTTAAACATGCAACAATTCCAATAAAAAATTCAGGGATTCGAGGTTAGAATAATATTGTTGGGTAGATATGATACTTATATAACTGAAAGCAGTTCATTCATTTCAAATACAAAATTTGAAGCGTAATATTACAATTAGCGTCGATAATATTCGTTATTGTTATATCAAGAATGATGAAGCAGTCAAATTATTTTATTAATTTCGTCTTTTCCTTTGTTATTTTTGGAGGAGGAATTTTTGAAGTACTTGCAAAATCTTGGTTTAGAAGTGAACGTGCTATTCTTTTTCCTTTGCTACTCGGGAAGTTTTCGATTTTTTGCTCTTCTGCTTCATATTCTTTTTCTTGATCTCTAGATTCTTCAATTTCTTCTTCTTCTACTCCTATCTCGTCTGGCTCCGTGTTTCCTTCATATTCGGAGTCTGAATCTGCTCCGAAGATTCCGTTAATAATTTTTTGATAAGCTGACTCTTTTTTATTTCAATTGAATAGAACTGGCTGATTCTTGATGAGAATCCATATTAAACAACTAATCAAAACAGTTCATTTGTATGATTTTCAGTATAAGGGTTTTACAAAAATGGCGGTTTTTGTAAAACCTTTTTATTTTGTTGATCAGTGCCGTATTCGAAATCCTCATCTCCATCATTATAGTCATTATTTTCACTTCATCTCGATAACAAAATTACTCTGAAGTTCAATTTTCGAATTCGCATTATTTACTGAGCTGCAAGCCTGAAAAGTTGAAAAAACCCGAGGAAATCGTTATTTTTTATAAACAAATGCCTAAAACAACAAATTAACAATAACTAAAAAATATATGCAAAATGATATTTGAAAGATAATTCAATTATCTACAAAAATGATTTGAGTGTTTATTGTCGTATCTCTAATAGTTTAAAAGTTATATAAGCATTAAAGTCAACAAATGGATCAGCTGGTGCAACTTTTGCAGCACGTGTATTTTAAAAATTGAATAAATAACGGAAACGAATTATTTTCGGTATTTTCATGCTCGTGGTTGTTTTCATAATTTTTATAACTTTCAAGAAAAAAATTGAGCTAAGTTGCGAATTTGTTTACAACAAATTGTTGAGTTAATAAACGATGAAATTGTCAATGAATATTACTGGAGTTTTTTCTCAACACCAAACCGAACACCTCGAGACGTGTTTTGATCATCAAGTGATAATCTTCAAAGAGGAAGATTAAAACTAGAAATTAATGCGAGCTAACCCTATTTATGCTATATACGTAACCCATACAGGTAAACCATCCAGGCGTACCACCCATATAGGTATACCAACCTAAATTAATTTCACGATTTTGCCTTATCTATCATTTTACGATATATATTTATATAAAACAATTTTCACAATATTGCCTATCCAATTTTTTTTTTTGCTATGTGTCCTTATGTTGTAATCAGTAAACCCAACAACATTATTTTATTTAACAAGCTATATTATGCTCTTTGGTATAGGTCCGACATCGTTATTCATAATATTATTGAGTTTACTTATTTCTACACTCTCATAGGCATCTAGTTGCCTGTTGTTGTAAACTTGTCTAACTAATCTTAATGAACTGAAGTCTATGGAATGGTTTTGTTGCAAAATGTGATGGAAGACTGCTGATTCTTCAGGTCTTCCATATTTTAAGTGTGCTATGTGTTCTTTATTTCTTACTTCAATACATCTTTTTGTCTGTCCATAATATTTTGCATCGCAGTCCTTACATTCAATTTCGTTAATTCCAGACTTTTCCGATTTCCCGATTTTGTCTTTTGGCCTTCCCAAAAGGCTCTGTAGTGTATGACTTGTTTTAAAAACCACCTTCATACCTAGTTCCTTAGTGGCTGCTATTTCCTGTATTGTACGTCTTTCTTTTGTGAATCTATCATGTGTTAGAGGGAATGTCAAATGACGATGCACTAAAAAATTCAATCCAGCATGTTTGTTCTGTCCACAGTGATGTGAACTGTCAGGAATATACCTGTACGTACTTATTTTTTTTCTGAATATATCGTATTCTAACCCTTCATATTGGCTCCTCATTACCAAAACGTCAAGAAATGGTAGTTGGTAGTTTCTAACTCATACGTGAATTTTATTGATGGACATCTATTATTTAAAATGGAAACAAAGTGATCAATATTCGATTTTTTGGTATTGGATATCGCGAAAATATCATCCACATATCTTAGCCAAATCCTAGGAAAATACTTCGACTTTTCTTTGGTTTCCATTTCGAATCTGCTCGTGAACAGGTCTGCCAGGTAGGGGGACAAGGGGTTTCCCATGGCCGTTCCATCCTGTTGTTCATTAAAGCAACCTTCTATCTGGAACCGATTTTGTTTCATACACGGAAGAGTCTGGAATTTATGAAATTGAATGTAGGGACTGCGATGCAAAATATTATGGACGGACAAAAAGATCTATTGAAGTAAGATATAAGGAACACATAGCATACTTAAAATATGGGAAACCTGAAAAATCAGCAGTCGCTCATCATATTTTGCAACAAAACCATTACATAGACTTCAGTTCATTGAGATTAGTTAGACAAGTCAACAACAACAGGCAACTAGATGCCTATGAGAGTGTAGAAATGAGTAAACACAATAATATTATGAATAACGATGACGGACCTATACCAAAGAGCATACTATATAGCTTGTTGAAATAGAATAATGTTGTTGAGTTTACTGATTACTACATAAGGACACATTGCAAAAAAAATTTGAAAGGCAATATTGTGAAATTAGTTTTTATTTAGCTGAAAATTGTTCAATATAAACATATATTGTAAACTAATAGATAAGGCAAAATCGTTAGGTTGGTATACCGGTACGGGTGGTACGCCTGGATGGTTTACGTGTATGGGATACCTATATAGCATAAATAGGGTTAGCTTGCATTAGTTTCTAGTTTCAATCTTCCTCTTTGAAAATGATCACTTGGTGATCGAAACACGTGTCGAGGTGTTAAAAATAACGATTTGGTGTTGGGAAAAAACCCAGTAATGTTCATTACTACACCAAAGGTTCCAAACAGTGCATCATAAATGAAATTGTCAATAAAATTATTTTTTGTTATTTTGTAGAGACTGTCAATTATAATTTTAAAAAAGAAAAAATGTCTTAACTAATAATCTAAACTTCAGATATATAAAAAACAATTATAAACAATTAACATTATCAATACGAATCTAAACTTAAAGCCCAGACTAAATGATTACAGTTGATATCAATGGTTGTGAAATTGAAGAGACAACAAAATGGTCTTGTATTCGAGAGTGGAATCACTTATTCAACTCATTCTATTCCATTTGTTGTTTTTGTATTGGCATCAGCGACGTTCGAGGAAAATATGTAGTCATAGGCAGATTTGAATTCAAGACCTGCTGGCACACTATTGCTGTGCCATTTCACCACTTGTATCAACTGTAATTTTTGATAAAATTTTACATCAGTTCAGTTTGTTGAATTTCTCACTTCAAAGAATGGTAGAGTTATGAATGAGTGATCGAATATATTTTGGCTGGTTTTATCGCTTTTGATGAAGAGCTAAATGGAAAATCAGCTCAATTGAAATCTCCATCGACTTTTACATTGATTTTTGAAAATGTTTAATTTCAACCACAAAACTGTTTCTCAATTAATAAAATAAGCCATATGCCTCTGAAATTATAACAAAAATTTTGCTGTCTTTTTTATGTCTTTGGCATTGACTATATAGTCATTCGATCCTTCTGAGTAGGGTGTGTTACTAACTCTCTGAGCCACACCTGGGAGCATCATGGCTGTTAGTATTTCCGCCAGCCATGTTACGTAGGAGAATCAATCCACCTTCAATTAGATAAATAATAAATGGAGGGAGAATCTGAAAGCAATTATTCATTCAATAATTAATAACGAAGTTTGACTTCGTAATAATTAGCTGTTGAAAGCATGGTTCGAATTCTCTGTCTATATACCGGGTACCAACGAAATCATATATAACACATGTGGCCATTTCTATCGAATATAGCATGACATCACATACAGAAATATTGTCAAACTCGATGTATAGAATGAAACTAACGTCGGATTTTGCTTAGTTTTTGAATGAAAGATTTAAAATTGAAGTTTCTGATTCACCCACGTACTTTTTATCAATTTTGTTTAAACGCCATCGTTTACATCATTTATCTCGAAAATCTAAATAGAAATTTGTATTTTTTGGACTTCGACTTTGAAATGACTCTCTTATACTACAAAAAGTTGTCGTAGATAATAATCTGTTTATTTTTCTCTGCCAGTGAAAAAATTAAAGCGTCAAAGCTCTCATTGTGGGATAATAACTTCATAAAAACGATACTTTTCACCGGTACAGATAAATGGACAGCACAGTAAAATTTTTTGTAGTAAAAGAGGTACACTTCGATGTCGAAGTTCAAAAAATACCACTTCCTATTCAGATTTTTGACATCAATGAAGTGAAAATTGGCATATAATAATAGTCAGTAAAGAGTTCGTTGATAAGTGAAAAATTTCAACGTTTGTTTGAAGGTGATTGACAATGTTTCATGATGAATTTCACTAGTTCGGACTTCCATTGTCTAATATATAAAATGATTTGAAATCCCTGGAACAACTAAAAAAGAAGAATTAAAAATAAGTAGCTGTGAATAACAATTATATTAAGCAAAAAAACCTGAAATGAAATAATAATGAAATAAAATACAAGTAAAACTAAAACAATTGAACAAAAAATAGAAATAAAGGAATAACAAATTGAAATAAAGATAAAAATCAAAATAAAAAAGGTAAGAGATTTCAAGCCAAGTTAGTTCACAACGTTTCGA
This sequence comes from Leptinotarsa decemlineata, assembly GCF_025532065.1. Lineage (NCBI taxonomy): Eukaryota > Metazoa > Arthropoda > Insecta > Coleoptera > Chrysomelidae > Leptinotarsa > Leptinotarsa decemlineata. Next base: position 18,566,695 of record NW_027412606.1, read on the forward strand.
TTATTAGTATCCACAATCGTCTTCGGGTGATGAAAAATTTCAATTGTGGACTTTTATTCAAAAACTGGGAAAACTTCGTCGTTAGTTTCTGTTTATAACGAGTTGTTCGACGTCATATCTTCGCCATAGTCAAATAGCCAAATGGTTGAAAAAATATACAGAGTCCTACTGGAAATTATTGACTTGGTTTTTTTTCCGGTTGACCCTGTGAAGATTTTCACGAGTTTTATTATAAAAATAATCAGCTTCGAAGAACTCCGAATTTCAAATTTCCTACTATATAAACAATTGAATGGCGCCGTGTACAATGATTTCGTTGTCACCCGGTATATTAACTCCACAAGAGAAATCCACATGCCCACTTTCTATTCATAGTCTAATCCACATGTACCATTTTTTTTTTTGAAAATATGAAAATTTTCATAAAATCTCCGAAAATTACGATCAGAAAAATTAAAAGTTGTGCATTGAAAGACTTGGAATTTTTTTTATAAACAACAATAGGAATAAATAATAGAGCTAGAACTCAAATGAAAAGCTGGAATTGTTAATGAATTAATGATAAATGAAAAAGACTTGAATTATTGTCATATCTGTAATACTTTAAAGAGTTATTATGATTTCATATACAAAAGAGCGGATGAAAAGAGACAAATTTCAATGCAAATCATATTTAAAGGTATATAAAAAATAGAAAAACCAATTTTAAAAATAAAACATACTACTTCTATTGAGCAATTGAGTATCAGAAGAAATGAATGGAAAAAACTAATTAATTTATAACATATTGAAAAACTATTTCCTTTCATATCGTAGAACAATAGAATTCATGATTCAAAAAAATGGTTCCTTAATTTTAATATTCAGTCGCAAAAAACGATTGTTAATAAATGAACGCATTTTTTAGCAACAAATGAAATTTTCCTCTAAAAATCATAATTTCCATCAATGAATATATAACGACAAATATTTTTAAATTCACCCAAGTATTTGTTTACAACAATTTTTCAAACAATAACTGTGGAAAATTGATAAAAAATTAAGTAGCTTTCAACCATTTGTAATTTTTGCAACTGCGCGCGGCGATCTATTCATCAGCCCATTGAGGATAACTCCTTCTAGGGTTTTAGTTTGTTGATTAACAGGGTTTTTATGTTAACCTTCAGTTCATAAACAATTATTAACTAACAAATGCATAATTAATGGAAACATTGTGATACAATTTTTTTTTACCCCGGATTATTGTTCGTTCATGTATTCCAAAACTACATGAATTTTTTCATTCCTTAATTTTCATATTTAATATGTTGAAAAAAAATTATTTGTTGCTGTGTCAGATTGACGCTCCGCGCGCGAAAGTCAGGCTACTTGTTTATGGCTCTAGTTTCAGGGCTCTGTAAAAATTATAAATAATAGAGGTACTGCTCAGGGAGTCGGAACTTTGTTCTAGCAAATTTGGTGATCTTTTTATAATTCGAAAATTTTTACTACTGTTCGAGATATTCATAAGAAACCAAACCTCAATTTTTTCAAGTAATTTGTTTATGACTTTCGTTATTTGTAATCAATCTCTCAATGAAATCATTCAGTATATTTAACAAATCAATACACACTCCTAGAAACAGTAAACCTAGAGAAGATCCAACACAAAGAATAGTACCTGATGTAACCCAAATACAGGCAAATTTACCTAATGAACCTGGAGTACCTGCATTGAGGCGTTCAGACCGTATAAAACGACATACAACAGGATGACACGTTCAGTTTGAGTAGACCCTAGATGATGAAAGCACCACCAGCTGTTGAAAGCGCTCGCAGAAAATTAAATTTATAAAGCTTCAAATCCTTTTTGTGACTTGAGGGGGAAAACTTACAAGAAGTTGTGTGTATATCTATTAGAATATATGTCTCCAATAGTATCGCATCAGTTCAAATGTGATAATGATTTTTCATAAAAACTACTTAGCGAAAGGTATGGTCACAACTATCGCTTTGAATTTGAAAATAGTCAAGTACCTATCCACCAAAGGCAACTCCAACCTCCAAAGTGTCCACTACGTAAAATAAAAACTTTTTTGATCACGTATGTCGTATTGGTATCAAATACCGCTTGAATTCATTTTGTCGTATTGTCAATTGTAATTTGCATGAAATATTCGAAGTAACTAACGTAATGAATTATCACATTGTATGAATTGTTTTTCAGCACATTGAAATGATAGTGTCATATCCTGCCCGTTGCCCTTTTCTCATCATTCATGCTGGGAACAGTATCGAGCCCAAAACTGTTCTGCAGTATCTCCTCTGTCAACTCTTCGGTGATTCCCTCAATAATTTTCACAGTTCGGATTGTATCAGTTAGTCACATGAGAGCGCCAGGGCAAAACCTCTAGTACTATAATATTTCCCCAACTTTTTGAGTAGTTCATTATGTGGAACACTGCCAAAAGCATCGATGAAAGAATCTTTCGGACAAAAAGTCTATCAATCCGGTAGTGAAAAATGAAATATTAGGCTCGCTTACGGTGTGTTCGTCACAGAATTACTTTCAATTCAATAAAACTTTTTACTCATTCTGCAAAGGTCTCATAATGGGAAACTCACATAGTCCTATTCTGGTAGAGATTTCCATGAACGATTTGGAGGGAAGAATACACAGTAACCCACTGGTTAGAAGTTTCGTGTATTGGAATAAATATATGGATGATATCCTGGTATGTTTCACATGAACAAACAGACAGTTAAAAAACTTTTTAAATTTCATCAATTCTCTCTACCCTTCTATCACATTCACAATGGAAATGGAACGACTCTATGAATTTTTTGGACTTGACAATAACAGAAGTTAACAACAAACATGATTTTTCAATTTATAGTAAACCGGCACACACAGATATTATCATTCATAATTCGTCCACCCATCAACCCACCCACAGCAGAGGTGTAAATATTGCTTTCAAAACCAACAACAGCTTAGGCATTCACATTAAGAATGAAAAAGATGAAAGTTCAGTTTCAAAAAAATCAGGAGTGTATGAATTATCGTGTGGGTCATGTCCGATGTTTTATATAGGTCAAACTGGAAGTGCGTTCACAGTCCGCATGAAGGAACACAAATATAGTTTTCAGAATGGAAAAATAAATTTCACACATGCCACTCATTTAATTTTAGAGGTACATTTCCAGAGAAAGGTTTGAAACTTAACCTGTTGGAGAATATGAAAATAAACAAATTCAAAAACCCTTAATATCTTATGAACAATCAGACTGAATTGAATAATTCGCCATTATTATAGAATCTGTTCATTTTCAGGTGAAAATAGTTGAGTATATTTACCAATATACTTTCGAAAAATTTATTGATATAGTAAATGAATTCATACCTTGTCTTTTCAGGTAGATTCATTCATTAGGCAGAGGAGTAGTTATTAGGCCAAAGTATAAAATGATTGTGATTCAGAAGTAACTTTTAGTTTATGCTTGAGAAAGCTATTGTATAGCGAAACACGTGTCGCGATTTTTGTAAAACCTTTATAGGGAAACTCATACAATAAAATGAATTAATTAGTTTTTCAATATGGATTTTCATCAAGTATCAGCCAGTTCTTTTCGATTTTGTGATTTGTCCCCATTCATATGTAGTTTGTTACCAGTAAACTGATATTCGCATTTTTTATTTGATCAAACCAAGATAAACTTGAATGAATTAGTCGGTCGACTTACCCGGCCAAAATCCTTGTTGAAACTTGGTTATTATGTTGGAGTTGGACAAAAAAATTAAACATCTTATTATAGACACATCGCTCAAACGCACATAATGACGTGGTTACAGTTATAAGTCTGTAGTTCCCCATGATGTGGAGGTTTTCTTTTTCAAAAATTGTTGAAAGAAGACTAATTTTCAGTTTACCAGAAAATTTGGTGGGTTCCATAGAGCGATTGATTGGGAATGTTAATGGTTCTCTAATGTATTGTCCCCCATGTGGGTAAAATGGTCCGCTTGAGGGGGCGTGTCCCGCGACTCCGCCACCGTCCACCGCATGTACACTTCGCCGTAACGGCCGGCTGGCCTCCCAGACCTGAGCCCTAGGGATTTCAGGACTCAATTCCTATCTGGGTACGACGGCAGGTTGGTTTGCTTCGGTTAGCTCTTCTTCGGGAAATTGGGATTCGTTGAGTTACTGACTCCCCCTTTAGCCACCCCCAAGCCTCTCTCGGCTTCAGGGTGACCCCCTGGCATTTCACCACCCTCTAGCACTTCTGCTAGGTCGTCAGTAACCAGCTGAAACCTGGAAGGTGGAAGGTGGAAAGGTATCGTAATCCTGGAAGGTCTCAACGGTTAGCCAACGGTTAGTTTGAGTCGTTCGCCCGAAGGAGATAACTAATGATGGCTTGACCCTCTCAAATTTAAGCTCGATATACCGCTGCTTAGTGATCACCGTAAGGTATCCACAGGGTACCCGAGCCTGAGCAACTTCAGTAGGGACCTGCTCTTCCTTCGCAGGATTTGGGCTGCTTTCCTCTGGCGGAGTGCCAAAAGGAACCTGGACAAACGTAAGGTATGATTAAGTACTTCAATAGGTTTTCCAACCAATAATTTGCTCCAGTACGAGCTCTGTTAAGAACCAGAGTTTCCACAATCTAATACGAATTCCTCCAATAAGTATCCAGCCACTGGTCTGCTCCGATTTAATCTCTTTTGGTCCTAGAGATTCCTGATTCCAGTAAAAATTCCTCCAATTCCACTGATTAATGGTAACGGCAGATCCCTGAAGACTCCTGTGCTATGATTTGTCTCTATTGAGTTCTAAAAAGAACCAGAGACTCGAATACATTTAATAAATTCCAACCACAGCTTTAAACTTTCGAAAAATCTTCGGATATTCAAGACGACTACTACTCACCCGATGTTCGAAATTCAACTAACTAACAATTCGAAAACGTTCGCATATTTATGGGAAATATCCAAACATCAACATTTACCACGTTCCGCTCCTTCGCTGTGGGATTCACCGTTCCATCGTACGATTCTTCCTGGCCAATCCGCTTTCACTGAATAGAACTCGGGAGTTCTCCTAATACACGGATTCTGGTGAACAAATGTCGGCCATACTCGATAATCTTCGGAAACCGTAAAAATTCTCAATATTTTTATTTCGTTTTCGAGCGTCATTCCCTGTGCTGGATCGAGAAGTTGAATAACGTTTTTCGATATTCTCAGTCCTTCTTTCTGTGAAATGCGTTTGAAAAATGGAATACTTTTCAAAACCTAAGTGCTAATAAAAATTGAACCACGAGCACTAGAAACGTGATCGAAGTGTCAAACAAAAGCTACTAAGAATATCTATCGATATTTTTTTTAAAACAGCACGATTTTCCTGTCTAGTTAGCTGAAAAAGCCATTTTCCTTGGAATTTGGGTTTACTTTGTTTTCCTCCAATTCCTTTGATACCTTTGAATTTCAATTTTGTTGTTGAATCAACATTGATGGTTGCCATACCTATTGTACAATGAACTTTATTGTTATATCTACCAGTTGAAGTTGGAAGGATATCAAGCCATTTGTGGTGACCTCTCATCGAAAATCATCGAAAATTCCTTGTAGAGCCATGCCTTTATTGTACGAATCCCTCTTACTGCTATAGCCGCCTTTTTTGTGCTAAATGTTGAATAATGATTGTTTGAAGGTGATTGACAATGTTTCGTGATGAATTTCACTAGTTCGGACTTCCATTGTCTACTATATAAAATGATTTGAAATCCCTGAAACAAGTAAAAAAGAATAATTAAAAAAGAATAGTTGAAAATAACAATTATATTAAGCCAACAATAAACCTGAAATGAAATGATAGTGAAATAACCTACAAGTGAAAATATAATAATTGAATAAATAAAAATTAAAGGAATGCAAAAAGAAAATAATAAAAAAATAAAAAAGTGTAGAGATTCCAAGTCACGTTAGTTCACGACGTTTCGATTGTTGGTATCTACAATCGTCTTCGGGTGATGACTGGACTGATTCCTCCAAGAGATGACTATTTTATAGGTCGTTGAAATACTTTCACTTTCTCTACTTTCCATTTTTCGCTTCACTGATTCCGTGAGAGATGACCGTTTTGGCGGGAGTTGGTCATTTTTCGTTTGATGATGGGTTTCCATATGTTTCGTATATCTACGCTGGCCTGGCTGAATACGTTGTTGGATAACATGTATGCGGCTTCCTTGAATTTTCTCCTGAACCAATGTTCCTCTCTGTGCAAGATCTCAGCTTGGGACCACTCGATGTTGTGTTGATGGGTCCAAACATGGTCTGCTATTCCTGATTTGCTGGTTTCTCCTCGCTGTGTGTGCTTCTTGTGCTCGGCAATGCGAACATTCAATGGCCTCTTAGTTTCACCAATATAGGATTTTCCGCACTCACAGGGTATCCGGTAAATGCAATTCTTGGAATCGCAGTCCGCGTTTGGGGGCCTGGTTTTCGTGAGGCTGCTACGGAGAGTGTTACCGGATCTGAAACAGGTTCTAATGTTATACTTGGAACCAATTCTTCTTATCCTCTCCGATAATCCTCTGATGTAGGGAAGTGCAAGCACTGGTTGTGACGGCTTCTCTTCCTTACGAGGCTCCTGCTGTCTTTTAGCCAAAGTTCCTCAAGATGAGGGACTGCCAATGGGATCGCCACTTTCACCAGTCATAGCCAACATATATATGGAGTGGTTTGAAACTCTGGCCATTGAAGAAGCCCACAAGAAACCTCGAGTCTGGTTGAGATATGTTGACGACACCTTCATAATATGGAACCATGGGAATACTGAACTAGACGCCTTTCTGAAACACATCAACAGCGTGAGACCTTCCATCACTTTCACAATGGAGAAGGAAATCCACAATGAATTGCCATTCTTAGACGTTTTGGTGAAGAGGACCGACACTAAGTGGGAAACATCTGTATACCGAAAACCCACTCATTCGGGACAGTATCTGAACCACGAATCCAACCACCATCAATCGACAAAAAGAGGAATCATCAAGACTCTATTAGACCGTGCTTTTGGGCTCTGTAATACAAAGGAAGGTCTCGAGAAGGAACTAGACATCATCAAAAATGATCTTCAGCGGAATGGATACTCCAAAGCGATGGTAGAAAAGACTTTGGCTAAAAGACAGCAGGAGCCTCGTAAGGAAGAGAAGCCGTCACAACCAGTGCTTGCACTTCCCTACATCAGAGGATTATCGGAGAGGATAAGAAGAATTGGTTCCAAGTATAACATTAGAACCTGTTTCAGATCCGGTAACACTATCCGTAGCAGCCTCACGAAAACCAGGCCCCCAAACGCGGACTGCGATTCCAAGAATTGCATTTACCGGATACTCTGTGAGTGCGGAAAATCCTATATTGGTGAAACTAAGAGGCCATTGAATGTTCGCATTGCCGAGCACAAGAAGCACACACAGCGAGGAGAAACCAGAAAATCAGGAATAGCAGACCATGTTTGGACCCATCAACACAACATCGAGTGGTCCCAAGCTGAGATCTTGCACAGAGAGGAACATTGGTTCAGGAGAAAATTTAAGGAAGCCGCATACATGTTATCCAACAACGTATTCAGCCAGGCCAGCGTAGATATACGAAACATATGGAAACCCATCATCAAACGAAAAATGACCAACTCCCGCCAAAACGGTCATCTCTCACGGAATCAGTGAAGCGGAAAATGGAAAGTAGAGAAAGTGAAAGTATTTCAACGACCTATAAAATAGTCATCTCTCGGAGGAATCAGTCCAGTCATCACCCGAAGACGATTGTAGATACCAACAATCGAAACGTCGTGAACTAACGTGACTTGGAATCTCTACACTTTTTTTTTTTTATTATTTTCTTTTTGCATTCCTTTAATTTTTATTTATTCAATTATTATATTTTTACTTGTAGGTTATTTCACTATCATTTCATTCCAGGTTTATTGTTGGCTTAATATAATTGTTATTTTCAACTATTCTTTTTTAATTATTCTTTTTTACTTGTTTCAGGGATTTCAAATCATTTTATATAGTAGACAATGGAAGTCCGAACTAGTGAAATTGAATAATGATTGATGTTATATTCTCGCATGAGAGATGAGAAGTTTCTATTGAAAAATGCTTTCCCTTGATCGCTTTGTATATGTTTGGGGAAAAATTTGGCTTCCTTAAGTACATGTTTTATTGCATTAGTTATTGTACTATCTGTTTATCTTTGACTGCAACAGTCCACAGATAATTTAAGTAACAATCAATCACTACAAGTATATATCGGTATCCTTTATTACTTTTTGAGTATGGTTGTAGTTCAGCTAGATCTATTTGCCATAGATCTGCAAAACCTTTGATGGTGGTTATCCTTCTGCGAAAATTACGTCTTGCAGTTCTTGTAAATCATTAACAACTTGCCGTTTGACATCACTTATTTCATGAGTCATTCTATTTCAATATGACTGAAGAGAAAAGGTGATAATGTTACTGCATTGAATGATGATGTGACAGTAATCATTACTTGTGGATAATTAATATATTATACCTTCTTCACGTAATTCTTCAATTATTGAAATTATTTCATTGTCATGTCCAGTAGGCCCAGCTGACTTTGAAGCTACCAATAGACGTAAGCGAGCAACTAACTCTTTCGGTGAATTCCAGTACACATAATTCACAGGTTTAGAATTATATTTTTTCTCCATTTTCACTCGTTTGAAAACTTCACGAAATTAGAATTTGTCTTTTTAAAACCATTCTTCAAAAGATATTGTTTATATGGAGAATTCGTTCTTTCCAATATTTTGGAATATACTTGACGAATTTCTTCATTATCAACATTCTTCAAAAAGATCATATCATACAAGTCTGGACTACCTGCGCATTCATATTTTCCCACTCTATTAGCATCCAAAAATTAAATGTTTCCATCTTTGTAATGTACCACTAGACTTCCCATTTTTAGCTTATGTGTAATAGGATCCATACGTACACCAAATGTTCCATCATATGCTGAATTTCTAGATTTTACATTATTTAAATGTTTCGCTGAAACACCTTTACGTCATTCATATCAGGTGAGGAGTCAGGATCCGAGGAATCGATGTGTGATGATGATGGTGTTTCGAATAGAGTTGTTCTCATGTCGTCTTGAAGTGTGCTCGTGTCACTATTCACAGATGATACACTATCAAAGATTATTTTTCTCCTATTGGAGTACTCATTGGATAATTTGAAGTAGATTGAACATTTCCATGGTTTGACGATAACACTGATGATTTCGAAAGAGCGTTTGATGATTAAACATTCAATGGTTTCGTTATGGGCTCATATAATTCTTCGAGTGTCGTACGATTTTCAATATTCAAATTAATTTCATTGTTTTTATTTTCAGAACAATTTTTTGTATTCTATTGCCTTTTTTTAAATTAAAGCCTAATTCGCTGATGAAGTGACCTCTACAAAATTCAGTGATCGAATAAATTTGAATAACAAGATCATAGATATATAAAACTGTCCAATCCTTTGCGATATCTACCTTCATCTATTTTTCTGTCCTTATCAACGACTAGAAATCCATATTGGTCTTCACAGCATTCAACACAGATTAATTGGAATTGCTTGAATGTTACATCGGGTGATACATGATCTGAATGAATGTGGTGTAAATTCGTCTCATCTTGTTTGAACATTATGATGAAATTGGTATTGTCACGCACTAATTGTTTGGATACCCGTGAATATGTCTGTGCGAGATGAAAAAAAAAAACAATCAACATCCTAATGTCGTCCCATACAGAAATATGATCTAATAATATCCTGCTTTTCACATATCACATCATCGAAAATGAAAACAGAATTAGGCTTAGCATCAGAGAGAGGCTATTTCTGCATTATTGCAGAATGTATAAAAACCTAATCCTTTTATAAGGATTCGCTATTACTGATATTTAGGTTAGTGATTTCGAATAGAGATACACATTTCTAAATCTCAGTCCTTGTGAATTTGTTGATAGCGATATCATTGCACTCGTCTTTCCACAATTTGAAGGTCCTATAATGAGTCCTCGAACTGATGATGGAAGTAGTGGACCATGTCTGAATACTCTTTGTCCATTCAATCCACACCCAAGTTTCTCATCTTGATTATCTACAGCAAACTTTTCTTTCTGTTTCACAATGCGCATCGTGACGTGGTTGAAGACTATATAAATGTTATTAGCTTATTCATTTAAATGTGTACAATCAAACGATACGGACGTATTGAAAATGATCGTAAAATTAGAAGAGGTTGTGGTTTTGTTAATGATCCAATAAACAAACTTCTTTTCGAATTACATATACCCTGAGTTTATCAATACTGTGGACCGGGTACAAAATTGAAATAACGTTCAGCTCGCAACGATCCTGGAATCAATAAATAAGCTACTGAATCCAAAAAACGCGATATTCAATATTCTAAGCATCTTGCAGCAAGACATTTATCCGACAAAGAACTTGAATACAGCGCTTGGGATAGGGTTAAATCGAAGGACGCGAGTATTGGGGAAAGAGCAGTTGCATTATTTGTCACCAACATTATGAAACCAAAAAGACATATGGGCATGGGTTGTAGCACCAATAAGAAAAAAAGTAAGAGGAAACAAACTAATAGAAATACAATCAGAAAAGTTGCATTTGGTGCTGCGAAATGTATTGAAGAAAGCTGGCGGGGATCAATTTGTGACGAATAATAGCAAAAAACAATCACTGTGGCATTGCAGGCGGCACGTAAATACCTCAAAGCTGCCGTTGGAAAGAAGAAAATCCGCACACCACGAATAATTCCTGTTCCCAAGATCGGTGGACTTTTGCCATTGATACAAATTTTTGCTGGAATATTCGCACTAGGGAGTTTGGCGGGAGCTGCTGCTAGTATTACCAAGGCCGTCAATTCAGCAAAAGCCAGCAGAGCGGCTTCAATGGAAACCACTCGCCACAATAAAACCTTGGAGGTTGTAGCATTAGGCAAACGCGGTAATGGAATATAGCTCAAACCGTACCGTAAAGGTTCAGGACTATATTCAAACCCACAAACAAAACAAAAAACTAATTTATCTCCTAACTCAGAGGCCTCTCACCGATATCGATCTCAGTTATTATGCACAAAAAATGAAAATTCCACATTTTCGTGGTGTTTTCATGCGTGACAGATTACCCTCTTCAGGTCCAAGACAAAACGAGACAGCCATTGTCGGATTAGATGGAATAAGTGGACCAGGAACACATTGGGTGGCATATAAAAAATGTTGAAAAGAAGTCGCATATTTCGATAGTGTGGAGATCTACCCCCACCATTGGAATTGACTCGATTCTTTCCAAAATGTTCGAATGTAAAAATCAAATATAACTATGATCGTCAGCAGAAATTTAATACAGTTCTCTGTGGTCACTTGTGCTTACAGTTTCTCTCTGAATAATTTTCCAAATAAAAATTGATACTACACCAAAACTGGATCGGGATGCTATCGAGGAAATAGGGTTTTCACTTAGGATGTTTCAAAAATATGGTACTTTGGAAAAAATGTATAAAGTGATCCTTGCGAATATGCCCAAAGAAGTGATACTTGCATGTGTTGCACATGAGATTGCATATGTTTGGGAAAAGTTGCCTAAGCATCTGCAAGATGACATCGATATAATGAAACATAGATATTGTTATGAGCATTACCACGATCAAAATTCATATGCAATGAGATTGCATATGTTTGGGAAAAAAGTTACTCAAACATCTACAAGATGACATCGACATAATAAAATATGGATACGAACACCACCCCGATGAAAATCCAGATTGGGATGTGAATGATGGTCCTATACTTCGAAAATATGTATGTTTTATTTGTAATATAGAGGATATGAATATCGTTATCAATAAAAATGATATTTATTTCAATACAACACCTTCGAAAAAGTGTAAATTGTCTCAGATGTGATGTTGCTGTGCACAACAATAAATTGAAATGTGTTTCAAAAGATTCATCAGTCATGTCACGAAAGTTCGAGCTACAAGCTGTGTCTTGAATGCGGATTTTTTTTCCACCTATTGAATTGGATAGGAACAGCCGTTATGGATTTGGACTTTTGGGATTCTATGGATGCAATACAATCAATAATATAACTGAAGCTAATAATTTGATGAGTTTCAGAATCAGTAATGACAACTAATCGATACTCCGAAAGTACACAATTGAAATTCCATGTGGTGCTTACGAAATAGAAGAGATCAATGCCGTCATATTATGTAAAGGTTGTTTCATGATAAAAAACCAATTGATATCGTTGCAGATGACATTTTATATCTACACGCCAATGATAATACATTTAAATATGAAATGCGTTCCAAATATGAAATTGATCTGACACATCCAAATTCTATAGCAGAAAAGATGGGGTTCGCTCATGGCATATTTCCACCAAATCAGATACATGAAACGTCATTACTAATAAAAATTTCAACTGTGAGACTTATCCGCTTAGATCGCAATATAATATCTAGTTCATATATACATGGTGAAGAATCCCACATTCTTTTCTCATTTGATATTGATGTTGAACCTGGATACAATCTAACTAAAGAACCACACAGTATTATATAATCACCTGTCAGTCCAGAAGGTCGTCAATTGATTCACAACATTACAGTGCGTATTTTGGATGAAAAAAATAACCTAATCGATATTGGTAGTGAAGAATAGATGTTCATTATTTTGGAATTGAAGAAGATCGAATAACTATTGTTATGGATTATTGAAGGGGTTATATTTTTTTAGGAGTGATTAATTTTTGAGAAAGAAAGTTTTTGGCTTTCTACTACTCTATCTTGATAAAATGTCATCTGCAACGATTTCAATTAGTTTATTATCATGAAACAACCTTTGCATGATATGACGGCATTGATCTCTTCTATTTCGTAAGCACCACATGGAATTTCAATTGTTTATGGGTTTCATTCATAATAGATAAAATCGTATAACGCTCAGTCTGTGAGTGATCTTGAGTTTTTGAAATCGATTGGATTGAAAGTGAGAAAATAACAATGGTGCTCGAAACAAACAGTGAAATTTGAATATATTCGATGAACCAGTGCTCGATCATTCTCTCATAAGTTTACATGAGCACACATATGAGCCCTATGGATCACCGCTATTCAGGAATTCAGATGAAATTAGAATCAATAATCAGTAATCAGTAATCAATAATCAAGATGTTCTACTAGATATTGTCGAGAGCTTCATTCACATAGAAGGTAAATTCGCTCCCAAAGACGTACCGAAAACATGTTATTTCTCGAATAATGCAATTGCATTTCTCTTTGATGAAATTAGTTACGAAATGGGTGGTGAACAAGTGGTTGTTGTTAGAAAACCCGGGATATCTTCTACATTGAAAACCATGATATCATTTGGACAATCACATGCTAACACATTATCGACATCTTCCTGGGGACTTTCACAATTGAAATAAGATATCTTGGATACGAACAGTCGTGTATTTAGTGGAAAACTACCACTGTAATATTTGATGGGTTTTGCTGGAGATTACAACAGAAGTATTTCGAATGCGAAACAGGAATTGATTCTGATTGTCGCTCGATCATTCTAAAATTCATATATAGGTGAGGTTGATGCTGATTTGGAAATGAATAAAATCGAATGAAAAATAAGACATATTTTGCTAGATGATAAACACAAGCTCAAACTTTTGAATAGAATAAACAGAAGCGGCCTGAATGCCAAAATCAAGTTGGCTTATCGCATGTGGGACCTCTGAGAACTACCATCATTACGTGGGACTTCTTCAGACATATGGGCCATCAAAACAACTAACGCTCTGGAAACTCTTCGTTTTATCATAATCGCATTCCAAAGTACAACCACATCTGAAGATAGAACACAGGATATTACAAAATTCACAACTGTCGATATCAATAGTATTGAGTATACTTGAATTCTGAAGTTTATCCATATGAGCGTTGAAAATTGATTTTCGATAAAGAACTCCATGCTCCTGCTCATTATGCTTCTGAGAGTTTCTAACGAAGTTATTATGATGAAGATATGAGTGAACCTCTGATGGACATTGGACAATCCATTGAAATCCACTATTCATCATCGATTTTTCCCATCAACCGAATGCAACAAAATCATCAACTATTGATATAAAGATTGCATTTGAGATGAGGAAGACCAAGTTTCCAGACAACACTAAAGTATATGCAATAATTTTGCATGATACAGTTTCAACATACAATGCATTGGATGGTTCAGTTCACAGCAGATAATGACACTCTTCAATATATTGATATCTTTTCATTTTTCCACTGTAACATGTACTGTTATATATATATATATATATATATATATATATATATATATATATATATATATTTTCATTTGTAACTGACTTATATCGTGTTCTGTAATTTTTCATAATTCTACTACATATATATCATATTTATTATTCTGTAATCATTTTCAATTATATATAATGGGATTCAAATGAATAAAACACGAAAATAATACAAAAGTTTTTATTTCACATTATCTATGATTTACAGGAACATACAGACTATCTAAAATGATTTCTTCCTCATAGTCATCATTCAATTCAAAGTGATGAATAATCCATTCTGTCAAGTATGGTTGGCGACTATATAAGGAATCTTCTCAGGTTCAATTCAATCCTAACCTCATGTCGTGAAACAAAACTAGTTTGGAATTTCACGAGCTCCAGTACAAGGACCGCCCACTCAGAATGAACATAAAGAAAACGTGGAAAAACAGTGGTTTTCCCAAGATATTTCAGCTTAGTTTTGAAAATGAAGATGTGAATTGTGGTTTCTTAAGCGATAGAAAAATCTTTTGCAAGATTAGTAGCCTTCGCCAAATTTTTAAATAGGGAAAATATGGAAAATATGGAAAATGGCTTTTTCAGCTATCTAGATAAGAAAATCGTACTTTCTTCGAAAAAGCATCGATATAAATTCTTAGTAGCTTCTGTTTGATACCTCAATCACGTTTCTAGTGCTCGTGGTTCAATTCTTATTAGCATTTGAGTTTTGAAAAATATTACATTTTTCAAACACATTTTTTTGCAAGCAGGAATGGGAATATCGAGACGCGGCATGAGAGTTTTTGTTTAAGGATGCTGAGTTCTATATGAAATCGAGAAAAACGAAAATTTAGAATTTTCGCGATTTTTCGAAGATTTCCGAGTAAGGCCGAAGACTGTTAGATTTCATTTATCGAAGAACGCAAATTGAGGAAGCGAAACGATACACGGAAAGAATGAGACAGAAAGAGCGGCATATAGACGTCAATGGAAAGAATCAAGCAGTATTCCTACTTCAAAGCCCAGCGCCTGAAGAAAAACAGGTCGTAAACGCTGGCAAATCCATAAGAAATGAGATTTTTTCGTTGTGTGAATATTGAATCTAGGTCAGGCAGGATCGCACGGCAATTACATTTTTTGCCCACTTTCCCTGGACTATGATGCCAACTTTTCCTGGACTATCCACAGACATAAAACCCGGAAAATGCTGACACCTCTTTTATTTCGAACGTTATCTTTTATTCCGAACGTTATCTTTGTTTATTGATGACTATGCTTTTAAACCAAACTTTATCTGTATGAACGTGCTTAGATATGATTCATCATGTTATTCATCATTGCTTACTAATATTCTATTCTTTGATGACAACTATTACGCATAGTATTCTCATAATATAAATACTAGGACTTATGTATTGTAGTTAGTTCAGCTTTCACTTCAGTTACAACACGTTGTTACCTGCTGTCTATTAAATAAAACAACACATAGTAAGAATCGAACTATTTTTTATTTGAGGGTGTTATTTCATTTTCAAGAGTAATTTAACCAAACTGTCAGTAAACTGTTCTCACAACACGGAGAGGCTTCAACGAACCACAACTGCTTGAGGTCTAACGTAATTCAGCTTTTGCGATCGCCGATTGGCCGAAAGTGGCGCAGAAGATAGCCCGTTTATTCAGCATAAATATGCAGATTTCCAAGCCACGATAGTTGGTCGAAGTTTGAACATCGAGCGAGTAGCAGTTATCTTAAAAATCCGAAGATTTTTCTAAAGTTTGAAGCTGCGCTTGGGATTTATTAGATGAATTCGAGTCTCTAGTTCTTTTCAGAACTTAATAGAGACAAAGCACAGCACAGGAGTCTTTAGGGATCTGCGGTTATCATCAATTAATGGAATTGGAGGAATTTTTACTGGAATTAGGAATCTCTAGGACCAATAGAGATTAAATCGGAGCATACCAGTGGCTGGATACTTATTCGAGGAATTGTAGGATTGTGGAAATTCTGGGATTTAACAGAACTTATACTGAAGCAGATTATTGGTTGGATAACTTATTATAGTGTATAATCATACCTTACATTTGTCCAGGTTCCTTTTGGCACTCTCCCAGAGGAAAGCAGCCCAAATCCTGCAAAGGAAGAGCAGGTCCCTACTGAAGTTGCCCGGTCTCACTCCACCCGATCACCTTGCGGTGTTAGACGATCGAGGTGTTTCGAGATTAAACTCGGGAGGGTCAAGACATCATTAGTTACGTCCTTCGGGCGAACGACCCAACCTAACCATTGGGACCTTCCAGGATTACGAAACCTTTTTACCTTATCCTGCGAGCGGCCCTCATCCTAGGGTGCTGTTCAACCGTTAGGCTCCTTGTTCCTAAGTCACTAGCTCAGTTCACCCTGCAGGCCTTGGATAGGAAAGTAGCTTTCGCGATCCAAGGGTGAACTTGAAAATATTAGATTTCCGTGAATCCTTCCCTCTGACTATTTCCTCGTCAAAGTCATTTTAGGGAAACTTTGAAATCGAAATGCAGACTAGGGCAAGACAAGCGCGAGCGCAGCTTGCAGAAAATACACCAGTGCCAAATCGCGAGACCACAAGCTTCGGTCAATCAAGTTCCCTGTCAGACACGCTTAGCCGCCTAAGTGCGACTTCTACAAGCAGACGCGGAACCCCGCAGGACTCTGTTTTCACAGGAAACAGTATTCCGAGAACTCCGGTAGAGTCGGCCAGTCTGAGGGTACACTCTACTCAACGTAGAACTTTTGCGCACGAGGACACCAGTACCTCTCCCGTGGTCGCAGAGCGACAAACCCTGGGCATTGGTGGTTTCTCAGCAAGTCGAGTAGCAAGAGAACTCGACATGACACAAAGGACAGAGTCCTCAAATCGCGGTAACAACTCGCCTTATCAATCAGTATTAAATCGCATTAGGGAATTTAATACTCCTCAGAGTCGACGAAATAGTATTTTTCAGAAGGAAAATGCACCGATTTTCCAGGAGGAAAATGCACCGTTTTTCCAAGAGGAAAATGCACCGTTTTTCCGGGAGGAAAATACTACGTTTTTCCAGGAGAAACATAATGCTCAGGATCGTCAGGCGACGTTCCTTTGAGAAACTGGGCATCATCCTCGAGGAGATGCACCAGCCAGACTGCAAAACGCGTCCCAATTAGTGCTCCGCGCAATGCAAAACGTAGTCAACGAATCTCCTATGGTTAGATCGGCCCAGAAATCAAGAAATTCGCATTTCTGTTCCCAATCGGAACAAAACGCAAAAATCGAGGATTTTTGCCGACGGCGACAACCGGAAGGATGTTTCCCTCCGAAACCAATAATTATACCTGAACGTGAGCCAGTAAGGTACATGACGGAGGTGGTGCCCACTTATGTGGTAACTCCAAGTTCCAGGATACACTTGGATAGGTGTACAGCCATCCTGTGGAATCCGCAAAATTGCGAGTAACAATGCCATTGTCGAACCCGACGACAGAATCATGCCAAATAGGACAGGACTTTCGAAACAGCGAATGTTTCGGAAGAAGAACCACCGGACAGAACTTTCGGTACAAGGAAAGTTCCGAGAGGTTCGGTGAAGGACAGCGTTTTCGAAGCAAAGAAGGCTTTGGAGATGCTGGCGAACGTGAACCAGGAAGTGATGCAGCACAGGTCGTCCGACGCCAGGTGTCGCGATGCCCCCAGGAGGAAACACTCAGTCACCCCCACCATGAAACCGTACTGCATTTCGAAAGGCTCACATTGCTAGTTGTCACCCACTAGAGATGACTGACGTCACAGCCAAGCCCACCTCTCAGTTGGACGCGTTAAAAGAAGTCGATACGAAGAGACAGTGGTCATTGCGCCATCGTAGAAGACAGACGCTAACACAGTCCTCGCCGCCTGCGCGTCACCATCGACAGCGAGGGTAGAACGATGTGTTACGTCACAGCCATCGCCTCATCGAAAGAGACGTCAGGACACACCGATGCATACGCATTACTCAGCCACACGTCGTGAAGTGAACATCTCGCTCTCCTACCGTTGAACGGTTGCTGCTGTCACACCACTACTAACTTGGTGGGCTCATACCGATGGAACATTCACTACTTGAAGGATCTTCGAAGTATGCAGACGTATGTTTGTACACAGACACGCACATGATAGACCCTGTACTGCATTCTCACACACACACCCACACACACACACACCAACCAAATGTAATTACGTCATAATGGCGTTTTATTTTTTTTTGTTTTCAATTCACTCATAATATTTCGTGACCAAATTCAATAGAATATATTTTCATGTTGTTCCGAACACAAATTATTTCCTGATTTATTGTTCACGCATTTTATTCCATTCATTTGGAAGAGAATTTTTACCAATTTGATTAGAAAATGCCATCTTTATGAAAATTTATCACTTTTGAGACCAATGCTAGACTAATGCTCCCCCTAATCTTTTAAAATTCAGCTTAGCGTAGGTATTTCAGATCTGGCAAAACGTTAACCATGGCAATTACAACTAAAAATGATCTAAGATTACTCAATTCGAATTCAGTAAGTTGATGGGTCTGAACATGAGTTTGTTGTTCACGATATGTCAGTATAAATAGTACATTTCGGAATATAAGGACCCATAAGCAAGCAAGTCGTTAGGCAAAATCTTTCCTTCACTGGGAAAATCTCTGCATTCCTTACTAGTGGCTTGTAAACACTGTGATCGGTATTTTCACATCTGATCCACTTCTACCTGCAAACATCGTATTGGGCCGACTAAGCGCATTACAGTCAATACTGGTTTCTCGTTCTTCCAATGGCATTGCATTTCAAGCTTTCGTGCAAACAGATCTCGACCAAATCAGTGAAACATGCGACTTATTGATTTGGCGTCGCACATAAACAAATAGTGGTTGTAGAAACACGCCCGAACATTTAGGATAAGATATGGAAATGAACTACTTTGAAAAGTAAATTTGTTTATATGCGTTAATTATAAAAGTTATACATATGAAGGATATATATGAAGGATTTAAAAGTACTGAAAGCCATTTATTATAATATTTGTCGATTGAAAATTCATCATAACTTGTAAATCCAATACAAATTCTGAAAAAAGAAAAACTGATTCTAATCAGCGAGGTGAATAATCTGTTATGAAATGAATGAATATATCGAGTACGTGTCTATTTCGGCAGTGTGTATAATACTAGAGCAGAGATCGAACCGTATCGACAAGAACAACCTTTGAAAATACGTGAAACTAACCATTAACATCATTAGCAGGCTTCCATGTAATAGACGCTGTTTTTTGTTGTTTGAATCACATTCTTATGCAATATCTCACTGGTAGATTCATACATCGTATATCTCAAGTTTACAGTCGTAACAATTGATAACGTATTCAAAAAACACTTTATTGTGACATTGTTTTATGGGAATCTCATAATAAAGTGTTTTTGAATACGTTAGACATGGATTTTCATGAAGTATTGGCCAATTCCATCATTTATCGTAGGAATTCATGTTACCACTAAAAGAGACCAATTTATTATTTTTCACAACTTGATACATGAATCCACCCTACTGTGTGTGTAATGTTAGGTGAAGCATATTATCATTAATTTTCATTGAAGAAATTAATGATTGAATACATCAACTTGTTGATATTCATTTCTGGAATAATATTTCAACTTCTATGTACATACAACTGTACTTTCATAAATGTACTTCCTGAACGGAATATGAACATTCAAAACAAATCTAACTTTGGTAAGTCAAATTTTTACTGGGAACATTATGTAATATCTCAAAAAAAAATTATATTGGTATCAGTTTTAAAAAATTGTTCAAAATATGTTTTCCGTTAACCAGCCGTCGCACCCCTTCGAACGACAACCCTCAGAAGTCGAAACTTGTGCGAGCTGAAGACTAACGAGGTCTTACCTTTCAACGTGTGATTTCTAACACGAATTGGACATCTAAACCTATATATGAAACAACTCAATATATACAAGGTGTTTGGTCCTGATAAAATGTCCGTCATTTTATCAAAATGTACGCAAATGAACTCGCACCAGTATTTTGCAGACTTCTCAACCTGTCTTGCAAGAAAGGGGTTTTTCCTTCTTGAAAAAAGATTGCTTGGGTTTAGCCTATTCCCAAAAAGGCAAGAAACTTCTTCCAAATAAATATAGAACAGTCGCTTCACTATTTGGTGATATCAAAAATCATGGAGAAAGCTGTGAAACACCATATCCTCAAATGTTTGGAAGGCTTCAACATCTTGAGCGATAGTCAATATGGCTTTCGGAAAGAAAGATCAACAGGCGACTTTTTGTCATATGTCACCCATATTTGAAATAACGCTATCGAGAAACATAGAGAGTCAAGAGCTGTTGCGATTGATATTTTTTAGGCCTTTGACCGTGTGTGGTATGAGGGTATACTGGCCAAACTTTGGAGCTATGGCTTCTCAGATCATTTTTGTGTATGGTTCTTCAGCTTCCTGAAAGAACATTCCCTGCAATTGGGCGTCAATGGATATCTCTCGAATACTTTCATCATCATTGCTGGTGTAACCCAGGGATACATATTGTCTCCAATCCTCTGTTAATTGTATATCAACGAAAAATACAATATATTGCTTTTCTGACGATAGCACACTCGTCATTTTATTTGGATTCTAGGACATCGACTGCAGATGCACATCCTCGCCGTCAGGAGGTTGAATATCGTAATGAGGATCTAGAACTGATTTCGAATTGGGGTGATAGTAACCAGGTTCAATTTAATTACACGAAAACTTTGCCATCGGTTTTCTCTAAAAAGATAAATATTTCCGAACCGGATATAATTATGTCAGGACAGGCAATTCCGCTTTGTGCTTCGATGAGTTTGTTGGGGGTTAATATGTTACCGATATGATTTAGCACAATCATGTCGCTGGAATTGCAAAGGCTGCTTCTCAAAAGCTTGGAACACTGTTCCGAACCAGAAAACTGTATACACCTCAGCAACTTTTGTTGCTTTATAGAGCTCAGATCAGACCTTCTTTGGAGTATTATTTTCATGTATGGAGCTCCGCCTCCAAACATACCCTGAACCTGCTGAATTTCATCCAGAAAAGAGCTATTCGCCTGATTGGAGACGCGGGCGTCACTTGCAACCTTGACAATCTGGAACATCGAAGAAAATTTGGAAATTTGTCTTCTATATATACTCTCACGGGAAGTGTTCAAGTGACTTGGCACATTTAATTTCATCAAGAGCGACACATATCAGAAATACGCGACAGACTGTGGCTTTTTATAGTTTTGAGGCTCAATTCAGTACACCTCGAACTTGACTGTTTAAGAGCTCCTCCATTTGGAAAACGGCATTTATTTGGAATTAACTTTCTAAGAACGTTTTTCCAAATGAAATTAATCTCTAGCGATTCAAATCCAATGTGAATCACTACTTTCGCACAGGCTCCGCTCTAAGAGCGCCTTGAGGATTTTCCTGTAGTAATTGTGTTTTGTCTTTGAAAAATATGGAATATTTTTGATAACTACGCTGCTTCATCTCAAACTTTCAACACAAGCTCGATGTGACACACACTGTTTACCGAAAACTTGCCAAAGTTTTATAGTATTAGACATCCAGTGGTTGCTTTTAGACTATGGAGCCAAACATTTTTCGCTAAACGGCGAACATTACATTACATTATTTAGTGCTTATAATGAGCTATGGAGTACGTAAAAATGATTCGACGTTTTCAAACAATTCCTAGTTCCCACTAGTTCCCGAATCTGAACGAAACGGAAATTTTGCACTATGTTTAGCTTGCCAAAATACCGATTAAATTATGGATGAGTGTGCATAACGGATCATTTCTTTCCCATTGTCATAAATAACATGAGTGTTTGTCATCCCTCTTGCTATTTATACTCACTTGCGGAACTTAGCGTGTTTGCCAGAAACGAGAAAGCTTTTGGAATAACATCCGAAAAATTATGATGTTTTCGGTATTCATCTATTTATTACAGTCGTAACGTGATATACAGAGAGAAGATGCAAAAGTAATAGTCACTATGGAATAACGAGGATTTTGATACTTTTGAATAATAAACTCAACAAATTGGTCGTTGTGATTTGTTAATGATTATTTATTTATTCAAATCATCTGAAAGAACAATTCGTTCAGGCAAGTCTCAACTCCCTGCATTGTAGATTAATGGACTGACATGGACTGACTATCAGAAAACAACTACTCCCCTGGTTAATACCACGAAAAGCGTTGAATTATATCCGATAGATGTCAGTGCAGGATTCTTCACTGAAGTTATTCCTGCATATGCTGTTGGCGATATAACGACCGCAATAGATTTTCAATTATTGGAACACACTTGCTGACCGGCAGATGGGGCGATGACAAACTTTGTTGCTTCAGCCTAGTTCAAGGAAGGATACTCTGAAGGAATTCGATTTTTAATTATCGGAAGCCACTGACTGTATGTTGATGATAGGCACTACCTTGCACTGACGAGTGGCCAAACAGCGCGAAACCGGTCAGCAAGTGTGTTCCAATAATTGAAAATCTATTGCGGCAGTTGTATTGCCAACAGCATATGCAGCAATAACTTCAGTGAAAAATCCTACACTGACACTGCGGATATAATCCAACGTCCTTCGTGATATTGTCGCAACTCAGTACTCGCTTGAATATTAAAGAGAGGATTTTATTCGCTGTTTCACTCATTAATTCATTCATCAAAATGAAGAAATGAGTGAAGAAACTTGTATTTATTGAAAAGAACCGGGAAAAATATTTTAGGAATAAACTCACACTAAAATGATAATAAAAAAATGCATCAAAACACCAAAATCGTACATTATACTGCATCCCAGCAGGATTGAAGAGGAGGAGATGTGCTGCATTGCTGATGATCAATACATGCTAAAATGAATTTCTGAATACTGTCTGTTCATCATCTTGACCTCTCTCAATATTTATAAAGATTTATACGCTGACATTGCGACTTTGATCCAGTCCCTGTGGTAAGGTAAAATGCTCAGCATGCAATCTGTGCAAAGTTTGCGTATTTGGAGATTGTTTTATATTCTATATCGGATCAATTTCAATGTCTATGAACTTGGAAGATGGAATTCTGAATACTGAGTGTTTTTGTGTTAAAATATCGAAGTTGAGGTTGGAACATCTTTCAATTCATGTATTCGCTCAAATGAATTTGAATTATGTCATGATTGCTTTCATATTTGACAATTTCAGCCAGGTGAGTAGTTGCTTTCTGATGGGTGTCAGTTCATTAACCTATAGTGTAGGGATTTGAGACTGGTCTGAACGAATTGTTCTTTTAGATGAATTGATTTATAGCCAGTCTCCAAGTATGCCCACAGACTATAAGTGAGGAGTTTTCTTTCCTTGTATGAGAAATTGGGAAAATTTCAGATATGCGGTTGGTTACGTTGTTCACAGGCAGATGGGGCGACGACGAACCTTGTAGTTTGTTGTCCGCTTCAGCCTCTTTCTCTTATTACATTAGCTTTACCGACAGTTAAAGAATTTCTTTCAGGCCAAACATCTTGTTCCCAATGACCTTGTTTTGCTCTATTGTCCCACATACAAATAAAACAAGGGTATTTCGTGTATCCACTTTGTTGACCAAGTGAAAAATCCACACAGATCGACCATTGATGCTTCGAGTAATTGATTTTTTCTAAAACTAATTTGACATTTTCATATTCTTCTTTGAGTTTTGTAGAATGAACAATTGGATTTGATGCAAATTTATTTCCATTATGCAGTAAGACGCATTTTAAACTTCTTTTACAGCTATCAATAAAAAGACGCCACTCAGTAGGTTTGTATTCTTCCAAACCCATGTCCAGAAGCAGCTTCGCAATATTATTACAGTATACCAATCCTTCATTTTCATAAAAAAATTGTAAAAGCTCACTTTCTTGCGTTCTGTACGTTGTAATTGTAACTGTCGGTGCCAATACATTATTTTCTTTCAATCTTGAAGCTAACAGTTCTGATCCTTGTTTTGATGAATTTAGATCACGTATTAAATCACTGAGTTCATTTTGAGAAAACAACTTTGGCGTAGATGTTTCACCCTCCCATTCACTTTCACTGGTGGACTGATTAGATTTCTGTTAATTTGGCAATATCATTGTTTCTGAGGGCATGCAAATGACTTTTGAAACACAAATAGGCCGAGGGAGATTTTCACTGAGTAAAACAGGACATTTTGTAGACTGTAAGTCTGGATATCTCCACGTTTGATTTCGATTGAAACCTTCAGCATCTACTACGCAGAAGTAACAATCATTGAAATGAGTCTTAGGCTCCATCCAGATCATAGGAATACCAAAGTCTAATCCAGAACGTTCTCCTTTTTACCACAACCGCAAAGACTCAAAGCAAGACTTACAAACTTTATTAGGAACCCATGATCTATCTAATTTGTCCATTTTAAAACCGACATATTCAGCATAAGTTTCCTTAACAAAGTCTGTGATATTTCTTTTTGGTTTTTTTGATATATAAATATCACAAATATAACAGAATAAATCACTACTATATTTGCACTTCCTTCTTGACAAACTCATGTTTAAAAAGACAAGATAAGTATATTAGAACGGACACTCAACAATTGAAACAAAATATTAACATATAACAACTTATCCAGATTTCCTTGTTAGTACTCAATATTATCAAATAATTGAGTTCTCAGCTGTTTTGCAGAGCAAGGAGCCCGAGAAGTGGGGATCACGTGATGTTTGTACGCGCAAAGAAGTTGCGCAGAAGCCTAATCATGACTGAGAAAATAATTTTTTTTTACTAACAAGCCGATTATTATTAAAAATACAAGATACGTAAAAATCATCAAAAATAGAGCACATTCAGTACTTTCATAAATATATTCGTGATTTAGGCACTCGAAAACATAAAAATTTACAAAAATATCCAGGGCAACACAAAAAAAAAATTTGTAGAGCTGTTTAATACATCTACTAATTTCCAGAAACGTGAAAATACTTTGTGTCTCACACCATTATCGTTATATTACGTGATTCTCACATAAGCATGAATATCCTCGTTTGTGATTTGAAAAAAGCTTAAAATGAAACAAATCAGTTTTTCATTTCTGAAGTGTCTACTCGCAATCACACTGAAATGACCTAAAATATTCAGAAAATGATAATTGATTTCCTAAGGTTTCATCAGTTCTTCAAGAAAGGCTGGTTGTTTTTATTATCCATACATAAAGCTCAATCTTTCATGATATTCCATAGAAACCAGGAGTCATTTCTATTCTAGTTCTTCAAAATGTGAATTCTATGAATGTTTTTGTCAAATTGCACTACCTCACAAGATTTATTACAGTTATAAAATAGTGCTCGTATCAAAATTTACATTTTACTGAATTTCAGATGAGCTCTATTTCTCAATTGAAACTTTTTTCAAGTCATATGTTTCAAATGGTCGATAGTTTTTTTCTGATTTCAGTTATGCAAGATGTTTCGTGTGTGTTGAAAATCCATACAATGGCTGCATTCATTGTTTCATTGTAGATATTCAAATCTTCTATTGAATTTATTTATGTTGACTTGAAAGAAATGTTGAAACCAGTCCTCAAAAACGTAACCAAGGGTTTAGAAGATACGTTCACCAATTCTAAGACCACTCTTAATTTTCTAAATTGTTTCGAATAACATTGACTGGAATATTTTTCTGAAACCCAAAGCAGTTACTGAAACAAATCGAGTCGAAAGTGCCAAAGAAGCGTGATTATTTACAAAAATTCCATTAAATTATGAGGTTTTTCGATTAGTTGGCCTATATTTCAGTGAATTCGAAACTAAATTTGAATCATGTTCATTGTCAAAGAATACTTCGACAAAAGTCTCCAAATACTAGTAGCTGAGTAACTCAAGAATATCAGATATTCGTTCGAAAATACCATTGTTGGGATTATAATATTGGGAGATCTTCCTGAACAATACAAAAACCACTCATTTTAGACATTCAGATATGGAAACATTACAATGAATTCGTTAATAACTCATTACCACCAAATAATAATGAAGCCATGAGTTCTTCCATTTCGAATACATCATATATAGTGTAATCTGTGCAAACCAAGGGGTGTCCGAAAGGAAATAAAGTAGAAAGGCTAAAAAATGCAACAGATTCAAGTACAGATGTTCTGAATTGCGATGAATTTTCAAAGAAACCAAGTGATAAATGATTATTCGAATGTGACAACAGCACTGTTCACTGTTTTTGTAACACTTCCGAGAAGCATTTGGTAGAGAAGAGGCAAACAATGAAATTCATTCAAAACGAAGATATTACAATTTCATACACAACAACGCTGTCCTACAAAATGTTTTTTTTGCATCCCGATTCCATATGAATTTTATTTTTCTAACTGCCAAAACTTTACAATTCCTTCATCGAAAAAGGAAAAATAAACCTTGTGCTGATCCACTTGTATTGAAACACGACACTTCACTCTTTATTTTCCAAACTGTCATTTTATAAAACTACTATATGAACAAAACTGATCATATCCGAAACCAACGTCTTCCTTCTAATGCCAAAAGTAATATAGCTGGGAGAGTTCCAGCCCAAAATCTCATGTATTTTCTTATGGCGCTTCATTCTAGTCCATTTTGGACCTCAAGCCCACTTCACACGGAAGGGGTAAAGGTCAGCGCCTCGTCTCTGCCAGACGTCCATCATGTGTGAACTGAGCCTTAGCCTGCAAAGCCCACTTCACACCACCTCCACTTTTCCACTCTTACCGGCATTCAGTCAACCATTCAGCTATCGCGCATACAGCGGGAAATTCAAACCAGTAGATGAACAAAGAGACTTCTGGCTGAAACGGGAGTGGGGAAACGTGTAACGTCATCGACGCACGATGGAATGGATATCGGCGAGGTTCAAAGAGCCCTCGGCCTCCTTAGTACCCCACATCACCGCTCAGGCCCTCTTGAGACTCCGCCTCATCACTCGGCCCCCTTGTCTCATTCCAGTCACGTGATTCTAATTAAAAAAGTTTATCGTTATGAGATTTGAACTCAGGACGTCCGCGTGGTAGACATTGTCCTTAGCCTCCACACCAACGTAAGATATTGAAAGTAACTGCAAAAGATGGGTATTTATAGCGTAAGTTTTGTCGGGACCGAAATTGACCCATTTTATATACTTGACTGCATTTTTCTGATTTCCGTAGAATGTTAGGGAAGTTGTAATCGTCATTATCATGTTGAAGATGTGAAAATATACTTAGATTAAGGAAATGATTAATATTTCATATAAAGATGTGTATGTATGTTTGAGAGCGAGAGACGCATGTGACGTAATCGAGGCAAAGAGAGATGGAGATGGTATCGAGGTTTCACGTTCCTAGCGCAGCAGGTGTTGTTGGTTGTGAAATAAATCGTTGTCTATGAAGCAATGTAGCGTTGCCTGTTTTATAAATAAGTGTGAACGACTCGATGAAAATTGGAAGGGCGAAAGTGATATATTAATTATTAGATTTAAGAGAAAATAAGACAACCCAACAGTTCAACCTGCGATCCCACAATGTGTATGAGGTGTCTCAAAATACATACATTATTCAAGAAAAAAAAACATAACAGTTTCACGGGGCTGTAAGATTTCAACGTGTGATACCTCAATGTGTACAAGGTATCTCAAAATACATAATTGAAAACAAACATGGCCTCGAAGTTCACAGTGTGCGTCAAAATATATCATTCGAGAAAAACAACATGTCGGTTTGAAATATGATATCAATGTGTATACAGGGCGTTTCAAAATACATCATTCGAGAAAAAAACATGCCGTTTCAACCGAAGTCTAGCGTTCCAACATGTCAGAACGACACTAAGTCTCGTATCGTTTTACAAGCGTTCCGACCGTATTGCGTGCGACTGTTTAGCGTGCGTTTCGACCATTTTCCATACGTTTTCGATCGTTTGCGTACGTTTCCTATCGTTTTGCGTGCTTTTTTCGACAGTTTTGGGTGCGTTTATTTGTTATCGTTTCATCGTTATTGTCATAACCGTTTTTCGTATTCAAATTTTACAGTCATCAATCATTTAACGCGTTCCACTAACTAAGTGAGCATCATCAGGAAATGACTAAAGTCCATGCTTTGTCATATAAAGATCCATTTTGATAACTTTCTGACTCCTCAACGGAACCTTGTGGAACATCCAGCCTAACTACTGATACAGAGTGGTGTCGGTCAGACACCACTCTGTATCAGTAGAGTGGACTGGAGAATGTGGGTCGAATAATAATGATAGTGATAAAAAATTAAAACTTTGAAAGTGACGTAGTCAGCGTGGTGGCGTGGTATAAAATGTTTGATGGTTTGTGGAAATGAATGAGTTATTGAAAAAAAAAATGGTACAACGGTCAGAAGAGCACTAAGTTTCATATTCGCTAATATTGTTATAAATAGTTATGAGATTTGAACCCAGGACGTCCGCGTGGTGACATTGTCCTTAGCCTCTACACCAACGTAAGATATTGAAAGTAACTGCGAATGATGCGTATTCTCAGCGTAAGTTTTGTCGAGACCGAAATTGACTCATTTTATATACTTGACCGCATTAGCGCGAAAGTGATATATTGATAATAATGAATCAGATTTAAGAAAAAATATCACTACCCAACAGTTCAACTTGCGATCCCTCAATGTGTACGAGATGTCTCAAAATACATTTTCGAGAAATACATTCATTCGAGAAAAAAAAAAACATTACAGTTCTACGAGGCTGTAAGTTATCAACGTGCGATCCCTCAAGGTGTACAAGGTATCTCAAAATACATCATTGAGAACAAACATGACGTCGAAATGTACAGGGTGTCGGTTTAAAATATGATATCAATGTGTATACAAGGCATTTTAAAATACATCATTTGAAAAAAAAACATGCCAGTTTAACCAGAGTCTAGCGTTCCAACATGTCAGAAACACTCGTATCTTTGTCAACCAAGTAAGCATCATCAGGTGGAGGAGGAGATGGCACCAAAGTTGTCGAGGAGTTACGTATTGTGGAGTGAACATCCGAAAATGGGGAAAGCGAAGTATTCAACCGTTTTACAAGCGTTCCCACCGTATTGCATGCGACCGTTAAACGTGCGTTTTGACCATTTTTCGTGCGTTTTCGACCGTTTTCCATACGTTTTCGATCGTTTGCGTGCGTTTTCTATCGTTTTGCGTGCGTTTCCGATAGTTTTGCGTGCGTCTATTTGTTATTGTTTCATCGTTATTGTCATAACCGTTTTTCATGTTAAAATTTGACAGTCATTAATCATTTAACGCATTCCACTAACCAAGTAAGCATCATCAGGAAATGAGTAAAGTTCGAACTTTGTCATATAAAGATCCATTTTGATAACTTTCTGACTCCTCAACGGAACCTTGTGGAACATCCAGCCTAACTACTGATACAGAGTGGTGTCGGTCAGACACCACTCTGTATCAGTAGAGTGGACTGGAGAATGTGGGTCGAATAATAATGATAGTGATAAAAAATTAAAACTTTGAAAGTGACGTAGTCAGCGTGGTGGCGTGGTATAAAATGTTTGATGGTTTGTGGAAATGAATGAGTTATTGAAAAAAAAAATGGTACAACGGTCAGAAGAGCACTAAGTTTCATATTCGCTAATATTGATTAGATCGTGACATATAGCACATCATTTGAAAGAGAAACTACTGCAGAATGTATGACAAAGGAGAACAAAGATGGCGTAACATGTCAGGGAGGCACTGAGTCACATCTTCGTTGATGTGACTAGTGAATATACACTAAGTTGTATATTCACTAATAATGATCAGATCGTCACGCACAACACGTCAAATGGAAAGTAAATTTATGCAGAATTCGTCGACGAAGACTATGCCAACAGGGCATCAAGCCACATCTTCGTTAATGACGGTTGAGTCTCAAATGAAAAGAGAAGGGTTACAGAAAAAAACGAAGACGATGCCAAGAGAGCACTAGTTAACGTTTTTGCTGACAGATTATGATATAATGCACATGAAAGGGGTATCGATGTTGAAATTGATAAAGGAACGACATGGCGACATGTCAAATAGGCATAAGGTGTGATGAAATAATTTTAAAATACGTATTCACCAAAGGAACGTTAAACTGATCATTGGAAGGGTAATCCGAAGTATCGAAGAATTTGCGACAATCTTGACGTATGATTTCATAAGGATCCTGATTGCATATTTCATAAATCTCTATCTATGTAGAGAATTACACAATTATCTCCGAATCGATGACGCATATATGCCACAATGGAAATTGTATATGGTAGTCTATGCCAAGTGTGAGATAGCTTGTCCTACTTGTATCGGTTTATTTAGATAAACTTGCAGTTTCCTCAGTTCGACTGTCACCAAATTCTCATTGAATATCAAGCAATTTTTGAATTCTGGCCTATAAATATAGGCCTCGGCTCCATGGCGACCAGCCCATTTGGTGAGGAGTATAATGTTGACTCTTATTCTAATGTTTCCCATCGTTTTCTCGAATACTGCGTTGTTCATTCGTATCCCTTTTCCGCAACTCAGTATTCAAATCAATATAGGACTTCAACCATGGTGATTGGATGAATTAAAGTACTCGATGAATTTTCGTGATGACAAGACCATTAGCAATGGCCTGTTTGAGGGCGCTATAATGAATCACATATTTTGCTTTGTGATGGAGGGTAGCCATCAATTTGGTGAGCTCTTTTATCGATTTGGGGGGCTTTTTTGTTTTAGATTTATCAGTTCGGGGCAGTATGGTAAGTCTTAATGTGAATCATGTCAATGTTTAGGATACTTCAGATCAACTTCAAGCATATATCCCACGCCGCTCTCATCGGGTATTGATGAAACGTCAATATTGGTATCGCACCACTTGAACCCATTATATAGTAAATACTGAGACATCGCCCACCCATACTGGTTGTTTACGTCGAAATACATGAGGTATGTGTCAGGATATGAAGGGTCAAAATTGTTCAACTATTTATTGTTCGCATGAGCTCTTCTCTTCGAACAAATTTGGCTAAGTCCACCTCGAATCCCTCGTTCAACAAATAAAAACATGTAATATAACTTTCGGATGTCAAAGTCCTTTTTTAAAAATTAATATTATTAACAAAAATAGATGTTAACAGTGTGAGAGCAAAATTATAACTGAATTACGGAAGTATTTTTCCCATGAAGATAAGATTAGTTGCACATCAGTTTCCCAGAATCACGAGATTCTGCTTCAGCATGGTCAGCGGTTCACATGGGAACGGGCGATATAATTTCTCCCCCCGAAGATTCAACGTAGGAGGTCAGCGAGGAAGTTGAACCCTAGACATCTCGATATCTTGATTTGGTTACGATGGTCCATTAGTTTTGCACCCTCTGAAGCCAATCTTCTTGTGCACTAGGTACAAACAAATTGATACTAGGACCAAGTAGATAAACATCGTCCAAAAACTTGGGATATGTGCTATGTCTTTGAAGAATATAATCGGTTCGTTTTCCATCATTGCTGTATTTATTGTATGAAGTTCGTCCAGGTTCAGGTCATCAAGTTGGATCCCTATTGATTTGGGTGGCTCTGGCTTCCCTTCGTCCAAGTCTGGTAAACTTATTGGTTCACTATTGGTAACTTGGTGATCGTTGGTTATGATTTGGTTGCCACAGGATAACTGGCATCCAATTGGAATGTCGAATAGATAACTTCCAGGTAGTAGGTTCTCGATTTCGTTCTGGTTCTGGCACTTGAGTTTGGTAGTTTGTTGAGCCGGTAGGAGAACAACCCATTTGTTTGAGTTGTCTGATGGCTGGTCTCGATAAATGTATGACTGTCTCCTTACAAGTGGAGGTGTTCTGGACATTGAGTAGCTGGATTTCGCATGGATTGTCTTCTGTCAGCTCTCTGATGTTGGTGGATGGCCAGATATAGGTTCGATGGGAGATCTCCAAACAAGGATCGCTCAAGAATGCATAAAATTTTTCGTTTCTTGACAAATATTTATTTTGAGGTATACCAGCCTTAAACTGACCCTTAGTTAATATCGGAATGGAAAATAGGTAATAGTAATCGAAATTTGATGGGTGGGTAATTGGAATATGCAAGATATAGGTTATTCTGAAATTTGATATATAGCTTTCAAGGCTAATTATTTTTTCATAAAGCAAAGTAGTCTCGAAACTCATTTCCATAGGTAGTTGGTCTTTCTCAACAATTTCTTTCAATTTTTGCAGTTCTTTGAACAAATCTTTTGTTTTTATAATACTAGGATGAAGAATGTTCGGTCTGGAAAATTGTATTGAGTTTTCAACATCTTGCAAAATTGAATTTATGATTTCAAATATATTGATTATCTGATTCAAGATGTCTTTGATAAACATAGAGTTCTCTTCATACGTTTGATTTTTAACAATTTTTGCTATTTGATTTATTTTTGATTCCAAAAGCCTTTCGTTATGCTGAACTGTACTATTGAACTGATCAATTAATGAGATTGAGAGTGAGTTTTGCTTCTTGATGTTCGTTACTAGATTATTTTGATTATCTTGTAATTCTTCGATCAGACGGTCATATTTTTCACCATCCTTGGAATCTAAATTTCCTGTGATTGACTTGAAAATTGATCCAATGCCGTTTATAAGACCGAGCTTTGTTCTGAGTGGATGTGGTAAAATATTGTTGAGTCTATCAGTCACCCCGTTTTCCGAAAATTCTAATATTTTTAAATAGATGTGTCCCATGAGTAGTCTTTGTGACCGCCTACAAGTATCCTTACATTTTCTTAATGGAATTTCAGTTTATTTACCTCCATGATTATTGGATTTAAATCATAATAATGAATAAGTGAATATGCGTGCGTTTCGACTTTGGCTGTTCCAAGTTTGAGAGGAATAAGTCCTGGATTGTTCTTTAGGTTTCGTTTAAATATATTTTCCTGGAGTCCGAGAGTTCCAGACAATCTGAAAAGTTAATCAATTTTCAATGGAGGATGGGTATTTTTTGAGGGGACATTTTAAATTGTCTATGTGAATTTTTTGTTGGTTTTCTGTAGAAACTGTTTTCATCGTATGATCGACCGTTTTGATTTGAGTTGGTTTTTGAAATTTATTTGCATCCTTTCGCCTAATATGTTTTTTCACGTAAACTTTTTGTTTGGTTTTGAATACAATGGGATCATCGCGTTTTTTATTTTCTCTTTCTATCTTTTCCTTTCGCTTGATTAGATCTGAGTTTATTTTGGAATAAAGGAGTTTTGATCGTTCCTTGTGATCATTGGTGTAATCATTTAGTAATTTTTGATCAACATCAATATTGAAAGGATCAGTAGTTGAAATGTAACCACTTATGATGTCAATTGGCTTGAGTTTTGTGACCGAATGTATAGAGTGGTTGTATGCCAAAATTGCGTACAACATTTTCAATTTTGGAGGGTTTTTCAAAACTCCTCTATTGTTGAGTAGACGAATGTGTTCTAGAATGGTAGAATGGAACCTTTCTATCATTCCATTGGATAGCGGATGGTGTGGTGATATGAAATGAACTTCGACTTTGCGTAAAGCCAGGAGTTCCGAAATAAGAAAGTTATTGAATTCGGTACCGTTGTCAACGATTATTCGTTTGGGGATACCATGATGAGAAAAAAATTGAATGAGGTTGTCGGTTATTTCCGTACCTGTGTCAATGAGTTGACTAGGTATGCCTGTGCGTACCTTGAAAAACTGTCTATGATTGTGAGAAATTTTCTACTTTCCATAGTGAATGTAGGGATGATGTTGAGCTTCATTTTGATGGAATTTCACACATATTTGCTTTGTTGGCAAATAAGACATTGATTAATATACAGTGTCACACATAAAGTCCGCATCAAATGGGATTTTTTTTTGTTCATCTCTTCAAGCAACTTTTGATATCTCCATCAGGTTGTGCTTCAAAAATGATGCCAAATGACTTGCATATGACCGATCAAGTGATTTTTCTTTCCTGTCAAATTTGACATTTTTTCCTAAAAATGTTCAGAAAAGCAGGTATTGCTCGAAATTTCGAAAATCGGTAAAGAGAAAAGATGATTGTTTTTTCATTTTTTACCCATACAACAGCTCTCTAGTACAAATTTAGTATTTTTACAGTTTTTCGAAAATTTGACATTTGCCGATTTCTCAAATTTAGCCAAACCTCAACAATGTTAGTGCTTTATGCCTAACTTATCTTCCCAACGCATTTTTATTACCAATTGCAAATTTAAATACAACTTATTTCGCAAAAATTTAAAACACCAGAAAAAAATTATGCCAAAAATGATGCAGAGTTGATACAGTTTTTAAAAACAGATAAATATTTCACTTTATTTCTACTTTTTGCGAAATAGCTTGATACATAAGTATAATTAAAAAACAATATCAATGAAAAGTCAATAATTTATTCTTTACTGCACTTTTCAAACAGTTTAACTTTGATTTACTAATTACGAAAAATTACAACGCTATTAAACTAAGGAAAGGAATTATACTGAAGTAATTTCACATTTACTAAATATCTTTCATGAGGTATGAATGAACAAAATTACTTCAGAAATCAATTTAGATTTTGTTGCCTAGACTACTAAACCGTGAAAAAAATTATGACAAACATCTGTTAAAATAAAGTTATAATTTAAATTAAGAACACTAAATCAAATCGAAACATATGCCTAAACCATGTAAATACCAATAGAAAAACAAAATAAAAAGACAAATTTCGATGTGCCTTCCACCACGTTCAATGCAATCAATTGTCCTTTTTAAAAAATGTTTAACTGCATTTTTTATACTACGGGGTTTCGTGCTTACAACACATTCTCGAATAACTGCCTCTAAATGGTTTATATCTCGAAAAGGTCTTTGCTTATACACCTTTTGTTTGAAGTAACCCCACAAGAAGAAATCTAGTGGGGTTATATCAGGAGATCTAGGCGGCCAAAAGTTTTCCATATTATGACTGATTACTTTGCCCCTAAATATTTCCAAAAGACGCTTTTTAACCACCCTTGTAGTATGGATAGTTGCACCATCACATTGATACCACATAACATTTCTTACTTGAAGGGGCATATTATCCAAAACTTCAGATAGTTCGGTATTCACGTTGTAGGTAGTCCGCAGAATTTAAATTATCTCTAAAAAAGGATGGTCCTATATATTGATCGTTTAATATGCCACACTATACATTCGTCTTAAACGAATATTGATCTCGACATTCGATTACGAAATGTGGGTTTTCTTCTGCCCACCACCTGCAGTTTTGCGAGCTCACAACGCCATTTGAAGAGAAGGTCGCTTCATCTGTCCATAAAATTTGATAAGGAAAATGATAATTTTCTTCTTTTTCCCTTTGAAACCAAAAAGAAAAATACAAGCGCATATCGAAGTCCCTTTCTTTTAATGTATTGATAAATTTCGGTTTATAAGGAGTAAATTTTTTTTTGTGTAAAATACGTCGTACACTCTCTCGGTTAACATCTGTTCTATGTGCAATACCTTGAATACTTGTTTTTTTATGTTCTACAACATCCAAACATATTTCAAATTCCACTTCTTCAGTATGTCTAGAAGGCTGATGTGCTTTTCTAAAATTACTCTCAACCGAGTCAGTAGATTTAAACTTAGCTTTTATCCTACTAACTGTTGACTGATGAATATTTCTTGCAGGATGTCTGGCATTGAAAATATCAGCTACTTGTCGGTGACCGGTATTCTCGCCGCATATTAAAACGATTTCAATTTTCTCTTGAAGATTCAGCATTTTTAACAACACACTACACAACGAATGAACTATTTTAAATCTAAAACTGTTAAACACTATCTTGAGTTATTCAACAAATGTCATATGACAATAAAATATTTTGCTTATTCAATTCAGTTCAAATGTTTCCACAGTACCCTCAGTTCAATTTCGTTGTAATTTTTCGTAATTAGTAAATCAAAGTTTAACTCTTTGAAAAGTGCAGTAAAGAATAAATTATTGACTTTTCATTGATATTGTTTTTTAATTATTCTTATGTATCAAGCTATTTCGCAAAAAGCGGAAATAAAGTGAAATATTTATCTGTTTTTAAAAACTTTATCAACTTTGCATCATTTTTGGCATAATTTTTTCTGGTGTTTTAAATTTTTGTGAAATAAGTTGTATTTAGAATTGCAATTGGTAATAAAAATGAGTTGGAAAGATGAGTTAGGCATAAAGCAGTAATTTTGTTGAGGTTTGGCAAAATTTGAGAAATCGGCAAATGTCAAATTTTCGAAAAACTGTAAAAAAACTAAATTTGTACTATAGAGCTAAAAATTGGTATATGGGTGAAAAATAAAAAAACAATCATCTTTTTCCCCTACTAATTTTCGAAATTTCGAGCAATAGCTGCTTTTCTGAACATTTTTTGGAAAAAATGTCAAATTTGACAGGGAAGAAAAATCACTTGATCGGTCATATGCATGTCATTTGGCATCATTTTTAAAGCACAACCTAATGGAGATATCAAAAGTTGCTTGAAGAGATCAACAAAAAAAAATCCATTTGATGCAGACTTTATGTGTGACACTGTATGTTTGAATGGTTTCTTTTATGTTCGGCCAGTAATGTTTCTCCTTAATTCTTGCGAAAGTTCCATCAACACTGCGGTGGTTTCACTTACCTTCATGGTGGTTTTTGATAATTTCTTGATCGTCTTCTTTTTTTGTAACGTCCAGAAGCTTTTTGGTACACCATTTGAATTTTATAGAGGGCCACTTGAAATGATTTTGAATTGTTGCCGAAAATGTTTCATTAAGTTCGGGGTTTTCAAAATACTGCACTCTTGGGACGACATATTCTTTGATAAAATTCAAAATATCGTTTTCTGTATTATATTGCGATATTTGTTCATGAATTCTCATCTTTTTCTCGAACAGGAAGGTAGTTTTACGTCTTGCCGGAGAATGGAGAACTGAGCTTATAATCAACTGATTGAGCCCTAGGTTCACGGCACACTGCGCTATTGGAACTGTTACAACAGGGTTCTGTTCAGCATTTGAGTGAATAGTGTCGTCTTCAAGGTTTTCGCGTTCTGGTAGGGGTTCATCTTCCATTTGTTCGATATTAGATTGCAATAGTAAAGAAATGTCATTTCTTCCATTACCTGTGGAAGATAATTCATTGTCTTCGTGTTTTCTGGGTTCTGGTAGGGGTTCATCTTCTGTACGTTTGGTATCAGTTTGAACTTGTAAAGAAAGATTGTCATTTCTGTATGACTTTTCGGAGATAACTCGTTGTCCATATTATTTATATGCATTTCGTTAGGGGAAATCATGATGGGGGAATATTCAGTGTCCAGATTGGGTTCTCCAATAATCAAAATATCGAAAGAGGGTTGATAATCCGAGGTTTGAAAGCAACGACTTACTGGGTTCCCTTGACCACTGAAAGTGATACTTTGATTTGTTAGACGTTGTGATTCGTCTAGTATGTCATCCAATTCCTCCCAAAAGGTTTTGATGTCCTTAGTGTGGATTTTGACACGGGATAAAGCATCGGCGTTGGTGTTCAACTTGCCTTTTTTGTAGATTATGGTATAATCGTATTCCTCTAGTTTGATCCGCCATCTCAGCAATTTTGAGTTGGGGCCCTTCAGAGAGAATAACCACTGGAGGGGTTTGTGGTCAGTGACGATATTGAACTTTCGTCCAAAGAGATATGGGCGGATGTCAAAATCCTTTTTTAAAAATTAATTTCATTAATAAAAATAGATGTTAAGAGTGTGAGAGCAAAATTATAACTGAATTACAAAAGTATTCTTTCCATTAAGATAAGATTGCTTGCACATCAGTTTCCCAGAATCGCGAGATTCTGCTTCAGCATGGTCAGCGGTTCACATGGGAACGAGCGATATAATTCATGTCAGGATCTGTCAGTAGTTCCAAATCAACATAAGTATATTTGAGCATCGCATCCCACGTAAGGCCTGGTAGCGTATAGTAATGGGCAAGGTTCAGATTATGAGTTCTGAGGCAGCTATGACGAAATCGTTCGAATACGTCAGCGTGGAGAAGGATATCTGTTTCCATATATAAATCCACATATTGTCCCAAAGTCTGACAATTGAAACTCTTCCACACATTCTGGGCTCGTTGATATAGTCTGCGGGGGCAGGGCTTATCTTCTGATTTGATGTAGAAGGAATCAATAGGAGGCAAGCAAGCTTCATCAAATCTATCGAAAGAATCAATATGATCATATGGCATGACCCCCTTCATAGTAGGTAATTTAACCAAGTCTTCACGTAACTCGGAGAACTGAACCTTAGCATTAGAAAACTTTGTCAAGTATGATGCTAACATATCCAAAAATGAATTCATAAAACGGAATGAAACGATGAATCGAAACTGCACTGGAGTATCATCCACATGTTTCGTGGAGGAAATGTAGGGAATGAAGTGATGGGTAGCAGGTCAATCATACCCTTTATTCTAGTTGCAATATCTGTGATGATAAACTGTGCATCATAGCCACTCAAATTGTGGAAGACTATGGGAACTACATGACTATTTTTGTAGTTTATATTACACCCTTCGTGCTCGGGGCCACGATAGTTATCACATGGTGTGAGATGGATATGGTCGCGTACTTTCATGTCTTCGGGATTGAAGGGCTCTTCGCAGATGTGGCAGTGTGTAGCTCTTCGAAACTCCACTTCTTGCTCTAGAGTCATATGGATGTCGTATGGAAACCAAACACTGTAGTCATATCTTCAACTAGTTGACCCATCTATCAGCGAACCATTGCATACAATCTTCTTCACGGTATGCCCTATAGAAGGAAATAGTGTCATCGTATGAGCACTTCAAATAGTAACCCACAGCTGAGGGAATATGATGTTGAGGATTTTCAAGATCATCAGTAGGCTTCAGAACGGATTCTAAGTCGGCGTATACGACAAAAGGAACCCTTTCTGTATTTTAATGTTTTTCAAACTTGAGAATGTTTTTACCCTTCTCAGGCATCTTGATGACTATTTTATTGATTTTCTGACAATCCTCAGTATGTTCCTCTAGTTTTCCTTGGGATCGAAAGTAATGTAGGCGGCGATCATAAAAGTACTGTTGACCATATCTCTTACTGTTTTGATAAGAGCCTTGATAGGTTCTTTATCCATACGTAGTGATAACGAACTGATGTTTCAGATTCATCATAATTATCTTGAATCAGCAGTAAGTTTACATGTCTAGCTTTCTTTTCTTTTGTGAGGTATGTAGGTATGGTAATAAACGTTTCTTATTTCTTTTGAAGAATGTAAATATTGATAGAAATATCATTCAGTTTTTCAAATCTCGGAATTTATCTAACAGTCATTCGGAAATTAATTCCTCCAAGTTTCAATGCTTCAGAATAATAAGGATACGATGATGTACGATCAGCATGTTTCTGCATAGGATAGAGTGCTGAGGTAACAGCCCACGCGAAGCAAGCCTCATCATTGTTTGGCTAAATTATACTTTATGGAATACTCACGGATTTTCGCGATTTTTTCTAGGATGATACAATATGATGGTAGAAATTCAGAACACTTTTTAGTTTTCATCGGACTCACTTAGTTTCCTACGTGATGGTAGGAATTCAGAACATTCTTCATTTTTTGTTAGATTCAAATAGTTTTCGAGATATGGCCTGTCAAAGTTTGAATGACGTCATATTTTACCTTTTTTTAAAGCAATAAACGATCGCAATTCACATATTTTTATATTTAACACAACTCCTTCTATATCATCGCACCTTTTTCTATCCCTTTTCAATCACTTTTTACTGAGATTCCTGAAATTAGATTAAATTTGTCAGGTGCACACATCGACATAACCTTTTAGGTTATGTCTGTGGGTGCACACGAATCACTTTCTATAAATTGCATTAAGTTACACTATTCGAAA
Organism: Leptinotarsa decemlineata; assembly: GCF_025532065.1. Classification (NCBI taxonomy): domain Eukaryota; kingdom Metazoa; phylum Arthropoda; class Insecta; order Coleoptera; family Chrysomelidae; genus Leptinotarsa; species Leptinotarsa decemlineata. Next base: position 18,607,078 of record NW_027412606.1, read on the forward strand.
ATACGTTCCTTTTAGAATTCGAAGGTCAGGTTAGATGTTGAGAAAACATAGTTTTTACAAAAGTGAATATTCGAAAATACATTCCTTTTAGAAGTAGGAGGTCAGGTTACATATTGAGGAAATATAATTTTTCAAAAGTAAATATTCGAAAATACGTTCTTTTTAGAATTTGAAGGTCAGGTTAGATGTTGAGGATACATAGTTCTTCAAAATTCTGAAGTAAGGTAGGACTGATTTATGTTAGGTCAGGTTAGGTTAGGTTAGCATGTGACAAATTATAGAATTTCAATCTAATTTCAAGAAACTTGGCAATAAGTGAATGAAAAGGGATAGAAAAAAGTGCGATGATATGGAAAAAGATGTGTTCAATTGAAAATATGTGAATTGCATTCATTCATTGCTTAATAAAAGAAGGTAAAATATGACATCATTCAAACTTTGACAGGCTATATCTCGAAAACTAATTGAATCTAACAAAAAATGAAGAATGTTCTGAATTCCTACCATCACGTAGTATCATCACAGAAAAAATCGCGAAAATCCGTGAGTATTCCATGAAGTAAAAATTTTCCCCATTGTTTTTCACATTTATGCAAGAATTTTTCAGCAAAATTAGAGGTGAAAGATCTATGAATGAGGACCCCAGCTGCGGTGTGAACTTATTAATATTCACACTCAAGTTCAAGATCTTCTTCAGCGCCCAGCCGCTGTCCCTTTCTTGAAACCCTTCGAGCTCTCTGAGTATTGTTGTTGTAACTTTTTCATCGAACCAATCGTTAAGGGCGGTGTCTCTATATATAGAAAAGCTCGTAGTAGTGAAGTACTTACTTGTATACTTGTACTCCTTCGGTACTGTGTCTCCCTTCACTATCTCAAATTCTCCGCAGAAGGTGGTATTTACCTTAATAGATACTTCCTGCTTCATAGCATTCTGAATCCATAAAAGCTGAGGGATCCTTATGTTTGAGACTGGAAATAACACCAGATCTAATTCTTGAGTTGAAAGCTGACTTGGAATCATCCCAATGAACCCGCTTGTTGCACCCTCAAGTCGTGATACCTGTCCCGCCCCCTTCTTTCGTATCACTTTGAACTGTCTCCTTAGAATTTTGATATTACGATAACAGGCTTCTAAATGCTGCTTCACACCCAGTGATGATGCGGTCTTTATCGCCTTCGATATCTTTCATGAACCTTCATCACATTTTTTGATACCATCCAGAGCACTTTTTTTATCAAACTTAGAGGTTGTCAACCCCAAAAGAGAGGAGATATACTGCACCAAGTCAGCGAAGAGCGGCATTTTACTGTGATGAGATGTTTGAACTTCAAAGATCCGTGATTGAATGACAAAACTTAGCTGTGCGAGCGCTTTCATCATCAAACGTTTAATTATGTGTCGTTAGTGTGTAACGAAGTTTACTTACACCCTCTGGAGGATGTTTCTTGTGATACAACTCAGAAAATAATTTCCAGTAAAATAATTTTCTTGCGTAGTGTGTAACGAAGTTTACTTTTCAATTAAATCTGAAGGATGCTTCTTGCGATACACCTCAGATAGTAATATTCATTGTTTATCATTTCACCGGCAATTATTTCGCGTTTCATAAAATTGTTGTACACGAAGGGCTTGGAAATAGAAAAATCAACGTGTTGACGCTTTGAAGACGTGTTTGATGCTCTGTAGATAATTTTTGATCAGCACCCATTATCCATATTTTCAATATTATCCCTATTGCATGACTAGCAAACATTCACTGTTATCGCGTTTGCGCGCAATCCTGTACTTTTGTGATCGCTGTCTACATCACTTTCGATCGAAAAACTAGAGAAACATACTGAGGATTGTCAGATAATCAATGAAACATCCATCAAGATGCTTGAGGAGAGTGAAAACATTCTGAAGTTCAAAAAACATAAAAATAAAGAAAGGGTCCCTTTCCTCGTATACGCCGAATTAGAATCCGTTTTGAAGCCTACTGATGATCCTAAAAAACCTTAACATCATATTCCGGCAACTGTGGGTTACTACTTGAAGTGCACATACGATGACACTCTTTCCGCGGAGAGGGCATACCGTGGAGAGGATTGTATGCAATGGTTTGCTGATGAGATTAGTCAACTATCTGAAGATATGGCTACAGTGTTTTGGTGTCCATACGACATTCATATGACTGTAGAGCAAGAAGTGGAGTTTCAAAAAGCTACACACTGCCACATCTGTGAAGAGCCCTTCACTTCCGAAGACATGAAAGTACGCGACCATATCCATCTCACACCATATTATAACTATCGTGGTCCCGCGCACGAAGGGTGTAATATAAAATACAAAAATAGTCATGTAGTTCCCATAGTCTTCTACAATTTGAGTAGCTATGATGCACATTTCATCATCACAGATATCCCAACTAGAATGAGGGGTACGATTGACCTGCTACCCATCACTAAAGAAAAGTACATTTCAATCGAATAATTCCGTTATATGAATTCCTCTCTGAATATGATTGCATCATATTGACAGAGTTTCCTAATGTTAAGGTTCAGTTTTCTGAGTTACCTGAAGACTCGGTTGAATTACTTACTAAGTAATCATATTGATTCTTTCGATAGATTTGATGAAGCTTGCTTGCCCCCTATTGATGCCTTCTACAATAAATTAGAAGATAAGCCCTGCCCTGGCAGATTATATCAACGAGCCCAGAATGTGTGGAAGAGTTTCAATTGTCAGACTTTGGGACAATATGTGGATTTATATATGAAAACAGATATCCCTCTCTTCGCTGACGCTGACGTATATTTCTGAGCCAGAGTTCAAAAATTGCATGACATTCAATGAGAATTTATTGGCAGTTGAATTGAGGAAACTGCAAGTTTATCTAAATAAACCGATACAGGTAGGACAAGCTATCTTAGACTTGGCAAAGACTACCATTTACGATTTTCATTATGGCTATATGCGTCATCGATTCGGAGATAATTGTGTAATTCTCTATATAGATAGAGATTTATGAAATATACAATCAGGATCCTTATGAAATCATACGTCAAGATTGTCGCAAATTCTTCGATACTTCGGATTACCCTTCCAATAATCAGTTTAACGTTCCTTTAGTAAATGAACAGGTTTTCGAGATGATGAGACATGAGAATAACACAATTCCGATGACTGATAACGTAGTCCTTTGATTGAAATTGTATACAACTAGGGTATTGGTGTCGTAGGATGGTATCAATAAGAAGCGCCAGCAGTTGGTAAATGATGGCTATCATGAGGATGAAATCAATCAAATCATCTCATGCTTGGGAATTACCAAGAAGGCGGAGGGAGTCAAATCTTCTGTGGTGAATAAAATTACTTTCGATGATTATGTGAATTGCTTAGATAATTGGAAGAATATGAGTGTCATCCAAAATTTAATTCGATCTGATCAAGTACATTCCAACGCCCAATACAAGATTGCCCTCCACTCTGGAGATGATGAGCGTTATATAATTCCAGATTCACACGATACCCATCCTTGGGGTCACTATTCTATCACTCAAACATCAAATTCTATGGATATGATTACTAGTATATATGTATTTGGCTGTATTATCAATGAATGTTCAATTAACCACTTCATATCATCAGTTAATTTGAGGTAAAGAGATTCAAAAAACTTCAATAGCAGCAAAATATATCGATACTTGTAGAATGTCATTGTGAATATGATAATGAAATAATAGATATCAATAAATATTTTGTAGTATATTTTTTGAATTCACGAAAAATTTTTCCTACGTTAGAAACTTCCAAACCCGTCTCTTTTTCTGGTTCAACTAACATTCACTAATAACTAACATGATGCTAATTAGGTACAGGTACAATTTTTATCTATTCGAAAGGTGAAATATTGCACCTTCACGTGGCGGCGCCGTTACGAATCTTTATGATTCAACCAAAGTAGACTGATTTTCTGTTTAAAAAAAAAATCTGTTAAAAATCTGTTTTTCCGTTAACCAGCTGTCGCACCCCTACGAACGACAACCCTCAGAAGTAGAAACTTGTGCGAGCTAAGGATTAACGAGGTCTTACCTTTTAACGTGTGATTCCTAACACGTTAGAAGGTAATAACTAATACTAATATCCTGAGTGACAACTCTCTATACAGAAAAGGTTTTTCGATTGATTCAATTTCAATTGTTTGAGTAAATGAAAATTTCCAACATCTGTGGACGGTTATTCCTTCAAACTGCCACGTAATGAGGTGAAGATGCGCCCATTTTCACACAAATTCTCGTGACACGTTACATTGCAAATCATACGGGGTTTTGGAAGAAAGGATGCTTCAAAAATCCGTATTTTTCGCTGCAGTTAAAGTGACCAAAGTGACGTTTCAGCATGTTATATTTTTGCGAAAATCTCAATGTGACTTTTCATGATAGAAATGACCGCACAATCATAAAATATGCCAACTTCATTTATATTATTTTGACTGGACGTGTAGGACTTCAGAATTAGCCAGCTCGCAGTCCTGATATGAATATCCTCGATATTCATTTTCCGGGTATTTTTGAACGTGTCAGATAATCAATAATAGATAGATTGAAGTCGTGTATTTTATCGGACATTTCGTTCATTCATTTTAGGTTCAAAATAGTTCATCATTTACTTTTGGTCTTCACCCCACCAGCAACTACACTCAACTCTACGCCAACCATGCCACTTTAGTGGTGACAGATTCACTCGCCTCCAAAACTTCAGGGCCCCTTTTGGTTTGATTATGATTTGAACTGCTGCCTTTGAATTTCACTCAAAGTTGTACGGAACCCAATAACATTGAATTTCAAATTTGTTTAATGATTTTTTTCGCAATTGTACTTATGCTGTTTCACATTAGTCGCTTGATATTATATTTTCCATAATCTACAAATGAAATCATTTGAAAAGAGAACCAACATCGACCTGTTGCAGCTGATGGAAATAGGAAATGAGGTCCTTTTGGCTTTAGAAAATGATTGATTATATTTTGTGACATCCAAACGAATCCATTGATGTCAAAATCATTGAAATCGAACGACCGGAAGTGACCTTTTTTGACGGATTCCAAACCTTCCCACCATTAGGAATGCAAATATATCAAATGTTTTAGTATACGATGATTTTCCCATTGCCGGATGTGTTTATTTTTGCATGAAACGTTAAGATATGTCAAAGTTGGACAATGAAATATTCATTTTTTCTCAACATCTCTACGACTTTACATATGCTTCTGATACGTATTTTGAAATCATTTCATCACAACTTATGCCTATTTGACATGTCGCCATGTCGTTCCTTTCTCAATTTCAACATTGATACCCCTTTCATGTGCATTACATCATAATATGTCTGCAACGACGTGAACTAGTGCCCTATTGGCATCGTCTTCGTTTTTTTTCCCTGTTGATGAATTCTATACCTCTTCTCTTTTCATTTGATGTGCTGCATGTTGAGACTCAACCGTCATCAACGGAATTATGGCTTAATGCCCTGTTGGCATCGTCTTTGCTTCTTCTTCGTCAACGAATCCTGCATAAATTTACTTTCCATTTGGCGTGTTGTGCGTGACGATCTGATCATTATTAGTGAAAATACAACTTAGTGCCCCTATGACATGTTGCGACCATTTGTCGATGAAATCTGCATTCTTTGACCTTTCATTTGATTTGCTGCACGTTGAGATTCAACTATCATCAACGAAGATGTGACTTAGTGCCTTCCTGACATGTTGCGCCATCTTCGTTTTTCCTCTGTCGATACATTCTCCATTGATTTCTCTTTCAGTTGATGTGCTATACGTCACGATCTGATCAATATTAGCGAATATAATTTGTAGTGCCCTTCTGACAGTTGTGCCAATTTTTTTCCGATAACTCATTCATTTCCACAAACCGTCACACATTTTCTACCACGCCACCACGCTGACTACGTCACTTTCAAAGTTTTAATTTTTTATCACTATCATTATTTTTCGACCCACATTCTCTAGTTTAGTTTCATCTGACACAATCAATCGACCGATATTTGATTCCTCCATTCTGATTGTCTGACCGGCACCACTCTGTATCAGGAGTTAGGCTGGATGTTCCACAAGGCTCCGTCGAGGAGTCAGAAAATTATCAAAATGAATCTTTATATGACAAAGTTCGAACTTTACTCATTTCCTGATGATGCTTACTTGGTTAGTGGAATGCGTTAAATGATTAATGACTGTCAAATTTTAACATGAAAAACGGTTATGACAATAACGATGAAACAATAACAAATAGACGCACGCAAAACTATCGGAAACGCACGCAAAACGATAGAAAACGCACGCAAACGATCGAAAACGTATGGAAAACGGTCGAAAACGCACGAAAAATGGTCAAAACGCACGTTTAACGGTCGCATGCAATACGGTGGGAACGCTTGTAAAACGGTTGAATACTTCGCTTTCCCCATTTTCGGATGTTCACTCCACAATACGTAACTCCTCGACAACTTTGGTGCCATCTCCTCCTCCACCTGATGATGCTTACTTGGTTGACAAAGATACGAGTGTTTCTGACATGTTGGAACGCTAGACTCTGGTTAAACTGGCATGTTTTTTTTTCAAATGATGTATTTTAAAATGCCTTGTATACACATTGATATCATATTTTAAACCGACACCCTGTACATTTCGACGTCATGTTTGTTCTCAATGATGTATTTTGAGATACCTTGTACACCTTGAGGGATCGCACGTTGATAACTTACAGCCTCGTAGAACTGTAATGTTTTTTTTTTTCTCGAATGAATGTATTTCTCGAAAATGTATTTTGAGACATCTCGTACACATTGAGGGATCGCAAGTTGAACTGTTGGGTAGTGATATTTTTTCTTAAATCTGATTCATTATTATCAATATATCACTTTCGCGCTAATGCGGTCAAGTATATAAAATGAGTCAATTTCGGTCTCGACAAAACTTACGCTGAGAATACGCATCATTCGCAGTTACTTTCAATATCTTACGTTGGTGTAGAGGCTAAGGACAATGTCACCACGCGGACGTCCTGGGTTCAAATCTCATAATTATTAACTTTTTTTAATAAGAATCACGTGACTGGAATGATACAAGGGGACCGAGGGGTGAGGCGTAGTCTCAAGAGGGCCTGAGCGGTGATATGGAGTACTAAGTGGGACGAGGGCAAGGGGGCTCACACTCTTTGAACCTCTCCGATATTCATTCCATCCTGCGTCGATGACGTTATACGTTTCACCCACTCCCGGAAGTCTCTTTGTCCATCTACTGATTTGAATCTTCCTCTGTATGTTGACTGAATGACAGTGAAAGTGGAAATGTGGAGGTGGTTTGAAGTGGGCTTTGAAGGCTAAGGCTCAGTTTACCTTTACTCTTTCCGTGTGAAATGGGACCAAGGTCCCAAAAGGACCATAATGAAGCGCCATAAGAAAATACATGAGATTTTGGGCTGGAAGTCTCCCAGATATATTACTGCCAAACGATGACTGACCACCTGAATCATTCGTCCGTAAGGTCTTGCATCATATTCGTTATTACCCATCTCTTGAAGTGCGCTTCCACATTTTTTCTCTTTCTTCAGCTTCATTGGTTCGATCCTGGCGGGTGCTTTTCCTGAATTGGCATCGCTGCTTGAGGCACAATCCTCTTCCTCCTTTGTTGCTCAGTTCGGTCATCTTCTGCTATCAAGTCTATCGAATATTCATAAACCTGCCTAATTTGTCAATGGGTTCTTTTTTAGATGGGGAAGATATCTCCTCAGAATCTTCTTAGAGTAATTTCATTTCCTTTCCACTTTGTATCTACGTCACAACTTATTCACTCTGCGTCCATTTATTACTTTTATTAAGCACTTTGTATTGTTTAGTAATACACCTTGAAGGGAAAAATAAATTTATGAATTCGAGTGGATATTCTGTTGATTCCTCAAGTTCCTGGTAACGAGTCTGCTCCGACGCCAGAACCAATCACATCAGATTGGTCTCTTATCTGTTCATTGATCTGGCAAAAGATCAATCATTGCCTCCCATATCCGCTGTTTTTCTATAAGTTTTCTATTTAGTTCGTAAGTTCGATAATTTTATCTTCGACGTTGATTTCGGTGGCTTTGCTTTCTGAATTGACAAATGGAGACTTTGATGCTTGCTCTCTCAGTCTTATTAAGTAGTTGTTGAGAGTTCATTCAGGATTTGACTTGGTGTTTCTGAAGGAATGCTGTTAAAAGGTCGAATTCTGCTCAGGTGAAAAACGCTTTATTGAAGAATTCACAAGAATGTTGAAAACATCATTATCATCTTCTTCATCATACTCCACTATAGGCAATTTCCTATTGCTAGATTTTTCCAAATGCAATAACTTGTTATTTTTACCAACTTTATATATTTTTGGATTCTAGATTTATTCGCAATGCTCGAACCCAATTTTACTATTCCCTTCTTGTATCTGCTTTCTCAATTACATCGCACAGAAAGGATTTGATTCCTGATTGTTCGGTTTGAACAGACAGAATAAAAAAAACCTAATCAATGCAGTTTATTATATGATTTTCACTATAAATCACACGTTAAAAGGTAAGACCTCGTTAGTCCTCAGCTCGCACAAGTTTCCCAATCTCTGAGAGTTGTCTTTCGTAAGGGGGCGACAGCTGATTAACGGAAAAAACAGATTTCAAACAGATTTCGATTCCTCAGTTATTATGTTCAATTTCACTTTTTTAAATGCATTTTATGCTACAATACCTATGGTTATCCATATTTTAGTAAAACAAAATTCAGTCTCATAGTATAATTTTCGACTGATAGATGAAAATTTGTTGTAATCACGTGAATATTCTCTCTCTATCGATTGAGTGAGTTCATTAGTTCAAATAGTGCGATCCTTATGGCGTGACTATAACCCAGCAAAATATTATTCATCGAATTCTATTCGACTTCAGATTCATTGTAGATGGTTATTATGCGACTTTTTCTGCACGATGAAATATAAAATTCGAGCAAGTTTCAGATACTGAACTCGACATGAACAGCATTTCTCATGTCGAAACTATACTTGAACTTAATTTTGAAAAAGTTCATTTCAAAATGTCTAGTTATCATTATTTTCAATTTCAGGGTTTTTAAATTGAATTTTTTAATACATGAATGATTTCTGTGTATCAAAATGTTTATATTTCGATTAATTCGCTCAATTTTTCGCAGATTTCTCACCTTCGGATACCTAGCTGCCTTCAATTGGTGGTTACTTCTTTGTCCATCCACCTTATCACATGACTGGCAAATGGGATCGGTGCCTTTGGTTACTTCAATGAATGACTCGAGGAATATAGTAACAAGTTTATTTTTTTGGATGACCTTAGTGTTGATTATCAGAAGCATCTCTGAATTTGAGGTGAGTTAAAAAACAGGTATATATATATATATATATATATATATATACTGCTACCGCAGTTGTCGGTTGATTGGTCAAACCACCAACACTGACATAAAAACTTGGCAAGTTGACTTGGGTGTCACACCAATAGGTGGTTCCACTTATGTTTCGCTTGCGTTTACGCAGCTATTTTTATCAAGTACTTTCTTGGTTTTTTCTCATTTTGTCTTCAATCGAGGACCGCCTGCCCGGTACTGACGATGCCCAATAGGCTGAAACAGCTGTATACCGGTGGCTCTTAAATTGAAATCAATATGGGAATGATCAAAGAGTACTTATCTATTTATTTTTTGATTTTCATGGAATTATTTTCCAGCAGCTTGACTGCATTAACCTTTCTAGATTTCATATCATTTCTAGAAACATGTGGATTCGTTTTCCGATGGCATTTCAAGTTAGCTTCCCAAATTTCTGCTACCGCAGTTGTCGGTTGATTGGTCAAACCACCAACACTGACATAAAAACTTGGCAAGTTGACTTGGGTGTCACACCAATAGGTGGTTCCACTTATGTTTCGCTTGCGTTTACGCAGCTATTTTTATCAAGTACTTTCTTGGTTTTTTCTCATTTTGTCTTCAATCGAGGACCGCCTGCCCGGTACTGACGATGCCCAATAGGCTGAAACAGCTGTATACCGGTGGCTCTTAAATTGAAATCAATATGGGAATGATCAAAGAGTACTTATCTATTTATTTTTTGATTTTCATGGAATTATTTTCCAGCAGCTTGACTGCATTAACCTTTCTAGATTTTATATATATATATATATATATATATATATATATATATATATATATATATATATATATATATTTGCTTTCGGCAAACAAGTGTTGCCCATCTTTACACTTGGCTGCACCGCGCTGATGAGGCCAATAGCCAGAAACACGTGTCCGCGGATTGCCCCCTGTTTGGAGTGTTGTATCCACTGCCTAGAAGATGACAGTACTGCCAACTGTTGAAAGCGCTCGCAGATAATTATTAGAAGATATAAAGCTTCAAATCCTTTTTGTAGAATTTAATATTTGAATATATATGCATTTTGTCTCATGTACCTCGAAATTATATACTCCACTGATCAACTCGCCTCCAAATCGGAGGCAAATTCGACAGAATCGGAGGCCAAATGGAAATCATGTGTATATTCTATTTATTTTCATGTTCACGTCATAGTCATATAACACGTCATAGTCATATAACAAATTTTTCACAGGAGGTGAATTCGACACACACATACAGGTTTGTCAATATTAGTGGAAACCGTGCGATAGGTATATTTTTGGTAGCATCTCAAATATTATCTCTACGACATCAAGGAAGACGAGCTGATCCCGAAAAACGCATCCAGTAGATTAACGAAAATATCAAGAAAAAAGATTGTGGTAGCTCAAGTCACAATAGCAGTCCCCTGCTGCACACGATGCAAAATAGGGATTTACTCGAGCGTCATTGAGACATATTTGGTTTCAAAGCTTAGATGATAAAAAAAGGTTTTATAATATATAGCTCTTTATCGGTGGGGGAAGCGGCTATAGATTTGCAAATATGCAAAAAAATACTGTTGCATGGATATACTCGAGCACGTCAGATATTGATAGCATCAATGTCCTACGTATTTATAATAATGTTGGTATGTTAATCTGATCGTTTACATGGGTGGTTGTACGTAAGGCTCAAATGTGAAAAGAAAAAAATTTATCGAGCGCGTCAGATTTTCCAAGGGGGTGTTGAATGCAACAAAAAAAAGCTCCCATTCAATAATCTGACGATTACGATCTGACGCAAACTCGCGGCCATTATTATAATGTGCAAAAAAAATCACCATTTTGAAATACTCAAGCGCGTCAGATTACGATATATATGGTTCATCTTTATGTTTCGCCTTTATGATTCGCTTAGTCTGACAAAAACAATATTTTTTTAAATTTTATTTCAATTCTCCGAACTTTATTATTTGAAAAGCTCAGGAAATAGCATGCAAATGAATAAGTGTATGTTTTTCAAGTGAAATACTTGTATTTATGAGAGAATAATTTTTTTTTTAATTTTCAAAAAAAACTATTTTTTGTAATTAATTGATTAATCAATAAAGAAAAGAGAAATGAAACTTTCAATGTTTTTACTACTTTTATTTGTGACTAACGTTACTGCAGTTTCGTCCTATAATGACATTTTCAAACTAACAATATTATATAAGTTTGGAAATGTCCTTATATATTGTATAAGATTGAGAATGTCCTTGAAGGACGAAACTGCAGTAGCGTTAGTTACAAATAAAAGTGGTGAAAAACATAAAAGGTTCAATTTATCTTTTCTTCATTATGATTTCCTACCACGTAGTAACGGCTACATCCATGAATTATTTGATTAATTAATCATCATCTCCATCTTCATCACGAACGAGTCTCTGTGATCAGCTATGATGGCGTCACGGCAACAGAATTCAGAGTGGGGACGGAGTAAGAGAGCAGGTAATTAACTCACCCTATCTTAATCTGACGCGCTCGAGAATTTCAGATGAACAATTTTTTTTGCTAATCTGATCCTTTATCCTTTCTCCATTTTATTTTGTTGATTTCCAAATGAGCATCGACTTCTCCAATAAAGGAATTTTTGAATGAGCGTGCAATTATCAAAATGAGCTCTTGCTTAACATTCAATACTCCTTTGTTGTAATCTCCAGCAAAACCCATAAGATACTTCAAGGGTAATTTACCGCTGAATACATCGCTGACGGAATCCAATATATCTTGTTTATTCACATCAAGACCCCATCCTATTGGCAGTAGGGAATTTGCATGTGTCTGTCCAAATGATATCATCGTTTTCATTGTGGTAGTTATGCCGGGTTTTCGAACAACGGCCACTTGCTCTCCACCCATTTCATAGCGAATTTCGTAGAAGAGGAAGGCGAAGGCGTTATTGGATAGGTAACTGCTCCATGGCATCAGATGGTGTGAACTTCCCCTCGATATGAATGTAACTGTCTGCAATATCGAGTATAAGGTCTTGAAAATTGATTGGAATTCGGATTTCATCTGAATTTTTGTAATATGGTGATCCATACGGTTTATATGTATGCTCGTGAAGGCTGATTGGGGAATGATCAAACATGGGCTCCTCGAATACCTCCAGCTTATTACTCGTGGTGATGGTCGTCATGTTATTACTATTTTTTATATCGCAACTTCAAGCCAATAGATTTTGGAAAGTGCAAACTACTTGACCTACTTGAAAACTTGACCGTTTGGCGGGCATACGTGGAATGAATCGACTTTTAGATTTTCTCTTCTTTAAATGCACGTGATCATAGTCTCCACCAAATGCATTACGCTGATTCAACTGCTGCCGCTGCTGTAATCGCTGGCTATCGAAGCACAACCCCATTTTTTAGAAACAATTATGGTGAAATCAATAGCTTCATCAATTATTATCATCTGATCAGCGTTAGAAAATGATAAATACTGAGTTAAAATTTTGTCAACACCTGCTTTATACTGATTTTCTCACAGATAATTATCGCTCACCATCGTTTTTGTTCAATTGTTTGAATGCTTATCGAGGGTGTTTTCTCATATCAGATTGCATCGATTTGATATCCATATCATTCAATATGTTCACACTTTTTTACAATTTCCACTAATTCCAGCCCAAGCGTAATAAGATCTTCCCTGACTGCTGCGGAATATATTTTCACTCCATCCAATCTCAAATTGATTATATCCATATCAGAATCTAATTCCCCTCTGATCTTTGAGTTGTAAAAACCAACATATTCCCATTAACACAATCCGTACTCTCTTCAGGCTCGGCTATATTTTTCCAAACGTTTATTTTCCATACCAAAGTTTCCATCGGAAGTTAATTTGAAACCAACTCCAGGTTGTCCTCGCAAAACAGTATTTGAACCTGCCTTACTTCTGCGACCAAACTTATCGATGCTCATTTTTGTGATACACTTATGACGGTTGTCGATGTTGTGAATCAACATATGAGAAATGATGATTATTATAGCCTAATCAGTTCCAATTCAACTATTATTTTTTCACCATTGAAATTGATTAGATTACCATTATCATCCAATATGCGTAAAGTGATATTGTCGAGGTACTTATGACCGCCAGGCTGGATTGGCATATACATAATATTTTGCGGTTCCTTGGTGAGTTTGTTACCGGGCTCTACATCAATATCAAATTCAAAGATGCTATGGATTTCATCACCATTTGAATATGCTTCAGCTGTGACATTACAATCCACACGAATAATTCTTACCGTATTGATATTCACGGGCAATGTTGATTCATGACTTTCATCAATGCCAAACACATCGGCTTCGAACCCTAAAACTTCGGCAATAGTGTTTTCATGTTTGAGATGGATGTGATATTTCGACCTCATTTAACATTTCAGAGTGTTGTTGTTTGCGTGTAGGAGAAATACTCCATCGATATTCTCCTCAGCTCCATTTTCCAATTGCATTTCTTTGGATTTGATGAATTTTTGAATCACCTCATTGATTTCATCAATTTCATATGCTCCAAGTGGAATTTTTATAATGATAGGAGGTGAGTTAGCTTCTTTAGAATAGGCGATAACATTATTTTTCACATCCGCATTGAATATGTAGTTGTAGGAATAGAAACCATATAAGCCCAGACCATAATCAGCGCCACTATCCAATTCGATGGGTGGGTAGAATTTGGCCCTCAACTCGCTAGAGTGTCCCGACAATGGAAACGTGCGTGACATGATGATGATGATGAATTTTCACTGATTTTCACTGATTCATGTCTTTTTATTGTTGACAGCAGAAATTGTGGAGTGATCGTCGTTTTTTTAGGTAGCCTGTCCAGATGATCCATCCCATTATGTGTGACTACATTCACATCATTCACTTTACAATAACAACAGAAAATTTTTCTTTGAGGTGGCCCATCATTCACTTCGGAATTATTGCTGTTGCAGCTGGAATTATTCTGATGGTCTTCGCAGTACTGATACCTTGAAACATCAATAACATTTTGTAGATTTTGTGGTATTTTATTCCATACAGATGCAATTTCATGCGATGCACACCCAATGAACACCTCTTTCGGCATACCAGCGAGTTGTTCTCTACTCATCTCTCGTAAAGTGTGTACTCTGGAATATGCGATCAATGAATGACTCATCCTCTTTATCTTTTCCTGTCCTGCGCTGGTGTTATCTCCATGTCTTGCTCTGTAGAAATTCCAAACACAAATGACCACACCATACTGTGTTGAATTGTTGTTTACGCTCATATGTGATAAATATTAAAATATTTCACTGAAATGTCATTTTTTGTCGACTATCCAATGTAACTGTCTATCCAAATTCACTATGGCAGATTCACATCGCAGTGGTCCCGATTTTGGCAAATCGTCACGCATATATACCCCCCGAAATATGGAATCATTATTTTCTTTACATTATAATTGAGGTCTATGTTGGAGAGAGCTCTTTCAGGTAGCAAATCTATGAGTTTTTTGAAATTTGAGGTTTCAAATAGACTCCTAATCTTTTACGGTAAGGCTTCAAGTAGATACCTCTTTCTCGTTCACCTAGAGCGATTGTCTCCATGTTTTTATTATGTCGATTTGCCTCACTCAACTGCCTTCTACTCGCTTTCGCTGCTTGTACTGCTTTTGTTATGCCAGCTGTAGCACCCGCTAAACTACCTAGCGCCGATAAACCAGCAAAAATTGGCATGAGTGGTAGTATTCCACCAATTTTAGGAATTGGTATGATTCGCGGTGTGCGATTTTTTTTTCCCACCCGCAGCCCTCGTATATTTGCGTGCTGCTTTTAGTGTAATTTCAGCTGCTCTTTTTAGAATTCTTGACTACAAATCCACTTCCGCCCGCTTTGTGTAGAACATCACGCACTTTCTCAACGATTCCAGATCCAAAAGCTATCACTTTAGAATCTTTCAATAGTTTTTCTGATTATTTTTTCTTGGTAGGACCCTTTTATTTCTGAATTCTTGACTGCTTGGATGGTGACTCGCAACCCATACCAAATCGCCTTTTTGCCTTCATTATATTCGTAATTAACCAAGCGGCTCTTTTCTCTCCAATAGATGCGTCTTTTGTCTTGAATCGATTCCAAGCACTTTCTGCAAGCTCCTGATCTGCTATGTGTCTAGCTGTAGAATTGTTAGGATTCTGTGAATATGCAATATCGGGTTTTCGACATGCAGAATCCAGTTGATTGTCACCCGGATCACCTCTCGCCAATTTTTTCTGCAATTTGGTGCCAGGGCCGCAATACTGATAGCTAGGTAAGTGTAATCCGAAAGGTAGACTATTGATGAGGGAATTGACCAATCCCCTACCAGATTCATTTGAATGCCGTTCAGGAGATCTGCATCGGCTCATAACCACAATTTGAATAAAGGAATCGTTTTGGAGACCTGCTTATATAGTCTCCAACTGTCATGCACATACTGAAGCAGAAGTACCAATTTTCTATCGATAATTTCGATGAAGAAGTGGGTGGCGGATCGGAAAGCGGTGTGAAACAACGTCATGGATCCTTACTTCCACTATCCATCCGTGGTCTAATTATCGGACCTTCCAATTGCGGCAAGACAAATGTTATGATTTCTTTACTGACTCACACTCTAGGATTACGATTTGCAAATGTTTATATTTATTCAAAGTCTCTTTATCAACCCAAATATGAGTATTCACGTGAAGTATCAACTCCAATTGGAGGATTGGGATTTTACACTTCCGCCAATAATGCAGCTGAAATAGTAGAGCCTTCAGATGCCGAAACCGATTCAATATTCATTTTCGATGATATGATGTGTGAGAAACAGGATGTTATACGATCATATTTCAGTATGGGTCGTCAAAAAATATGGATTGCTTCTATCTAGCCCAAACATATTCACGAGTCCCGAAACAATTGATTCGAAATAATGCAAATTTGATTGTGCTATTCAAACAAGATGATATGAATCTCATCATACATTATGGAGGGAAAAATGATG
This sequence comes from Leptinotarsa decemlineata, assembly GCF_025532065.1. Lineage (NCBI taxonomy): Eukaryota > Metazoa > Arthropoda > Insecta > Coleoptera > Chrysomelidae > Leptinotarsa > Leptinotarsa decemlineata. The sequence continues at coordinate 18,623,557 of NW_027412606.1, forward strand.
ATGAAATGTGTTTGAAAAGAAAGTTAATTGAAGCAACAGATACCGTTCGGAAAAAATTCGATAATATCAAGAATAGATGCTTAGGTGATCAATCAGCACTCGAAAGAATCTATGAGCCAATAATAACACCTTTGAAAGCAAAATCTGCCAATACTGAAGGAGCATCTCAGATAAATCAGGTGATGCAGACAACAAAGAGTGTTACACCACACACCGCCAAAAATATAGTTAAAAGTGAGGTAAAACCGAAATTTGAAGAGGCTTTCTCGAAGGATCTTCAAGCTTCTCCATCGACAACTTCAGATTTAGAATCATCTAATGTGCTTGATCATGGCGATTAGGTACGAAAGCACAAAAGTTACTATCAGGAAATCCCTCACACGATACCGTCTTTGAAGTACACATGAACACTGAAACGGGAAATTTACAAATTGGTGTAGCTGATGTGTTCATCGATGAGAAAATTGTGTTCAAAAAAATTGTAAAACTATTGCCACTTATCAGGGTACCCCAAAATTATATAAATTTTTATTCACGAAAGTACCATCGGGAAATATCTCCTCTTCCGATATGACCGCAGTAGATGTATACAGCCGAATTTCGGCCTCCCTCCACCACTATGACGTATTAATTGCTTTTTTTGGTGTTTAGTAACATCAAGTTGAAGTGTCTGGTGCATGGACCATTCAGAATTTTTCGAGATTTTGTGTGTGAAGTAATGATGTAATCACATTTGGTTGGGGCGTGTGTTAGAATGCATGGTATAGAGTTTGTCATGTGTGTGTCTGCATATGTCAAAGACCCTCCAAGTAATGAATGTTTCATCGGTGTGAGTCCACCAAGCGGTGTGACGTCACAGAAGGCAAGGTAAAGGATTTATCATGTGCATATCTGTATACAAACATACGTCTGCATACTTCAAAGATCCTCCAAGTGATGAATGTTCCATCGGTGTGAGCCCACCAAGTTAGTGGTGTGACAGCTGCAACCGTTCAGCGGTAGGAACGCGAAATGTGCACTCCACGGCGTATGGCTGAGTAATGCGTATTTATCGATGTGTCCCTACCTCTCTCGATGCAGAGATGCTGTGACGTAATCGTTCTACCCTCGCTGTCGATGTTGTCGCGCAAGCGGTGGGTACTATGTCGACATATGTCCTGTACGAGAGCGCAACGCTGCCTGTTCATATCGGCATCTGTTAATGTGTCCAGCTGAGAGATTGGGTTGGCGCATGTCAGGCATTTCTAGTGAGTAACAACTAGCAATACGCTTTTAAATGTAACATGGATTCATGGTGGGGGTGACTCGTTGTTTAACATAATAGAAATGCCTGGCACACTTTGAAATCAGTAGACAAATATATCTGCAGCAGTTAGCAATAGATAGTGTTACTCAGTTTGTAATGAAAAAAAAAGACGGTGAGTGTATTTTTCTGTTGGAAATATTCATATTTCCATACATTTCATCATGTGCATTTCAAAAGTAGACTGACATAAAATCAATAATTTGATTGTACAGAAGGATGAAATACTAGAGGAAAAGGTCTTATCGTCATTGCCAATTGATGAAGTGTACATAATTAAAAATATGTCATCTCATTCTACAAGGTTTGGAAAATCAATTTTACTAACCTTGGAAGATGTAAGCAATCATAAATAATTTAAAACATGGCTACCAAAACGTATTTCGTTGCAATTCAGTGATGATGATATAACTTGTATCAACTCATCAGATGAGCTCTGACCTAAATAGACCATACGATGGTCTATTTACGTCAGAGCTCATTTTTTTGTGGAGGAAAAAAATCAGTTTTTTTATCGACCTTCTTTGGGTAATTCTTACCTTCCGCAATCTGAAAAAATATAAAAATTATAATGGAGAACTTCATACAAGTGTAGAAGGGCAAACTTTTCAGTTTGCCCTTCTACACGATGAGTTACTGCGTAAAAATCAAAGTATTTTTCACAAAGAAAAATCTTCTATTTATCAGTAACTTGTCGTATTTAACAATTTTGCCTATCAAAAAAATTATTAAGAAATAATACCTATCTTTTACGTTTCGGAGGCCAAAATCTGCCTCCGCCTTCAGAAATGGATAAAAAATTTGAATATATTCGCAGTTATTTTGATAGCTATTTCTTTACTTCTTCACAGATGTCAAAGAAGTTTTGAAATATGAAATCATATCAATGTTGTTGATTGACAACTGAAACATTCGATGTAATACAAGGTATTCTCCGATATCAGTTTGTTGCCATTTCGCCACTATCCAAAGTTTTCTTCAAGATGGGTAGCCAAGTACGGTCTATTTCTAAGGAGCTATTCGAGATACAATTCTCTACAGACATGAGAATATACGCTGATCCTTCTAGCTTACGTTTCTCAGAATGAGGCTCATTGGTAATCTTTCTTGTCATATTCCACCCGATGTTCACCGTCTGATTTTAAAATGTGTTCTGATAATTTTGATCCTGTCAATAGTCTATTTTTTATATAATCTCGATGTTCATTCTCACGCACTTTCAATGCTCTTGAGGTTTCACCAATGTAACTTTCATCACTAGAACAAGGTATTTTATAAATACAATTTTTTGTTTTTTCTTCAGTGTTGTTGGGTTTTGTATGTGTGAGTATAGATCTCAGTGTATTTTTTGTTTTGAAAGTAGTTCTAACATCATATCTATTTCCAATTCGTCTTATTTTTTCAGATAGTCTTGGAATGTAAGGTATAACGTTAGTTGTAAAAGGTTTCGGTGGATGTTGAGTCGGTAATTGTTCAGTTGGATGTTGTTGAATTTGAGAAGCTGTTTGTATGTTCGTTTGGTTTTTAATTGACTCTTTATTTTCTATTGAATTCATCGTTGAATTCATGAAAGAATCTGGATAAGCGTTATCTTTCAAAACATATTCAATTAATGATATTTCTTTATTGAGATTTTCAGTTGAATTGCATATCATTTTAGGTCTTTTGTAAAGGTAATTCATTATACCTTTTTTTACACTCGCATGATGATTTGATGTATAGTGGAGATATCTATTTGTATGTGTTTTCTTCCGATAAACATTTGTATCAAATTGATCTGATGACTTCTCCAACATTACATCAAGTTACTGATAAATAGAAGATTCTCCTTTGTGAAAAATACTTTGATTTTTACGCAGTAACTTATCGGGGTGTCTTCGTGATTCTGAGAACTATAGGAGTGGTGCAAAAGTTTGTGACAAAGATAAAGAAATGGAGTTGTTTCAACTTTGTGAGGCTATGATCGAAATGAACCTGAGAAAATTCCTGTATAATATCCAACCATACTTGCCAGAATGGATTATTCAACTGTTTGAATTGAATGATGAAAATCGGGGGAAATTGAAGATGGTCGTGAAAATGATGACTATGAGGAAGAAGTTATTTCAGATAGTCTGTATGTTAATGTAGATCATGAATAATGTCAAATAAAAAACTTTGTATTAGTTTCATGTTCCATTTATTTAAATCCCAATATATACAATAAATATAAGGTAGAATTGAGAGAGAAGTTATAATTCATGATATAAGTCAACTACAAATGAATGAATAAAAAATAGATTATAAAACATTATATGATAGAGTGGAAAATGAAATAGTATCAATATCTGCTGTGAACTGAACCATCCAATGCATTGTATGTTGAAACTGTATCATGCAAAATTGATGCATATACTTTTGTGTTGTTTGGAAACTTGTTCTTCCTGGTCTCAAACTCAATCTTCATATCAATAGTTGATGATTTCGTTGCATTCGGTTGGTGGGTACAATCGATGATGAATAGTGGATTTTCTCTAAATTGTCCAATGTCCATCAGAGGTTCACTCATATCTTCATCAGAATATATACAGGTTCATCAAGTTTTTTATCGGAATTCAAATTTCAACGCTCATATGGATAAACTTCAGAATTCAAATATACTCGAATACTATTGATATCGGTTGTGAATTTTGTAATATCCTGTGTTCTATCTTCAGATGTGGTAGTACTTGGGAATGCGATGATATCAAAACGAGGAATTTCCAGAGCGTTGGTTGTTTTGATGGCCCATATGTCTGAAGAAGTCTCACGTAATAATGGAAGTTCATAGAGGTCCCACATGCGATAAGCCAACTTGATTTTGTCATTCAGACCACTTCTGTTTATTCTACCCAAAAGTTTGAGCTTGTGTTTATCGTCTGGTAAAATATGTCTTATTTTCGATTTTATCTATTACCAAATCAGCATCCACCTCACCTATATATGAGTTTTTGAATGATCGAGCGACAATCAAAATCAACTCCTGTTTAGCATTCAAGATACTTTTGTTGTAAACTTCAGCAAAACCCATCAAATATTTCAGTGGTAGTTTTCCACTAAATACATGACTGTTTGTATCCAAAATATCTTGTTTCGATTGTGAAAGTCCTCAGCCAGATGTCAATAATGTGTTAGCATGTGATTGTCCAAATGATATCATGGTTTTCATTGTAGATGTTATCCCAGGTTTTCTAACAACTGCCACTTGTTCACCACCCATTTCATAACGAATTTCATCAAAGAGAAATGCGATTGCATTATTCGATAGATAGCATGTTTTCATTATGTCTTCGGGGGTGAATTTACCTTCTATGTGAATGAAGCTCTCAGCAATATCTAGTATAACATCTTGATTATTGATAGCAATTCTAATTTCATCGGAATTCCTGAATAGCTGTGATCCATATGGCTTATATGTGTGCTCATGTAAGCTTATAACGGAATGATCAAGCAGTGGTTCATCGAATATATTCAACTTTTCACTGTTCACCATCGTTATTTTCTCACTTTCAATCCAATTGATTTCAAAAATTTACGATCGCTTGCAGACAGAGCGTTATGTGCTGTTTAGCATACACTTGTGGAATGAGCTTCTTTTTTAGTACACTTTTCTTTTTAATTGTGCACTTGGTTCTGGTTTGGGATTGTTCAATACGATTTTGTCTATTATAAAAAAAACCCATAACAATAGCTATTTGATTTTCTTCAATTCCAAAATAATGAAAATCTCTTCTTCACTTCCGAAATCGATAAGGTTATTTTTATGATTCAAAATACGCACTGTAATGTTGTGAATCAACATATTTCGATCGCATTTCACATTTGAATGTGTTATTATTGGCATGTAGATAGAAAATGTCATCTGCAACGATATCATTTGGTTTTTTACCATGAAACAATCTGAACATGACAGCAACAATCTGTATGACAGCATTGATCTCTTTTATTTCGTAAGCACCACATGGAATTTCAATTCTGTACTTTTGGATTATCGATGGATTGTCGTTACCGATTCTGAAACTTATTAAATTATTTGCTTCAGTTATATTATTGATTGTATTGAATTTATAGAATTCCGAAAGTCCTAATCCATAACGACTGTTCCTATCCAATTAAATGGGTGGGAAAAACTCTGCACTCAAGACACTTGTCCCGACAGCTTGTAGCTCAAACTTCCGTGACATGACTGATGAATCTTTTAAAACACATTTCAATTCATTGTTGTACACAGCAACAACACATCTGAGACAATTTACACTTTTTCGAAGGTGTTGTATTGTAATAAATATCATTTTTATTGATACCAATATTCATATCCTCTATATACAGATTTTCGAGGTACTTCGGGGTGGTGGTTTTCATAACAATATCTTTATTTCATTATGTCGATGTCATCTTGTAGATGTTTGGGTAACTTTTCCCAAACATTTGTAATCTCATGAGCAACACATGCAAGTATCACTTCCTTGGGCATATTTGCAATCATAACTCTATCCATTTTTTTCAAACTACCATACTTTGAAAACATCCTAAGTGAAAACCCCATTCCCTTGATAGCCTCTCGATCCAGTTTTGGCGTTGTCTCCATTGTTATTCGGAAAATTATTCAGAGGAAAACTGTAAGCACAAGTGACCACAGAGAACTGTATTAAATTTCTGCCGACGATCATAGTTATATTTGATTTTTACATTCGAACATTTTCGAAAGAATCGTGTCAATTCCAACGGTGGGGGTAGATCTCCAAAACTATCGAAATATGTGACTTGTTTCCCACATTTTTTATATGCTACCCAATGTGTTCCTGGTCCACTTATTCCATCTAAATTTACAATAGCTCTCACGTTTTTTTCTTGGACCTGAAGAGGGTAATCTGTCACGCAAAAAAACACCACGAAAATGTGAAATTTTCATTTTTTGTGCATAATAATTGAGATCGATATCGGTGAGGGTAGGGGTACAACCAGTTTTTTGTTTTTTTTTTGTAGATTTGTATGGTTTTAAATATAGTCCTAAACATTTACGGTACGGTTTGAGGTATATTCCACTACCGCGTTTGCCCAATGCTACAGCCTCCAAGGTTTAATTGTGGCGATTGGCTTCCATTAAAGCAGCTCTGCTGGCTTCTGCTGAATTGACAGCCTTGCTAATACCAGCAGCGGCTCCTGCCAAACTCCCTAGTGCGGATAGTCCAGCAAAAATTGGTATCAGCGGTAGAAGTCCACCGATCTTGGGAATAGGAATTATGCGTGGTGTACGGATTTTCTTCTTTCCACCGGCAGCTTCGAGGTATTTACGTGCCGCCTGCGATGCCACAGTGATAGCTTCTCGCTATTATTCGTCACGAATTGATCCTTGCCAGCTTGCTTCAATACATTTCGCACTTTATGGTATGGACTATCCTAGCACCAAATGCAACTTTTCTAATTTTATTTTTCTTCGTTTGTTTCCTCTAATGTTTTTTCTCATTGGTACTACAACCCATGCCATATGTCTTTTTGCTTTCATAATGTTGGTGACAAATAATGCAGCTGCTCTTTCCCCAATACTCGCGTCCTTCGATTTCCCCTTTTCCAAGCGCTTTATTCGAGTTCTTTGTAGGCTAAATGTCTTGCTGCAAGATCGGATGGATGCTTAGAATATTCAATATCGTGTTTTTTGCATTCAATATCTAATTTATTGATTCCAGGATCGTTACGAGCTAAACGTTGTTTCAATTTTGTACCCGGTTCACAGTATTGATATCCTCCGGGTAGATGTGATTCGAAAGAAAGTTTGTTTATCAAATCATTAACAAAACCACAACCTCTTTTATTTTTACGATCACTTTCAATACGTCCGTATCGTTTGATGGTACACATTGAAATGAATGAGCTAATAACATTTATATAGTCTCCAACCACAGCACGATGCGCATTGTAAAACAGAAAAAAAAGTTTGCTGTAGATAATCTAAATGAGAAATTCGGGTGTGGATTGAATGGACAAAGGGTATTCAGACATGGTCCACTACTTCCATCATCAGTTCGAGGACTCATTATAGGACCTTCAAATTGTGGAAAGACGAGTGCAATGATATCGCTATCAACAAATTCACAAGGACTGAGATTTAGAAATGTGTATCTATATTCGAAATAACTCGATCAACCTAAATATCAGTACTTGCGAAATGTTTTGGAACCTATAAAAGGATTAGGATTTTGTATATTCAGCAATAATGCAGAAATAGTGGAACCCTCCGACGCTAAGCCTAATTCTGTTTTCATTTTCGATGACGTGATATGTGAAAAACAGGATATTATTAGATCATATTTCTCTATGGGACGTCATAAGGATGTTGATTGTTTTTATCTGGCACAGACATATTCACGAGTACCCAAACAATTAGTGCGTGACAATACCAATTTCATAATAATGTTCAAACAAGATGAAACGAATTCACACCACATTTATTCAGATAATGTATCATCCGATGTAACATTCAAACAATTCCAATTGATATGTGTTAAATGCTGGGAGGACCAATATGGATTTCTAGTCATTGATAAAGACAGAAAAATAGATGAAGGTCGATATCGCAAAGGATTCGATAGTTTTATATATCCATGATCTTGTTATTCAAACTTATTCGATCACTGAATATTGTAGAGGTCACTTATTCAGCGAATTGAGCTATAATATAAAAAAGGCAATATGAATACTAAAAATTATTCTGAAAATAAAAACAATGAAATGAATTTGAAACGACAACTAGTAGAGACAACAGAAGCTGTCAGGCAGAAATTCAACTCTATTAAGAATGATAATATTGAAAATCGTACGACACTTGAAGAATTGTATGAGCCCATAACGCAACCATTGAATATTTTATCATCAAACGCTACATCGAAATCATCAGTGTTATCATCAAATCATGGAAACGTTCAATCTACTTCAAATTATCCCGTGAGTTCTCCATCAGAAAAAAAACAATCTTTTGATAGTGCACCATCTGTGAATAGTGATACGAGCACACTTCAAGACGATGTGAGAACAACTCTATTCGAAACACCATCATCGTCCCACATCGATTCCTTGGATCTTGACTCCTCACCTAATATGAATGAAAGTCGTGAAGCTGTTTTGGCGAAACATTTGAATAATGTAAAAACTAGAAATTTAGCATATGATGGAACATTTGGTGTACGTATGGATCCTATCACACAAAAGCTGAAAATGGGAAGTCTAGTGGTATATTTCAAAGATGGGATGCTTATGAAGTGAAAAAATATGAATCCGCAGTTAGTCCAGAGTTATATTATATGATATTTTTGAAGAATCCGCAAGATGTTGATAATGAAGAAATTTGTCAAGTATATTCCAAAATATTGAAAATAACGAATGTTCCATATAAACAATATCAGTTGAAGAATGGTTTTAAAAATACAAATTCTAAAAAATTCCGTGGAGTTATCAAACCTCTATTAGACTCACCAAAATATCCAATAAGAAGTAGAGATGAAATTGGTGGCGCACTCAAACGAGTGAAAATGGAGAAAACATATAATTCTAAACCTGTTAATTATGTGTACTGGAATTCATCGAAAGAGTTAGTTGCCCGTTTACGACTATTGGTAGCTTCAAAGTCAGCTGGGCATACTGGACATGACAATGGAATAATTTCAATAATTGAAGGATTACGTGAAGAAGGTATAATATTTTACCGATATATACTTGTAGTAATTGATTGTTACTCAAAATATATGTGGACTGTAGCAGTTAAAGATAAAACAGGTAGTACAGTAACTAATGCAATGAAACATGTACTGAAGGAAGCCAAATACTTCCCTTAACATATACAAAGCGATCAAGGAAAAGAATTTTTCAATAAAAGCTTCTCATCTCTCATGCGAGAATATAATATCAATCATTATTCAACATTTAGCATAAAGAAGGCAGCTATATCAGAAAGAGTGATTCGTACAATAAAGGGGTGGCTCTCCAAGGAATTTTCGATGAGAGGTCACCACAAATGGCTTGATATCCTCCCAACTAAAACTAATAGATATAACAATAGAGTTCATCGTACAATAGGTATGGCCCCCATTAATGTTGATCCATCAACAAAATTGAAATTCAAAGGTATCAAAGGAGTTGGAGGAAAACAGTAAACTCAAATTCCATTTGAATGATATTATTCGTATAAGCAAGTACAAAAATATTTTTGAGAAGTCTCACACTGCGAATTTCACCACGGAACTCTTCAAGATTGTTAAAATCAATAAAACCTCCCCCACAACATATAATCTTGAAGATATGAATGAACAACCTATTAGAGGATGTTTTTACGAAGAAGAGTTATTGCGAACCGAAAATCTTGACGTATATCTGATCGGGAAAGTGTTGAAGAAAAGAAAAAATAAAGTATATGTAAAGTGGTTAGGACTTCCTAGCGAACAGAATTCTTGGATTGATGAATCAAATATGGTTTGAATGTATCAAATAGTGTATTAATGAATGAAGTAATATTAAAGTTCATTATTGTTTTCATTTTGATTATATGTAGGTGAATTGGAAAAATATTGCAGTGGTGAACGATGCCCCAACCATTCGCATCGTTCTGTGTATACCAAACCAAATTAATTGTATACTCCATTTCCGCTTGAATTTTTTTTCAACTCACAATATTGAAAGCACAATACCATCCCCAAAACTAATCGCTGTCACTTTGAAATGCTTTCTCCAACTCTTTTCGCCAATTATCTCTCACCGATAATACCGTCTCATAAAGTCGAGTCGACTCCACAAGCTCTGCCTGAGCTTGCATTCTCGAACGTTGATTGAATTGATTATCTTTGTCAATTTTCGAGCGGAGTTCATCTGCATCTTTACACATTTTAACCAATTCAATCTTCGCTATTGCAATCTTGGCATCTAATGCTTGAAGAGTTTCCTTATTAACATTAATAGCTCGCTCATTCTCTTCATATTGAACAATGGCCATCTGCGCCTTTACAAGACGGCATTTTGTTTTCTTTTTCATATCCCCAAACCGTTTTAGTGGACTGAAAGAAGGTAGCTATTCAGCTTTCAATTCGCCCTTCATTTCTTCAGGTACACGTTTAGGTACACCTTTTGTCTTCTTCTTCGATGTGTCGCTTTTCGTTGTAGATTTTTTCTCTCGCACACCACTTTTCGATTGTTTCTTTTCTTTTCTTCCAGTGACAGTCGATGAAGAAGCATCAGTAACCTTCCACTTAATTGTTCTACATTCTTATCAATACCAAGAGGAAGGGTAGATGAAGGGTAATCAGGTAGTGATAATTGCGAATCGATTGGATTTTGAACATCAATTTGCTCAATTGGTTCCGGTACATTTGCAAAGTTGACGAAGTCGCTGATATCAAAATCATTTATCGACTCTTGAGACGATAAATGTAATACTGGAATATTTTCAAAATCAGTATGATCGATGTCAACAAGTGGTGAACCGTCTTCAGCAATCAATAGTGGCATGGAGCTCATGATAATGTTTATTTAGGTCTGGAGGAATGATATGTGATAGCCATAGAATGTGAATAGGAAAGGTGATGATGTTACTGATACTTCACCTTTTATAGAAGAAAATAAACTAACGCATGCGCTTTTCTATCAACTAGCTCAATCTTTCATTGACTAGCACATGCGCTCTTTCACTAAACTGTTCACGCATGTGAGGATCTCTGTCATTCAAGAGGAACACTTTGTTGCATGCATTTCAAAATGTGAGAAAATAACACAAATAGATTCAAAATAATATATTTAATAATAACAGGAGAAAATGACATTAATAAAACAAAAAAATCAAAAGTGTTGATGTGTCTCTGTCGTTGTAGAATGTTCTTTGATTCTTCTCCCCAATATTTGTTGATCATGTGTCAGACAGCAACATTGAAGGAAATGAATTCTCCTATTGGGGTAGAGTTGACCAACCTTCTCACACAGATCACAAGTACTTCTACACGAAGTGCATACAAGATTCCAACAATTCGTTGTGTATGTATCACAACGCAAACAACGTAGCAGCGGAGCTGGAATAGCAGCACAGGTAGCACGAATATTTCTACAAATACTCATATTATTGGATATTATGGGTTCGGAACGCTTCACGCACTGTAACTGTTGCTGACGATATTCTATTTTTGGCCGCTTCGATGAATGAGATGGAGGCGAGAGCTGAATCCGCGACACACAATCATTGCACATACCAGTGCAAGGATTAATTGTTTCCTTAGGTCTACTTATTTGGCAAAAGTAGCACACAATTGCCCCCACTATCATCATTGGGAAGACACATACTTTTGGTTTTTCATCCCACTCTTTTGGAAACGACATTTCACTAATTCGATTAGAAATATCAAGAGATGACTTATAGGAACTCTGACTGCTCTCTCCTTTACTGACATTCTCTATTTATACAAATTAACATCATGGGAAAGTATAGTGGGGAAACTTATCCTTCTCTCCCACTCAAAACGAGTCAAGTGGCAGGTGGAAGTCGTACCACTTCCACTTCCACTTCCTATTCAATCATATAAGTCGACTTACCATCCTGAAGTTCATTCATTCACTCTACAACTGTAAGCAAACAACAAGATGAATTCTGAAAAAATAGTTGCTGCATTGAATAACATATCTGCTATCGATGAAAATAATTGGATAGACGAGTTAGATGATGAAAAAAAAATCAGTTTAAAATCTGTTTTTCCGTTAACCAGCTGTCGCACCCCTACGAACGACAACCCTCAGAAGTCGAAACTTGTGCGAGCTAAGGATTAACGAGGTCTTACCTTCCAACGTGTTATTCCTAACACGGGTTGGACGGTAGCAAGTGAAGATCGATCGTTCAGACTAGGGCTTGAACCACCGACCAACACGACAGTCAATTCGAGTGAGTGAACAAAGCACCCACGCCGAACCGCTTGACTGTCAACATTCCACTAGAGAAAGTGATAGTTGTTGAAGAAGAAGATATTGGAGTCGATGAAGACGTGATAGATGAAGTTGAGGGGGTTGTGGATGGAAAAGAAGACGATGAAGGTATTGTAGCTGAGTCATCTGAAGGTGATGGTGCTTTGAGGATCGGTATGCGAATGCTCAATGTCAGTGAGACTTTAGAAGATCCATTGGACTTATATCGTGCAATGGATGCATACGTGTTGATCAGCACAATTGATGGTGGTAACAAGAAACTATGGTGGTGCTGCTTTCGTTTTTATTCACACAGAAATAACAATGGAGGATGGTATCATCATATCAACACCCACAACACCGTCTCTATCATGGAAATGGGGCAGAATTGGTGTGATGCTTGCGAGAGGCCCCTAACAAACTTCACCCGAGTGTCGACATGCATTATATGTAACAATGTCAAACCTGTGGCACAATAACCGTGGACCTTCTGGTCAAAAAAACAACAGCCCTTTTCAGGGCTACATAATTCACACAAACAGTAGTAGTAGACTTCACAGATTATGTGACAAATGACTACTTTGACTAAAAAAGTCGAAGTTAGAATTTTGTTAATCATTGAATATCTGTGCATATGATGAGTACTTCTTTGACTGAAAAGTCATCTGATTCAGATGATATACTGATTATATCATCCGCATGATCGTGTAGCTCGTTATACTCTCGATCGTCTAACTTTACATCTACTTTCTCTTGCATACGTTCTCCTACGCGTTTTGGGAAATTATCAGGAAAATCATAGAAGCGTTGTAGAAATTCTGCGAAGCTTGTATTGGAATGAGTGAATGTTGAATCTATTTCATGTACCTACCTGGATGGGTTCTGTACTTCATATAGAATACTCTCGTACACTCATCGGTTTGGTAGTGAAATCAGCACTCGACATTGTGAAAGAATGATGTAGAACTGTGATTGATGCTATATTTATATCAAAAAAAATGGAGGGGTGAAGTGTAAATGTAGAACAATTTAGTTCTTTACACAAGATGAGGGACTACCAATGGGATCGCCACTTTCACCAGTCATAGCCAACATATATATGGAGTGGTTTGAAACTCTGGCCATTGAAGAAGCCCACAAGAAACCCCGAGTCTGGTTGAGATATGTTGACGACACCTTCATAATATGGAACCATGGGAATACTGAACTAGATGCCTTCCTGAAACACATCAACAGCGTGAGACCTTTCATCACTTTCACAATAGAGAATGAAATCCACAACGAATTGCCATTCTCAGACGTTTTGGTGAAGAGGACCGACACTAAGTGGGAAACATCTGTATACCGAAAACCCACTCGTATGGGACAGTATCTGAACCACAAATCCAACCACCATCAATCGACTAAAAGAGGAATCATCAAGACTCTATTAGACCATGCTTTTGGGATCTGTAATACGGAGGAGGGTTTCGAGAAGGAACTAGACATCATCAAAAATGATCTTCATCGGAGTGGCTACTCCAAAGCGATGGTAGAAAAGACTTTGGCTGAAAGACAGCAGGAGCCTCGCAAGGAAGAGAAGCCGTCACAACCAGTGCTTGCACTTCCCTACATCAGAGGATTATATCGGAGAGGATAAGAAGAATTGGGTTCCAAGTACAACATCAGAACCTGTTTCAGATCCGGTAACACTATACGTAGCAGCCTCACGAAAATCAGGCCACCAAACGCGGACTGCGATTCTAAGAATTGCATTTACCGGATACCCTGTGAGTGCGAAAAATCCTATATTGATGAAACTAAGAGGCCAGTGAATGTTCGCATTGTCGAGCACAAGAAGCACACACAGCGAGGAGATACCGGCAAATCAGGAATAGCAGACCATGTTTGGACCCATCAACACAACATCGAGTGGTCCCAAGAAGAGATCTTGCACAGAGAGGAACATTGGTTCAGGAGAAAATTCAATGAAGACGCATACATGTTGTCCAACAACGTATTCAGCCAGGCCAGCGTAGAAATACGCAACATATGAAAACCCATCATCAATCGAAAAATGGCCAACTCCCGCCAAAACGGTCATCTCTCATGGAACCAGTGAAGCGTAAAATGGAAAGTAGAGATAAGTGAAAGTATTTGAACGACCTATAAATTGTCATCTCTCGGAGAAATCAGCCCAGTCATCACCCGAAGACGACTGTAGATACTAACAATCGAAACGTCGTGAACTAACGTGACTTGGAGTCTCTACACTCTTTTTTTCTTTTTTCATTCCTTCATTTTTATTTTCTTTTTATTTTTCCAATTGTTATATTTTTACTTGTAGTTTATTTCACTATTATTTCATTTCAGGTTTATTTTGCTCAATATAATTGTTATTTTCATTCATAAAATTCAATATCATTATGACCCCAAGGAAGAGTGTGGGTAGTATTCGGAATGATAAATCGTTTATCGTCATGGTATGACAATGCAACTTTTTTCTTCAATTCAGTGTTCATATCATGCAACACGCTTCTAAACGAATTCATCTTTCTAAATATCATACCACCATGTTCAACGATTTTTTGATAATCTCCACATGTCAGTTCATTCTTTATAACTGATCGTTTAACTCCATTTGGCTTTTTTGAATTCACCATCAACAGATTTCACGTGATATGCTTTTAGCACCTGTACCATGAAAGCTCATGATTGGATCATTTGGAAATTCATCTTTGAAGTTACCCAAGATTGAACTTGTTACTGGAATATTGAATTGGTTAACTATACTGTAGTTGGATGTATCAAACCTATTCATGTTAGTTTTTATGAATTCATAAAAAATTTCTGTATTTTCTTTGAGAATCAACGAGTCGGTATCTGTGTAGAGTAAAGAGACATTTTCATCAATTGCAAAGAGACATTGATGCATCCATAGAAAAAGTCATACATAACTGTTATAGATAATTCTAATATGGAAAATCCCAAATTTAATGGTTTATCATAATGGACTTTAACTCCACCCAATTGAATGGCAACGAAATTATCCGTGAAAATTGAACAATATTTGAAATTTGGTCTGGCTATGAGAATGCTGGCACCTATATTTTTCTCTAAATTTTCCCAATGTATAACGAGTCTAACATCAATTCGATTATCGACATTTTCCATTGTCTTTCCATATACCGCATTATTCATTATTTTATAGAAATCTTTAACAGATTTGTTGTTAGACCTATTACGCATTTCAGTATTAAGATCTATATATGGTTTCATCCAACGTGATTGTTTGAATTTCAATACTCTATGTGTATTCATTACAATCAACCCGTTTTTGATGGCTTGCTGTAGATTTCTATAATGAACAATATATTTTCTTTTATCATTCAAATTTGGAATTAATTTGGGAATTTTCGATTGTGTACGAGGTGGTATTATTTTTTCAACTGAAAATGGAAGATCAGAATGTTTATCATGCAACTCTTGTGGATAATGAATGTCCACTTCAAACACATACCCCTACGGACTATCAGCACTCACATTCATCACATCAAGATTGAGAATTTCATTAGATGTCAGACATGTAAATTCACTTGTTGGTAGAGGTTGTGACATACTATGACCGTATAGACTTGTTGCATCTAAATATGTAATGAATATGGAAGGTTCATTGGGATTATAATTTGGTTGAAATTTATTATTTGCTACATGTTTTCTCTCGCTACACTGACTAATTTCACCTCATATACCTTTTTGAAAAAAGTGAATCATATCAATGTCAGTTAGTAATTCCAATTCAATATTCGTATACTTCAACATGGCATCCCAAGATAATCCAGGTGCAGTGTAATATTGTGCTGGATCTAAGTTATATATGTCTAAGATTGTGATGCGAATGTTTTCAAAAATATCACATAATAGCAATACATCCGACTTTAAATACAAATCAGAGTATTCACCCAAATTCTGGCACTCGAATGAATTCCACACATTTGTAGCCCTATCATAATCAGTTTCCGATATATGTTCACAATTGGATGTGTCGTAAAACTGATTTTTTGTCGAAAGTGATGGATAATTCAATTTGTCGATGTCATCAACGAAACTATATAGAAATACACCTTTCTGTCTCATCAAATTGAATTTTTCAATTTGTGGGAAATGTTTATGCATCTCAAAACATTGATCAGAGGTCAAGTTAGCACCCAACTTCTCCATCGAATTAGTCATACATTTATAACTATCAATAAATCTCACTTGGAGATAATTCTTCTCAACCTTACCATCTTTATCGGTAAAGGTGTGTGTAAAGAGATGCTTCGTGAAAGATATGTATTTCTCTTTAGTTTGCGGGATAACATCAACTTTCTCTTTATTCCTATACAATTCCTTTATGAATAAATGACAATCAAAACCACTTAAATTATGAAAAATAATAGGTATAAACTTAGGCATTTTGAAATTCAAATTACATTTCGAATGAGCGGCATGTGATCTTTTCTTCCCTGTGACATGACAATGATATCTAACTTTGACTTCACCATCAATGAATGGTTTATTACATATACCACAAGTTCTGGCTGCAACAAACTGTTCTTCTTCTTCGACGGTTCGTGCATCCATTGATTCAGGGTATCTGAAATGATTTTCATGTATCTCTTTCAAATCATCTTCAATGCTACTCACAAATTTCTGAGCAGCATCTACACCCCTATATGTAACGAATTTTGACAAATCACCATTATATGAACATTTAATAAAATAAGCAAATGAATATGGGCTATGTTTGAATGTTTCAATCGTGTATGAACTTTCGGGATTCGGCTCATTCATGTGAATCGGTTCAAGCACTGATTCAAAATCAGTATACACCACAAATGGCACCCTCATTTGTCTCTCAAAGTTTTCAAACAATAATTTATTTTCCGCAACCATCCTATTATATTCATTGACCTCAAAATTGGTGGTTGGTGTTGTGGTACTAACTTGATTACAATCATTCATCTTATGACGTAAAAGCAACCTCTCGTTAGAAAAATATATCAAACATCTATCTCAGAAATATTTATTGTGTCCATGTGCTGATAGTTGGATAGATCTTGAAAGATCTTTGATCCAACAATAGTGACCATTACCGGTGTCATCAGTTATAAGTAACAAATTGACATGTCTCCGGAGTCTTCTCTGTGAGTATCGCAATGGACCAATCACTTCATACTTTATTTTGCCCTTCTCAAATCCACTCTCTAAAGTGTAAACATTAATTGAAATATCATTCCTATCTCCGAATCTTCCAAAACTCTTGCTATCAACTTTAACCGAAAAATCCATACCTATGACATCTAAAACATTGGAAAAATGTGGATATGATGTAAGTTCGGACACTCTACCATCTGTAGGATATAATGCTGATGTTACAGCCCAAGCAAAACAGTGTTGATCTTCGTTACGAACATTCACAACAGCTTTCTTTCATTGAATGCATTCAGGCAGCTTCACATATGAACGTCCTTCCAGTGGACTGTATTTATCAATGTTAACCTCGAGAAACATTATTTTTTCACAAGTCCAACCTAAATTATAAAGATAAAATACTATTCAATCTCATTGAAATTTATAAAAAATAAATACCTGAGTCAAGTTCCTGGAATTTTGTCGTTTGAGCCACAATTACATCATGGAATTCATCAAAAACGGCATTCAAATCGAAAGATAGGTCCACTATTTTATTTTGAGAATTGAATGATTTCGTGTCCCTCAAATCTTGAGTCTGAAGAATATAATTCCTAAAAACTTCCATATTCACCCTGATGCTTTTATGGATCCTAATGACCGATTTCAAAAATTCAATGACATTCTGCCTAATCTCATTGAAAAATGGCATGTAGTCAGTGGATACAACCGAACTCTCCACCCTGTATGTTGCAATGCGGCAATTGAATGCATTCGTTATTATTTGAAAATAATCAGACACTTGAACACATGCATTTTTTTATGACTTATACTTCTTAGGTGAGAATTCACATGGATCATAGGAATTGTCACATTGCAACAATTGCACATATACATAGGTGTTGCATTATCCACTCTCATCCGTTTCACTGCAGGTCCTCCTTGTCAACTCTGGAGCTGATGATGACGAAGATTATCACTACGAGTGAAAGATTTACCACAGTCACAGGAATACATTTTCTATGATACGTTCTCACTAACTCACTTGATGTAAACTAATGCAACCAACACTCGTCCACTTCTTGAATATACTCTGATCGTATCCGTCAAGACGACATAGCCATCCCCACCTCTCAGTTACATGCGCCAACTCAATCTCTCAGCTGGACACATTAACAGATGCCGATACGAACAGACAGCGTTGCGCTCTTGTACAGGACATATGTCGACATAGTTCTCACCGCCTGCACGTTAACATCGACAGCGAGGGTAGAGCGATTACGTCACAACCATCTCTGCATCGAGAAAGGTAGGGACACATCGATGAATACGCATTACTCAGCCATACGCCGTGGAGTGCACATCTCGCTCTCCTACCGCTGAACGGTTGCAGCTGTCACACCACTAACTTGGTGGGCTCACACCGATGGAACATTCATTACTTGGAGGATCTTCGAAGTATGCAGACGTTTGTTTTTATACAGACATGCACATGATAAATTCTTTACCTTGCCTGCTGTGACGTCACACCGCTTGGTGGACTCACACCGATGGAACATTCATTACTTGAAGGATCTTTGAAATATGCAGACTATGTTTGTATACAGACACACACATGAAAAACCCTATACCAATACCTATTCTAATACACGCCCCAACCAAATGTAATTACGTCATTACGTCACACACAAAATCTCGAAAAATTCTGATGGTCCATGCACCAGACACTTCAACTTGATGTTACTAAACACCAAGAAAAACAATTAATACGTCATAGTGGGGGAGGTCAGAATTCGGCTGTATACATCTACTGACAGCTTATGGTGATATTTAACGAAGGCAGCATATAAATACAATGAGACAAAATAGGTTCAACTATCAAATAATTGGAAGAAATATCGAGAAATAATCCTACCACTATTATCCAATGGAGATCCACTGCAGAACCCCAGTAGAGAAGGTGCTGGCATGATCAAAATACCCACTCAAAAGAAATATATCAGGAATAAGCATATAGATTATGTTTATTGGAATAAACTCGAAGAATTGGTTGATCGCCTTCGATTGCTTTGAGTTTCACGAATGGCTGGACATACCGGACACGATAATGAATTATTGGCCATAATTGAGGAATAAAGTGAAGAAGGATCAGTCTATTGACTGTAATATAATGAACACGATGTATGGAGCTGACTCAGTTACTCACAGACGATCTAACTATGCATACCACAATTGATAAATTTGGGCGTAGAAGGGGTGGTGTAAGTAAACCACTTGTTGGAAGATCGGGTGTTGGATTCATTTTCACACCACATGGTGATTATGATATTCAGAATAAGCGGTTGCAGAATATTGGTGAACCTGTAGACGGTGAAGACTCTGTCACTAAAAGATATGTTGACGATCACATAAAAGAAGCCAAGGAATCAACCCTGAACTATTTCCAAGAATTCATTTCATCAGCGCTACGATACGTCAAAAAAAACTTTGATTCAAAAAATACCGAACTGCAAATCATCATTGACAAAAATGCACTCATCACTTCAGCATCAACTGATCGATTGACTAATGTGGAGAAGCAAATTGGTGTTAAAACCGAGTTGGTTGATACTTTTACGATACTTTTACGAGCGAGTTATTGAAGTTGAACAGTCAGTCGTTAAACCTGCACGTGAACAGTAGCGAACTGAATCCTCAACTCCATCACTTTGAAGAAGCCATATAGCAGTAATATGGGTGATGCAAAATGGCAGGTTGTGAAGGAAATACATAAGCCGGCGCGTCGAAATTTTCCCCATGAAGGGATTTCATGACTTGTGACAGTCTGATGGAAATGCAAGCATATGCTAAAGAAAATAACGGTCATAGGTACATCCTCATAGTAATCAACTGTTATTCGAAGTATGTATGGTCAAGACCATTGAGAAATAAAACTGCTGATTCAGTTACTGCAGCTATGGCGAATGTGTTGAAAGATGCGAAGCATGTCCCAAGGAACTTACAATCTGATCACGGTACCGAGTATAATTATTAAAAAAAAATCATCGCTAATGAGAGAGCACCGTATCAATCATTACTCAACATTCAACACAAATTTTCACTCCAAGGCCATTACAGTTGGTTGAATATTCTTCCTAAAATTACCAGTCAATTACCAATTACCATTGGCATGAAGCCTTCAGACGTAAAACCATTCACAAAATTGACAGTTCATGCAAGATCAAAGGAGCTGCATGAAAAACGTGAGGAAATAGAATTCAAAATTAGCTTTTCAAAGTTGTAAAAGTAAATAGAACAGATCCAATAACGTATGCGCTCAAAGATGTGAATGGACAGCCAGTTAAAGGTTCCTTCTATGGTTTGGAATTGAATAAAACCCATGATCCCAATATATATTTGGTGGAGCGAGTTTTGAAACGAAAAGGACGTCGTCTATATGTTAAATGGCTGGCATCACAACTCATGGATCAATGAAAATTCATTAGTGTAATAGCATTATTATTGTACTTGATGAAAAATAAAGTGAATGTAATAAATTATAAATTATAAATTTTCTAAAACTGTGGAATCTATTATTCTTCGCTGAATAAATAGTTTTGAAATACCAAAAATCATACAAGTTATATTGTAGCAATGGGTTTATTCATTTTATATATCAACATATAATGAAATGGATTGAATTGACAAAATAGAGTTGAAATCAGCAGGTAATTCCAGGGCCTATCTGGGTGTATGTCGATATACGATTATCATGGATTTCTCGTCTCCTGATCTGCTCCTCTCGTGAATTCGACTGGGCTGGCATACCTCCCCCCCTCTCTCAATCGTATAAAGCGAGAAGTTGAAGAAGTGTGGGGGCGCTACTACGACCACAACCGAATCATATGAAAGTCGAGTTCCGATCCTAAATCTCACTCAGTATATGAGACCACATCAAGATGAATTCCGAAAAAATCGCCGCTGTATTAGCTAGGTTATCACTCGATGATGAGAATAATTGGACGGATGATGAGTCATCGAATGGGGATGGAATAGCTTCCAACATAGAGGGAATTGTAGAAGAGGAAGTTGAAATTATAGGAGACGAGGCAGATATTGAAGTCGACGAAGGAGCTAATGTTTTGGAGCACGAGGAGATTATTGAAGGGAATATCATCGAGGATGATCTGAGTGATGAAGGTATTGTGGCTGATTCATCTGAAGATGATGGTGCCTTAATGATCGGCATCCGATGGCTCAACGTCACCGACACATTAGAAGATCGACTGGATCTGTATTGTGTGACAGATGCGCACGTAAGAATCAAAACGATCGATGGTGGTGAGGGTTGTTGATGCCTTTTGGCGGTTCTCCTACCTGTTCTTCTACCTGAGGGTTGTTAATGGCTTCTGGCGGTTCTCCTACCTGCGATGGTTCATTATCAATTTGGTGGTTGTTTTTAATTATTGTTTTCCAAATCCTTGGGATGTTTAGTGAGTCATCCATTTTGTTGATGAGGCCTTGCTTTTCGATTTCGATAGCTTTCCTGATTTGTCGAATTCTTGGGTTTTGCACCTGTGCTATCTGTTTTGTGGACTCAAAATTAATCTTGTGACCTGTTTGTAGATGGTGTTGAAAGGGCAGAGGAGATTTGTTTTGTTCTTATCTCCCTCTTTCAACACCATCTACAAACAGGTCACAAGATTAATTTTGAGTCCACAAAAC
Source organism: Leptinotarsa decemlineata (assembly GCF_025532065.1). Lineage (NCBI taxonomy): Eukaryota > Metazoa > Arthropoda > Insecta > Coleoptera > Chrysomelidae > Leptinotarsa > Leptinotarsa decemlineata. Next base: position 18,645,662 of record NW_027412606.1, read on the forward strand.
AGATAGCACAGGTGCAAAACCCAAGAATTCGACAAATCAGGGAAGCTATCGAAATCGAAAAGCAAGGCCTCATCAACAAAAGGGATGACTCACTAAACATACCAAGGATTTGGAAAACAATAATTAAAAACAACCACCAAAGACAACCACAAATTGATAATGAACCATCGCAGGTAGGAGGATCGCCAGAAGCCATTAACAACCCTCAGGTAGAAGAACAGGTAGGAGAACCGCCAAAAGCCATCAATAACCCTCAGGTGGAAAAACAGGTAACAAATCCATACAACTTACGCAAGCGAAACCATATAAAAACACCACAAGAAGAACCTAACATCAGTTACACCTCTCGAAGCGAAGCAGTAACTCGTCTTGATAATGCCATCTCAGATGGCATAAACATTATGAGATGATGGCGAAACGTCGACTATCGAATAGTACACAACGGATGAACACCCGGAAAAACAACACATCATATATATATATATATATATATATATATATATATGGATGAATGTGGCTTAGTGTTCTTCTGACATACTGCATTTCTTTTTCTTTCATTTGATGTGCTGCACGTTGAGGCTCAACTATCATTAACGAAGATGTAGCTCAGTGCCCTTCTGAAATGTTGCACCATATTTGTTTTTTCTTTGTCGATGAATTCTGCAATTCTTCTCCTACTATTTGACATGCTGTACGTGACGATCCGAAGTTTTTCAATGATTTTTTTTGCAATTCTCCCTATGCTGTTTCACATTAGGTGCTCCATATTATATTTTTCATAGTCTACAAATGAAATCATTTGAAATGAGTACCCACATCGACCTGTTGCGACTAGTATAGCGAAAATAGGTTACGAGGATCTTTCGGCTTCTTGAAATGATTCAATAATGTTTTTCGACCTCTAAACGAATCCATTGATTTCAAAATCATCGGAATCGGATGACCGGAAGTGGTCTTTTTTTGATGGATCCGAAACCTTCCCACTCTAAGTAATCCAAATATATCATATGTTTTCAGTATATCGTATACTGAAAACATATCATCGTGATTTTTTCATTTACTTTGTCAATAAATTCTACGTTTTGAATCAAACATCTGTGGATTATTCACCATACGGAAATTAATAATAATAATAATAATAATAATAATGATAATGATAATAATAATGCATCTCCATAGGAGTTTGCATCCCAAATCGTCCGTTCCACGGTTATACTTCCCCCGACAACAGGGAGGTCGTGGATTTTTGAGTTTGGAGTGTCTACATGACAGAATGGTACTGGATACAGCCTGTAAAGTCGTCAGAAGTTCGGATCCCCTTCTCTGCATGGTCCGTGACCATGAGAGAGCAGGAATTGGAGCATTTCTCCTTAGGGCAGCTGCTCGAGCAGCTGATGAACTCGGTATAGTTTTCGACTCTGAACGAGGTGACTGCAACTCTGTCACCGAGTTGGAACCCGTTCAGCAAAAAGCTCAGATAAAAGCCGCAGAGATCACCTTACTTCTGCGGAGACACAGGGATAAGCCAAAGCATGGGGTCTTCTTCAATAATATTGAAGACCTTGGCTTATCAAAGCGCCTGACGTTCGCTTTTCTCAAGTCGAGTGGGCTGAAGTCGGAAACTGAGGGGTTCATCATGGCTTGCCAGGATGGTGTCTTCAACACCTTAGTCTACCGCAGTCGCGTGATGGGTATAGAGGTTCCTGACACAAGGTGCAGGGCCTGCCGCGAGGCGCCCGAGACCCTAATGCACTTGCTATCAACATGTCCAGCATATGCGGTCTCGGCCTATATCCATCGACATAATGCGGCCCTTAGAGTGCTATATTACCATCTACGGCACTCTTACGGTATTGACGAGACACCGGTGTTGCCCTACGCATCGGGGGATATTGAATCCGTTGTGGGGAACGAGAAGTGCCGAATTTATTGGAACTATTCGTTCCCCACCCTCAGGCTCATACAAGCTAATAAGCCTGATGTAGTCCTTCTCGACCACCAGACCAAAACGATATTTGTCGTTGAGTTTTCAGCTCCTGGCGAGACGAATATCGTCAGAAAAGAGAAGGAAAAACGGATAAAATATCGAGATTTTCTCTTCGAACTCCGCAGACTCTATCCAGATCACTCTGTCAAGATGGTCGTTCTGATTGTTGGAGTCCTTGGTGGAATGATGTCTTCTCTAATCTCGAATCTAAAAATCATACCGGCTTGCCGCACTAAGGCAGAAATCTTAGCCGCACAGATGCAGAAGGCTGTCATTCTTGGCTCACTGCGTTTGCTCAGGGCACATGATTCTCGAATCCAATGATCACTTACCCCACGGTGTGGGGAGTGGTCATTGGTTGATTATGCTGGCGCGCCCTCCCGAATGTATCGGGGCTTCGGGGGATAGGGCCTGATCAGCGCACACTACGGTGAAAAAATAATAATAATAATAATAATAATAATAATTGGTCTTTATTCCAAGAATGATTCAAAAAATAAATGTGAAAATTTACTGAAATGGGAAAGGCTGAAGATCAGTTGGTTGCATCGAAAGATGCAACCTCTGTTTTTCATCTTAGGCCAAATTCTTGCCATCATTGGAGTACATATTCTGTGCCTTCCTCGCCACGGACCAGATCAGGTTCTCAACAAAATCCCACTCTTGCCAGCTTACCTGAAAAATCATTCATCAAAAAAAGTAATCGACTTCATCAATACGTTGGATTTATTCATACAAATTTATATAGGTTTGAGCCATAATCAACCCTAACAGCTCACAGTCAAAGGTCGAATAGATGCACTCACTCTGGACCTACCTACCTAATTCTGCCAAAGAAAACAATTGCTTGAGTATTTGAAGTTAACACAGTGGTCTCAAATAAGGATTTCTGGATATAATGTGGATGCTCCAGGGTATGTTCAGAGACGAAGTGCAATACATGTGAGCAACATTATGAGGGATGTCGACTTTGAACTTCATAGTTCATTACAAGTTAAAAAAAAAATGAAATTTTTCAGTTCAGTGTATTGTTTTGTTGATCCTTCTAGATGAATTCCAAAGATAATACAGAAGGAAAGAAAATATCCTACTCATACTACACAAGAAATCTGCACTTTTTAGATAAACGATTTCTGTGAAATGATAACTTCAAAAAATCTGATCATTTCACACTTTTATGAACTTGTAACGCCTAATAGAAATTGCTAAAAATTATTCTTCGCGTTTGAAAAAATTGAATTCAATATTCAGTAATAGTTTTGATGAACATCATTCAATTAGTTCTCCTGGTTTTACTTAGTGAAAGTTACGTAAGTTACACCCATCACCTAGTTATTATTTTGAAATTATTCTCATTTGTTTCAGAATCAGAGACATTCACCAGTTATCCTAGGACTGCTTCTTATGGTTCTTCCATTTCTTCCAGCAACCAATTTATTCGTTACTGTGGGATTTGTGGTTGCTGAAAGAGTTTTGTATATTCCTAGGTAAGAATAAATTGACAAATAGTACTAGAATAAAACTGCGCCGGTTATATCCAGAATATATCGACTTCCTCCAATTAACTTTGATTCATTCATTATTTTCAAATACGTATTCAGGAGAGATTTTGAAGTGTTCATTGAAAATTATGAAGTAGTATGGAATACTATGAAACTTGTTTATGCAAAGTTTTTGGTGGATAGATAAACATTACTGAATTCCATTAGTTTGGACTTATATTGTCTAATATGACATAATATGATTTGAAATCTCTGAAAGAACAATCAAAAATGAGAATTGAAATATAGATCCTGAGAATAACAATTATATTGAGCAAAAAATAACCCTAAAAAAATATAATAAAATGAAAATCAGGCGAAATTCAAAAATTGAATACTTGCAATGAAATAAAAAATTAAATGATTTCAAGCCGAGTTACTTCACGACGTTTTGATTGTGGATACTATAACAATCGAAACCTGGTGAAGTAACTTGGCTTGAAATCTTTTTTTTTAATTCAATTTCAATTGTTCAATTCTCATTTTTCAGCACATTTTCCATTCATTCATTCATTCATAAAAAAAATTAAATATGTATGATTTCTTGGATTTGACAAATATGACATTTGTCATACCGTCACATAAATGTCATTTTTCAATGGGCATGATGACTTGATGATTTTTGACTATAAAGAGAGAGTTGATTGATAAAATTTTCATTATTATATTTATGATTTTACTAATAAAAATTAATTTTAATTCCCTTTTTGAAAAGACAAAACATTTTTTGAAGAATCATTCAGAATTGATACTTGAAAGATCTGATAAAGGCAACGTGACAGCGATTATGAAAAACTGATTATATTGACAAATCTCTTGAGATTATGAATGATAGTGATTCTTATGTTGAACCTAATAGGTATCCTGTTTCAACAATACAACAAAAGGCAAAAAAAAATCATTACAGATTTAAAAAAATCTAAAATGATATCAGAAGATGAAGCATAAATGTAGGTATATGATTCATAATTCTATATCACCCAAATATTATGGACTTCATAAAGTACATAAACCTGATATGAAATTGAGACCCATTATTTCTTCCATTGATGCTTCAAATAGCAAAATTGCCCAAACGGTCACTAAAATTCTCACTGATGCCTATAATTATGAGAATGAATTCTATGTTGAAGATTCTTTAGATTTTTCCAATTTTATAAATGAAAAATCATTACCTCTAGGTTATATTCTGATCAGCTTCGATGTGATTTCACTTTTTAGCAATATATCTATGCATCTAGTGGAGAAAAGTATTATTGAAAGATGGAATGATAGAAATAAAAAATGTTCAATAACCCGAAAAATATTTATTGAAATAATTGAGTTTACCTACAACTCAAGTTATTTCTCTTTCGAAGGTGAATACTATAAACAAATTCTTGGTACACCAAGGGGAGCTACTAATTCTCAATACATAATGGACGATCTTTTTGTAAATATACTTCCTGAACTGAGTTTTGAAATTACTTTTTTAAAGAAATACGTTGACGATGTCATTTGTGCAATATCTTTTGACAAATCTCATGAAATTCTTGATTTTGTCAATAGATATGATGAAAAATTGCAATTCGCTATCGAAATAGAAAATAATCAGACCCGTATTTTTCTTGGTACAAGAGTTATCCATAAAATTGATAATCCCTTGATTACTGATTGATATGTGAAACCTACTGATTCAGGATTATATCAATTACTATTCTTTTCATAAAATATCAGTTAAAATCAATTTAACACTATATTTGAAAAAAAGAATAGAAAAATTAGTACAGCCTTCCCTCAAGCAGAAATATTTTTGCATGAGGGAAGGCTGTACTACATACAGAAAAAAATATTTCCAAACGCCTTTTTCTTGAAATGGTTGAAATTAATAAGTCTTCTGATTGTATGAATGAGAAAACTGACATTGATAATCTTAGCAATTCATACAGTTTATACAAGAAAGTATATATACATATATATATATATATATATATATATATATATATATATATATATATATATATATATATATATATATATATATATATATATATATATATATATCGTCAGTTCCGGGCAGGCGGTCCTCGATTGAAGACAAAATGAGAAAAACCAAGAAAGTACTTGATAAAAATAGCTGCGTAAACGTAAGCGAAACATAAGTGAAACTAACTATTGGTGTGACACCCAAATCAACTTGCCAAGTTTTTTATGTCAGTGTTGGTGGTTTGACCAATCAACCGACAACTGCTGTAGCAGATATTTGGAAAGCTAACCTGAAATGACATCGGATAACGAATCCATATGTTTCTTGTTGTTATATATATATATATATATATATATATATATATATATATATATATATATATATATATACAAAATGACAAAAACCAAGAAAGTACTTGATAAAAATAGCTGCGTAAACGTAAGCGAAACATAAGTGAAACTAACTATTGGTGTGACACCCAAATCAACTTGCCAAGTTTTTTATGTCAGTGTTGGTGGTTTGACCAATGCACCGACAACTGCTGTAGCAGATATTTGGAAAGCTAACCTGAAATGACATCGGATAACGAATCCATATGTTTCTTGTTGTTATATATATATATATATATATATATATATATATATATTAATATCATCTTCAGGGAAAAGGTACAAAATTTGTATGATGGTAATACAATATGAAAAATTTATTATTATGGAAGGTCACAACCTACTGTTAGTGAGGTTGGCCGTGTCGAAAAGAATATTATATTTAAATAAATGAAACATGTTAATACAAATAAACAAGTCATTATTTGAAAGAGGTTGACTCCTTACAGGATACAAAGAAAAATATTACATTAAAATTTTCTAAAAATCGTTAATTGTTTCAAAATTGTGGATTACCGGTAAAAGCCATGAGGTTGTAGAACAAAGAGAGAGACACAAAACAATTGACAATGTCAGCTATCGTGTAATTCTGTTTGAAAAGGTGTGTTAGTTTGTAGATGATAAACCATGAAACAAAAGAGACTATTCTGGTGCAAGTGTGATCAGAGACAACTGCTGTTCTATTGGGAAAACCCAAAAATCAAATAAGTTAATTAATTGAACAACATCCTCATTAGTCTTGAGAAAAAAAAACAAGTTGGGAGGTGTTGTTGAGAATGAAAGTAAAACCTTGCCCTACTGCCCTGAAGAAGCTTCCCAGTAGTTTTGATTTTTTTTTTGACTGAGAGAATCCGTATATATAAATATATATATATATATATATATATATATATATATATATATATATATATATGTATATATATTTATATTTATATATGGTACCTATACCCGGAAATATCCAGAAAAACAGAAATTTCAGAGAAGGTTTTTTTTCTGGCTCTACTTTTCGAAGTATTCGAAAATAAATTGCACTTTCAAATTGCAACTTTTTTTCTGCTACATAATTGTGTTTTCAAATTTGATATTCGACGTTTCGCCTTCCGGCCACCATCATGAACTTTATTTTTCTCAAGAGCGCTACATTGAATTCTTTCTGTTTTGAATAGAACCAGATTTTACCTTTCCAATGATGTATCATACGCTATCAGTTTTCCTCGAAAAATTGGAGATATTGAAAAAAAATAATTCTCATCATAATAGGCTTTGACTTTGATGTAATTGAATTTCATTTTCAATTTCACATAGAATTTTTGCCGACAAATGGTTTTCACGAATGGAGAAAAAAGAGATATGATACAAATTTATTACAAGTACGATAGAAAGACGACAACCACATCGAACTATGTTCAAATTATTGGATCAAAATTCCACCAAGTTTGGTTCGTTTGAATAGCCAATGAAACAATACGGAGATTTAGAAACATTTCCGATGGAAATATAGTAGTCTATACATACAATTTCTGAAATCCCATAGTATGGACTATCCTGAAATGTAGATAGTTCTATATATAGAGTATGCAATTTGGAAAAACGAAAGAGAAAGTGATTCTGATTTTTATTAACGCCTGTATAGAAAAAACGCCGTTCTGTAAACTCATGGAGACAAATGAAAATACGCTATCCCCAAAGATATTTGGTGAACAAATATCCACATTCTATTCAATTGAGTAGGAGGTATTTGGTATTGAATGAGCCCTCTTTTTTAAATAAATTTCACTATATTTTCTGAAGCACTCGGTATCAACCCAAACAAACATATAATTTCGAGAAGCACTTTGCCCAAGAAATTCAATCTAGTCAAGATATCTGGAGTATCCATTTACCTGTATATCAGTAATTATTATTTAAATATAGCGTTCATCAATATCTACAACTTTTTCCCGAAACATTTTTTGTATCTCTAATAGGAAAGCATCATACACCCACCTATCGTTTATATACTGTGTATATTTTTTTCAACTTTCCATTCAATGCATCAGTCATCAGAATTTTGACTCCAAGCGGCTAATGATTCTAGAAATCGATGCGACCCCATAAAAATACAAGAAATTTTCGAAATGGTTTAACTGTATTTTCAGCCACCCTCGTAAAGACACAACGGGTCCGTTGTATGACGACAAAAAATAAACTGAATACAATATATATTGATTCAACTCTCAAAATTTGGAATATGTGGAGTACTACAAGTATTTCGGTCCATTCATATCACGAAAAACCCAGGAAAATATTCGTTTTGCAGCTTTTTATAACAAATGTTCAAGTTGGCTGAGCAATTATCAGACTTGAGTTAGATAAGTTGGAAGTTGAATTGAAAATTTCAAAATTCATACTGAAAAGAATATTATAATACCATTTAGTCTGGGAACCGATGTCGGTAATGAATTATTCAGTAATATAGTATGTCCTCAATAATGGTGTATAGGGCTTTTGCTTCTTCTTCAAAGCGTCCTTTACGAATAGTAGAAATATTTTCTCTACTACCATCAGTGATGTTTTTCCCAAGAACCCATAACCAATTTCAAAAACTTCTATTCAACTTGAATTGTTGATTTGTGTGAGTCAAATCTTGAAAATGCTCGAGTTCGATTGGAAAAATACAATAAGCAAAATGATATTTTGAATCCATCCTAGCATTTTAGCTTGCTCAAAGTATGAAATAATTTATTCTAGTTGCATACAATCATCAATTGTAACTGAATATCACACTGAATATTATTATTATGTGTTTAATATATCATTTTTTTACTTGTATTTTTTTTTGTTTCATATTTATTTAGCTTCAACCAGAGAGGGTTATTAGCTGAATGTCAATTACAAATCTGTATCATTATTACAATATTATAATGTCATTTGAATTTTATTCATTACATTTATGTCACTAAGGAAATTTAATAGTTGACTATTGTCCAATTTATCACTTAATATAGTTTTCAAGTCATCTCCTAGATTATGGCAACGTCTCTCATTTGCGTAAAGTGGGCACTCGGTTAAAATATGTTCTACAGTCATTTCAGTACCACATATATAACACATTGGAACTTGTTCTCCTGAGAGTAGATAACTGTGCGTGAGAAATGTGTGTCCAACACGTAAGCGAGATAATATAGTTTGTGTGCGCCGTTTCTTAGGTGTTATTTTCCATGGTAAAACGAATGGTTTGACTCTGAAAAGTTTGGAGTTGGATGTATCCCATTTTTGTTGCCAGTGAAATGTGAGGTTCTTTTTCAGTGCTGGTTTGATGTCCTGGTAAATACTTTTGGTTATTTGATATGTAGATCCAACACCGCTTGCTGCTTCTCTTGCTAATCTGTCTGCTTTCTCGTTGCCTTCTATTCCGATATGAGATGGGCATCAGAGGAACTGAACATTAGAGTTTTTCTTCTGAGAAATTTGTAATTCGGACTTTATTTGAATTAGGGATGGGTGAGTTGGGTATAATTGTGAAAGTGACTGAATAGCGCTTAAAGAGTCTGAGACGATTATCCAATTTGATGTTGGTTTTGTGTTCAAGTGACGTAAGGCTTCGCAAATTGCTATGAGCTCGGCAGTAAATATGGTGATAAAGGGTGGTAGTTGGAATTTAGCGAAAGACTCAATGGTTGTATATGCATCACCTACGCCACTTTCAGAATGGGAAGCGTCAGTGTATATGCACTGAAAATTTTCAAATTTTTTGATTGTTTCTAAAAAAAGTTTTTTCAATAATAATGGATGATTTTCGGATTTCTTCAGATGGCTCAAATCCAGGATAGTAGATGGGATGTGTATTGTCCATGGAGGAGGGGTAATAATTTCGGTAGGATTAATTGTTTCAGGTAGGGTTAAATTCAGTTCTCCAAAGATTCTGTTCACTTGTTCGTAGAAAGAAAGACTTATCCGCTTTCTGTGATTGAATGATGTGCTGATATTTTACTGACATATGACAATGTTAAATATTTCCGACGATCAGCCAGTGACGGTTCTCCGGATTCGCAATTCAGGCTATCGATTGGGCTAGTACATAATGCTCCAAGAGCGATTCGTAAAGCTGCGTTGTGAATTATGTCGAGTTGTTTCAGTGTGCTCTTTTGAGCTGAATTATATACTATGCTACCATAGTCCAGTTTGGAATGAATTAATGTTCTGTACATTGTCATGAGTGTTGGGAAGTCTGCTCCCCATGATGTGTGAGATACAGATTTCATTGAGTCCTGTTTGACAAGTTAATCGAAGTGACTGAATATGTGGGTTCCATACTTGTATTTGATTTGTAGTTTCGCTATAGCGTGTAGCATTAATTGCTAACAGAATATTTTTTCCTTTCTTGGGAGCCCTCTGACTTGTCAATTTCTTACAAGACTCCGGAGTGAAATGCAATAAGCCCATGAGGCTTATTTTTGACATCCATAACAACAATCTTGTGTCCTGAACCAGTTTGTTCAGGTCCCTTGATATATGTATGAAAGTGATTGACAATGTTTCATGATGAATTTCACTAGTTCGGAATTCCATTGACTACTATATAAAATGATTTGACATCCCTGAAACAAATAAAAAAAAAGAGAAGAATTGAAAATGAATAGCTGAAAATAACAATTATATTAACCAAAATGAACCTGAAATGAAATGATAGTGAAATAAAATACAAGTAAAAAATAGAACAATTGATTAAAATAAAAATAAAGAAATGAAAAAAGAAAATAAAAAATGAAGTGGTTCATAAATACTGCAAGTGAAATATTGAGGTTATAATAGGATGAAACTGGTTTTCGTTATGAAAATTAGATGTGGATGAGAAAGCAGCCTGAAGAGCATGGTATTTTCTGTTTATTGACAGCTAATATAGTTTTGATTCATTCACTACACAAAACATAATATATTAGATAATTTCAACTGGCGTTAAACTTCTCATTGCCAATTAAGTTATAGTTGGCTAAATGATCGTGGTCATTGGTGAATTTTTTGTGAAAATATTCATTCATATTCAGAATGTGAATATGAAATTGGAAAATATGTTGATATTAGATTTATAAAATAAATGTTATACTCATATGACAATGATAAAATGTATCTGGATGCATATGCCCTTCATTTTTCAGTAGACGCAAAAATGTGGGATGCATTTTCAGAAATTCGACTTGAAAGAGACTATTAAAAATTCAGTTCACCACCAATCAATTATCAGTTTATCTTCGATATACGATACACAATAAACTCCCAATCTTGATTTGTATGTATTGTTATTACTTACTGTAACAATTTTTTAAAAAAATATTTTTTTTTAGCCTCGGTTTCATACTCCTGGTTGTGTATGGAGTACAACTACTCTGGCATAGAGTCCACAATCATCGGCAAACACTGACTTGTTTGATAATGTTATTGTTAGCAGCGGGATGCATGAAGACTATTATTCGAAATAGAGAATGGCGATCTCGAGAGTCACTTTTAAGGTAGGTATATAAAAAATCAATTTTCAGTAAAAAGGTGAAGTGAATTACTAAAATGAAAACTTTTCAAATAGATATGTAGATCATATACAGAAATTTCTTTCACATACCAACTGAAAGAATACATTTTATTGAGAAAACTACTTTAATATAAACATTGAATTACATGAAAATAACTGATTTCTATTCACTTAGTACTACACACATTCGTTATGCAAAGAAACAGATATTATTTATATGAACGTTACATAACATAATATATAGAAGAAACACAATCGTATTCAATGGTGTACTTCTGAGGTTCGAGACAAGACACTGGTTGTATGACCTTCTCAGAAACGATTTGGATAAAATCACAAGACGAAACACTCATTTCATATGAACGTGTAATTCATCACAAGAAAATAACGTGTCCTATTCAGTTCGTATTTCATACATTCACCATGGCTTGGATTGAATAATTTAATCGGAAGAATCTATATATGTTCTGTCATCGTGACTATATCCTTATCGGTAACAATTACAAAGTCGTAATTCCATGAAAGAAACGGGTGCTTAGCCTTATACATTTATCTGAACAGTGCTTATGTTTTTTGTTTAACACAAAGTACGTCATTTGAGATGATAGCGTTCCATGTAATGGAATTTCATATAAATACATTCTCATTGTGTATCGCTCATATTAATGATATCTGTTTCATTTCCATGAATATTGAATATTACTGGAGTTTTTTCTCAACACCAAATCGTTATTTTTAACTCCTCGACACGTGTTTCGATCACCAAGTGATCATCTTCAAGTGGAAGATAATCTTCCTCTTGAAGATGGCTTCTTCACTGAATCGTGGAACGTACAGGGTGTCCCATATAAAACTCCGCGGGCAAATATCTGAAAAATGAACAAGAATATCCATATTTCCTGGAAGCAGATAATTTTGATTACAAAGGGTCCTCTTTTTTACGCACTAGGCGTCATCCGTTAAGGCTTCGCGATGCCGACGCCAATTTTTTTAAATGGTAACCCAGTATTTTCAATTGGTTTTTATATTTTGCACTAAATGCTGAATTCAACAATATAGCACACTTGTAGTTTTCCTTGAATACTGATGAAAAAAGGCAATTTTATGGCGTATATAAAGAGGGCCATGAATAAGTCAAAATAAATGCAATAATGTATTTATCGATCTGTCAGAAGACCTGTCAGATTTGACGAAAGTGTATTCAGTTTTGTGTTGGTTTTTCATAAAATTGAAAAATGGTTCAATTTTCAAATGCAGAAAAGTTGGATATGATATGTATTTATGGCGAAGCAAGAAAGAATTCAAAAAAAGCAGTGAGAATAAACGCTAATCGGTATCCTGGCTTAGTAGCGGTATCGCTGGCTTAGCCAAATCTGTCCCGGGTAACTCATCCACTTGATTCCAGTTTAGCCACCTTAGGGGATCGTTGACTTTATATGGGGCCAGTCTTTCGACGTGGACTACCAGTGGTTTGCTGCTTGTGTTAACTGGATACGATAGACCAAGTCATTAATCTTCTTGGTTACCACATACTTTCCATTTTCTCTGTAATTTCGGACATACTTTTTCCGGTGTGAATATTTCAACCCTGCGGTTGGAATAACTACACCGGATATCCTTGTTTATACTTCACATTCGTCGACTACTCGTCTAATTGAGCCTTCATCCGGTCGCTGGCAATTTGCAGACGCTGTATCGCTAATTCAAGGATTTTGTCTAGTCGCTCCCTGGTTTCTTCGACGAATTTCGTGTGCGTTCTCCAAGTGTCACCATTTGGTGGCAACCCAAACAGTAGGTCTGACGGCCTATTAGCCGTCCAGTTAGCCGACCAGTTATTAGCATGGATAGGGAAATCCTGTCGCCACATGGACTGCGCTCCTGTATGCCAGGAGGAATATCGGTTCCAGCTTGTCGCAATCTTTATGGTTTTCCGAAACAAACATCGACAGGTACTGGTTGATCGTTTTGTTATGCCGTTCTACCATTCCGTCTGACTGTGGGTGAAGTGGGGTCGTTCGGTTCTTCTTGGTTCCTAATACTTGCATCAATCCCTGCCACAGTTCTGACTCAAAATTTCGTCACAGATCGGAATATAGATCCAAAGTTACTCAATGTCTGGCAACCACGTTGTTGAAAAATGACTCTGCTACTGTACTAACCTTTTGGTTTAGAATAGGGACAATCTCAGGCCATTTGAAGAAATAGTCCATCGCCACCATTAGGTATTTGTTGCCGCTCTCGGTCACAGGAAAAGGTCCAAGTATATTCACTGCGACTCTCTCAAAGGGGGTTCTTGACAAATATTGTTCCATTTTCTTCGACTTATTGTTGTGGGTCCCTTTCTCGAAGCATAAAGGTCACAATCGTTTGCACCATTCTTCCACGTCACGACGACAACTGGCCCCGTAGTATATCTCTCGAATTCGCGCCAGAGTCCTCCGGATACCCAAGTGTCCTTCTGCTCGGTTACTATGGAGTTGTTCCAGAACATCTTTGATGAATGATTTTGGTAAGACCAGTTGGTGCGCCACCGTTGTCTCCTATGGGTTTTTCCACTTGCGATACAATAGGCCATCGCGTAGACACAGTGAGTCCCACTGAGCCCAGTAAGCTTTAACAACTGCACCATAATTGGAGTCTTGCTGCCAATTAGGTCGAACTCCGAACCAACTTCAGATCATTGTTCTTTTGGCTCTTTCTCATCTCTTCTGTGGTCCATTGATCTGTTTATTCTGTATCCAATCTGATGGTTGTGCCACGTATGTGCTCCGTGCACTGCAAATCCTCTCGAACTATATCCTCTTTATTTTCTAGATGTTGACAGTGCTTGCAATGCTGTTTCATACATGGTCTTCTGGATAACGTATCCGCGTTGCTATGCATTCGCCCGCTTCGGTTTACTACTTGGAAGTCGTACTGCTGAAGTCTCTCTAGCCATCCTGCAACTTAATTCTCTGGCTGTTTGAAGTTCATGATCCATTGGAGCGAGCTCTTGTCAGTTCTTACAGTAAACTGACGTTTAACCAGACGTTTACTTCAGAAAGGAGCTAGAAGCTCCTAGCTTATGACCTTTTCTTCGCCATCTTGCTTCTGACATAGTACAGATCTAATTCCGAAACGGGATGCGTCGCAGTCAAGAATGAAGTTCCCTATTTCTCTTGGTTATATCAGAATGGGTGCTGTTGTTAGCCTTCTTTTCAGGTCTTTGAATGACTGACTGCTGACATTCAAGGCTCAAATCGAACTGAGTGTTGTTTTCAGTCAACCGGCAATCCGTCCAAAGTCTTTTACAAATTTTTTGTAGTACGTACATAATCCATGAAAGTTTTGGACTTCGTGTTTATCTTTTGGTGTAGGCCAACTCTTCACAATACCAATCTTAACTGGGTCGGTCTTTAATATTCTCCCCCGAGATTACATGGCCAAGCGAGATTACATGGCCAAGGAAATTTACTTGCTTTTGGAATATCGAGCACTTCTTCGGGTTCAACTTCAGCCTAGCATTTCTTATTCTTGTAAAAACCTCTCCAAGGTTCTTGATGTGGTTGGTCGAAAGTTTTCCACGTTACGATAACGTTATCCAGATAAAGGCAGGTTTTTCAAGTGAGACCCCTTATGACCAGATCCATCAATCTTTCAAAAGTGGCTGGAGCATTACACAATTCGAATGAAAGGAATTTGAAGTGGTACAAATTATTTCCAGCAGAAAATGCGGTTTTTTCTTTGTCTCCAGGATGGACTTTGACTTGCCGGTAACCGCTCTTCAAGTCCAGCGTAGAAAACCACTTTGAACCAGCAAGCGTACCCAGGGTGAGTAGTAGATTACAGCCGTTTCTGGGCCTTCCCCCACCACTATGACGTACTGATTGCTTTTTTTTTGGTAAAATCAAGGCGATGTGATCTTGAAGTGTTTGGTGCATGGATCATTCAGAGTTTTTTTCGTATGAGATTTTGTGTGTGTGACATAATAACATAATTACATTTGGTTGGTTTGTGTGTGTGAGAATGCACGGTACAGGGTCTATCATGTGCGTGTCTGTGTACAATCAAACGTCTGCATACTTCAAAGATCCTCTAAGTAATGAATGTTCCATCGGTGTGAGCCCACTAAGATGATGGTGTGACGTCACAGCAGCAACCGTTCAACGGTAGGAGAACGAGATGTTCACTCCACGGCGTGTGGGTGAGTAATGCGTATTCATCGGTGTGTCCTTACCTCTCTTGATGCGGCGATGGCTATGACGTAACGCATCGCTCTACCTTCGCTATCGACTTCTGTTAACGCGTCCAGCTGAGAGGTGCGCTTGGCTGTGACGTCAGACATCTCTAGTGGGTAACAACTAGCAATGTGTACCTTTTGAAATGTAGCACGGATTTATGGTGGAGGTGACTCGCGCTGTTTAACATAAAAAAATGCCTACAGCAGTTAGCAATTGGTAGTTATTCAGTTCGTAATAGAAGGAAGACGGTGAGTGTATTTTTCTGTTGGGAATTGTTTATATTTTTATACATATTTTCATCATGTCCGTTTCAGAAGTAGACTTACATAAAATCAATGATTTGATTGTACAGGAGGTTGAAATACTAGAGCAGAAGGCCTTATAATCATTGCTATATAATTGATGAAGTGTATATAATTAAGAATATGTCAACTCATTCTACAAGGTTAGATAAATCAATTTCATTAACCTTGGAAGATGTAAGCAATGATAAATTATTTGGAACATGACTACCAAAACCGTTGCAATTCAGTGATGATGATATAACTATAACAACTCATCGGGTGGTAAATATACGATGGTGTATTCAGGTCAGAGCCCACAAAGTTTTGCTGGCATGAAAACGCGATCTCTAGTCAAATTCAATATGATCGAATAATAATAGTCATTATTCATAGTGAATTTTTTTTGTTTTATTATTATTCATATATTAGATGATTTAGATGATGATTATATGGAAATATAAACATTACTAACTCAATATAACTGGGGTTTCTTCCCTACACCGAATCGTTATTCTCAACACCTCGACACATGTGTCGATCACCAAGTGATCATCTTCAAAGAGGAAGATTAAAACTGTTTTAATCTTCCTCTTTGAAGATGATCACTGGGTGATCGAAACACGTGTCGAGGTGTTAGAAATAACGATTTGATTTTGGGAAAAAAACTCCAGTAATATACATTACTACACCAAAGGTTGCGAACAGTGCATCATAATTACTAATTCAGTTGAATACACTCACTTTATAACTACAAATGAAATAGGAATGTGAGTATTATATCATGGAAACAAGTTGGAGGTTGCTTATTGTTTCCTATTCGATTTCAGTTCCACCATTCAAAGATGTGGATGCTGTATGCAAGTCAAGATTGGATCGATGTTGTAGATCTCAAATCAACGGTTCAACATTTGTCGACTAAATTGAAGGTATTGGGTGATGGAGCCGAACATGCAAGCATTTATGATATGGAGAACATATTGAAACATATTGAAAAACATATTGAATTGTGTCTTTGTGATGCTGAGAACTATAGGAGTGGTGCAGAAGTTTGTAACAAATTTTTGGATAATGAATTGGAATCGTGTCAACTTTGTGAGGTTATGATTGAACTGAACCTGAGAAGATTCCTGTATAGTTTCCAACCATACTTGCCAAAATGGATTATTCATCACTTTGAATTGAATGATGGAAATCGAGAAAAGATGAAGATGGGCGCGAAAATAATGATTATGAGAAAAAAGTTATTTTATATAATCAATATGTTCCTGTAAATCATAAATAATGTCAAATAAGACACTTCTTATTATTTTCATCTTTTATTCATTCAAATCCCATTATATAGAATTAAAAATGATTACATAACAATGAATATGACATAAATATGAAGAAGAATTAAGAAAAAATACAATACATATTATAAGTCAGTTACAAATTGAAAAAAAAGATTATAAAATAGTACATGATAGGGTGGAAAAATGAAATAGTATCAATAATTCAAAGAGTGTCAATATCTGCTGTGAACTGAACAATCCAATGCTTTGTATGTTAAAACTGTATCGTGCAAAATCAATGCATATACTTCAGTGTTGTCTGGAAACTTGGTCTTTCTGGTCTCAAACTCAATCTTGTTGATGATTTTGTTGCATTCGGTTGATGGGAACAATCGATTATGAATAGTGGATTCTCTCTAAATTTTCCAATATCCATCAGAGGTTTACCCATATCTTCATCATAATAACTTCGTTGGAAACTCTTAAAATTATGATAAGCAGGATCATCAAGATTTTTATCGGTATCAATATCATCAATAAATTGATCTTCTCTTATTCTATCCGGTATTTTCTCCTCTTCATTGCGTGTTTCATATGTTTCTTCTTTTCCCAAAAAACTCGATATTACCGTTGGAGTTACCTGTTTAGCAGTGGGTGATAAAAATGTTGATTGACTTTATGATTCTGATGTTTTTGTTGTCTCAATTTCTTCCAACTTTTCCAATGTCTCCGGTTCGATGGGTTTTGGTGCCGCCGTCTCACCTAATGTGGAAACCAATTGTTTCAAAGGTTGAGTAATGGGTTGATATGATTTTTCCAATCGAATTTGTGATTACACTGTGTTATTATTTATAATTTTATGCTTTTTTCTTAGTGCATGTCTGGATCGTACCAGTTGTTTTGCTAATCGAGGATCCATTTTTGATTATATTTCAAAATTTCATCTTTATACATAAATGTATGTATCGAACCCTTTTCTATACCTACCCGAAGATAAATCACAATCTTTATCAACAGCAAAAAAGTAAATTCAAAACACGAAGATGCCACATCTTCAAAATTTTGAAAGTTCACATCAATATTTGCATGATCATCATATTATGTTTCAAATTAGTGATGTCTTGTGGAAATATGATTAACAAATTAGCATTGTCGCGAATGAGTTGTTCCGGTATAGCAGAATATGTTTGACAAATATAAACAATCTGTATGTTAATGTCGTCCGAAACAAAAATAATCTTCAATGATATTTTGATCACAAGATGCTACATCATCAAATATGATCAGAAAGTTAGTTTCACTATTACTATATTCATAATATCCCATTACATCGAGTGGTTGAAGCAAAGCACGTAAATACTGATACTTGGGTTGATTCAATGATTTCGAGTATAGATTTAGTTGATACATGGAATATTCTATATAAAAATAAAAAAGAATTCACATACATTAGAGACAATTGTGCTACGCGTATAGACAGGGCATATATATCCAAAGAATACAAAGATTTACTTTATGAAGAAATTAAACCAGTCGCATTTTCAGATCATTCGGTGTATCTATTTTACCTTAAAATAAATAATAGGCCTGAAATTATAAATCATGGATGGGGCTATTGGAAATTGAAAAATTTTTTGGTCCAATGAAGAAATTATAAGCGATTTTAAACAAGGAATAATAAGATTAAAACAAAATTTCTGTTATAATAAAAAATTTATCAGATGGTGGTTTCA
This sequence comes from Leptinotarsa decemlineata, assembly GCF_025532065.1. Lineage (NCBI taxonomy): Eukaryota > Metazoa > Arthropoda > Insecta > Coleoptera > Chrysomelidae > Leptinotarsa > Leptinotarsa decemlineata. Next base: position 18,664,559 of record NW_027412606.1, read on the forward strand.
TGTATTCAAAAAGAAAGTAAAATCTTTTTTCAAAAATATTGAAATAACTAATGCAAGAGAGCATAAAAGTACTGTTGAATTTTATAACAGGGCATCAATTGAATTGAATGAAAAACTTCTCAAAGGCGAACAGGTTGGGAATGAAATACGTGAAATAAAAAATATCATGATAGAATTGAAACAAAAAGCTTTGGACAAAATATTCATGAACAAAAATAAAGACCAACTCAATGATCATTACTCCTTATATAACCTGATGAAGGAAAGGAAAAATAGCGCCTCAGTAATCTCAAAAATTAAAACTGAAAACCAAGGAATTTTAAAGACTTCTGAAGATATTTTACTTCATGCATCTGAACACTACAGACAAAAATTTCAATCTTTCGAGGTCAGGGAACAGGCTGTACGATCTATGCTATCTCATATTGTCAAGAAATTGTCGATTCTAGATAATACGCAATTATACAAGGAAATCGATAAAGATGAAGTGTGGAAATTCTTGAATTCAGCGTCAAAAAAGAAAACACCCGGTATCAATGGAATTCCCTATGAATTTTACATTTGTTTTTTCAATGATATAGGAGATGAATTAACAAAATTTCTCAATTTGATCTTCACTTGTGCAGTTTTGCCCCCTAGAGAATTTTCTGAGGCTATCATTACTCTCATTCCAAAGATGAAAAATCCATTGATGATCAATGATTGGAGGCCTATAGCTTTATTGAATACGGACTACAAATAACTGACGAAAATTCTAGCGAAAAGAATAAACAATGTGTTGCCAAAAATTTTAGGAGACGAGCAGAACTGTGGAACAGAAAAGTCCATTTTCAACAACCACCTTTTGATCAGGGATACTATTTTAGATTGGGAAACTGAACAAAAAACTGAAGGAGGTATTATGAGTATTGATTTTTCCCAGGCTTTTGATAGGGTTAATCATTCATATCTTTGGCAAACTATGCATATTATGGGATTCAGTAATAAAGTAATACAGGCATTGAAAAACATTTATAGCACTGCAAATTCCTCAATGATGATAAATGGCTTTCTGTCTAAAAGATTCGATATAAAGAGCTCAATAAGGCAGGGCTGTCCCCTGTCGATGATTTTATTCAGTATTTCAATGGAACCTTCTTTGAGACTATGTAATGTTTCCCTGCAGGGCATAAAAACTCCAAAAGGGATAAAGATAGCTTCGGCTTATGCAGACGATGTCACAATTTCTTTCACGAATCCATAGAATATCCACGTTCTGAACAACTTGATTGAAATATATTGTGAGGCATCTAATGCAAATGTTAACTATGAAAAATCTGTAATCTTACCTCTAGGAAACTTCAAACATAACTTTTCACAAATTTTTTCTGTTGAAGAAAATGTTAAAATTTCAGGAATGAGAGTATGTGCAGACTTCAATGAGATGATACGGAAAAATTGGGACTCAATTATTCACGATATGCACGTACTATTGGGAACCAATTACACACGGAATTCAGACTTGATAAAAAAATTCAATTTGTAAATATGTTTGTGCTCTCTAAAGCGTGGTATTTGGCACAAGTTTCACCAGTTTCTTAGTATCACATACAGAAAATAAAACTTCTAACAGGTAATTACATATGGAGTGGTCATTTATATAGAGTTAGCAGGGACCAACTTTTTCTACCTTATAAACGGGGAGGGCTGAATCTTATTGATTTTGAATTGAAAGCAAAAGCTCTATTTGTCAAAACCCTTCAAAATTCTTTGGCCATCTGTGAAAGGAAAATAACTTACATATATATATATATATATATATATATATATATATATATATATATATATATATATAAATATATATATATATTTATATATATATATAAATATATATATATATATATATAAATATATATATATATATATTTATATATATATATAAATATATATATATATATTTATATATATATATATATATATATATATATATATATATATATATATATATATAAATATATATATATATATATATATATATTTATATATATATATATATATATATATATATATATATATATATATATATATATATAAATATATATATATATATATATATATTATATATATATATATATATATATATATATATATATATATTTATATATATATATATATATATATATATATATATATATATATATATATATATATATATATATATATATATATATATATATATATAGATAAAGGAGTTTTTTAATCGGACATAGCACTCAAGGAAGTGGCAAACTATAGACACGTGTTTCGGGCTTTTGGCCCATCATCAGTATGGTGCAGCCAAGTGTAAGGATGGGCAACACTTGGTTACCAGAAGAAATAAATACAAATGCACGGAGCCACCAGCAGGAGCCAGCCGCACATTTTGATAGTTTTCTTGTAAACACAAGATCTATTAAGTGAAACCACAAATGTGCGGCTGGCTCCTGCTGGTGGCTCCGTGCATTTGTGTTTATTTCTTCTGGTAACCAAGTGTTGCCCATCCTTACACTTGGCTGCACCATACTGATGATGGGCCAAAAGCCCGAAACACGTGTCTATGGTTTGCCACTTCCTTGAGTGCTATGTCCGATTAAAAAACTCCTTTATCTATATCAAGACACTCGATAACCTTCGTATTTATATTATTTCCTGGACCCGGATGTCACGCAGGTAGCTATAGCTGTCTCCGTGGCGATTTTGATAGTTTTCTTGTAAACACAAGATCTATTAAGTGAAACCACAAATGTGCGGCTGGCTCCTGCTGGTGGCTCCGTACATTTGTATTTATTTCTTCTGGTAACCAAGTGTTGCCCATCCTTACACTTGGCTGCACCATACTGATGATGGGCCAAAAGCCCGAAACACGTGTCTATGGTTTGCCACTTCCTTGAGTGCTATGTCCGATTAAAAAACTCCTTTATCTATATCAAGACACTCGATAACCTTCGTATTTATATATATATATATATATATATATATATATATATATATATATATATATATAGTTGAAGGACAGTCTTTGCTGACTAGTTAAGAACAAAACTTGAGAATTTCTTTGGGTGAACAGCAGAACGGAAGTGTACTCTTATAACACAAGTTATTCCAATATTTCGATAAAATTTATTATCATCTTCAGGGAAAAGCTACAAATATTTTATGGTGATAATACAATATGAAAAAGTTTTTTTTTATTTTAATAATGATATAATTTTTTTTTTTAACAACTTACTGTTAGTGAGGTTGGCCGTGTCGAAAAGAATGTTATATCTAAACAATTGAAACATGTCAATACAATAAAATAGTCATCAAGTTAAAAGAGGTAGACACCTCACTGGATACAAAGAAGAATAATGAATTAAAACTTTTAATAAAAATCGTTATTTGTTTTAAAATTATGGGAATACCGGTAAACGCCATGTGCATTCAGAAACAAGAGAGAGAGGCACAAGACAGTTGACATTTTGACAATGACAGTTGTCATGTCATTATATTATAAAGGTGTGTTAGTTTGTAAATGATAACAATCTGGAACACAAAGGGAACTGATTATGGAACAAGTGTGATCAGAGACATCTGCTGTTCTGTAAGTAAATAAATGAGAGAAAATCCACAAAATCAAATATATTAATTAATTAACAAAATCCTCAGTGGTCTTGAGGAATGGAATGAAGAAAATATTTAATCAAAATAAAACCCTGCCTTAGGGAGGTTGGAAGTTTTGTTGAAACAATATCAAATATTATGAATTTATATTGGAGAAGAGAACCCAGAATTATTGTTCATTTGGAAATTATGTAAATTTTTATCAATGTCTAATAAGAAGGCATAGATTCCACTGAGATGATCAATGTCAGACCTTTTATTAAGGCAGTTATCTGATTGTAATATGAAAGACATTTCCAAAAACAATCTTTTAGATGTATTTCTTTCAGTTGATAAAATTTTGGTCAATAATAATATGGTCTGGTCAATAATAATAACCAGTTGGATGAAAATCCTTTAGTGTCTGACAATGTCACAATTGGGACTGATCCACCTCCAGTTCCTATATTATTCTCCTCTTTACCATACATAAGCGATATGACACCAAAGCTATGCAGAATTTTCAAAGATTTAAATGTAAAAATAGCCTTTAGAACCATTTTCACCATTAATAAACTATTTTCTAAACTTAAAGATAAAACTCCTATCAACCTTCAGTCTAATCTAATTTATTCCATTCCTTGTCTAAATTGTAGTAGTGAATATATTGGTCAAACGTCAAGATTACTAAAAGACAGAATCTCGTCACATAAGAGTGACAGTAGATTACATCCTGAGAGATGTGCTCTCAGCAATCATGTTTACAAAGAAGGTCATAACATGAACTTTAATTCAGCAAAAATTTCATCAACTGAAAGGAATACATCTAAAAGATTGTTTTTGGAAATGTCTTTCATATTACAATCAGATAACTGCCTTAATAAAAGGTCTGACATTGATCATCTCAATGGAATCTATGCCTTCTTATTAGACATTGATAAAAATTTACATAATTTCCAAATGAACAATAATTCTGGGTTCTCTTCTCCAATATAAATTCATAATATTTGATATTGTTTCAACAAAACTTCCAACCTCCCTAAGGCAGGGTTTTATTTTGATTAAATATTTTCTTCATTCCATTCCTCAAGACCACTGAGGATTTTGTTAATCAATTAATATATTTGATTTTGTGGATTTTCTCTCATTTATTTACTTACAGAACAGCAGATGTCTCTGATCACACTTGTTCCATAATCAGTTCCCTTTGTGTTCCAGATTGTTATCATTTACAAACTAACACACCTTTATAATATAATGACATGACAACTGTCATTGTCAAAATGTCAACTGTCTTGTGCCTCTCTCTCTTGTTTCTGAATGCACATGGCGTTTACCGGTATTCCCATAATTTTAAAACAAATAACGATTTTTATTGAAAGTTTTAATTCATTATTCTTCTTTGTATCCAGTGAGGTGTCTACCTCTTTTAACTTGATGACTATTTTATTGTATTGACATGTTTCAATTGTTTAGATATAACATTCTTTTCGACAGGGCCAACCTCACTAACAGTAAGTTGTTAAAAAAGAATATTTATATCATTATTAAAATAAATAAAAACTTTTTCATATTGTATTATCACCATAAAACATTTGTAGCTTTTCCCTGAAGATGATAATAAATTTTATCGAAATATTGGAATAACTTGTGTTATAAGAGTACACTTCCGTTCTGCTGTTCACCCAAAAAAATTCCCAAGTTTTGTATATATATATATATATATATATATATATATATATATATATATATATATATATATATATATATATATATACAGGGTCCTGCAACAGTGGCGCGGTGTTCCATATCTCTATATAGGAAGCAGATAGGAATCCAATTTTCTATAATATTACCTTATTGCTCGAGCTCGACAAAATAAAAATATTGGCGGTCACACAGGGTGTTCGATTTTTTCTGGGCGGATCCCAACTGTGTCTTTTTAAATGGCAACCTATATTTTTTATCGCTTTTTCGGTTTCTTCATAGAAAATAAAATGAACTTTATGTATATCTGCACTTCGAAAATATTGACGGTTTTCGAGATATCTAGCATGACAGGTTTTTTTTTCCAATATTCGTCACTCAGAATATTTGAAATTATAAAGTGGTGCCAAGTCCAGTTGAAATTTTTTTTTGGTCGAATATTCTACATTGGTAACTCTCTCAAACGATATATCTGAAATCGACCTGTGATATACAGGGTATGAAAAACCGCTTGCCAAATATTGTAAATGAAAATTTGCAAAATCTTCCTTATATTAAATAGAACACCCTGTATATTATTGATCCATAAGAAGCGCCAACGAAACCTCTACAAATTTCATCAAGTATTCCCTATGGCTAAGTTCAATAGTTTTTCTTAAATGAGCATTTCTTTCGAAAAATGGTCATTTTTTCAAAGCGAAATCCATTTGACGACTGATAAAAATATACGAAAGATATCTTGTTTCAATTTTGTACATTAGAAGGTGTCCAAACAAATATTTTTTAACGAAATAAATGTATGTACCTATCACTTTTTGCTAAATGGAAAATTATTTTTTCATTGGATGCAGAATTTCACTCATAAATCGTGCAATATCAAACCAAACAAGTTAAAAGAAAGAAACATTATAAATAACTATTTTTTTCATGTTATTATATTCATTCAGAGCTTGAGTTCTAGATATTCAAATTTGTCAACTGGCAAATTACAAAACTACAAAAGGGAGAGTTTAATTAAGGTTGATAATGAAACTTTTATAAAATATGTTCAACATGTCTTCCATTTTCTTGAATGCAGAGCTGAAGTCTATGTTTGAAAGACTGTTCTACCCTGCGCAAGACAGCTGGTGTAATGCTGCGAAAAGCATTCGTTATTCTAAGTCGCATATTTTCGGGAGAAGTTGGTGGCTCAACGTAAACCATATTTTTTATGTATCCCCATAAGAAAAAATCTAGTTTCGTCAAATCTGGTGATCTAGCGGGCCACCGTACAGGCCCATTCCGTCCTATCCATTTATTGGGAAATACTTCATTTAGATGATCTCTCACTTCTGCCGAATAGTGAGCAGGTGCACCATCATGTTGTAACCACATTCTATTGCGGAGGTCAAGAGGAATATCATCTAACAAACCTGGTAAATCATTTCGTAAGAAATTGAGATACATTGCACCATTCATATGTCCCTCAAAAAAGTATGGACCAATTACATATTCTCCAATGATGCCTCCCCAGACATTTATCGACCACCTATGTTGATAATCCACCTGTCTCAATAAGTGAGGATTTTCTGTCGCATAATAATGGTAATTATGTCGATTTACAAATCCATTTTTATGGAATGTCGATTCATCCGACCATAAAATATTATTGAAAAAATATTCGTTTCGACGAATTTTGTTCATGGCCCAATTGCAAAATCTCACTCTTTTCTCGAAATCAGCATACAGTAGTTCTTGATGTAACTGAACGTGGTATGGATGCAAGCGATGTTTCTTCAATACTCGTTGCACTGATCTCTCACTTATATCCACTATTTCCCCAATTTGTCGTTGACTCCTACTAGGATCTTCTTCAACAGCAAGAAGAACTTGCAATTCATTATCTTCATTAGTAGCCGGCTTGATGCGCTCATGTTTGGAATAATTAATAGATCCAGTTTCAACGAATCGTCCCAAGACCTTTCGGAAAGATCTTTCATCTGGATGCCTTCTATCTGGATACCGTTGAGAATAAATTCTACTTGCCAATAAACAATTCCTGTCTGATTCACCTAATATGAAAATCATATCAATCAAATCACTTTTTGATAACAACATTCTGATGAAATTATACCGACAGTTCAACTTCACGATTGACTAAAAATTTCAATATTCATTTGCAGCCAAATATTTTGTTCTGTCATTCGCCAGACTACTTGATTTCCAATAAATATTTCATTCGCTGAAAGGTTGTTTTAGACCGAAAGAATATGGCACAAATTCCGAGATTTTTGAAATTATTGTAACTATTCAAGAACGTCCATTTTGTGGTGTAATTCGCAACTTGTTTATCTAGCAACAGGTAATTTTAGGAATGGGCGTTATTTTAAGGAAAGGGTATTTTTTGTATATTCTTATCAGTCGTCAAATGGATTTCGCTTTGAAAAAATGACCATTTTTCGAAAGAAATGCTCATTTAAGAAAAACTATTGAACTTAGCCATAGGGAATACTTGATGAAATTTGTAGAGGTTTCGTTGGCGCTTCTTATGGATCAATAATATACAGGGTGTTCCATTTAATATAAGGAAGATTTTGCAAATTTTCATTTACAATATTTGGCAAGCGGTTTTTCATACCCTGTATATCACAGGTCGATTTCAGATATATCGTTTGAGAGAGTTACCAATGTAGAATATTCGACAAAAAAAAAATTTCAACTGGACTTGGCACCACTTTATAATTTCAAATATTCTGAGTGACGAATATTGGAAAAAAAAACCTGTCATGCTAGATATCTCGAAAACCGTCAATATTTTCGAAGTGCAGATATACATAAAGTTTATTTTATTTTCTATGAAGAAACCGAAAAAGCGATAAAAAATATAGGTTGCCATTCAAAAAGACACAGTTGGGATCCGCCCAGAAAAAATCGAACACCCTGTGTGACCGCCAATATTTTTATTTTGTCGAGCTCGAGCAATAAGGTAATATTATAGAAAATTAGATCCCTATCTGCTTCCTATATAGAGATATGGAACACCGCGCCACTGTTGCAGGACCCTGTATATATATATATATATATATATATATATATATATATATATATATATATATATATATATATATACAATATACACATACACATATATACACGGATACAGAAGATACACAAAGTTCATTTTAAATTACGAGTATTAGTAATTATTTGTTAACAATGTAAGACTAATTTGAGTTTTGATTTGAATTTCATTTTTGTTGAGTAACATGTTGAATAAACTAAATTGCTTCTGAATTTATGATATAAGTTCAGGAATGAAATAGAATTTGCAAATGAGAATAGTGTAATAAGAGCTTATTTTTTTTGTTTTTCTAGTAGCTGTTTGATGCTCTGGTTGGAATTTTTTTGTTGGTGATTCTCCAGAATCGTATGATTAGTAGGCACTTTTCTGGTGTTAACAATATTTTCATTGGCATTGAAAAACCATCTGGCTTTTTTGTACAACGCTATTCAATTTGGCCTAGTTTCCACGCTGAAAAATTACATATCAATAAACAAAAATTAAAGTAAACTAATGGAAAATGAAGGATGGTTTCTAAAAGATAATGTTGAACTTTTAATCGATGACAAAGGAAATTTCAATGTATGCATACCATTAAAATTTTGGTCGGGATTTTTCGAAGATTATAGAAGAATTATAATGAATATGAGACAAGAATTAGTTCTTATTCAAGAAAAAGTTGACATTGCTGCTGTTATTGCAACAGATAATACAGAAAAACCAAAAATTCAAATCACCAAACTGTATTGGAACATACCGCATATAACACCAAGTTCGAATGAAATAGTTCGTAATGGTACAGAATTACCAATTGAATTTCGAAGTTGGGAATTGATAGAATATCCTACTCTGAATGATTCAACTCGTCACTTGGTCTGTAAAAACTTCAACTCAATTAGAAAGCCCTCGACACATTTATTGCTTTTCAAGATGCTCGAAAAGATTAGATTCTGAAAGATATGAGTAAATTTAATCATTCTAACTTGACAAATGTACGAGTATTTTCGAATAGTGAAAGATTTTCCTACCAAGATTCAAATTTGAATTTCGATTCAAATCGATTTGCATCACTATATGAAATGTTTGCTAATTTTCAAGAAAGCTATCATCCAAACAAATCAGCCTATATTTAACCCGAAGGAATTCATAGACAAACCTTCAATCATTTATATTGACTGTTTTCATCAAAAAGAAATCATTCAGAGTGGATCTGTAGTTTCACGAATAGAATTTGAAACATCAAAATCTACAGGAAATAATGTGTCTGCATATTCGAGGTAGAAATTTGAAACTCTCAGGACTGACGGAATTGCTCAAAATGCACCTACCACCTGAATGGTGTTGGTCGAAGCGATATACACTGTCTGCCACTCGCGATGGAACACCCCATTTTTAGGTAAAACATATTACGGCACAAAATAGTTCGTTTCCAATACCTGAACCCCTTCATTCTATCTCGAGAGTACTCTAAGGTATGAAAGATACAGATGCTGTGAGCCTATCTGAGGAAAATGTCACAGCATCACATGCTCAGATTATTGAGATAGTGTGAAGCAGTGTATGAAAAATTATCGATAGCGGTCTATTATAACTGAAAAAGATCATTCATTAAACTAATTCTGGTTGCTGAACATCCAAATTCTATCAATCTGAAGTGGGAGCTCTCGATTGATGAGCAAAAACTGCAAAAAATGGAAAAAATCTATATTCAAAGGTTCACATCTCGAAAACTGTACAATTCTGAGCTTTGGCTGTGGACACTTTCAATCAGCACATCAAGAACTACAACATATCAAAATTTTAGCAAAATTCATGGCAAGCCATTTCTCATAAGAAATGTGTGGGGTCCTTCATCAAAATAATGAGAAATCATTTTACTATCCGAAACAAAATTGTTCTTCATACTCATTGCAACACCTAAACAACTGTTAATTAAAAAAAAAATCGCACTCGGTGAACAGGTAGAATTTAGATTATTTTACCTACTTGCTGAATTGTTGCCTGGAATCATTTGAGGGGATTGAATTACATCAGTTTCATTGAATCATGCGGTGCCCTGAAATCACCATGGAAAACAGTTGCTCATTGATATTTACTGTCAACCTGACAATATTGTGGAAAGATCTTGTTGTATTAACCCCCAGACCAGTTTGCATTGCATTTGTTATTTCTAGTAGAGTTGTTCTCTGAATCACCGTTGTTTCTGTTTTTCTGCCGTGTTTTTGTTCCCATTGTGTTTATTGTTCCTGTATTTGTATTGGAAATTGTTCCTGTGTTCCAGTTGATTTCTGTTCGTGAGTTCCTGTTCATGTTTTGATATTTCTGAAGTTCCCATTTTAACTGATATCAGCTCATTCGGATTGACAAAGTTCAACATGGCACGTCTGTCACTTCAAGCAGAAATTGAAATTGTTTTAGTTGTTGGTGAAGGGGTGAGGTCTTATCGTGAATCTAATAGAAGACACCCGCTAGGGTGGCTGTACACCCTGGAACTGTACATAAAATATTTAATATATTCGTGAGCATCGGCCAAGTAACGAAGGACAGAAAAATTGTAAAACATCATATTGATGATGATACGATATTGGCGGCTCATCAAGCTGATCCTAGAATTAGTTTGGGAAACTTATCGCTTCAACCCAATATGAGCCGCAGTAAAATATGGAGGTGTTCAAAGAGGCATAAAATGCATGCGTTCAAACCCAAATTTTTACATACTTTGCATGAAGGGGATGGAATCCGCCGTATGGAGTATTGTTTATGGTAGTACTTCGTAAGGATTTTGAACTAATATTAACCACCCTAGAACCTCAGTGATTACATGTTTCCCGTTCCTCTTCCAAAATCACCATTTTCTCTCTTACTGACAAGGAATAACTTTCCAGGCAAGAAAATGAAAAATAAATTATTTATGTGAAAACTAAAGTTGAGTTTCCCTTAAACAATTTCGTTCATGTTTTGATGTCAAAACAAAAAAAATCTTCAATTATTACGGAAGATACGGGGGGTGTTTCCATGAGAAGTGAAACAAATTCGGATTTTTAGGACTGAAATTTTCTCATGAAAAAAGTTGAATGTTTTACCCTAAAAATGGGGTGTTCCATGGCGAGTGACGGACAGTGTATATCACTTTGGCCAACCCCAATCCGGTGGTAGGTGCATTTTGAGCACTCTCATCAGTCCAGAGAATTTCATCGTTCTACCTTGAATATTACGGAAGATACGGGGGTGTTCACATGAGAAGTGAGACACCCTGTATATAAAAACATGAAAATGTGTCGATGAAATCAGTATACACCTATGTATGATGTTATTTCTCTTGTACCAGCAGGGAATCAAATTTTTAAACCAAGAAAAAAATGGATCAAGAAGGATGTTACTGTATTTATCCATTGAAGGATCATTGGCATCTCAATCGAAATTTACATCACTTCACTGAGGAAGAACTGGAAATATTTCCCATACACTACTTGATTGAAAGAGCACAACCAATCAAACTCTTATATGCATGGCATAAATTTCCAAGAGAATATCGAAACAATTTCCATTTACAAGTGCAACTACCCTGTTTCACTCATTACAACCGACCTGAATGGCGCACTCACGCAGACGGTCTACAAACTTTCACAATCAAAATGTCATTTATGTAAATTAGCTCTTGATCAATTGTAATTCAAAAGTGAATGAAATAAAAAACTATATATATATATATATATATATATATATATATATATATATATATATATATATATATATATATATATATATATATTTGTTTTTTCTCTTTTTATTTCAATTTTTCAATATGTTATCTACATATCTAATGAGAGTACATTTTTCATAAATAACTGTGATACATCAATCATCACTATCCTCGTTACAATAATCAATGAAACGATTAAATTTATTGTTCGTATCACGTAAATCCATGTTACATTCATAACGTGGCTTGAGTCAGAACAAAAATTCCTCAAATTGATTTTGACACCACAGAGCTATTTTGATAAATGGAGTGGATATGACATGTTTGATAAAATGAATGAAAATGATCTCTAATCACATGTAAATTTAGAATAATATTATTCTTTTCCAAAATATGCAAAAGAAACTCATAACAAGATCTACATAAGAATAAATCAAGACTTTTAATTCTATATCTATCAACCCATATATAATATTCAAGTTCTGGATATTTTAATTTCCAATTACATTGACTGATAACTGCACTTTGTTCACTTGATGTGGAAACTGTACTTTTGTATAACATAATGTTTGGAATGTGAGAATCATCGGTATTTCAACAATTTGAAATGCTCATACATTTAAAATCATTGATTTATTCTACAATTTCCAAAGTTATGTTCGAAGGTAATGATAGATTCGAGATCTAAAGAGATGATTGCCTATCAATGAAAAGTATTATATCTTCTATATTTCTACAAATACTTCTGATACAAAGTTCTCTCAATTGCATATTTATTTCTGAAACAAAAATATATTCGCTATAATGTCCCCATGAAAGTGTATTAAATGAATTAGAAATTATTCTATGTTCATCATCATGAGGACTGAGAGCAATTTTCTATTATTCTATACTAAATACGTAATGAGCATAGAAACGAATATTTTGTTGTGATCTATTTTTGAACTCTTCCAGACAAGCAACATACTCCTCGAAAGTTATATTATTTTTTATTACATTCTTCTTGACTCCTTATTTACCATTTGTCTCATATTTAATTGAACCAGGTACTTTTTCAATAACCAATAATATTGTTCCCGTTATTTTTCTCATAATCAGAAGTATCGAACTTTTCAATATTTTTTTTGATTACATCTTCATGAACATCACAATTCAATTCATAAATGAAACTATCCGTGTATGTGTACATTTACTTGCAACTATCTAGTCCAATTGTGGGCAACATGAAATCGTAATGGAAGTCATACATACGAAGTTTGAAAATGTCTAAAATTGCCATACCAATGTGAAGGGGTTCATTAAAAATCAGTTCGGCTTTCTTCTTCAATTGCCATGAAATCTTCATCAAAAATTGTTCTACTATGGAACCGCGGACTAGCAATCAAATTTTTGGCTCCATAACGACCTTCATAAAAATTAACCAATTTAACAACTCTATGTAGCCTTATATTTTCCATTGTTTTTCCAAATACAGCATTATTAGATAATTTATATTGATTTTTTTTTAATTACTTTAGCCATAGCCCTCAAACGAGTATTGAGTTCAGTATATGGTCGCAGCCATTCAGACTGTTTAAATTCAAATACCTTATGTATATTAATTAAAATCAAACCGTTTGCCAATGCCTGTTTCAAATTCCTATAATGCAAGATGTACTCTTTTCATTATGGAAGTCAGTAATCAACTTTGGTAATTTCGAAGTGGGTGGAACTGAATGATCTGCACAAAATGTAAAGTCTGTGTGAGTAATGTATAGTTCGAGGGTACTCTAATTCAACTTCTGAAATGTATCCCACCGGTGAATCATCTGGAATCATTGTAAAATCAATATTTGTATCGATCCATTTAAAACCTCCAAAAGGTAATGGCTGATACATTGCCCAACCATATTAGTTGTTAACATCAAGATACAAAAGAGTTTTGGTAGGTTTTGAGGGATCATAGTTTGGCATGTATTTATTGTTGGCCTCTGATAATCGATTACTACAAACCGAAATACCACCTATAATTGCTTTTTCTTTAAACATGATCATATCGATATCTCTCAAAATTTGTAATTTACATTTTGTGTATTTCAACATAGCATCCCACGTATATCCAGGCATTGTATAATACCATGCAGGATCTAAACCATTAGTTCTCAAATCAGTTTCCCTAAAATTTTCCATCACATCTACAAGTAGCAAAATATCAATTTTCATAAACAAATAACTATACTCCCTCAGACTTCCCATTTTGAAATATTTCCATACAATTTGTGCATGGAGGTAGTCTTCTTTACACAATTCTTCATCATTCAATTCATTGTAGAATTTTTCAATGGGCGGAAGTTGACTATCATTCAATTTTTCAACATTATCCAAACAATCATAGGGAAATACCCCTTTCCCAGTCAACAGTTTGAATGTTTTATCATCTTGATCTTTGAATTCAGACTTTGAATTCTGAAGATTGTTCATACCTAAAGTGGATACGGGTTCATCAAGACTTGCACCCATAAATCTGAAACAGTCGAAAAATTTAAATTTTATTCTAATATCACAATCATTGAGAGTGAAGGAAATATATTTTTCTTTGTTTAATGGAAGCACTCTCAGAGAACCTCGTTTGGCTAAATCTTCAATTATAAAGTGAGAATAATAATTTGACATATTATGGTACAACGAAGAGTATTTTAAAAGAAACGTTGCATTCTCGATGCGCGAAGCCTCGAAATTGTCCCGTGAAAGAATCGTGGTCTCTTTCGATGACATCATTAACCTTGAATATTTTTTTTTCAAATGTAACAAGTTCCAAAATTTACGGTTTTTGTTTTTTCAATTATTGGCTCGATATTGAGTATTTCACTTTCCACAAACTGTGCTATATTCTTCATTTCAATAAAAAAACCATTGCATACTTCACCTTCATAACTATTGAAATAAGAAAGGGAATCATCATAACAACACTTCAGATAATAGTCCACCGAAAATGCTTTATGTATTTGATATTTTGTAGTTGTTTGTGATAATTCATAATGACACTTCCCTAATATGGATTCAATATCAATATAAATCACAAAAGGTACTTTTTGTTCGTGAACATGATTTTTGAATTCTACATAGTCATATTTGGGAAACGATATTCCACAATCATTATTTTTGTAACACAACACGTAATGATTCATCATTTTTTCTCCACTTGAAAAATAATTGAGACAGCGGTCGCATAAATAAATCATATCTTGATGACTGGTGACTTGCTTTCTTATTAGACAAGAAATATTTCTGATCCAGCAGTAGTGAAACTTAATTTCAAATTCCCCATTATCTGAAATTTGTGCAGCATGATCATTAATTTCGAAAAATTATTATTCTGAATTGATAACAAATTGATGGGATGTTCTAATTTACTTTGAGTTAACCTCACAGGCACTACTTTATAAAAATATTTGTTTTTAATAATTTTTAATTCCAACGCATAAACATTCACAGAAATAATATTCAGTTTCTCAAATTTACTGAATTTCTTCACTTTCATGTGCATTTCTAAGCCTTCAGTATTCGATACAAATTTGTATGGCGGATATGATGTACATCGATAATCTCCTGTGGGTGGGTATGAAGCACTAACTATACTCCAACAGCAAGATTTTGTGTAATGCCGATTCGCTTGACTCTTCAGAAAACTCTGACAGTTTATTTGAGATGTAATCAATTACATTTTCTTGGTACCACACAACCAGATTCGTTCCCTGACTACGTCTCCAAACTACGTTTGGAGTGGTGAAATATTTTTGACGAATCATCTTCTCATTACTTGATTGTTTCACAAAATCACTCCAAAGAGTGGTATTCACTTTGAGAAGTGGCATTGTCTTCAGAATTTTGTTGATGATTTTTTTTAACAAACTGAATCCGTCAGCCAAAAATGCTTTTATACCTTTATGTTTCACGTTGATGACGACACCTGTTTTTACTCTGTTATTGAAACAAGAATTAACATCTTCCCAGCAAACCTTACGCTTCTTCTTCGAACCTATATTTTTATTTTTCATCATAAGTAAACATCTCAATCTTTTCAATTGACCAATTTTCGTTATGATTTCACTTTTCTCACCTTCTTTGAGTTTTAACTTTTTGAAAGCTTCATTACACACCCTGATATGTTGATTCATTGCTTCGATTCCATATTTTTCAGCTGAATTTTCTTTGATTAATTTCAACGTTTGATCGATTTTAGATATTATTTCCCTAAATTCATTCATGATGTATCACCTATTATTTAAAAAAAAAGTAACTCACCTTTAGAATTCAACAATTTCAAGCGATACAGCATGTAAAAGTTTGCCTACGTCTGTGTTTCCTCTGAATACAATAGCGAATTAGTCTGGAGTGAAATTGATTATATGAGGTTTTTAATCACCGCTTACTCTTTGAGGTTCAAAAAAACCACGTTCTTTTCCAATTCGAGGAGAACTGTCTCTCCGAATCTACTTTGAACTATCCTCGCTGAATAAATTATATGTCGTTCATTCACGATCAAATACTGCAACTTCATAACCGCTTTCGGAATCTTCGTCTCTGCAATCGAAATAGGATTAAGAGCATTAGATCCATCTAAAATAAAATACGAGAAAGACAAATTAATAGCCTAATAAAATCCAACAAACAGACCTTTAACAACAAAGCATTGAACAGATACACATTAAACAACCCAAAAGCATCAAAACCCAACGCACAGATAAAGATACATAAGAAAAATAAACCTATAAGACCGGTTATCAATTTCACAAAAGCACCTTCATTCAAAATTTCAATTTCAATTTCAATTATAGCCCACGAATTGAAAAACAAAATCAACAGGAACAACGACCACATCATCAAAAATTCAATGGAACTCACAGACAGATTCTCTACGACAAATGTCAGCCCGAACACTAAACTGTTTTCGTTCGACATATAAAACATGTACTCCAACATACCAGTCAACAAAAGTATAAACATCATATCTGAGAAACTAAAACACCAAAACATAGACAAAACCTACATTAACCAAATGGAACACAGTCTAAATACAATATTTAATCAAAATTATTTCGAATCTGAAAGAAAAATTTATAAACAAACAGATGGACTAGCGGTGGGATCCCCACTATGTAGCATTATATCCGAAAAATACCTGCAAACCCTAGATGAGAAAATCTTAACAATAATAAAAACACATGATGAGAAAGGAGAATGGTTCAGATACGTTGACGATGGACTGTACATATCACAAAACAATGGAATAAGAACAGAACAAATAAAAGAAGAAATTAACAAAATAAATCAAAAACTATGTTTCAGCATTGAGGAAGAACACAACTCAAAACTCAACTACCTGGACATAACCATAGGATATAACCACAACAAAACACAATTTCAAATGACAATATACAGAAAACCTACACAAACAAGCTCCGCTATATCCGCAAGTTCAAACCATCCACCATCACACAAAATGACTGCCTATAACGCATTCATATATAGAATGTTAAGGATACCACTCAGCAATGAAGCCCGAAACAAAGAACGGAAAGTCATATACCAAATAGTGAATGCCACCCCAACAGACAAAACAACACAACGATGGACAGCATTTACGTACGTAGGACACCAAACTAAAAAACTAACAAACATCTTCAAACCACTGAACATCAACATCACATACAAGCCGAACACGAAGATAACACAAAAAATAAACAATCATGAAAAAGAAGATGACAAAGACCAAAACGGGATATAAAGTATACAATGCTCGGACTGCAACAAATTCTATATCGGCCAAACCAAGAAAAAACTAATCCAAAGGTACAATGAGCACAAAAAGGCAAACATAAATCCAGTAGTATGTAAATCAAACCTCGCAACACACGCCATACAAAACAAACATAATTTCCCCCACCAGAGAACATAAAACTCATAAAACAAGTCAACAAGTGAAACCGCATGGACATTTGGGAATACTTGAAGATCCATAAATTTAACAGACATAAATCACCTATCGAGGAACAAGTACAAATCACATCACAACAAGACCTCACATTCAATATATTAAACAAAACCATACACATTCCTAGAGAACATCTAACACGAAGAAGAGTACCTGCTGCAGAACAAATACAGGCAAATTAACCTAAAGTACCTGAAATAGAGTTAAGATGCTCTGACCGTATAAAGAGACAGACAACAGGATGACCAGTCCAGTTTGAGTAGTGCCAGAAGATGACACAAAGAAGAGTACCTGATGCAGTACAAATACAGGCAAATTTACCTAAAGTACCTGAGATACCTGAGTTGAGACGCCTAGAAGATGCCTAGAAGATGACAGTACTACCAACTGTCGAAAACGCTCGCAGATAATTGAAATCATTTGAAATTCGTTAGGTACCGAACGTTGTTAATACTTAGACATTCTTTTAGGTAACTGAACTTTTGTGACATGACTGATGAATCTTTTGAAACAAATTTCAATTTACTGTGCACAGAAACAGCACATCTGAGACAATGTACACTTTTTCAAAGATGTTGAAAATATCATTAGTGCAAATACCATTTTTATTGATACCGATATTCATATCCTCTATATTACAAATACAACATACAGATTTTAGAGGTATAGGACCATCACTCACATCCGAATCTGAATTTTCATCGAGGTGGTGTTCGTAACAATATCTATATTTCATTATGTAGATGTCAACTTGTAGATATTTGGGTAACTTTTCCCAAACATATGCAATCTCATGTGCAACACATGCAAGTATCACTTCCTTGGGCATATTTGCAAGCATCACTTTATTGATTTTTTTTGAGGTATGATATTTTGAAAACATCCTAAGTGAAAACCCCATTTCCTTGATAGCCTCTCGATCCAGTTTTGGTGTTGTATCCATTTTCATTTGGAAAATTATTCAGAGAGAAACTGTGAGCACAAGTTACCACAGAGAACTGTATTGAATTTCTGCTGACGATGATAGTTATATTTGATTTTTACATTCGAATATTTTCGAAAGAATTAAGTCAATTCTAATGGTGGAGGTAGATCTCCAAAAGTATCGGAATATGCCGCCTCTTTCCCACATTTTTTATATGCCACCCAATGTGTTCCTGATCCTCTCATTCCATCTAAATTGACAATAGCTGTCTCGTTTTGTCTTGGACCTGAAGAGGGTAACCTGTCACGCATAAAAACACCACGAAAATGGAGCATTTTCATTTTTTGTGCATAATAACTGAGATCGATATCGGTAAAAGGCCTTTGAGGTAGGGTATCAACTAGTTTTTTGTCATGTTTGTGGGTTTGTATGGTTCAAAATATAGTCCTAAACCTTTACGGTACGGTTTGAAGTATATTCCACTACCGCGTTTGTCCAACGCTACAGCCTCCAAGGTTTAATTGTGGCGATTGGATTCTACTGAAGCCGCTCTGCTGGATTTTGCTGAATTCACGGCCTTGGTAATACCAGCAGCGGCTCCCATCAAACTCCCTAGTGTAGATAGTCCAGCAAAAATTAGTATCAATGGCAAAATTCCACCGATCTTGGAAACAGGAATTTTGCGTGATTTTCTTCTTTCCACCGGCAGCTTTGAGGTATTCTCGTTCCGCCTGCAATGCCACAGTAATAGCTTTTTTGCTATTATTCGTCACAACTTGATACCCGCCAGCTTTCTTCAATACATTTCACACTTTATGGACTATCCCACTACCAAATGCAACTTTTCTAAATTTATTTTTCTTCGTTGGTATTTTCTTACTTTTTTTCTTATTGGTGCTACAAACCATGCCCATATGTCTTTTTGCTTTCATAATGTTAGTGACGAGTAATGTAGCTGCTCTTTCCCCCAATACTCGCGTCCTTCGATTTAACCCTATCACAAGCGCTGTATTCAAGTTCTTTGTCGGCTAAATGTCTTGCTACAAGATCGGATGAATGCTTAGAATATTGAATACCGTGTTTTTTGCATTCAATATCTAATTTATTCATTCAAGGATCATTGCGAGCTAAACGTTGTTCCAATCTTGTACCACGCCCACAATATTGATAACCTCAGGGAATATGTATTTCGAAAGGAAGTTTGTTTATTTTATTCATTAACATTTTACGATCATTTCAATTTTTAATCAATCAATCAATTATCATTTCAATAATAAATCATTTCAATTTTACGATCACTTTCTATACGTCCGTATCGTTTGATAGTACACATTGAAATGAATAAGCTAATTACATTTATATAGTTTCCAACCACGTCACGATGCGCATTGTAAAACAGAAAGGAGAGTTTGCTGTAGATAATCTAGATGAGAAATTTGGGTGTGGATTGAATGGACAAAGAGTATTCAGACATAATCCACTCCTCCCATCATCAGTTCGAGGACTCATTATAGAACATTCAAATTGTGGAAAGACGAATGCAATGATATTATTATTATATTAACAC
Organism: Leptinotarsa decemlineata; assembly: GCF_025532065.1. Lineage (NCBI taxonomy): Eukaryota > Metazoa > Arthropoda > Insecta > Coleoptera > Chrysomelidae > Leptinotarsa > Leptinotarsa decemlineata. The sequence goes on from NW_027412606.1 coordinate 18,685,075, forward strand.
ATCCACAAGGACTGAGATTCAGAAATGTGTATCTCTATTTGCAATCACTCAATCAACCTGGGAATCAGTACTTGCGAAATGTTTTGCAACCTATAATGATAAGGTTTTTATACATTCAGCAATAATGCAGAAATAGTGTAACCCTCCGATGCTAAGCCTAATTTTGTTTTCATTGTCGATGATGTGATATGTGAAAAGCAGGATATTATTAGTTCATATTTCTGTATGGGACGTCATAAGGATGCTGATTGTTTTTATATCCCACAGACATATTCACGGGTGCCATAACAGTTAGTGCGTGACAATACCAACTTCATCATAATGTTCAAATGAGATGAGACAAAATTACACCACATTTATTCAGATCATGTATCACCTGGTGTAACATTCAAGCAATTCCAATTGAAGAGTGTTAAATGCTGGGAGGACCAATATGGATTTCTAGTCGTTGATAAGAATAGAAAAATAGATTAGGATAGATATCGCAAAAGATTCGATAGTTTTATATATCCATGATCTTGTTATTCAAACTTATTCGATGTAGAGGTCACTTCATCAGCGAATTGAGCTATAATTTGATACAAAGAATGATTTTGAAAATAGAAACGATAAAATGAATTTGAAACGTCAGCTAGTTGAGACAACAAAAGCTGTCAGGCAGAAATTCAACTCTATCAAGAATGATAATATTGAAGATCGTACGACACTCGAAAAATTGTATGAGACCATACAATTTTTCGAATGAATGATTTATCATTGAATGATTTATTGAATGATTTATCATCAAAGGGTACTTCGAAATCATCCAGTGTTATCGTCAAATCATGGAAATGTTCAATTTACTTCAAATTATCCCATGAGTACTCCAATAGGAAGAAAACAATATTCTGGAGGTGTATCATCTGTGAATAGTGACACTTCAAGAGGATATGACAACAACTCTATTCGAAACACCATCATCGTTCCACATCGATTCCTCGGATCTTGACAACTCACCTAATATGAATGAAAGTCGTGACGGTGTTCTGGCAAACCATTTGAATAATGTTAAAACTAGAAAATTCAGCATATGAAGGAACATTTGGTGTACGTATAGATCCTATTACACGAAAGCTGAAAATGTGAAGTCTAGTGGTACATATCAAAGATGGAAACATTTCATTTGGGGATGCTAATGAAGTGAAAAAACATGAATGCGCAGGTAGTCCAGACTTGTATGATATGATCTTTTTGATGAATCCGCAAGATGTTGATAATGAAGAAATTTGTCAAGTATATTTCAAAATATTGAAAATAACAAATGCACCATATAAACAATATCATTTGAAGAATGGTTATAAAAAGACAAATTCTAAAAAAATTTCGTGAAGTTATCAAACCTATATTAGACTCACCACAGTATCCAATAAGAAGTAGTAGTTAAATTGGTGGAGCACTCAAACGAGTGAAAATGGAGAGAACATATAATTCGAAACCTGTGAATTATGTGTACTGGAATTCACCGAAAGAGTTAGTTGCTCGCTCACGACTATTGGTGGCTTCGAAGTCAGCTGGGCATACTGGACATGACAATGAAATAATTTCAATAATTGGAGAATTACTTGAAGAAGGTATAATATACTAATATATTCACAAGTGATTATCACTGTCATCATCATTAAATGCAGTAACATTATCACCTTTTCTCTTTAATCGTATTGAAATAGAATGACCAATGAAATAAGTGATGTCAAACGACAAGTTGTTAATGAATTACATAGACCTGCAAGACGTAATTTTCGCAGAAGAATAACCACCATCAAAGGTTTTGCAGATCCATGTCAAATAGATCTAGCTGAACTACAACCTTACGCAAAAAGAAATAAATGATACATATATACTTGAAGTGATTGATTGTTACTCGAAATATCTGGACTGTAGCAGTCAACGATAAAACAGGTAGTACAATATCTAATGTAATGAAACATGTACTGAAGGAAGCCAAGTTTTCCCCCGATCAAGTGAAAAAATTTTCAATAGAAGCTTCTCATCTATCTTGCGAGAATATAATATCAATCATTATCCAACATTTAGCACAAACAAGGTGGCTTTAGCAGAAGGAGTGATTCGTACAATGAAGGCATGGCTCTACAAGGAACTTTTGATGAGAGGTCACCACAAATGACTTGATATTCTCCCAACTATGACTAGTAGATATAATAATAAAGTTCAGCGTGCAATATGTATGGGACCCATCAATGTTGATTCAAAATCTGTTTTAAAATCTGATTTTCCTGTTATCAGCTGTCGCCCCCATACGAACGACAACTGTCAGAAGTTGAGAAACTCGTGCGAGCTAAGGACTAACGAGGTCTTACCTTTTAACGTGTGATTCCTAACACAACAACAAAATTGAAATTCAAAAGTATCAAAGGAATTGGAGAAAAACAAATTGAATTCAAATTCCAATTGAATGTACGTATAAGCAAGTACAAAAATATTTTTGAAAAATCTTGCACTGCGAACTTCACCACGGAGTTCTTCAAGATTTTTAAAATCAATAAAACCGTCCCCATGACCTATAATTTTGAAAATATGAATGAACAACCTATTAGAGGTTGTTTTTACGAAGAAGAGTTATTGCGAACCGAAAATCCTGACGTATATCTGATTGAGAAGGTATTGAAAAGAAGAAAATATAAAGTATATGTAAAGTGGTAAGGCCTGCCTAGCGAACAGAATTCTTGGATTGATGAATCAAATATGGTAATATGAATCAAATGTGTAACGAGTCTAACATCAATTCGGTCATCTCCATTCTCCATTGTCTTTCCATTTACCGCATTATTCAATAGTTCATAGAAATCTTCAACAGACTTGTTGTTACACCTATTACGCATTTCAGTATCAAGATCTATATAGGGTTTCATCCAACATGATTGTTTGAATTTCAATACTCTATGTGTTTTCATCACAATCAAATCATTTTCGATAGCTTGCTGTAAATTCATATAATGAACAATACATTTTCTTTTATCATTCAAATTTGGAATCAATTTGGGAATTTTCGATTGTGTACGAGGTGATATTAATCTTTCAACTAAAAATGAAGATCAGAATGTTCATCATGCAACTCCTGTGAATAATGAATGTCCACTTCAGACACATACCTACACGGACTATCAGCACTCACATTCATCACATCAAGTTCAAAAATTTCATTAGGTGTCAACCATATGAATTCACTTGTTGGTAGAAGTTGTGACATACTATGACCGTATAGATTTGTTGAATCCAAATATGTAATGAATGTGGAAGGTTCATTGGAATTATAATTTGGTGAAAATTTATTATTTGCTATATATTTCCTCTCGGTACACTGGATAATTCCACCTCGTACATCTTTTTGAAAAAAATTAATCATATCAACGCCAGTTAGTAATTACAATTCAATATTCGTATCCTTTAACGTAACATCCCCAGATAATCCAAGTGCAGTGTAATAATGTGCCGGGTCTAAGTTAAATATCTCTGAACTTGTGGTGCGAAAGTTTCCAAAACTATCACATGATTGCAATACATCTGACTTTGAATACAAATCTGAGTATTCACCCAAATTCTGACATTCGAAAAAATTTCACACATTTCTAGCCCTATCATATTCATTTTCTGATATATGTTCACAACTGAGTTTGTCATCACACTGAATTTTTTGCCGGAAGTGATGGATAATTCAATTTGTTAATGTCATCAACGAAACTATATACAAATACACCTTCCTGTCTCATCAAATTTAATTTCTCAATCTATGGGAAATGTTTGTGCATCTCCATACATTTATCAGAGGTCAAGTTAGCACCCAACTTCTCCAACGAATTTGTCATAAATTTATAACTATCGATAAACTTCATTTAGATATATCTGTTCCTAACCCTACCATCTTCATCGGTATAGTTATCGATCGATGTTATCCCGCGAACTCTTTAGTTCGCGGGATAACATCAACTTTCTCTGAGAATAAGGGGCATGGTTGAATATTTCAATTGTGTATGAACTTTCAGGATTTGGCTCATTCACATGAATCGGTTCAAGTACTGATTCAAAAGCAGCATATACTACCAACGGCACCCTCATTTGTCTCTCGAAGTTTTCAAACTTCAATTTATTTTCCGCAACCATCCTACCATATTTATTCATCTTAAAATTGGTTGTTGGTGTTGTAGTACGAACGAGATTATAATCTTTTATTTCAGGACGTGGAAGCAACCTCTCGTTGGAAAATACATCAAACATACATCACAAAAATATTTTTTGTGTTCATGAGCTGATAGTTGACTAGAAACTCATCTTGAAAGATCTTTGATCCAACAATAGTGACTATTACCGGAGTCATCGGTTATAAGTAACTGATTGACATGTAAATTGATGGATGTAGCCGTTACTACGTGGTTGGAGATCAAAATGAAAAGATTGATGAAAATTTCTATGTTTCCATTCACTTTTATTTGTAATTAACGTTACTGCAGTTTCGTCCTATCCTGTTGTATCCTATCGTCCTATTGTATAAGTTTGAGAATGTCCATATAGGACGAAACTGCAGAAACGTTAGTTACTTACCCATACAAATCCAAGAAAATTTCTTCATTTTTGATCCACATAGTTCTCTCCTTGATGTTCAAAATGAATCCGTTCTGTTCCACGAGGACGCACTCATCCATGATTTCGGATACTGAGAGTGGATGTTCGAAGGTCGTTGAACCTATCCGTACGCTCGCAATGACTTCTCCAATTACTGGTTCCGTTTGTTCTGTAGCAGTTCCCAAGATTGAGTTCTTCGGAACTGATTTCATAGTTTTATGTTCCATATCGGGTCGAACAACCAATCTGGAGGCTCTTGTGTTGATGGTGAACGTGCATGCGTTATCGTCCAGCTGACCTTGGACCAGTATACTCGTTCCCTTTTTCTTAATTTTCGAAATTGAAACTCTGGGGTGGGGCTTTGAGCAACGCAAGCCGACACACGTCCCGAAGTGCCAACTACTACTCGTTTCCCTGATGGTGGCTTTGAAGGCCCCCTCCTTTTTCTGGCGTTGGTGACCTGCTCCATCTTCTCAGTGTTGGGGACCTGTCGTACCTCCCTGCTGCCCTGTTGTCGCTTCCTCTCATTGGGCTATGCTGCCTTGATCTGCGGTCTCTCTCATTCCGTGTATTCTCTCGCCTATGCAGGCTTTGTGATCTCCGTGGTTTTCTACAATCCGATGGTTATGTCCAGGTAGTTAAGTTTCGAGTTGTTTCCTTCCTCTATGCTGAAAATCAGTTTTTGATTCACTTCCTCAATTTCCTTTGTTATTTGATCTATTCTCATTCCATTGTTTTGTGATATGTACAGTCCGTCGTCATCGTATCTGAACAATTCTCCTTTTTCATCATATTTTTTTATTATTGTTAAGATTTTCTCATCTATGGTTTACAGGTATATTTCGGATATAATGCTTGATAGTGGGGATCCCATCGCTAGTCCATTCTGTCTGTGAGTTCCATTGAATTTTTGACACTGTGGTTGTTGTTTCTGTTGATTCTGTTTTTCAGTTCATCGGCACCACACCCGCAAGTTCAAACCATCCACCATCACACAAAACGGCTGCCTATAACGCATTCATATACAGAATGTTAAGGATACCATATAGCAATGAAGCCCAGAACAAAGAATGGAAAATCGGAACGGAATAAAAAAATACAGAACAAGGATCAAACCACTCCAACAGATAAAACAACACAACGATGGACAGCATTTACGTACGTAGGCCACCAAACCAAAAAACTATCAAACAGCAAACCCCTGAACATCAACATAATATACAAACCAAACATGAAAATAACACAAAAAATGAACAGCTATAAAAGAGAAGAAGACAAAAACTTAAACGGGGTGTACAGCATACAATGCTCGGACTGCAACAATTTCTATATCAGCCCAACTAAGAAAAAACCGATCCAAAGGTACGACGGGCACAAAAAGGCATACATAAACCCAATAACCTATAAATCAAACCTTGAAACACACACCATACAATAACAGAGAACATAAAATTCATAAAACAAGTCAATAAGGGAAACTGTATGTTCTTCTGGGAAAACTTAAACATCCATAACTTCAACAGTCATAATTCACTCATCGAGGAACAAATACAAATCAAAACACAACAAAACCTAACATTCGAGGCCATGAAATGTTGGGTTGGATGACTCCGGTAATAGTCACTATTGTTGGATCAAAAATCTTTCAAGATTTGTTTCTAGTCAACTATCAGCTCATGAACACAAAAAATATTTTTGTGATGTATGTTTGATGTATTTTTCCAACGAGAGGTTGCTTCCACGTCATGAAACGAATGATTATAATCTCGTTCTTACTAGAACACCAACAACCAATTTTAAGATGAATAAATATGGTAGGATGGTTGTGGAAAATAAATTAATGTTTGAAAACTTCGAAAGACAAATGAGGGTGCCGTTTGTAGTATATGCTGCTTTTGAATCAGTACTTGAACCTATTCACGTGAATGAGCCAAATCCTGAAAGTTCGTACACGATTGAAATATCTAAACATGCCCCTTATTCATTTGCTTATTTGATACAATTATATAATGATGATTTCTCTAAATTTGTTACATATTAGTATAAGGAAAGATCACATGCCGCTGATTCAAAATGTAATTTGAATTTTAAAATCCATAATTTTATACCTATTATTTATTTTCCATAATTTGAGTGGTTGAGATTGCCATTTATTCATAAAAGAATTTTAAAAGAACAAAGAGAAATTTGATGTTATCCTGCGAACTGAAGAGAAATATATGTCTTTCACGAAGCATCTCTTAACACACACACCGATACCGATAAAGATGGTGGGGTTAAGAACGAATATATCTAAATGAGGTTCATCAATAGTTCACTTATCGAGAAACAAATACAAATCAAAACACAACAAGACCTAACATTCGAGATATGTTTCCCACCGTGTATATGTATGACAAATCTCATCGTTACCTCAACTGTCATACTTCTCTCCCCACTCATACAATTCGATTAGGGAAAATACTACGGGTGACACAGTATTGATAAGGTTATTTCATAGAAATTCAGACATGTGAGTGTTTTGGCGCTCTATTGCAGGAAAAACACCTGTTTCGTTTTTCAACTCACATTTCATTTGAAAAGTTGTAACGGTCTGAATTTACTTGTGAATATTGTAGATATTGTTCGTTTATTTATTATGGAATCGACAGAATTGTCATTTATTGATGACGAACTTTTCGTCACAGCTAGGGACACATCTGGTTTGCCAGTGTACCCAACCTACATTTTCAAAGAGTTTCCGTGATTTTTCTCTAAAAACAACGGTGTTTTCGCCACCATTTCTATTGTATCTCGTGTATTGTACAGATATCCAACTATTCTACTAGATTTTCCTACGATCAAAAATACTTATTTTCTATCTTGCTACTCTATTGGTCCAAAATAGTGACAGCAAGTTGTTAATCAACGTAGTCGATTGTTTTTTTTTTTCTTAATGAGATTGATAAATCGAGAGGTGCCCTATTCTGTACGTGATAGTTAGCATTTTCCAAATAGACATAAATGTTTTCTCAAACATCCTGACGGGAGTAGGTTCATTTGGATAAATAATAAGTGGAAAGTGTGTATTGGGTATTGTTCCATATATATCGTTGCAAATTTGGAAGGTATAACCCATATTTCCGCACTCTTAGGAGGATTAATGAAGCTAACTATACGTAAGTCAGTCACGCCATTTTACCTCTCGAATAAAAAAAATGCTTGGAACTAATTTTCTCATTAAATTTTAGTGGCTATCGAAATTCAAACGTTTACATAAAATTATAAGAAGATCAGCAAAACAAAGGTGCAAGGTTCTGCCTCTCAACATTTACAAAGTTACGTATACGATCAGAAACAGAAAGAAGGAAAAAAAAACAACTCTTTTGAAAAGAAGGTAGGTCACGTATATGATGAATTATTCTCGGTTTGCCTAGACATAGTTATTGTAATCACTTCAAAGAGGGAATTTATAAACTCGTCAAAGAATTTCCAAGTGTAAAGCAACATCTTTTTTCTGACAGACAGATGGTTCCTTGTACACATGAATATCATGATTGTGTTTCTTTTCAAGTAATATTTCCAAAATCAGGCTCAAGTAAAACGGTTGTACTTTATTGTATAGTTGGATATGCGATGTGTTCTTATCATAAAATATATTGAAAATAAGAGGATTACCGGGTTTGCCATGAAAAAAAATTGATTGATTGATCGAGAAAGTTGCTTTACCTAATTCATTTCAATGGCCTTCATAGTCGTTCCCTTTTAGTATTATTTCTAATGCATTAATATACCGGATAGACCTCAGGAGTGTTATGATTGGACTCCAATCTAGACCGATCTGCTACTATCAGTATTAGCTTCTTAATTTACTTGTTACCGATATATAGATCATTATGTCTCGTTTTCATATACGGGGGCAGTATAAACATTCAATCACTTTTGGCTTCTCTTATTATATTCCGTTAACGTTAAAATTGAATAAATTTAGGAAGACCGAACCATCTCGATAAATCTTAAAGGTTCAAAATTGGTAATCAAAGATTCTGGAGATTTGACCTCCTGTAATTTTTTTTGTTTGTTTTGCAAACGTTCGATACTTATCTGATACATTGTTTTTGGTTCTTCATAAGGGTTGTTTGGTACGGCTAGATTTTGGATGACACTGATTCTTGTAAGACAGAAGGGGAATCTGGGAACTTACCAGCCTTCACGACAGTTCATTCAACAACCAGGGAGGCATCAAGACACGCAAGTAGTGGGGAAAGCTAGACACCTATAGATTATTGTTACTTATTTATTTTAAGAGGAATATCGAATTTAACATTTTGCGTCCAACCTACATAAATATTTTTGCGGCGTCTGCGCTCTGGGCAGACGCCCAGACGAATTAATGCACAATATTATCGTGTAAACCTATATAGGTTGTACGGTATTGAATCCTATATTTTCATGTCCTTGTGTATATATGTATGTATAAAGATATATTGAGTAAGTTCTTTTGTCAAAATGAGTTTATTTATTTTGAGAGAACTCTTTCGAGAGTTGATGTGCAGAATCACGAATTTTTTTTTGTTCATTTGTTATTTTTTTTTTTTAAGAAATAATTTTCCGGTGAATGTATTCATTTTGTTTCCAACTGTTACCAATCGGTCACACCGTTGTACAAAGCCATAATAAGAGATCTTGTAATACAAGTTTGGTACTGGTACGTTGTCATTTATTTTTTTTATTCCACTTGATAAATTGGAGGAATAGTTTAATACTCAGGCATTCTATATCGGCAATTAAATTTACCTGGCGCCCAAATATTGCTATCAACATACTTTGAACCCACCCCGTCTCCACTGTGGTGAACCGATAGATGCTTGTCATAAAAATCGTGATTACATAAACCCGTAACTAAAAAGGCACGTTACAAGGTAATGTGAACAATTCACGAAAAAAGAACAGAAATTGAAAAAATTACATAACATGAAAATTGGAAAATTGTGCACAAATTTAACTTAGATCATGCCAAATTACAATGATTCATAGTGGATGCTCGAAGTGTTCTCCATTCACTTCCATACATGAGTATAAGTTCGTTTTAAAACGTTGTCTGACGTTTTGCAGCATGTCTGGGGTTATTTGACGACATTTGATAATAATACGTTGACGTAACTCTGCTAACGAACCTGGCTGTCTCTTCACACACACCGATACCGATAAAGATGGTAGGGTTAAGAACGAATATATCTAAATGAGGTTCATCGATAGTTCACTTATCGACCTGTGGGGAAATATTGATTTCAATCTATATTGAAATCAATATGGGAATAATCAAAGAGTACTTATCTATTTATTTTTTAATTTTCATGGAATTATTTTCCAGCAGCTTGACTGCATTAACCTTTCTAGATTTCATATCATTTCTAGAAACATGTGGATTCGTTATCTCAGATTAGCTTCCCAAATTTCTGCCACCGCAGTTATCGGTTGATTGGTCAAACCACCAACACTGACATAAAAAACTTGGCAAGTTGACTTGGGTGTCACACCAATAGGTGGTTTCACTTATGTTTCGCTTGCGTTTACGCAGCTATTTTTATCAAGTACTTTCTTGGTTTTTTCTCATTTTGTCTCCAATCGAGGACCGCCTGCCCGGTACTGACGATGCCCAATAGGCTGAAACAGCTGTATACCGATGGCTCTTATATTGAAATCAATATGGGAATGATCAAAGAGTACTTATCTATTGATTTTTTGATTTTAATGGAATTATTTTCCAGCAGCTTGACTGCATTAACCTTTCTAGATTTCATATCATTTCTAGAAACATGTGGATTCGTTTTCCGATGGCATTCCAGGTTAGTTTCCGAAATTTCTTCTACCGCAGTTGTCGGTTGATTGGTCAAACCACCAACACTGACATAAAAACTTGGCAAGTTGACTTGGGTGTCACACCAATTGGTGATTCCACTTGTGTTTCGCTTGCGTTTACGCAGCTCATTTGACATAAATTCAGTGACAATGCATTATGCATTATAGGGGAAAAAAACAAGATGGCGGCTTCACAATGTCGAACAAGATTTTCAATTATGGTCCGATTTGATTCAAAATTGATAAGTGGTGGTTTTCAGAGTCGGAAATTATGAATTGTTCTTCAATGCAAGAAATCAAGATGGTGGCTTCAAAATGGCGGATGAAATTTGTAATTACGGTTCGATTTAATCCGAAACCGAAAACGAATTCTTCAAAACACTTGTGTTGTGAACATTACGCAAAAACACGTTAATTTTAAATCCAAGGGGGACAAATTCTATCGTTACGTCAACTGTCATACTTCCCTTTCCACCGCTTGGTCACTAATACAATTTGATTAGGAAAAGTACTATGTGTGACACAGCGTTGAAAAGGGAATTCCATAAGAAATTCAGACATGTGAGTGTTCCCTACTAAACTTTTCATTTTGGCGACTTTATGCAGGAAAAACAACTGTTTCGTTTTTCCATTCACATTTTATTTGAAAGGTTGTGTGACCCATTCACAAAAAAAACAACAATTGAGGAATGTACATAATCCAATCATCGCAAACTACTTTAATTCACAGTAGATGCTCAAAGTGTTCGCCATGAACTGCCATAAATGAGTATAAGTTATTCTCGAAACGCCGTCTGACGTTTTTGAGCATTTCTGAAGTTATTTGACGACATTCGTACCTTTAAAATAACAATTTACCTACTACGCCTATGTATTCGTATAATAAAAAACCTTTTGTTTCAGTGCTTATTTGTGTCAGTTTCTTGACAGTAGTAGGTCAGGTACATTAACGAATGAAATGAAAAATGGTTCATTCTATTCATGATAGAGTAGGAATAATTGAATATTATTTCAAAAATAACGAATGTGCCAACAAAGCCAGTAGAATTTTCAATGAGCAACACACAAACAAAAACGTACATCCTAAATACGTTTTGGAACTAATTTCAAAATTTCGACAAACGGGATCTTTGGCAAATAAAACACGTCAAATTGAAAACCCAGTAAGAAACGAAGCAGTGGAGGTAGCAGTTTTAGGACAGGTTGCTGCGGATCCAACTCTGGGTACACGAAAGCTTGTCGAATTATTTGGAGTAAGTCGATATACCGTCGTGCGAATTTTGAAAGCTCACAACTTCCATCTACACAAAATTAAACTAGTTCAGGAACTTAACGAAGTGGACTTTGATCGTCGAATACAATTTTGTGAAATCATGAGTGAACGTGCTATACAAGATCCGAATATTGTTTTCAATATTTGTTTTTCAGATGAATGCAGTTTTTATCTCGACGGGATTGTCAATCGACATAATTGTTGGTAGTGGTCAATCCAACAGTGTTTCACCAAGTACATACGCAATACCCACAAAAATTGAATGTTTGGGCTGGAATATTTGGCGATGGTATTATTGGTCCATTTTTTCTACCAGGTGACTGGGGATATAATAATAATAATAATAATAAATCGACTTTATTCATCAAAAATAAATTAAATTAGATGAACAGGCGGATTATCAGCATAAGCTGTTTTTCAAATCAACCTTACAAAAATATACAATAAAAACTATAATAATAACAAGTATAGAATAGAAGATAAATCAACCAATACAACAATAAACACAATAATAAAAGCTTGATTAAAATGAATAATAATAAGGGTTTTGCAAAAATCGACATACAGAGCACCAATTACCATGATTTAAGCAGAAGTTTCAAGCGTTTTTTAAATGTCATTATCGTGTAAAGTCTGAAGTCACTGGGCAACTTATTATACAGCTTAGCGGAAATATAGGAGAAACTTCGAGTAAAAAGTGCCGAGTTGTGTTTGGGAATGACCAAGACAGATCCATTTCGAGTATAATAATTGTTAGTCTGGGAAAAACTAACAAGTCTATTATATAAATAATCAGGTTTATTTGTTAATAGTAATCTATGTGTATTTGTGAGGATGTGTAGAGTGCGTAGTTTTTCAAGTCTTAACCATCCGGAGTCATCAAACCTACTACTGATGTGATCAAATTTACGTATACCGAAGGAAAATCTCAAACAAGAGTTTTGAATTCTTTGGAGGCGAAGAGAGTCGTATTGAGTAAGTGCAGGTCCATATATGCAATCGCAATAAGATAATTTAGAGAAAATCAAAGTTTCGCAAAGCTTAAGTTTGAGTTGTGTAGAAAGAATGTCTCTATTGGGAAAAATTTGTCTGAGAATGTTATAAGACGATTTACAAAGATGACTGATATGTTTAGAAAATCTCAAATCGGAGTCGATCCACAGACCCAAGTTTTTGCATTCAGAAGTGAAAGGCAAGGCAACATCATTTATGTGGATCTTGATGAGGTTGGAAATAAGGCTCTTTTTAGATTTGGGTCCAAATAACATATATGATGATTTTTTAGCATTCAATTTGAGGTTATGTGCGCACGAGACGTTATACAGTGAATTGAGATCTCTATTTATCAGTTCTTGTGCTTCCAGGTTGCCTTCCGGAAAAGATAAGTAAATTTGAGTGTCATCAGCGTAGTGATGGATATTGCAAAATTTAATACATTTGTAGAAATCTGAGATGTAGATGTTAAATAAGAGAGGTCCAAGAATGGAACCTTGTGGAACTCCAAATTTGGTGTTCAGAACTGCAGATTTTAAGTGATCAAGGCTGATACACTGAGTTCGGCGTTCCAGAAAGCTTTCAATAAGATCTACGGCACATTTATCCAAACCAAAGTGACTAAGTTTATTACATAAAAGACTGCGGTCTAAGGTATCAAAAGCTTTACTAAAGTCCAATAAAACTAGACATGTAACATAATTTTTATCGGTTGCTTTGAAAATATCATCCGTTATGGAGAGGAGTGCGGAAGTCGTGCTATGTTGAGAACGAAACCCAGACTGAACGCTAGTTATGATATTGTAAGAAGTGATGAATTCAATCATCTGATCTTTGAGAATCAGCTCAAGCGATTTAGAAAGGGAGGGTAAAATACTAATGGGCCTAAGATCAGAGTAATGTGTCGGAGAGTTACACTTAGCCAAAGGAATCACAAGTGCATGTTTCCAAGGGGAAGGAAAACACGAGGAAATGATACACGAATTCAGTATAAAGGTGATGTATTCCAAGAGATGTGTTTCCACCAAACGAATCATTCGAAGTGAGATGCTGTCCGAACCTACAGCGTTGCTTCTGATTTTATTTAAAAATTTCTGTACAGTATGTTCGTCAACGGGAGAGAATCTGAAAGAATTTGCAGTGTTCTTAGTTTGGTACTTTTCTAGAAGCGATGATTGAAATTGTGTTTTGTCAGGGAGGGTAGTATTGCAAAAGAACTGATTGATTTCATCTAGATTTTTTAGGTTAGGTGGTAGTTCAGGGTTTGACTTCTGACGCAAGATGTCTAAATTACGTAATGTGCTCCACGTTGCCTTGGCATCTTTCTTCAAAAGAACAAATTGAAGATAAGCTTTTTTCTCCCGACGAATAGCAGATGTCGTATAGTTCCTCAGTTCTTTATAGCTATCCCATGCTACAATGGTTTTAGTTTGCTTATATTTTTTAAATGCGCGGTCCCTTAAAGATATCATCTGACGGATGTTGTACGTCAACCAAGGTGCGGGTGGCTTGGTAACTCTGATATTTCGAAAAGGAGCATGGATATCAAATAGAGTAATGAGATTGTGGTTGAATGTTATTACCATGTCGTCAACGTTATCCAACCTATATATTTCATCCCAGTCAATTGATCTAAGATCAGTCAAAAAGCAATCTTTATCAAAATTTAAAAAATCGCGATAAAAAATCCACTTGACATTATTCTTTTTGGTGCCAAAATTTTTGATAGTACACGAAATGGCCATATGATCTGAGATTCCTTGAATATCAGTAATATTCACATTTGAAATTATTTCAGGATGCGAAACAATCAGGAGATCAAGTAAAGTTTGACTTCGAGGGGTAACTCTAGTGGGGGAAGTAATTAACTGGGAGAAGTTAAAGGTCGAAAGAAATTGATAAACGAGATTGGAACGGTTATCGATTGACATAAGGTTAATATTCAAGTCACCCGCCATTATAAAATAGTCACTCGCAGGTAAAAGATTAGAAACCGTTTCTTCTAATTCATTGAGGCACGTTAAAATATTGGACTTTGGTGGACGATATAATATTCCAAAACAAAAGTTTTTACCCGTCAAATTTACCGAGATCCAGAGCTGTTCGAGCTCAGGGCTGATTTTATGAAAGGCAACATTATAGTTTAAGGTGTTCTTTATATACATAGCTACGCCGCCCCCTCTACCATCTCTATCGGATCTGACAATATGATAAGAATGAATAGCCACAGACTCAGAATCGATATCCGAGTTAAGCCATGTTTCACTTAGACCGCAGATATGGATTTCATGATTTTCTAGAAAAGTCTTGAGATAGTCAAGTCCAGTGAACACAGACCTCACATTCAGATGAACAAAATTGATAAATGCTACCATAAATGATTAGATACAATAAAAAAAAAATAATATATTAAGGAGAAATATGAAAACAATTGGCATATATTTCTATATATTACTCGAAGATACCGTTGATCCAACGTTAACGGGCATAATAGAAAACGATAACCGATACCTTGAGGATCACCTAATATTCCAACAGGACGGAGCTCCTCCACATTTTGCTGTAGCAGTTCGTCAGTACCTGAATGACAGATTTCACAGACACTGGATTTGAAGAAGAGGATGCATTAAATGGCCCCCCCGATCCTCAGATTTATCCCCCTTAGAATAATTTTTGTGGGGCCATTTAGAAAGTAAAATATACGCCACTCAGCCAGGTTCGTTAGCAGAGTTACGTCAACGTATTATTACCGAATGTCGTCAACTAAACCCAGACATGCTCCAAAACGTCAGACAACGTTTTGGGACGAACTCATACTCATGTATGGAGGTGAATGGAGAACACTTCGAGCATCCACTATGAATCAATGTAGTTTGAAATGATCTAAGTTAAATTTATGCACAATTTTTCAATTTTCTAGTAATGTAATTTTTTCAATTCCTGTTCTTTTTCGTGAATTGTTCACATCTTTCAAATGAAATGTGAAATGAAAAACGCACCAGGTGTTTTTCCTGCAATAGAGCGCCAAAATGAAAAGATAAGTGGCGAACACTCACATGTCTGAATTTCTTATGGAATCACCTTATCAATACTGTGTCACCCGTAGTATTTCCCTAATCGAATTGTATGAGTGAACAAGGGGTGGGGAGAGAAGTATGACAGTTGAGGTAACGATGAGATTTGTCCCCCTTGGATTTAAAATTGACGTGTTTTTGCATTATATTTCATGGAATTATTCTCCAGCAGCTTGACTGCATCAACCTTTCTACATTTCATATCATGTTTCTAGAAACATGTGGATTCGTTTTCAGATGGCATTTCAGGTTAGCTTTCCAAATTTCTGCTACCGCAGTTGTCGGTTGATTGGTCAAACCACCAACACTGACATGAAAAACTTGGCGAGTTGACTTGGGTGTCACACCAATAGATGGTTCCACTTATGTTTCGCTTGCGTTCACGCAGCTATTTTTATCAAGTACTTTCTTGGTTTTTCTCATTTTGTCTTCAATCGAGGACCGCCTGCCTGCTACTGACGATGCCCAATAAGCTGAAACAGCTGTATACCGATGGCTCTTAAATTGAAATCAATATGGGAATGATCAAAGAGTACTTATCTATTTATTTTTTGATTTTAATGGAATTATTTTCCAGCAGCTTGACTGCATTAACCTTTCTAGATTTCATATCATTTCTAGAAACATGTGGATTTGTTTTCCGATGGCATTTCAGGTTAGCTTTCAAATTTCTGCTACCGCAGTTGTCAGTTGATTGGTCAAACCATCAACACTGACATAAAAACCACCAATAGGTGGTTCCACTTATGTTTCGCTTGCGTTTACGCAGTTATTTTTATCAAGTACTTTCTTGGTTTTTTCCCATTTTGTCTTCAATCGAGCCTGCCTGGTACTGACGATGCCCAATAGGCTGAAACAGCTGTATAACGGTAGCTCTCAAATTGAAATTAATATGGGAATGATCAAAGATCTCGAAGCGAAGCAGTAACCTTGATAATGCCATCTGAGATGATGGCGAAACGTCGACTATCGAATAGTACACAACGGATGAACACCCGGAAAAACAACACATCATATATATATATATATATATATATATATATATATATATATATATATATATATATATATATATCTATATATATATATATATATATATATATATATATATATATATATATATATATATATATATACAAAGAGAGATTTTATCGAGTGGGTATGATATAAAAATAAAAAATGAAATAATTAGTGGACACAACACTCCAAAAGTGGGGCAAACCGCGGACACGTGTTTCTGCCTATTGGCCTCATTAACGCGGTGCAGCCAAGTGTAAAGATGCCAATATACATCTACAGAGTGAGGACTGTAGTATTCTCCTAATGAAGTGAGGTCCGTATATATTTTTCAAAGATCCTAATAATGTGAGGACATATATACAGGTACTAATTCATCAAAAAGGCAAAGTGAGGTCCAATAAACGTTGCCGAGTTTTTCACATGTAAAACAGATGGATGCAAGGTGGATAAGAGATATGTATATTAGCGAAGATTCATGAAAGTTTGATTGATGAATCGTGGATATTACTGCGTAATTCAAGTTAGTTTTGATCGAAATTGACGAAAAATACATGTTGTTCATGTATTTCAGTTTCACAAATACATTTTTCGAATTAGACAAAAACGGGTACCTGGCTTTCGCGCGCGAGGCGTCAATCTGACACAGCAACAAACCTTCATTTTTAACATATTGAATATGAAAATTAAGGAATGAAAAACTTCATGTAGTTTTGGAATACATCAGTGAGCAATGATCCGCGATAAAAAAATTATATCCCAAGTTTTCCAATAATTATGCATTTGTTAGTTAATAATTTTGTATGAACTGAAGGTTAACATGAAAACCCTGTTAACTAACAAACTGAAACCCTAGAATTGTTTTCACTTCGTGAAGTTATTCTCAATAGGCCAATGAATAGATCGCCTCGCTCCGTTGCATTTACCTGGGTAAATTTAAAAATATTTTTCGTTATAAATTCATTGAATACAATTATGATTTCCAGAGAAAAAATTTATTTGTTGCTAAAAAATGCGTTCATTCATCAACAATGGTTTTTTGCGTCCAAATATTAAAATTAAGGAACCATTATTTTTTTATCATGATTTCTAATGTTCTACGAAATTGAAAAAAAAAATAGTTTGTTAATTGTTCTCTCAAAGAACAATTTGTTATGAATGAATTAGTTTTTTCCAGTAATTTTTTTGATACTCAATTGCGCAATAGAAGTAGCCATATATGTTTCAATTTTTAAGTTTCTTTTATTTTTTATATTGCTTTTAATATAATTTGCCTTGGAATTTGTCTTTTTCATCCGCTTTTTTGTATATAAAATCATAATAACTCTTTAAAGTATTATAGATATGACAATAATGCTTCAAGTCTTCTTTATTTATTATTTATTCATTAACAATTTCAGTTGTTGTTAATAAAAAAAAATCCTTTTCTTTTCAATGCACAACTTTAATTTTCCATTTAAAAAAAAATGGTTCATGTGAACTAGACTATGAATAGAAACTGGGCATGTCGATTTCCCTGGTGAAGATGCTATACCAGGTGACAACGAAATCATTGTACACGGCGCCATTCAATTGTTTATGTAGTAAGAAATTTGAAATAAATTCGGAGTTCTTCGAAGCTGATATTTTTTATAATGAACCTCGTGAAAATCTTCACGAGTCAAGAATTTCCAATAGGACTGTATATTTTTTTCAACCATTTGATCAGAAATAAAATTGATTTTCAACGATATAACACATATGCCCATTTTTATTTGAATATGGTGGTACTATGACGTCAAACAACTCTATATAAAGAGAAAGTAACGACGAAATTTTTTCAGTTTTTGAATAAAAGTCAAAAATTGAAATTTTTCACTTACCAACGAACTCTTTACTGATTTTTATTATATGCCAATTATCACTTCATTGATCTCAAAAATCTAAATAGGAAGTGGTATTTTCTGAACTTCGACATCGAAGTGTACCTTTTTTACTACAAAAAATGATACTGTGCTGTCCATTTATCTGTACGGGTGAAAAGTGTAATTTTTATGAATGAGAGCTTTAACACTTTCACTCGTTCACTGGCAGAGAAAAATAAACAAATTACTTTCTGCGACACGTTTTTGTAGTATAAGAGGGTTATTTCGAAGTCGAAGTTCAAAAACTACAAATTTCTATTTAGATTTTCGAGATAAATGATGTTAACAATGGCGTTTGAAAAAATTGATAAAAAGTACGTGTATGAATCAAAAACTTCAATTTTTAAACTTTTATCCAAAAACTAAACAAACTACGATACGAAACCGCAGAAGGGCCACATATTTTTATTATTTGTTCCTTGGAAATTACGACTTTGAATCTCGAAATTTGAAATTTCGAGTTTGAAGTCGTGATTACAAGATTTCCCAAAACTTCGAGAGAGAGAGAGTTGAAATTTTGAGATTGAAGTCGAAATTCCGAAATTGAAGTCGAAATTTCGTGAAAAAAGTCGAAATTTCGAAATTCAAAGTCGTAATTTTCAAGAAACGAATAATAAAAATATGTGGCCCTTCTGCGCTTCCGTACTCCGACGTTAGCATCGTTAATTGAGTTTGACAATATTTCTGTATGTGAGAAACAGTTTTGTGGATGAAATTAAACATTTTCAAAAATCCATGTAAAAGTCGAAGGAGATTTTAATTGAGCTGAATTTTTCATTTAGCTCTTCATCAAGAGCGATAAAACCAGTAAAAATATATTCGATCACCTATTCAAAACTTAACCATTCTTTGAAGTGGGAAATTCAACATACTCAACTGATGTAATTATCAAAAGTTACAGTTAATACAAGTGGTGAAACGTCACAGTAATAGTGTGCCAGCAGATCTTGAATTCGAATCTGCCTATGACTACATATTTTTCTCGAACGTCGCTGATACCAAAACGAAAACAACAAATTGAGTAGAATGAGTTGAATCAGTAATTTCACATTCGAATACAGGACCATTTTGTTGTCTCTTCAATTTCACAACCATTGGTATCAACTGTAATCAATCATTTAGTCTGGGCTTTAAGTTTAGATTCGTATTGGATGGATATACTTTTTGTAAAATTAAGTGGTTAGGTTAGGCACATTCGATCCGGAATATTGTCTATATCATTGTGAAAATAAGTAAATATGTTCATGAAAAATTCTAAAAGTTATAAACAATCAAAAACCCTAGAAAGCAGTGTTCGGTTTTGTTGTTTATAGTAAGTAAACTATAAATATTTTCAAATTTTGAAAAAAGATCCTTAAAGAAAAGGAAATTTACTAAAAAAGAGTTTCGACTCCCGAAACGGTATCTCCATTATGTATAATTTTGATTAAACGCTGAAAATACCCAGGTTGCGCGCATGGCCTCTAAGCGAGTACGTAACTTGAAAATAATTTTTTGAGGTACTTGAAGTGAATAGAAAAATTTTAAAAATTATGATATGATCTAAACACCTTAGAGAACTGATCCCCGTTGAAATTTTTCATTAAAGTTAATTTTTCAATAATCTAGACAATTGTTAATTAACAAAATACTTCCTTCATAATAATTTTTCAAAGTAAACAATAAAAGAAAAGACACAAAAATGTTGTAAAAAAATGTATCTTTATTCATCATTATTTTATCGTTTTCATGTCAATAAAATATATTTATTAACTGTAACAAATAATTTCTATCTCCATTTGTTTATAATTTTAACTGTCAATTATGAATGAAAAAAATTCCTAATAATAATATTTTTTTGTTTATAATAGTATTTTGGGAGGAAGATAAAACTGTTTTATCTTCCTCTTGAAGATGATCACTTGGTGATTGAAACACGTGTCGAGGTGTAAAAATAACGATTTGGTGTTGGGAAAAAAACTGCAGTAATATTCATTACTATACCAAAGGTTCCAAACAGTACATCATAAGTACTTTGTATCCTATTAAAGGCTGCTCTTTTGATGCAGGATTAGCAAATAAAAATAAATTAGATTCATTAACAAATTTAGATCGTGCCTGAAGTAACAATTTCATATGAATCTGTACATCTCTACTGAAAAGAACTGGAACTCCTATACCCCTTTTTCCTCTAGTAACAACCCTTTTGAAATTTTTCAATAATAATTTCTCTGCTGCGGTTACAGCGTCGGCGAATTCCTCATAATTTTTATCATTACTTTTTTCTCTGTACATGTAGGTTGCCAGTTTCATTCTTCTTCTTCAAAATAGTCTCCATAAAAATTTTGAAAGCTTTGAAGTTTTTAATATTATGTTTCAGGTTTCGTGCTGCCTTCGTTCCCTTTTCTATCAAATAGTCCCTAAACAATTTTGTTTGTATATACTATAATAGTTGTGAAGAAAATGTTAGCATATTTCTTGTGAATCTCCTCAAAATAACTGAAATTGGCATAACTGAAAGAATTAATATTGATTTCTGAGATAATTAGAAAATATATTAAGTTTTGAGTCAGATATTTCCGTATTATTATGATATAATTAATAGAGAAACACTAATTCTTGATCTTCTTCAATTTAATTATATCTATAAAATTCAAAATTTTCCCTAGTCGTCTACACTCAGAAGAAATTTTTTTTAAAAATTTGCATTTTGAATACACAGTGTCCAAGGTAAGAATGAACAGCATGGGGATATTAGAAACAGTAAGTGATAGAGTGTCGATTGAATCAGAGGAAATTAGGGCATTTATGTGCCTAATAATATGCTATTCAGGAAGTGTCAATATTATGAGTAGTTTCGGAGATATCCGAGAAAACCGAAATTTGAGAATTTCGTTTTTATTTTCTCCTAGATTTATTTTCGAAAGAAATGTAAAATAAATAGCACTTTGTCATGGCCACTTTTTGCGGACTACACGTGAGCAGAATTTTTCTACGACGTTTCGTCTTGTAGAAAACATAATCAACTTTGTATTTTCATGTGGGCCTAAACTAAAGTATACCCTGTATACGACTCCATTTTTTATTTTGAATGTAGCAACGTATCACACTATATGATTTCATAACAATTTTTCGCGCAAAAGAAAAAGTGATTACTTAACCTGCTTTTCTTCAATTTTAAATAGTACGCGCTGGAAAAAAAGACACATAATGTTCTGTTGTCATAATAATACTGTTGTTTGGTAGAATTTTTGGCATATTACCGTTCCTACTTTTACATCTCGTTACCTACCTAATTCACCAACAATGGCATTTTTAATAAGCGTTTCGATTTTAACATGTGGGTTGAGATTCTCGGTACGAATGTAATTGGGCCTTTCATCTTCCAAAACAATTCAACAAAAGAGCGGTAGGTACATGAATTTGGAAGACGCTTTAGATAATTTGCCTTTAGCGGTTACTCATACCTGCTGGTTTCAACAAGGTGGTGATCGAGCACATAACGCTTGAATTGTTTGTGATTATTTGAACTGTCGCTTCCCAGGACAATGAATTTGCACTCATAGTGACACATCCTGGCCTGCAACGTCCCCCGACCTAATCCCACTAGACTTTTTCCTTTGGAGGTATGCCAAGAATCAAATGTAGTCTCATAATTTTCAAAATGAAGTTTTGCTGAGATTGGTTACTGCGTCCTTTGACAATACTTGATATGAGTTTCTATTTATTTCTTGCAATACATAATAGCTCCTAATCATAACATCGGGAGATTTGCTTTATTCACTTCAAGAAAACATTTTATTAAAACAACGATGAAAATAAAATAAAAACAACAATAAGAATCAATTGGGCCTCCGGGGTGAATTCATTGATTCCAGTGGCGCATTTGCTTTTTCAGCTGCAGGAAAACCAGAAAAAACCTGCAGCACCACATCATCTGAAGATCTTCATCCAACAATGTCCTCTGTCTTATAAAACAAAATGTAGGGTATACAAAATGTATGGGTAGTCGTGTCACTTCGTGACACGACTATCGTCAAACTTAAACCAGTACGTTTATTCTTTGACCAAGGCGTAATAATGACCAAATTCAACCCCAGAACCACAGTGAACAATGACTGCATGAATATTATAATAGTGGTCTGCTAGGTTGAAATGTTCATCTATTTCGAACCTTCCAAAGAGTTTCTTGCTCCCGTTAGAGGTTGAGTCTTGTTTGAAAATCATCAGTGTTATTATTAAATTGACTTGAGCCTCAGCTATACTTGTTTCCTTATAACAGTCAGTTAGTTTGGCGCATGTTTGACAATACAGTCGATCATCACCTGTTAAAAATTCCATTTTCAGATGATATAACAATAAGCTTTGCACGGACTGGTTATTAGTCGTATTAGGAAAAGCTAGATGAAGTTCCAGAAATTCACATAAGTTTTCGGTACTTCTTGAACATTTACCACAAAGTAAACCAGTGAGGATTTTTTTAGCAAAAGATTCACAAACACAAGACGAGATGGGTTGTACGGAATCATTCAGTCCAGAGCGGTCAGGAGTATTGATTTTGCTATTGTTTTGCTCACGAAGAGTATTCAACAAGAACCCCAAGAATTCGGAACAATCCTCTTGTTTTCCTAACGAGTATCAAGTGGACTTCAAAGACTCCAGGATATCGGTTGGAGGAAAAGATGATACCATCTTACGAAACTGCAGCTGCATGAACAGTTGTTTGAGTTTGATGAATGAGTAGGAAACATTCCCGTTCTCGTTCATCATTAAAACTTCGTTCTTGAAATTCTTCGTCATGAACAACACTTGCAAAATGCTATTCATGTAGCAAGTGTTTCCTAAATTATCCAATCCAATTTTCTTCTCTAGATTTTTAGGACAACTATCCACTGATTCGTAAGGAAGAACATGTTTCACAGAATCTCCATAAGAACCATTTCTCAAGCTGCGATCGATCCTTTCAAGTGAAAAAGGATTTCGTAGAGCGATCGATTCGGCTCTTGCTTCAAGAAGCTCTTCCACTGAAAGGGTACCAGTTTCACGAGGACTGCAACTCATTTTTTGGGGGCAAGAATGACCTGAGTCCACTGACCGCACTGAAAAAGAAGAAGGTGGATCAATCACTTGTGAATTAACCTTGATAGGAGACTGATGAATATTTACATATCTCGGCTTGTTTCGAAGAGGTTTCAGTTCCGTACTGAAATTAGGGCAATGCATGATCTCATCAAAATTATGTGAAGGAGGAATAGTTCCAAGTACTGAAGCAGCATTGTCAGGTTGAATAGCAATACTAATTCAGTGATCATTCGTTGCTTGGCCTATTCTCCTTCCGAGTTCATGATCTAATAATATATATATATATATATATATATATATATATATATATATATATATATATATATGAATATATATTTCTTATGGAAACAACCCCCTTAAATTTGAAGTTGTAAACCAATTTTGATAATTTTTTTTTAAATATCAAGTACTAAAGAGTCTACTTTGGGACAGAATTTGAAATGTTTATTGAAGTTTCAGGGCATACTACGATATTTTTTCTTAGTCGAAAATCGGGATTTTTCATTAGCGATTCCTTTATTGAAAAAATCACTACGTCACTGGATTCAGAGTGCCTCTAAATAGGTGTGATCAAAATTTCATGGTAAAATAATCATTATCAACAAAGTTATGACAACTCAGAAATTCGAAAACTCACACAGCTAACAGTCACAATATATCATTTTTTTAATGATTTCAACAATAAAGTGCCGCCAGATGAAAAAAAAAAACAAATAGCGTAAATATTTTTAATGACAATAACGAAATTACGTTCACACAATTCAACTAACAATGAAGCAAAAAATTTTAATAAACGTAACTAATAACTAATTATTGAAATGTTTCGATTCAGTGCAACAATTGATTCTAACTCATATTCTAGTGGCCTCTACTAATCCACCACGTATTTCGATACATGTGTCGTAGCGCTTACGAATGTTTCTGATTACGTTCCTTAGTTCTTGAGGGCATATCTGCACATGCAGGTCGAATTCTTGCACAAAGTTCATTTCTATCTCTTGAGCGGTTTTTGTAAACCTTTTGTGTGAGAAGTCCCCAGAGAAAAAAGTCCAAAACTGTGAGGTCTGGAGATCTGGGTGGCCACTCTATAAACGGACTACCACGGCCTATCCATCGGTTTGGAAAATGTTCGTTAAGCCATTGCCTCACAGCTCTGGCATAATGAACTGAACACTCGTCTAACTGGACAATTAAATTTGATCGTTCATTGATTGGCACCTCGTTAATGGAATCCCAAAACTCTGTGTTTAAAAATTCTAGAAACCTCTGCGCATTAATGTTTTCTTCAAAAAAAAGGGACCAATAATTCGTTCGTTCATTATCCCACACTAGACGTTGATTTTTTGAGAATACTGGCCTTAACAGTTTATTACCCAGTTAAGATTATCCGCTGCCCAATAGCGACAATTCTGTGATGACACTACTCCATTTGTAGTGAAAGTGGCTTCGTCGGTATCCAAAATATTTTTTAGAAATCCCCCCTTGGGCCCATAAACAATATTCCAGACGTCTTGCTTCGTCGCCTTCTTGAAGTGTGTGTAAAAATTTTGGCTTGAAAGGTTTAATATTCTTCGCCTTGAGACATCTTCGAATAGTTTCTCGTGGAATATTCAAATCTGAAGTGGCATTCCTTATACTCGCATGAGGATTATTTCCGAAATAATCTAAAATGATTTGATCATTCCTGTCATTCTTGTTTCGTCTTTGTACAGGATTACTTTTTAACATAATTTTTGATACTGCACCAGTTTCATTGAATATTCAATTTATTTTATTTACCGTACCGCAGCTAATACGAGGACGATCTGGATGTCTCTAATTAAATACTCTGCAAACTTCTCTAGCACTTCTAATGTCATCTCCCGAGAGGCGTACAATTTCAGTTTTCTCTCTTACGCTCAATCTTGCAGCCATGACACAAAATAATTCGAAGAACTGTAAGTTGAATATTGTTGACAATAGTACACTTAAATCTTTCACAAGTGTCAAACTGTAATATCATTTCCATGGCAACTAAGATTCAAATTGAAATATTAGGTCTTAGTTTTAGTTAATTTGCGTGAAAACTTGAATGTAATTCCGTTATTTTCATTAAAAATATTTACGCTTTTTGTTTTTTTTTCATTTGGCGATCTGATAGACTTTTAGTACTTGACATTTCAAAAAAAATTATCAAAATCGGTTCACAACTTCAAATTTTAGGGGGGTGTTTTCATTAAAAATGGGTCACATATTTAAAGATAAATAGATAAATACTTTCTGATCATTCCCATATTGATTTCAATTTAAGAGCCACCGGTAGACAGCTGTTTCAGCCTATTGGGCATCGTCAGTACCGGGCAGGCGGTCCTTGATTGAAGACCAAATGTGAAAAACCAGAAAAGTGATAAAAATAGCTGCGTAAACGCAAGTGAAACATAAGTGCAGCTATTATTACATAATAATCCAAAATTCCTGTCATTTAATAAATATTATATTTGTTTCAGAGCTGGATTGATGACTCTACCGCATAATGCCAAGATGCATTATAATTATGCAAATTTCCTCAGAGATTCCGCTAGATCTGAATTAGCAAAAGCCCACTACTATAAAGCTCTCAAGTAAGTATCTGATGAGAGTTTCAGGAGTTGTGAGAGTAAATTTCAGTTCGAATTAATCGTTTCGGCAATATGTCTTATAGTTAATTGAAAGAAAATTGATATTTCATTAATAGAAAGAAAATTGATATTTCATTACCTCCTTCTTTAGTTCATGAATGTGTGAAAGGGAATCATATAATTGTTCACTATAATATTTATTCTAATTGAATTTTCAACGCTATTACTATAAGTTCGATAATAACAGGATCATTGGTTTTGAAAAGTATGTAAAAAACTTCAACTCCATGAACAGTCGATTTATATTGCGAAAATTGCAAATAATAAACAAACATTGCTTGCATCCCTGCAAACCATCTGTCAGAGCAGTTTTTCCACTCCTATTGAAACACCTCTAAACCATGGTTTTTGAACGCTTCAACTGCTTCTCGGGCGCTCGTAAATTGTTGACCACGCAGTGCTATTCATAAACAAAAAGAATTTATTGAGTGCTAAATAAATAAAATCATCATAAATTCTGGACTGTACAGAGGATGAGTCATCAATCCGATGTTTTGAGTGCTCAAAAATTCACCTGTTAACCAGGATGTTTGGGATCTTGCATTGTTATGATTGAGATTGATTCGTCTTTGGCAGTTAGTTTGATGAATTCATTCGAAAACCAACGGTAAACAAATAAATGGTCGTGTACCACTCAGAATTGACTGTTCTATGGTGCTCAGGCGGAACAATAACGCATTCCGACGAAGAAATAGGCGACTATTTATTTAATTGTGCGTCTGCCATGAACAACTCTCATTGGATTTAACTCTTTTTGGAATACCCACAGTTCTATTACTGTTTTATTTTTGGCTCACACGCATATATGCATGATTCGTCATACACGTCTTTTAAAGCACTACGGTTGAACCTTTCAATCATTTCTATACATCTTTTGACGCAAGCCTTTCTTTGAGGGAATGATAAGTTATGGGGTATCCAACGAGAAAAAGTTTTTGTTATAACTAATTGTTCATGCAAAATTGAATGTTTGAAGTGGAACTAATTCGCAAGGTTGCCTCTATCTCACAATATTATTTCAAAACGATCTTGCATTATCAGTTTACGCACTACATCGATGTTATATAGCACAACAACCAATTTTAGACGACCTTCACGGAACTCGTTGGCGACTGAATTATGACCACGATAAAATTCACTACACCAGCGATATACTGTGGTTTTTGATGGTGGTTTATCGCTATATAAAAAACTGAGTTCATCGACACATTCTTGTTGAGATAATCTACGTCAAAAGTTGTAAATAATAATCCAACGGAAGCTTTCTCTTGAAACTTCCAGTTTTTTGGTCAGATTAATTTTTTTATCTTACTTTGAATAAAAAGAATAGCACTTGCACGTCAAAACTTTGTGCTAAAATATGTCCAAATTTACGCCACATTTTATCTATTGACATTGATGTTGCCAGTTCCCAAAATATAAATAGTCCCACATCGTATAAATGTTTGCATTTCAGTGCAACTCCTCTTATTTTTCCAGATTATGGCCAACTTATGCTAGCGCTCATAACAATCTTGGCACCCTTTTGGACAATAAACAGGAGGCTGAACAACACTTCCTAGCAGCAATTAGGTGTTCTTCAGACCATGTGAATGCCCACTTCAATTTAGGACAACTCTACAGGTAGAAATTAGTCATCTCACAACTGTTCACACTTGATATCACTTTCATTCAAAGTTACTTTAACTCATATTCAATAATTGAATCAAATATTTTCAACTCTCATTTCCTTATGCGAAATTATACTGAAATAGAAAATAATAAACTGAACTATTTCAAAAATCGTTTTCCAAATGGCACACATATTTTTATAATTATAAAAACAATTTTGATGGAAGATTCTGTACTATTCAACTTTTTCTGTCTTGTTGAACAGCAGAACATGCTAAAATGAAACAAATTATTCAGCAAAAGCTTTATCGAAACTGGATGTACCAAAGTATTCATACACTATTCAACCAATCAGAATCATTATTGTACTTCTGATTCATTCATCCTGATTTCTATTCAACGAGAATTCAGCAGAGTTAAATCATCGAAGCATTACTTTCTATTCCAAAATCATAATCTTCCGTATAATAATAATACTCATGATGGGTATACTTTCACGTGATATTTCGTTTAGATCATTTGCTGCTTTCGGGTTCATTAGCTGTATTTTGCAGTTCTTTTAATCTGACGTTGCGTCTATAAATACGTCAGATATCATCGGTGCAGGTGAAAGTAGACCTGATATTTTTACGTTTGTGATGAAATACTTCATCGACAAGATGATATGTCTGTCGGACATAAATCTGAGGATCAATGTCGAACGAGGAAAGAATACAAAATCCAGTCATATGTTATCACAAACCGTAATAATTTATTGTCTTAGCAAAGATTATTCATGTATTCATCAGTTTCCTTTAGATTTACAACTTGAAAACATAACCCACAAATATTCATAATCAACCAATTCAAAACACTTCAGGAGTAAGGAAACGCGCGTCTTTTCACTTTTTATTTCATGTTCATATCTCATCCAATAATTTGGTCAATACTTTAGAAATGTACTTCCACTTCCACAGTTTTATTATACTTTGTCATGAGAAGGACGTACCACGACGGTGTAGCTTGGCATGTATCAATCTCAAGAGCAAATGTGCGAAGAGAGACCTGTATTTTTTGTTACCTGATTTGGTCTTCAATGTTTATTCGATATTGTGAAATTGAGAATTCACATTGAAGACTGAATCTTAAAAGAATGTCCTCTTTGCTCCCAAACGCCAGAACTGCAACAAACGCGTGTTTTCAGAACCAAGTTAAAGGTTTCAGGAGATAGAGTAGACTGATTTCTAATTCTGACACTCAATTATTTGAATTAAAAGGAGTATATTTTTGGGAGGGAATAATTTTTGGGACTAGAAGGTTTTGGCTGTTTACTTAATGTATAATTGATTCAATGCTCATATGAAAGTGATAGTTTCGAAAGTATATTTTCTTTCGTATAATTCAATATTTATATAATTATGAAATCAATTATTTCGAGAGGACCTATTTTTTCAGTTTGTGTCTGAAAGTTACTTCTTTGTATGATCAACAGATCTTTGTGAATCGGTTATTTCGGAATTAATTGCTTTCTTCTTCGCTTCCAAAGTTTTCCACATGTTTTTGTACAAAGATGAAGAAGCAGATTGCGCGAATTTTTTTCTTGAAATTCGCCGCTATTTTCCAACAGAATGATTCATATAGAGTAAACAACGGGCTGTTTGGAATGGGACTCTTGTTACTGTTACTCACACTTTGCTTTTTATAGACTTTCGAGAGCACCAGAATTACTTTTTTCAGAGATTTTTTTGAATAGTAAAAGATAATATCAGTTCCATCAAACGAAACACTTCAGAAACAAACCGAAAAATGAATTGATCCGTTCACAATTTGGATATCGTTCAACACGTTGATTGAATGGGAAATGATGTAAATGATTGAAAGTGAATCAGATTTTTTGAAATTTTTGGTTGGCAATTATTTTTATACAGAACAAATGATTATATTCCTCGAATCACCGATGGAATGAAATATTTTGATTACGCATTCTATGTGTATCCCCAAGGCTTTAGCAGAATTATAGATTTTTGTTCAATTTGTAACGAATTAATGAATTAACTGTCTTAATCAAATTTATTTTTAACAATACTTCAGTATTACAACTAATTTATTTACACCACTCAGCAACTAACGCCTAATTTATCTTCACTGTTTGTTAACCGCTTGATCCGCTTTCTTGGTACAGACTACCGCTCGGGACGGAGAGCGGCATTTTTATATCGTCAACGAACGCTCCGGATCTCTCTAGGGATTTCGGCAGTGGCCTGGATTATTCGCGGTGGCTTATCGAATGCATTCCCGATGAGTCATGCGTTTGCTCGCTAAGATATCGGTCAGGGCCGGCTTCATATTTATTACATTGCCCCCTTCTTAAAGACGTTTTGTCACGAAATGTCATCCTTAACGTGTGTTGATACCTGCAGGACTCCCCATATCTGCATTGTGAAGTTCGATGGAAGTAACACTCCACAGTCTTTATGCTCGGTCGTGGAAGATGATTACCGCACACCGAAATCTGGATGCCGCTGGATCTGAAGATCGTTTCCAACATGCTTCTCACAATTCTCCAGTCCAGCTTGTCGAGCCCATAGGATGAATTCGGGATTACCAAGTCCACGAGATTCTGGTCGAGCATCGTCTTCTTCAGTCTAGTAAGACTCCTTCAGACATCTTCATAGGACGGGTTGTCTCGAGAATGCTTTTTGGTCACCAAGATGTTTCTCTGACCCTTCTTCAATTGTAGCACCCCTTCGACTTCTGGATTCTGTTCTCGTAATGTTTGGAGCTGACCGAATTTCTTGTTGAATACCCTTGGACAATTGGAGACAATTGGAGCTAGTGCGTCATCAACTGGAACCTTGAAAAGGTCTCGTGGCTCTTCTCGGTACGACCTTCTGTCCGTTCGAGTATAAGGACATGAATTGCTGGAACGTCATTCCATCCTCTGGTGGTCTGAGGGCGCGAAATTGGTCGTGATTTCCAGCATTAGCGGCCAATATATTGAAATGGACGACCCTAAGATTTTCTCGAGGTGGCTTATGGATTCGGTAGATGAGGTCATTAATCTTTATCATGATTTTGTACAGATCTTCCCACGAGTTCCGCAACTTCGGATGTAAGGCTGTGGTTCTGGTCTTTCGAATGTCCAACAGTTTACATATTTCTTGGAACAGGTTGGACTCAAAATTCCTGCCCTGGTCCGAAGGCAGCTCCAATGGGACATCGACTCAACATATCCATTCCTTTATCAGGATGTCAGTGACGGTGAAGGCTTCCTGGTTGGGCAGGGCATAGGCTTCTGCCCACTTGCTGAAGTAGTCTATGGCTACTAGGATGTATTTATTTCCATGGTCGGACTCTGGGTACGGGCCGGCGATGTCGACGGCGATTCTCTCTAAAGGACTACCCACATTATACTGGCGCATTGGAGCTTTTGGTCGTATCTGAAGTCCGTTACTGGCAGCACATACAGCACATTTTCTGCACCAGTCCTTGTAAAACCGTTGTCTTACTTTCTGGAGGGTCTTCGTTACTCCCAGATGTCCTCCAGTGACTCCATCATGAAGGTAAGGGAGTTTCATTGTGCCCAGTAGAACTCAACCGCTGGCGAATAACCTGCTACCTCCTGCCACGATTGTCTTCGGTAACTTTCCTTCCATTCGATGACTTAACCAAGATCTGGGTCTTCTTCTTCATGGTCTTCCTTGATCTTATTATCCTCCCAATTATCATCTACAGCTCTAGTTCTACAAATGGCTGCTTTCTTCTCTTCTGCTCGTCGGCAATGTGAGCAGTTATCGGGGCATGGTCTCCGTGACAGGGCATCTGCGTTTTTATGGCTAGTTTCAGCTCGATGTTCTATTTCGAAGTCAAATTCTTGAAGTCTTTCAATCCAGTGTGCTACTTTGCCCTCGGGATTTTTGAACTGCAGCAGCCATTTGAGAGCTGCATGGTCCGTTCTCAACAGAAATCTTCTTACATACACGTATTTGTAGAAATGTTCTACACCTTTTACAACGGCCAACAGCTCTCGCCTGGTGACACAATGATTGCTCTCTGGTTCACTGAGCGTTTTGCTGAAGTAGCCAATAACTTTTTCTTGTCCATCCTGGATCTGAGAGACGACTGCTCCAAGTCCACATTGCTGGCGTCCGTATCTAAAATGAACTTTCCGTTAGGTAGGGGATAGCTCAAAACAGGAGCGTTGATCAAAGATCTTCTCAACTTCTTGAATGAGTCTTGGCATTCCTCAGACCACTGAAACTGGATCTGCCTTTCTGTGAGTCGGGTCAATGGTTTGGCGATGTTGGCAAACCCCAGAACATATCGAGGGTAGTAGGGTGCATAAACCAAGAAAGCTCCGAAGCTGATGAATGTCTTTTGGAATAAGACAATCCTTGACTGCTTTGATCTTTCGTTCGTCTACCGCCACTCCTTTCCCAGAGACAACGTGGCCAAGGTAACGCACTTCTTTCTGCAACAGTTGGCATTTCTTGGGACTAAGTTCCAATCCATATTTCCTCAGATGCATGAATACCTCCTCCAGATTCTTCAAGTGATCCTCGAACGATTTTCCGACCACGATTATATCATCGAGATACACTAGACAAGTCTTCCATGAGAGAACCGTCTCCATCAATCTCTCGAAGGTCGCTGGAGCATTACGAATCCCGAATGGCATAACCGTGAACCGCCACAATCCTGAGCCGATGGTAAAAGCTGTTTTTTCTCGATCTTCTGGGGCCAATTCAACTTGCCAATATCCACTCTTCAAATCCAAGGTCGAGAAAATTGTGGAGCCGGCTAGCGTGTCTAGGGTGTCGTCGATTCTTGGAAGAGTGTAGCTTTGTTTCTTTGTCACGTGATTCAGTTGGCGATATTCCACGCAAAACCTTGTCGAGCCGTCCTTCTTCTTCACTAACACGACTGGGGAAGACCAGAGGGTGTCAGATGGTTGGATGACTCCTTCTTTTCCCATATCGCTGACTATCTTGTCTGCCTCTTCTCTCTTGGCAAGAGGGAGTCTTCTAGCTGATTGCCGGATTGGTCGGGCATTCCCAGTGTTGATTCTATGCTGAACCACATTCGTTCTGTCGCCTTCTACTTCTCCAATGTCGAAGACTTCCTGGTTCTTCTTGACTAACTCCCTCAGTCTTGATCGGTGAGTTGATGGTATGTCCTTGGAGGAAATGTCAATCAACTTCCCCAACTCTTTAGGCAAGTTGTTGGCTTGGCTGACCGAACTGCGTACACTCCGTATCACCGAGGAAATGGACGAACAGTGCCCCAACATTATTCCTTTCTTCAAGGTCACGGGAAAGTAATTGACATTCATGTCCCTGACCGGCACAACTTCATCAACACGCAACAGGGTCTCATCTTATGCGATTCCTCGTCCAATTTTCTCATCGTGTATCTTGGGCTCGGACATTACCACCTTGCCGCTGCTCGCACTTCCGTCCAAGCGAGCCTTCAGGATGGTTTCAGCCCTTTCGGGTACGCACACGTCTTCAGTCAATAGGACCTTTATCGGCTCTTTGCTTCTTCCATGAAGCACCAGCTCTTCTCCGCCGACACGTAGGACGCCGTCTTGAAAATTCAGCTCGAACCCTCTGGAATTCATTATGTCCATTCCAATGAACAGTGTGCCTACTCAACGGTATAGTGCCGCTCAATTGTAATTGATGTTTTATAGTAGAAAAAGTGTTTTTTAAAACCGGATTTTCGGACCAGTTATAGTATAAAGTGAAATCCATCTGTAACAGTTGAAGTTGTTAACAGTGAAATGGACCTTATACCTTAAAATTACCAAACAAGTGCAACACTCCTAAAAGTTTTTATAAAGCAAAGTTTTTATTCCCACTCCAAAAAAAAGCTAACCTTGATAAAGATAAACATTGGTTCTGATGCCTCGTCATTTTATGGATTGAAGAACAGGACCGGCACCAAATTATTTTCAAAATGATGTGCTCAAAATACAAAGTTGTAGAAACAAAAGAAGATATTCTAGCAACTTGTGATAAGTGTGGTTGTAAACTATGTCAAACTTGTGAAAAGTTTTCAAGTACAAAATATAGAGCTGCAATACTAAAATCTGCAATATTTTTATGCCTGAACTGCCGTTCAGCAAGCCTGATACAGATAAAATAAAAGAACTACAAAACGAAATCAAATCACTTAATGAAAAAATCAGTGGGATTTCAACAGAACTTAATAAAATTGCTTCATGAATGACTAACCCAGTATGTATTCAGGATCTGATTGGGGAAAGCTTACAATATCTGAGAGATGAAATACAAGATTTGTAAAATGGAATAAAAAAAATGAACAAACAAAACTTCAAATTGTAGATCTGAAAGACTCGAACATAGATTCAATAAGATTATTAACATATAATGAAACCAATACACAAAATACACATAAAAAATTGAATTTTACAAGTACAAAGGAAACACAGTCAACAATGAAAACAATCATAACAAAAACAAAACCTAATAGTTACTCACAAGTTCCAAATAAAGGAGAAATATCTAAAGCTAATTCCACAATTGATGACAAAAAAGACAATGCCTATGACAACTTTGTAGAAGCAAAGAGAAGGCATAGAAGGAGAAAACGTATTGGCACTGATTCCGTTAGTGAAGCAGAGGAACACGGCTTTGAAGGAAGAGATAATACCTTATCCTCGAATAAAAACAAAAAAATATGGCTCTCCATATCACGTATAAAGGATTCTATAACAGAAAATACTGTCAAAAAATACATATCTAAAAAAAATAAACACATGCTGAGGAAACTTCTGCAAAAAAACTTGAAACATATTTTAAAACTGAGGACAAGAACTGCTTTCTATTTGGGATAAATACATCTCTGAAAGAAACAGTATACCAGGAAAATGTTTGGCCAAGAGGTGTCGCCTTCTCTAGGTTCAACTTTAAAAGGACAACATTTCCTGGATAATCCCCGTCAAAATCATAATGAGGAGATTGATGACAACTCATACAATACGTAGATTGAAGTTTTTAGATTTACCAATGAATCACTGACCCAAACCACTGAAACCAAACTGTCAAAAGATTATTCGGATCACAATCACAACTTATCTATACCTTATGGTCGTTCGGAACTCATTAAAAATCATATGTGTTACGGAACATTGGTTAAGTACATGTGAAAATTCTTGTTATAATATTGAGGGATTTGAGATGGTGAGTTGTTACTGTCGTATTATTCATAAATATGGAGGCGCAAGTATATATATGAAGAAAGTGCTATATTTTCATGAAATAACTCAAACTACAAGTCTTTCTCTCAAGAAAATTTGTGAATTGGCAGCATACTACCTAAGAAAATTAAATTTATTTGTAATTACAGTTTACAGATCACCTGCGACACACAATATTGAACAATTTTTAAATATATTATCAAAAGCACTTGAATATGTCGAAGTCCATAATAAGAATAATACAAAAACAAAAATCCTCTGCGCTGAAGACTTCAATGTGAATTTTTTAGACAATGGTGATATTAGGAAAGACAAAATTAAACAATCATTTCTAACTTTAGGTATGAATCAGATTGTTTTTGAGAATACCAGAATACAAAACAATTAGGGTAGGTGCATGGACAACTATTTTGTCAACTTCAAATATTATACGATATCCACTCTAGAAATAGGTTTGTCTGATCATAATGGCCAATTATTAAGTTTTTCGAAAGATTTCCAACTCACTGTACATTCTACTAGCAATAAAAGTTGCACTAATGATAAAATTGACACATTTCCAAGTTATTTAAGTGAAGAAAATTGGGTGGAAGTATACGATTCTACATCGGCCCAAGACAAATACATTCATTTCCATAATACATTTTAATATTATCACAATATCTTTTTCAGTACCCCCTAGTAATGAGAAATATAAAACAAAGAATTGGCTCACAGATGAAGTTATAAAAGCTAAAAATAATCTTTTCCTTCATACATTTCCTAAACAACATCCAACTATTGAAAATAAAAAAAATTATACAGATTTCAAAAAAGCATACAATCAAATCTTAATATCTGCCAAAAAAGTTTACAATGAGAAATCATTACGAGAATCAGAAGATTATAATAAAATTGTATGGCAAATTATAAGTAGTGAAACAGGAAGGAAAAAAAATGATAGTTCAGCCTACTGACTTGTCAGTAGATCTGTTTAAAATCTGTTTAAAATCTGTTTTT
Source organism: Leptinotarsa decemlineata (assembly GCF_025532065.1). Lineage (NCBI taxonomy): Eukaryota > Metazoa > Arthropoda > Insecta > Coleoptera > Chrysomelidae > Leptinotarsa > Leptinotarsa decemlineata. The sequence continues at coordinate 18,721,323 of NW_027412606.1, forward strand.
CCGTTAACCAGCTGTCGCACCCCTACGAACGACAACCCTCAGAAGTCGAAACTTGTGCGAGCTAAGGATTAACGAGGTCTTACCTTTTAACGTGTGATTCCTAACACATGACCTAAATGATCATTTTGTAAGTAACGCGACAAGAGCTGTTCAAGAGGTGAACAAAACTTATATTAGTGCCCAATCTTTATTGGATTATTTGAAAAGGAATTTCATCAATTCCATGTTTTTCATACCAACTACACCTGATGATATCAGAGTAATCATTATGTGACTCAAGAGTAAAAAAACTGAAGACATATATGAAATATCTACATTTATTTTGAAAAAATGTGTGAATTTTATAATGAATCCATTATGCAATATAATAAACAGTTGTTTAGAACAAGGCAATTTTCCTTCGTAATTGAAAATTGGAAAGGTATTACCAGCTTATAAAAAAGGTGATCCATCTATAATAAATAATTTTAGACAAATATCCACACTGCCAGTATTTTCTGAAATCTTGGAGAAAAAAATGTATGATGACTTAACATCCTATCTAGATACTCACAATATACTTGTAGCAGAACAATATGGCTTTAGGAAAGGAGTCTCGACTGCCAATGCCATAACGTCCCTTACCAAATTTATTGAAGAAAGTTTTGACAAAAACAAACAATGTCTGGGTATCTTCACGGATCTAACATGTGCCTTCGATTCAATCAATCATTCAACTTTATTAAACAAAATAAGATTCTATGGCATTCGTGGAACCTGTCAACAAATGTTCACTTCGTATTTGACCAACCGAATACAGCGAGTGGAGTGCAATAATAAGAAAAGTCAATTTCTACAAATTGAAAGAAGAGTACCTCAAGGTTCAATCTTGAGACTCTGCTGTTCCTCATTCATATCAATGACCTACTCCATAATGTGGATGCACATAACAGATTATCTGTAATCTTTGCAGATGATGCTACATTCACAATCAGTATAAAAAGGGATGAAGATCTCAAAATAGCCCAAGATGATGTCAGAGAACAAGCACATACATGGTTCGCAAGCAATGAATTCATACTGAATGATAGTAAAACTGTAAGCCCAAAATTTGATTGTTTGAAAAATCTGTTTAGTTTTTCCGTTAACCAGCTGTCGCACCCCCACGAACGACAACACTCAGAAGTCGAAACTTGTGCGAGCTGAAGATTAACGAGGTCTTACCTTTTAACGTGTGATTCCTAACACGGGTTAGACAATAGCAAGTGAAGATCGATCGTTCAGACTAGGGCTTGAACCACCGACCAACACGGCAGTCAATTCTAGTGAGTGAACAAAGCACCCACGCCGAACTGCTTGGCTACCGACCGACCGAATTGTAGGCCAAATAATTCTGCTAGAAATTCAGGCAGAAATGTATGGAAATGTGAAATTTCTAGGTGTACGAATTGACAGTCACCTCCAGTGGTCACAACATGTGAATTTTTTGTGTACTGAACTTTCCAAGGCTGTTTTTGCTATTAAAAAAGTTCGAGACCTTGTAAATCAAAGAGCAGCGCTAAGTTCTTATTACTGCCTATTCCACTCACACCTTCAGTATGCTACTTCATCTTGGAGTAATGCAGCTCAAACATACATAGTTAAATTACTAATTTTACAAAAGTTGCCATAGGATGTATTACAAAGTCAAATTGGGAGGCTAGTTGTAGGCCTTTATTTCCGGCTCTAGGAATAATGGCTTTTTATGCCTTGATTATATATCACAAACTGATATATATTAAAAATAATATTGAATGCTATGAAACTCATGGAGAGATACATGAATATGATACAAGGTTCAAAACCAGAATAATTGAACCAAAAACAAGGCTTCAAAAAACCACCAAAATTGATAGCGGACTCTGCCAGGTGACCTGGCAGACCATTCGATGGAGCCTCTCCTTCCAATCCACCGTCCAGGAAACCGGTCATCTAAAAACTCTCTTACCGGAGCAACATAGTGAGGAGGTGCTCCATCTTGCTGGAAATGAAGCCGATCATCATTATGATTTTGGTAATTTTCAATCATTTCTGTTATGAGAGGATCAATTGTATCTTCAAGCATGTTCAGGTAGACCTCACCAGTTAAATTACCAGGAATAAAAAGTGGCCCTACGATATGACTACCTAATATGCCACACCAGACATTGATTTTTTGAGGGTACTGGGTATGGACCTCTCGGAATAAGTGTGAGTTACTGTTATCCCAGTAACGGCAATTATGCCTATTCAGAGCTCTATTTAAAAAAATGTTCTCTCATCGGAAAAGTACGTGTTGAATGATAAGTGCGGATCATCAATTAGTAGCTGGCTCAGCTGTTCACAAAATTGCAGCCTTCTATCAGGATCATCTTCATTGAGTTCCTGTACTGATTCAATTTTGTACGGATGAAATTTATAGGCTTTTAATATCCGTATTATGGACGAACGGGAGACAACTGAGGCTGCAGCAAGCTGACGGGCACTTTGAGTATGATCCAATTCAACATGTCCCAAAACAGCGACTTCCACTGCTTCATTTCTGATCGGTTTCCGTGGCTGGTGTTTCACATTACAGACAGATCCGGTATCGACAAACTTTTGAACTAACTTGGCAACGTACGAATCATTCACATTTTTCCCGGGATGACTGTTATTAAAGAGGCGAGCAGTAAGTGTAGCACAACTATTATGTTGATAATGAAGTTTAACAATTTCAACTCGTTCAGGAATGGAATAAACTATTTTTACAGTAAAGTTGAAATAATTTCAAAAGCAACCGAACTGAATCAATGAACGTTTGCCTAAATTCTTTTTGTACACTTATCTGCTGTTGTTATTCGAACCAAAAAACGCACGAGAGAAATTGAGGAATGTAGTAGTGATAAAAATGCCGTTTTTTCCGCATTTTCATTAACACCAAAAATATCGAGTGAATGTTCTCGCTTTTTTTATAACTATTCAAGTAAATACAACAAATCAGGTATCATTGGAAAGAGAATTTTGTGCCCATTCAAATGATATATCACTCGACCCCACTTTCTATTTAAAATTTTAGGGTTGTTACCCACCCTCGCTAGGGGGTTGAAGGCACAGGTAGAAAAATACATCTGAAATGTGTCCCCCTCAAAAGTAAAATTGACCTGTCCGAGCATTTTTGCGTTAAGTTACAAAAAAAGGAGAAAAGCAGGGTGCATACTTTTCGTTGGACCACTCGATATATTTCTTTTTACATTTTATGCATCATACTTCATATATTTTATACATTAACGTTTTATTTATAGTTCATACATTTTACATTTTATATATTCATATTTAGTCATCCCTTAAAACGTATTTCATCTTGTATGTAGATCATATATGTTTTTTTTATTCTTCAACAATCATTATCAACCTCGATTATATTCCCAGGACTACAAATTATTCTATCATCTATATTTAATAATTTGGGTTAAGGTTTGAACGTGTCTATAAAATGTAAAATTTTCTTGAGGCAAATAAAGATGAAATGAAATTAAATTGCATCGTCCTCGATGTCCGCCACCAATTCACGATGTTTCAATCTAGTGCTGCCCAATACTAATTCAATTGGTAATTTTCCAAGTACAGTGGCTGGCTCCCCAGTTGCGGTGCGTAGTTTCCAGCTTGACGGTTCAATTCTTGCCGGTGTTTTGGAAAAGGTTGGCCCAAGAATGGTTCTCGTCGCACCTGTATCTAGCAGCATGGTGCAAGGCTCGTTGTTGATTAGGCCGTCTACGAAAACACCTTTGTCTTGTCGTTGGAGAACGGCAACATATGCGTTTTTTACGGGAGCTTGCTGGGTACAGGTCGACGATTGCCCCTTCTTATCGACCCCCTTTAGTTTTCCTGATCTGGTGTCGATTATTTAAAAGCTGGACATTTGCTACGCACATGCTCAATTTTCCCACAGTTCCAGCATCTTATATTTTTCCTCTCAGGCAAAACTTCCTTCATTACTTTTCTCAATATCAACAGGCACTTGTCTATCTTCCTTGATAGCTCGAACTTTGCTATGGCTCTTGCAGGATTGTCTTGCAGCCTCAAACTCCAGAGCGCTTGTCAGTGCATCCACGAGATGTTTGGGATGAGCTAGCGTCAAGGCCTGCCTCATTTCTTGGTCGCGAAGTCCATCCAAGAATGCCTGAACTGCTAACCGCTCCATTACATTTTCCGGTGTAGCAGGATATGCCAGACGAACCAATCGAGCGATGTCGGCTTCAAACTCCTGTAGAGACTCTCCTGATTTCTGACAGCGGTTCTTCAGCTGTGAATGGTAAACATGCTCTAGGTGTGCCTGTCCATACCGTGACTCAAGATGTTTTATAAGTTGGTCATAGTCTTTCTGTTCCGGGGCCGTGAGGGTTTGCAGAATATTCGTTGCTTCTCCACGCAACGCCAATGTTAGTGCTACTGCCTTCTCTCCTGCATTCAATCCATTCGCTCTGGCCGCAGCTTCAAATTGTCGGCGGTAATTTTCCCAAGGAGTTTTCCCGTCGAACTGGGGCGGCTTCATGGAGAGCTTTCCTGATTCAGGACTGACTTTGACATCTTTCAGTTCCGGAATGGAGTTTTCGGAAACATTTTCTGTGGTATGGGCAGAATTGATGATTTGGTTTTGCAAATTACTAATTGTTTCCTTCATCTTGCTGATTTCTGCCTGAACTCCGCCTTTGATTTCCCTACTTCCGTGTTCATTTCCTTCCTGATTTTGTCTATCTCTGTCTCGATGGTTCCCATCCTTTCTCCGAGCAGACTCGCTACACAACAGAATTCTTTCTTCAAGCCTACTGCATTTTCTAGAAGTTTGTCTTTCAATTTCTTCGAATTTTCTAGAAGCTTCTCCTTCATGCACTTCGAATTTCGTTGAAGTTCATCTTTTAAACTTACCGAATTTTATATGCTTCCGGATCTTCTTCTGATTCAATCAAATTATCCCATAGTCTCTTTTGGAGTATTGATTTCTTTCCGGGAGAATCTAGCTCTCTCTCCTCCAATTCTTTCTTCAATTCAGCGACTTTCACGTCCACTAGGCGCACTTTCCTCGAACACATTTTGTCTTATATTGTCTATTTTCTACAAAACTGAATATGTCCACTCATTTAATGAAGTTCGAAATACTTATTTATTTTCACAAGTCTATTTTTCACGAGAAAGGTCTATGAGTTTATGTTTCCGTAGTCCGGTACTGTCCACTTCGCGAAACACAATGAATCACCAGTCTATCTGCGCGACAGTTTTATAGTCAATTTCACTGTAATACAAAGATTGTTCACCAAGCGTTCACAAATTTATTTTAAAAATCCACTTCTGATCACCAATTGTAACGAATTAATGAATTAACTGTCTTAATCAAATTTATTCTTAACAATACTTCACTATCACAACTGATTTATTTACACCACTCAGCAACCAACGCCTAATTTATCTTCACTGTTTGTTAACCGCCCAATTCGCTTTCTTGGTACAGACTACTGCTCGGGACGGCCTTTTTATATCGTCAACGAACGCTCCGGATCTCTCTAGGGATTTCGGCAGTGCTCGCTGAGATATCGGTCAGGGCCGGCTGCAGATTCATTACAAATTGTTCAATTTTTGCTGTGAAATGATTGTCTACAATTATGAATGAATATAAAAAATCACTTCCAAAATCTGTTCATAGTATTTTCTGTCTGATGAAACTAGTCTCTTGAGATACTGATAAGAATTTGAGTAATTGAAAACCCAAAAGGGAACAGTGAAATTATATTTCCATCAATACTGAAATAAAAACAGTCAGGCTGCACTTGGGGCATTGTGAACCCAAACGTGACTTCAAGACCAATTTCAGAGTTCTGTGTAAAACTGAGGAAACGGGCAGAAATAACTTGATCTTAGAATGTCGTGAGGAATTGAAGAAACGGGCTGAAATTATTTGATTATATACTGGCTATCAGGACAGGTATCAAAAGCAACGAAAGAGCAGATGAGGGATCTCCAACCTCATAGATCTTAGAATGCCGTGAGGAACTGAAGAAATGGGCTGAATTTGATTGACTATATACTGGCTATAGGAACGGGTATCAAAGGCACCGGAAGAGCTGATGAGGAATCACCAACCTGTAGCCCTGAATTGTCTGTGGAGGTACCAAAATATGTGGTACAGAACAAGATTAGCAGGTGGTTAGGATTATGAAGAGTCATGAAAAAACATACAGTTTTCTAACGAAAGCACATCTAGTGAGCGGGACAGAATTGAGAAAGATCTTCCCACATTTGACAAGCTGTACCCGGGAACACCCAGAAAAATTTTTATAAACGGATCTCTCTCGCAGATAATCACTTCAACGAAAGATAGGCTGAGAACAATTACAGGTCTACTGTCTACCGTACACTGTATTTCTAGAGGTCATCTGAATAAAATAAGATTATCAAAATAATACTTGAACCGTAGGTAGTGCAACCGAATGCCGTCCTCTGTATTTGAATATAAGGCACTGGATCACAAAAACAAACAATCGATGTAATACCTGAAGTATATACAGAAAAATATGATACAAATAAAAAATGTGGGAATCTTTCAATGAAAGAAAGGAAGCAATCAATTTTGATAGAAGTAACTTCATTCATATATGTGTAGATCAGGCAAAGACGTAACTTTCAGACACAAATTGAATGAAAAAGCTTTCCTGAAACAGCTACTGTCTTATAAACATTGAATTACACGGAACAAATACTTTTATATGAGCACTGAATTATATAGTAAACCCTTTTCTCTACTCAGTTTTTATTCCAAATATTCGTCATGGAGTTGAATAAATATCATTCACAGGATTTCTACACAATAAACTAAATGAAAACTCAAATTTCCACTCACATGGAACTCTGTCATGCTCACTATTAGGCATCGATGTTTCGCCGTAAGACACTTGCCTTAGGGATCTTCAGTACCAATCTGGATAACATTATAATGTTATAATTTTTTCACAGCGAAACATCGATGTAAGTGAACTTACATCGATCGATTACAGACTTTCATGTAAGTGAAAACTTCACCTTTCATCCAATATATTGTATACAAATCTTGTGAATGATATCTGATTCAATTCCATAACGGATGTGTGGAATACAAATTGATTAGATAAAAGTTTTTGTTGTATAATTCAGTGGAATCAATCAAGCCATCCCGAAGCGCCAATCAATTAATTTTCGTTGTTTCATAATTTCATGATTTGTATTATTTTCTTCTTCAATAAAATAGTTGACTGAGTGTTCATAAAAAAATAGTCGTTTCGAAAGAATTTTTTCTTCGTGTAATTCAATGTTCATATGAAAATAGCTTTTTCAGAAAGGCTTTTTCTTTCAATTTGTGTCTGCAGTTATTTATTTGCATGATCTATATATCTATGTATGAAGATACTTCTTTCAAAATTGTTTTGATAAATTCACATATTTTTCTGTATCGAGATGAAGTAGTAGAAAGCACAAGACTATCTTTCCCAGAAAATTAGTCACTTCTAAAAATATAACCCTTTCAAATTGAATATAATATACATTAAGTAAGGAACCTATACAAACTAGTAGATCATTGAGAAAAGTGTTGAAAAAATTGGTAAGAAATGCAATGAGTTCACGTAGCTGCGATGTTTTCCGGAGACTTTGAACTGTGTATTGTATAATGCGATGCTTTCGCAGAAGTAGTTATCATCATCATGTCGTTACAGTTCTCACAACTGCCAGTTCTGCAAATGAATCATGCAGTAGTATTATGACAATATTTTTCTTCATGAAAAAATAATAGACTTTTTTTACCCGACTAGCAATTTTTTAATGTACAATTGAGTTCATGTTTGATTTTTCCAAATAAAAGTGATTAAAACATGTTACATCAACATGCCGATCATTTTTATTGAGAACAATTCAAAAGTCGATCCCTTTACAGATCGATAAATTTGTCAATGAAATATAATAGTAACTTTTGTCATTGAAACATATTCATCATACTCGTTGTGATTATTTTTTTTCTGAAATTTATTCTTGAGAGTATATTTTGAATTTAACATAACGATAAAATGAGTTTGCTAAGTGATACTTGGGAAATAAAGTGTATGTGTATCTCGAACATGGTGAGAGATAGATAGGTAGATAATAGTATATTATGCAACGATCATGTAATGATGGTTATTAAGACACGAGCATCAACCGGGATACGAAACGAGCCGAAGGCGAGTTTTGTATGGTATATGCGAGTGTATTAATAACCATTACATGAGAGTTGCATACGCTATTTTTTCTGAACCCGATAAATAATGAAAAACTATAAATATTATATTTGTTTTGAACACATTTACAATAATTAACTCATATTTTTTTAAAAAAACACAAACTTACTGGTATTATCATGGATATATGAAAACTATAAAGATTCTAATTATATTTATATTGAATATAACAACTGTAATTAATCTGATTTTTTTTAAATATTGGAGTCGATGGTATTCCTTCTATATCGCTTTTTTCAGACATTTTGAAAATATAGGTAGGTAATATGAAAACTGATTTTGACAATTAAAGCAATTAGTTACTTAGGTTAGAATCTAGAACAAACAAAGGAACAGGATTCTTGATTGAAAAATTATGGGTTTCTATTGGTTGATAATCTGTATCGTTATGAAAAATCTGTATCATAATGGATATCATTATGAAACGGATTATGGTCATATAAGTGTATTGTTAGAGTACGGGTGTAGAAAAAAATAGTTATTCAACTACATTGAGTGCTTAATGCAGGTCATATAAATGACAGTCTAATTTCAACACTAGATTGTGAACAGCCACACATAGTCACAAACAAACACTCAGATATTGAAAAAAAATATTGAACAATAATAGCACAAACATATCATTTCATGGAAGCTAATATTATTGTGAATCTACAACAAGAATTTTATCTTCGACACCAAGATTAACAGCCAACATTTCCTTCTTATACAGTGCATTTCTTCAATGTCCCCCCCCCCTTTTATTTTTTGAACGAGTCGACTCAAAAAATTTAAATTTGGGATAATGAAATTAATGCATAAAAACTTAATTTTGGGCTAAAATTGATAGATAAAACTTTCAAGATGGCGAATGGGCGCCATCTAGGAAAACGAGTTAAATGGAAAGGGGGGTTTTGTGATTCATCATTTTGAAGCTCCTGACAAATACTTCACAACCCTAGAATATGAAGTCAATATCTCCACCTACTACAAAATGGCGAAATATTTAATAATTTCCTAAAGACAAACACATTAATGTCGATATTTCTAGAAATATTCCTTTATATCTGCCAAATGGCAATTCCAAAAACCCGATAAGTTATTGTTAAATTATTTTTTGTTTATAAAAACGTCAAAAAATGTCAGTACGACAATGAACATCATTGTTCAGTTAGAATATTCTCATTTAGTTTTCGGTTTTATTAGTAGAAAGGTACCACGTCAACAATATCTAAAATGTTCAATTCTCGTTTATTGTAAGAAAAAATTTAAGCGATTTTTATTTACGGTGCGAAGCGTAACTTTCACGACACCGAAAGAATTTTCAATAAACGTTTTCCGAATCGTTCTATCTGTAGAAAATATTCGAGGAAACTTGTATCGAAATTCACAACTATCGATAGTGTACATAACAACAATCTCCCAGGTCATCCTTCCATTCCGGAAGAGCAGCAAGTGCAAATGATTGGTGAGATGGTAGTAAATCCTGAACAGTCTACTTATTCCGTCGCCAATGTTTGCCAAGTGTATCCTCTACTGTGTGGAGACTTCTGAAGAGGAATAGGTATCATCCATACAAAATAAAATGGTACACCAATTAACTGAAGATGACCCTGATTGAAGAACAGAATTTTGCGAATTCATGACGGAAACCATTGCAAGGCATCCTACCTACTCCACAATATTTGTTTTAGTGACGAATGTATATTTTTTCAAACGGCAATGTTCACAGACAAAATGCCGTTATTGGAGTGAAACCAACCCTCACTTTTTCCGGGAAACACGTACCCAATATCCAGAAAAAATTATCGTTTTGGCAGGAACATTGGGAAACCGTAATGTAGGACCTCTATTCATTGGTCAACATTCAACAGGGAAACTGAATTTGAATATGAATTTCACTAGTTCGGACTTCCATTGTCTATTATATAAATGATTTGAAATCCCTGAAACAAGTAAAAAAGAATAATTAAAAAAGAATAGTTGAAAATAACAATTATATCAAGCAACAATAAACCTGAAATGAAATGATAGTAAAATAACCTACAAATAAAAATATAATAATTGAATAAATAAAAATTAAAGGAATGCAAAAAGAAAATAATAAAAATAAAAAAGTGTAGAGATTCCAAGTCACGTTAGTTCACGACGTTTCGATTGTTGGTATCTACAATCGTCTTCGGGTGATGACAGACGATTGTAGATACCAACAATCGAAACGTCGTGAACTAACGTGACTTGGAATCTCTACACTTTTTTATTTTTATTATTTTCTTTTTGCATTCCTTTGATTTTTATTTATTCAATTATTATATTTTTACTTGTAGGTTATTTTACTATCATTTCATTTCAGGTTTATTGTTGCTTAATATAATTGTTATTTTCAACTATTCTTTTTTAATTATTCTTTTTTACTTGTTTCAGGGATTTCAAATCATTTTATATAATAGACAATGGAAGTCCGAACTAGTGAAATTCATCACGAAACATTGTCAATCACCTTCAAACAAACGGTGAATTTGAATATGCTAGAAACTAATGTTAGCCCTCTCATCACTGAAATCGTCGAAGCGAATCCTAATGAATTCAACATGGATATTGTATTCCAACAAAATTATTCCAGACAAGTAAGAAACTATTTGGATACTACTTTTCCGGGTCGTTGGATTGGCTGTCGAGATCCTACAGAATGGCCAGGCCGCTCGCCAGATTTGACACCTTTGGACTTTTTTATATGGGGTCATTCGAAGCAAAAGGTGTACGAAACTGAACCTTCTTCAATATTGGATATACGGCAGGGAATAATAAGTATTTGTAGAGATATTGACGTTACTGTGTTTGAAAATGTTTGGCGTGAAATATCAGATAGGGTGTTTATGTGTCAAGAAGTTCAAGGCAACCAATTCGAGCATCTTCTGAACTCACCTCAAGCTTATTACCTCATATTATGTAGTTAAATATCAATGTATTCAGGCAATTATTTAAAGTTCCACCATTTTGATGTAGTTGAAGATATTGACATTAGATTCTAGGGCTGTGACGTATTTGTCAGGAGCTTCCAAAAGATGTGTCACAAGACCCCCTTTCGAAATGGCGCCCAGTCGCCATCTTAAAAGTTTCATCTGTCAATTTCATTTCAAATTGTAGTATCCATGCATTATGTTCATCATCTCAAATTTCAATTTTTTGAGTTGATCCGTTCAAAAAAATAAAAGAGGGGGGGCATTATACTATTATTATTATACACAACTATAATAGTATCAAAATTATTTTGTTAGTATTCTTCTACACTGTAACGAGTCATGAGTAATGAGTTATATACAACAAACATAGATCTGCTGAATATGTGAGAATCATTCGGACATATTTATATTGAACAAAAACTTCATGATTTTCTTGTCCGTAATGTACAGTACAATTTTATGAACAGTCGATTGAACTTTCTTCGGAATATATTGAACAACTTTTCTCTTTCGAATCGAAGATGTTACACAAGTTTCTGATGGTTTCACTTCAGCTTTCTGCGCGGCCTTAGCTGGGTTAGTTATTGTTTTTCTATCGGGTATCTGCCACACGTAACTACGAAGTCGTAGGTCTTACATGAGAGGCAAGGGGTGAGGTGTTTTCACTTGAACCTGAAACTGAACTGATAATCAGTTAACACATCACTGGCAAACGGAACAAATGGGACTTTATCAATTGTATCAACCACTTGTGTCAACAACATATCAACCACATGAGATGATTGTAGATGATAGAACGACTCCTAATGTGTAAGATATTCATGTAAATCTTTCGACTTGCATGACTCACTTGATTCCATGTGGACATGAAACTTTCTCGAAGTAAATTTTCGAACCGTTGATATCGCTGTTTGTGACTATACAAAGTTTATGTAAATAAAAATGTAGATATGAATTGTTATGACATTGACATACAATGATATTTTAGGTTTTGTATGCACATCTGATCCCAAAAAAAGTTCGATTGATTTTTGTGCCGTTTCTACTGATATGTTGTGATGAGCTTCACTTAACATATAGTGTTTATTTCATTCGAATCGGTTCATGAATGAAACGAACTTTGTATTGCGAATACTATTCAATTTATCACGTCCAAATTTCTCACAAGTAAATATATAGTTTGTGAAACAATTCTTATGAATCATACATAATAAGCAATCTTACTGATAGAAAATCTGAGTGAACTCAAAAATACGGACTCCACACGATGGAAGTCGCAGACAATAGCTTCACAAAATATTTCGGAATTCATTGACTTATTTCAACTGAAGAAGTTGATATAATCATAAATGTAAAATAAATTTGATCATCTTCATTTATGGAAATACTTACTTTACGCATTTGAATTTCGAGGTTGGGTTACGAATGTACAACGCTGATTATTGAGAGTCATTTTAGCGCCAAAAGAAATATAATTCGAAAAAGTCATCATGATTTTGTATTTCATCCTCAGAACTAATCACATATGCATGCATAATGCATTTTCCTTCGGTGTTCTAGCTTGAAAGCCTCGCAACTGGCATCTTCACTCTGTCTAGCACCACCACTATCAAGGAAACCCCAAATTTTCCCAACCTACGCACTATCGGTTCTCAACGGCGGCCATATGGAGAAACGAATCAGCGGGGTGGAAGACTCATTTCATTCATTTCCCATGATTATTTAATTTACCTTCAATTACTATACATAACATTATACAAACTGAAACTAATTTAACAATTCTGACCCTTTTCACCAAGAGTTGGAGACAAAATAACATAAAATGTGCTGCCAACCGACCATCGTACATCTTCGCAGTTGATAACACATACAAACTCCATGACCTGCTCTAATTGGAGATACCACGACCCCTTCGCGACTTCTACATGTCAATTTTACGCATGTTAGCTAGCAGCTCACCATCTATGCTTTCCGTTCATTCTCCACCACGCTGTCAGCCCATTAGTTTGCTAATCGTATCCATTCATTTCTTTTTCTTTCCCATTCATACTTCTCGTCCGCTCCTTCCACTCTCGCCATCCAATCCTGTCATGCATCTCCGTACATGCATGTACGGAGATGCATGACAGGATTGTCATGCATCTTTTGATCTTTTGATCTTTTTCTCTCTTCGATCTTGTTGAACATTATTCTCTCTGATTTCTGTCCCTACCCTTATTAGCTTCTTCATGTGTTTTTATACTACCTGTATTGCTGTCTTTATGTCCTCTACTCCATTTGATCTGTGTTAAGTTAAGTTATGTTAGATCTGAAGTGAGTGGGACTATTCGACCCTCCAACGCAATCCGCAATGGTTCATTGTGGCTCACACCTATTCGCACTCGACTAAATAAACCCAGCTTCTTAACAAAGCCGATTAGTTTGTATGATGAGTGGTCTTTCAGATCAGATGGTAAGAGTACAGCTCTGCCGAACTTTAAATACTTGATTCGGTACCCAGCGGGGCAGGCACAAAGAATATGCTCTGCTGTTTCATCATCTTCCAAGCAGAGGCGACACACACTGTCTTCCGACAGTTCTAATCTCTGCATATGATGATTCAAATGACAGTGACCTGTAAGAAGGCCTGTTAGACATCGTAGTTCATCTCCACTGTAGTTCAACAACTGTTTGGTATTGAGCTACGAAGAGTGAATGAAAGCTTCAGAGTGAATCAATCCTGGAAGATTCTGCCAGAAGTCCATGAATCTTCTTGCCATCCAGGTATTCAGTGTTTGGCAAAGCCTAAAGCGATGTCAATGACAGGTTCTGGTCCCTCCTTTGCAAGTGAGTCGGCAGCTTCATTGCCCTCCAGGTCAGTATGGCCAGAAATCCAGACCAGAGACAATCTGTTAGGTCTTCCTATCGAGATGAGTCGCTTTTGGCAATTTGCTACCAATATAGACGTTGCTCGGTAGGAGCCAAGAGCTTCCAACGCCCCTTGACTGACGGTGTGATACTGATGACATCACTGATAGCCAGACAAGCCTGCCTCTGTAAACCAGAGAGCTTGTCTTGGGCCGTTTTTTGTAAAGCCTTCGGCCACCAGGCAATTGGTCTGACAATTATCACATAAATCCAATAGATTTGTTCGGGACCTAAACTCCAAGTTTTTCACCACGAATCTTTCGACATGTCTATATAGACACTCTGGCTTTGTGTGAAACTTTTTCCGAGTGAGCGTTCCAGGTGATCCTTTCATCAAGGACAATGCCAAGATATTTCACCACCGTTCCGAATGGAATGACCTCACCATTGAGGAAAAGTGGCGTTAGATCAAACACTTTTTTCCTCCTGGTGATGTGGATAAACACAATTTTGCTGGAGTTGACAGACATCTGCTCCCTCAGGCACCAACTGTGAACATCGTTCAACGTACTTTGAAAGATATTACCAGCTACCTTTCCCGAAGTGGACCTTGCCAGAATGACGAGGTCATCTGCATAAGCTTGCAGATCAACTTTTCTTCAGTCAAGCAGACTATCCATCAGAAGCTACCACTGAAGGGGAGATAGTACCCCACCTTGAGGGCAGCCCCTGATAAACCCGAACTTGATATCCTCGCCTTGGAGTGTCGTAGTTGCAGTTCTGTTCACCATAATGGCATAGATCCAGCCAGTTATGGTCGATTCTATACCTTTTCTAGACAGAGAGATTCCTATAAATTTAGGTAGTGCATTGTCAAATGCTCCTTCTATATCAAAAAATACAGCAACCGCAATCTCCTTGCTGCCAAGGGATTGGGAGATTTTATCAACAAAGTAGTTCAATGCTAAATCTGCCGATTTGCCGATTTGATAAGCATACAGGTGGTTATTCAGGGGAGTGCATATAATGCTACCATCCTGATGTGTCCGTTCAGTATCCTCTTAAGTCCTTCCAAAAAGAAGGATTGAGGCTGATTGGTACCGACTTAGGGTGTGGGTCTCTCCGACCCACTTTAGGTATATATACCACCAACCACCTGGGTGATTGGCAGATTTAACATTGAACAACTTTGTTGAGGAAATCTCCCAATCCCCTGACAGCAAGGAGATTACGGTTGCTGTATTTCCTGACAATGAAAGAGCATTTAACAATTCACTACCTAAATCCACGCCAGACTAGCTCTATACAATTTTTGAGAATAGGTAACCAATCAGGATCTTTCTTCCCTTCATTCATCAAATATTCTTCAAAATCTATCCAGTCTTACGTTTCTCTTTCACCTGGCTCGTAATACCCATTCATAACTCTTATATCATTTCTCTCATTTCCGACAATTATACCTATCACATTCATGCTTCTGGCATTCTCAAGGGCGAGGCTATCACAGTTGATTGATTTTACACGTATTTTCTATATATGTCATTGCAACATTTTTTCTCCATAGAAAAAACAATAGATCATCTGAATCGGAGCTTATGCTGGAGAAATGCATTCAATTAGAGCCACGCTTCACACCTGCCTACATAGAACTTGTCAAACTTCGAGGACCCAGTGACCGCAGCGTTTACCAATTGCTCAAGAAAGTCGTGGAGATTAATCCAACAGATCCATATTACAGTACCAATTTCGGACATTGGTTGGTGAAAGAAGGTATGTCTACCCTACCCAGAACAATGTTGAAATCATTATTGAAGAGCCATGCTTCAGTTCGGTCAATGCGGAATTCTCATTTCAGCTCTTGATTTTCGAAAAGCCTTGCTTCAGTTTGTTTAATACAGAAATCTCATTTCAGCACTACGCTGCCTTTTATTGAAGACACATCATTAACATTCTGTTAATTACTGTCTTCTTACACAAATTTATTTTTTATGAGTCCTGAATCAAATGCTGTTCCATGAAAGTTATTTTCACTAATACAGATGAAGCGGTATCCTAATAAATTCAAGAATGGAATGAAAGCAAAGTCATAGAATGTGTTCTTCAGTTCAACATTTAGAGTTCATCTATGATCTGGTAAGGTAAGATTTGTCAACGTTAAACTCATGGTCAATAGTACATGAAAATATATGTACCACTTGGTGATCGAAACACGTGTTGAGGTGTCAAAAATAACGATTTGGTGTTGGGAAAAAACTCCAGTAATATTCATTTCATACCATATATTCATTTCATACCATTATAACTTTCCACTTCAGAAAGTTAAAGGTATTCTTCGAAGGCCACTAGCAACACCCACTTGCATCTTGGTTGTTTAGTCGCCTTCAGTACCTGCGTGACAGTATCCGTTGCAGAAAGCCCCTTTCTGAAACCGTACTGCGCAGCCGATAGTAGTTCATTTTGTTCTATGGCTGCTTCTAGTCTTCCTTTGAGTAGAATCACATAGAGTTTACTTACGGTATTCAGTAGGCATATGGGTCTTCATGTCTTGTTTTGATCCTCTGTTATACCCTTTGGAATCAGGACTAGTTTGGGCGTACTCCAAACCTCCGGAAATGTTTGGGTTATGAGCAATAGATTAACCATTTCCAGGAGCCAAAGTGGTTCTAGTTCCCTTACCATCTTGATCACCTCTGGTGGAATCCTGTCTATAGGCTACTATTGTCATAGACTTCTGTTAATGCATCAAGATCATTTTGCACAGTGCTGGATTTCTTTGATGGTTCCATAGATCTTGAGATCCTCCGCATATATTGAGAAGTTGGAATGTTCAAATACTCAAACAATATTGTTGATATAAATTATAGAGAATAATAGTCTCAAATGACTCCCCTGTGGTACACTTGATGTAACCATATAAAGTTCTGAATGTTAACCGGTACCATCCACAAATTCATACCTTTCTGTAATATATGACAATTTTCACCCTAGAAGATGCCTATCTATGCCGATCTCCGCAAGTCTTTCAATGATCAAATTATGACTTATTTCCACTTGCATCTGATCATTGATACTCTATATCAAATAATCTGTGAACATTATCAAATTAGTATCAATGGATCTATAGTGGAAAACCATATTGTTGTTTTATTATCTCATTTTGTGTATGGCCTAAAATAATTCCATTGATGAATTTTTCAAACAATTTTGCTAATAGGTCTGTAATTTTCAATAATACGCTAATCACCACTTTCGAGAAGTGGCATGACGATGAAAGATTTCCACTTACCAGAAAATATTCCCGTCCGTAGGAAACAATTATAAATATGAAAAAAGGGTAATATCAAGTTATCTTTAGTTTTTTTTCATAAATAGCCCTGGTATGTCGTCCGGACCAGAATACTTGCGTATATTCATACTAGCAATTGCTCCTGAAATCCGTTGTTCAGAAAATTTTACTAGTCCAGTCATTTGGTAGTTTTACCTGGAAAGTTTTCCGGGAGTTTTGGAAATTGATTAAGTTATAGATTTGTGTATGCTCTTTTCGTATTTCAACTTTGCCATCACGTACCCCCGCCGCTCGCACCGCCATCTTGAAAAAATGGCGTCTAAAAACGATTTTTTGGGAATATCTCCTTTCCGACGCATTTTGCGAGAAAAATATCTATGTACAAAATTAAACTAGAAAAAATTTCCTACAATTTATGTATCAATAATTTTTTTCATAAAATCAATAGTTTTTGACGTAAGAGCGCCACAAAGTACATTTTAATAGACGTTTTTAAAAAAAACTCATTTCCACACCACCTATAGGTAGAGTAAGCGGCGCGTTTTTTTTATTGTGGTTTCCCCTATAGGCCTAATCCACTTTTGATAAATTTTATTTTGAAATTTAGCGCAATCTCCTTCGCTTTGCTGTTCCTGATGGACCGGGTGTTACGACTTCGTCCTGAGCATCGATCGAAACATCTAGGACCGAAATTTCGTCCGCATCATCTGCGATGTGACTATCAGATTCATCACACGTCTCTTCATTTTCGATTTCATCGAAAGCTTTTTCAAAAATAGTCGCCGTTTCTTCATCATAATTATATGATGGAATTGGCGAATTATTACAACAACCACTACAATTTGCGCATATAACCGAGCATTTCAATCCAGTTTTTCTGCATCCACAGGCTTTTTGACATCCTTTTTTACACTTGCAGGAAATAAGTTACAATAACGATTCTGGAGCGGGGGGCTGGAGCATCGTAACAGGAATTAGTCCATTTTTGTTTCTATTCCATCCCCATTCTTCTGCATTTTTTTCATTCCCGTACCACTGCTGAACCTGGTGATAGGCTCGGAATGAATGTTGTCGTACTGCTGCTTCTGTTGGTGGTAGTGATGCAATATTAAATTTACTTTTATATGCTGATTTTGTGCTATATGCTATATTCGTTAAAAGACATGTTTTTTTTACTTTTCACGTCACTTTAACCGTATAATTGAAGGAGAAAACGTTCTCCTCCTTCAGCAATGCTCTCTGGATCAACGTTCGGATTTTTAAATACCTCAATAACTTGGTTCAAATCAGGATTTTTTCGGAGTACATTAATGAATTTAATTTTTCCTTGATCAAAGAGTGCACATGTGGTATCACAGCCACTGAAGGCATGCAAAAATAAAATATGATCTGCAGCTGTTTCATCTATGATATTTTCAGTGGAATATATTTGCTGGGGAATTTTTCCTTTTCCTGGTTTGAGAAAGTACACGTTCGCTCTCGTACATAGAGCTGAGAAAAGAATCAGAAGATCTATATCTTTGCCGACCACTATTACAGTATCTTCAAATTTTGTTTTCAACATTCTAATGAGGCGGTTCTTGTTCGCATTATTCCCCAGGAATTTATCTTGCGACACAGTTGGAATCATTGTCTCGTCGAAAACTACTGAAGCAGCTATTCTTGATCCTCGGGATCGTTCTGCGTATTTCGTACTACGGGTTGCTAAATCTTCAGGATATCCGTCGAATACGATTATGGCATTGGATTTATATTTTGATCGAACGTACGTGATGTAATTACTGCAAATAGATGAAAATGGTTCACGGCGATGCCAAATGACTCGGTGTAATAAGTGCCCTCCATCGATGACGTACATTGTATCACCAAAATTTATGTCTCCAGAATGTTGCTTAAAAGCCTTATATATCGAAGATTTAACGCATTTACGCATGCCTTCGCCATTGAAAAGTGATAATGGAAATTATCGTTCGTACGCAAGAAAGTTTTCAAGTTCCTCTTCAGATTCTTTTGCAATACACATTCGTTGGAAAATTGATAATGGATTAATCGGAACAATTTCACCTTCTATTGGGATGCCTGCAGTCATAACACCAAGTGATTTTATTGTCATTCCGCTTGAATTTCACCGTATAAAAATCGCTGCCAATGATTTTAGAAATGCCAGTGCAACCAATTTCTCGAGCCATGTAACAATTAATGTTTTCATCTCCAACAACTCCAGTGTTTATTGACATAATATCCTTTATTTCTGGAAAAGGTGAATGGTTGGCAACCAATCCATCAGAATTTTTAAATCGTCATCTTGAACGGCTTACTCTTGAACTTCTCATTCCGACGTGCTGCTCGGAACCAGAAAAAGTAACATTGCAAAAGTTTTCTACTTCGTCGTAAATATTGTGCAAGAATACCATTCCTGAAGTCCACTTGGAAAGCACGCTTTCGTTGACTCCTCGTCCATGAGTAAGACCACCAAGGCATTTCATCGTTCTCATCAGCGATTGCTCAATTGTCATATCAGACCATGTGCTACACCAAAATTTGTCAGAACGTCTAATTGTAAAATATCCTTTAGTTGTGAAAAGTTCGTATTCTTCAGCTGACATTCGTTTCTTTAAATCCGACATGTCCTGCAAATATAAATGGCAAGATTCTGCATATAAGAAGTGGCCACTAGCATGAAAATAAGGAATCATTTTCTAAATAGTGTCAAGATGTAAATTCCAATTGACCATTCTTTCTGCTTCAATGAATTGTTTAACAAGTGTAACCATCCGGAAATACTGGACCCATAATTTTGCTGTACGGCCACGTTGTTCAAATGTAATCAATTGATTCTCAAATTTCTCTGCAAGTTCTTGACAGCATTCTTCTTGGTCCGCCTCGAGTATCACTGACCTATCGAAATTGTATAAAATTCTTTCTAATTCTGCATTGAGATCGGGTGTAATATCTATTGATTGAAGAACAATTTTGGCAATTGAAAGATGTGTCAATATATGTGCTCTTACCGCACGTGAATACGCATGTCCTTTCATAATTTTTTCAATTGAATTAGTTGCGTAAATAGTGTTAAAAAGCTCTTTTAATCCACTTCCAGTCATTATGTATCCAATTGATCCCAAGAATGACATCAATAAATGAAATCCACCGAGTCTTACGACAGTATTACTGAATTTGGAGTCCACATCGTATGAGAAAATAATGTCCTGCGCTTTGAAATACAAAGGCTGGTCAAATGTAACAAAACAAGTATGCTGATGTAATGATTCACATTTTTCAGACGCAGATAAGAGAGCAGTCAAAATTGTATCGTAATCATTCGGTGGAACATTGATGAAGGGCAAGCATCCTACAAATGATTTTTGGAAATGGAGTTCCACTGTCACTTGTTCCATGAATCCGCTTCATCCAGGTATGTTACGCAGGTCGGCCCATTTTCCATAGAGCCACAATAAATCTGAAACAGACGACTCCGAAACCTCACGAATGCTACCGAGGTTTTGAATCTTATTGGTTTTCAAGCCCGTATCGTTTTTTTTTTCACAAATGTTTTTAATGCAATGTTACCGAAATTACCAACGACTTTTGCAGATGGCATTTGCTTTATTCGTGGAATAATTTGATCAGGAGCGATAGTAGTTTTAGGTGTTACACAATGGATACCACCCATGGCATGGAAAGTATTATTACCATCTAATGCCTGCGTATTGAAATCAGCCTTGTCAAAAACAAATTGAGAAAATGCGTTATCATCGATACTCAACGGTGGACGCATAATAGCTGAAACTTTGTTGCTTCGGTGTATGGAGAGCAAAATCTTGGAGATGATAATACATCTATCAGTCGCCGAGATCCATACTTACGAAACAAAAATGTAGCTAATCCAATCTGCACTGTTGACATGAAAGATTTCGGCCTTGCTGCTGCAATTATAGAATGAGCGAGAGCAATACTTTTTTTCTTCCATTTTTGAAGGGACGCTCGTTCGTTTCTTCAAATTACGCTATCTAGAAAAATGCGTAAAGTTTCAGGTATATCAGACTCAGAGTCTTGAAAAAAATTATCCGATGGAGGATAATGTGTTGTTTCGTAGACTGTAGAGCGAATGTCCTGTATAACAATTTATGCTGCTGTCTTCACAATACGCCTACGTTCTTCTGCATTGTCATCACTTTTTTGATTATACTAGGCTTCTGTTAATAACTTAAATCCTGTATTTCGAAAACAAACGACTGGAGCTTTATTGGCAGTGACGGCAATTAAAATATCATCACCGTATTTTTTGAGTAGTTGCGCTTTTACCGTTTTTATGTGGGGACGGTGATCACCTTCAATTTTGGTCATCAATTCGTCCAAGGAAAACTGACACTCGTCGAAATTCTGCTCAAGATAAAAATATATGAACTGCATCGCAGTATCTATCTCAGTGGCATACGGACCTTTTTTTTATATCTTCAGCTGGTGGTGCTTGATATAATTTTTTCATGCAGGAATTATGGTACTGTGCATCGGCTGCGACCAAATCATTCACATGCTCAAGACGCTCAACAGTTGCTCGACCCCAATCATCATTACGATTTCTGACAAGATTTGAAATACTGTCTTTCATTGACAATTTCCTCACACTATACACTACATTACGCTTGCACAGCCGCGTCTGTTTTTGTTTAGCTATAAATTCTGCTGTTATCTCTTCAGCACATAAAAAACAATGATTTTTAAAAAAGAATACTGGGTGCGAGGATCGCAGTAGTGGCTGAGGTTTCGTGGCATCACTTCCTCTACGCAATGATGTAACGATTAACTTCTCATTATTGTATCGTTTTCGACACACATCATGAAGCACTATCGATTTGAGTCCCGCCAAAAGTTTAACTTTATTATCATTTCTTTCAACACTTGACTTACGAAAAGTCTACAATCCTTTTTCTTTCACTTCAACTGTTTCATTTTCTAAGAGTGAATTGTCACAAATAAAACAATTTTCTGTATTAGAAACCATAGCTCTAAGAACACAAACAACACTGTTCGACGATGAACGTATACTGATGACAGCCTCAACTAAATATTTCTCGTAATATAGCTTCTACCGACAAATGTTTCGTTGAAGGTCGAGAGTATGGAGACTATATACACTGTGTATAGTCTCCATAGTCTAGAGAAAGGAACCCAATACAAAGGCGACATATTACCCTTATACCTGCATCTTCAAAACCGGCGGCAGTAATAGAATATTTTAGAAAAATATACGAAAAACACGTGGTGGTGCAGATGAATAATACTTTGAGGTGCTCGTACGCCAAAAACTATTGATTTTATGAAAAAAAATATTGATACATAAATTGTAGGAAATTGTTTCTAGTTTAATTTTGTAAATGAATATTTTTTTCGTAAAATGCGTCGGAAAGGAGATATTCCTAAAAAACCGTTTTTAGACACCATTTTTTCAAGATGGCGGCGCGAGCGGCAGGGGTACGAGGTGGCAAAATTGAAATTCGAAAAGAGCATACCCAAATCTATAAATTAACCAATTTTCAAAACTCCCGGAAAACTTTCCAGGTAACCCCCTTTTTTTACCAAATGACTGGACTATACAGAGTGATCAAGATTTTCGTCAAGCATTTGCAAGAGGGTCGTGAATATATATACATACGTAAGTAAAAAATTGCTTTTACCGGTGTCAGCTGACTGATAATTTAAAGATGCTGATTGAAGTAGGTTAATTTAAATAACTCATTTTTTTTTATTTTATATACTTCCAGAAAATTCTAGAATTGATGAGAATTTCATTTCTTCATATTATTCTCGTAGTTATAATATTCACTATGAATCAATCATTTGAAATGTATACGCTATTGAGGAGAAGGTTGATACAGATATTGTCCTGCATATTTTTCAATCTTTTGTGAACTTCATGTTTTTTGTAAGCGAGTTTAAAACTTTCTTTTCAGTTGAGATGTAGGTACATTTATTTTTATTACATCAATGATTGTTTCATAGAATATTTCAATTAATGTATCCACGTTTTACTCTTCGGAAAATTTGACTCAATTCATTCGCCTGTATTCCAAGTTATTTTATCATGAGGAGCTCTGTTAGAGTTCAATTGATTGATTTTGAGACAAAAGTAAAGTACTCTTATTTTGGAAAATCTCGAGATAAGTTAATTGAAAAAGTTGTTCAGCATTAAAAAATACATCTAGATTTGAAGACATGGCCATCAAAGTGGAAGTGGAAAGTTATAATGGTATGAAATGAATATATGGTATGGAATGAATATTACTGGAGTTTTTTCCCAACACCAAATCGTTATTTTTGACACCTCAACACGTGTTTCGATCACCAAGTGGTACATATATTTTCATGTACTATTGACCATGAGTACAGATCAATCATATACAAAGTATATACGAGTAAACCGCTATTGACGAGTTCTACACCTATTAAGCCTGAGTTATTCAACTCTCCAAAAAAAATTGACCGTTATATATATATATATATATATATATATTATATATAAAAATATGAAAGGTAATGAGTTAATAATCGGACATAGCTCTCAAGATAGTGGCAAACCATAGCTCCGTGTTTCGGATTTTTGGCCCATCAGCAGTATGCTGCAGCCAAGAATGCACGGAGCTACCAGCAGCCACCAGCATATATATATATATATATATATATATATATATATATATATATATATATATATATATATATATAGTAAAAGGTTATTGGATATAGCACTCATAGGAAGGTGGGCAAACCGCAGACACGTGTTTCTGGCTATTTAGCCTTCGTCAGTACGGTACAGCCAAGTGTAAAGGATAGACAACACTTGGTTGCAAGAAAGGGGCCAAACAAAGCAAGCGGATTCATCATCAGGGGCCAACTGCGATTTCGTGTCATCGTTGGAAGACCTTGTGATTACAAGGACTAACTCCCAACTTCGTCACGGGAGCAGCTATAGCAACCTGCGTGACATCCCTTGGCCCCTTTCTTGCAACCAAGTGTTGTCTATCCTTTACACTTGGCTGTACCGTACTGACGAAGGCTAAATAGCCAGAAACACGTGTCTGCGGTTTGCCCACCTTCCTATGAGTGCTATGTCCAATAACCTTTTACCATTGATAATATATATATATATATATATATATATATATATATATATATATATATATATATATATATATATATATATATATATATATATATATATATATATATATAAAAAGATAGAGGGATATTGAGTGGGATGGTATTATCAATGGTAAAAGGTTATTGGACATAACACTTTTACCATTGATAATACCATCCCACTCAATATCCCTCTATCTTTTTATATATATATATATATACCGGGTGTCCCACATTTTATGTGACAAGCAATATCTGGTTTGTTGAAGGAGATATACAAAAATGTTTCATACAAAAGTTATAGGAGTTTGTAAGAGCTATATTTTGATATAATTTTCAAATATACAGGGTGTTTGGTGCACTTTTCCTTAAATATAAAGTTTCAAAAAAACTTATTTACTCGTACACGAATCCAGTCTATATCTTTTATTAAATTGAACTAGACTACTACTGAATACAAACCATTATTCTCACCTCTACGATACGATATCGATATAATATTGAAATTCTTGAGAATGTGACTATCTTGAGGGTGAATTGCTTTATATTGCACAATTTCATCAAGTAGCTTATGCTTGTTGATGCCATAGTAACAAATGTTGTTGAATTGTATCTACTTGTCAGTTCGATTCAGTGATTCTTTTCAAAACAGTAACTGTGTTCTTTGTGCGAAAACTCCAGTATGCCTTTCGCGTTTAGTCCAAGTGATTGCATTGATATGTTATTAACTTTTGGGGAATGTCAGAAAAACTGCCGTCAAGCACAACGTCTATACCAAGAACGTTTTCCAGACAGACCCATTCCGTCACGAATGACTTTTTCGAGAGTAGAAAAATTGCGAACTCTACTATAAAGCATCGTCATCATACGAGATCTGTTAGAACTGAAGATTTAGAAATCAATGTGTTGGCTTATATTATTATTCATCCACATGTTTCTATCCGTACTCTTGCAGAAGAAGTCGGGGTGAGTAAATCTAATGTACAGAGAATTCTGAAAAAAAATAAATACCACCCATTCAAAATTCAGTTGGTACAAGGTTTGAAACCCACGGACTTTGAACGACGACTTGATTCGCGATTCCACAATAATCGACATAACAGTCACTATTGGTCTCAAGAAAATCCCCACTGAGTCCGCGAAAGTAATTTTCAAACTACTTGGGGTATTGATGTATGGTGTGGATTGTTCAATGGCCGCATCATAGGACCTTACTTTTTCAATGAAAATCTCAATGGATTGCGATATTTACATTTTCTAGAAAATGATTTGATCCAGTTGATGGAAGATATTCCCATAGCAGAACGAAAAGGAATTTGGTGGCAACAAGATGGTGCTCCTCCTCACAATTCACAGGTTGTTACTGAATATCTGGATAGAACGTACTCAAATAAATGGATTGGTAATAAGGGTCCAATTCGGTGGCCGGCTCGTTCCCCAGATTTATCACCGCTTGATTTTTTCCTATGTGGTTATTCAAAAGATATTGTTTTCACTACTCCCCCTTTGAATGTGGATGATCTGAAAATGAAAATTCGACTAGCGTGCAGTGATATTACGCCTGATATTATAAGAGCGACTTGTACGAGAGAAGTGATTCGACGTTTCGAAGCCTGTATAATATCTAATGGGCATCACTTTGAACAATTTTCATGACTTATTTCTAGGTACCTACCATTCTTATGGAATGATTTATCAAGTTATATTATTTACATTGTTATTAATTAAAGATTTGTTTTCGAATACACCTCTTTCAATTTCGCAATTGTTTCATATTCAAAATGATTCCTGACTGAATTCCACAACTCAAAATTGAAACCATCACTTCGAACACCCAAAATTTTGACTAATTTTCATGTGATCTGATGCAGAGAGAATGATTGTATGAGATATTTTTAAAAATAATAGTCGTTCTCAAGACTTTACATTTTGAGCAATAACTCAACAACGCCGTAACCGAATTTCAAAAACCAAACATGAAATGATATCAGAATTTAACGTAGCATCTGAATATGTAATGATATACAGGGCGTTCTATTTTAAAAAATGGAATTTTGGTCTGTAGCACCTACACCAAACACCCTGTATATTTGAAAATTATATCAAATATAGCTCTCATGAACTGAACTCCTGAAACTTTTGTATGAAACATTTTTGTGTATATCCTTCAACAAACCAGATATTGTCTGCCACATAAATTGTGGGCCACATATGTATATATGGGATATATATATATATATATATATATATATATATATATATATATATATATATATATATATATATATATATATATATATATGGATTAACGAAGTCTCTCAGTCAACAAATAATAAATCAAATCTCTGTTCTACTTTGACAAGCTTCAGGGCACTAAAAATGAGTTGAAAACAATAAATTGAACATTCTGACAAAATGTCAAAACCAAGAAAAATCTTATACATGTTCAACCTTCTCCGTCAGTTTGTATGTGTGCCAAATATTGGTTGTTTGTTTTTCCGTTGGCTATCTGCCACACGTACCTACAAAGACATAGGTCTGCATGAGAGGAAAGGGAGAACCCTGAGCATGTCACAATTCACCTCTCCAGAATATTATTCATCATTCCGACTCCTACCCCGGAGTTTGCTTGTGGAATTGTTTCCTGACTCTATCTGCAGGTGGCGCAGTGGACATATCACTGAATCAACTGCAGAGAGATTCTATGACTAGCTGGACTTATTTTCATTTGGTCGTGTGAAACTGACATACAGAATATTTTTCGCTGCGATAATTTCGAAGTTTTTTCCACAAATACGACTATTTCTGGTGGATGTTCAGCCGTTCACCAGTAGTTACATATCTCCTATTAGTGAGTGCGTTGGTTGTCACCAGAAGTCTCGACCCTCCAGACTTCTGGTGAGTGCGTTCAAACTATCACTTTCTGGAACTGTTCATCGCCTACCCTTAAGATATCAAAGGGTGTGAGTTTTTTGACAGCAGTATGGAGGAACTGCTTGACAGCCTGATGGCCAGAGACAGGGGTGAAGTAATTACCTTCATGGGTTTATTGCATGATCGCCTGTGCCTGAGTCCATCAGAATTGCTAAGGGGCAGCTCCGTGGTGGCAGTTCGGAAGGCCTCTGGCCCTCTACCAGGGGCTAAGGAGCTTCTCGAGCGTCCGTCACGGAATGTATCCTCCAGAGATACTCCCGTCGGCATTACCCTCCCTGGTCAGTCTGAGACCAACAACGACGAGAATACGATCAAGCCTCAAGAATCGGCCAACAAAAAGCGTCGCCTTCCAGAAGAGTTTCCTCCTCTTCCATCAAAACCAGTCGCTCCAGTAAACAAAACTTCCGGCAACAAGCCCAAAAAAGTGACTAAAAAGATGTCAAAGCTCCGAGACGAAGCCAAGAACAACACTTCAGAGTGAGTACTCTCAACAACAGAGTCTTTCGTCAAAGGTGACCATGAAATTCTGGTTGACGACAATATGACTGAAAAATCGATTTCGACTATATAGGTTGAAAACCCCAACGATCAGAAAACTAGCTTCCCTCTCCTTCCACGTCCTGGGGTGCCCCAAAGCACCAGAAAAACACGCGTCCCCCAATTGTCGTTCGCCAGAAGGACAAGTGTGTTCAATTCACAAAACTGGCTGCCTTCCATAAGGTGAACTTTACCAAGGCACTAAACATGGCTGACGGCATCAAAGTTCAGCCTTCTTCGGCCGAGGACTACAGGAGTATGTCTGAACTATTGGTGAGGGAAAAAATTCCCCACAACACGTATACCTTACCTGAAGACAGGCAAATTAGAGCCGTCTCCAGAGGAGTCCCGAAACATCTGGAGACCGCTGACATCGAGGACGCCTAGGTTGAAAAAGATTTTCAACCATCATCCGTCACAAGGATGATGCGAGGAAATCGACCGCTCCCCCTGGTTTTGGTTCAAGTGAACCAGCGGTTCGGGCATAGCCAACGGCTATTCCCATTTGCGTCAAATGCGCCGGCAGACACCTTTCAGGTGAGTGCAAGAAGCCACGAGCAGATCCACCAGGTGCAATAATTGCAAGGGTGTGCATACTGCAAACTAACGCGGTTGTCATGAGTTCCCCAGGGTTCGCAGGAGGACCAAAGTAGCTTCAAATGCCCCCCGAAGTACACCCACACCTGGAAAGCATCCTGCCGGAGCATCTGGCACACGCCCGGGAATGAGCTACGCAGGAGCGGCCAAGAGCGGTAGCACCTTCGCCAGGCCGTTCAAGGCACCCAGTAGTCCACGCTCGTCGGAGGTTAGTGGTATCTGTTCCACTCTGGACCAGATGAAGAAACTTGAGGTTGTATTTTCGATTGCCAATAGTATTTCAAACAAGAAATTAGATTTTGAGAATTTTTTGATACAACAAAACATCGATGCTGCACTGGTGCAGGAAACCCACCTGCATAATGAACCTTTTGGTATTCCAAACTACCGTTTTCACCACAGAGAACGTGTTGGACGTGCTGGAGAAGAAGTTGGTATTTTTGTCAAACGTAATCTCCCTCACGTACAATTCGGCATTGACTTGGATCAGTTACATGGCACGGAAACCGTGAGCGGTGAGCTCCAAGTGAGAAGAGGTTGTCATAGACTAATCCCAGTTTACAACCCTCCGCGAAATCGTCTACTCCCAGAATCACTGGATGAACTGCTGATGTCGACAAATACCCCCACAATTACTGCTGGTGACTTCAACGCCAAGCACAATCTGTGGAGCAGACTCACCAATGCGAACGGCCGAGCGCTCCATGCGCATGCTGACAGGCATGAGTATCGAGTGATGGGTCCAGATGAGCCCACGTTCTACCATGGGGATTTGAGGCCTGACGTGCTTGATATCGCACTGCTCAGGAACGTCTCCATGTCCTGCGAAGTGTACACTTTGTCGGAATTTGACTCAGATAATAATCCAGTCATCCTGGTGCTGGGTGAAGATCTCCCTCCCCAGGAGTATCGCATGAGATCAGATGGGGATAGCTGAACTCTATCCTATGGTCAATAGAAATTCAAAACTCAATCTTAAAAATGAGATTTTACTATACAACACGATGTTCAAGTCTGTCATCATGTATGCTTCAGGTGCTTGGGGACAAACCACCACGTCAAATTTCTCCATTTTGGAAAGGTTGCAAAATAAACTTTTCAGGATGCTGGTGAATGCTCCATGGTTCATGGGGGAAGAAGACATCGGCAGAGATTTGAAGCTGTTAACTATACGGCAGTCCATTCAGTCGAGGAATCATTATATGTTTGTTTGAATGAATCGAGAATCGAGAAGAAAATTTTGGGAATATTTGGCAGTTGATCAAATGCGTTTTAGGAGGCGTATTGAAGAATCTGTAAAGCTTATTATCCCTATTTTGAATCAAATACATCGAAAAAATATTTATGAATCGAGATTTTTGAATAAATATTTGTGTTCAATTTTTTCATGCCAAATTTTGTTCGAGGCCCAAACTTTCCCTTCTTTCACGTTGGCAGCCATGGTTTTTCCTTCTACGTCCGTGGTCTTGTTTTTTTTTCTCACGCTGCACATCCTATATATCACAATGGTAGTCATGTTTTTTTCTTTCATGCTGAACACCATGTTTTTTTCTTCAACGCTGCACGCCGTATACTTTGATATTAGCAATGTTTTTTTCTTTAACGCTGTACACAGTCTGTATTTCATATCTTTTCCTTTCATCACATTGGCAGCCATATTTTTTTTCGTCAACGTCCATGACCTTGTTTTTTTTCTCACGCTGCACTGAATACCCACTGCCATGTTTTTTCGCTTAACCGCCATGTTTTTTCCTTTAACGCTGTACACACCCTGTATTTGATGTTTTGAAACAACACCTTGTATACCCAATTATTATTGTTCTCATGCCGAAGACCGAATCAAGGTCCAAATCAAGGACCCACCTTCAAATCAAGGACCCATACCGAAAACCTGCACCACAACCAAACCCTATCACAGCGCCCGTGTCACTTGTTATTTTTTTCCACACCCACACCACCGGCAAAGACCAACAACCCTCCACACACACACACACACGTAAGGGTTGCTCTTTGCGCCGCCGCACCCAAATAAACCTCGCTGAGGTTGTTTTTGTTCTTCCTACCACCACCGACCCTTCATCCAACTGACCATCGCCATCCGACTACACCGGAAGTGAATGGGGCATAACGAACATAGTATACCTACTTTCGACTATCCGACATTGAATCCGACTCGGATTCACTCTGGTTTTTGATCCATGGCTTCATAAATTCCGCACATGTAGAATTACGCAGTGGTCCCTCATGATGACCGACCTTCATTACGTCATATCTTTCATTAGGTTTTGCTTTGACAATTTTCAGAGTCCAAAAATTTTTTTACATAATTTGAGTCCACCTCCGAATTGTGTCCTCTTTATAGCCACCAATTCTCCTTTTTTATAAATTCTTGGATTTTTTCTTTTCAAATTATAAGTTCTGCGATTTTCTTCTTGAAAAACACACTTTTGTTTATTTTCAACTATATTTCTTTATTGTTGACCGATTTCGGCTATTACACCATTTTCAAAACTGACTGAATACATTTAAATCTGAGTAATTTATACCTATGTTGCTTATTCTATCATAAATGATTTGATATACCTGATATACCTCATACCCGGTACCTGCGTTTCATATACCTGAAAATCCATGAATATAACAAAGCTTTCAATATAATTTAGGTTTTAGGATCTGGATTATAGGTTCAGGAAAGGACTATTATTTAAATTAAGTTGTTCGTTGAGGACAATATCTATTGTCCTCAACGAACAATTTAATAATTTTTCGTAATCAGTAAATCAAAGTTTAACTGTTTGAAAAGTGCAGTAAAGAATAAATTATTAACTTTTCGTTGATATTGTTTTTCAATTATGCTTATGTATCAAGCTATTTCGCAAAAAGTAGAAATAAAGTGGAATATTTATCTGTTTTTAAAAATTGTATCAACTTTGCATCATTTTTGGCATAATTTTTTCTGGTGTTTTAAATTTTTGCGAAATAAGTCGTATTTAGAATTGTAATTGGTAATAAAAATGCGTTGGAAAGATAAGTTAGGCATAAAGCACTAACTTTGTTGAGGTTTGGCTAAATTTGAGAATTCGGCAAATGTCAAATTTTCGAAAAACTGTAAAAAAACTGAATTTGTACAAGAGAGTTGAAAATCAGTATATGAGTGAAAAATGAAAAAACAATCATCTTTTCTCTTTACCGATTTCCGAAATTTCGAGCAATAACTGCTTTTCTGAACATTTTTTGGAAAAAATGTCAAATTTGACAGGGAAGAAAAATCACTTGATCGGTCATATGCATGTCATTTTGCATCATTTTTAAAGCACAACCTAATGAAGATACCAAAAGTTGTTGAAGATATGAACAAAAAAAAATCCCATTCGATGCGGACTTTATGTGTGACACTATATATATATATATATATATATATATATATATATATATATATATATATATATATATATATATATATACATATATATATAAATATATATATATATATATATATATATATATATATATATATATATATAAATAGAGATTTTATCGAGTGTGTATGATATAAATGAGAAATTCGTGAATACAACACTCCAAACAGGGGGGGAAACCCAACTTGGCTGCACCGCGCTGATGAGGACAATAGCCAGAAACACGTGTCCGCGGTTTGCCGACGTTAGACTTCAAGATCACCAACTGTGGATAGACCCAAATCTCAAGGTCAACACCCGTGTTCGAGGTAATATCGTCTGACACGTACCTCTAGGTCATATGACGTTATTCAAGGTCGAGGTCAATTGGTGGGGGGAAGTCCTCAAGCGGCCCCATCATTCTACTCCCATCTTTACACTTGCACCGCGCTGATGAGGCCAATAGCCACAAACACGTGTCCGCGGTTTGTCCCCCTTTTTTGAAGTGTTGTGTCCACGAATTGTTTTATCGGCGCGGTGCAGCCAAGTGTAAAGATGGGAGTAGAATGCTGAGGCCGCTTGAGGACCTCCTCCCACCAATTGACCTCGACCTTGAATAACGTCATATGACCTAGAGGTACGTGTCAGACGATAGGACCTCGAACACGGGTGTTGACCTTGAGATTTGGGTCTATCCGTAGTTGGTGACTTCGAAGTCTAACTTGGAAAGATACCTCACAACTTCGATCTATACACGTTCAATATGTCATCGAACATGCTGTTTGACCTTGAGATTCAACCTTGCTCGATACGAGACCTCTATGTTTGACCTCTATTGATATCACATCATATGATCTCGCTCTTATCCATTCTGTCAACAAAACATGGCCTTGAACTTGTGCTACTACCTAGTGATACGACTTTCATCTATGCATTACCTCAAACCTCCTCCCTCTTTTGATGATTTTCTATATAAGCTCAGTGTTTCATATATTTTCTTCAGTTCAGACTACCTAACATAATTGAATAGTTAGTGACTATTCGTTGAGTTGTGGCGACGACAGCAGCGAGTATTTTCCAATCCAAGAAGTGAACATCATCTTTACAAAGGTGAACATATTTTATATTTTTGAATCGTAATTTCACTATATTTATGAATATGGATAATTTGAAATATGACATTGAAAAAATTGATTTCGCTATAATTCAAAAATGTGAAGCTTTGGAGCAGAAACCTATAACAGCTCTAGTCATTGATAAAGAATATAAAATTGAAAAAATGACAATTTATTCCACACGATATGGTGATAGATCTATCTATCTATCTATCTATCTATCTATCTTACTTATATGGGTCAATGTTCACAGGATTATCCTGGTGCTAAAACCCGATCATTGATGAAATTCAATGTTTTGAATTGAAAGTTTTGAGAGTATAACTACAATCTTGAAAAGTGAAAATATGGTAGAATAGTAGAAATATGTATCAACTTGCTCATTTCATAGACATAGTCAAATTTCAAGTGAGTATTTTAATTTTTTCACAAAATAAATTCCAAACTAATGAATGCAATTCGTCTATTTTCAGAGCTCTCCATCCTATAAATATGTGAATGCAATATTCAGCAGGAGCAGTGGATTTGGATTCTGCCATAAGAAAAATGGCTTGGGAATTGGCTGATCTAAGTTTTGATGCTCTACATTCATCAAATCATGATTTGAGTGTATGTTATGATGCTGAGGAGGTGTGAAAACTTTTGGAGCTTAGTGAGAAGTATGAACTTGGTGTGGCATTGTGTCATAAATATTCGTATGGAAGCAGAAATTTGGAAGAGTTCTGTGAGCTGATAATTGAAGCAGACTCAAAACATTTCCTTTACGACATATGCACCTACCTACCGAAGAATATCATAGTGAAATATCTATTGGAACCACGAAGTCCCAGCCCACAACTGGAAGAATCATTTCATGACGGTGTTTAGAATATTTGAAATGTGTTGTATATGTGATAATCAAATTATGATTCAATTCATCTGTATCTAATTGTTTGAAGAATAAAAGGCAGGAAATAATTATTGAGTGTTTCATTATTCATTAATATCGAATATTTCATGGTGAATTACATGTCAATCTTATTACAATCCAGTCTGAACAGAGCCATCAAGAGCATTATAAGATAAAACAGCATCGTGGAGGATTAGTTCATATACTTTGGTTTTCGCTGAAAACTTCACCTTGTGTTTTTCGAATTCAATTTTGATGTCGAAAATGGATGACTTCATAGCTTCAGGTTGATGGGTCAGTCGATGATGAATAGTTTGTTGATGCGCTAGCTGCCAGTATCCATCATCGGTTCACTCATAGCTTCATCATAGTAGCTGCGTTGGAAGTTTTCATATACATAATAGGCTGATGAGTCGAAATCTTGTCGAAATCCAGATTCCAACGCTCATATGGGTATACTTCAGAGTTCAGAGATAGTCGAATATTATTAATATTCACATGTATGAATTTCGTTACATCTTCTGATATATTTTCGGAATGGTCAGTGTTTTGAAAGCCGATGATGATGTATAGAGGTCTTTCAAGACTGTTGGTCGTCTTCACGGCCCATATATCTGAGGATCTGTCACGAAGTGTGGGTAATTCATGAAGGTCCCACATACGATAAGCCACCGTCACCTTAGCATTATTACCATTTTTATTGATGCGATTCAATAACTTCAGTTTCTGTCGATCTTCCGGCACAATGTGTCTGATTTTCCATTCTATTTTATTGATTTCCAAATCTGCATCGACTTCCCCAATGAGAGAATTTTCGAATGATCGTGCTATAATCAAAATGAGCTCCTGTTTTACATTCAGTATCCCCTTATTGTAATCTTCAGCAAAATCCATGAGATACAGTGGCCTTAGAAGACGCAGTTATGAAAAATGAAGCATACCTGAATGATGAGCAACAAGAAGTTTACAATAAAATTATCACAAGTGTAGATGCAAATGATGGTCGAATATTCTTCTTAGATGCTCCAGGTGGAACTGGTAAAACCTTCCGAATTGATTTACTTTTAGCGAAAGTAAGAAGTACTCACACATTGCCCTGGCTGTGGCGTCATCCGGCATAGCTGCTACATTACTCAAAAGTGGTCGAACTGCTCATGCTTCTTTTTAGTTACCACACAATTCAGTCACTGCCGAGACTCCCATTTGCAACATCTCCAAACAAAGTAATTTTGTTGAAGTTTTAAAGAGTACAAAAATAATCGTGTGGGACGAAATAACGATGGCTCATAAAGGTGGCATTGAAGCCTTAAACAGATCACTAAGAGATATAAGTGGAAATACAAAATTAATGGGTGGCGTAACAGTTTTGCTGGCCGGAGATTTTCGGCAGACTCTACCAATGGTGCCAAAAGAAACCAGAGCTGACAAAGTAAAGTCGTGCATTAAGAAATCTAATTTGTGGCCCCAGGTTGATATTCTTAATCTCTCTAAAAATATGAGAGCACATTTGGGCGGGGATGAGTCTGCGGGTAGATTTTCAGATCTACTACTTAAAATCGGTAATGGTGATTTTCCATCGTTTGATGGAATGATAACCATCCCGGAAGAATTGTGCACACTTGTTATTACGGTTTAAGAATTGCTATCTAAAGTTTATGACAAGCCAATTGAATGGTTATGTGAACGTGCCATACTTACTTCAAAGAACGATTAGGCAGCAGCTATCAACGATATCCTGCTCATGTCATTTGAGGGCGAAGAAAAGGTCTATACTTCGATTGATACTGCGATTAATGCAGATGACGCTACTAATTATCCTGTAGAATTTTTTAAACCGCCAAGTTTGCCTTGTCATAAGCTTATTCTGCGTTTGGGCACTTCAATTATGTTGTTGAGAAATTTCAAACCACCAAAACTTTGTAACGGTACGAGACTGCAAGTGAAAGCGTTACATCGCAAGCGGAACCCTCTATATTAACTGGGTGTGCGAAACGGGAAACTGTATTTACACCACGAATCACAATAATACCTAATAATATCCCATTCGAATTGAAACGATTACAGTTTTCCCTAAAAGTCTGCTTTGCCATGACAATAAACAAGTCTCAGGGGCAAACTCTCAAATTTGCGGGTATTGACTTGAGAGAACTTTGTTTCATGAACAGTTTTATGTTGCTTGCTCACGAGTGAGTTCACCCAATAGCTTGATAGTTTTAACGCCTGTTGACAGATAAGGTAAGAATATTTTGTACAAAGAAGTTTTGTTGGCCCTAATTTTTTACACACGCTAAACAAACAGTAAGCCGCAAAAACTATATACCTGATTAATAATAATACTTCTCAACGCGAGCGAAGCCGTGGGCAAAAGCTGGTAACAATATATTTAAGGTAATTTTGGAATTATTGTTTCATTGATGACATTTTTTTTTTGGATGGCCGGCGTGACTTCAGAGTGGCAAGTCATAAGTACTGTTTTTTTTTGTGAAATTTCTCTTTTGCGATGGGGATATGCTCACACAGATTGTGATTCTGGTGTTTAATTCGTTTCTGTTGGGAGCAAGTTTATCCTCTGAACCCGATAGGGTTTTTTCTTTGGGGCTTGATGATCTTTACTCACTATAATTTGAGGAGAAATAATCTATTCCTTGAGTTTCCTTTTTCGAATCTGATTTCAAGAAGTCCAGCACGGGTGCCACGAGGTCCTGTTCAACAGCTTCCTATTGTAATTGAACCGTATAGTACTTTCAACCGTAGCAGTATCCCAAACTCCGTAGATGTATCCCAGGTCCGATGTATAGTTCTAATGAATTGTTCAGAATGCAAGTTCCATTGCCAGACATATTTGATTTCACCAATATCAGCTGATGCGTTTGAATCTAGTCTTTACTTCAGCTGGAAGTAAATCCACCAGGCACCCTTCTGGCACATCTACCATACAAGTTCACCACCACCAATATACCGTCTAAGGCAGAGCTGATTTTAAGCTCTTTACAAGGTATAAAATCATATTATTTTTATTAATCATCCATGTAATGGACAAAACATATTCGTTCATAATTATCTTGGGTAGTGTCCCAGATTTTGTATATAACTCATTGTATCTTATCATCATTCTACGCCATAAACAAAAATTATTGTAGTAATAAATTATTAATGTGAATTTTGACTTTCATTTCATAAGTCTCTGTCATTCTCAATATTTTGTTTTCTGGGTTTCATAAAATAAAATTCTAGTGGCGCCTTACATTTTTTTGTGCTATCAAACGATACTTAGTTCAGACTTGAACCCATGCCCAATGCCGCCAGACGAAGAGCTGCCGTTCGCTGTGTGTATGTATAAGTAAAATTTATGCCACAATTGTTTCAGCCTTCCTGAAATAACTGCTCTCATATAAACATTGAATTATACAGAAAACACTTTTCTCTACTCAGTTTGTATTTCAAACATTCTTTATGGAATTTGAGGGTTATCAAGGTTTTCAGAAAATTCAGGGATTTCAGGGTTATCTGACTTAATTCCATAAGGAATGTTTGAAATAAAAACTGAGTAGAGGAAAGTGTTTTCTGTATAATTCAGTGATCATATAAAAGTATTCGTTTCGAAAGAATTTTTTTCGTGTTATTCAACAGTCCAGTCAGTTGGTTAGGTGATGAATTGCGCTATAAGAGGGAAATCCTCTCGATTGAAAGTATGAAAGTTTTTTGGCATGTTCTCCAAATATCAGTAGAGATACTTGGAGGATCATCAATTATGAATGTAATAGGAGACCTTCAAAGGAGGTTGATACATCGCTTCCGGAGAACGACTTCAATGATTATTTTGTTGACATTGTAGATTATCTCAGTTCATCTCTTCCTGAAGTAAATTATGAAGCGACATATTTCTTGAAAAAAAAATCTGCTTGAAAAAACAAAAGTATTGCCAATATGATTGCGTACCCATTATCCCTATTAATAAATGAATGTTTTTCTCATCGGTTTTTTTTTGCAATTATAAAAAAATCTGTAGTCCTACCTCTTTTTAAAAAAGGAGACCCTCATATTATTGACAACTTTCGGCCTATTTCAACAATACCTATACTTGAAAAAGTTATCGAGGTAATTGTCAAAAGCAGAGGAATAGCAAACTCAGAAGCTAATTCTCTTTTCTGCCCTGGACAATTTCCGTATACAAAGGGTAACACAATCGATGCTCTTTTGAATATCATATCCAGTATAGTGATAGGTTTTGAGGAGGCAAGACATTCATTCATAACGTTGTGCAATCTATCGAATGCATTTGATTGTGTTTCGCATAATATTCTGCTCAAGAAACTTTCCTATTATGGTATCCGTGGACTGTTCCTTGAATTCTTTAAATTCTATTTGCACGACAGATCACAGTGTGTATCATTACATGGGATTGAATCGAATATGAAATCTGTCAAACATGGTGCGCCCCAAGGTTCTGTACTGGGACCAATCTTGTTTATACTATATATAAATGACCTATACTACCATATACTTCCTGAAAAATGTTTTCTTTTTGCGGATGATACCACTTTGGTGGACTGTCACGGTAGTGTTGATGATCTGAGTGTTTCTTCCAATGCCACCATGAAGTCTGCAAGTAACTGGTTTGTTTCAAATAGACTTCTCCATAATGAGGCTGAAAATCAAAATCTTATAATTCCCACAAATAATTATTTAACCTCGGGTAAAAGTGTTAAGCTACTGGGGATTCATATAGATGACAGATTGAACTGGTCATGTCATGTTGACAAACTGGCCAAGAAATCATCAAGTGTAATATTTATGATTCGTAGACTGAAGGATTTAGCCGGTATCAGAGTGGTCAAATCTTCTTACTTCAGATTCTTCCATAGTCACATGGTATATGGCATAGTGTTGTGGGGGGATTCTTGTCATTCCAAAAAAAAAAAATTATATTGCAAAAAAGAGTTATAAGTCTAATATCTCATGCCAACTTCAAAGATCATTGTCGCCCACTTTTCATTCATCTCAAAATTGTGCCGCTTCCTACAGCTTTCGTATATGAAACATTGATTGAAATTGATAAAAATAAATCAAAATACATTTTACAATCGCAACAACATGAATATCCTAAAAGATCAGGAAATCTGATAAGAACTGAGAGATTCAGACTGAGCACCTCACAAAATAATTCATTGAATTTGAAATTCTATAATGAGTTACCATGTCACATAAAACAACTCAGTTTCTACTGTTTCAAGCAAAAACTGAAATCATTTTTTTAATCACTGTTTTTATTCTACAGATGAATACATGTTATACAACATAGATAATTCATGTGCCTTTGAGTGAGTAACAATTGTTTTCATTTTCAACATTAGTTGATTGATTGTTTTTATTATTATGTACACTGTTCTATTATACAATCAGTGTGATAGTTTTATTTGTATATATGACGTCATATTTATAAATTTTTGTGTTTTGACTTGCTACAAATATCTAATCAAATGTATCACGTAGCCAATAAACTACTCTATTCTATTCTAATGTTTACATGAAAGTAGCTGTTTCAGGAAGGCTTTTCCTTCCAATTTGTGTCTGAAAGTTACTTCTTTGCATGATCTACACATCTATGTATAAAGCTACTTCTTTCAAAATTGATTACTTTCTCTCTTTGGAAGTTTCCCACATTTCTTTCAATCCCACATCGATTGGTTTCTACGCAATAAAATTTGAGGGCTTCTGAATCATTTTCAAATTCTATACAGGGTAAGGAACATATCATCGATCACGTAATCTGGGTTGTGAGTGAGAGGAACAATATATTATTCACGAAATTTGAATGTTTTGCTCGATACTATATCCATTCGTAAACTTTGAAATTTGTAAGAATGTCCTCAAAAATTTTATAATGAAAATTTTTTCGTCGGTAATGTGTTCATTTTTTTTTGTTAAGTGATTGACAATTTGGATATTCGAGTTTTGAATAGTCAATTAGAGATTTGGTTTTATATAAATTATTGAAAGTCGAAAATTCCCTCGTTATATGTTCAGCTGAATATTTCAGTTCGTTGTTTTCAGGAATTTCAGGGTTATCGAAGTTTTCAGAAGATTCAGGGATTTCAGAGTTATCTGAAGTTTCTTCTGTATCTTGAATCATTTCTAGGTCTGAATCTCTGTTTGTGGGTGAGATGAAAGTACCTTTTGGGACCGATTGACTTGTTGAAAACAAGTCATGCTTTCGTGGAATCAATTTTGATTCTTGAAAGTGCGTCAGCGTTTCTGTTGATTTTTTCTGCTTTGTATATGATTTCATAATCATATTCCTCAAGTTTCAGATGACATGTAGCAGGTCTGCTGCAAGGGTCCTTAATGGAGAATAGTAGTAGTAGATATGAGCCGGTTCTTAGCCACCCCCAACAATATGACGTATTATTTGTTTTTTTTTTGTTGTTGTTCAGTGAAGTCAAGGCGATGTGACTCTGAAGTGTCTGGTGCATGGATCGTTCAGATTTTTTTTCATATGGGATTGTGTGTGTGTGTGAATGCACGGTACAGAGTTTCATCATGTACTTGTCTATGTACAAACATACGTCTGCATACTCCGAAGATCCTCCAAGTAATGAATGTTCCATCGGTGTGAGCCCACCAAGTTAGTAGTGGTGTGACATCACAGCAGCAGCAACCGTTCAACGGTAAGAGAGCAAGATGTTCACTCCACGACGTGTGGCTGAGTAATGCGTATTCATCGGTGTGCCCTCACCTCTCTCGATGTGGAGAAGGCTGTGACGTAACGTGTCGCTCTAGTCTCGCTATCGATGGTGACACGCAGGCGGCCGAGGACTGTGTTACTCTCCCCACCACTATGACATATTGATTGATTTTTTTTTGTTGTTTAGTAACATCAAGGCGATGTGACCTTGAAGTGTCTGGTGCATGAATCATTCAGAATATTTTCATATGAGATTTTGTGTGTATGTGTGTGTGTGTGTGTGACATAATGACATAACTACATATGGTTGATTTGTGTGTGTGTGTGTGTGTGAATGCACGGTATAGGGTTTTATCAAGTGCTTGTCCTTGTACAAACATACGTCTGCATACTTCAAAGATCCACCAAGTAATGAATGTTCCATCGGTGTGAGCCCACCAAGTTAGTACGTCTACATACTACACTTTCAACATTGAAATGATCTCTACATACGTCACACGATGTCGACAACGTAACTTTGAAGAAGTATTTACAGGCGGACAAGGCGACATTGAAGTGATGTTTTGTTTTTGACATACACGGTAGAGTTAGAATTTGACATTATCGTTCATATGTACTCTGTACCAGTTTGTACAGAATAAACACACGTCTGCATACCACGGAGATCCACTGATTAGTGCTCCTTCCTAATCAGTTTGGATGGTACCTATCGTGACAGAGAGTGCACACGTCTACACTCTCTGAAGTTCCAACGACCACTGCTTGGCTCGTATCACCAGGTTTGTTCTGGTTCTGCGAAATTCAGGTTCTAGGACGTCAGGATCATGCGGAGTTGATTTAGAGCGTTCTGGTTTATTGAGGATAATTTCAGACTGATGAATCCTCTGTTCTGGTTTTGACTGCAAAATGATCCTAAACTGTTTTGAACCCTCTCGAATCGTTCTTGCTCTCGAAGCTGAACTGTTGAGAACTATTTCCGTTGCTCATGCGCATTCATGTGGAAATTTGTTTGGACTATTTGCTAGGATATTTTTTCATTTATTTGATTTGAAAAATTGATGATTGAGGGTAGATAACATTTGAGCGGACTATAGGGATACGCTACATAAAAAAATGAACATGATCAATAGTATTTTCTCGTCTTCATCTCTTCATATATACGATAGGTGGCACAGTGGTCTCCTCAAAAGCGTTCTGGTTTGAACAAGTGTCCGAGACTATTTCGGACTGTTTGAGATTTTTTTTTTGTACGCACCATGTCTTGCGCAGTTTCCAAACGTTTTGGGATGTTAGAACCAGAACAAACCTACCATCTGTCAACACATCGAGTTGTGATGGTAGGGAGGTCGCAAAACACTTTCAATTCTGAAATGACATCAACATACGTCACACGATGTCGACAAAGTGACTTTTGAAGAAATCTTTACATGCGGACAAGGCGACTTTGGAGTAGTGTTTTGGGTTTGATATACACGGTAAAGTTGGGATTTGACATTATCGTTCATATGTACACTGTACCAGTTTGCACAGAATGAACACACGTCTACATAACGAGTTGTGATCGTGAACGCCATCATTCAGTATGTGAGAGCGCATCCAGATGAATTCGTCTTGAGTTTATTTCCTGCAAAATTTTGTTTGCATTGTCATAAAACGTATGTTAAACTGCTGATTACACAGAAATGGCTA
Organism: Leptinotarsa decemlineata; assembly: GCF_025532065.1. Classification (NCBI taxonomy): domain Eukaryota; kingdom Metazoa; phylum Arthropoda; class Insecta; order Coleoptera; family Chrysomelidae; genus Leptinotarsa; species Leptinotarsa decemlineata. Next base: position 18,763,655 of record NW_027412606.1, read on the forward strand.
ATTCGAAATTCCAAAAGTAATACAGTGTTGCATAGACAACTGAATCAATTCGAAATTCCAAAAGTAATACAGTGTTGAATAAACAATCGAATCAATTTTAAAAAAATCCCCGTTCCGATTGGAGAAAAGTTGGTAATGCCATCTCTTTCGAAGATTCACAAAGTAATGAATGTTTCATTGGTGCGAGCCCACCAAGTTAGTGGTGTGACGTCACAGCAGCAACTGTTTAACGATAGGAAAACGTGATGTATACTTCACGGCGTGTGGCTGAGTAATGCGTATTCATCGGTGGGTCCTTAACTCTCTCGATACGGAGATGGCTTTGACGTAAAGCATCGCTCATCCCTCGCTGTCAATGGTGACGCGCAGGCGGCGAGGACTATGTTAGCATCTGTCCTCTAAACGATAGCGTAACGACTTCTGGTACCGCGTCCACAGCTGGGAGCTAGGCTTAGCTATGACGTCAGACACGCCAGGTAGGTATCTTTATGCTTTATCACATATAAATGGTCCTCCAAGAGTATTTCAATACATTCTCAAAATATAAGCATTAGCTGGAAATATAGTTGCGCCATCTATGAACTGAGGTTGAAGACCATGATCGCCAAAGTGTGTAAAAGCATGGTGTTCACTTTCGTACGGTTGTGAAGGTCTTGAAGTAATTTGGAAGTAATATGCTTCTTCATTTGAACAAAATAACTGAATGAAAACTGGTCACTGTATTTAGAAGTTGAAGAGCTTGAATTGTGGAAATAACGGTAAAATGGAGTAAGTGTCAGCTTGAATAGTAGAGACTGCAGATAGTTTTTTTTTCATAATTAGAAACCAATAATGATCATGACCACTTTAAAAATATATCTAGTATGAATACGCCAGAGAAAACTATAGTATACAGCACACAGTTATACAAGTGCTTCGGTTTTGCGAAATATTCAGTGAAAATCCCATGAAAAGTTTTACTTGAAGTATTCAATTCAATTGCTCGATTTTTCTAGTATTTCGCAACTTTGCGATTCCTGAACTATAATATTTACGCAAAAATTATATTAAATTCTGTACCTGAGAGGTAAACTGTCGTAACTACAAAATTCTCGATTTTGGGGTTATTGATGTAACTACATTACCGAGGTGTATATTCTTGAGTGGATAGTTGTCGTTATCTGCACAGCTAATGGATGGCGTCATAGCCAATGTGACTTTGATGTATTTGTCATGATGTGATAGAGGTAAACTCAATTAACTTGAGTTACAACTGCTCTCCTGTAAAATTTGCAAAATGTCAGTTACGATAGTTCACCTCTGAGGTACAGAATTTATGAACAAAATGATCGAATCGTTTCATTTTTTAAAAGAGTGATAGGTGGCGCCATCTCTCCGTCAGTAGAAAACCTAATATCAAAAAAATGATTTTTGAGAATCCCACTAAGTATGCAACACATCACATCACATCACAAATTTTATCAAATATTACTTGAGAATTAGCTTAACAAACGAGCTTCCATTGAATCATCCGTGCATGGATGCAGAGACACAAATGAATGTCTAAGAAGTAAAAAAAAACACCAGTTGAAATATATTTGGTCAGGAAATACTCAATACATCATCAACTAAAAATTTATTTATACATATATGTATGCATTGCGAGCATGTACAATTATGCACCTACCATTTATGAAAAAAAAAATATATTAATCACTTTCAGATTCAAAACTTTCACTAATGTTTATGATAATAGGTGTAATATCCATATCACAAAGAAGGTTTTTCTCGATCATACCATTTTTCTATGAGTGATTCTGTGTGTTACACACATTTTGCCCAGGTTTCAGCGTTGCACTTCTCTAACGCTTCATTCCACATACTTAATACTGTTTCATCACTGTATCCATCTCTACCAATATATTTGTTAAAGAAGGTTTTGCAATCAGCCGAAATTAATTCAATAGCATTAAAATCTGGGTGGTAAGGTGATAATTTTAATACTTCATGTCCATGTTCTCGTACCAGTTCATCTATAATATATATATTTTCCTTTCGGTTCATCTTGGCCAATTGCAATAATTCTGGTTTTGTTAATTTTTTTCATCAAAATTAATGTTGTTTTCGTGTAACCAACTAACAATTTCCGATTTTCTTGAAGAACTGGTAGGCTGTTCATTCAAAATTTCACTGAGTTATGGTGCATTGTCCATTATAATTGAAGATGGTTCGTCCAAACTGGGAAGTAACTGTAAAGTAATCCACTTGGTGAAGATTGTACTATTCATTTCTCCATGGAAATCTGAAGTCGAAAATTTTGAACAGAACAATAAACTGGCTTCTGGAATAAACCCTTTCATAGAACCAGCATACACAACAATAAATCGTTCACCATCATATTTTTCGGGTTTGCGTATATTTTTTACATTATTATCCTACCAAAACTTTCTTTTATTTCCTCTAGAATATATCCATGTTTCATCTAAGAAAACCACCTCTCGTGGTTTTAAACTTCTTCGGTTTTCCCGGTATTTACGTAAAAAAAATGCTCATTGTGAAACGATATTAGGTCTTTCAATCAAAGCTCTTCGATTTTCATATTTTCCAAATTTAAATCCCAGCTCTTTCAGTAAAACATTCAAAGACGATTTGCACATAGAAACAATTTCTTTATTTTTCAGCTCATCGTTCAAAGATCGAAGGGTGAGATTTTTTTCTGAAAGAAAATATTCAAATTAACATAAGTACATTTCGAAATTCATAGAATAGAAGAATTGATATGATAACTACATTTCAAATACGAGATACAAGTGAACCTTCAAATGTTAAAAAAAATATATTTGACAATAAAGTCTGACTAGTTAACTAATTAGCATACATCCAAGGCCTTTCCTGATACAGTTGTGACTGATGAAAATGGGGGATTATATTGGTTTAGAAATTTTTCTCACATCGAATTAAATCTGATTTCTTTTTGAGAGTGTGCTGCACCGATGATAGACTTAATTTCATTGGTTTAAAATGACATTTGTCAAAATTCAACCAATGGTATAGCTAGAATCAGGAGTCTCGACGCAACACACTCAAACAGAAAACAGGTGCAATAAAATTTCTATCATATAGAAATCTGAACAGTCAATTTGTACCGTTTTTCCTTCACCATGTATTGAGGAGGTGTACTCACTGTCTTTATACATATCGTACAGAGTATATCGTACTTCCATTTTCTGCCCTACAGGTAAATCAGATGTTTTCTTTTTGAAACGATGTCTACTTTTTCCTGGAGTTGATGGAATGGGTTTGTGTATTTCTTTGTTTGATATTGAACACCTTTTTTTTTAGATATTTTAAGTGCATCTGCAACTCTCTTAAATACAGTTAAGAAAAGTTATGACATTTCTTTTATCATTTTAATGGTTACCTCTTGAACAGATGAAAATGGTGAAAAAGGTCCTCCAAGCGCTCTCTCTGTTTCAAAATATTCGCACAAGTTCAACACAAATTTTTGTGTTTGTGAATTAAGAATACTTCCAGGCATAATCTAAAAAGGAATATAAATATATTGTACATGTTTTGGCATGACTTCATAGATTTGATTAATGTTCTTTATCTCATTGTTGTTTCCACAATCCCAATTACTATTGTATAATATCCCGATAATGCGGAATTATAGTCACAAATGTCAATTGTGAGGTTGGAAATATTGAAGAATATTTATGAATAAAACACATTGTATTGTACTTACTTTGAAAGTAATGATGCCAAGAGACGTTTAGCTTTGAAAAAAACTATTTTTATAATATATTTGACTGCAAAATACTGTAAAACTGACGAAAACAATACCCAATAACATAAAACAATGATACTGTCAACTGTCAATATCATGTCTGACAAATGTAGGTAAATTGTAAAACACTGTCGGCTGTCTGGTTATCTCTTTCCACTGTTATGAGTTATAATGAATCATCACTATAACATATATATCTTCTTCAGGAAGTGTCACGAAAAAATTGTTAGTTAACACCCACAACAACGTTTCCATGATGGAAATGGGACTTAATTGGTGCGATGGTTGCGAGAGACGCCTAACAAACTTCACCCGAGTGTCGACATGTATAATATGCAATAATGTCAAATCTGTGACACAATAACCGTGGACCTACTGGTCAAAAAACAAAAACAACAGCCCTTTTCAGGGCTACATTATTCATACAAACAGTAGTAGTAGTAGATTATGTGACAAATGACTACTTTGACCAAAAAAGTCGTAGTTGGGAATTTGTTAGTCATTGAATATGACAAATTACTACTTTCACTGAAAAGTCGAAGTTGGGAATTCGTTAGTCATTGAATATCTATGCATATGATGAGTACTACTTTAACTAAAAGTTGAACTTGACAATTTGTCATCATTGAATATATATGGATATACTGGCGTCCGAAATTATTCTCAATAAATCAGAACGCTATATATCAACTGCGCATGATCCTGACGTCCTGGGACCTGAATTTTGTAAAATCAGAACAAACCTGGTGATACGAGCCAAGCAGTGGTCGTTGGAACTTCAGAGAGTGTAGACGTGTGCACTCTCTGTCACGATAGGTACCATCGATACTGATTAGGAAGGAGCACTAGTCAGTGGATCTTCGTGGTATGCAGACGTGTGTTTATTCTGTACAAACACCGTTGAACGGTTGCTGCTATGACGTCACACCACTACTAACTTGGTGGGCTCACACCGATGGAACATTCATTACTAGAAGGATCTTCGAAGTATGCAGACGTATGTTTGTACATAGACAAGCACCTGATGGAACCCTGTACCGTGCATTCTCACACACACACACACACACACACACACACTAATGAAATGTAATTACGTCACTATGTCATACACACACACACAAAATCTCATATGAAAAAATTCTGAATGATTCATGCACCAGACACTTCAAGGTCACATCGCCTTGATGTTACTTAACAACAAAAAGAAAGCAATTAATACGTCATAGTGGTGGGGAGAGTAACACAGTCCTCGGCCGCCTGCGTGTCACCATCGATAGCGAGACTAGAGCGACGCGTTACGTCACAGCCTTCTCCACATCGAGAGAGGTGAGGGCACACCGATGAATACGCTTTACTCAGCCACACGTCGTGGAGTGAACATCTTGCTCTCTTACCGTTAAACGGTTGCTGCTGCTGTGATGTCACAGTCATTACTTGAAGGATCTTCGAAGTATGCAGACGTATGTTTGTACATAGACAAGCACATAATGAAACCCTGTACCGTGCATGCTCTCTCACACACACACACATTCTCATATGAAAAAAAAATTGAACGATTCATGCACTAGACACTTCAAGGTCACATCGCCTTGACTTCACTAAACAATAACAAACAGCGATTAATACGTCATAGTGGTGAGGGAAGACTTAGAACCGGAAAAAAAATTCTGAACGATCCATGCACCAGACACTTCAAAGTCACATCGCCTTGACTTCACTAAACAACAACAAAAAAAATTAATACGTCATAGTGGTGGGGGGAGGCTTAGAACCGGCTCAAATCTCCTACTGAAAATAACAAAGTAAATGGTAAATGATCATACCTCTTCGTCCGAAGAGGTATGATCAGAAGTGTTTGACTGCCTACAAATGTATGTATCACAAATGACTTTCGTTTTTGGGAATATTCTTAAGGTAATTTCATGGAAGCCTTATATTTATTTTCAAACATTTGGTAAAAATTGAAGCATGGTTCTTTTTTTTATCATAGAAATGTATTAGAAATGGCGATTAAAATAGATCCAACATAAACTGAAATATATTGATGTTCATATACCTTTTTCCGAAACAGGAAGATATCAGGATGGGATCACGCATTACTGGAAATCACTTCAGATATCTCCGTCTTATCAAGAAGCACTTATAGGAGCTGCAAAAATTCTTAGAAGAATAGGTCAATCATCGAGACTGTTTCAATTGACAACAAGGTAAAAGTTTTTCTTTCACTTTGAAAATGTGTAATATCTGGAATAAAATTCATGAAATTGGTAAATTATTTTAATTCAGTTATTTAATTTGATGGAATTCAAGTCTTGTGCCTGTTGGTGAATAGTCAAATAAAAACACTTCTTTCATCACTGAAGCTAATTGTGATGTTTTGAAAAGTGTTTGAATTTTTTTCATTTCAGAGTATCAATCTTTTTCGGATGAGGAATTGTGTATAATATAGTTGATTTCTAATCGTGATAGTGATTCAAAATTATCAAAACTGTTATTGAATTTATGTGAAATCTTTCCAAATTTCTTGATGTAGTCACTGTCAAAACTAATTTTGGTAATTTCAGTAAATGCCATCCTAGGTCATAAAGAAAACTGTCTCGATTGAAATGGCAATAATAAACCGAAATAATTACTGAATGTGATTCCATTCACTATCAATATTTTTATTACAGATGGCAAGTCATTAAAAGAGATAGCAAGGGACAACTTTTATTAGGATTACATTTGTATCTGCAGGGCTGGCAACTGAAGAGTGAACTCATCACCAAAGCAAGAAATTATAACGTAGATCTTCATAACGTGAGTAAAAATTGGAAACGTTACCAAATTTGTGATATATTTTCATTTTTTCACAACATATTTGAACATCTCTTTGATTTTCTGGTGACTATAGTGATGAGATTCCTTGAAATCGCTTTCTTGATATTTATTTGACACTGCATCAGTAAATAGTATACTGTCTGTCCAAGATAAAGAGAGCTAGTAGGGAATAATCCAAAACCATGAGAAATACAAAGTTAGTTGAATTATAAAAAAATTTGCCCACTTCAAAGCTTAGCCAAATGACTTTTTGAAATTAGGGAGGCATTCGGAAAAAAAATTCGCCAATTCAAGAATAAAAAACACTTTCCAAATGCCACTTTCCAAATCCAGAGTTTTATTTCCGAAAAAAACATTATTAATTTTGATTATTTAAAATTCAGCCTTTCTGGTGATAATTTGATTGATGTATTACACCTGATTGGAATCTCCTGAACTTTGAAATGCTATTTGAAAAATCTTCGAAATGAACAACATTTTGCTTATTTAACCGACAAGTGCTCAAAGTGTATATTTTGCTGTTTTGTAATTCTTTGAGGAAAGATAAGAAAAGAGTTCACCAATATATCGCATTAGTTTTGTATCAATTCAAAAATAATGGGTTGAAAAATTACCAGAGATGTATTTTTTGCCATTTTTGTATATTTTTTATTTATATTCTAGTTCATCAAACTGATTAACTCTTTATCAGAAAGAAACATAGAAATAACATAGAAATATTCAAGCCAATATCAGGTAAATATTCTACGTGATGGCGTATATTTGATGCAAATCTATCGTAGCATATTCGAGTATCATTCTACTGTGTTATTCGAAAACAATAAACACCCTGTATAAGTTCAGTAGACGAACACTATAAAAATTTCGTAGAAAAAAAACAGCATTTTCCTAATGTACAGTGATTCTTTTTTATTTTTCTTCAGATTAGTAGTTGTCGTTCTAGAATTCCGTTGTTTTTTTTCACAATGTTATATTTGATGGATATTCAGATATTGTCTTTCCTTCATGAATGAAAAGTTATCAGTCACACTTCATTGTTTTTCAGAATATGAATAACATAACCCCTTGTTCCAAGAAAAATAGCACCACTCAAGATCGAGGTAGTAAGATGGGACCCAAAAATTATTCTATCGACTCAAGTACACGGCCTTATGAAGTGCAAGTGAGGAAACAAAAAAGCACAAACCCGGCTCCAACCCCACTCATGATGCATCACTTGTTGGACAGTGTTTGAATACTTTGTGTATCCTAAATCTGAAATATTTTATGGATACTATTGAGTCAAATATTGTAAAATAATTCAATGAATTGCGAAAGTATACTTGCTTCGGAATATGTGATATCAACTTTTGAATAGTGAAAGATACAAATTTGGTGAAAACATTCTGCACAGTGATAGTTTAGTTGCCAATGATACTACCAAATTCAAATACATGAAGAGTGTTTTTCGAAGTGATTGAATCGTACTATAAAAATGTTATTATCATGATGATATGAGAAAATTGCTGATACGGAAAACTTTCGAATTGTTTTTTAAGTCGGATTCATGACTCGAATGAATGTTGAGAATGTTTTCACTTCCAGAATTTTTACGACACAGTGACAATTTTGCATCTATCACTGAAACCAAATATATTGTTACGTTTTCCCAGTTGGTTTGAAAATAATTGACTACCCTTTACAATAACCAATGTCAACTTCATTTCACTGTTCATACAACTGAACATTTCAACATAAACTTTAACTATTATTCTAATGTCTATCGCCTTATTAGGTCGCTCTGTACCGCACTGTCTGCTGAACTCGACTTGACTTCTCGATCGGGGCGTGAGAGGCGTTAAAATATGGTAATCGGATTCTCTCGAAGCCAATATGGAATTAGCTGGAGTTCTACCAAACCAACGCTTTGTTCAATTAGAAGAAACGCGAACCGAACGTCGCACGCGGTCTTGACCACGTCACAATTGACTGATGACAACCAGCGGCGGTCGGTGTTATTTTTTTAGGGGATGGCTCACAACATTACCCCCTCTCTGAAGTTGTTCGCCCTGAACAATATTTCAAGAGAAAACATCGAGACTCATGTAAGGACTCAGTCTCTCTATGTGGACGACATCAGACTTGCTCCTGAGTGACAATGGGATTCTGTACACCGAATAGTTTATATTTTTGGTAACCATGGTCTCTGCAATTTGTGATCCGAACCTTACCGACGTTGGGGTTGGTAGAGCCACATTGCATCGCCCTCCTTGGGGCTCATCAGCAGCGACTTATTGTCAACTCGCATCTATATCCTATCGCTGGAAAAATGTAATTCGGATCTGGCAAAGTGTATGATTTCCTGTATCTCCTCCAGGTCATTCTCATACTCAGAAAGAGGTTTTTCTTGAGATACTGCCACAAAATACATCTATCGGAAGCTTCAGTTCTGGCCAGTTAACGAAATGGATAGTGTGCAACCTGTCGCATCATGTTGAGAGCTGCTGTATGCCAACAGAAGAAAGATGAACTATTCATCCCAGTCTCTTTGGTTTTCGGAGACAAATATCGAGAGGTAGTAATTTTTATTTTCTTTTGGTGCGATTGTGACTCTCGTCCATTCCATAATTCGATTCGAAGATGCGGCCCCAATCTGAGTTCAACTATCGAGGTACTCCATTTTTGGTGATCAGTATATGCAACATAGTTCCTTTCACCGTTTCAGCCTCTTGGTTAGATAAGGCTTTCTACTTCAGGCCAATCAGAGAAATAATCCTTCACAACCATAGGGTACTTGTTACCGGATGTGTTAATAGAAAGTGGTCCCAAAATGTCAACTGCAATTTTTTCGATAGGTCACCTACTGAGGTACTGCTTCAACCTTCTTCTTCACCTTGTTTTCGAATCCTTTTTCGAAGACCACGGATCACAGCGCTCACACCACTCCTTTATGTCTAGGTGGATAGGTGGCAATTGACCCATGTTGGGATGCATCCATGTCGAGTATAAACAAGTCCTCCTCTTCTGGGTATGCCAGGACCGGTGCGCTGATTGAATGCTTCTTCAGGGCATGAAATGTTTGTTGGCAGTCTAAGGACCAAACAGAGGGTGTTCTTCTTTCAGTCAAGCTATGCAGCGGACTGAATTTTTTTTAAATCTTTCACGAAATGTTGGTGATAGCTATATGGTACAAGGAAGCTTCTTACGTCGTTCTTGCTCTTTGGTTTTCGCCATTCTTGCACTGCATCGATTTTCCCTGGATCTGTTCCAACTCCTTTTGGATGAAAAACATTTCCCAGGTAATCAACTTTTTTCTGAAAGAGACAGCAATTCTAGGGATTGATCCGCAAAAGAGCAATCTGGAGCCTTAAGAAAACCCACTTCGAATTAGATAGATGTTCGTCAAAACTTCTTTCGGTGACTATGATCTCATCAAGATAGAGCCAGCATATCTCCAGGAAGATTGCGGGTAGGGTTGAGAGTGCATTGCGTAATCCGAAAGGCATGAGCTCAAACTGCCAGTGGGAAAGGCAGTCTTCAAGAGAAGACTGCCCCGAGGATAAAGATATCCTCGGGGCGAACGGCCACCTGCCAATATCCACTTTTCAGATCTAATGTTGCATTTGCATTCAGCCAAGAAGTTCAGATTCTCATCTATTCTGGGAAGAGGGTAACTGTCTTTTCTGATGACGTCATTGAGCATCCTGTAGTCTAACCAGAATCACTATTTTTACTCTCAGTGGGCTATTTTCATCTGATATTTGGGTAGATAGGGCGAAATGAAATTTTGGCTATGAATATTGATCAATCATTATTTGTTATGAGATTGCTGTTCAATTGTTCCATGTGAATTATTTGAAATGGTAATCGTAAAATTAGAATTCATTTGACTTCCGGCGCTCTTTCCAATCAGTGAATAGTCTGATTTCCTTCACAAAAAGTAGGTTTTTTTAAACTCTAACTGATACTATGTTACAAAATGATAGAGAATAAATATTTCTGAGCAAACAGATGAAGAATACATGTCATCATGCTAATGATATTTTGAGACACCTGTGGTAACTTTGAGTTGAAAGATGAGTTGTGAAATGTATTACTGATATCATCAATTCTTTGTAAGACATCGTTACGATATACTCAGGCGTCTGATAACCGCATCCATCGTTATTTCAGCCATAAAAAAATTTCTAACAGGACTGTTTTGACCCATACAATTAACCATATATACCAGAAACACTAAAAAATGTGGGTTCATAATGCATTTTTTAAACAGATGTTCCATTTCATTCCTCGTTGATATGGGTGTGAAATGTATGTGAGCTCATGCATTTCAGTTTTTTGAAGCTCTCTCGTGTATGACAGAAACAACGTTCTTGTTTGCGAAAATGATCATTGAATGAGTCATGTCAGTTGACAGTGACATAATTCGGCTAATGAGAAATATATTCTAGATGTGAAAAACAGCAAGTAATAAGATACCTTGGATTGAACTTTTACTTCATGTAGTGATTCACAAGACATGTAATCCATTGTTGTCAATGTTCCTCCCACACACCGAAGCAGCGGTACCCAATTCGGAAAAAGTTCTCCACAAACTCGAAATAGAACCGGTAAATTCCAATATTTTTCAGAAATTTTATACCATGACAGTATTTACGGGCCCGCTGCGTCACAGTCTGAATGGTTGAATTAGAGTTCTACCTGTTATTAACATACTAATATACATGTTCTAGTCACGCAAGCAGTTTTCAGTACTTCTAGGGCCTCAAGGCCCTACTCTATAGGGCCTAGCGGATGACAGCACGACCAGCTATCGAAAGCGCTCGCAAATGATTAAACAGATGATTATAGAGTTTCAAATCATTTTTGTAACTTACATTAATAGTAAAATACTGAAAATAAAGGAACCCATCTATACATTTCCTCTCGGAAATGTATAGATGGGGTCAAAATATCACCAGTACTTCATATAACTTTTTTTCCTAAAAGTCTTCGTAACCAAGTTACAAAATGAAAAAGGTTTTTCTTTGATAACTTTTCAAGTGAATATTCAAAACCATCCAAATTTTGGTAATTGACTAAACAAATGAATTCCGTCGATGAACTTTCATGCAGGAGTCAGTTGTTTTGCTACAAAGTCAGGAACGGACTACCCCCGATGGTCCACACCCCAAAACTTTGAAATGACAGATATTTTTCAATATTTTTCAACAAATTAAGGTTACTTGGACAATTTTATGAATAAAAGTACTCGTGTGGGAAGTCGATCGGAGCAATGAGTCTTGATAAAAATGTAGTACTACTCGACGACATCAAACCCGCTCGTCCACCATTATTTGAAATGAATAATTATCAAAGCAGAAATAATAATGATAATGTTAATTCAACAACATTTATAACAGGAATAATACAAAGTATGCTAAAATGAAGTCGTAAACAAAAAGTACAGTACCTATATGGAAGTTTAAGTCACAATTGTGATAGCAGATATTTTTTCAAAAGAAATATCAAGTTCTGTAGATTCGTGGTGTTTTTAAACTATCAAGCTACTCTACTATGAAATATCGAATTCATTCCATATTTTGTATGTACATAATACGTGTGGAATAATCACGTTTCGTGTTGATCAGTTATCTGAATCTCATGAAACTCAACATTCGAATGTTTCAAATTCTTCTTCACAGCTAAACTGTTAAGGAGTTTCACTGATAATTATAATTTTATGGGGGAAATTCTTTAACACGAATCTAAATTTAGTTGAAAAAACGCACATCGGAAAAAATATTTACTATACTAATAAAAAGCAAACGAATGAACTACAAAAACGGCTGCACATGATCAGGTGAAAAATATCCAGGGAATAATTATGTTCCATTTCTTTCACAGATGTTGACAAAATAACCTTTTAGAAAGTTTTGATAAAAAATGAGAAACTGGAATGCGATTTTGTTTTGTTGAGTGGTGCGTTGTCATATGACTATCATTGTATTGTCAATATTCTATAGGATATTTTGAATTTTTTTGATATGGCCGAACAGTTTACATTCAATGAATATGCAGATATGCATATATTTTATGGACGAGCATTTTGTAATGCTGTAGAAGCTCGTCGTCTGTATTCCGAGCATTTTCCCAATCGAACGGTGCCGTCAAGAGAAACATTCGAGCGTGTCGATCGCAGCTTGAGGGAGACAGGTATGTAATAATTGATAATTAATTTGAGCACGTTGTTTTATTTCGATATTATTGTAGGACCATTCGTTCTACAGGACCGATTGAATGGAGAACGTTATTTGGAGTTCATTCAGAACGATTTGAATAGACTTTTGGAACATGTTCCATTGCAAACACGAAAATATATGTGGTTTATGCATGATGGCGCTCCTCCTCATTTTAGTATGATTGTGCGTGACCATCTGAACCATATTTTCCACAATAGATGGATTGGTAGAGGTGGGCCATATTCATGGCCATCGCGGTCTCCGGATTCAAATCCATTGGATTTCTTTCTGTGGGGGCATCTAAAAAGCCTCACACAAGAGATGCATTGTTGAATAGAATAACATTACATTGTGAAGCCATACGAAACGACCCTGGAATGCTATTTCAAGTACAGAGAGGGTGTCTTCGCTGACTAAGAAAATGTATAGAGAGAGAAGGTGGTCATATCGAGCAGTTTCTGTAGCGGATTTTTCATTTCTGTTTGCTCTTGAGGCTCTTGAGTTTCGTTAGTTAAACGTGTTTGCATTATAAAAATTCGTTATGAACATTTTACCTATCATTTCCATTTTCCTTAAAAACTAATATTTTCGAATAATGGTAGACATCTCAGGATAAATGTTGTTGAATTAACGTTATCATTATTATTTCTGCTTTGATAATTATTCATTTCAAATAATGGTGGACGAGCGGGTTTGATGTCGTCGAGTGAAACTACATTTTTATCAAGACTCGTTGCTCCGATCGACTTTCCACACGAGTACTTTTATTCATAAAATTGTCCAAGTAACCTTAATTTGTTGAAAAATATTGAAAAATATCTGTCATTTCAAAGTTTTGGGGTGTGGACCATCGGGGGTAGTCCGTTCCTGACTTTGTAGCAAAACAACTGACTCCTGCATGAAAGCTCATCGAAGGAATTCATTTGTTTAGTCAATTACCAAAATTTGGATGATTTTGAATATTCACTTGAGAAGTTATCAAAGAAAAACATTTTTCATTTTGTAACTTCGAGGGCCCGTTACTTGGTAAAGAAGGATTTGAGGAAAAAAAGTTATATGAAGTACTGGTGATATTTTGACCCCATCTATACATTCCCGAGAGGAAAAAAGGAAGTCCAGGGACACCCTGTATATATATATATATATATATATATATATATATATATATATATATATATATCTATATATATATTAATGAAATTAATTTGATAAAACAGATGAAACAACGTATACTCTGTATTTCCGATTGTTCTTTCCATAAAAAAAATTTACATATTTTTTTCAAGTTGTTTAAAAATAAGTCATATCCAGAACCTTTATTGAATAAAATACTGTTTAGTACTCCGTCTTCATTCAATGAAATATTAATAATTAATGATGACAATAATATTTTGAATAGCAATACTTCTGACATAGTTTCTGTTTCCCCACGTTTTGTTTCACTTCCATATATAAAAGAGGTAACACCGAAACTTGTAAGAAATTTTAACAAATTTAATAATAATAATCACTTCAAAATTGCCTATAAAACCGCTCTATCCATTAATTCTTTCTTTACCAAAACACCTCTTACTCATCAATCAAATGTTATATATTCTATCCCTTGTCAAAATTGTGACAGCATATACATTGGTCAAACTTCCAGAAATTTGAAAGACCGTATTACCTCTCATAAAAGCGATAGCAGATTAGCCCCATATAGATGTGCCTTAAGCGAACATGTTAATCAAACAGGGCATAATATGAACTATGATAATGTAAAAATTTTATCAAAAGAATCTAACCTCACAAAGAGACTTTTTCTTGAAAAGTCTTTCATATCACAATCAAGTCATTGCTCAAATAAAAAAACTGATCTAAATCACCTGAGTGAAATTTACTCTTTTTCAGTACAAATTTAAAAAATTTCCATAATTTAAAAAATTCATCTTTATTAGAATATAGTACATAAAATAATTAATGAAATTGGCATTCCTGTATAGGATGAAAGTTTGGCAATACTGAATCCAACAATGTAATTGTTTTCTGAACTGTCATGTCATTTATTTCTTCTTCCCCATTTTCATTCAAAATTAGGATTATAACCTATTTTGTGATCACATGTACCGGCCTGGTACAAAATCAGAATTTTAGAATTAAAAAAAAGGAATTTATTCATTAGATTCACAATAAATTTACCAAAATTGACGTTTATAAGTTTAAGTGTTTGATTTGTAACTATAATCATCTTGAATCAATATCCAAACTAATTTCAATGTTTTCCCATTTCTCAAATCTAAGTTCAACATTAAAATCAAATAATAACAAAAATTATTTTAAACATCACTGAGTCCAACCTCAATGACAATGTAAGTACATAATTTTCAACTGTACTTTCTTGGTTTTTCTCATTTTGTCTTCAATCGAGGACCGCCTGTCCGGTACTGATGATGCCCAATAGGCTGAAACAGCTGTATACCGGTGGCTCTTGAATTGAAATCAATATGGAAATGATCAAAAAGTACAAATCTATTTATCTTTTGATTTTCATGGAATTATTTTCCAGCAGCTTGACTGCATTAATCTTTCTCGATTTCATATCATTTCTAGAAACATGTGGATTCGTTTTCCGATGACAATTCAGGTTAGCTTCCCAAATTTCTGCCACCGCAGTTGTCGGTTGATTGGTCAAACCACCAACACTGACATAAAAACTTGGCAAGTTGACTTGGTTGTCACACCAATAGGTGGTTCCACTTATGTTTCGCTTGCGTTTACACAGATATTTTTATCAAGTACTTTCTTGGAACGGGTAACCGGGTAACCGTTCATTTGTTATCCATTTTTTTTAAATTCAGTCTTTTGAAAGTATTCTCAAGTATTTTTTTACCTTGAAAATCATCAATATTGTGTAGATATATATATATATATATATATATATATATATATATATATATATATATATATACGTTTTGGACCATATTTAGCACAAATTATTTTTTACATCGAAAACCAATAGAGATAGGTATAGGACATTATCAACAAAACATTATTATAATAAGAGAGCAATTTCAAAAATACGTTAATATAAGTTGCTAGGACTTTTTGATAGAAGTGGCAACGCCGTAATGCTGGAAATATTTTAGATCGATTAGAACAGGAAAGGATATGTAAGATGTGATATTTTCAGAAAAATCCTGCATTGCGTTTACCGTAGACGTCTAACATACCATCGACCGTGAGTCACGCTGTATTACCTACTTGATATTTTATTCCTACACTGATATATCCGCTGTGAAAGGAGGTTTCAAAGCATCAACAAACTTTCAGTAAATCAGGATCGAGGCGATGGTAGTTTTATGTTAACGGGTAACCGTTCATTTGTTATCCATTTTTTTCAAATTCAGTCTTTTGAAAGTATTCTCAAGTATTTTTTTACCTTGAAAATCATCAATATTGTGTAGAAAATGAAAACTTATAATGAATGAAAAACATGTGTCGCTAGATTTTTCACCACAGATATCCGAATGTAGTCATGAGGCAGCATGCGAAAAGTTTCAGCAATAGTGAGAGTCAAATAGCGTCGAATAATTTTATGAAATTTGTTTGGTTCGTTTTGAACAATCATTCAAGAAATGATCGAAGCTTTTCTGAACGTTGAATACGATAATATCGCTTACTCTTTGAAAATTTTTCAAATCAATAAAGGCCACAAATTTTCAGAACGACGATTTGAAATTTTCATACTTTTTACTAACCTTATATTCCTTGAAAACGATAATATTGCTTACTCTTTGAAAAAGAAATTTTTCCTGAAGCGAAAATGAAGAAATATACAGAAAATTTTTCAAATCAATTAAGCCCACCTTATATTCGTAGTAATCATTAGTAGGGAAGGAAGATTCTACTTTTCTACTTCTCCATCCCAATATGAAAATTTGTTAAAATTGCAAAGGGTTTTTTCCAGTTTGTGTTTGAAAATAATTTCCATGCATCATCCATACCTACATAAAGAAGTAGAAAGCCAGAATCGTTTGTAGCTGAAAACTACGAACTACTACATAGTTCTTAAGTTTCGATAAAACTACTTACATAGTCTATGAGGTTTTTTATCGACCTTTTTTGGGTAACTGTTACCTTCCACAATCTGAAAAAATATAAAAATTATAATGGAGAACTTTATACAAGTGTAGAAGGGCAAACTTTTTAGCCCGATAAGTTACTGTGTAAAAATCAAAGTATTTTTCACAAAGAAAAATCTTCTATTTATCAGTAACTTGTCGTATTTAACAATTTTGCCTATCAAAAAAATTATTGAGAAATAATACTTATCTTTTACGTTTCGGAGGCCAAAATCTGCCTCCGTCTTCAGAAATGGATAAAAAAAATTCGAATATATACGCAGTTATTCCTTTTTTGATAGCTTATTTCTTTACTTCTTCGACAGATGTCAAAGAAGTTTTGAAATATGAAATTATATCAATGTTGTTGATTGACAACTGAAACATTCGATGTAATACAAGGTACTCTCCGATATCAGTTTGTTGCCATTTCGCCACTATCCAAAGTTTTCTTCAAGATGGGTAGCCAAGTACGGTCTATTTCTAAGGAGCTATTCGAGATACAATTCCCTCCAGACATGAGAATATACGCTGATTCTTTAAGCTCACGTCTCTTAGAATGAGGCTCATTGGTAATCTTTCTTGTCCTATTCCATTCCACCCGATGTTCACCGTCTGATTTTAAAATGTGTTCTGATAATTTTGATCCTGTCACTTGTCTATTTTTTATATAATCTTGATGTTCATTCTCACGCACTTTCAGTGGTCTTGAGGTTTCACCAATGTAACTTTTACCACAAGAACAAGGTATTTCATAAATACAATTTTTTGTTTTTTCTTCAGTGTTGTTGGGTTTTGAATGTGTAAGTATAGATCTCAGTGTATTTTTTGTTTGTCAGACGGTGAACATCGGGTGTATTACATCGAATGTTTCAGTTGTCAATCAACAACATTGATATAATTTCATATTTCAAAACTTCTTTGACATCTGTCGAAGAAGTAAAGAAATAAGCTATCAAAAAAGGAATAACTGCGTATATATTCAAATTTTTTTATCCATTTCTGAAGACGGAGGCAGATTTTGGCCTCCGAAACGTAAAAGATAAGTATTACTTCTTAATATTTTTTTTTGATAGGCAAAATTGTTAAATACGACAAGTTACTGATGAATAGAAGATTTTTCTTTGTGAAAAATACTTTGATTTCTACGCAGTAACTTATCGGGGTAAACTAAAAAGTTTGCCCTTCTACACTTGTATAAAGTTCTTCATTATAATTTTTATATTTTTCCAGATTGTGGAAGGTAACAATTACCCAAAAAAGGTCGATAAAAAACTGATTTTTTCCTCCACAAAAAATGACTTTCGTTGAATATCTATGAGGTTGTTTGCAAATGGTGGAAACATTATCTCATGTATGTACAAAAACATTCAGGTGGATTTGAACAGGTATTAAATTGATTTTTTTCAAAAATTATCATTCATGAATATCAAATTCAATACTTGAAATAAAAGTTATTCTTGGAATTTTTGAGACGCAGAACAGGAATAAAGAGATTATTCAAAATTGAAGTTTATGGATTATAATTTTTTTTTCGACGTCAAATTACTAGTGGTGCCAAAAGATTCAGTTGAGGAAAGTCAAAAATCGATATTATACAACAATATTATGAAATGTTTTCATAAAACATCCAATGAAAATGAAATTGACATGTGTCCTTATTCTTTACGATTACTTTGAAGTGTTGGTAATTTTATTGTATTACTCTGATCCATATGCGACAGGTAAGAACAGATTATTGATATCAGTTTTTTCAAGCATGAAGGTGATTGGGAGGTGAAGGCCATCTCTGAAAAGAGTCTTGTATATTTATTATGTTCCGTTGCTAATGTTTATGTGCCAATGAACGTTATTATCATTAACGTGATTACTCAAAGCGCATCTTTCTGGTCTCAATCTACAATAATTTTCATGAAAAGTTACTCTTTGATAAGCTTGTTGTTTGTCCAATATATTCTTCATTGCAATTGCATCATGATATACAATACATTGGGTCTGAACGTTGAAGTTTTGAAGTTTTATCTTTTGAATTTCACTAGTTCGGACTTCCATTGTCTATTATATAAAATGATTTGAAATCCCTGGAACAAGTAAAAAAGAATAAAAAAAAATTAATTATTAATTATTCTTTTTTACTTGTTTCAGGGATTTCAAATCATTTTATATAATAGACAATGGAAGTCCGAACTAGTGAAATTCATCACGAAACATTGTCAATCACCTTCAAACAAACGTTTTATCTTTTATTTTGGCAGATATAAGTCTAATAGTGAAAACTGTTTTATCAACGATTAAGAAATTCCTAAACAGTTTAGAAATTCTGGCAATTATTGAGATATACATTACTTGAAAGCTATACCACATCGAGAGTCACCAATACATTACCATTCGTAAGTTGCGTATTGTCAAAAATATTTGAAATTTCGAAAGAGTATTTGATATAGTATTCATCAGTAGTAGTAATGATTATTATTCATATCAATATCATATCAAAGATTCTTTCAAAATCTCATGTAGGTACTTTCAACAATATGCATCTTTCGAATGGATATTAACTGGCGAGTCTCGATGTCGTATCGCTTTTCAGTAATGTATATTTTGATAATTGTTTCACAACAACTGATAAACTGGAATGATGTTTTCTGTTCTGCAATAGTGAAAAAAACTTCTTTGAAGTGGTGACTCTTTCATTCAATAATATTGGTTTTTCTTTCGAAAACAAACTTCACAAACAAACTTTTGGATCACCTATGGGTTCAAAAATAAGTCCCATTCTAGCAGCACATGTGATGGATTACTTTTAGACCTTATACTAGAATTTTTTTACAATCATTTTGATTGAGAAATATGTTGATGACATCATCTTTGCTCTGCCAGGTCGATGCACTGAAGAGATGATGAGAATCTTCACCAAAACAAAAGATAACACTCCAAAACTTCTACTATATTTATTGTATATCATGCTTCATTTGCGATGAAGGATTTATTGGACAAACGACAAGATTATTTACTGGAAGATAGAATAACTTCTCATGAACGTGATTGTAGAATAACACCAGAAAGATGTATTTTGAGTTATCACGTAACTGGAGAATGTCATTTCATGAACTTCACTGCCACCAAAATATTAGTAACTGAGCATAATGAATGCAAAAGACTCGTTTCATAGATGGCTCCACCCAATAACCTCAATGCTTGAATAGGAAAACTAGTATCAATTATCTTAGTGAAATATATTCTTACCTATTGCATATGGATTAAGGTAATTACGATCATAATTATATTTTTGAATTTTCTAAACATAACCATAACCATTATTACGTCTTTGACCAAGGCGTAATAATGACCAAATTCAACGCCAGAACCACAGTGAACAATGACTGCATCAATATTATAATAGTGATCTGCTAGGTTGAAATGTTCATTTATTTCGAATCTTCCAAAGAGTTTCTTGCTTTCGTTAGTGGTTGAGTCTTGTTTGAAGATCATCAGTGTTATTATTAGAATGACTGGTGCCTCAACTATACTTGTTTCCTCATAACAGTCAGTTAGTTTGGCGCATGTTTGGCAATACAGTCGATCATCACCTGTTAAAAATTCCATTTTCAGATGAATTAACAATACGCTTTGCACGGACTGGTTATCAGTCGTATTGGGAAAAGCTAGATGACGATCCAGAAATTCACATAAGTTTTCGACGAAACGAACTGGTTTAAGTTTGACGATAGTCGTGTCACGAAGTGTTCTGGCGATGCATTGAATTTCTTGGAGCCTCTGGAGACACCCTACATTTTGTTTTATAAGAGACAGGACATTGTAAAATCAAGATCTTTAGATGATGTGGTGCTGCAGGTTTTTCCGGGTTTCCCTGCAGCTGAAAAAGCAAATGCGCTACTGGAATCAATGAAGTCGCCCCGGAGCGCCAATTAATTTTCATTGTTGTTTTTATTTTATTTTTATCGTTGTTTTAATGGAAAATAAATTATTTAAGTAACTGAATTTATAATATATTTGAAATATATTTTGAAGGTTAGTACAAATATTATTCAAATTCAAGAATTACACTTCATATTGTAAATCTGTATATAATGAAATTAACAAATCTTCAAAGTTAACAGAAAAGTATTAGGACACCTGTCAATTTATTTTCCATTGGGTGTTACATGAATACATTTCAACTCGGTGTTCTATGATACTATAATCCATAAACTTCAATTTCGAAGATTATCGTTATTTCGTTACTGCATCGCAAAATTTCAACAATAACAACTTTTATTTTCAGTACTGACTGTAATATTGATGAATGAATATTTTCCAAAAAGAATAAGCTGTTACCAAAATTTCATTTGTGAAATTTACCTATTTTTGTGCATATGGAGCACATTTATAGTTTCTTAACTTTCGCAGTCAACTTTATGTTCAGAAGGAACTCTTTTAGGGAACATTTTTCTAATTTTTTATAGGCAACTCAACTTCAATAACTTCACAAACCGAACAGTGCAAACCATCTCTAGTGAATTATTTCAAAAAGTTATATAATTTCAAACATTCATTGCATTTTCCATCCTCATAATGTGATAAGAAACAATTATATTTCTTTAACATGCGAAATGAACTAGCAAGGAAAAAAGTATACTTTCTGAAGAAACATGGATCCAACACTAATTTTGTTTAAACTTTTTCAATGAAAGAAGTTAGTATTCACAGTTACATTGAGTTCTCAATTTGTCTTTTCTTTACCCAAATACAGAATAATGAAAGCTTTGAATTTTTAATTTAAATGATATTGAATGGGAAAGTTTGTATTGTTCTTTGCCGTCTGAAGCAAAAGAAAATGACGGTTTGTTTATTCTGAAAACATTCATTTATAATTCAGTACAGGGAACCATCACTTCGCTTCATTTTCTGACAAAGATAATGAAGATTTATAATTTCTTCAGTATTTGGATATTGGGCACAACTGTGCATATAAAATGTCATTTTGAATTAGTCCACGGTTCAAGGCAATCAGTTTGAACAATGATTCATCTCAAAATATTGAGAAACTTCAGATTATATTACAATTCGTCAGCAAGTTGTTAAAAATTTCAACGATGGTTCAAAAACTTCGAATTCAAAAAAGGATATCGCTTATGTGATTGCAAAATGTTGAAGGTGAAAATTGAACACTTTGGAAGAAAGTCAGTATAATTTCATATTTCATTTCATTGAAACCGAAAATGGAAATATGACAATATATCAATGAATCAGAATATAATCCGTTTTTGGTGAGAAATGCACCAATTTTCAAATACTACGTTTTGTTCTACCAGTAGCAACACAAAATTATGCAAAGTTTTCAAAATTAAACGAGTTTACTGAAGATGATTCGACTCTGAAGATCAACGATGAACATAATTGGTATATTGGATCATTCAATAGAAAATCATACATTGTGACAAGTAGATTGGGAACCTTTCGCAGACCAGTAAACTAACCTAATAGACAAATTGAGACAATGGCGTCAAGTCACAAAACTCTTCGAAATAAACTCTTCATTACAACTTGTGTACGTGATAAATTTTCTATTCACATACAACCAACCTTCACCTGAATATTCATTGTTTAGCGATACAGAAAAAATGCAATACTGTATTTTGAATTCGTTTTCAGAAACAAAAGTTCATTCTATTTTCAACTTGACCGTATCTACAAAATGTAACATCTATTGAATCAACAACACCCCCGTAACACAATGATGGAAATATCATACTGATAGATCATCTTGCACACAATTATTGTTCATTTATAACTTCATCTAGGTTGATGAAACAGTTTTTTGTTCAAACAACTCGTACATTTTCAATGAACTGAATCAGTATTCCTTCAAAAAACACCCTTCAGTGTTGCTTATCTAGCATATTAACAATGAAAATGTATTGTATTTTTATAAAATAGTTAAACGAATAGTTTACTTGATGGTACACAGTGAATCAGTTTTCAAATTTGGAATATTTTTTCTTATTCATCATCAAAAATCAATTCGCTCCACTGAAGAGTATCAAATCTGATTATTCAAAAAAATACTAGATCACTAATGAGGAAAATATTTCAAAATTTGTAGCCGACTCATTGACGAAACATAAATTATGAATATCTGAAGTTATTTTCGGATCCTCAATATAATAAGATATTGTTTCAAAAATATATTCGTATGGGGCCATGTTACTCTGTATACTCTTGAACAAGAAGAACAATTTCATTCATTTTATCATGTAGAGATCACTAATGTCTTCATAATATTAGGTACGATTCAACGAATTTATGCGAACATTCGGAGAAAGCGGTGAAATTATTTTTTTATTTAGTTTTTGCATGATGTAAAACTAATAATAGTTTCAGGGAAATGGCTAATCATTATTCAGTTCCACTTGATAAAAGAAATAATTTTAATTCAAAACGACTATAACAAATATCTGAGAGTTGGTTTCATTGAAAGTATCTAGACACGTTCATTTGACAGAAACATCTTCCTGTATAATTGTAGATTATATTTTCCACAGATGAATGGTGTATCATTGACTATTGACTCACCCCGTTCCTTTTTCGTAACCTATTCATTCAGTTAATAACTCAACTTTGATGGATGAATTTTTTTTTCATTCACATAAAAAGTGAGGTTAGTTAATTTTTGCAGCTCTCTCAAGAATTTTGAAGAATCACGAGAAAGTAGGAGATTGGTATTTTGAATCGATTCAATATAGTCCTGAACACTTTTTCGTTTATTTTCGGTTAGTGTTGATTTTGGGTCAGGTTATCAGAATATCTCCCTCTCTCTTTCTCTCCCTCTTCATGCTTTACTCAATACGGAATTTGAACAGGCTACGTTCTCGTGTGCGATACGAAGCTCCGCAATCAACTCTCATGTATATAATATATTTGGCATTAGACATGAAACATGTAAATACTCGTAGATTGTTGCATTTGACATAATATACTGATTTTTCCGAATTTGAGTCTACACGGGTGGATTTCCAAAATTCAAGTTGAAGTAGATTTTATAGTTCGAAAAACATCTAAGTTTATCCTATTGAATTCTGATGAATGCCATCACACTTTTCTGATTTCAAAGAGACCACTGTTAGTCGATTATTGTATTTCTCAGCTATGTGGATTCCCTCAGCAATTAGTTTCATATCATCTAGTATGACTTGGTACATTTTGTACGATGTTGCGAAAATATTAATATGAATTATTTTATGTAGTATCCGTCTTTCACAAATATGAATATAATCATTTATTCGGTGAAAGAAAAAATTGATGATTATTACTGGAGTTCTATCCCAACAGCAAACCGTTATTTTTAACATCTCGACACGTGTTTCAATCACCAAGTGATGATTTTCAACGGTTTCAATATTTTCTTCGAAGATGATCACTCGTTGATTGAAACACGTGTGGAGGTTAAAAAATAACGGTTTGGTGTTGGGTGAAAAAATCGATGCCAGTATGGGAGAAGGTGGTTCATCTAGTATTCTGAAATGTAATAA
Source organism: Leptinotarsa decemlineata (assembly GCF_025532065.1). Taxonomy (NCBI): domain Eukaryota; kingdom Metazoa; phylum Arthropoda; class Insecta; order Coleoptera; family Chrysomelidae; genus Leptinotarsa; species Leptinotarsa decemlineata. Next base: position 18,788,070 of record NW_027412606.1, read on the forward strand.
AAGTACATATACTATATTGTGTAACAATCCTGTGAATGATATGTGCATCAATTCGATAATGAATATTTGGAGTACAAACTGAAAAAGAAAAAGTGTTTTTGTATAATTCGACGTATATTTTAAAATATTTGTTTCGAAAGTATTTTTTCATTCGTGTAATTCAATGTTTATATAGAGGTTGTTGTTTCGAGAGGGCTTTTATTTCCAGTCTGTATCTGAAAGCTACTTCTTCGCATGATCTACATCTTTGTGAAGATTTCATTTTAAAATCAATTGATTTCTTTTTTACTTTCGAAATATCTCGCATTTTTCTGTATAAATAAGTAGAAAGTCAAAACCTTTGCCAAAAATTAGTCTCTTCTGAAAATATACCGTTTTCAATTCATACAAAAATTCCAAATCAATTATTTTATGCTAACATGTTGAAATATTTGTATTAGCAGAAAATGCTGGGTTACGAGTGAAATGGAGAATGTTTGTACTTTTACTTTTCATTTCAGTGATTTGATGAATTATTTTCTTTCATATTTGGTATTGGCGAAATGTAAAATTCTTCTCACTAGATGGAGTTTCCATTTGGTATTTGAAATAATTGAATTAATTCGACAATACAACTCATATACCAACCGTTTCTTCTTTATGAACTCTAATTCGGAAAAACCTCAATCTGGAAATCATATTTTATAATGAGCCATAAGACATCATGACCAGATGGAACCGATTCAATGGATTTTCCAGAAATAATTCGGTATTTTGTTTTTGAAGATCTTATGTAAGTGTTACTCAGCCTTCGCCTGTAGCTAATTACTGATGTACAGTTTTTTTAATGATTATGAATTATAATGAGATTATTACTTATATTTCGTTTTTATTCGTCACATTTCCAAATTTCAAATTTATTATTGTTTACTGGGTAATCAAATGATTGAAAGTATTTCACCTGACTAACCTCACATTTGATTAAAGATAAACGGATATCGTTCAAGTATTTACTTTTCATTTGTGTAGATTTCAAATATGCATTGTGATTAAATTATGAATCAAGAAAAGTGGTTCTTCAATGCATCAATGTTCCAGTTAAGTATTAAGTAGCTATTTCAAGCTATTGCTATGTAGTGAAACTTACTACTATAGATTTTTAGCCAGTATCGCCCAAGTTCATCAGGAATAGATAGAAATTTATATTGTTAGTGTGAAGATGCACAGCCATGTGATAAGAATGGAAAACTGGACTGATGAAGTGAGTACATATATAATTGTATTATTTTTCTTTTCATTCTTGTGATTTTCACATAAAATATGTCAACACGTTTGGTAAAATTATAAAAATGTCAATAAATTCAGGTCTAAGCTACAAAAGGAATCTGATTTTAGAGGTAAATTTCCTCATGCTTGGGATCAATTGATGGTAAACATGTTGTCATGGTGTCACCGATGCACAGTGGGTCTGACTATTTTAATTATGAGCATTAGTGGATCGCAATTATTGTTTTATGTTCTGCGATATAGGCAGCAATGGTGGAATCAACGACGGTGGTGTATTCCGAGATTGTGTTTCATTTGAAAAACTTCAGACAAATTCTATACATTTACCGCAACCTGAACCACTTTCTGATGTTTACGTAAATTTGCCTCACGTTTTTTTTTGCTGACAATGCATTTTCATTGCACACCAACATTATGAAAACTTTTCCCGGACACCACCCCCAATAAACTATGCAACGAAACTTTAATCGTAAACTTTTTTTGTTCGTATTGTTGTGGAAAACGCAGCTTGGTTTCGAGTACCTGAAAACCTATATCTCTAAAACCAAACGAAGCTTCAAGAGTCGTAATGGCATGTGCTTTATTACATAACTTTTCAAGAAAAAGTTCAAACTCGCAGTCAATTCACACCCCATCGGGCTACACTGACACAATCGTCAACGGAGGAATAACAAATCCTGGAACTGGGAGAAAAGACATTGAAGAAGGCGAAGGCGCTTTCAGGTCAATGAAGAGTATTTCATGACATTTAGCTTCAACAGCAATCCAGATTAGGAATAAATTCACAGAACATTTCAGGGCCATGAATAATTTATAAGGTGTCGATAACATAAAATGGGTACTTCCTCGTGATCCCCCTCCCCTTAGGCACAGAGCAAGGGGGAGCCAGAGGAAGTACCCCTTGGCGTTTTCAAATACATTTATATGTATTTTGTTTTGATTACTTGATTACTTTGTAAAATGAAACAACATACTCTGTATTTATGTCTTTCATTTATTTGTTTCTTCAAGTAATTAACATGGCTTTCATAATTTTTTTCATTCTCTAATTATCTGTATTTCACCGGACTCTGTGATTACTATTCCTGAGGCACGGGTTGACCGTGGTAATTCTAGGAAATTTTCTTGGAGAGTTTGAACTAAACTGATCTGGAAATAGACTATTTGTATCGTGAGGTGGAGGCGACTAGTATTTTGGAGGATTTGGCGATGTGCTGAATGCTTGATGGTGTGGAGACAGAGATGTGGAGTGGCCTGGAGGCGACTGGTACATCGGAGAATTTGGTGATGGGCTAATTGGTGTGGAGACAGGGTTGTAGAAAACTGGTTGACTGCAGACTGCTGCTAAAGTCGATCTGCTATATATACACGAAACACTAAATTGAGAATATATAATAGTGAAACACTCCTTTGATAACTTGGTTTAGGCTTTTACGGCAGAGATTTTCAGTGTTACTATCTCCATTCGGGTTTGACGGCCGTCGTAGTTTGGACCTGTATCCTAAAGTTTCGTCAGCACGAGTGGTTGGCTTCTACAGAAGTTTATCATTGCATCTATTTATATTCATGTTTAAAGCAAGAATTCAACAATATCTACTGACAATGACATACAAAATATAATCACTATTGATATATACAAGTGATTTGGAATAGAAGAGATATTAAACAGTAGATGAGCTATAGGGATTCTGGAACGGAAGTGACTTATCACTGCCTGTCAGTATTTGTTCATGTATATGGCTCAATTAACGGTGGCGTTATTGCTGTTTTAGGGATGACGATTCGAGTGTGCTCATGAGAGCAATAATATTAGATGTACAGGAGTATAGCGTGTTGTTTCAAAACACATCAATCAAATAGTATACAAGGTATACGCAGCGTTGAAAAAAAACATAGCTGCCTGCGTTAAAAAAAAAACATGAGTGCCATTGCGGTATACATGTTGTGTAAAGCGTTAAAGGAAAAAATCATGACTGCCACCGTTGGAGAAAAAACATGTCCGCTATGGAGGTATACAGGATGTCTTTGCAACGTTGAAAAAAAAATGTCATGGGGATATACAGGGTGTGCGGCGTTGAAGAAAAAAACATGGCTGCCAGCGTTAAAGAATAAAAAACATGGCTGCCACCGTTAAAGACTAAAACATATCTGCTATGTAGTTATACAGGGTGTGTTTACTGCGTTAAAGAAAAGATTCCATTACGGTATACATGTTGTGGGCAGCGTTATAGAACAAAACATCACGGCCAACGTAATAAAAAACATGGGTGTAGGAGAAAAAACATGGCTGCTATGGAGGTATACAGGTTGTGTTTGCAGCGTTGAAGAAAAGTTGCCATGGAGGTATACGGGGTGAGTGGTGTTAAAGAAAAAATAATGACTGCCAACGTTAAAGAAAAAAACATAGTTGCTATGCAGCTGTGTTTGCAATGTTGAAGAAAAGTTGCCATGGGGGTGTACAGGGTGTGCATCTGCTAACGTGTTAGAGAGTTCCGAGAGAGATATAATGAAACACTTCTTCAAGAAATCTTATGCGATACAAGTTTCAAGTGGATGAATCTTGAGTTCAAGAATTTGATTCAAATTAAATATTTTTGAAGGGCAAAATTATACAGGGTAGCGTTAGATGAAGATAAGATAAAGATTAGGCATAAAATTTTCAATTTGAAAGACAGATATAAAATACTAACTTTCAAAAAATAATGTCAGAGGTGGCTCAAAAAATGACTCTAGATGAAATAAAACACACAATAACAGATTTTTGGAATGGAAATAAATGTGTGTATGAATACTCACACAGAATCATTTCCAGCCTCGATATACAGGATACCATGTGGGTTGCTGCGTTTCTTGTATATATTTTCAAAACAGGAATTTGATTGAGATCCTTTTGGGAATTTCATTCGTCATGCAACCGAATGCTGTAAAAATAAAAAACGCAGTGAAATTTTTGGAAATCAGAAATTTACGTTTCACGAAGTTGTGAAAATTAAGTTGATATGCACCCCGCGATAAATAACCTGAAAATATCGATGAACGGAAGAGATATATACTTGAATACTGAACGATTACGAAGATGAATCAAGATAGCAAAAAAATCGTTTCGAGTTGAGGTAACATATAATTATTGAAACTCTTCTTTCATGTACCTGATGTTCTGTTCAAAACAACGAACAATCCATAAATCTTTAAGTAGAAAAAGAAAGATTATGTCACGATATTTAAAAAACATGATACAAATTGAGCAATCAATTATCTAATCGATGTTGCTATCACGATCGTCAGATCGAAAGAGAGAGTCAGCCCTTTTCCCTTCGAGAAAAATCAAATTCGCTCATATGTATTTTATTAATGTCTGATGGCCCAAACTCGACATTGCGTTCTGTAAAGTATTGTAGATTTATCGGTTCAGCTATCCTCCAACAGATGTTCTCATTTGTATGGAATCATTCTTATTGATTCACAGAAGGAATCCAAATGTTTTTACACTTTACCATTAGATAATGGGCTCATATAAATGATGAAACGTTTGATATTTGAAATAAACATACTTTTCTTCTTAATATAGCAATAAGTTCTTTGGAGGAGTCATTCTCTATCATAACCTCAACTGTCATACCTCTCCCCTCACCCCTTGGTCACTATCACCCAAACAATTTGAATGAAGAAAGTAGTAAGTGTGACACATTATTGAAAAGGTAATTTCATAAGGAATATGACCATGGCAATTTCCGCTACATAACTTTCCAGTATGGCGCCTTCTTGCTGGAAAAAACTGTACCGTATTACAAATCATGATACTTTATTTGCAAGCTAATTTAACAATAATTATGTGTAATGCATTATGGAATTTTTCTAAAAGAATAAACTTGAATGAAGTGAAAAGAAAAACTTGTGTCTAAATACCTCTGGTAAATTTTGTTTATACGACCGGTTTCGGGTTTGACCCCATTATCAAGTACTTATGATGTACTGTTTGGAACCTTTGGTGTAGTAATGAATATTACTGGAGCTTTTTTCTCAACACCAAATCATTATTTTTACACCTTGACACGTGTTTCGATCACCAAGTGATCATCTTCAAGAGAAAGATAAAACTAGAAACTTCTCAAAACTAAAGCTATTTATGCTATTCAGGTACACCATACAGGTAGGTAATCAGTAATAGCACCCATACAAGTGTACCACCCTGAATTGATTTTACAATTGGCCTTTCTGATATTTTACAATAAATCCTTATGTATGTTTGAATGTTACAGCTATATATAGAACAATTTTCAGCTATATAAAGTTATTTTCACAATATTGCCTATCTAAATATATTCACAATGTGTCTTTTTGTAGTAATCAGTAAACCCAACAATATTATTTCAACAAGCTATATAGTATGATATTTGGTACTGGTCCGTTATCGTTGTCATGTATTGTATTTCTTTGTCAAAATATTATACCACCATGTAAACAAAGTAAATCACAGCAGCCTTGGCGAAAGCAAAAACTAATAGTTTTTTTTATGGAATTGACTTGAGAACTGAAATAAAGACAGTCTATGAGAAATCGTCGTTTCATTTAGATATATGACATGGCGCAGTCGGAAATAAATTGAAATTAAAGTTGAAAATTAATTAGATAATTGAAAGTAGAAACGAGATGGGTGAATACAGAGGAATTGCACCTATGAATTTCTCCGGTAATTTATCGGAAAATTGGAAGCCGTGGCGACAGAAATTCGAAAACCACCTTGTGGCTACAGAGGTTAACAAAAAGGACGAAAAAGTACAGATTGCCCAACTTCTTCACTATATTGGAGAAGAAGGAATGTCAATATATAATACCTTCACATTTGCAAGTGAAAGTGAGAAAAATAAATTGGACAATGTTGTAAAAAATTTCGAAAATCATTTTTTACCGAAAAAAAACCTATCTTATGAAAGATTCAAGTTTTTCTCGAAGAAACAACAATCTGGTGAGACGATAGAACAGTTTGTGACTGACCTGAAAAATAAAGCCCGTTCGTGTGAATTCGATAAATTAAAAGATAGCCTCATCAAGGATATGATGATATGTGGTTTGCAGAATCAGATGCTCAAAGAAAAACTACTACAGGAAGATGAAAAAGACTTGGACGGAGCTATAAAAATTTGTTTAGCAGTAGAAAAATCGAGAGAGCAGTCAACCATGATGTCTAGTTCCAGAGTAGGTCACAGAGAATCCAGTCTGGAAATTGAAACTGTTTATAAAGGACATAATCCGGAAACCTCTTCAAGGCGTCAACAAAATGGCCGGAGCCAGCAGCAAAGCAGTCGGCAGAGTGCGCAACAACAAAGTGAGTGTGGTTCGCGCTTTAATTCAAATTCGGTTGCAAGGTTTAGAGGTCAGATGTCAAATACGTTAGGAGAAAACAGTGGAATTTGCTATAAGTGCGGAAAGCGACATGGTAAAAATCAGTGCCCAGCTTTTGGAAAAAAGTGTCTAGTGTGTGGTTACAATAATCACTTCGCAAAAATGTGCAAAAAGAAGAGTATATACGAGGTCAACAGAGATGGAAATCCGTCTGACGAGGATGCTGACAACGATAATTATGTTTTCGTTTTGGTATTGAAAACAGTCCTGAAAACAATGACAGCTCTTGGTATGTGACACTTTGTCTTAATAATAAAACTAATGTAAAATTTAAAATGGATACAGGAGCACAAGCTAATTCAATTTCAATAGATAAGTTGAAACTATTGAATTTACATCAGAATTTCATAATAGACTCGAATGTAAGATTAAGATCATACACAAACAATTTTTTACCAGTACTAGGAAAATGTTATCTCAACTGTCGACATAAGAATTTCAATTGTATATTAGAATTTTTTGTTGTAGAGAAAAATTTACAATGTATATTAGGCATTGACGCCTGCCAGAAATTAAATTTAATCAAACGTGTAGATGTAACTGAACAAATTGATATTAATAATTATCATAATTTTATTGAGAAAAACAAAGATCTCTTTACGGGATTAGGATGTTTGAAAAGTAATTATAAAATTCAATTAAAAGGGAACGTTACTCCAGTTGTTCATGCAACACGAAAAATTCCAATACCTTTATATAAGCCATTTAAACAAACTTTAGCCGAACTTGAGAAGGCAAAAATAATATAAAAGGTAGAGGAACCTACTGACTGGGTGAACTCTATTGTAATTATCAGAAAAAATGATAGTACATTGAGAATTTGCTTAGATCCTCGTGATTTGAATTTGGCTATCAAACGTGAACATTTTCAGTTACCATCGATTGAGCAAATTACTTCAAAATTATCAGGAGCTCAATACTTCAGCAAATTAGATGCCAATAGTGGATTCTGGCAGATTAGTTTGGATGAAGACAGTGCAAAGTTATGTACTTTCGGTACGCCTTTTGGACGTTATTGCTTTCTGAGAATGCCATACGGAATTCGATCTGCGATTTTTCACAAACGGTTCAAAAATATTTTTGATATGGAAGGTGTTGAACTCTATATAGATGACATTATAGTCTGGGGAAAAAATAAAACGGAGCATGATGAACGTTTGAGGCAAGTATTTGAAAAAGCTAGGTTAAATAATATAACATTCAATAAAAACAAATGTAAATTTGCTCTTACGGAAATAACTTTTATGGGACTTTTAATAACAAAAGATGGTTATTACCCATGTCCGGATAAAATTGAAACTATAAAAGAATGCCACAACTTAAAAATAAGAAAGAAGTGCAAAGATTCCTAGGAATGGTCACTTATGTTGGTCGATTTATACCAGATTTATCGAATTAAAATTCTCCTTTAAGAGATCTTATTAAAAAAGATGTTGTTTTTCAGTGGACTGAAAGGCATACAAAATCGTTTGAAGAATTGAAAAAAAAAATTGACTGAAAGACCTGTACTACAATACTATGATGTAAGTAAACCGGTGGTTCTTTCCGTAGATGCATTAAAGGAAGGTCTAGGAGCTACCTTATTACAAAACAATCTACATTGTGCATACGCATCTCAAGCCTTATCTGAAACTCAACAAAGATGGGCTCAAATTGAAAAAGAGTTGGCAGCAATTTTGTATGGTTGTGAGAAATATCACGAATATTTATATGGACGTAGTTTTGTTGTGGAAAGCGATCACCGTCCTTTACTTGGTATTTTAAAAAAAACATTATGTGCCTGTCCAGCTCGTCTCCGAAGAATGGTATTACAGCTACAGAAGTATGATTTTAAATTAATTTTCAAACCTGGTAAAGATTTGTTTGTGGCTGGTGCTTTGTCACGAGCCTGTGACAAAAATAAAAGACATAATCATAATTTTGTTGACAATAATATAGATGTTTGTGTTATTGATAATGCTTGTCAAATTACAGATAAAAATTTTTTTAGACTTGTTGAGTATACAACTGAGGATTATGAATCAAAGCTTTTAGATAAGTTCATAAAGAATGGTTGGCCAAGTACAATAAAGAAAGTGCCAGAAATAATTAAAGATTATTACAAATTTAGAAACGAAATTGTTGAAAGTAATGGTATTTTATTTAAAGGATCTAAAATTATTTTACCAAAAAAGCTGAGGAAAGAAATTATTCAGAAAATTCATTTAGGGCATTTTGGAGTTACAAAATGTAAAAATCGTGCGAAACAATCTTTTCTTGGCCTGAATTGTAAAGTATGTCTCAAACACAGAGTGTCAAATCCAAAAGGAGAATTAGTGATGCATGACATTAAAACAATTCCATGGTATAAAATTGGGTGTGACATTTTGTATTTGGGAAGTGAAATGTATTTACTTGTAGTAGATTATTATACCAAATGGGTTGAGGTTATACCATTAGATGAAAACGCTCACTCTCTTACCATTCTTAAAAATCTGAAAAGTTTATTCGCAAGACTAGGTATTCCTGTTATATTAATTTCTGATGGTGGCCCTCAATTCAATTCAAGTCACTTTCGGGAATCTGCTGAAAAGTGGGATTTCAATAACATTATGTCCAGCCCTCGATATCCTCAGTCAAATGGGATGATGGAAAGAGCAAAACAAACTTTGAAAAAAATGTTGGTAAAAGCTATTGAAGATAGGAGGGAGATATGGTTGGTTTTGTTGATGTATCGAAACACTCCCATGGAAAATGGCTTTACACCATCTCAACTGATGATGTCTCGTAATTTAAGAGATACATTACCAAGCACTGAACATAATTTGAAACCACAAAAGATCAATTTTGAAAATTACAATAAGAACAGCAAAGACAAAAGCAAAAACAATACTATGATCGTTCTTGTAAAAATTTAAGACCTTTGAAAATAAATAGTAAAGTTAGATATCAAACTCATTTAGGATCAAAATGGTCGTTTAGTAAAATAACAAACAAACCTAGAGAACGCTCATACGGTATAGAAAAAAATGATGGAACAAATATCGTTAGAAATAGAAGATTCATTGAAATTTTGCCAAGTCAAAATGATCCACCACCTGACAATAATGATATCGATATAACTGATCAAGATGAGTTTGAATCTTCATCTTTGTCTAATAATAGTAGTTACTGCTACTCTAATTCAGAAGCAACATCATCTGGTAGACCAGTTAAAAAGCCAGACAGGCTAATGTATTTTTGAAAATGTTAATTTCGTTATTTTTATAAAATTTTAATTTAATTGTTTTTTTTTTAAAAAAAAGGGAGATGTCACGTATTGTATTTGTTGGTCAAAATATTATACCACCATGTAAACAAAGTAAATCATAGCAGCCTTGGCGAAAGCAAAAACTAATAGTTTTTTTATATAATTGACTTGAGAACTGAAATAAAGACAGTCTATGAGAAATCGTCGTTTCATTTAGATATATGACAATCGTTATTAAAAATATTATCATGTTTACTCATTTCTACACTTTCATAGGCATCTAGTTGCCTGTTGTTGTTAACTTGTCTAACTAATCTTAAAGAACTGAAGTCTATGGAATGGTTTTGTTGCAAAATATGATGGGCGACTGCTGATTTTTCAGGTCTTATGTATATCGATCGATCAAGCAATCAGCATCATCATTTTCGTTATCAATTGATGGCCTTGTACTGTTAAAGCAGGTTTCACCTTTACAATTTTCGCATAAAGATGAGTATGGAAGTCCAGCCCTTTTGCACCCACATCGATTAGTACACTCTTTTATGTAGGAACAATAGAGCAGTTTAAGCAACTCATCAGGTGCGTATGTTTCCGTTGTTTTCGTTGACAGATACATTGTTTCGGATTTAATCCAACCCCAATCTTCCATATTCAAATTAAAACTAACCAGCCAAAAGTGAACTTAGTAATACTTCCTTGATGAGTGTTAATAGGCTGCTGTTGATGTTGCAGGTGAAGTTACTAATTGATTGCTTTTTTAGATTTATCAATGGTGCTTAAAAATCGGAAAACGCATCACTCGCTCAAAGTTAAAATTTGTAACAAATTGACCATATATGGCCAACATGATTTGTTTTGCGACAATTTCAGTATCTTCAAAATATGCATCAGGATTGAAGGAGAATTCCACGTATTGCATCAGCTGCTCATTATCAATAATTATATCAACAATCTTGCCGTCAACGGCGCTCGTTGTAAGAAAGGTAATTGAGGGGACTCATTGAATTGAAATTAGCGTAATGACTGATAGCTTAAATAATGCGAATATGGTTTTAATTGATTTCTAATATCTTAACTACTGAAAATGCAAGTCATGGAAACTTCTCAATTGAACAATCGTCGTGTAATGATTTTTTTCATAAACAATAGACAAAAATCAAATGAAAAATAGAGCTAGAACTCAATTGATAACCTGAAATCGTTGTTGAATAAATTATAAACAGAAAGACATTATTCTTATATCTGCAATAGTTTATGAGTCATTATAATTTTAAAAACAAAAAAGAGGATGAGACAGAAAGTTTCAAGACATAATAATATTCAGCTATATAAATGATTCAAAAAAAGTGGAAAAACATACATGGCTACTTTTATTACATAATTGAGTATTTAAAAACATTTTAAAAAAATTTCGCAAAAAACGATTGTTGATACATAAACGCATTTTTCAGCGACAAATTAATTTTTATAAGGAACCGTTTTTTTAAATCATTATTTCCACCGATATGTATATTACGAAAAGAAAAGTTTAGATTCACTCATAAACAATGTATTTATTTATAACAATGTCCTCATCAGTACCAATGAAAATTCGAAAAGAAATACTTTATATAGCTTTTAACCGTTCGAAACAATCAAGATTTACGAAAGAATAATTATTTATTTACTCTCTCAATGTTTGAATTTCAATTGTTAATAAACAAGTGGAAAATCCAAATTTTGTTATCATTGCAACGGCGATCTATCCATTAGTTTATTGAGAATCGAGAGTTCTACCTTAATTGAACATTTTCGTTGCTTAAGAGAAGAAAATAAAAACCTCACCCCAGACCAATTGGTAAAATACGCTATACTGAGCTATAATAACTTTATATATACTGTAACCAAATTCACTCCATTTGAAGTTATCAAAGGACATATTGACAATTCTAACCCTTCCGAATTATATCGAACTATGTTCAAAATCACAAAGATGTTAGCAAAAATATGTACGAAAATATACAAAGAGCAAATCAAACAACTAAAGAAAAATTAATAACTAGAGCAAAAGAAAAAAGGTCAAACGCCCCACAATATACGGGTCGTAAAACAGTTTATATAAAAACTAAACCCCTAAACAAAAATTTACCAAAATTCAAAAAGGTTACCATCGATCATAAAACTGAAGTTCGTGAAGATGTTTTTTCTATAGATGTTGAACTGAAATTTATCATTGCGTTTTGTAATGGTGAGATCCAGGAAGTTAATGCTGTTGTTTTGTTCTATTTTGTTTTGTTCTCACGGTCGAAATAGAACAAACCAACAGCATTAACTTCCTGGATGATGTCACTATTACAAAACGCGATGATAAATTTCAGTTCAACATCTATAGAAAAAACATCTTCACGGACTGTACAATACTGATGGATTCTTTCAGTCCATTATCACACAAATTAGCGGCCTTCAAATCTATTATACATAGAGCATTTATGATACCGTCATCAGAGGAGACTTTTCAAGAAGAAATTGAGATCATAAAGCAGATAACAACCATATTACCGCCAACTTAATTGAAAAACTGATCTCCAATAAGAACGATAGATTGATCATGAAGGAAATATACCTGAATCAGTAAGAACATGAAGAAGGTAAAAAATGTGCTAGCATTCAGGGAAACTCTCAGAAAATATAAAGAACTATTTTTCAAAACTCAACATGAGCACATCATTTTCTAATAAGAATAATTTAGGAAACATGTTATTTAACGCAAAACCTAAAAAGGATAAATAAAAAAATCGGGCATATACAGACTAGAATGTGGGGACTGCTTATACAGGGACAGCTTATACAGGTCAGACAGAAACTTCCACATAAGATACCGAGAACATGTATTATCAGATAAAAAATCAGACATATATGGACATCTAAAAGAAACAAACCATACAATGAATGAAGGAAACATGAAAATTCTTCATACATGTAACAAAGGAAGGGAGATGAATTCATTGGAAGCGTTGGAAATAAATAAATTGTACAAGGACTCCAAGTTCATAACGCTCAACGACCAACTAGATCTATGCAGCTCGCCCCTTTCGAATTTAGGAATTTTAGGATCCATCCAATAGTTGGTAATCGTGACATATTGTTATATTGGTAACGTGTTAGGTCAGGTACCTGTCCATACTATTTAAGACGTAAATTGACAATTTGTGGTGCACCCTGAAGAGGCATAAGCCTATAGCAGGGCCCTACACAAACACATACACTCACAAAAATTGTAACAAAACTGTAAATTTGTGAATATACGATTTTGATTGAATTTGTGGTAGTTACTTGAAAATGACCTTATGAGCCGAAACCGTTCGTAACGAATGAATAAACACAGTAAAAACTAGACAAATGTATTTTCTTTATTCTATACTAAACATGAATTTCTACAAAATAAATAAGTCGAATAAAAAACCCGGAAAATATTATTTCATAGATTTTTCTTATAATATAACTGAACAGGAAAAATATTCAAACAACCAACTCTATCGCGAATAGCTTCGAAGAATTGTGATCTAACTTTCTACTGAGAAAAATCACAAAAACACGAATGAACAATCCTGATGTATATTTTTACTTGCTAATCAGAACAAAAATTACGTCTTCGTGTGGCAATACTTTTGATAATGAGTTGCCCATCGTATCCACTTATATTATAGAAAACGATTAGAACCACAAATAAAGTTCTGTATAAGACGTTACATGCTTGATACATCAACTCCCTGTACGTCTTCGACAAGTTAGTCATTTATGGTCAGCCAATATATTTTTCATTTTGTTGTGAGGAGTATGGTTTTCCAGAGCGAACGGAAATTGTGTTGAGCATTTGAACTAGAAGAGAAGATTGTTACACAATTTTTTCACAATTTAACCGAGTTGAACCCAAAATATTTATACAAATGAAGAATTTTAATAATTATTTTGAAACGGTGCCTATTGAAATTGAATTCGGTTGTCTCTATCTCCCTTGATAATACAGTTTGATTAGAGATTCCAACTTCAATCAATGTAATTTTAATTTTTTGTGAATTTTTTGTAAGGCCTTCATTTCCCGTGATGGATTATGTATAACGAGGAAAGTGTCACGAAGTTCTATGTTGTGTTGTGTTTTTGGCTTCAAAGATGAATAAACAAAAAACCAATGATTCCATATAGTTGAAAAAGGCACTTCATAATAATAATAATAATGATAATAATCATAATAAATCTTTATTTTTGAGTTAAAAAGCATAAATGTATGAATACATTCCAACAGTACCTGGCAAAAACGTCATAATTACTATAAATTATATGAACACAGTCATAAGTTAATAATATAAAAGAAGTAAAATATATAATCATATAGAAATATAAAACATTCATAGAACCTATCGACTTAATTGAAAAAGACACAACAAGAACATATTAGAAAAAGTTTTAAAGTGTCATAGTACAAATGACAACTCTCAGTTGGAAAACAACAGCACAAATATAATATTTGAATTGTCAACAAGAAAACATCTATATAAAATATACTATTAATACTGTAACAGTTCTTCTTAATAAGAAATGCTCTAAGTCTGGATTTGAAAATATTAATATTTGGAGATGTTTGGATAGAGACATCGAGGTGATTGAAAACTTTGCATCCCAAATATAAGTGACTTTTTTGGTATAGGTTAGTTCAGTGCACAGCAGGCATAAGAAGATTTCTGGATCTAGTGTCATATTGATGATCTGTTCTATTGAAGAATTTATCTTCATGTTTGCATACATGTTTACACAGTTCATACAGATACAAGCCTGTCAAAGTTAATATCTTCAGTCGCTTAAAAGCCTCTCTACACGACTGCCTCCAATTTAGTCCTGCAACAATTCTCACAGCAAATTTTTGCAGAGCGAAAAGACGTGACCAAGGAGTCAAGACTCCAGTCAAGAATACCATATTGCAGATGACAGTTGATGTTTGCATAATAAACGATTAGTAGTATGTTTTCGTGACAATGATTTGATAATAACATTAATGCATAACAATTTTTTCTTAACTTTTCGCAAAGTATATCGACGTGTGGTTCCCAGCACAATTTATAGTCGATTGTAAGTCCAAGCAACTTAGTCGTTTCACTAGCATATACATTCATGTAATTCTGTTCTGTTCAAAAAAATCTGTTCAAAATCTGTTTTTTCCGTTAACCAGCTGTCGCACCCCTATGGACGATAACCCTCAAAAGTATGATTCCTAACGTGTGATTCCTAACTTTAAAAATTTGAAACTGTTCCATAGTTCCCCTCAAAGTAAATTTCATCAAAGAGGTTTTAGATACATTTACCGTTAGATGATTTATTTTGGACCACTCCATTACTTTATTGTATACCATTTCTGATGTCATCACAAGTTCAGTAGTATCTTTGCCAGTTATGAGTAGATTTGTATCATCAGTATATGATATTACTTGAACTTTAGCGATATCAAGAAGGAAATTAATGAGATCATTAGCATGGATTAAAAATAACAAAGGTCCAAGAATTGAGCCTTAGGGAACTCACCGTGAGAACAAAACAACAGCATTAACTTCCTGGATCTCACCATTACAAAACGCAATGATAAATTTCAGTTCAACATCTATAGAAAAAACATCTTCACGGACTTCAGTCCATTATCACACAAATTATCGGCCTTCAAATCTATGATACATAGACCATTAATGATACCGTCATCAGAGGAGGCTTTTCAAGAAGAAATTGAGATCATAAAGCAGATAGCATATAACAACCATATTCCCTCCAACTTAATTGAAAAACTGATCTCCAATAAGAACAATATATTGATCATGAAGGAAATATACCTGAATCAGGAAGAACATGAAAAAAGTGAAAAATATGCTAGCATTCAGGGAAACTCTCAGAAAATATAAAGAACTATTTTTCAAAACTCAACATGAGCACATCATTTTCTAATAAGAATAATTTAGGAAACATGTTATTTAACGCAAAACCTAAAGAGGATAAATAATAAAATCGGGTATATACAGACTAGAATGTGGGGACTGCTTATACAGGGACAGCTTATACAGGTCAGACAGGAACTTCGACATAAGATACCGAGAACATGTATTATCAGATAAAAAATCAGCCTTATATGGACATCTAAAAGAAACAAATCATACAATAAATGAAGGAAACATGAAAATTCTTCATACATGTAACGAAGGAAGGGAGATGAATTCATTGGAAGCGTTGGAAATGAATAAATAAATTGTACAAGGACTCCAAGTTCATAACGCTCAACGCCCAACTAGATCTAAGCAGCTCGCCCCTTTCGAATTTGGGAATTTTAGGATCCATCCAATAGTTGGTAATCGTGACATATTGTTATATTGGTAACGTGTTAGGTCAGGTACCTGTCCACACTATTTAAGACGTAAATTGACAATTTGTGGTAGTTACTTGAAAATGGCCTTATGAGCCGAAACCGGTCGTAACGAATAAATAAACACAGTAGAAACTAGACAAATGTATTTCCTTTATTCTATACTAAACATGAATTTCTACAAAATAAATAAGTCAAATAAAAAACCCGGAAAATGTTATTTCATAGATTTTTCTTATAATATAACTGAAGAGGAAAAATATTCAAACAACCAACTCTATCGCGAATAGCTTCGAAGAATTGTGATCTAACTTTCTACTGAGAAAAATCACAAAAACACGAATGAACAATCCTGATGTATATTGTTACTTGCTAATCAGAACAAAAATTACGTCTTCCTGTGGCAATACTTTTGATAATGAGATGCCCATCATATCCACTTATATTATAGAAAACGATTAGAACCACAAATAATGTTCTGTATAAGACGTTACATGCTTGATACATCAACTCCCTGTACCCCTTCGACAAGTTGGTCAGTTATGGTCAGCCAATATATTTTTCATTTTGTTGTGAGGAGTATGGTTTTCCAGAGCGAACGGAAATTGTGTTGAGCATTTGGACTAGAAGAGAAGATTGTTACACAATTTTTTCACAATTTAACCGAGTTGAACTCAAAATATTTATACAAATGAAGAATTTTAATAATTATTTTGAAACGGTGCCTATTGAAATTGAATTCGGTTGTCTCTATCTCCCTTGATAATACAGTTTGATTAGAGATTTCAACTTCAATCAATGTAATTTTAATTTTTTGTGAATTTTTTGTAAGGTCTTCATTTCCCGTGGTGGATTATGTATAACGAGGAAAGAGTCACAAAGTTCTATGTTGTGTTGTGTTTTTGACTTCAAAGATAATTAAACAAGAAACCAATCATTCCATATAGTTGAAAAAGGCGCTTCATAATAATAATAATAATGATAATAAATCTTTATTTTTGAGTTAAAAAGCATAAATGTTTGAATACATTCCAGTAGTACCTGACAAAAACGTCATAATTAATATAAATGATATGAACACAGTCATAAGTTAATAATATAAAAGAAGTGAAATATATAATCATATAAAAATATAAAACATTCATAGAACCTATCGACTTAATTGAAAAAGACACAACAAGAACATATTAGAAAAAGTTTTGAAGTTTCACAGTGCAAATGACAACTGTCAGTTGGAAAACAACAGCACAAATATAATATTTGAATTGTCAACAAGAAAACATCTTTATAAAATATACTATTATGTCATAAATTCTCTAATACTGTTACAGTTCTTCTCAATAAGAAATGCTTTAAGTCTGGATTTAAAAATACTAATATTTGGAGATGTTTGGATAGAGACATCGAGGTGATTAAAAACTTTGCATCCCAAATATAAGTGACTTTTTTGGTATAGGTTAGTTCAGTGCACAGCAGGCATAAGAAGATTTCTGGATCTAGTGTCATATTGATGATCTGTTCTATTGAAGAATTTATCTTTATGTTTGCATACATGTTTACACAGTTCATACAGATACAAGCCCGTCAAAGTTAATATCTTCAGTCGCTTAAAAGCCTCTCTACATGACTGCCTTCAATTTAGTCCTGCAACAATTCTCACAACAAATTTTTGCAGAGCGAAAACACGTGACCAAGAAGTCAAGACTCCAGTCAAGAATACCATATTGCAGATGACAGTTGATGTTTGCATAATAAACGATTAGTAGTATGTTTTCGTGACAATGATTTGATAATAACATTAATGCATAACAATTTTTTCTTAACTTTTCGCAAAGTATATCGACGTCTGGTTCCCAGCACAATTTATAGTCGATTGTAAGTCCAAGCAACTCAGTCGTTTCACTAGCATATACATTCATGTAATTCTGTTCTGTTCAAAAAAATCTGTTCAAAATCTGTTTTTTCCGTTAACCAGCTGTCGCACCCCTATGGACGATAACCCTCAAAAGTGTGATTCCTAACGTGTGATTCCTAACTTTAAAAATTTGAAACTGTTCCATAGTTCCCCTCAAAGTAAATTTCATCAAAGAGGTTTTAGATACATTTACCGTTAGATGATTTATTTTGGACCACTCCATTACTTTATTGTATACCATTTCTGATGTCATCACAAGTTCAGTAGTATCTTTGCCAGTAATGAGTAGATTTGTATCATCAGTATATGATATTACTTGAACTTTAGCGATATCAAGAAGGAAATTAATGAGATCATTAGCATGGATTAAAAATAACAAAGGTCCAAGAATTGAGCCTTAGGGAACTCCCTGTTTAGCAATGAGGGATTTGCTCTGAGTTGTGTTGATGATTACACTCTAGGATCGATCAGTTAAGTATGAGTTCATTAAATTCACCATATCGCTCGAGCTTCATTAATAAGAGGTCATAATTAACACAATCAAAGGCCCAAGAAAAGTCGATAAATGGCCCACAAAACTGGAGTTGATATTGGAATTAATATTGCTCCAACTCCAGTTTTTTATAATACTTTACCCTTCATTAAGGAGATCACCCCCAAACTCTCTAGAATTTTCAATGAATTGCCCAATATTAAAATAGCCAACAAAGCAGTTCTCACGATTAGAACTTTACACACCAGAGTTAAAGATGAACTTCTCATTACTTCTCGAATAAATGTAATATATAGTATTCCATGTCAATCGTGCAACAAAATCTATGTTGGTCAAACGTCAAGAACTTTAAGTTCCAGAATAACTTCTCACAAAAGCGTTTGTAGACACCATCCTGAAAGATGTGCTCTAGCTCAATATGTCAATAAGTTTGACCACCATATGAATTTTGATGCCACCAAGGTCTTAGCTAGTGAAACACATTTAACAAAAAGGTTCTTTCTTGAAATGGCCTTCATTGCTGAAAATAAAAATTGTATCAACAAAAAAACAGATATTAATCATCTTAGTGAGATATATTCCTATCTTTAGACGTTAGATAAAAATCAATATAACAATGTTCCAATGAATTCACCCAATCTAGCATTATGTACTTTATACTTTAATCCAAATGTTATTATCCTAAATTCACTTTTAAAAATAGCTGCACAGGTAGAAATTTCCAAAAATAATTCTTCACAAGTCAAAGTTGGTAACAGCTTTTATCACTAGAACCACTGACATATGTCATGTCAACTATCTGTCAATCCTTCCAAATCAATGTTTTGTGAAATTTCGACATGTGACATTATTCTTCCTTCAAAATAATTTTGAACTGTAACGTTTTTCACAAATATTTTATCCAATATTAGACATCCTTTCACCAGTTTTATAAATGTATTGTATCAATGTTCATCCATCATGTTGTGTCCAATAATTTACATAACCATCGTATGAAACATCCTCAAAAAGTTGTAAGTCTAACCATTCATAATTATATATTAATATTACTTACACCCTCAAATTGTAGCATCCCTGATGATGGAAACAATTTATCAAATTTCCGAAAGCTTGGACAAACTTTAAAGAGTACTCTTTCATTTGCTGCTCAGCCCCATTATTTGTTGGTTCCATTTATATATATATATATATATATATATATATATATATAGCTTCTTCAGATTCTACTGTAAGTATGAATTGTAATGTTTTTCGATGGCTGATGAGGCCAATAGCCAGAAACACGTGTCCGCGGTTTGCCCCTATTTTTTGAGTGTTCTGTCCACGAATTTTCCCCTTCTGATTTATATATATATATATATATATATATATATATATATATATATATATATATATATATATATATATATATATATATATATATATATATATATATATATATATATATATATATATATATATATATATATATATATATATATATATATATATATATACAGTGTCACACATAAAGTCCGCATCAAATGGGATTTTTGTTTGTGTAGGTAGTCCGCAGAATTTAATTTATGTCTGAAAAAGTATAGTAGATGAACAAGGCGGATTCTGGCCCACTTGGGAGAGGGGGGAAACGTCATCGAAATCGACGCAGGATGGAAAGAGTATTGTAGCGATTTAAGCGTGGACCCCTTGCCCTCGGCCCCCCTTAGTACTCCACATCACCGCTCAGGCCTTCTTGGTACCCCACCTGACCCCTCGGCCCCCTTATCACGTTCCAGTCACGTGATTTTAATTGAAAAAAGTTTATGTTATGAGATTCGAACCTGGATCGTCCGCGTGGTAGACATTGTCCTTAGCCTCTACACCAACGTGAGATATTAAAGTTAACTGCGAATGTTGAGTATTTATAGCGTTAGTTTTGTCGGGACCGAAATTGACTCATTCATTATACTTGACAGCATTTTTTTTTTAATTTCCATAGTATGTAATCGTCATTATCATACTGAAGATGGGAAAATATACTTAGATTTGGGAAATAATTAATATTCCATGTAAAGATGTGTATGTGTGTGTGTAAGAGCAAGAGACGCGTGTGACGTAATCGATGCACAAATTTACGTGGCTTTGCGTATATTGAGAGATTCATTTGAATAATTTATCGTACAGAATTGTTTCATATCCTGTTATCAGTAACCACACAAAAGATAAGTGCTTGATTCATCGATACAAAAGTATATGGAAACAACAAAAGTTATAGAACACACAGAGTCATCTATGAGTCACTAGCTGAACTATCTATTGGTTGAAGAAGGACACTGTGAACACTAGACTCATAAGACTGCATCTGTCAAATGTCAATACATGCCAGCATGGCAGGTACGGCGTTGCCAGTTGTACAATAAATCATTGTTTATGGGGCAATGTAGCGTTGCCGGTTTTGGAATTAATCGTGAACTACTCCACGAAAATTGAAAGCGCGAAAATGATATATTTTATAATAATGAATCAGATTTAAGAAAAAATATGACAACTTAACCTGCGATCCGTCATTGTATACGGGGTGTCTCAAAATACATCATTGAAAACAAACATGACGTCGAAGTGTACAGGGTGCGTCAAAATATATTTAAGAAAAAACATGTCCGTTTAACAGAAGTCTAGCATTCAAACATGTCGAAAGTCTCGTATCTTTGTTAACCAAGCTAGCATCATCAGGAGAAAGAGGAGATTCAAAAGTGTCGAGAGGTGAAGCGTTGTAGACTCAACGTGAGGGCAATGGGAGAGCGGAGTATTCGACAATGACATTTCAAAATACGTGGCTTTCCGTGCGTTTTCGATCGTTTTTTGTGCGTTTACGATCGTTTTTTGAGCGTTTTCGGCTGTCTTACGTGCGTTTACGGTCGTTTTTCGTGCCCTTTCGATCGTTTTGCATACGTTTTCTATTTTTGTTGAGGGTATCATAAGGCGGTCAGGTAAGATAAAAAAGAAGAAATGATTTGGAAATTGATTATACATTTTTATTTTGGTAATATATCACAAAGCCATTTGTACAAAATATCTACGTTTCGGAGACTGCAATTGTAGTTGGTTCGCTTGCGAATGTGATGCATACAGGGTGAGACACCTTCGTTGTTGTCGAATGTGGGAACCATCCATGTTGTATTGTCATAGCCCTCCAGATTCACAACGCGTGTCGGTATATCCAACTTGTGGAATATTTCAGTTAGAAAGTCATGTTTTTGATGTCCTCGCACATAAATGACATCGACACTCTGTAGATTTTCCATGAGGATGGCATCCAATTGATTATATTCCACAAAGCCAGAGGAATACCTCAATCCGTGAATGTTTCGCTCCAAGTAACAGGTGGTACGACGATCTTCTTTACTCAAACTGGAAAATGGTGTGTTTGGCAGCAATAAAACGTTACTACACTGGATTCCAATCCTAATGGCTATTTCTTTTGGATGGAATTTTTGCTCGATGGTGAAGCCTTAAATATCTACAACAGCTATTCTCATGTTGACTCTTCGATTGATACTGAAGCAAAATCACATGTTCAGTTCCTTTTCTTAATAATTTCGCTGAGTGGGAGGTGTTCTATGACAGTGTCGTCATAGACGTCTAGTATTTTGAGGAAATCCCTCGGATGCTTCGATTTCAAGTTTTACATCAACACTGAAACTTTTGATGCTCTCATCCCTTCTGGAACAATCGATGACAAAGAGAGTTTTGTCCGTAAAGACGGTGGAAGTGAGAAGAGGATTATGTTGATTGGTCATTTTGTAGCTGAGGCCAAATTGTGAGTAGTTGTAATAAGCTTGTGAAAAATTCCCCTTTGCAAAATTCAAATGCATATTTTCCTTGGGGTAATTCTCACCGTTAAGAGTGAGCGTTATATTGGTAATATTCAAATGATTGAATATCGTTGGATCATTGTTGACTTTAGTGTAGTCACAATTTTTTTGGAAACATACAATTACATAGCGGGGGCTTTCGAGGAACGATGAAGTCTTGACGGCCCATATTTCATTTTTTGCACCTTGTGTGACAGCAGGCAGCATATGAAGTTCCTATTTTCTGAACGGTATGAGAATAGGAGTGTCTGCTTGGATAGCTTTCAAAAGTTGCAATTTAATTTGATCATGCGGAAAGAGTCGTTTAACTTTCAGTTCGATATTTTCAATTTCCAATTCAACTTCCGTTTTCGGTGTTAGTGCAGCAGGAGTCTCTTCTATTTTGAAACAGTTGCTATCATCTCCAGCTCGTACTAATCGAATGGTATGTTTACCGTAGGAAACAACAACCACATTTTACATAAAAATCATTTATTTCTACAATAATAACATTCTATTTGCAAACTCACAGGACCATAATACATTGCTTTTTGTAACGATGACGCAGCTGATGTAGGTGGTGGTACCTCATGTCGGTAATGGATGAAACATGGTAAACGAATCTGCGAAGCGAATCGATGTTGGTAGTCCTTTGGTAATCTATGCCAAACATCCAATGATTCCCAAGGTTTAGCATTCTCAATCAAATAGTCGATCGATCAAGTTTTCAATCCAGCATCGGTTAAATCTCGCAAAGATTTATCTCCAACTATTTTTGCAGACATTATGGAGCAGAAACTGTAGGCACAGATGTCCGCAATTACTCTGGTCAAAATTTTGATATTGATCATTGTTATATGTAATCGTTATACCCCCTCCAAAATATCTGACCAATTCCATTGGAGGTTTGAGATCACCGAAACTATCAAAATATTGTACAGCATTGCCGTTTTTAATGTAAGCTACCCAATGAATGCCTTTATTCAATCGAGAATCCAAGTTCAATACAGCACATTCTCGCAGTCGAGGACAATGAGTTGGCAACGTGTCGCGCATAAAGACTCCACGAAAATGTGGAATTCTCATTTGACGGGCACATTTTTGAATTTCCGAATCGTATAATGCTCTATGGGGTAGCTTCAGTAGGAGTTTTTTTGCTTTTTCAAGTAAAGACCTCGCCCTTTGCGTTGCTGTTGTTTCTTTAGGAACAGACCAAATCCTCGAGGTGTTTTGCGTAGATACAAACCGGAACCTAAATGTTCCATAGCTTCATTGTGGCGATAGCGCCTACTCCACCTGCCAACGAACCCAAAGCTGAAAGGGCAGCGAATATGAGGGGAAGGATTCCTCCAGATTTTGCTTCGAATGGTATTATCCTAGGTATTCGTATATTCTTACGTCCTCCAGCTTGACTCAATGCCATTTTAGCAGCTCGCAAAGCCGAAGCACTAGATTTCTTGATATTGGTAGGATGTGGCTTCCAATTTTTAGTAATTTTTTGAAGCATATTACGTCGAAAGGACAACCCCATGCCGAGTTTACGTTTCGCTTTCATTGTTGTAGTTACGAGCCAAGCTGCAGCTTTTTCACCAAATCTAGCGTCTTTCGATTTAACGCGTTCCCTAGCTCTATTTTCCAACACTTGATCTGCTTTATGACGGTCTTCTAATGAGTCGCTTTGGGAGTACGCGATATCGTGATCTTTACAATATTCGTCCAAAGGATTTACACCAGTGTCACCGCGTTCCAATCTCTTTTTCAATTTGGTGCCTGGTCCGCAAAACTGATAACCAGGTAGATGTAATTCGAACGGGAGCTTATTGATAATCGAATTGACAACACCTGCACCGGAGTAAGTCAACATTGAGAATGATTGGGTGATGACTGTGATGTTTTTATTTATAACCGTAGCGCACTCATTATCCAGCATCACATCATGAAAGTCGTTCAACAAGACGAGACATTACCTATTGAAAATTTAGACTTTTTGAATGAAGCCAACAATAGTAGTGTAGTTGAGAAGCATGGTATATTATTACCCAATTCGTTTCGTGCATTAATTTGTGGGCCGAGTGGTTGTGGAAAGACAAACGCTATCTTAACATTGCTATTCCACCCGAATGGCGCCAAATTTGAAAATATCTACGTATATTCAAAATCATTGTATCAACCTAAATATCAAGTGGTTCAAGAAATTTTCAGTAAAGTCAAGGGGTTGGGATATTATCCGTTCAGGGGAAATGAGGATATCATAAGCCCTCACGAAGCCAAATCAAATTCCATATTCATTTCCGATGATGTCGCATGTGATGGCCATCAGAAAATTCGCGAATATTATTCTGTATGTAGGCATAAGAACATTGACGCCGCATATCTTTGTTAGACATATTCAAAAATCCCCAAACAATTGATACGAGACAATTGCAATATGATTGCAAACAGGATGAAATCAATATGAAACATGTATTCGATGAACACGTCTCTCCCGACATGTCTTCCGATGAATTCAAGAGAATGTGTGCCGAATCTTGGTAACATCGATATGGAACCGTTGTAATAATGAAAGATTTCGATAAGAATGATGGACGTTATCGTCAAGGATTCGACAAATATATAAGTATACACAGTGCGTGATGTAGTATCATTCACCATCATGAAACCGTTGAGCAAAGAAGTTGATGTTATTCGAAAGAATAAAATCAACGAAATTGCACGCATCATTCGAAAAAAATATTTGGCTCTGAAATTGGACAAATCCGAAGATGAGTCATTGCAAAGATTTTCCAAACCTCTCTCTATTCCTTTGAGGAAAATAGCTAATAAAACAGCAACACAGTCAGCTAGTACCCCATTGAAAACTGAGGCAAAAACCGAAGTCAAACAAGAGACAGTGGATGAGCCTGAAACGACTCCATTCCAATCCCTCGTACATGTTGCAGGTACAGATGAGGATGACGATGATGATGAAAACGTCTTTAGTGGGTATGCAGAAGACGAACAAGACGACAACGTTGCGTCAGGCATAAATGAACAAGTTTTAGAAGAATATATCGATCAATATCCGATAATGTCTCAACCGTACATTGAAAAACATTGGAGAAATGACAAGGAAATCGACAAAGTATACGGTCCCATATATGATGGGGTATCTTCAAAATGGTTCCTAGGCCAGAAGGAAATCGATTTTGACAAGCGTAGCGGATACATAAAATTGGCTGGGTATCACTGGAAAGGAACACCCGGTATATATGAACTGTTATTTCTCGACATGCCAGAAAATTATAACACTGAGGATTTGAATGTATACAAAAAGATTTTGAATTCATCGAGCGCTCACAAGAATTCGGCTGGGCATCTAAAAGGCACACAGAGATACAAGTACACCAACATAATCAAACCGTTGTTTCCTACAGCAGGAAATCGTCGTAAAACTGGTACTGGGTTTTTTCAACCTGAAACACCTCTTACTACTACTAATGCGATGACATCATGTCTACCCAAAACGTCACCTCTTTCAATGACATTCAATACGAAACCCATTGAATTCATTTATTGGGACGATCCCAACGAGCTATGCGAACGTCTCAAATTATTGCTAGCCTCTGGAGATGCAGGAAATACTTCACACAACAATGAAATCATTGCCATTTTGAATGAACTCAAAGAGGGGACATAGTAGCCTTATAGTGATATCCAACCAATATACTGGCCTTCAAATCCATACTTGATCATCTCCCAGAGGTACTAGGATGGATATAGCTGCCCAATGTATGGAAGTCTGACAAACCCACCAGCAGATAGAAAGGATTAAGTAGCCCACCACAACAAAATATACAGAACCAGGGTGTAGTGAACTATTACATCAGCTACCCTACCAGGTACATCAGTGTCTATTCAGTTGAATTATTCAAGATCATTTTGTTTTAGAATCATATGTTTTTTCATTGCATGCCATTCGGTTGGTGTTTAATTGTTTTATTCAACATAGAAGAAAGTTACCGTTATCTTTTTTAAGGAAACAAAAAATTCTGGAGTCCAGCCAAAATTCAATTTCATGAACCTTGCTTGACACCTAACATAATCTGAAACTGGTAAGTCAGCCCAAAGAACACCACTCCAATCTCCACTGCACTAGCTTGGTCAATCTGCAGTAACTATTGCATTACATCACTTATTAGGTATTCACCTCTCATTTTATGCATGAAATTTGCATAACTAGCTATTAGAACGAATTTTGAGGTCATGCTGCGATTATCCATAATGCGGATAATTTGGACGCGTGATTCTTTGATTTTTTTTAACTAACTACATTGTTTCTCCATATGTATACATACGTTACCTAATGAAAACTCGACTACCATACCTAGAGAAACACTTTGGGACATATTGTGGATGTGTAAATATTTTTTGTTGAAGTTCCATTGTGAATTTTGATTCTAGTGAGATTTACTAGGTGATCACCTATGAAATATATTATAATGTATATTTAGGATTCATAAGGCTTCGACAGTGTGTATAAAAACTTGGCTTTAGAAATCTCAGACAAAGTTAGATGAAAACTCTAAAAAATAACATATGTCAAACTCCAGATTTCACCATAATTTTAATTTCGAATTTATATTGAATACTTCAACTCTTATATTGAACTCATTTTGTTACTGTCTTCATATACACATATACAAGAAGCTTTTGCAGCAACTTCTGTGCTTTTCCCGTGTTTTTTCACCACTCATCCTAATTTCATGAGTTACTGTATTTTTGAATGAATGTTGATTATTGTGGATTAACCTTATCATTATACATATCAGGAAAAGCAGAAAGGAGTGATATAATCGTGATGTATATTCTATATATGTATATTTTGATTATGAATGATCAATGTATCTTACTTTGCTCTGTAAATAATATTGTGAACGCATGTGGCATATATACCTAATATAATTTCATTTTTGTTTATAAGTTATTGAAACTAGTTTCAATATCATGAGCCGATTTTCAACTCAGCTGTGTTCTTGTTTGACGTATTGTAAAAAATATTCAGATAGAACTTTCTAGCCTAATAAATCTAAAAATATTTATTTAGTATATCAGACTTGAAAAAACTTTTATGCTATCCACTGGATGGCGCGATTCTTAGTAAGCAACTACCTTCTTGTTTGTGTTCAGAAGTAGCTTTCACATAGCGAAAATTGGCAAGTTATAAGCATACTTACCTGGCGTAGGGGTTTACCGTGAAAGGCGGTTCCCTCAGGACGAAACCTTTTCATTGTCCTTCGGTTGGGCTCGATTATTCGTAATGCGGGTAACTCGCAGATAATTTGAAACATAATGATTTTCAATGACGTGATCATGCACTATAATGATTTTATTCATATTGAAAATCTCTCGATTGCCAGACTTACTTTATTTCTCCTAATTATTAAGCAATATTACAAAAACTCAAGGACAAAACACGTTACTTCTAATATAATATTATTCACCAAACATTAAAAAAATGTTATTGGTATTGTCACAAGTCAATGTTGTTTTAGCAGTATCCTTGTCGTATACTCTATCAGATCTTTTTTCAAAATATAACCATTCAGAAATATTGAAGGAGCGTCTCAATGAACATCAAAGAAGGTAAATTATGTATTCATATTGACTTATTGCCAGCTGCGGGTGAAAAAAGCGTGTTCATAAAATAAAAGTACCTTTTTATCACTGTTTTTCCATACTGGTATATTTTCGGAGGCTGAAATTTTGTATGCAGTTTTGCTTTATGTTCCAAATGTGCAATGAAAATGGATTTTTGAATATTCCAAGTAGGATGCCAGCCGCAGGAAAAAAGAATGCATTCATAAAATTATCCTTCATATAAACTTTATCTTATTTATCCAAAATGTGATCAATATTGCCCCTTGCAGCGCCAGCAGCAGGGAAAAAAGGTGTATTCATGAAATTAACTTCAATACAACCTTCATCTTATCTATCCATCATGTGATCAAAATGGCCCCTTGCAGCATGTAATTTGAATTAATATTTATGAAGATAATACAGATTTGAAATGCAGTGACATAGATTTTGCAGCGATAACGAGCGAATTAAATGTCGCTCTGTCAAAAGTAACCTCTGAAGGAAACATGTTTCTATTGTCTACTAACAGAAAAGCTGTGAGTGTTGTATATAAAGACATTCTATAGTATATTTAGTGTCAGCATTGCACCCGTTCGGAGCCGGGGCGGGTCGCGATTCTCAAATGCAAAGTGAATGAATTATTTCAGAGATATATCTTCATCGAATATAAAAGCGACTCAAAAACTGAATGGTACTTGATGAGTTCGTATATTTTTTTATGCTATTTTCAAATTTCACCTACTGTTTGGAACCTTTGGTGTAGTAATGAATATAACTGGAGTTTTTCCCAACACTAAATCGTTATTTTCAACACTTCGACACGTGTTTCGATCACCAAGTGATCATCTTCAAAGAAGAAGATTAAAACTGGAAACTAACTCGAATCTAACCCTATTTATGCTATATAGATATCCCAGACAGGTAAATCATCCAGGTGTACCACCCATACAGGTATACCAACCTAAATTAATTTCACAATTTTTCCTCATCTATTATTTTACAATATATGTTTAACTGTTATAGCTGTATATGAAACAATTTTCAGCTATATAAAATTAATTTCACAATATTGCCTTTCTGAATTTATTTTTGCAATGTGTCCTTATGTAGTAGTCAGTAGACCCAACAATATTATTTAAACAAGCTATATAGTATCACACTTAAAATATTGCTATAGAACACTCAAAATACGGAAGACTTGAAAAATCAGCAGTCGCCTATCATATTTTGTAACAAAACCATTCAATAGACTTCAGTTCATTAAGATTAGTTAGACAAGTTAACAACAACAGACAACTAGATGCCTATGAGAGTGTAGAAATAAGTAAACACAATAATATTATGAATAACGATGATGGACATATACCAAAGAGCATACTATATAGCTTGTTAAAATAATATTGTTGGGTTTACTGATTACTACTTAAGGACACATTGCAAAAATAAATTTAGATGGGCAATATTGTGAAATTAATTTTATATAGCTGGAAATTGTTTTATATACAGTTGAACATATATTGTAAAATAATAGATAAAAAAAATTGTAGAAATAATTTAGGTTGGTATACCTGTATGGGTGGCACACCTGGATGGCTGACTTGTATGGGATATCTATACAGCATAAATAGGGTTAGCTTCGAGTTAGTTTCTAGTTTTAATCTTCCTCTTTAAAGATGATCACTTGGTGATCGAAACACGTTTCGAGGTGTTAAAATAACGGTTTGGTGTTGGGAAAAACTCCGATAATATTCATCTTAGGTAATGATGAAATATAATTTTTCCTTCCCATATTCGATACAGCGCAGTACTATCGTTTAACCTCAATAGGTCTCAAGCATAACAAGTATCCGTAAAATAGGTGTGATGATCAAATTGAAGAAGGGAGTATACATAAATGTTGACGATTCTGATACATTACAAATATGGTACATATGAGATTGAAGTTTTTTAAAAAAAAGGGAGTAGGATTCACGTTCACCTGTAAGCTGAACAAGCTGACGTTTTCAGGCTTCCATAAAAAAAAAAATCGAGGACGAAAGGAAAATATTGTTTCCACAGGAACTTTCTTTTTATCATTGTTTGTTTCTTTTGTACGAATAAAAATGATTTGAGATTGAGGATTTATCATTCCGCCATCCATAGGTATGAGTGCTTCTTGATTATAATATTCCAGTTTAATCCTTTGATAGGGTTAATCATATTTAGAATTCTCACAGAATGGCTATATGGACCCCCATAACAGCCTAATGGTAGAGATACCAATTCAAAATAACGATTTTCTTTAGACAGGGAAGCACTAGCAATTGCATCCACATCTTTGAAGGAATAAACTGAAAACAAATAAAACATTAGATCAACCATGAAGTCATCATCAATAATACTCACATGAGACTTTATCATTTTGTGATGAAGTGAGTGTATTCAACAATGTATGGAAATGTTCATATACAATTGACATCCAAATAATCTTATGTACAAATGAAACACTAATACAAATGATTACTAATAATGTTATTCAATGCAATTGAATTCGACAAGAGATCCAGTTTACATGACAGCAAAACTTTGTGGACTCTGACCAAAATATACCAGTGTATATTTACCATTCGATGGATTGATGCAAGTTATATCGTCATCACCAAATTGCATTGAGCTATGCAATGATTTGAATAATTTATTATGCCTTACATCTTCCAAAGTTAATGAAATCGATTTACCAAACCGAGTGAAAAAAAGGGTCATATTCCTCATTACATATGCTTCATTTGATGGCAATGATGATAAGACCCTCTGCTCCAACACTTCCACCTCCTGTATAATCACAATATTGATTTTTTTTGCAAATCTACTTTTGAAACAGACATGATGAATGTTTGAATGAAAGATATAAACAATTTTCAACAAAATAACACACACAATTGCTAACTTCTGTAGGTATGGCACTGAATAACTCACTCACAAACAATTTCTAACTACCGCAGATATCTTCTTTCAATGATTCCATATGAAAATATTCATTCCTTATATAATGGATAGCAACTCACCTTCCACCACAGGGCAACAATTGCGCGCCGCTGGGCACTCGGCATGGACAACCCCACTACCAATTTTCATCGACAGAGACGATACGAACAAGCAGTGGGATTTCACGGAGTGCAGACGCCTTTACTCTCTGTTTCGAGTGGTAGCGTCACAGGTGGCCCAACCACCGAATCGTTGACAGAAGGCGAAAGCAGTGCGGGCAATCATTCGTGTCTGGAACTTTGTGGAGTGAAGATGTGAGGTGTTGTGTGGTAGGTGTATGTTCATGTGTACTCTATGCAAACTAGTTTGCATAGACGTCATAGTGTCGTGGGTTTGGGTCTGGGGTGTGTGTGGGGTTGTGTACCAGTGCGTGTATTCATTCGTGGCTGGAACTTCGTGGAGTGTAGATGTGAGGTGTACTACTCGTGTTGGTGAATGTTGGCTGGTTGGTGTGTGTGCAGGTGTAGTGCTTGTGTTGGTGTATGTGCATGAGTACTCTATGCAAACTAGTTCGTGCTTGTGTGTGTGTGTGAAATGGGGGATGTTGGGGGGAGTGGGGGTGTTGTGGGGAGATTTTTGGGGGGTTTCAAATGAGCTTACAGAAAGCAGTGCGGGCTCGTTTCATGGATTATTCTCCATGTATGCAACCTATTTTTCAAATGGAGGATATCTCTACCGTGCGTGTACTCTGTACAAGATTGTACATAGTACATATCCATTTTCAGCTATGCACCATATATATTTGTCAACGTCACATTTACCAGACATATTTTTCAAGGTTACATACACCAAACATATTTTCAAAGGTCATATGAGTCGTTCTAGGTCACCCTAATTACACCACTTGTCGTCACTAACGACGTCATAGTGGTGGGGTAGGCCTAGAACCGGTTCAAATCTGTTACTAATATCATTGAAACATACTGATAGGTTCCTAAATGTCAAAACGTAGTACTAACCACTGCAACACTGATTGAAGATTGTTGGCAGACCAAACTCATTTAGCTTCATTCATCATTGTGATAGCTATTTCCTCTGAATAGCATTGTAATTGTATCATTCGTTTCGTAGATTCAAATGGAGGATTTGTTGAATGAAAACAACAAAATTATTAAGACAACAAAAATCATATTGAATCGAACAACTCAAATGATGGAAATTTCACAATGCTATTATCATTTAAGTAATGATAATAACATCCACGAAATATATTTCAACAAATAATGAATGTGCTAACTCAGTTCGTGACTGCTGTTCTTCAACTTAAGATAAATACTTTTCTGAAAGTTTTATAGCTTTTCTGTATGACAAATCAATGCATAAATGAAAATATCATAAATCAAAGTACCCAGCCATGCCTGTCTGTCTGAATGTGATAAACTCATCGCATCAATTACTACTTCTCATATTTGGTTTGTGTGTTTTGTGGTTGAGAAAACAAATGTCCCAGTAGACAAAGTTCGAAAATGAAATGAATCGGAAACAATGAGTATTCGAAAATGTCTCAACTATTTTCGTGGTAGGCAGAATTATTGAATATATGATAGGTTGATAATTAATAGTAGGTAAATTTTCCGTCGTGAAAAATGCTTTGAATTTACTGAATAACTTCATAATGTAAATCAAAAAGTTTGCTTTTTCCAGGCCCGTATTGAATTTTTTATTACAATTTTTACTTTTTTCAAAATATGTATGGTGAAAATGCCACAAAATTTCGAAAAAAAAAGTGAGTAATAACTGAATTTCTGTCACAACTTCTACCATACAAATTATATAATCCAAACATGTTAATGGTCATACTTTGTACTCTTGACACACCTGCTGTTTCTGTCTCAGAAATGAGCTGAACTTACTCGATGCAATTGTACTGCAACATAATTTTGCCATTGTAATATTAAGTGAGCATTAGCTGAGTAGTGATGAAATACTTTTCTGTTAAATGGAAAAATATATATTAGCTAGTTCCTTTTCGAGATCTAACTACATTCATGAAGAGGTATGTATCTCTATACAAAGTGATATTTTGTTCGAAAAAAATGATGCTTTGAATGAATATAAGATGGAAAAATATATTGAAACTTTCTTCATTTGAGTTATTAAAACAAAAATGTATTGTCGTAATGCTTTCCATATGGAAATATGAATATTTTCAATGATAATGTATCTGCTATTCTGTTGATATCAAAAAAATTCAGAACATTCAATCTACTCATTCGTGGGTACTTCAACATTGATTTCGCTACAGATTCTTAACGCAGTGGAGATACGATTGTCTGATCCAATTGAATTTTGGTCTACACTAGGATTTATGGTAATTCCAAATCATACATCGACATGTTCACAAATTTTGAGGTTGATGTAGCAAAAAGTCATGACTTTCATCTATCTGATCATTATTCCCAAATTATAAGTATCAATATTGAACGAGAAATTTGACCAGAATATAAAACAATTTCAAATGAAAATGTTGCGAACAAAACTTTATTCCATGATAAATTAACAACATAAGGTTGGAATGAACTCTTTGAACAACATGAGATAAACGAGTTGATCCAAGTTTACTATAATACCCTGAACTATTATATGGAAGTTTCATTTTTTCCCATGAAAGTCAGAATGAATTCTAAGAGTGACCCTACTTTTATTCATATCCAGAAGTATTGCGACCTCCAAAAAAACACACGAGGGCACTAAATCACTTGTCAGCTAACGTCAATGACAGGTGGGTATTCGCGGCTGAGCTAAATAGTGAAGACGGGAGTGGGTTAACCAAACTAGCAAGTTTAAAATAGATTTCAATGGGCGCCAGGTGAAATTAATCCTCAAACACCATATGTGACTAGCAACATTCCTAATTTAGTAACTAAATGTTGAAATAAAAAATAAAGTACCCAAAATTATTCATTCTATGGTCTCGCAGAAAAACAATGGTATAAGAATATATCTATTTTATAATAGCCATAAAAAACAAGACAACGTCTTCATAAATCAAACAACATTAATTCAATAATTTTCTGCTGAACTATAACAATAATTATCGATACAAACGTATACGCACGACAACGTTACACAAACATTAATTCAATGATTTTCCGCTGAACTTCAACACCAATTATATATATAAACGTATATACATGTCAGATAAAACCTTCACACAGTCAATACCCCAATACAGTTATCATCAGAAGCATGCAGTGCGCGTCGACAACGCAAATAAGGAATATCATGAATCACCGACCACGCATATCAGGAATCATGTCTAAGAAAAAAAAACCAGAAGTTGATCTATAGTATGTCAATGAAATGACATTTCACATTCAACGTATGAAGCTGAATATCCGCAGAAATTAAACTTACCACGTAAGGTAGGCAAAAGTTAGCGTCGAGAGAGCTCTGGCGCATGCGCATACTTGTCATAAATCACCATTTAATTTCCGTTTCACAACGACAAATCGAATGAATATTTGAATTCAGAAAAGTAATGGCATAAGTAGGTAAATAATGTTCAAGTGTCAAGTATGCGTCAAAGACTTGCGTGTTTCCAACGGCTATCCTGAGACTTCTCACTTCAGCTTCTCGATATGAGACGGCCTGTACCAACACCCCTAAGGTGAGTACGTTGTACACTGGGTTAGTGCGACTGGTTTCCGTAGTTGATCCAATAACTGTTGTAGAGGTTGATTTCCGTAATGTGACTACTGACGTTGGGGGAGACCAGAGAATATGATAATGAAAAAAAAAATCTAAGGAAGAAATGGGGTTGAGTCTCACTTTGCTTTTATCCGATTCTGATTGAGTAATCAGAATCGAATGAAAGCAAAGTGAGACTCAACCCCATTCAATAGGGACTAGTTGACTAATCGATACCCCTGGTATATTTTCATCAAGAGAAGTAACAAGATAACGATAACTGTATAAACATATAACCCGTAGAAAAAATCAAGAAAATTGAATGAGTGTTGAAACATCTCTTCAAAACTAATTTTCAGTTGAATTACAAAGATGAAATCAAAAATTACCAAAATAATAAAAAACACATCTAATAGTATAAATCTTACCCTGGCCAGGGGGTTTCCTTCTCGCCGTATGCGGTACTCTGCACGGAAGTCTTACTGGGACTTCTGATTTCTTATGAATCTAGAGACTAGAAACGAAGGTTGTAGAATTGAAAAGATGATATCATAGCTGAGACCACATGAGAGATGCGATAGTAATTCAGACATACCTGATCTTCGGAACTCCTTACACTTGGCACAAGTTTGGTAACCACCAAAAATCCTCTAAAGAGTTCAAGTTTCAGACTGCAAATATACACACCAAAATAACTAATCCATTGTCACGTCACAAACCACAAGAGGGGACTGAATCATCTGTCGGTAACAAATAAAACAGATGAATATCCGCAGCTGAGCTAAACAGTGGAGACGGGAGTGGGTTAACCAAATTAGCAAATTTCAAATAGATCTTAATGGGCGCCAGGTAAATTTAATCCTCCAGATACTCTAAGTAACTTACAATATCAATAACTTACCAATTAATATTGGAAATGAAAGATAAAGATCCCCAATATGATTTATTTAGTAAACCTAACTTACATGGATTAACCGACAACGCTTCTAAGACAACAATGCGATATTCAACTACTACGCGATGATCAAATGTCAATACAAGAGGTTATTGAGCGCGGTGTATATAACCACAAATTCAATCAGCCATAAATCATGGTATTAACGAGGATTAAAAAAAAACTACAATACGTCAAGTAAAACTACTACGAAAATTGAGTAGGTGTGGGCAAAATCGTAAATACTAGTATTGGAAGGTAAGACAATCTCGTTTGCATCGCATGAGTTCAGGCGTAGGCGCATCGGTGTCAACAAGCAATTGTAAAAGGAAAAAAACACCTCAATTTGCGTTTTACAAATGAAACCAAACACGTTGCCAACTAGCGGTGAATTCAGCCAGAAAGGCAATCACTATATCAAACAGGTAACAAAAGGGCAAACAATTATTCAAATAACTCAGTATTACACAAATATTCAAATAAACCAATTATAACATGCGTGCTCCTTTTGGGCCAACCGGTATATGGTGTAAGGCTACCCTGTAGTTCGACGGAGATGGATCACCCTGTAGTACGGCAGAGATGGATCACGCTGTAGCACTGCAAAGATAGATAACCCTGTAGCACCACCAAGATAGATCAACCTGTAGGGCGCAACGAGATGGACCAGTAATGGATCACCAAATAGGACCCCAAAGGTAGCTGAACACCTCCAAGTCCGGGGAGTTTGTCAACAAGGTGTTCTACACCCCAGACAAAAAAAAACCCTACGAAAGGAAATTCTCAGTCAGAATCAAATAAAACCAAAGTGAGATTCAACCCCATTCAATAGGGACTAGTTGACTAATCGATACCCCTGGTATATTTTCATTAGGAAAAGTAGCAAGATAACAAGAGTATATTTTTGGGTGCCCTATATAACCATATAATCCGTAAAAAAATCAAGAAAATTAAATGAGTGTTGAAACCTCTCTTCAAAACTAATATTCAGTTGAATTTCAACGATGAAATAAAAAATTACCAAAATAATCAAAAACACATTCAATGGTATGAATGTTACCCTGACCAGTGAGTTTTTAATACTTTTCTTCGTATGCAGTACTCTGCACGGAAGTCCTACTGGGACTTGATGAGTGACTAAGGGCCTTCTGATTTCTTTTGAATCTAGGGACTAGAAACGAAGGTTGTAAAATTGAAGAGATGATACCATAGCTAAGACCACATGAGAGATGCGATAGTGATTCAGACATACCTGATCTTGGGAAATCCCTACAATTGGCACAATAAGTTCGGTAAACACCAAAAATCCTCTGAATAGTTCAAGTTTCCGACTGCAAATATACACACCGAAATAACCAATCAGTCTTCCACTATATATTCCTGACTTGTAGTGAAGGATGGCAAAAATACAACCAAATATATCCTACAAACCAGTCAGATAGTACCCTTGAACAGTCAACCAAGCTCAACGAAGGTCAACACGAAAATCAAAGAGACTACCACATCTGACAGCTGTTCAATCTACACTACAAGCACCAAGGGGGCGATGTGCACAATATCATATATCAATTCCACCACAGCCACTCGAGACATCATCAACAAGTCCATGACCCATCACAACTTCTTCTCACAGCAATGCAACCCTGAAACAACCCTTGACAATTTGAGTACCCGATTGAGTCCTCACCCGTGAACGACTAGAGAACTAGTTCGGTGTAGGTTGCCGGAACGAAACCACGACAGTTCGGTAGAATTTCAGTGAGGTCAGATGTCAACCAACAACTGTTTTTTAACCTGGTTATCGAATGTTTGCAAAAATATTGACTCCAACCTATTTTCAACTATTTATCGATCCTTATTAGTGCCATGGAATAAAAACATATAAGGTGAGTCGCCACATCTTCACCATTCAGTACGAATATTTGAACTTTCATATTATGAGGAATTTTTACCGAAAATATCAATCAGTACTTAGAAACCCAGAGCTAACTAATATTGTTTTTCAGGCGATGTGGCTCTAATATGTAAGTGAACTGTCTGGAAGTGATAAATAACAATCTATGTAATAAATATTCTTGGAAAGGTACAGAGAATAAGGCAGGCAACATATGAAAAATGAGAGGTGAAGAAAACTGAGAAACACACAATAACAACTATTTCAACCTAGCGAAAAATTTCAGATTTCCAACGTCGGTAGGCAATAGGCGAATGCGAAGTGAATGGTAAGTACTGATCACGACAGTTGTCAGGGAGCATCCATATATTTTTTTTTACATTTCAGATTTCCATTACTATGATGTTAAATGAATAAAATCAACTTGTAACTAAATTATATTGTCAACATCTTCAGAATGAAGATTTTAAAAGGTATAATAGTGTTCTGAATGGTCATATAGGAGCAATTTTGATCTAGTGCTAAATTGAACTGTAACAGTATTTATTGCAAAAAATTAAATTCAGAAATTTGACGATCGATCGAAAATTTTCAATAACTGTGAGCAGATCAAATCAGAATTTGAATAAAAAAAATATGATCACAAACTTTCACTCAAGAAAATGAAGAGAGAAAAGGCGATGAAACAACTGATCCAATTGAAATATGTACAAAAAACAGTATGGCAGCTTACGTATGGAAACATAGATAGTATTAATCACACAAATTGCTTTTATTGTCTTATATCAGAGCAATTCAATGACTATTTTGTAAATGGAGCCCTAGATATGTATGATAAAATAAGCTCACCCGCTAATTCATTCTCTAGCTATCTCCATCAAGTTCCATGCAATGCTGACAACTCGATGCATTTCTATCAAACTGATACTACTGAGATGAATGAACTCCACAAATCCTTAGAAAAACTTGGGCAGGCTTGATGTTTACGATCACAATTTGTGATATATAATGAAGATCTCAATAGCTTACTAACGAACTTGAATGGTGTTTCACAAGGTAGCGTGGTTGGACCACTACTTATCTTGATGACCTGCCAAATTCAATGACAATGTTTACAATGTTATTTGCCGATGACACTTCCTTCGTTATTCGGAAAAAATATTGAAGAGTTATCAGAGTTAGAAAAGCGGGTTATTCAGGAAGCTACGGATTGATTCAATGCAAAAAGCCTATCAATAAAAGAAAGACTCAAATTGTTAAGTTTTCGCTTCCTCATAATCCCTCGGATTTGGTATAATCATTGATTCAAAGTTAACTTGGGAACCCCATATTGACAAACTAGCAAAACATCTATCATGCAAGGTCTATATAATTAGGCAGATGGAAAATGAAGCTACTTATATCGCTTATCATGCAATGTTTTATGATTCTTCAACTCATGGATTGATAAACGGGGGCACCTCTATTCATATCTTAAGAATATTATTCACAGTTCGGAAACGAGCAATCGGAGCTTCAGCTGGAATATTTCAAATGGAGAGCTGTAAGAATTGATTTATGAAGTTCAATAGATTAACTCTGCCATCATGCGTAATATACTGCAATTCGATACACGTTCACGAATATTTACAAAGTTTACTACAAATACAAATGGAAACAACCATTCGTGTGATACTAGGAATAAGGATAACATTAAAGCACCAAACCAAAGACTAGAAATAACAAGGATATGTAACTCATACATATCATTGTACAACTCACTGCACCGATCAATGACAAATGCAACCCTCGCTAATTTCAGAAAGACACTAAAAATATATCTTGGTGAATTCTTAGTATGATGTATCTGACTTCAGCTTTATTCAGTGACTATCATCAATGTAGGTACTGTATCTATGCATCACTGTTTTTTCATTTATATCTATTGAAAATACTTCACTTCACACACTTATTTACTTAATTTTGTGCTCGTATTATATAAAATTTATATGAACTACCTACTGCTTTTTGGTAATTTGAATTTACATTATTTATATTATATATTATTGACTTGTCGAAGCACTAAGGTGTAATAATTCCACCAATAAAAAGTCTTATCTAACCTAATCTGATCTAATCTAATTTCAAAATTTTCACTAGTTCGGACTTCCATTGTCTAATATATAATATTCATCACTCGAAGATGATTGTGGATACTAACAATCGAAACGTCGTGAACTAACGTGGCATGAAATCTCCCAACTTTTTTATTTTTATCTTTATTTTCATTTTGTATTTCTTCATTTTTATTTTTTGTTCAATTATTTTATTTTTAGTTTTACTTGTATTTTATTTCACTATTATTTCATTTCAGGTTTTTTTGCTCAATATGATTGTTATTCACAGCTAGTGAAATTCATCATGAAACATTGTCAATCACCTTCAAAAAAACGTTCAAAATTCTCGATACAAAGATCTTAAAAACACAAAATTTACCTATAGCTGCAACATTACACACTTTGTATAATATACTGCTGAAACCTAAACATTTACTAACTTTTGCATGGTGTTTACAAAATGTTCCAGACTCAAAGTTGTTGGCTTGAACTCGTGCGTAATTTCATGGTAATTTACATACTTCGAGAAAAATTTCAATTTATACGAAGTACAAAGTACTTTAAATTCTGAAACTCCATTTGGTTCATTAGCGACAATAACATCAAGTCGTTTCGAATGGAAATGAGGCATTATGTGGTGGTAAATACGAAAACGACGAATAATTACCCTACATTTCATGCGGGGAACTCGCATTATGTATATTGTTAAAGTTATGTCGAATCAATGAATTGATTACTTTCGAACACGTTCGTCTGTCAATCTTCCGAACTGAATCCATTGGATTTGCTTCAAAAGTTCTACTCGAATCAAACATGTTCTTTCATTTAGCCAGAGGTGCCATGGAGTGGAACATTTTTTAATTATATCGTCACCAATAAGGGTCGCCTGTTAACGTATTTTCTTTCATAATCTTCAAACCGATGTCGTACAATAATTGCAGCTAATTTCATAAGATCAAGCCTGCTTGCTGTTGATTTTGATTCAAGTACAAGAGTCAATATACATTCGGATAGATATAATATGCCTGGTAAATAACGATTTATATAAGCCCATTGAAACCACTGAGGTAGAGCATGAGCAGTCTACGATTTTGGAACTATTTACCATTCAGATGTTTCCTGAATACATTATGATACTTCAGTTTACTTTCACACTCTGATCTATCAACATAATATTTCAACTCAATGACAAATATTCATATCATTCAATATCAATATACCACTTCATAAAACAATACTTGAATTATTAAAACTTAAAATAATAAGTATTTTGAAAACATATTCTTTCTTGGGAAAGCAAGGATTTCTTCTAATATATTCGATGTAAACTTATAAAGACTTACGTTAGAGAATGTTGAATTGTACATGAATATGATCATTCTGCCTGCATGTTAGGTTTCATCAGCGACAATATGTTTATTTGTTTGTTCATTGATCCATCAAAATGAGCTTTGAAAAGAAATTGGATAAGTCAGTACATATCAGATTCACATATAAAATACAAGTATATAACAGACACATTGATAAATAACAAGTGTTAAAACAATCAAGTGAGTAAACAAAGCAGCAATAATGAAAAATAATAGAAAACATTTGTTACTAATGTAGGTGACAGAAAAACTCATCGATTGTATAGGGGCTAATTCAAAAAAGAAGTTGTTTCAGTTTATGTTTGAATAGTGGTTCCTTGTTAATAATTTTGAAAACCTCCTGAAGTGCATTATACAGGGTAATTCAAAAGTACTTTGACAAACTTCAGGAGGTGATTCCTCACAATATTCTAATATGAATTGTCCAAATAAATAAATGTCCGGAAAAGCTTCGTTTCCAAGATACAGGATGTTGAAGTTTTATTTTTATTTTCGTTTTTTTCAAATAACTTTTGAAATAGTGAACTTAATTAAACGAAACTTGGTAATAGGAGGTTTTTGAGGTGTCGAATTCGAACCTGATGTTCTTATTGCCCTTACTCGTAGGAGGCGCCACCTACACGTCTTTTTATTTTTTAAAGATTCATAACTTTTTCAGTGAAAAAATTAATTCCTCTATCATATCTACGTAAATAAGCTACCCTTGTTACTTGTCGCTGTAAGCAACCGTTTTTTAAATATTTGGACTTGAAAACTTCAAGTCGATTATTTGATAATCGCTGCATGTTGAAGTTATTTCGAATATTTTGCTTTTTTCACAAGAATGCTTTGGAAATGAATTTGACGTTTCACTCTGTTGGGTAAGTTCCTTTATGATATCCTCAAGCGGAATAGTTATTTTTGTATCGAGGGTGCATAATCAGTATTTGTTTTAATAAAATTTGCAAGAAATGTCAACATTTTATTTCAGGAAATTTTGAATATGTAGAATAAACTAAAATAAACGAAACTAAATTGTATTCGAATGAATTGTCGGAAGTGTCCACCTTCAGCCGAAATACAGGCAGTTAGTCGTCTAGTCATTGAATCTCGTACCCGCTAAAAATTATTGGTGTGTTTCTTATTGTTTCACAGCCGTCTACTATTCGGTTTCTTAGATCTTCCTCGTTCACTACTGGAGTCTTATAAACAAGTGACTTCAAATGTCCCCAAAAATAAAAATCTATCGGGTTTAGATCTGGGGACCTTGGTGCCCACGCCTGGTTAGGTTCTTCTACACCCCTACCGATCCATTGATTTGGATAGACTGTGTTAAGGAATTCCCTGGCTATAACGCTAAAATGGGCCGGAGCCCCATCATGCATAAACCACATGCGGATACGAGTTTCTAATGGTACATTCTGAAGTAGTCCTGGCAATTCATTTTCTAAAAAGTGTCTGTAAGTTGCGCCATTCAGTCGGAGCGGAAGAAAAAAAGGACCTATCAAGTAATTATCAATTATTGCCGCCCATACATTTACAAAAAATTGATACTGATAATGTCTTTCACTAACTGCGTGCGGATTTTCGAGAGCCCAAACATGGTTGTTATGAAAGTTTGTGATAGCATTTCGGGAGAAGTTTGCCTCGTCCGTGAAGAGTACATATCTTGAATATTGAGGATTTCCAGCCAATTTTCTCAAAAACCATTGACACATAGTAATGCGTTGGGGAAAGTCTTTCGGCAGAAGAGCGTGTACCCTTTGAATATGGTATGGATAAAACTGTTGATCATTGATAATTCTCCAAACTGAGAATTGAGTAGAATCGATAGCTTCAGCAATTACTCTTTTGCTTGTTTCTGGATTCTCCTCGAGAGCGTTCAAAACTGCTTCTTCCAATTCTGTGGTTCGGACTGCTCGTGGTCTTCCAATAATATCATCTGCCCTCTTGTAACAGTTCATTTATGAGATACTGGGA
Organism: Leptinotarsa decemlineata; assembly: GCF_025532065.1. Taxonomy (NCBI): domain Eukaryota; kingdom Metazoa; phylum Arthropoda; class Insecta; order Coleoptera; family Chrysomelidae; genus Leptinotarsa; species Leptinotarsa decemlineata. The sequence continues at coordinate 18,831,108 of NW_027412606.1, forward strand.
CAACCTGTATGTACATTTCAATAGTTCAATTGAAATGGCCTGCAGGTGGACAGAGGACGATTGAAGCGACAGTGCGAGGCTTCAGTGAACAAATATCGAGCAGAGAAAGGGTCAGTGCTGTTCGATAAAATAAATTTCACACTTCGTGTACCTATTTGACTTCAAAGGCCTAAAAAGAAGCTAAGGTAAATCATTCAAGATATTACAATTTCTAGTTTTTGTGGTAGATTTGCAGAAACGATGTTCTCGTTTCAGGCCTAAAAGAAGGAATAAAATCAAAAAGAATCAGAGTCAGTTGAGTTGACGTTAATTTCAATCAATTCAACTTTGTCCAGCAAATTTGGCTTCATCTATATCTTGATCGTCCACTGCCTGCTATGTCGTTGTCCGATTGTCTACCTTGAGAGCCGATGTTCATTTGATAAGAAATTCGATGCGAGTTACACCACTAATTAGCGGGGTTGAGGACAATTTTCTTAAGCAATTTCGGTCTGGTCGTGTCTGCAATTTTAGGAAGACTCGTGGAATTTCATCCCTTCCGGATATATAAGTACGTGAAAACCTACTTCTTGAGACAGAGTGAGTACCTATATTCTCCTTCAATGTCAAGTGGACTATTGAAATAAAGAAGCTATGCGTTTCATTTATTATTGTTACCAAATGATTATTTATTGATCGTTTAAACTTGTAAATGCTTTCCCCTCAATATTGTTCTTGTATACCTATTTGTGATTTAATCGACAGCTGTTGATTGAACAATTCCTATTGATTAAAAGTATTGGGTTATAATTATTATGAAATTTCGATGTTCATATATCTATTCATAATTGTGGGCTTCATTAGAAACCAATCTCCGTGTTTCATGTGAATTTATTTTCCTGCTATTTGTTTGCTAATTCAGTTATATTTCATAGTTGAAAGAATAGCAAACCTATTGGCAAGTTATCGTATTTTTATTGATTAATTATATACAGGGTGTCCCTGGACTTCCTCTTTTCCTCTCGGGAATGTATAGATGGGGTCGAAATATCACCAGTACTTCATATAACTTTTTTTCCTAAAATCCTTCGTTACCAAGTAACGGGCCCTCGAAGTTACAAAATGAAAAATGTTTTTCTTTGATAACTTTTCAAGTGAATATTCAAAATCATCCAAATTTTGGAAATTGACTAAACAAATGAATTCCTTCGATGAGCTTTCATGCAGGAGTCAGTTGTTTTGCTACAAAGTCAGGAACGGACTACCCCCGATAGTCAACACCCCAAAACTTTGAAATGACAGATATTTTTCAATATTTTTCAAAAAATTAAGGTTACTTGGACAATTTTATGAATAAAAGTACTCGTGTGGAAAGTCGATCGGAGCAACGAGTCTTGATAAAAATGTAGTTTCACTCGACGACATCAAACCCGCTCGTCCACCATTATTTGAAATGAATAATTATCAAAGCAGAAATAATAATGATAACGTTAATTCAACAACATTTATCCTGAAATGTCTACCATTATTCGAAAATATTAGTTTTTAAGGAAAATGGAAATGATAGGTGAAATGTTCATAACGAATTTTTATAATGCAAACACGTTTAACTAACGAAACTCAAGAGCCTCAAGAGCAAACAGAAATGAAAAATCCGCTACAGAAACTGCTCGATATGACCACCTTCTCTCTCTATACATTTTCTTAGTCTGCGAAGACACCCTCTCTGTACTTGAAATAGCATTCCAGGGTCGTTTCGTATGGCTTCACAATGTAATGTTATTCTATTCAACAATGCATCTCTTGTGTGAATAGGTGTAGCGTTAACAAGGCTTTTTAGATGCCCCCACAGAAAGAAATCCAATGGATTTAAATCCGGAGACCGAGATGGCCATGAATATGGCCCACCTCTACCAATCCATCTATTGTGGAAAATATGGTTCAGATGGTCACGCACAATCAAACTAAAATGAGGAGGAGCGCCATCATGTATAAACCACATATCTCTTCGGGTTTGCAATGGAACATGTTCCAAAAGTCCATTCAAATCGTTCTGAATGAACTCCAAATAACGTTCTCCATTCAATCGGTCCTGTAGAACGAATGGTCCTATAAGATGGTTTCCTATGATACCAGCCCAAACATTCACGTTGAATTTCCGTTGGTGTTTGGTTTGCAATATCCCATGGGGATTTTCTTCGGCCCATATATGGAGATTATGAGAGTTGATAACTCCATCTCTACTGAAACCTGCTTCATCAGTGAATAAAACTCGATCAATAAAAGTCATATCCTCTCTTTGCCTATCCATGAACCAATTGGCATATTCCAGTCGTGCTGGAAAATCTTGAGGTGTCATGGCATGTACCTTCTGGAATGTGAAATGGGTGGAGCAGTTGTTCCGTAATTATTCTATGAATAGTGGACTTGGATGTATGGAACTGTTCTGATAGATTTCTGATGCTCATTGAAATATCATCAGCGACGGCTTCCAAAATATTTTCCTCCAATACAACGGTACGTACAGTCCTAGGAGCGCCCTCACCACCTCGTTTTGGCAAAACTGTACCTACAATAATATCGAAATAAAACAACGTGCTCAAATTAATTATCAATTATTACATACCTGTCTCCCTCAAGCTGCGATCGACACGCTCGAATGTTTCTCTTGACGGTACCGTTCGATTGGGAAAATGCTCGGAATACAGACGACGAGCTTCTGCAGCATTACAAAATGCTCGTCCATAAAATACATGCATATCTGCATATTCATTGAATGTGAACTGTTCGGCCATATCAAAAAAATTCAAAATATCCTATAGAATATTGACAATACAATGATAGTCATATGACAACGCACCACTCAACAAAACAAAGTCGCATTCCAGTTTCTCATTTTTTATCAAAACTTTCTAAAAGGTTTTTTTGTCAACATCTGTGAAAGAAATGGAACATAATTATTCCCTGGATATTTTTCACCTGATCATGTGCAGCCGTTTTTGTAGTTCATTCGTTTGCTTTTTATTAGTATAGTAAATATTTTTTCCGATGTGCGTTTTTTCAGCTAAATTTAGATTCGTGTTAAAGAATTTCTCCCATAAAATTATAATTATCAGTGAAACTCCTCAACAGTTTAGCTGTGAAGAAGAATTTGAAACATTCGAATGTTGAGTTTCATGAGATTCAGATAACTGATCAACACGAAACGTGATTATTCCACACGTATTATGTACATACAAAATATGGAATGAATTCGATATTTCATAGTAGAGTAGCTTGTTAGTTTAAAAACACCACAAATCTACAGAACTCGATATTTCTTTTGAAAAAATATCTGCTATCACAATTGTGACTTAAACTTCCATATAGGTACTGTACTTTTTGTTTACGACTTCATTTTAGCATACTTTGTATCATTCCTGTTATATATGTTGTTGAATTAACGTTGTCACTATTATTTCTGCTTTGATAATTATTCATTTCAAATAATGGTGGACGAGCGGGTTTGATGTCGTCGAGTAGAACTACATTTTTATCAAGACTCGTTGCTCCGATCGACTTTCCACACGAGTACTTTTATTCATAAAATTGTCCAAGTAACCTTATATTGTTGGAAAATATTGAAAAATATCTGTCATTTCAAAGTTTTGGGGTGTGGACCATCGGGGGTAGTCCGTTCCTGACTTTGTAGCAAAACAACTGACTCCTGCATGAAAGCTCATCGACGGAATTCATTTGTTTAGTCAATTACCAAAATTTGGATGATTTTGAATATTCACTTGAAAAGTTATCAAAGAAAAACATTTTTCATTTTGTAACTTCGAGGGCCCGTAACTTGGTTACGAAGACTTTTAGGAAAAAAAGTTATATGAAGTACTGGTGATATTTTGACCCCATCTATACATTCCCGAGAGGAAAAGAGGAAGTCCAGGGACACCTGGACTCATATATACTCATATATCTTCATTTATTTTGTTTGAATCCCCATTCCTCGTCAATTTATATAATTATATTTATTGGCTGGCGCCCTCTCAGCTTACTAAAGAACATCTTGAATTTTCAATCAGATCTCTAGAATTCGAATTCACGCCTTGGTTGTGACGCAGAAATTTCGTTTTTCAAGTAAGTACGCCACACTCTTGAAGCTACCTATTTCTGCCAAACGACTAGAAAGTGTTGGAGCTAAAGGCAGTATTCGATTAGGAAATCGCTCTTGGTAAATACGTCTTGCTTCACGCGCATTGCCATCCGCAAGGCCATAAACGAAATGCATATCGGCTAAATGAGCATTATTGTTTGAATAATCAATTTTTTCAAAATAAGTGTTTTCTAGTTCTACTTACGGAAACTTCAACAAAATATGTAATTAGCAAAACTACTCACAAACGTCAAATTTATTTCCAATGCATTTTTGTGAAAAATGCAAAATATTCGTGATAATTTCAACATGCATCGATTATCAAATAACCGACTTGAAGTTTTCAAGTCCAAATATTTAGAAAACGGTTGCTTACAGCGACTAGTAACAAGGGTAGCTCATTTACGTAGATATGATAGAGGAATCGATGTTTTTACTGAAAAATGTGCTCGAAGTACGCCCAAAAAAGTTATAAATCTTTAAAAAAGAAAAAGACGTGTAGGTGGCGCCTCCTACGAGTAAGAGCAATAAGAACATCAGGTTCGAATTCGACACCTCAAAAACCTCCTATTACCAAGTTTCGTTTAATTAAGTTCAGTATTTTAAAAGTTATTTGAAAAAAACGGAAATAAAAATAAAACTTCAACATCCTGTATCTTGGAAACGAACCGTTTCCGGACATTTATTTATTCGGACAATTTATATTAGAATATTGTGAGGAATCACCTCCTGAAGTTTGTCAAAGTACTTTTGAATCACCCTGTATAATCTCAGTTCCAAAATCTCAAACGAGCTCAGACGTAGAAATAAACGTGTTTTCAGCAGGTTAAAATAATTTCTGATGCGGGTATTATATTCATGAGAAGATTGGTTTTGTTTAAAAACTCCTTTATTTTCATGAATGTACTACAAAACTGCTTGAATGTAAAGACAAGGTAGCGGAAATTTTGTTCATTTTTTCAATAATGTTCTACACGATGATGTTCGTGATGCATTTGCAATGCTTCTAATAATTGTATTTTGCGTTATAAAAACAAAGAAACATCTTCTATTTATCCGTAACTTGTCGTATTCAACAATTTTTTTGATAGGCATAATGATAGAAATAATGCAATACTTATCTTAACGTTTCGGAGACCAAAATCTGCCTTCGTCTTCAGAAATGGACAAAAAAAGTTCTAATATACTGGCAGTTATTAAAGTTGGTAAAGAAATAAATGATCAAAAAGGAATAACTACCAGTATATTAAAACTTTTCCTGTCTATTTCTGAAGACGGAGGCAGATTTCGGCCTCCGAAACGTTAAGATAAGTATTGCATTATTTCTTAACAATTTTTTCAATAGGCAAAATTATTAAATACGACAAGTTACTGATAAAAAGAAGATTCTTCTTTGTGAAAAATAATTATACTTTTTTTATGATTTTTATATTTTTTAGATTGTGGAAGGTAACAAATACCCAAAAGAGGTCGATAAAATTTTTTATTTCTTTTTCCATGCTGAACAAAATATTATAATGATAATTCCAATTGTTTCTTGATAGAGCATTAACTATTTCACTTCTAGTAGTGAGGCTCAAATGCATCCAACAGGAATTCGTTTGATTTGTCTTTGGATTTGGAATCTTTCTATATCGCCTTAAATCAATAAAACGATGTAATGTAATGTTTGTCGATCGGTGATCAACTTTTATCTCCACTTCTACAACCACTGAAATCCCAATCGAATTTGCCTTCACCTTGTCATGGTGGTCTGGCTTGCGTTCTTCTATGAACCAAGAGCCCTGCCGGCGGTAACATAGCTACCAGCAGGGTCTCCTACGCCGGACGGGTCCAGGGCTATAAGCCGGTCTAAGAAAGGTACTAAACAACATCGCACTGGCACTATCATTTCCTAAAGGCACAGGATTGAACCCCCTTGTATCCACGCCCTACCCAGTCAAATGGGGATCTGATATGAATGAATAAATCTTCAGTTGTTCAATTCCTTCTGAAAAATAAAAGAAAGAAACATTTATACTGACATTTTTCTGGGGGAGACTGAATGGACATTGTTATGGAACACAGGAAAATCTTAGGAACCCATTAGAAACTAATTCTACAAAAAAGTTTATATCGTTGAGTTGACTTATTTGTGATCGATAGCACCGAAATATTTTGGTCTCAAGTTTCCTATTGAATATCAAATAAAGAATCCATAGAATAACATAACATTCATGTCAAAAACACTGAATTCCCAAGTATCCTAATCAAATTACTTTTCAACAGTGAAATTACAAAGTTTTCCAGAATCTTCGTTTGAGAAGAATAACTTTGATAATAAAAATGGTTTCGTGATTTCAATATCGGAATATGTTTTGGCGTAGACAATGATAGAAAATGTAGCAAGTTCAGTGATGGAAAGCATTGAAAAGTAGTTCAGCCAAATTTATATTGCAAAACTTATACAACAAAATGATTTGCTGACGAAAAAAGTTGATAATATAGATCAAGAAAAACGAAGAAAGAATTTGAGAATTTTCAATGTTGAAGAGAGGATCAAAGAAAATACAAGAGAAATACATCATCAAACTATTGGAAACCAAAATGGCAATCAATACTTCCACAAACGATATAGTTGAAAGTTAAAAAGGTTAGGTTAACATGTCCAGTAAATTGCTCTGTGGCAAATGCATCAAAAACATTGGAAAAACAAGTGTAAAATTTGGTTGCACAGGAGTGTGTGATCAGTGGTTTCACATAGAGTGTTGTGGGCTAACTCAGCCGGAAATTGATGCTTTTTCAAAAGGTGAATTTGTATTCTTATGCGGCACATGTAAACTGTCTACTCATTCAAATAACGACGTAGTTGACATAGCATTTCATGATGCTATTGGAAACATGAATGGTGAGAAAAATTTGGACTCAAAGATTTTCAGCTATATATTAAAGCAAAAGGACATAATAATCAGTGAGTTGAGAGAAAAAGTGAAAATTCTAAATGATCACACAATTATTAAATGAAACAAAAAAGGTAAAAGGTATTAGCAGCAAAAAACCTATTACTGCAAAAAATGTACCTCAGACATCCACTGCAAATAATGTAAACAATCTTGACAGTGGTGCCACTGTGAATCAAACGGCGGTATATCCAATAATCTCTGATCAGCAGGTGTCATATGCTGTTCATAAGGCAAAAGCACAACTGGCATGTAAGGAATATATTGAATTGCATAATCATGATAAGGAAGAGGAACCTGAACCAACGGAAGATAGCGAGAAGAAATGGAATATAGTTAGAAAGAAAATGAGGAGCAGAAGGAATATGGGACAGCTAGATGATGAAGTAGAACATTTTAAAGGAGTCTCTCCAAAAGTGTGGATATATCTGTACAGGGTTTTGCCAGGCGTCACAGAAGAAAACATAAGTGTATTTCTGAAGAAGAAAATAGGAAATGAAGATGATAATTTTATTGTTAAAGACCTGAAAGAAGAAGGAAATTTTAAATCTTTTGCGATTGCAGCAGACTTTAAGTATAAGAATCGATTATATGAGCCTGAATTCTGGCCAAAAGGTGTTTTCTTTAGAAGGTTTGATTTCAATTTACATTTCAAAAAGTATAACACTAGAGATGTCATTAATGGCAAAGTATATGATTCAACTAGACCCACATCTTTTTTAGGATAGAACCAAATTTATGTTCAGCAAATTTAACAAATATTACTGATTCTAGTTTAAATGATGAAAATTTTCTTGTTATCATGAACTTTTATATACAAGGCTTATCAGGTAAAATAGATCAGTTGGAATTGCTTCTTGAACAATCCAAGATAGATGTATGTTGTCTCTCGGAACATTGGAACGATTTTAAACGTGGAGGTGTATGTATACTTGCAAAAAATCACCTCAATATGAAGTCATTGTCTTTTCCAAATTGTATTGAAAAAGTTTTTGAAGTTTCGATTGCGTTCCTTGATGTGCATGCCCTGCAATCAAAATTATATGTAGTAAGTATTTACCGGTCTCCACTGGGTGATGTGGATATATTCTTGAGGTTACTGTATGAACTCCTGAATGATATTTACAAGGTGGGGTGCTATTATGTCATTTGTGGTGATATAAACATTAACTTATTACATGAAACTAAAGTAACTAGGCAAGTGTTATCTATTTTCACTGAATTCAATTTAAGTAATCTTATATCTGAACCCACTCGTGTAACAGATAATTCATACTCTCTAATTGATATTGTTTCCACTAATTTAACACAAAACAATACGACTATATATGACAATCATCTATCAGATCACACATATCAGATTTCCTCTCTGCAGTTTAAATATAATGAAAAAGAAGAAAAATCAACATCTTTTCAAAGAGATTTTTGCGAAAGCAATATTTTAACTTTGGTTAATACCTTGATGAATGAACCCTGGACTGAGATGTATGAGGTACATGATTTTAACAATAAATTTGATAAATACTACAATACATTTTTGTATCACTTCAATAATGCATTTCCATATAAAAAGAAAAGACTCATAAATAAGAAACGACATTCTTGGTATAATAATGAAATAAAACAAATGCACATCACTTTATGTGAGATGCAAAAAAATTATAAGTGTACGGGAAATGCAATAATAAAAAACAGGTATAAAACTCTCAAAAAATTGTATAATAAAAAAATTAAACAAACCAAAAGAACATATAATGATAATAGGCTTATTAATGCCAGCAATCTTTCAAAGGAATCATCTTGGAAAATCATTGGAGAGATGAGATGTAAAAACAAAAAGATAAGTTTACCTAACGATATAATTCTTGCAGATGGAAATACAGTAGCTGGTAGTGAGTCTGTGGCTAATGCCTTCAGTAATCACTTCACAAATTTCCACTGCCCTACACTATAATAATATTAAATTTTCTGCGTACGCAACAAAGACATTTTTTCTGTCTCCAACAACACCTGAGGAAATTATTTCTGTAATTCAAAAAACATCCTCAAAACCCGCATCAGGTATTGATGAAATCAGAGGTGACATTATTCGTGCTGTAGCCAACATCATATGCATCCCACTCTCTTATCTTATAAATGAATCTTTTTTGAAGGGTGAATATCCAAACAGCCTGAAAGTATCAAAGTCCATCCCAGTGTTTAAAAATAAAGGTGCGAGAAATGAAATCGTGAACTATAGAAATATTAACCTACAGAGCCAAGTAGCAAAAATATTTGAAATGTGTTATAACAGAAGAGCAGTTGATTTCTTAGAATCATTTAATCTCATTTCATCTCATCAACACGGTTTCCGGAATAAGAAATCTACATTATCAGCAATTAGTGAATTGACCACTTTCATTTATAATTCATTGAATAGTAAATTACAACCGGTAACTATATTTTTTGATCTCACAAGAGCCTTTGACACCATCAATCATGCTCTTCTTATCGAGAAACTTCATCGAATAGGAATTCGTGGTATTACTAATAAGTGGATTGAATCATATCTTAGTGATAGGAAACAGATTGTTACAGTTGCGAATTCCAAATCTGACGTAACGTATGCCAGTGTTGGAGTACCTCAAGGTTCCATCTTAGGCCCATTATTGTTTATTATATTTGTGAATGACATAAAGGAAGTATGTTTAACCTTAAATTCAATAGTGGCGTATGCTGATGATACTACATTTGGCATTAGTGGGAAAAACAGAGAATTCATAGATGTCGCTAATGAAAGTGTGGCCGAATTTCACCAGTACTGCGTGAGCAACGGACTTACTGTGAATCCTCATAAAAGTGTTTTTATGAATTTCTTACCGAAATATATTCGTCACGATTATAGTAATCTGATAAGATTGAATGAACATTCCTTACATGAACTGAACTCAGTGAAATTCTTAGGAATAACACTGGATAGCAAGTTGACATGGGAGATACATATTAATAACATAGTAGGTAGGCTGAGCTCGGCATGTTTCTTAATTAGACAACTAAAGAATACGGTTTCGATCAGTGTCTTAAAATTGGCATATTTTGGGCTGGTTCAGTCAATATTATCTCATGGCATAATATTCTGGGGATCATCGGCACACTTAAATAATGCTTTCATTCTTCAAAAAAGGGTGATACGTTGCATGAAAGGAATACATCCCAGAGAATCGTGTAGGCCTTATTTTATTGAATTAGGCATCATGACACTACCATCTCTTTATATATATTTGTTAGTATTAGATATGGCAAATAAAAAATTGGTAAGAAATAATGAAATACATGGTTATAACACTAGGAATAGCAATCATCTTCATCAATCGTTCTCTAGACTGACAGTGGGTCAAAATTCTATTCATTATCAACAGATAAGATTCTATAATAAAGTTATAGACATTTTTGGACATATAAGAAAGTTCAAAAAAATAAAATCTTTATTATCAGACTATTTGTTAAATATGGCATTTTACTCCACAGAAGAATTCTTAAATATGTAGAATTTATATGTTTAGTATGTATAATATTTGTATAGATGTATGTACTGTGTATACACATATATTATGTTCATAATTTTAATCTAATCCTATTTTCTGACAAGTCCAACAGACTCTATACATTGTTTTTCTCTTTTTTTTTCTTGCAATTGTATTGGAGTTCACACTGATGAATGAATTGATTTTGATTTGATTTGATTTGATTCTGTGCTATAGGGTGGGAAACAAAGGAAATGGAGGCAAACCAAGAGAAATATTTTTGAAATTAAAAGATTTTGAAAAGAAGCAGGAGATATACAGAAAGAAAAAATTACTAAAATGTACCAGAATAGTAATCCGAGAAAATCTAACAAGCAACAGAGTCTTCCACCTAGAGATGTCCGTTGAAGTATTAAAATGCAAGGACATACCTTTGTAGTTTTTGAACTGGGTAAAAAAGTATAACGAATCTAAAAACGCGTAGATTGGATTGAATAAATACTTTTGAAGTGTTGAAAGCCCTAGGGTGCCTAACAAAGATATTTGTCATAAATATTGATGTGTTATCTGGTTTTAGGTGAGTTGTATCGAATTTACTATGTGTTAGCTTCAATGAGGAGTGCTTATGATTTTTAAGTATTGTTACATCCTCCATCTGAAAATATTTTACGTTCTTAGCTCTGTTCAATCCCCAATCATCACCGAATAAACTGCATAGCTAGAATTGCTTCATTTAATCCTCTCTGTCGAACCCACACATTTTTTCGAAACCAAGTTGAACAAACCATTTTTAAGTTCCACTATAACTTGGCGCCCAACGTGGGGCAGAGAGATTTGGAGAAAGCACAGCAATTGAGAAAAACGATCAACAAGGAGAAACATCGGTTAGAAACTACCCTTCGGCCTGCAAATGATTCAATCACGAAGAGTATTGGCAGTAGTAACACAGAGAAAGAAAGTACAGCGACGGTAACCATTCCAAAAACTAGACACGCAGCTGGTAATGTAGATTGTCAACAAACACCAGTAACTACAGGAAATTCAGAAATGAGACGTTTTTCTTTATTAAACAATTATCTCCAACACGTGATCCAACTCCAGCAAAGAAATGGAAGTTTGAATAGAGACATTCATCATTTGAGTAATTGTAGTGAACCATTTGTGAATTATAATATTAATAGTCTTTTGGAAATAATTAGTCAACAGAATGTTTGTACACCAGTCAGTAATAATAATAACGTGGGTGCAGGACCATTTTTGCGCCAAAATAAGACTATCGATAATAAAAATTGGCCTTTCAGAACGTAAGTACATAATAGTGAAAATCAACTATTTGAAAGCACGAATGGACCTGCTCACGACATAAATTCTAATTCATGGATCACACAACAAAATCAACAAGTGATAAATAATGCTGTTTCCATCTGTAGAAATAATGAGATTGATTTTGAAAATAAGAGAGTGATTTTATCGGATTTCACTGTTTAAAATACACACAGTGGTAATGAGAAGATGTCTTTTACGCATCAGGGGTTGAATGCGTTGGCATACATTGCTTCACAGATGGTGAGGGGTCATGAAAATATAAATTTTAATAGTCAAGCAAAGGGTAGATTTATGGAACCTGATGCATGCACTTGCCACAAAATACTCAGTATAATAATTTAAGACGTACAATTAATGAATATCACAATAATTCTGGTTTCGTCAGTTTTATAGTGATAAATAATAGCCCATCATTTGGAATTGAAAACAGTCAGCAGATATACACTGGTCAACCCTACTCAACTACAGTATATCCATCTGAAAATGAGGCTATTATTTTTCATAATCAATGTTCAGAAAATGAAAATAGGGCTATTTCAGCTAGTCAAATAGATTTGTCCACCATCGTCAATCAAGTGATTGAAAAGGTACAATATTTGATAGTACAGGGATGGTTACCTGTACTATCAAATATTGTACCTGTATGGTTGTCGTCACACGACAAAAGCGAGGTGACTTTGAGGTAATGTTTTAAGTTTGACCTTGAAAGACCTTCATTGATCCACGTGGTTATTTCTAAGATTCTAAGAACGACCTTCAACCACATGGACGAAGAGACTTTTGGAGTACGTTTTCAGTTCGACTTTGAGTGACCTTCTGCAATATCACGTGCCTTTGCTGATGTAAATTTGAGGGCGCTCTTGTATTCTCCTTACCTCCCCCACTTTTTGAATGAACATATAAAAGAGGTGCCACTCATTCACAGGAGTCAGTTTGATATCGCGCGTATTGAATATACCTACAAATATGTTTCACTGTGATCACTATGATAGGTGTGGTAAAAGTTTCAGCCGTAAAAATAACATAAGTCGTCATCAAATGCAGTCCTCCAGGCCGGATAATGATGCAGGTCCTCTAGCAAAATGACCCAGAGTGGATTTTGCCCAACCAAGTGCAGTTCAGGAATTGTGCAACTATTCTAATAGAATGATGCCTGTAAATAAGATGAATTCACACTTTAAAACATTGGACTATAGAACAAATTTCAGTACGGAATTTGAGGATGGTGTGAAAATCATCAACAGTGCATTTAAATGTAGGATTGTTAGCTACAGGATCGAAAGTAAGAATCTGCATTCAGACTATCGATCTTTCTTCATTGAAGTGGGGCATAAAGTTGTGACTTGGATTGATCGAATGGTGCAAGTTCATAACACCTTGAAAGTGAACATGGAGTTGTTTGGAAGGTACATACTTCAGACGCAGGAAATATTAGAAGTGCAGTATTTCAACTTCTGAAAAATAATTGTTGATCAATCAAACGACCTTGAAGAGGTATATAGGACATTCGTCGACACGTTGTCTGCAAAAGTTGTGGAATTTCAAGAACGTGATTCAGGTATATTACCTACATAAATATGAAAGATTTCAGTCATTAAACGAATGATGTGTTCACAGGTTGGACTCTGGAGAAAGTTGTTTTTATCGAAGTAAACATCAACAAATATAGTCCTCTCAGTGGATCTTCCTACATCAAAATTCAAATTCATCGCTTTGAAGAGGGAAGTAGTTAATGTGAGAAATTAAGACCACTTGTGCTCCGTTCGGGCAGTGACATCAGCTCTGCGACCATCGCAAACGAGAACTTCTGAAGTAAAATCATATCCAGACTCCAGAGATGTACTTAATGTTGAAGGTATAGATTTTTCAATGAAATTACGTGATATTCCAAAATTTGAGAATATGAATGGTTGTTCAGTCAATGTTTATGGGTTAGAAACAACTTTCGAAAACAACAAACCAAAATATGAAATTGTGGGTCCTCTTCATTACGCACGGCGAAAACTTGGTCGCCATGTAAATTTATTGAACATCATCGATCAATCTGGTAATAGCCACTATTGATGGATAAAAGATCTATCAAGGTTAGTTTCATCACAAATTTCATCCCACGCCCGTGGGATGAAATTTGCCCATAGGATGTATTTTTGTGATGGGTGCTTGGTGTATTTTTCAGACGAACGCAAATTATCGTGACATCATTTGAATGATCGCAATTTTATTTGTACCACTATTTGAAAGGCAGTTGAAAGTCCCCTTCGTGGTATACGCTGATTTTGAATCAATTCTGAAGCCTATACATACAAATGAACCGGATCCAACACGTTCCTTCACAAATAAATCATTTATTCACGAGCCATACTCATTCTCATAACGAATTCGTTGTTCTCTCGATGATTTAGCCTTCAAATTTGTTCTATATATTGGGACGGATGCTGTCAAAGTATTTGTAGCCAGACTGGATTCTGATCTGAGGGCCATCTACTATACATATTTGAATCTTATCGTGTCAAAGAAGCCATTAACAGCATCAGAGGAGAATGCATTTTTAACTGCTGATAGTTGCGGCATTTGTGAGAAACCCTTCGAATTAGGTAACGTCAAAGTGAGAGATCATTGTCACTTGACGGAAAAGAAAAGGTATGGAGCTGCACATTCTCGATGTAATTTGAATTACAAGTAATAGAGCTATAGGAGTTCTGGCTCAAAATCCCATGTATTTTTTTTTATGGAACCTTGTGGAACACTCAACTCGAGGTAGGCGTGACGTAGTTGTCCGTACTCCTCTACTTTTCGTCATTACCCAGTCAACCAATCAGAAGCTACCGCGCATACAGCGGGAAATCCAACGCATCACCGCTCAGGTCCTCTTGCGACTCTTCCTCACCCCTCGGCCTCCTTGTCACGTTCCAGTCACCTGATTTTAATTAAAAAAAGTTTATAGTTATGAGATTCGAACCCACGACGTCCGCGCGGTAGACATTGTCCTTAGCCTCTACACCAACGTAAGATATTGAAAGTAACTGCGAATGTTGGGTATTTATAGCGTTAGTTTTGTCGGGACCGAAATTGACTCATTCATTATACTTGACAGCATTTTTTTTCCGTAGAATGTAATCGTCATTATCTTGTTGAAGATAGAAAAATATACTTAGATTTGGGAAATAATTAATATTTCATGTAACGATGTGTATGTGTGTGTAAGAGCGAGAGACGCGTGTGAAGTAATCGATGCAAAGAGAGGTGGAGATGTTATCGGGATTTACCGGTTGCTGGCGCGAGCAGGTGTTGCCGGTTGTACAATAAATCGTTGTTTATGGGGCAATGTAGCGTTGCCGGTTTTGAAATTAATCGTGAACGACTCGATGAAAATTGAAAGCGCGAAAATGATATATTAATAATAATCAATCAGATTTAAAAAAAATCATTACAGATTAATGAGGCTGTATCATTTCAAAGTGTGATCCCTCAATGTCACAAGGTTCCTCAAAATACATCATTGAAAACAAACATGGCGTCGAAGTGTACAGGTTGCGTCAAAATACATCATTTAAGAAAAAACATAACAGTTCCACGAGGCTGTAAGTTTTCAACGTGCGACCCCTCAATGTATACAAGGTATTTCAGAATACATCACTGAAAAACAAATATAACGTCGAAGTGTACAAGGTGCGTCAAAATATATCATTTGAGGAAAAAAACATGTCGGTTTAAAATATGATATTAATGTGTATACAGGGCGTTTCAAAATACATCATTTAAGAAAAAAACATGTCGATTCAATAGAAATCTAGCGTTCCAACATGTCGGAAGTCTCGTATCTTTGTTAACCAAGTTAGCATCATCAGGAGAAGAAGATGGCACCAAAGGTATCAAGAAGTTACATATTGTGGAGTTAACATTCGAAAATGGGGGAAGCGACCGTTTTACAAACGTTTCGACTGTTTTGCGCGCCACCGTTTTGCGTGCGACCGTTTTGTGTGCGTTTTCGACCGTTTTTGATCGTTTTCGATCGTTTGCGTTCGTTTTCGATCATTTTTCGTACATTTTCGACCGTTTTCCATGCGTTTATTCGTTATCGTTTCATCGTTATTGTCGTAACGGTTTTTCGTGTTTCAATATGACAGTCATTTATCATTTAACGCGTTCCGCTAACCGAGTAAGCATCATAAGGAAATGACTGAAGTCCATACTTCGTCATATGAAGATTCATTTTGCGGAACTCTTGAACGGAACCCTGTGGAACACTCAACCTAACTTCTGTTACAGAGTAGTGTCGGTCAGCTAATCAGAATGGAGGAATCAAATATCGCTCGATTGATTGTGCTAAATGAAATTGAACTGGAGAATGTGGGTCTAATATTATTAATAATAGTGATAAAACATTAAAACCTTGAAAGTGACGTAGTCAGCGTGGGAGGTGGTGGCGTGTGTGAGGGTTTGTGGAAATTAATGAGTTATTACAAAAAATAATAGCGCAACTGTCAGAAGTTGTATATTCACTAATAATGATCGGATCGTCGCGTACAGCACGTCAAATGAATGGATGAGAAATGCAGAATTCATCGGCAAAGAAAAAGCAAAGATGACGCAACATGTCAGAAAGACACTAAGACAAATTTTCGTTAATGATAGTTGAATCTCTACGTGCAGCACATAAAATGGAAGGGAAACAGAGTATACCGACAGAGAAAAAACAAAGATGGCGTAACGAATATAATATCCAACGCCTAATATGAAATAGCATAGGAAGAATTGCAAATTTAACAAAAATCATTGAACAAACTTGGAATTAAAAAATATTAGGTTATGAACAACTTTAGGTATATTCCACTTGCAGAAGCTTGATTCAAAACGCAGAATTTATTGACAAAGAAAATGAAAAAAATCATTGTATACTGAAACATATGATATATTTGGATTCCTTAGGGTAAAAAGGTTTCGAATCCATCAAAAACGACCACTTCCGGTTTTCACTTCTGGTCGTCCGATTTCGATAATTTCGACATCAATGGATTCATTTACATGACATGAAACATAATTAATCATTTGTAGAAGCCAAAAGAGCCTTATAACCTATTTTCATTACACTAGCAGCAACAGGCCGATGTGGGTACTCATTTCAAATAATTTCGTTTGTAGATTATGAAAAGTATAATATACAGCGTCTAATGTGAAATAGCATAGAAAGAATTGCAAATTCAACAAAAATCACTGAAAAAACTTGGAATTGAAAAATGTTGGGTTATCAATAACTATAAGTTTATTCCAATTGCAGAAGCTTGATCCAAACGCGGAATTTATTGACAAGTTGAATGAAAAAATCATTGTATACTGAAACATATGATATATTTGGATTCCTTAGGGTGAGGAGGTTTCGAATCCATCAAAAAACGACCACTTCCGGTTTCTACTTCCGGTCGTCTGATTCCGATGATTTTGACATCAACGGATTCGTTTAGATGTCAAAAAACATAGTTGATCATTTTACGAAGTCAAAAGGACCGTATAACCTAGTTTCATTATACTAGTCGCAACAGGTCGATGCGGGTACTTATTTCAAATGATTTTATTTGTAGATTATGAAAAGTATAATAAACAGCGTGTAATGTAAAATAACAAAGGGAGAATTGCAAATATAAAGAAAAAAAAAACATTGAAAAAACTTGAAATTCAATGAAATTAGGTTACGAACAACTATAAGTGGAATTCAATAGCAGCGGTTTAAATCATAATCAAACCAGAAAGGGCCTTGAAGTTTTGGAGGCGAGGGGTTCAAATTCACAAGACACGTTTTCACTATCACAACGTCACCACTAAACTGGCTAGGTTGGCGTGAAGTTGTGTGTAGTTGATGGTGAGGTGAAGATCGAATGTGAATAAATTAACTATTTGAAGCCTAAAGACTATTAGCGAAATGTCTAATAAAATCCACGACTACGATAGATCTGTCATTGATTATTATATGACACATTCAAAAATACCAGTTCCTTATGTCATTGCATCTGTCAATTATTCGATTTCCCAAGTCATTCACATCAAGTACAAAAGTATTCCTTATGACATTACAATTGTCATTCATTTCATTCCTGAAAGCATTCATATCTAATACAGGAGTTTTATATACAAGAGATGACCTCATGAATGAAAATCTACAGGATTTTGGTCACTTTAATCACAGCGAAAAAAGATACAAGCCCCTTTTTTTCAAATACCCATATGATTTACAATGTAACGTGTCATGGAAAATTGTGTAGAAATGAGCTCATCTTCATCTCATTACGTGTCCGTTTGAAGAAATAACCGTCCACAGATATTGAAAATTTTTATTTAGTCAAACATTTGAAATTTAATTATTCAAAAAACCTTTTCTGTGAAGAACAGAGATTTCTCACTTAGGATATTGGTAAAAATGAGAAATCAGTCTACTTTGGTTGAATCGTAATGATTCATTATATGTACCACCACGTGAAGGAGCAATATTTTACCTTTCGAGTAGATGAAAATTGCTCGTAGACTGTGATTAGATAATGTTAGTTATGAGTGAGGGGTTAGTTAAACCGCAAAGGGGGATGAGTTTGGAAGTGTCCAACGTAAAAAAGAATTATTTATAAATTAAAAAAAAATATACTACAGATTATTTATTGATATCTAATCATTCCATCCTTATATTTACAATAAAATTCACAAGTATCAATATATTTTGCTGCTATTAAAGTTTTTCAAATCAATATACCTTAAAATTACTGATAATATAAAATAGTTAGTTGAACATTCATTAATAATATATAAATCTTTTCTCAGCTGAACTGCAGCCAAATAAATATATACAAGTAATCATGGGCTAATCGTCTATATCCATAGCATTTGATGTTTGAGGGATAGAATAGTGATCCCAAGGAAGCGTATTGTGTGAATCTAAAATTATATATTTTATAAAGCCAAAGTCTTTTCTACCATCGCTTTGGAGTAGCCATTCCGTTGAAGATCATTTTTGATGATGTCTGGTTCCTTCTCGAGACCTTCCTTCGTATTACAGAGCCCAAAAGCACGGTCTAATAGAGTCTTGATGTCTCAAATCAATTATCACCGTTGGAAGAGGTCAACTTTCTTGCAGGATGCCACGAAACGATTTGAAGAGATAAGAAGAGAGACATTGGAAGATGATCATGGACCAATCTTTGCCAAGATTGAAAGCACGTGCTTGAAGATCCGCCAAGACATGGAGAATACCCACAACAGAAAGTGGGGGAAGTTTGTGAGGAAACAGTGCCCAAATACAGACCGAAAACAGGACAACTATGAAGCCGCCAACGTCATCAACATGAGTTCCCGCCCGCTCACGGGAATAGAGGAATCCTTGTTGAGGAAAGGCCCTAATTTCGCCATTACGCCAACATCTGTGCCCACTTCGGAGATGCTTACTGCAGTGGAATCCACCAGTTCCCTTATTGACCAAACTGAGGCAGAAGAGTTCAGATGGAAAATTAGAGAACAGCTGGATCGAGAACCAGTTCCAACATCTAACATCAGCAATGAAGAACGTAGAGCTCTGAATAGCCTACGTAGAGACAACACCATCAAGATCCTACCTGCAGATAAAGAAAATGCTACTGTGGTAATGGATACCGTTCTCTACGAACAGAAGATCGAAGAAGTTCTTCAGAAGGGACGATACACAAAGATCGTACGGGACCCTACTGCATCAATTGAAAGGAAGTTGTACAAGATTTTGAAAAAACACCAAGTCTATTTTTCGGACAAGGAAAGATCATCGCTAACATCGCACCACAGTAAGCCTCCTCACTTGTATGGACTACCCAAAATTCACAAGAAGGACTTTCCGCTTAGACCAATCATCAGCTCCAGAGACTCGGGTACTTAAAACTTGCCTAGATTTTTACTTCCGTTAATACAACCATTACAAGGAAAAACATCATCTTTTGTGAAGAATTCAAGGCATTTTGTCGAACTACTAGGGTCAATTGAGGTCACACAGGAAGATCAACTAATTAGTTTCGACGTGGAAAGCCTTTACACCAACGTTCCGGTCGAAGAAGCACTCCAATCATACAGAGAAAGCTATCCGAAGACAAAAACCTGAAAGAGAGAACGAATCTATCTATAGAAGTAATCATAGAATTACTAGGATGCTGTGTACGAAACTGTTATTTCCAAATGAAGGACGAATTCTTTACACAAGATGAGGGACTGCCAATGGGATCGCCACTTTCACCAGTCATAGCGAACATATATATGGAGTGGTTTGAAACTCTGGCCATTGAAGAAGTCCACAAGAAACCTGGAGTCTGGTTGAGATATGTTGACGAAACCTTCATAAGATGGAACCATGGGAATACTGATCTAGACGCCTTTCTGAAACACATCAACAGCGTGTGACCTTCCATCAATTTCACAATGGAGAAGGAAATCGATAACGAATTGCCATTCTTAGACGTTTTGGTGAAGAGGACCGACATTAATTGGGAAACATCTGTATACCGGAAACCCACTCATACGGGACAGTATGTGAACGACGAATCCAACCACCATCAATCGACTAAAAGAGGAATCATCAAGACTCTATCAGACCGTGCTTTTGGGCTCTGTAATACGAAGGAAGGTCTCGAGAAGGAACTAGACATCATCAAAAATGATCAACGGAATGGCTACTCCAAAGCGATGGTAGAGAAGGCTTTGGCTAGAAGACAACAGGAGCCTCGCAAGAAAGAGAAGCAGTCACAACCAGTGCTTGCACTTTCGTACATCAGAGGATTATCGGAGAGAATAAGAAGAATTGGTTACAAGTACAATATCAGAACCTGCTTCAGATCCGGTAACACTATCCGTAGCAGCCTCACGAAAACCAGGCCACCAAACGCGGACTGTGATTCCAAGAATTGCATTTACCGGATACCCTGTGAGTGTGGAGAATCCTATATTGGTGAAACTAAGAGGCCATTGAATGTTCGCATTGCCGAGCACAAGAAACACACACTCTAGGGGAAACCAGCAAATCAGGAATAGCAGACCATGTTTGGACCCATCAACACAACATCGAGTGGTCCCAAGCTGAGATCTTCCACAGAGAGGAACATTGGTTTAGGAGAAATTTCAAGGAAGCCGCATACATGTTGTCCAACAACGTATTCAGTCAAGCCAGCGTAGAAATACGTAACATATGGAAACCCATCATCAAGCGAAAAATGCCCAACTTCCGCCAAAACGGTCATCTCCAACGGAACCAGTGAAGCGGAAAATAGAAATCGGGGATAAGTGAAAGTACTCGAACGACCTATAAATAGTCATCTCTCGGAGGAATCAGTCCAGTCATCACCCGAAGACGATTGTAGATACTAACAATCGAAACGTCGTGAACTAACGTGACTTGGAATCTCTCCACATTTTATTTTTATTTTCTTTTTTCATTTCTTTATTCTAATTTATTCAATTGTTCTATTTTTACTTGTATTTTATTTCACTATTATTTCATTTCAGGGTTATTTTGGTTAATATAATTGTTATTTTCAGCTATCCATTTTCAATTCTTCTTTTTTAGTTGTTTCAGGGATTTCAAATCATTTCATATAATAGACAATGGAAGTCTGAACTAGTGAAATTCATCATGAAACGTTGTCAATCACCTTCAAACAAACTTATAGTTATTGATAACCCAACATTTTTCAATTCCAAGTTTTTTTAGTGATTTTTGTTGAATTTGCAATTCTTCCTATGCTATTTCACATTAGACGCAGTATATTATACTTTTCATAATCTACAAACGAAATTATTCGAAATGAGTACCCACATCGGTCTGTTGCTGCTAGTATAATGAAAATAGGTTATAAGGCCCTTTTGGCTTCGACAAATGATCAATTATGTTTCATGGCATGTAAATGAATCCATTGATGTCGAAATTATCGAAATCGGACGACCGGAAGTGAAAACCGGAAGTGGTCGATACGAAACCTTCTTAATCCAAGGAATCCAAATATATCATATGTTTCAGTATGCAATGATTTTTTTCATTTTCTTTGTCAATAAATTCTGCGTTTTGAATCAAGCTTCTGCAATTGGAATATACTTAAAGTTGTTCATAACCTAACATTTTTTAATTCCAAGTTTGTTCAATGATTTTTGTTGAATTTGCAATTCTTTCTATGCTATTTCATATTAGGCGTTGGATATTATATTCGTTACGCCATCTTTGTTTTTTCTCTGTCGGTATACTCTGTTTCCCTTCCATTTTATGTGCTGCACGTAGAGATTCAACTATCATTAACGAAAATTTGGCTTAGTGTCTTTCTGACATGTTGCGTCATCTTTGCTTTTTCTTTGCCGATGAATTCTGCATTTCTTATCCTTTCATTTGACGTGCTGTACGCGACGATCCGATCATTATTAGTGAATATACAACTTCTGACAGTTGCGCTATTATTATTTGTAATAACTCATTGATTTCCACAAACCCTCACACACGCCAGCACCTCCCACGCTAACTACGTCACTTTCAAGGTTTTAATGTTTCATCACTATTATTATTATTATTCGACCCACATTCTCCAGTTCAATTTCATTTCGCACAATCAATCGAGCGATATTTGATTTCTCCATTCTGATTGGCTGACCGACACTACTATGTAACAGAAGTTGGGTTGAGTGTTCCACAAGGTTCCGTTCAAGAGTCTGAAAATTCGCAAAATGAATCTTCATATGACAAAGTATGGACTTTAGTCATTTCCTTATGATGCCTACTTGGTTAGCGGAACGCGTTAAATGATAAATGACTGTCATATTGAAACACGAAAAACCGTAACGACAATAACGATGAAACGATAACGAATAAACGCACGGGAAACGGTCGAAAAGGCACGAAAAACGATCGAAAACGAACGCAAACGATCGAAAACGATCAAAAACGGTCGAAAAGGCACGCAAAACGGTCGCACGCAAAACGGAGGCACGCAAAACTGTCGAAACGTTTGTAAAACGGTCGCTTCCCCCATTTTCGAATGTTAACTCCACAATACGTAACTTCTCGACACCTTTGGTGCCATCTCCTTCTTCTCCTGATGATGCTAACTTGGTTAACAAAGATACGAGACTTCTGACATGTTGGAACGCTAGACTTCTGTTGAATCGACATGTTTTTTTTGAATGATGTATTTTAAAACGCCCTGTATACACATTAATATCATATTTTAAACCGACATGTTTTTTTCCTCAAATGATATATTTTGACGCACCTTGTACACTTCGACGTTATATTTGTTTTTCAGTGATGTATTTTGAGATACCTTGTATACACTGAGGGATCGCAAGTTGAAAACTCACAGCCTCGTGGAACCGTTATGTTTTTTTCTTAAATGATGTATTCTGAAGCACCCTGTACACTTCGACGTCATGTTTGTTTTCAAAGATGTATTTTGAGATACCTTGTAACATTGAGGGATCGCACTTTGAAACGATACAGCCTCATTAATCTGTAATGTTTTTTCTTAAATCTGATTCATTATTATTAATATATCACTTTCGCGCTTCCAATTTTCATCGAGTCGTTCACTATTAATTTCAAAACCGGCAACGCTACATTGCCCCATAAACAAAAATTCATTGTACAACTGGCAACACCTGCTTGCACTAGCAACCGATAAATCTCGATACCATCTCCATCTCTCTTTGCATCGATTACGTCACACGCGTCACTCGCTCTCACACACACATACACCACATCTTCCACAAGATAATGATGATTACAAACTACGGAAATAAAAAAAAAATGCTGTCGAGTATAATGAATGAGTCAATTTCGGTCCCGACAAAACTAACGCTTTAAATACCCAACATTCGCAGTTACCTTCAATATCTTAAGTTGGTGTAGAGGCTAAGGAAAATGTCTACCGCGCGGACGTCGTGGGTTCGAATCTCATAACTACAAACTTTTTTTAATTAAAATCACGTGACTGGAACGTGACAAGGGGGCCGAGGGGTGAGGAAGAGTCGCAAGAGGGCCTGAGCGGTGATGCGTTGAATTTCCCGCTGTATGCGCGGTAGCTTCTGATTGGTCGACTGGGTAATGACGAAAAGTGGAGGAGTACGGACAACTACGTCACGCCTACCTCGAGTTGGGTGTTGCACAAGGTTCCGATCGGAGGTCCAAAAAGGTCCAGAATTAAGCTCTATAAGAAAATACATGGGATTTTAGACAGAACTCCTATAGCTCTAGTACTATTACAAGTTACCGAATTTCGTTCCAATAATTTTCCATAATTTGAGCGGCTTTGACAGACACTTGTTCATAAAAGAGTTATGCACTAATAAGAACAAGGTGGAGGTTATCGGTCAAACAAAGTAAAATTACATTTCTTTCACTAAGCATCTATTGATGGGTACCAAAATAGATAGATTTGGTAAATTGAAAAAACAATTCCTGAAGCTGAGATTTATCGATATCTTCAGATTCATGGCGGCATCACTACAGCAGTTAGGGGAGAACTTTTCAGATGAGCAATGTTATGGAACACGAAAGTTTTTTCTGGAAAATGAAAAATTTCTTTTGATGAGACTGAGAAAAGTCTTTCCCTATAGTTTTGTCAAATATTTGTACACGTTAGATTGTACTGAGCTACCATCAGAATCCGATTTTTATTATCAATCGAAAGAGAAACATATATCTGACGATGATTATGAGAGGGCAAAACATGTATGGTCCTTGTTCGAGTGTGAAACGTTAGGAGGCTATTCAGATCTGTATTTGGAATCAGATGTATTGATTTTACGCGATATTTTCGAAAATTTCTGTAATATATGTCTGGATGAATATAAATTAGATCCAGCCCACTATTTTACCTCTTCCGGCCATTCTTGGGATGCCATGCTCAAATACACCGCTGTAGAGCTGGAATTGACATGATAACTTTTTTCCAAGAAATATTCGTGGGGGTATTAGTCAGTGTTCTGAAAGAAAGCATATTGTTAATGATCGTTTTCTGCCAGATTATGATGAAAATGAAGCATCATTATTCATCACTCATTTGGACGCTACGAATCAGTATGTCCCAACCGTTACCGACAGGTGGGTTTTCATGACTATCCGAACAAGAAATTCTTCAACTAGATATCATGGGTGTTCCAGAAGATGATCCTAAGGGTTATGTTCTGGAAGTAGTTGTTCCATTACCCTGATGGAATTCACGATGCACATTCGGATCTGCCATTCCTTGTAAAGAGCGTAATCCCACCCGGTTCAAATTCAAAAATACCCAAATTAATACCTAATCTGAATGATAAGAGAAAATGCATTGTTCATTATAGGGCTTTGAGGCAGGCGATTGAAAATGGATTGATAATGATGAGGACTCACAGAGTTCTCTCATTCAATCAATCACGATGGTTGGAGAAATATGTAGACCTGAATACCCTAATAAGAAATCAAGTTACAAATGTTTATCATAAAAATATTTTCAAGACAAGAACAAATGATGTCTTTTGAAAAACAATGGAAAACGTTGATAATAGAAATGACATTCGTCTTGTGTCTCATTGGGAGTCTATAAGGCGTGCCACTGGTGCGAATGCTCTCATCGCTCGACCAAATTTTAAAACACTTTCAATTTTCTCAGAGGACTTTGTCGCCATTCATATGGGTAAAGTGAAAATTGATTACAATAATCCCCTATATCTTGGATTCAGTATTCTTGATTCATTTAAAACAGTAATTTATGAGTTTTTTTATAAATTCATAAAAAAACATTATGGGTGAAATGCTTCTCTCCTCTACACCGATACCGACTCTCTCATTCTTAAAATTTTCACAGAGAGCTTTTATGATTTCATGAAGAAAAATGTGGAGGAATTCGATACATCCAACTACAAAGTTGGAAATAAGTTTGCTATGCCTATAGCTGAACCAATATTGGGAAAGATGAAAGACGAATTTCCTAATGATCCAATTATCAGTTTTTATGGTACCAGTGCAACAGCATATCATGTCAAGTCCGTTAGTGATGAATTCAAGAAGGCAAAAGAGATAAAAAAGTCAGTCATACAAAATCAAATGTCACTTGATGATTATAGGAAAATAGTCGAATCGGGTGGTGCCATATTGCGTAAGATGAGCACTTCTCGAAGTGAGTTACACGGTGTGTATACTCTTATGTGTGATAAATTTGCACTATCATAAAAGGATGATAAGCGATTCATCATCCCCAATACCACAAAAACATTACCGTAGGGACATAAGGATATTGACTTCTACCAAACCAGCCCTGAGGTAAATTTCAAATTCCTTATCGACGCCCTCAAAACTGTGCCTGATGGATTCTGATAAAAAATTGGATCAACTCATAAGATTATTGGAGGAACAATCAAATGATTAGTTAGTTCAATGTGATAAATCTATACCTACGAAACTTTGTGAATTTATAATATATATTTCACATTCCCACTGTGAATGTCAATGACGATATAGGTTATGGAATTGAATATATCAGACCTACATCTTGTTTCATTCCAATTTCAACACAAAGTATTGAAGAGGTATAAACCATATTGAATAATATTGGAAACGATAATATCAAGCTATCCGCATAATCTGCGAAAATATAATATAACAGTGTTGCCAGACTCAGCAGTTAGTCCCTGTACCAGGTGAAGTGGAGGTGTTAAGTGGAGGGGATTGAGGAGGAGTGGCTTGGGTAACAAAAGTGGGATTGCTCGGGAGCTATCATCATTCAAACTGCTTCTTCTAGCCTTCGAATATACATCAAATTTAGTTGGGTATCTAGCTGTGTTCATCTTCTCCGAATAAAAACTGTGAATATAAGTAATGTTGATTTCAGCTTTATTCTGATATATTGTGAATCTCTGGTGTGCAGTATGTCTTCCTTCATTGACGCTGGTGAATCCGTGGAGAGTAAGGGTCAACATCCTGTAGAACGTGGTGGTGCAGCAATTGGAGCTACCGGAGGATATCGTGGACTTCTCAATGGAATTCCAAGTTGGACCTTCACTTAGCCCCTTTCCTGAAGAAGCTGTATTGGTGACGGTGGCTCCAATACCCGGATGCAGCTGGAAGGAGGATGTTCCTTCGACCACTTCTTCTGAAACGAAGAACACCACCAAAGTTGCAAAAAAGAGGCCGAAGATTGTCGATAAGAGTGGCACCAAGCAGTGGTGATGATGAGTTTGCGGCTCTCGAACCGGCTAAGAAGAGGAGGCCCGCCGCTGAGCCAAAACAGGTGGTCTTGTCGGTGAAGTCGAAGCAGTTGGAGTTGCAGAAGTATATGAAGATGTGGGACGAGTCTAACCTTCATCGATGGCTGCCAATGACCTTGACCCTCTGGCCGGCCCCTTTCACGTCGGATACCACAACTATCTCGGAGGCTAAGGCGACCAAGACGAAAAAGTCACCAACAGCTGCTGAGTGCAACTTCGATCCAGCCACCACGGCATCTTCGGAGACCACTAGCCGGCCCCATAGCACCTCCGCCACTGATGCCTGCGCCAAGTGTTCAGCAGGTAACTTTTACCCAACCCTTTGGCAGCGAGGTGAAGTTACCATCATCGCAGAGGATCTCCAGCTAGTCGAGGACGTGCTTGAGCTCGACAGAATATGCCAAGAGAGAAAGGTAAAGCTGGTGACGATCCGGGGCAACGATGAAAAATTGGCGGAGATGGCAGCACGTAAGTGACGATTTGAAGTTCAACAGGCGCAGCTAGTCGAACAGAAACGGCGTTTGTTGGCTGAACTGGCTGAGGTGAAAATCAGCATCAATGGAGTCGAAGAGGAGTACCGTGTTGAGGAGGAATCAACTAATCGGTACCGCATGGAGGTCGACGAAAATCAGGAAGGAAGTTGACGTCTTTGGAACATAACCTTCATCTATTTCCTTTCCCTAAATCCTTTTTTTCATGGAGTGCGCGTGATTTGGTTGGTGTACTAAAGGCACTGCGTGGTTGGTGCATGGTCCACTTCTCTCCCTTCTTTCCATTCCGGAAAAAATATCTTGTGAACACTTCATTCCACATCATCCTCACTCCTCCCCCATTCCCCCACTCAAAAGAATGAAAGTAGGGAGTCTCCGATGAAATATTCATTTGCTAAGATATTTTAAACATGGCAGTTTCTTACCAATAAGCAGATTCCACCACCAAGCCCCACGCATTTTTGGAGCCCAGTAGGTCACCTGACAACTGGACCGTCGGAGAAGGTGAGGTACATTCCACCACAGGGTTTCATCACTACGAGCAGCCCGGAGGATGGCCTGACACCAGACTGCAGGTGATGCACGTTACCGGCACCGATGATGCGGACGCCGCCGACTACGAGTTTTCGGATCCCAACGCGGATATTGATTTCGACGCTGACCTGTATGATGGCCTGTGGGATGACGACGAGGTGGATTATGACGGGCCATCAGTGATGTGGGACCTATCTCCTAGGGAGACAGATGATTCTGATTCCGACTATGAATATATTCCCGACCCACCAATCCTCATCGAGGATAGTCCACCACCATTTCCTATCCTCATAGAGTAATCTTATCCCTAATCCTTTCCTAGGAGTACACATACTGTTGGTTGGTGTACACAGGGCACTGCATGGTTGGGGCAGTGTCTACTCCTCCCTAAATACAGGTAAAGTGGAGGTGGTAAGTGGAGGGGATTGAGAAGGAGTGGCTTAGGTAACAAAAGTGGGATTGCTCGGGAGCTATCATCATTCAAACTGCTTCTCCTAGCCTTCGAATATACACCAAATTTAGTTGGGTATCTAGCTGTGTTCATCTTCTCAGAATAAAAACTGTGAATATGAGTAATGTTGATTATTATGCTTTATTCTAATATTTTGTGAATTTCTAGTGTGCAGTATGTCATCCTTCATTGTCGCTGGTGAATCCGTGGAGAGTAAGGGTCAACATCCTGCAGAACGTGGTGGTGCAGCAATCGGAGCTACCGGAGGATATCGTGGACTTTTCAACGGAATTCCAAGTTGGACTTCCACTTATCCCCTCTCCTGATGAAGCTGTATTGGTGACGGTGGCTCCAATACCCGGATGCAGCTGGAAGGAGGATGTTCCTTCGACCACTTCTTCTGAAACGAGGAGCACCACCAAAGTTGCGAAGATGGGGCCGAAAATTGTCGATAAGAGCGGCACCAAGCAGTGGTGATGATGAGTTTGCGGCTCTCGAACCGGCTAAGAAGAGGAGGCCCGCCGCTAAGTCAAAACAGGTGGTCTCGTCGGTGAAGCCAAAGCAGTTGGAGCTGCAGAAGTATATGAAGATGTGGGACGAGACTTACCCTCATCGATGACTGCCAATGACCTCGACCCTCTGGCCGGCCCCTTCCACGTCGGACACCACAACTATTTCGAAGGCTAAGGCGACCAAGACGCAACATCGATCTAGCCAGCACGGCATCTTCGGAGACCACTAGCCGGCCCCATAGCACCTCCGCCACCGATGCCTGCGCCAAGTGTTCAGCAAGTAACTTTTGCTCAACCCTTTGGCAGCGAGGTGGAGTTACCATCATCGCAGAGGACCTACAGCTAGTCGAGGACGTGCTTGAGCTCGACAGAATATGCCAAGAGAGAAAGGCAAAGCTGATGACGATCCGGGGCAGCGATGAAAAATTGGCGGAGATGGCAGCACGTAAGTGACGATTTGAATTTCGACAGGCGCAGCTAGTCGAACAGAAACGGCATTACCGATTCAACTAATCGGTAATGAAAATAATAACAATAGATAATCGGCAAATTATTTGCAGATCCGTGACCGTGACCACGAATCCGCAAATCCGCAGAATAATTTCAACGGCGGCCATGAATTAATTCAATTCGCGTGTCGAAAAATTTTGAAGCGGAGCGAAGCGAAGCGGACTACATCTGTTTTCTATCTTTATGCCGCGAATTATGATTCATTCAACGGATTAAGTCGTGATTCATTCCGCCGCAGTCACGAATCCGCGGTTGCAACCGCGTCATGATTTCAAATAATAATAATAATGATAATTTATTAAACCACAATAGGTAACAACAGTAAAAAACTCTTTCCGCGGCAAGTATCAGCACAAACTTCGACAGATCTGGTCATCGGAACTGTCGAGGAAGAACAAAGTTGCTGCAACAAATATGCTTGTCGTTCTAATCTTGGAGTTGGAGTAGTGAAGTGGACTCGGGAGGAGCTGTATCAACTCTACGTAAAGACCCAAAAAATGATGCATCTCCATAGGAGTTTGCATCCCAAATCGTCCGTTCCAGGGTTGTACTTCCCCCAACAACAGGGAGGCCGTGGACTTTTTAGTTTGGAGTGTCTACATGACAGAATGGTGCTGGATACAGCCTGTAAAGTCGTCAGAAGTTCAGATCTCCTTCTCTGCATGGTCCGTCACCATGAGAGAGCAGGAATTGGAGCATTTCTCTTTGGGGCAGCTACCCGAGTAGATGATGAACTCGGTATAGTTTTCGATACTGAACGAGGTGACCACAACTCTGTCACCAAGTTGAAACCTGTTCAGCAAAAAGCTCAGATAAAAACCGCAGAGATCACCTTACTTCTGCGGAAACACAAGGATGAGCCAATGCGTCTTCAATAAAATTAGAGACCTTGGCTTATCAAAGCGCCTGAACTTCACTTTTCTCAGGTCTTTGTGGGCTGAAGTCGGAAACTAAGGGGTTCATCATGGCTTGCCAGAATGGTGTTTTCAACACCTTAGTCTACCGCAGTCGCGTGATGGGTATAGAGGTTACTAACATAAGGTGCAGAGCCTGCCGCGAGGCGCCCGAGACCCTAATGCACTTGATATCAGCGTGTCTAGCATATGTGGTCTCGGCCTATATCCATCGACATAATGCGGCCCTAAGAGTTGCCCTATGCTCCGGGGGGTATTGAATCCGTTGTGGGAAACGAGAAGTGCCGAATTTATTGAAACTATTCGTTCCCCACCCTCAGGTTCATACAAGCTAATAAGCCTGATGTGGCCTTCTCGACCAACAGAGCAAAACGATATTTGTCGTGGAGTTTTCAGCTCCTGGCGAGACGAATATCGTCAGAAAAGAGAAGGAAAAACGGATGAAATATCGAGATTTTCTCTTCGAACTCCGCAGACTCTATCCAGATCACGCTGTCAAGATGATTGTTCTGATTATTGGAGTCCTTGGTGGAATTATGTCCTGTCTACTCTCGAATCTTAAAATCATACCAGCTTGCCGCACTAAGGCAGAAATCTTAGCCGCACCGATACGGAAGGCTGTCATTCTTGGCTCACTGCCCTTGCTCAGGGCACATGATTCTCGGACCCAATGATCACTTACCCCACGGTGTGCGGAGTGGTCATTGGTTGACAATGCTGGCGCGCCCTCTCGAATGTATCGGTGCTTTGGGGGATAGGGCCTGATCAGCGCACACTACGGTGAAAAAAAATGTTTAAACCACTGTGGTATGATGTATACATATGGTACGTCAATTAAATCAAACCATTTACTCTTAGTATATAGTTGAAATGAAGAATAAAATAATGTGTGAACCATTGAGAACGATATGTAGTAAAAACCCAGGAGAATAAAAATATAAACATACTCACCAAACAATTGTCAGTAAGATATATTATAATAATAAAATTGATCAGCGTGACATGTATAGAAATTGTGAGAGGATCCATTAGTTGTGAGAGTTGTAAAATTTTTCCTAATAAAAACTACACATTTAAAAATATACATTGCTGGGACAGACAGCAATTTAATTCTTATAAACACTGGTTCACAACTTTCACGATATTCCATGTCAAAAATCAGTTTCAGAATACGTTTCTGTCCTATAAATACCCTGTTGAAATCCGAACCGCACCCCCCAAGACATGATGTTCAAGGAAATATGTGAAAAAGCCATTGCATAATAGATGCTAATCAGACTTTTCTGATCTATACAGTTTTTCATCTGCTTTATTGCAAAAAATGCTTCATTGAGTTTCTTGCAGACACTATCAATATGAGAGTTCCAATTCAAGGCTTCATTCACAATTGTTCCTGAAAATTTTACTTCTTGTGACATATCCCTTTCATCAATAGAGAACACTGCATCTTTAAGTATTATTATTTCTGTTATAAAATTTCATTGTCATTGATTTTGAGGTGTTCAAAACTAGTCGGTTGCGTTCACACCAAGAAGTGAATTCATCGATAATGTTACTGATTTTGGTTACCACGTCGTCCATAGTATGTCCAATGACTGTAACAGTGGTGTCATATGCAAACATGGTTATGTGACAGTCCATCACATATTCAGGCAAATCATTGATGAATATAATGGATGATAATGGTCCTAAAACTGAGCCCTGAGGAACGCTCAGTTCAACAGCATACTCATCTGACATGGTGCCTCCATATTTGACTGACAGACAGCGTCCCTTCATATAAGAGCCTAACCATCTTAATACATTGTTTGGAAGACCAAGTCCAATCAACTTATCAGACAGAAAATTCCATGACACAGAGTCAAATGCATTGACATGTCAAAGAATACGCTTTTAAGAAAGTTACCAGCGTCCAAGATGGAATATATGTTGCTGAGAAAGTAATAAGAGGCTGTTTCTATGGAACGATTTTTCCTGAAACCATGCTGGTTGTTACATATTATGTTGTTGATTTCTACATATTCCCTTATTTTGGAGGCTACAATTTTCTCATACAATTTTGAGAGCGAGCATAGTGAAGAGATCTGTCTATAGTTATCAGTCTCAGCACGATTTTCTTTTTTGAATAGGGGAATTACCAAAGCCTTCTTAAATTCCTTTGGGAAGTACCCTTGTATGAAAGACTGGTTCATCAAATAAGTGAGTGGATCAATTATAGCACTGATTATATCTTTAGCTGTAATTATTGTTGTTTCATCAATGCCTGTTGATGTCTTAATTTTCATTGATCTGAGAGCGTCATGTATTTCAGATTCTAATATTGGGCTATTATCAAAGGGGTGTTGGATACTGACATTCGTACTCCTGGTTCAGAGTAGGGTTGAATTCTGCCAAAGTTGGTGGCTATGATAGATGTGGCAGTGTTTGGAAAGTACTGTGTTACCGCCCATTTTCTCAGTAGTCTTATTATAGTTAAATTCCTAATAATAAGCAACTTATTTCCGAACGTTGGTAACTGAATTTAATGAAATTTCCCTACCATTCAATAATTTCCCTTTTAAAAATATATTTATAAATCTCCCGGTATATTATTCATTGGTCTCTGTCCGAACTATCGAATACAATCTATGTCCGCGCTACGCCTACCCTATTCCTTCGAATAAATGGTGCGAATTCAACAAAGACAGAGAAACGGTCAAGTGTCGTCTCTCGTCTCCTTGAATCCTTCCAAGAAATATTGAGTTTTTTTTAAATAGGTTTGTTGATCACCCGTCCCACAAATTTTAAAATTCTTGGTGCACGGTGAAAATAGGACATTCACTCAGTAAGTGAGTATACTGGAGATCAGCGACTTGGTATTATTATAAAGTTTTGTCGATTTGAGGATTATTACAGATATGAATCATCATATAGGAATTGAGTTTATGCTCCAGTTGATACCAATTCTGAAATTTCCTGCTTTTATGTATTTATGTACTGAACTCTACAGGAGGAAATTTTGTGTTTCATCATCTCCTTTTGAAAACCAACTATTGGGTAAATGAACCTTCTAATATTGAGGTAAGGCAAAAACAAACAATGAAAATAACTAATCTTTCGTCTCCCTTGTTGTGTTGTATGCTACGATTGGAATGGTATAATTTTTAGGGTTTCAGTTTTGGATTTTTCTTTTTCTTGAACGCACCACAGATCACTTTCGATTTATTGCTCGACGATAGATTACCTGGGTTAAACAGGAAAACATCAAAATCCTGTCTAGCTAAGATCCGAAGTACTGTCGTAGGATCGGTATTCGTGAGGGCTATTTGGTCTATTTTTTTATACAATATTGCAAGAAGAAAACGTCCGGTAAGCGAGTATTTCTCCATTTTTTAACTATAATTTCTACCGTTGGGATTGCTGCTACGATACTGCAAAACCAAGAAATACCAGTGCAGGCTCTTCCTTAATTGTAAAAAAATTTATTATCACATGAATATATGAGACCATATTTTCTTATGTCATAATAATAAGAGTTTAATTTTGTGAGCCAAATATAGCTATATTTGGAGATTCATATATGAATGATATGTTATGAGATTAATGAATAAGGCAAATATCCACCACAGTTATCAACTTGTATTGGTTAAATGATATCTAGTAAATACATTTTTTTTTATTGGACATTAAGTGTTGATTATTTATGATCGCTTATTTATAATTATCGATTATATTTCTTTCCCGTTTAGTAAGTTTCTTGGCAACACAAAATCGTATTGAACGGGGGGCGCCCCTTTATTTCATATACCATTTCTTTTCTTTAGAGTTCCCACGCCCACACCACTGAGTGAGCAGGCTGGTTATGGTCAAGAAACAATAGTTCAGCATTATGTCAGATATTTATAGAATCATTTTGATCTCAATGTAGATGAAGGTTCATATTGAAATGATAGTAACCTAGCATTGGAATTGCCCCCATAACAACTGGCGCCCAACTCAATAACTAGTGCCCAACTTGATAACTAGCCCCAACGTGGTTTATTTTTTTATATATATTTTTTTAAATTTGCGAATATTTTTAATGCTGTGGTGTTTTCAATTAAGAATTCGTATTGAAGCATTCTTTGTTCGATTTTTTGTAAATTTCACTATGAATATCAATCGGTTGCGAAGTGATGAATTGACTTGGAAGTTGTTGAGTAGGGGTTATGAGTTAGATAACGGAACGGTTGAGTCCAAACGAGATATTTTAAGAGAAGCAGTAAGAAAAAAAAAGATGGAAATGATAAAAAATTGTACGTGTAAGTTTGAAAGTTCTCGCGAACTGTCAATCTGTTAAACCAAGTTATCTGAATTACTAGAAAACATTCAAGATATTGACCTGAGTAATAGATCTAACGAATAAAAGAGAATTAAATCCAGACTGACTCATGTACAGGGTCGTTTGGAATTTCTCTCAGATTTGAATGATGCTCTTCTGAAAGAAAAAAATAACTTGATGGATCTATGTAAAGATTTATTGAATAGTTTAGAAAAATATCCTCCTGATTCCCATTCTAATAAAAATACAAATAAAACTACGAATCTGGCTTCGGGAGTTCAGAAAACTGTTGGTTACACTGAACCGCCATCCTTACTTGATCTCGAATTAGAATCAGTCCTTTCATCTGCAACACTAGAGGAGGACTTGATTGATTTAGGTCAAGAAAATTCACGAAAAAATAAAATTGGTACGGAAACGGATTATTGTCAGCGAAGTTCAACTTTGTTTCATCCGGATACAACAACCATTGATCAGAAGCTCACTTCTTTACCAAAGCAAGTAAACTTCACAACAGGTTCATTCCGACGGTCATTTAGATTCTAACATATGCTTCGTGGATGTTAGTACATGGAATATTAAATTCGATGGTACTTCTAGTGTTACAGATTTCTTAGAAAAACTTGAAGTGATGAGAATGTCGCGCAGCATTTCGAAAGAACGCATGCTTACCTCGGTTTCTGAATCATTATCTGGGGATGTTTCGGTATGGTATCGTTTTATCAAAAATAAAATAAAGGATTATAAACATTTTCGTGAAACCCTTCGAGCCACTTTTCTACCAAGGAACTATGAAGATTGTATAATGAATATTCTAAGACACAGGACACATTGTAATAACGAATCAGCAGTGATCTGTATAGCATACATGGAAGGGTTATATAGTAAACTCTCTCAAAAACCCAATGAGGCGAGTCAAGTTAATTTCATTCGCAATAGGATGTTACCACATACACAGCTCGCGTTGGCGGGCAAAACTATCAATTCAATTGATTCATTTATTATGATAGGTCGAGAGATTGAGGAAGCACATGTTAGTGTTCAAGAATATCATGCACCACCTGTGAATCCTCGTAACTTGGTATAACCAGTATTGGAGTATCTCCATCCTAATACAAGGGTTACTGCTATTTCTCACCCAGGGAAATCAGCAAATCATAGTATATTCTCAGTAAGATCGAATAGACCTACTACTTCGGGAATAACTTCAAGTTCTCCTTCAACAAAAGTTGTGACTTGTTACAACTGTCGTCAAGAAGGACACTTTCGCAGATCATGTCCTCAGCCTATTATCAAACGCTGTTTTCGTTGTGGAAAAAAAACTTTACTGTACGAAATTGTCCAACGTGCTCGGAAAATGCCGTGCCGAACCATCGGTAGGTCAGTGAGATATTGAATAAGATTCTTTCGGTTTTATCGTATACCTTCGATAGTTGTCAAGGAGACAATCGTCCTTATTTGAACTTTAACATTTTTGGAGTGGAAATGAAAGGTTTGTTAGATTCGGGAGCTAACCGCATTGTCCTGGGTGGACTTGGGTGGGATATAATTAGCGCATGCGGTGTGAAACCTTCTCCTTCCGAAGTAACTTCGTGTATGATAGCAAATAACGACTCGTGTGAAATCATAGAAATTGTGAGTTTACCAATTCAGTTAGAAAATCGGGTTTGTACTTTACCGTTATTGTTAGTTCCAGAATTGCCTTGTTCGTTAATTTCAGGTATGGATTTTCCGTTGTCAATGGAAATTATTCCAGACTTTAATAATTCCTCATGGTCATTCAATCGAAGTTAACCTGAAAATTCGGCATTTCTTGACAAAGTTCCGATACAAAGTAATCTTACTGCGGGAAAATCCTTAGCTCTTTCGAACTTGATCGAGACATATCTTTCAAAAATGGGAATATTGGGTAAAACTTCACTAACGGAACATAAAATAATATTGACAAAAACCGATCTAACTGAATTACGTCCTTATCGTGTATCTCCCGTTATTCAAAATTTGATTGACGAAGAGGTTGAGTTGGAAAACGATATTATTGGACCATCCAATTCTGCATTTTCCTTTCCGGTTGTTATGGTTCCTAAAAAGGAAAAAGGGTCCTATAGATTCTGCGTCGATTAAAGGCAGCTCAACAAAAATACTTGAAAGGACGCCTATTTATTTCCGCGATACTCGATAAACTCCGAAATGCCAAATATATCAGTTCAGTTGATGTGAAATCTGATTTTTTCAAGTTCCAATTGCTGAAGACTCTCGGGAGTATACCGCGTTCACTATATTTAGTAGAGAACTCTTTCACTTCGAAAGGATGCCATTTGGTTTATCCAATTCACCAGCAACTTTCCAGAGGCTAATGGACAGGGTACTCAAATCAGAACTCGAGCCCTATGTTTTTGTACATTTAGACGACGTCGTTATCGTCTCCGACTCTTTCGAAAAGCACTTAGGAGTTCTAGAAACGAAAAAATTTTGAACGCTGGCTTAACATTGTCTCGCGAAAAATGTCGATTTTGTCTACCCGAATTGAGGTATTTGGGATATGTTGTCGATAGCTGCGGACTCCACGTAGATTCGGAAAAGGTCAAAGCTATTTTAGATATTCCTTCTCCCAAAAATGTCTCCAAGGTTTGTCGGATCATAGGTACCGCTTCTTGGTACAGGCGTTTCATCCCGAACTTCTTCCCTACCATTGCACCAATGACAGATTTATTGAGGGAAAATAAAAAATTCCTTTGGTCAGAACTATGCGAATCTTTCCTTTGTAAAATAAAAAATCATCTTGTATCTGCACCAATCCTTAGCTGTCCTGATTTTTCTAAGCCATTTCAGTCACAAACAGATGCTAGTGGTTATGGCATCGGTGCTGTACTCACTTAGAGATCAGAGGATGAAGAACACGTGATAGCTCACATTAGCCGATCCCTAACAAGAGCGGAAAGAAATTACAGCACGGTCTAACGAGAATGTCTGGCAATAGTGTGGTCAGTAGGGAAGTTACGCGCCTATTTCCAAAGGTATTCTTTCTTGGTCATTACCGATCAACATAATTTGACCTGGTTATACAATCTACCGCAGCCTAGTGGGCGCCTTGCACGGTAGATTTCGCGCCTCCAGCAATTTGATTTCAAAATGATTCATAGGAAGGGTCGTGATTATATTGTTCCGGATATGTTATCTCGTGCAGTTCCTGCTATCAATTAAATCGACACAAGTACTGTCTCACCTGAATACATTATGCCATATTATAAGGATAAGTGGTATATTAAACAATTGAGATTGGTCCAAGAACACCCACTGCGATATCCTTTGTGGCGTATACTAAATAATCAGTTATACGAATTCATTGCTACTCCCTACTTCAACCTAACCGGTTCCCAATACGAGTGGAAACAAGTAGTTCCCAAGGAAGGGCGATCAGATATCATCAGAACATACCACGACGCCCCTATCTCAGGACACTCGGGGGTGTATAAAACATATAATCGCATAAGCGAGAGGTATTACTGGCCAACACTCAAGGCAGACGTTTCCAGGTATGTCCGTTCGTGCAAAATTTCTTCGACCCAAAAACCGGAACAAAAGGCTCCGGCAGGCCTTCTTTGTGGTAGACCAGAGGTCTATGGGAGGATATTCATGGGAATTAGTCTCAGTCGACATAGTTGGTTGGCCCTCTGCCAAAGTCGAATAATGATTTTATGTATATATTGAGTGTGCTAGATTACTTTTTCAAATTTTGTATCTTTCAACCGATGCGATCTGCAAATTCGAAAACGATTTGCAAACTTCTTGAAGAACATGTATTTCTATTATTTGGCGTTCCTCATACGTTGGTAACGGATAATGGAAAACAATTCGTGAGCAAAGAATTCGGTTCGTTGATGAAATCGTATGGTATTACACTCTCGCGAGTAGCAAACTATCATCCACAGGCAAATGCATGTCAGGGAAAACATCGGACTCTCAAGACCATGTTAGCATCCCACATGAAAGGGAATTACCGTTCTTGGGATCTTTACCTACAAAAGGTTGCATATGCTATTCGAACTGCCAAGAGCGAGACCACTGGAGTGACTCCTTCCCTTACCAATTTTGGTAGAGAAATCATTCTTAACGGAAACAACCATAGAGATTTATCTTTAGAGGACGAAGAAAATACCAAATCTTTCCCTATTGATCGGTCATTAGAGTTTTCTAAACGAAGATATCCGAATTCGTCTCATCAGTGCCTTTGAGAAAAGTCGTAAAAGGTATATTTGCGTTTACGCGATGTTAAATATGATATCGGTCAGCGTGTTTGGAGAAGAAATTATGTGCAATCCAATTCGTCAGCCTATTTTTCTTCTAAATTACCTTCAAAATTTGTTGAACCGTACATTGTTCATCAGCGATTGAGCCCCTGGACATACGAGTTAAAAGACTTACAGGGTAAAGATATAGGAGTTTGGCATTCTAAAGACTTAAAGCCTGATAGAAATGGAGGTGAAGACCAGAGCGGAAATATGAGCGACGATCAATCTGAATCTTAATCATATCAATAGTAGTTGAATCAATATTAGTGTTGTCGAATATACTTTTACTTTGTTTTGCTCTTTGACCCTTTGCTCTCACGAGATTCTTTTGGATATTTCCGTCATAAAAGTAACTGAAGGATCCAAGTGTTCAAAAATTATACTAACCTTTTATTTGTAGTTGAAATAGTCTTGAAAGTCTTCGACAATTGTATTAGTGACTTTTTTTTGCATGTTATAGATTTTTTTGTCTTCTGGTAGTGTTATGTAATTCATGTACATAATTCTGGTTTCCCCTTGTTTTCTTTTGGAAATTTCCTAGACGAAAGGGGGGAGTTGTTTCAGCACATCTTCCCAGTAGTTTCATTATAGTTAAATTCCCAATAATAAGCAACTTATTTCCGAACGTTGGTAATTGAAGTTAATCAAATTTCCCTACCATTCAATAATTTCCCTTTCAAAAATATATTTATAAATCTCCCGGTATATTATTCATTGGTCTCTGTCCGAACTATCGAATATAATCTATGTCCGCGCTACGCCTACCTTATTCCTTCGAATGAATGGTGCGAATTCAACAAAGACAGAGAAACGGCCAAGTGTTGTCTCTCATCTCCTCGAATCCTTCCAACAAATATTGAGTTTTTTTAAATAGGTTTATTGATCACCCATCCCACGAATTTTGAAATTCTTGGTGCATGGTGAAAATAGGACATTCAGTCTGTAAGTGAGTGTACTGGAGATCAGCGACTTGGTATTGTTATGAAGTTTTGTCGTTTTGAGGATTATTGCAGATATATATCATCATATAGGAATTACTTATGATGCACTGTTTGGAACCTTTGGTGTAGTAATGAATATTACTGGAAAAAACTCCAGTAATATTTATATAGGAATAAGTTTGATGCTCCAATTGATACAATCCTGAAATTTTCTGCTTTTATGGATATAGGCACTGAACTCTACTGGGGGAAATTTTTCTTTTGAAAACCTACTATTGACTAAATGAACCCTCTAATATTGAGGTACGGCAAAAACAAACAATGAAAATAACTAATCTTTCGTTTCCCTTGTTGTGTTGTATGCTATTGACTTTTCCTTGGAGATTTCTAGGACATCATCCATCACACGTTGAAATGTAGATGGGGCGTTCCTCAAACCGAAAAGCATACGCAGATACTCGTAGTGACCTTGCTCAACGCTGAAAGCAGTTTCCGAAACTGAGTTGGGGTCCATTTCAATCTGGTGAAAGCCAGATGCCAAATCTTGTGTGGAAAAATATTGGCAACGTCCAAGTTTATTCAGAATGTCGTTAATATTTAGTAAGGG
Organism: Leptinotarsa decemlineata; assembly: GCF_025532065.1. NCBI lineage: Eukaryota > Metazoa > Arthropoda > Insecta > Coleoptera > Chrysomelidae > Leptinotarsa > Leptinotarsa decemlineata. Next base: position 18,871,761 of record NW_027412606.1, read on the forward strand.
ATACCGGTCTTCAATGGTTTTTTCATTCATTTTCCTGTAGTCTACCACAATTCGTCACCACTTGCGTCTGTCTTCTTCGAGACTACCCAAATTGGACTACTCCATGGGCTCTGACTGGGTCGTATTATTCCGCTTCCAGCATTCTTGAAATTTGCTTCTCCATCTCTTCTTTGTGAATAAAGGGGTACCGATATGATTTCGAATGGACCGGTACTTGGTCCGTTGTTCTATTTTCATGTTTAACTTGATTTGTGAGGGTAAGTTTCTCATTGCTTTTATGGAAAATATCAGTGCATTCTTTACATAGCCTAATAATTGCTTGTCTTTCGTCTGAATTCAAGTGATCGACCCTAATTAGATGTTCTATATTATGTATATGTGATTTTTGGATTTTCAGGCAAAAACATTTCAATATGAAAAAATTCAAATTTTTCTTTGAGACACCCTGTTGAAGGAATTACTTCAATAGGTGTTTTTATTACTACGGTAACTCGTGTATCAGTGTTGTTTATAATTTTTTTTTTTCAAATCCGTGTTTCGCAGTAAATAAGGTTTCCGGTAAATAAAGATCAAGTTTCATCTCGGGTATAATGAAATCGCCCTCATAGAAATAAACAGGAATTTTAATAGCCGCGATTTCATGTGAATCCACTGAGATTGTGAAATGTTGTCTATTCAACTTATAAAAATTTGGAATGCGCAGATTTTCATTAATGAGTAGGTTTCTTTTGAAATGAATAGAAAATTTTAAATTTCGAATATCGTTAAGACCAAGTAACTCAATTTGATTATGAAATTGAAATAATATGAAATTTATTTCATCGGAAGATTTAAATTCAGGAAAGGCCGGTATTTCAGCTCTAAATGAGGATTTTTTCTCACCGATAGCTGTTTTGATTTTAGTTGAATTTTGGTATATAAATTGTGGAAAATATTTTTCTGCAATGGCTGGATTTAATATGGAGTTCATACTACCGGTGTCTATTAGTAATTTGATAGACGGATTTTCAATTTCAATGAACGGTAGGTCGGTTGAGTGGGCATCCGAGAAAATCTCGTTTATATAGGGGGATCGGTTTGAGGGGTTGACCAAAAGTTTTCATCCGGGTTTGGTTGAGAGGGTTCAATATCTTTTTCTTCGATATTATCGTAGTGTGTTGGATATTCGTAATCATAGCCTTCGGTATTACCGAAGTATATATTTTTGTTTTGGGCAATTTGATTAGTTTCGTCAAAATAGTCATAAATTTTGGCTGAGGTTTCTTTACTGTCAATTTGGTAAAGTTCCTCTGATTGGAATTTTGAGGACCCGTGGGTCTGAATTGATTAAATTTGGGAATGTTTTATACGTATTCCTTGAAGTTGTTGACAATGGTTCTGGATTAGAATTCGGAACGTGTCCGGTGGGCTTAAATACATTTTTGGAGGACGAAATACTTGTCTATTTGTCGGATACTTTGTGACAGTGGGTCTAGGTTGGATCGGTATGGGTTTACTAGGAAATCTGTTTGGGTCATTTTGAAAATTCTGAAAACTAGGTGGAATTTGGTGGTTAGGGACTGTCTGCGTGTACCGCTGTATTGGGGGGTTTGATTGATTTGATTGGAATGTTCGAGAATATTGCTGTGTATTGGAAATGGTGTTTTGCACATAGGTTGTTTGCTGTCTAGGACGATCTGGGGTATTTTTCGGTAAATTGTTTTGGTTACTGAGTTGTCTAAAATTATTTTGTGCATAGAAAAAGTTTACTTCTTCTATCATATAACTAATAGCAGTTCCAATACTGTCCGGATTTTTAAATGTAACTGATATTGCCGCCTAAAAATAATTTTTGTTGCTTCATCCATTTCTTGAATGCTATAGGAATTTATCCTTTGAATCAAATGACAACGAAGAACTTGTAGTTTTTTCGCAAAATCTAACGGTTGTTCGTTTTTGAAAGGTCTGGCTACAAGAAGATCTTGTTCAAGACACTCCAAACTTCTCTTATCTCCAAAACATTGAATGAGCGCCTCTTTAATTAAGGCCCAGTTATTTAACTCTATTATACTTCCTACTAAGAGATTGGCTCTACCAATTAATTTTTATTGAATAACCTTCAGTGAATACTGTTTGAAAATAGGATCTGTTGAATTTGAATAAGTTGAATTCAGAAAATCACTATTTGAAATGAACTGACTTAATCCGTTTTGATTGCTATCGTATGGCGTAATCATATCTACATATAATCTGAGCATACTAAAGTAAATTTGTTCTGGGTTTCCGTTAGGTATTATCTCTTCTAAAACCACAGTAGTATTGAAGTTATTTATTAAATTTTCAATTTCTGAAATTTTACGTTATTATGCAATATAGTATCCTATTCAGGATTGGATTTGAGAATCAAGAAAAAATACTTATATATGTTTGCCTAAATCTAATATTTTTCTATTCAGGGAAATGGGTAAAAAAGGAACTCTGTACTTACTTGTACTTCAGAGCTGCTTTTTTGATGTGATCCTTCTGCTTCCTCGTGTGAACTCCAGAGGTAGGTAGTAAACGCCAAAGAGTTGAAACTCACGTTCAATTTTCGGAATCGGACCCGATGCCGTGAACTTCGTGAAAACGAACTGCGAAATAATCCTACCGACTGCGCCAGTTGAGTAACTTCGAAGTCGAAAACCGTTTTTAAAAACAATCTATTCCACTCAAAATTACAATACAAAATTTCTAGAGAACTTCTCACATCGAGATCTGCAAAATGAATGAATAAATGATGATAATCGTTTCTGGATCCGGGGTGAAAATTTGCAAGCACTGCATTTCCTTGGATAGCCTGCAAAATCTCTTCACATAACTCACGCAAGGCTAACCAAAAAAAAGTCACAAATGGAATGGAATGGGGGAGTGAATATCATAAGAGACAGATATCATTTGCATGAGAACGATTGTAGGTTTGAAATTACTGAAACAATAAAAATCTTGTACAGCATGAAATCAAAGGAAAATTCATATAGAATGACATCTGAGAAAAAAATATGTTAACGAGGCTCTTGCGTTTTAACGTAGAATCCCCTTCGTTTATAGTGTAACTTATATGAAGCGTACAATCACTTTGTCATTTATGGTGTATCGGTAATCGGGATGGCTTTGATCATGGATTCAACTTGAGAAAAAAAAAATGACCGCCTGTCGTTTGTCATTTATGATGTCTCGACGCGTGTTTGAAACTCTCATCAATAAATTTCACAAAAATATAATGCGTTGAAACGGTCATTTTAGACGCGTGACAGAAAGACAGTAAACAGTTTAAGACAGTCGGTTGATCGTAGGGATTTGTGATTTTATTTCCATGTAAAACATAGTAACCCAGAATCGAAATTTCCTCAAACAATAAGACATTTGTGAAATCAACGGTAATGTTTTTGTGTTCTTTCAAATGTTTCTTATATTCAATCGAAATTCATCAACTGTGGAAAAATCTCGTTTTCAAGTATATCCATTATATTTGGATATTTGATAGGCTCAAAATAGTGCCTTTGGTCAGTAAGCATCATCAGGAGATGCCTAAGATCAAAAAATCTCGAATGTGTGTGAACATAACAGCGAAAATTTACAGGATGATCAACCGTTTCAACGTGCGATTTCAATCAGGAATGTATACCAGGTGTGTGCTATCCCAATGAGAAATGTATATACGATGCCTCAAAATACATCGTTCAAGAAAAAAATTAGGGACGTCTTTGGACTGAGGAAACAAACTTTGTTATTTTTTGGAGATACAGAGATGTGTGTGTGTGGGTACTGTCACCTCACAATTTCACTGGAGTACATGAAAATATATTCAACGAATTCAGAGATGTCAACATTATTTCAGTAATGAATGATTCAATATGAAGTGTATTTTATTTGATAATATTATGAACATCAATATTTTCCCAAGAATATAACGCGGCCATTTTGAACACTTCAAAACCCCATATATTCCCCTTTCAATGTGCCAAATTATCACGTTAATCACTCAAAAAATACATAAAAATATAACGCGATGAGAACACTTTTCTACGTCTTTCAAGAACAAAAATAATACGTGACAGAAAAGCAATAAGCCGTTATTGATAGTCGGTTGATCGTAGGGAAATTGTGATGTCATTCGACGTCAGCGAGTGATAGAGAGGAACAAACATAGCGGCTTCGTTAATAATTGTTGAATTGTGAGAGATGCTAGTAGATGAACAAACTTGTTCCGAGCACAAAATCGTATGTATTTTCTTATGGAGCTAAACTTTTTGCAATTTTCGGTTCAAACAGGAGTGGGGGAAACGTGTGACGTCATCGACGCAGGATGGAACGAGTATCGTAGCGATTAAAGCGTGGAACTCCGCCCCTCGGCCACATTGGTACTCCACCTTACCTATCAGCTCCCTTAGTACTCCGCCCTCGGCCTCTTTGGGATTCCGCATCAGCGCTCAGTCCCCCTTGTCACGTGATTTTAGTTAAAAAAAGTTGACAGTTATGAGATTCGAACCCACGACGTCCGCGCGGTAGACATTGTCCTTAGCCTCTACACCAACGTAAGATATTGAAGGTAACTGCGAATGTTGGGTATTTATAGCGTTAGTTTTGTCGGGACCGAAATTGACTCATTCATTATACTTGACAGCATTTTTTTTCCGTAGAATGTAATCGTCATTATCTTGTTGAAGATAGAAAAATATACTTAGATTTGGGAAATAATTAATATTTCATGTAACGATGTGTATGTGTGTGTAAGAGCGAGAGACGCGTGTGAAGTAATCGATGCAAAGAGAGGTGGAGATGTTATCGAGATTTACCGGTTGCTGGCGCAAGCAGGTGTTGCCGGTTGTACAATAAATCGTTGTTTATGGGGCAATGTAGCGTTGCCGGTTTTGAAATTAATCGTGAACGACTCGATGAAAATTGAAAGCGCGAAAATGATATATTAATAATAATCAATCAGATTTAAAAAAAATCATTACAGATTAATGAGGCTGTATCATTTCAAAGTGTGATCCCTCAATGTCACAAGGTTCCTCAAAATACATCATTGAAAACAAACATGGCGTCGAAGTGTACAGGTTGCGTCAAAATACATCATTTAAGAAAAAACATAACAGTTCCACGAGGCTGTAAGTTTTCAACGTGCGACCCCTCAATGTGTACAAGGTATTTCAGAATACATCACTGAAAAACAAATATAACGTCGAAGTGTAGAAGGTGCGTCAAAATATATCATTTGAGGAAAAAAACATGTCGGTTTAAAATATGATATTAATGTGTATACAGGGCGTTTCAAAATACATCATTTAAGAAAAAAACATGTCGATTCAATAGAAATCTAGCGTTCCAACATGTCGGAAGTCTCGTATCTTTGTTAACCAAGTTAGCATCATCAGGAGAAGCAGGAGATGGCACCAAAGGTGTCGAGGAGTTAACATTCGAAAATGGGGAAAGCGAACATTTTACAAACGTTTCGACTGTTTTGCGTGTCATCGTTTTGCGTGCGACCTTTTCCCGAGCGTTTTCGATCGTTTTTTGTGCGTTTTCGATCGTTTTTTGTGCGTTTTCGACCGTTTTCCATGCGATTATTCGTTATCGTGTCATCGTTATTGTCGTAACGGTTTTTCGTGTTTCAATATGACAGTCATTTATCATTCAACGCGTTCCGCTAACCAAGTAAGCATTATCAGTCCATGCTTTGTCAGGTGAAGATTCATTTTGTGAATTTTCAGACTCTTGAACGGAACCTTGTGGAACACTCAACCTAACTTCTGTTACAGAGTAGTGTCGGCCAGGTAATCGGAATGGAGAAATCAAATATCGCTCGATTGATTGTGCTAGATGAAATTGAACTGGATAATGTGGGTCGAATAATAATAATAATAGTGATAAAACTTCAAAAACTTGAAAGTGACGTAGTCAGCGTGGGAGGTGGTGGCGTGTGTGATAATTTGTGGAAATCAATGAGTTATTACAAGAAATAATAGCACAACTGTCAGAAGGGCTCTAAGTTGTATATTCGCTAATAATGATCAGATCATCGCATACAGCACGTCAAACGAAAGGATAAGAAATGCAGAATTCATCGACGAAGAAAAATCGAAGATGACGCAACATGTCATAAAGGCACTAAGCCAAATCTTTGAAGTTTATTTCAATTGCAAAAGCTTGATACAAACGCGAAATTCATTGACAAAGAAAATGAAAAAATCATCCTATACTGAAACATATGTTATTTTTGGATTCCTTAGGGTGAGAAGGTTTCGAATCCGTCAAAAACAGGTCACTTCCGGTTTTCACTTCCGGTCGTCCGATTCCGATGATTTTGACATCAATTGATTCGTTTAGATGTCAAAAAACATAGTTAATCACTTTTCGAAGCCAAAAGAACCTCATAACCTATTTTCGCTACACTAGTCGCAACAGGTCAATGTGGGTACTCATTTCAAATGATTTAATGTGTAGACTATGAAAAATATAATATCTAGCGCCTAATTTCAAACAGCATAGGAAGAATTGCAAAGAGAGTCATTGAAAAAACTTCGGATCGTCACGTACATGATGTCAAATGAAAGAAGAAGAATCGCAGAATTCATCGACAACGAAAAAACAAATATGGTGCAACATGTCAGAAGGGCACTAACCCACATCTTCATTAATGATAGCTGAATCTCAACGTGCAGGACATCAAATGGAAGGGAAACGAATGCAGAATCCATCGACAGAGAAAAAGCAAATCTGACGCAACATTTCAGAAGGGCACAAAGCCACATCTTCCTTAATAATTGTCGTCACGTAAAGCACGTCAAATGAAAGGAAAAGAAATGCAAAATTCTTCGACGAAGAAAAAGCAAAGATAGCGCAGTATGTCAGCGTGACACTAAGCAACATCTTTGTTAATGATAGTTGGATCTCAACGTGCAGCACATCAAATGAAAGGGAAACGAATGCAGAATTCATCGACAGAGAAAAAAAAGCGGAGACGATGCCAAGAGGGCACAAAGTTGTATCTTCACTAATAATATTCGCATCATCACATGTAGTTCTTCAAATAAAATGGAAAAAAAAATTCATGTGTTTGTTGCGCTATTCAATTCCAAGGTGACATGGAACAATGTCAGCGCTGAATAGGCATCTAACAAAGACTCTTTGATTTTCTTCTGTTTCATTTCGAAATATGTCATCACCAATTTTTATATTCATACCCAAGGTGACATTGATCACTGCCAATGTCGAATCTGCATTCGGAGATACGCAGTTCTCAAAGCGACGAAACAAAGGCTCTTTGTTTCATTTTGAAATATGTCATCACTTATTCTACTATAAATACGTCATGCATGGCGAAATGAGTTAGTTGAATCCGTTGAAAGTGATACCAGTGACAAGTGCACCGATTCTATTTGAAAGTAAGTGTTTCAGGTTTGACTTTTTCCCCAGATGAATTCATTCAAATGTAATTCAATTGAAAATTGGTGAGAATTGTTGAATCATTTGATTTCCAGAATTTTTCTAGATATATTTGTTGGATTTTTTCAGTCAAATGTTTTACATGTCGTGGTTTGTTCGAGACAGCATTCGCATATATTGTAAATCGAAACATAAAGCTTCAATTTTTTATTTTTTACAGATGGATTTGAAAAAGTTGAATGCAAGTTCGGTCGTGAAGAGAAAGCCAAGTATCAAAGTAGCATATTTGCCTGTGGAGATGCCGCAGAGGATATTCACTGCCAAAATCGTGAAAGAAAAATTTGGTGAGGCGGTCTTGTTAGATTTGGGAGATAAAGTATCATTTCTGTCCCACCGAGTGACGGAGGCGTATCGTCCTCACTAGAAGAATTTTCAACAGGAAAATACGTTATTGTGTTCAAAGGGTTGATGGACATTGGAAAACCGAATCGTGTCGTTTCATTTGAAAGTGTACGAAATTAAGGTTCGTACTGTTTCTAATTTTTTCTCCATTTAATATGCAAAGAGTTTGTGGTTGAATACAGTATTTTTCTTTCGGCTTTGAAATTCTCTTTCATAGATATGATCCGCATAAAATAGTGTTTTCATACAATATTTTCTCTTCATTCAGTACGTGCAGAATTTGTGTTTTAAATTATTTATTTTGAATGAAACTTGTTTTTTTTAATTTTCATCATAAGTGTAGCAATCACTTCATGAAAGACATTACCCTCTCTGTTGACAAGAGTATTTTTTCAGTGTATGTTTGTACTGAAAATCGAATTTATTTCAGAATGATGCATCATCAAAGTGTGCAGTATCAGTCAGAGTCATCTCAACAACAGCAACAAAACCGTCGTAGCAACCTTTCCATGACGGGTTCAAAATCTCAGCAGTTTCCTTTTTTTTCAGTCAATAGTTGCACATTATGAGGCTAGAATTCGTCGATATTCAGGGATTCGTTGGACAGACTGCGTCTATTCAATATATACACAACCGTAGTGAATTTGAAAGACTTTGAAGATTCAAAAATTCAAAGAAAAACACGCCGTTCTGTTTGGGTCATTCCAAAAGGAAATTTGTTCAGCTGCAGTCTCAATAACGTTGATATGGCTTCATAATATACTACCAAGATAAATAAAATACATATCACACACACCTTTTTTTGAAAATGAAAACTTATCTTATACAGGGAAAGTTGTCAAAAATATGCAGGACATTTTAGAAATGAAGAAAATAAGTTGGCCTGTCATTTAAAATTCTGATTCGTTGGGTCGATATAACAAAAAGTGGATTTATTCAGGACATTATCATAAATGATTGACTTTTGACATTAAATTTAAATTGTGATATTTGGAAATTCATTTCGTATTGTAGTTTTTTCGAAATTCCCATTCAAAATAGCATCCTTTGATATAGATACCGGACGAGTCTATTATGTGTAGATAACCTGAGTTCCAACTGTTCGGAGTTCTGAGTTCTTGGACATATAAACATAACAAAGTAACGATACGGACAAATATGAAAAATCTTCATAAAATAATTCAAATCCATTCAAGTGAATACATGAATTGAAAGATATTTTGACCTCAACTCCGATATTCTGAAACGAAAACACACAGTATTCACAATTCCATCTTTCGTTATTCCAAGTTCATAGTAATCAAAATTGATACGATTATAATATATATAGGAATATAAAACTATCTTCAAATACAGTTGCATGAATGCACATCAAGCAATTTGTCGTAGTACGGTAACCAGGGGCAAAGTTACAACTTCAGCATGATATGAATGTTAATGAATATTAGGGATGGTCAAGATCATCAACAGGTATTAAGAAATTCAGTTGGTGTCCAAAGATTTCGGAATACAATGCAGATAATTTTCTTCATTGTCAGCTCAAAAACCACAAGAGGAGACTAAATCATCTGTCGGTAACAAATAAGACAGATGGGTATCCGCGGCTAAGCTAAACAGTGGAGACGGAAGTGGGTTAAACAACTTAGCAAATTTCAAATAGATCTTAATGGGCGCCAGGTAAATTTAATCCTCCAGATACCCTAAGTAACTCACAATATCAATAACTTACCAATTAATATTGGAAATAAAAGATAAAGATCCCCAATATGATTTATTCAGTAATCCTAACTTACATGGATTAACCAACAACGCTTCTAAGACAACAATGCAATATTCACACTACTACGCGATGTTCAAATGTCAATACACGAGCGCGGTGTATATAACCACGAATTCAATCAGCCATAAATTACGGAAGTAACGACGCTCAAAAAAAACTACAATACGTCGAGTAAAACTACCACGAAAATTGAGTAGGTAAAATCGTAAATACTAGTATCGGATGGTATGACAAACTCGTTTGCGTCGCGTGAGCTCAGGCGTAGGCGCATCGGTGTCAATCAGCAATCGTGAAAGGAAGAATATACCTCAATTTCCGTTTCACAAATATCTATATCAATCAGGTATCAATAAACAACTCTTAATCAATAAACGATAAACAACACTATATCAACAGGTATCAATAAACATAAGGGCAAACAATTATTTAAATATCTCAGTATATCACAAATTTTCAATTAAATCAATTATAACTTGCGTGCTCCTTTTGGGCCACCCGGTATATGGTGTTAGGCTACCCCGTAGTTCGACGGAGATGGATCACCCTGTAGCACCGGTGGATCACCCTGTAGTACGGCGGAGATGGATCACCCTGTAGCACCACCAAGATAGATCACCCTGTAGGGCACGACAAGCTGGACCAGTAATGGATCACCAAATAAGATCCAGAAAGACAAATAAAACTTAAAGAAGAAGAAAAAAAACCCTACGGAAGAAAATTCTCAATCAGAATCAGATAAAAACAAGGTGAGATTCAACCCCCATTCAATAGGGACTATTTGACTAATCAATACCCCTGGTATATTTTCATTAAGCAAAGTAGCAAGATAACAAGAGTATATTTTTGGGTGCCCTGTATAACCATATGACCCGTAAAAATCAAGACAATTGAATGAGTGTTGAAACCTCTCTTCAAAACTAATATTCACTTGAATGACAACGCTGGGAGCAAATATTACTGAAATCATTTAAAACACATTTAATGGTAAAATTCTTACCCTGGCCAAGGGGTTTTCTATACGATTCTTCGTGTGCGGTGCTCTGCACGGCAGTCCTGCTGGGACTTGATGAGTGACTGAGGGCCTTCTGTTTCTTACGAATCTAGAGACGAGAAACGAAGGTTGTAGAATTGAAGAGGTGATATCATAGCTAAGACCACATGAGAGATGCGACAGTGATTCAGACATACCTAATTTCGGAAATCCTTCCACCTGGCACGAGTTCGGTAACCACCACAAATCCTCAAAAGAGCTTAAGTTTCAGACTGCAAATATCCACACCAAAATGACCAATCAGTCTTCCACTATACAATCCTGACTTGTAGAAATAATCCCCGTGAAGGATGGCACAAATAAAACCAAATATATCCTACAATCAGTCTGATGGTACTCTTTGAACTCCGAACCAAGCTCGTCGAAAGCCAACTTCCGAATACTAAGGAGACTGCCACATCTGACAGCTAACCAGTTGTTGCCACACTGCGTCCAATCTACACTACAAGCACCAAGGGGGCGCTGTGCACAACATCATAAATCTATAAATTCCTCCACAGCCACTTGAGACAATATCAACAAGTCTATGACCCATCAAAACTCCTTCTCAAAGCAATGCAACCCTAAAACAACCCTTGACAACTTGAGTAGCCGATAAATCCTCCACCCGTGAACAACTGTAGAACTAGTTCGGTGTAGTTCGTCGGAACGACACTACGAAAGTTCGGCGGATGTCAACCAACAGCTGTCTCTTAACCTTGTAATGAATAGAATGTACAAAAATATTGTTCCAACCTATTTTCAACTATTTACCAATCCTTATTTATGCGATGGAATAGAAACATATAAGGTAAGTCGTCACATCTTTCCCATTCAGTACGAATATTTGAACATTCATCTTATGCAGAATATTTACCGAAAATATCAAACAGTATTCAGAAACCAGAGCTAACTAATATTGTTTTTCAGGCTATATGGCTCTAATATGTCAGTAAACCTTCTGGAAGTGATGAATAACAATCTATGCAAGAAATATTCTCGGAAAGGTATAGGGAATAAGGCAGACAACGGCTGAAAAAAATGATAGGTGAAGAAAACTGAGAAACAAACAATAACAACTATTTCAACCTAGCGAGGAATTTCGGATCTCCAACGTCGATTGGCAATAGGAGAATGCGTAAGTACTGGTCAAAGCAGTTAGTCAGGGAGCATACATTTATTCTTATACATTTCAGGTATGGTTTTCTATGGAACGGAAGATTCCCATTACTATGATGTTAAATGAATAAAATCAACTTGTAACTGAATTACATTGTTAATATCCTCTGAATAAAGATCTTAAAAGGTAAGGTAGTGTTTTTGAAAGGTCACATAAGAGCAGTTTGGTCTAGTGCTGAATTGAAACGTAACCAACTCCCCCCTTTCTCGAAGAAATTTACCCCGTAAATTTCACTCAATTCTCAAGAACTCAGTCTTCTGAAGATAAAGGTTTTAAATCCTTCACATGCCAGGAACCCTTCGAATTACCATCAGAGTCCCTCAATTCATAAGTCCAAGGCGACAGCCGTTTCTTGATGTAGAACGGGCCTACGTACTTCGGGGCCAACTTCTTACTAAAGTATCTCGATGCATCTGATAAGACGTAGTTACGTTTCCATACCGGCTGATTCGGCACATACTCTTCATGACGACGCCTGAGATTGTATTTATCACAACTTTTCTTAGTGGCAACTTCTAACCGTTTCCGAACATCATGGAACATTTTACGAAAAGCTTCATTCTTCGTAGTATCACCAGTCTGAGAACCATTCTCCTCTTCGGGAGGAATACCCTGTATATATTCATCTCCAGACAAAACCATGTTCCTACCAAAATTTATGAAATACGGGGTCAACTTAGTGACTTCGTGTCTAGAAGTGCGGATAGCACAAGCAATCTCATTAAGTTTCTCATCCCAGCATCGATGGTTGTCAGAGACATACATTGCCAACATTGTCTTCAGGATGCGATTAATTCTTTCCGTTGGATTCGCTCTCGGATTGTAGGGAGCACTGAACTTAATTCGATAGTTATAGCGATCAGCAAACTCAAGAAACTTCTTATTACGGTACTGAGGACCATTATCACAAATTAAAACTCTTGGTACACCAAACATAAGGAAAACATTACTTTCAATTTTGGCAATTATAGCCTCAGTAGTAGCTCGCCTCAGAGGAAATATAAGAGGAAACTTACTGAGATAGTCGGTTACGACTAAAATAAAACTATTTCCTTTCTTAGATCTCGGGAGCGGACCAACAAGATCTGTGGAGATGATTTCCCACGGACGGTCAGCCTTAGTGTGTGATACCATCTTATCAACAGGTCGATCCTGAGATACTTTATGACGTGCACAAACCTCACAATGACGAACAAATTTGGCAATGTCACTTCGCATCTTAGGCCAATAAAAGCGATCTGCAACTCTAGCAAAAGTTTTGAACACCCGTATGCCCACTAGTGGCAGGTTCGTGAGCAGCAACAATAATGTTGTACCGATCGGACTTAGGCACGACTAATCTCCAGTAGTCAGATTTTGACGACAAATCAGGATAATCAGACCTAACATACTTCCATAATTTACCGTCAGAATATCTCCAATTGGCAAACTTCAAAGGGTTCTTTTGAATTCTGTCTCTCATGGACCTATACCACTTGTCATCGTCAATCCCTCCCAATGTCGGCTGATCATCATCGCTGACTGCGACAAATTCTACCATAGGTACTGACCGAGAAAGCGTATCCGGCACTACGTTATCCTTTCCTTTTCGATGTACAATCTTAAAATCATATTGTTGGAGCCTCACTGCCCACCGCGCAAGTCTACCGCTCAAATCCTTTAGGCTATGAAGCCATAGAAGACTGTGATGGTCTGTCACTACCGTGAAAGACACTCCTTCAATATACGGTCTAAGTTTCTCCACAGCCCATAGAACTGCAAGACATTCCCGCTCGGTGGTCGAGTAATTTCTCTCTTGCTTTGTAAGAGACCTACTCAGGTAGGAAATCACCTTATCGCCTTCGGGGTAAGGTTGCGATAGGACTGCACCGATTCCGAATCCAGACGAGTCAGTCTGCACCACAAAGGGTTTCGAATAATCCGGACAACATAAAATTGGCGCTGCCACTAAACACTCTTTGATACTTCGAAAGGATCTAGCACACTCGTCTGTCCATGTGAACTTCGAGCTCTTCCTCAGTAAAGCTGTGATGGGAGCGACGATGGAAGAAAAATCTGGAATGAATCGGCGGTACCAAGAGAAGGTGCCAACAATTCTTCGGACTTCCGTAACATTAGTCGGGGGCGGTATTTCCAACATGGCCTTTACCTTATCGGGGTCAACATGCAATCCGTTACGATCCACCACGTAGCCAAGATATTTCATTTCAGGACGGCAAAATTGACATTTATCAATGCTAACTGTAATATTTGCCTCCCTGAGTCTGCGGAATACCTCATCCAACGTTGACAGATGTTGTTCGAATGTCTGACTTACAATTACCACATCATCTAAGTAGACAAATACATGTGGTTCAAGGTCATGACCTAGTACTTCATCTATCAATCTTTGCCAACGGGCTGGAGCGTTATGGAGCCCAAAAGGCATGCGCCGAAACTGGAACAAACCACGATTGGGGACAGTAAAAGCCGTATATTTTTTTGATGATTCTGCCATTGGGACTTGCCAGTAAGCAGATTTTACATCTAAACTGGACAAATACTGAGCATTACGAAGTTTATCTAAAGTATCCGAAACATGGGGAAGGGGGTAACTATCTCGTATGGTCACAGAATTCAATTTACGATAGTCCACGCAGAATCTGAACTTGCCATCCTTCTTTTTTACCAAGAGAATGGGCGAAGACCAGGGGCTATTGGAAGGTTCCACAATTCCCAGCTTCAGCATCTCCTCAAGTTCTGCGTCAATTTGTTGCTGTACAATAGGATTGACCCTATAGTAGCGTTGTTTGATCGGAGGACTATCTGTTTCAATAACATGTTCAGTTCTATTGGTACAACCTAGTTCTGTACCCATAAGTGCTAGATTACGATCTATGACTTCTTGGAGTCGCATCTGGTCCAACGGACTTAACAACGTTGAACTAGCAACATGTTCAACAGTGTTGACGGTAACAGGTTCATCAGAAAAATGCCATTCATCATGACGCAAATCAGGAATCAGTCCCATATGTTTCCAAAAGTCAATTCCAAGGATGAGAAGATGGGGCATCTCAGGAACAACAATAGCTTCCACAAGTTTCAAACGACCCCTCAATGAGATAGGCAAATCAACAACTCCTATACTCCGAACACGGGCGCCGCTGGCTACGGTACGGTATGTTGTCCTGGACCCATCCACTGGTAGTCCTAAGGCACGAACAACCTCAAATCCTCTACTACCTAGTATAGTCCGTGAAGCACCAGAGTCCAAAAGACCTAATAACGACTTCCCTAAGACATCCACTCGCAAATAAGGGCGTTCATCCTGGTTGGCGTGTTCTAAGACATAGTCCAGGATGACTTGTATTTTGTCGATCGAGGGTTCTCGACCAGCACACCTACCTCGATCTCCTAGGTGCGTCGGCGACCGTTTCCCGTCGACGAACAGTCAGGACAAGATCGAATAGTAAATCCCTTCTTCTTACACCGATAACAATGTAAACCCACCGACTTCATCAAACAACCAACCGCTCGATGTCCGGGTTTATTACACTTGAAACAAAGTTGGTCACTTCGGGACACATCCGAGTCACCAACAGCATGTGGAAGAGATGAAGTTCCACAGCTATCAATCATACTATCATCAACCTGTATATAAGCCAAATCAGGTTCTAAAGCATTAAACTTCTTCGATGGTGCTGAGAAGTTTTCTACTGCTTCTTTTCTGGCTTCTAATCGCCTTCCTAACTCACGAAGGTGATTGATCGAAGTTACGTCAACTAGAGCCAATTGAGTTTGATAAAACGGGGCAATGTTTCTCAGAAGTATTTTAAGTTTTACTTCCTCAGAAATTGAGCAAGTCAACCTGTTGAAATAACCTGTCATGACTGCCAGATAAATACCAATAGACTCATCAGGACCTTGAGTTCGTTTTTTAATTTCTTCAAAAAGCTTTTCATCGTAATTGGAAGACAGATATTCTTCTCGGAGAAGTGCAACAAATTCATCCCAAGTCGATACTTCCCTTCGATACGCGGTATAGAATTGATACGCCCTACCTGTGAATAAATCGATCCCGGAGTCAAGCAATACCTCTTTTGATACATGTCGAGCTACTCGCAATTCTTCGACCCTGCTCAAAAAAGCACACAAGGACATACCTTTTTTGTCTCCCGAAAATTTACAATCCCATTTATTGGGAAGAATCGGCTTGACATTAACAGTGGGAGGTTGAGTAGGAGTGATGTCGGAAGATCTTCTATGAGGAGAGAGAGAGCCACCAAAATTACTATTCCCCAAGAGCATATGGAAAGGTGGGACGTCTTGTGTCTTCTGGTAATCTTCTGCTTTACGTTGTAAGTTATCCAATAATGCCAGTGCCTTCGCAAGCAACTTCGGTTTGTCCTGGGTGTCCTCTTCACTGATGTTGTCCAATCGGTTCAGGACATGGAACATCTTCGATTGGAGTCTTGCAAATGCATTACTACTCATTGAATCACTGAAGGTATCTATAAGTGGTTCCAGTTCTTCCAACTTCGCAGTAACTGCTGCAATATCTTCTTCAACTGTGAATGGATATTTGGGATACTTTCGCCCTTCTCCTCTAATCTGATTGCCATCGACAGAGAATGCCGCATCTCTTGAACAGTTCCGGTAGCAATTCCTCTAACTCTAACCTCATACACGAGCTCATCTTGACTCAAACGGTTCACTAGCATTTTGCGGGACATGATAACAATTCCAATGGGACACAAAAAAAAATATTAAAAAAAAAGATCAAAAAAAATTTTCAAATTTATCAAAAATTTTTTTCCAAATTTATAAAAAAAAGAACTATGAAGACGTTGTTTTAACGCAGCCCCACGTTGGGCGCCAAAAATGTCAGCTCAAAAACCACAAGAGGAGACTAAATCATCTGTCGGTAACAAATAAGACAGATGGGTATCCGCGGCTAAGCTAAACAGTGGAGACGGAAGTGGGTTAAACAACTTAGCAAATTTCAAATAGATCTTAATGGGCGCCAGGTAAATTTAATCCTCCAGATACCCTAAGTAACTCACAATATCAATAACTTACCAATTAATATTGGAAATAAAAGATAAAGATCCCCAATATGATTTATTCAGTAATCCTAACTTACATGGATTAACCAACAACGCTTCTAAGACAACAATGCAATATTCACACTACTACGCGATGTTCAAATGTCAATACACGAGCGCGGTGTATATAACCACGAATTCAATCAGCCATAAATTACGGAAGTAACGACGCTCAAAAAAAACTACAATACGTCGAGTAGAACTACCACGAAAATTGAGTAGGTGAAATCGTAAATACTAGTATCGGATGGTATGACAAACTCGTTTGCGTCGCGTGAGCTCAGGCGTAGGCGCATCGGTGTCAATCAGCAATCGTGAAAGGAAGAATATACCTCAATTTCCGTTTCACAAATATCTATATCAATCAGGTATCAATAAACAACTCTTAATCAATAAACGATAAACAACACTATATCAACAGGTATCAATAAACATAAGGGCAAACAATTATTTAAATATCTCAGTATATCACAAATTTTCAATTAAATCAATTATAACTTGCGTGCTCCTTTTGGGCCACCCGGTATATGGTGTTAGGCTACCCCGTAGTTCGACGGAGATGGATCACCCTGTAGCACCGGTGGATCACCCTGTAGTACGGCGGAGATGGATCACCCTGTAGCACCACCAAGATAGATCACCCTGTAGGGCACGACAAGCTGGACCAGTAATGGATCACCAAATAAGATCCAGAAAGACAAATAAAACTTAAAGAAGAAGAAAAAAAACCCTACGGAAGAAAATTCTCAATCAGAATCAGATAAAAACAAGGTGAGATTCAACCCCCATTCAATAGGGACTATTTGACTAATCAATACCCCTGGTATATTTTCATTAAGCAAAGTAGCAAGATAACAAGAGTATATTTTTGGGTGCCCTGTATAACCATATGACCCGTAAAAATCAAGACAATTGAATGAGTGTTGAAACCTCTCTTCAAAACTAATATTCACTTGAATGACAACGCTGGGAGCAAATATTACTGAAATCATTTAAAACACATTTAATGGTAAAATTCTTACCCTGGCCAAGGGGTTTTCTATACGATTCTTCGTGTGCGGTGCTCTGCACGGCAGTCCTGCTGGGACTTGATGAGTGACTGAGGGCCTTCTGTTTCTTACGAATCTAGAGACGAGAAACGAAGGTTGTAGAATTGAAGAGGTGATATCATAGCTAAGACCACATGAGAGATGCGACAGTGATTCAGACATACCTAATTTCGGAAATCCTTCCACCTGGCACGAGTTCGGTAACCACCACAAATCCTCAAAAGAGCTTAAGTTTCAGACTGCAAATATCCACACCAAAATGACCAATCAGTCTTCCACTATACAATCCTGACTTGTAGAAATAATCCCCGTGAAGGATGGCACAAATAAAACCAAATATATCCTACAATCAGTCTGATGGTACTCTTTGAACTCCGAACCAAGCTCGTCGAAAGCCAACTTCCGAATACTAAGGAGACTGCCACATCTGACAGCTAACCAGTTGTTGCCACACTGCGTCCAATCTACACTACAAGCACCAAGGGGGCGCTGTGCACAACATCATAAATCTATAAATTCCTCCACAGCCACTTGAGACAATATCAACAAGTCTATGACCCATCAAAACTCCTTCTCAAAGCAATGCAACCCTAAAACAACCCTTGACAACTTGAGTAGCCGATAAATCCTCCACCCGTGAACAACTGTAGAACTAGTTCGGTGTAGTTCGTCGGAACGACACTACGAAAGTTCGGCGGATGTCAACCAACAGCTGTCTCTTAACCTTGTAATGAATAGAATGTACAAAAATATTGTTCCAACCTATTTTCAACTATTTACCAATCCTTATTTATGCGATGGAATAGAAACATATAAGGTAAGTCGTCACATCTTTCCCATTCAGTACGAATATTTGAACATTCATCTTATGCAGAATATTTACCGAAAATATCAAACAGTATTCAGAAACCAGAGCTAACTAATATTGTTTTTCAGGCTATATGGCTCTAATATGTCAGTAAACCTTCTGGAAGTGATGAATAACAATCTATGCAAGAAATATTCTCGGAAAGGTATAGGGAATAAGGCAGACAACGGCTGAAAAAAATGATAGGTGAAGAAAACTGAGAAACAAACAATAACAACTATTTCAACCTAGCGAGGAATTTCGGATCTCCAACGTCGATTGGCAATAGGAGAATGCGTAAGTACTGGTCAAAGCAGTTAGTCAGGGAGCATACATTTATTCTTATACATTTCAGGTATGGTTTTCTATGGAACGGAAGATTCCCATTACTATGATGTTAAATGAATAAAATCAACTTGTAACTGAATTACATTGTTAATATCCTCTGAATAAAGATCTTAAAAGGTAAGGTAGTGTTTTTGAAAGGTCACATAAGAGCAGTTTGGTCTAGTGCTGAATTGAAACGTAACATCATGACTATTCGTTCGATATTAAATATTATTACCTCAAAATATATCGAAATCATAACACGTTTGCGATTCATTTATCAGTTACATTTGAAAAGTGAGTTTCAGTTTGCAGAAATAATAGCCCACACATGTTGGAAATTTCACCATAGTGTGGTGAAAATCGTATTGAAAATTCTACGAAATATAAGCGCATATATACAGAGTGAATCAATATTTGAAATACGTTTTATGGAACCCCCTATAACCCTTCTTTCTCAAAATTTGACAGAAATAATGCTGAGTCGTATTGTAGAGTTAACGTTCGAAATTGGAAAAAGTGAAGTATTCAACAGTTTTGGGTTCGACGGTTTTGCTTGCGTTTTCAACCAGTTTACGTGCCTTTATTCATTATCGTTTCGTGGTTATTGTCGTTTTTTTCCTATTTCAATATGACAGTCATTTATCAGTTATCGCGTTTCGCTAACCAAGTAAGCATAATCAGGAGATGACTAAAGTCCACGCTTTGTCGTAAGAAGGTTCGTTTTGCGAATTTTTAGACTCCTGAACCGAACTTTGAGGAACAATCAGCCTCGTGTTACAGAGTGGTGTCGTCAGCTAATCAGAATGGAGAAATCAAATATCAGTAGAATGATGGTGTTAGACGAATTTGAACTGGGGAATGTGGGTCGAAAAATAATAATGATAGTAATGAAACATTAAAACTCTGAAAGTGACGTAGTCAGCGTGGGAGGTGGTGGCGTGGTAGAAAATGTGTGTGGATTTGTGAAAATGAATGAGTTGTAAGAAAAAAAAATGGAGCAACTGTCAGAAGGGCACTCAGTTGTATATTCGCTGATAATAATCGAATCTTCGCGTACAGCACGTCAAATGAAAGGATAAAAATGCAGAATTCATTGACGAGAGGATACAAAGATGGCGCAACATGTCAGAAAGACATTAAGTCACAATTTCACTCATGATATTTGGATCTCAACGTGCAGCACATCAAATGAAAGAGAAACGAATGCAGAATGTATCGACAGAGAAAAAACAAAGATGACGCAACATGACAGAAAAGAACGAAGCCACATCTCCGTTAATGACAATTGAATCTCAACGTGCAGTATATTGACTGAAAGGAGAAGGAATGCAGAATTCATCGACAGAGAGAAAAACAAAGACGACGTATCATGTCAGAAGGGCAATGAGCCGTATTTTCGTTAATAATGATTTGTTCTCAACGTGCAGTACATGAAATGAAATGGAAACGAATGCAGGATTCATCGACAGAGAAAAAACAGAGATGGCGCAACATGTCAGAAGTGCACTAACCAGCTTCTTCGTTGATAATATTTGGATCGTCATATATGACACGTCAAATGAAAGGGAAACGAATGCAAAACTCGTCGACAAAGAAAAAACAAAGATGGCGCAATATGTGAGAAATGCACGAACCCGCGTCTTCGTTAATAAAAGTCGCATCTTCACGTGCAGCATATCAAAGAAAAAACGAAAGAGGCAACCAAAATAGTCTTATCGTCGCATTTGACATGATTCATTCACTCAAGACTGAAATGTTTAGAAGATACCAACGGAGATCTTACGGTGACTATAAGTTCTGGTATGGTACGTGCAATTTCGTTAATTCCAGCGACATGATTATTCCAATACATATTGGAAGCAGAAGGTGGAACCCCAAAAAATAGGAGATATAGTACACCAAGTCAGTAAAGAGCGGCATTTTTCTGCAGAAAACTGTTTGAATTTCTTCAAATTTTTCAAATATCTGTAACAGAAAGACAAAACTCAGCTGCGGAACGCTTTTATCTACCAAAGTTAAGTATGTGTCGGTAGTGTGTAACGAAGTTTTCCAATAAATTCACTGATTGCGCCCTCTGGATGGCAATAGATTACTGTTTCTAATTTTTTCTCCATTTATTATGCAGAAAGTTTGTGGTTGAATACAGTATTTTTCTTTCGGCTTTGAAATTCTCATTCATAGATATGATCCGCATAAAATAGTGTTTTCATACAATATTTTCTCTTCATTCAGTACGTGCAGAATTTGTGTTTTGAATTATTCATTTTGAATGAAACTTGTTTTTTTTAATTTTCATCATAAGTGTAGCAATCACTTCATGAAAGACATTACCCTCTCTGTTGACAAGAGTATTTTTTCAGTGTATGTTTGTACTGAAAATCGAATTTATTTCAGAATGATACATCATCAACGTGTGCAGTATCAGTCAGAGTCATCTCAACAACAACATTCAAAATCGTCGTAGCAACCTTTCCATGACGGGTTCAAAATCTCAGCAGTTTCCATTGTTTTTAGTCTATAGTTGCACATTATGAGGCTAGAATTCGTCGATATTCAGGGATTTGTTGGACAGACTGCGTCTATTCAATATATACACAACCGTAGTGAATTTGAAAGACTTTGAAGATTCAAAAATTCAAAGAAAAACACGCCGTTCTGTTTGGGTCATTCCAAAAGGAAATTTGTTCAGCTGCAGTCTCAATAACGTTGATATGGCTTCATAATATACTACCAAGATAAATAAAATACATATCACACACACCTTTTTTTGAAAATGAAAACTTATCTTATACAGGGAAAGTTGTCAAAAATATGCAGGACATTTTAGAAATAAAGAAAATAAGTTGGCCTGTCATTTTAAATTCTGATTCGTTGGGTCGATATAACAAAAAGTGGATTTATTCAGGACATTATCATAAATGATTGACATTTGACATTAAATTTAAATTGTGATATTTGGAAATTCATTTCGTATTGTAGTTTTTTCGAAATTCCCATTCAAAATAGCATCCTTTGATATAGATACCGGACGAGTATATTATATGTAGATAACCTGAGTTGCAACTGTTCGGAGTTCTGAGTTCTTGGACATATGAACATAACAAAGTAACGATACAGACAAATATGAAAAATCTTCATAAAATAATTCAAATCCATTCAAGTGAATACATGAATTGAAAGATATTTTGACCTCAACTTCGATATTCTGAAACAAAAACACACAGTATTCACAATTCCATCTTTCGTTATTCCAAGTTCATAGTAATCAAAATTGATACGATTATAATATATATAGGAATATAAAACTATCTTCAAATACAGTTGCATGAATGCACATCAAGCATTTTGTCGTAGTACGGTAACCAGGGGCAAAGTTACAACTTCAGCATGATATGAATGTTAATGAATATTAGGGATGGTCAAGATCATCAACAGGTATTAAGAAATTCATTTGGTGTCCAAAGCTTTCGGAATACAATGCAGATAATTTTCTTCATGACTATTCGTTCGATATTAAATATTATTACCTCAAAATATATCGAAATCATAACACGTTTGCGATTCATTTATCAGTTAAATTTGAAAAGTGAGTTTCAGTTTGCAGAAATAATAGCCCACACATGTTGGAAATTTCACCATAGTGTGGTGAAAATCGTATTGAAAATTTTACGAAATATAAGCGCATATATACGGAGTGAATCAATATTTGAAATACGTTTTATGGAACCTCACATAACTCTTCTTTCTCAAAATTTGACAGAAATAATGCTGAGTCGTATTGTAGAGTTAACGTTCGAAATTGGGAAGAGTGAAGTATTCAACAGTTTTGGGTTCGACGGTTTTGCTTGCGTTTTCAACCAGTTTACGTGCCTTTATTCATTATCGTTTCGTGGTTATTGTCGTTTTTTTCCTATTTCAATATGACAGTCATTTATCAGTTATCGCCTTTCGCTAACCAAGTAAGCATAATCAGGAAATGACTAAAGTCCACGCTTTGTCGTAAGAAGGTTCGTTTTGCGAATTTTCAGACTCCTGAACCGAACTTTGAGGAACAATCAGCCTCGTGTTACAGAGTGGTGTCGTCAGCTAATCAGAATGGAGAAATCAAATATCAGTAGAATGATGGTGTTAGATGAATTTGAACTGGGGAATATGGGTCGAAAAATAATAATGATAGTAATAAAACATTAAAACTCTGAAAGTGACGTAGTCAGCGTGGGAGGTGGTGGCGTGGTAGAAAATGTGTGAGGATTTGTGGAAATGAATGAGTTGTTAGAAAAAAAATGGAGCAACTGTCAGAAGGGCACTCAGTTGTATATTCGCTGATAATAATCGAATCTACGCGTACAGCACGTCAAATGAAAGGATAAAAATGCAGAATGTATCGACAGAGAAAAAACAAAGATGACGCAACATGACAGAAAAGAACGAAGCCACATCTCCGTTAATGACAATTGAATCTCAACGTGCAGTATATTGACTGAAAGGAGAAAGAATGCAGAATTCATCGACAGAGAGAAAAACAAAGACGACGTATCATGTCAGAAGGGCAATGAGCCGTATTTTCGTTAATAATGATTTGTTCTCAACGTGCAGTACATGAAATGAAATGGAAACGAATGCAGGATTCATCGACAGAGAAAAAACAGAGATGGCGCAACATGTCAGAAGTGCACTAACCAGCTTCTTCGTTGATAATATTTGGATCGTCATATATGACACGTCAAATGAAAGGGAAACGAATGCAAAACTCGTCGACAAAGAAAAAACAAAGATGGCGCAATATGTCAGAAATGCACGAACCCGCGTCTTCGTTAATAAAAGTCGCATCTTCACGTGCAGCATATCAAAGAAAAAATGAAAGAGGCAACCAAAATAGTCTTATCGTCGCATTTGACATGATTCATTCACTCAAGACTGAAATGTTTAGAAGATACCAACGGAGATCTTACGGTGACTATAAGTTCTGGTATGGTACGTGCAATTTCGTTAATTCCAGCGACATGATTATTCCAATACATATTGGAAGCAGAAGGTGGAACCCCAAAAAATAGGAGATATAGTACACCAAGTCAGTGAAGAGCGGCATTTTTCTGCAGAAAAATGTTTGAATTTCTTCAAATTTTTCAAATATCTGTAACAGAAAGACAAAACTCAGCTGCGGAACGCTTTTATCTACCTAAGTTAAGTATGTGTCGGTCGTGTGTAACGAAGGTTACCATTAAATTCACTGGTTGCGCCCTCTGGATGGCAATAGATATTGTTTATCATTTCGAATCCGTTGAATACGAGGGGTCTATAAATAGAAAAAAACAACGTTTTAACGCTTTGTAGACGTGTTTGATGCTCTATGGGTGATTTTTGATCAACACCCGTTATCCATATTTTCATTATTATCCCGATTGTATAACCACCAAACATTCAATATTATCGGGTTCGAAAGGAGCTGATAGGTTAGGTATGAATACAATGAGTTAGTTCACTCGAAAAATACTTGAAGCTGAACAATTCAATTGGAATTTATTTAGTGTTCTAACCCTGTGAAAGGACTTCTGCACCAGCTCAAGGAACTCCTGATTAAAAATACATCTATTCATGAATAAATTACTATTTCGCAATAATATTGTACATAATGTTATCAATGAATATTTAAGTTACAACACAAAGAATTATATCATTATGCGATCAGAAACTTCTTGAGGAAAGGGTCCATGTTTCATTTCAAATCATTCACATGACGTACATTTTATTATATAATGTTTGAAAATTCATTAGAATAAAGAAGAAAACTGAAAATCAATGAAAATCGATCAGAACGAGAACAAATCTTCATATAACGTTAACGCGAGAAATTTGCCGAACTTTGTGTGGCATCATATTGCTGAAATGATTTCAAAATTCCTTCGTCTCCGTACGCACTGTTTGACAATTCTGATGAATTATTATTGAAGGCTCTATCTCGGCACATCATAATCTTGGTTTTGTTTTCTTTCTCAATAAATTGAGCATCTCTCACAATTCAACAATTATTAACGAAGCCGCTATGTTTGTTTCTCTCTGTCACTCGCTCACGTCGAATGACATCACAATTCCCCTACGATCAATCGACTATCATTAACGGCTCATTGCTTTTAGGTCACGTATTATTTTTGTTTTTTAAAGACGTAGAAAAATGTAATTTCCATCGCGTTATATTTTTATGTATTTTTTGAGTGATTAACGTGATAATTTGGCACATTGAAAGGGAAATATATGGGGTTTTGAAGTGTTCAAAATGGCTGCGTAATATTCTTGGGAAAATATTGATGTTCATCATATTATCAAATAAAATACACTTCATATTGAATCATTCATTACTGAAATAATGTTAACTTCTCTGAATTTGTTGAATATATTTTCATGTACTCCAGTGAAATTGTGAGGTGACAGTACCCACACACATCTCTGTATCTCCAAAAAATAACAAAGTTAGTTTCCTCAGTCCAAAGACGTCCCTAATGTTTTTCGTGAACGATGTATTTTGAGGCATCGTGTATACGTTTCTCATTGGGATAGCACACACCTGGTATACATTCCTGATTGAAATCGCACGTTGGAACAGTTGATCATCCTGTAAATTCTCTCTGTTATGTTTACACACATTCAAAATTTTTTGATCTTAGGTATCTCCTGATGATGATGATGACCAAAGGCGCTATTTTCAGCGTATCAAATATCCATACTGGAGAACGATATTTTTGAATCATTTGCAAGATGAAAAGAAGCATATGCGTGAACTACGATGTCCTACAGTTGACAAATTTCGATTTAATAAAGGAAACATTCAAAAGAACACAAAAACATCACCGGTTGATTTCACCAATGTCTTATTATTTGAGGAAATTTTGATTCTGGGTCACTATGTTTTACATGGAAATGAAATCACAAATCCCTACGATCAACCGACTATCTTAAACTGTTAACTGTCTTTCTGTCACGCGTCTAAAATGTAATAATGAAAATATTTTTGTGACATTTATTGATGTGAGTTTCAAGCACGCGTCGAGACATCATGAATGACAAACGACTGGCGGTCATTGTTTTTTCTCAAGTTGAATCGATGATCAAAGCCACCTCGATCACCGATACACCATAAATGACAAAATGATTGTACTCTTCATTTAAGTCACACTACGTTAAAACGCAAGAGCCTCATGAACACATTGTTTTTCTCAAACGACAACGTATATGAATTTTTTTGTGATTTTATGCTGTTCGTTTCACACCCATCAAAAAACCTGATGTGAAGAAAGTCATCAAGACAAAGGCGAATCGTGGGGCCTCGATGAAAACGTAGAACGAATTTTGTCAATTCTCTAACACACGAAATTTCGCTTAGATTGGAAAAAATCTTTCATTATTTCCAATTGATTTTTATATGACTGACGTATCATCGCATTCGTTATTACGAATATTGATCGGAAACCTATCGATGACCTATAAAAAGACGTACTACTCGATGTTTCATTTTCTGAGGCTTCGAATGATGAAATACGATTTCACTACAAATAATATATTCACCAATTGATGGGTTAAACATATAAATAGAAATATCATGTCATAGTGTTGTGTCATGTCGTCAGTTAGACGATATTCCTATTTTTTGAAAATATGTAGCAATAAATGCGTTTTTTTTGTGGCGGTTGATGTGTACAAAATTTTAATTAGCGAAACATCCTAAATAATGATCTGAATGAAATAATTTCGATATTTTGGATACTGAATTTGCATAGTAATTTTGAGATGAATTTTATCGGTTGTATCTGTATATCTGTATTTTCAGACGGAAATTAATTGGAACCGAGGAATCGGTTCTAGTTCATATCATATACGATTTTCCATCTTTCTGTCATGCGTTATTTATTTGAGACGTATTTTGAAGTACTAAATCACTCTGTATACGCGTTTATATTTTTCTTCTTTGGAAAATATGTGGCAAATATAGCTTTTTTTCAAAGCTTGAGTGCCTGAGTTGACTGTTTCAACGCCTTGAAATTTTGCGAAATATTTCATGCGATAATCGGGGCATAAATGAACGTTTTATCCCGCTGAATTTTTGACATTTTTTTGAAGCGATTCTCATGTAATTTTCGCATAATTTTTCGTGACGTGATACAATGCAAATCATGAGGGTTTTAAACGAAATGTGAGTTTCAAAAATGCATTTTTTGATGCGATTCAAATGACAAAACTGGCTATTTTATCGCATCGAAATTTTGCAAAATTTTCAATGCGTGTTCCGAGACGAAACTGAACGTTTGATCGCCTTACACGAAGTGTTCTCAATCATATGCACCGTTGTCATATACATTCTTCACACATGACAATCAACGCAATCTACTTGACATAAATTCCTTGATCTATATCATAAGAACCTTTTCTCTTAAAAACACGTCAAATTTCTTATAGAACTTTGACTCTGGTTTCTATTTTTTGAAAATATGAAGCAATGAAAAATGCGTTTTTTGGAAGCAGTTGATGTGCATACAATTTTGATTAGCGAAACATCCTAAATAATGATCGGAAGGAAATGATTTCGGTATTTTGAATACTAAATTTGCATAGTGATTCTAAGATGAATTGTATCGGCTGATAGTCTGTTTTTCCAGACGAAAATTGATTGGAACCGAAAAATCGGTTCTAGTTCATATCATAAACGATTTTCGATCTTTCTGTCATGCGTTATTTGTTCGAAACGTATTTTGAAGTACCAAATCACTCTGTATACGCTTTTATATTTTTTGTTGTTTAGAAAATATGTGGCAAATATAGCATTTTTTCAAATCTGAAGTGCCAGAATTGACTGTTTCAACGCCTCGAAATTTCGCGGCATAAATGAACGTTTTATCGCGCTAAATTTTTGACATTTTTTGAAGCAATTCTCATGTCATTTTTGCATAATTTTCCATGACGCGATACAATGCAAATCATATGGGTTTTTAGAAGAAATGAGGGTTTTGAAAATGCATTTTTTTATGCGATGGCAAAACTGGCTATTATGAAGCATCGAAATTTTGCACAATTTTCAATGCGTTTTTCGAGACAAAACTGAACGTTTTATTGCATTATATCCTCCTAGATCCTCGTTACTACATTTCTTTCTCAAACGACACCCTATATAAATGTTTCTGTTATGTTTACCTTTATCTGGTCAACTCCTCCTGATGATGCTAACTTGGTTAACGAAAATGTAGCTTAGTGCCCTTCTGACCGCAATCTTTGTTTTTTCTCTGTGGATAAATTCTTCATTTCTTTTCCTTTCATTTTGGCGTGCTGTGCGTGATGATCCGACTATTATTAACGAAAATGTGGTTCAGTACCATTTTGACTGCAATCTTGGTTTTTTCTCTGTCGATGAATTTTTCATTTATTTTCCTTTCATCTGATGTGCTGTGCGTGACGATGCAACTAATAATAACTGAGATATCGCTCAGTGTCCTGTCGGTATATGTCACCATCTTTAAATTTTCTCCACTCCACACTGACTTCATATACACTTCATTCTCATATGAACATATATATTGCATCGTATAACTCTTACACACGTCACATCTACTTTGAGTTGGGTATTCCACAAGGTTCCGCTACGAGGTCTGAAAATGACTAAACTTGAGCTTCATATGGAAAAGCATTGGATTTTGAGCCAGAAACGACTTTTTTCATTAAATGGCGTAATTTGAAACATCCTGTACACGTTGAAGAATCGCACGTCAAAACGATAAAACCCCGTTGAACTGTCATGTTTTCTCAAATGACGTATTTGAGACACTGAAGAATCACACGGTGAAACAATAGAGTCCCGCTGAACTGCCATGTTCTTTCTTGAATGAGACACCTTGTACACATTAAACTGTCATGTTCCTTGAATGACGTATTTTGAGACACCCTGTACACATTGAAAAGCCATACGTTGAAACAATAGAGCCCGGTTAAACTGTCATGTTTTCCAAATAACGTATTTTGAGACACCCTGTACACATTGACGTCATGTTTTTTCTTGAATCCGATTTTTCATTCATAATTATTATCATACCATTATTTTTCACGCCGACGTACACCCCGTACATGTTTTTTCTGAAACGACGAGACACCCTGTATGGCAGCCATGTTTTTTCCTTTAACTCCCGTGGCCATGTTTTTTTCTTCAATCCGATTTGTCTTTCATTATTATCATTATATCATTATTTTCCACGCTGACGTATTTGAGACACTTCGTACATGTTTTTTTCTTAAAGTAAAGGTGGCTTATCGTATATGGGACCTCTATGAATTACCCACACTTCGTGATACATCCTCAGATATTTGGGCCGTGAAGACAACCAACAGCCTCGAAAGACCTTGATACATCATCATCGACTTTCAAAGCATCGACCAATCTGAAAATATATCAAAAAATGTGACGAAATTCATACATGCAAAAATTAATAATATTCGACTATCTCTAAACTCTGAAGTATACTCATATGAGCGTTGGACTCTGGATTTTGACGAGAAGTTAGACTCGTCAGCCTACTATGCATATGAAAACTTCCAACGCAGCTACTACGACAAAGCAACAATCCACTATTTATCATCGACTGCTCCCACCAACCCGAAGCTATCAAGTCATCTACTGTCGACATCAAAATGGAATTCGAAACACGCAAGGTGAAGCTTCCAGCAAACACCAAAGTATATGCACTCATCCTACACGATGCTGTTTTGTCCTATAATGCCCTAAATGGCTCTGTTCAGACTGGATTGTAATAAGATTGACATGTAATTCCCAATGGAGTATTCGATATTGATGAATAATAAAACTCTCAAATACTCATTTACCAAACAATTAGATAAAGACAAACATGGATTGAAACATGATTTTATTTATAACGTACACAATAGATTTCAAATATTCACAACACCATCATTTAAAGATTCTTCCGGCTGTGGGTTGGGATTCTGTGGTTCCAATTGATATTTCTCTATGATATTCTGTGGTAGGTAGACGAATATGCTGTGAAAGAAATGCTTCAAGTCTGCTTCAAATACTAGCTCACAGAACTCATCCAAATTTCTGCTTCCATACGAATATTTATGGCACAGTGCCACACCAAGCTCATATTTCTCGCTGAGTTCCAAAAGTTTTCGTACCTCTTCAGCATCATAACATACACTTAAATCATAGTTTGATGAGTGAAGAGTGTCAAAACTTAAGTCGGCCAATTCCCAAGCCAACCTCTTCATTGCAGAATTCAAATTGACTGCTTCCGGCCACTCTTCGGCTTGATGTTCCACATGTTCATACTCAGAAAATACACAAAATGCATTCATCAGTTTGGAAATTATGTTGCAAAAAAAGCACCCACTTGAAATTTGATCATGTTTGAAGCGCGGGAGCTAATCCATATTTTACATTGATATACCATATTCCTACTATTTACAAAGATATTGAAGTTATATTCAATCTAAAATATCGAATTTGACTAGTGAGCGGGTTTTGGCACCATAATCCTGAGAACTTTGACCCATCTTTGACATCTTCTCAATTTTATAACCTTCATCGATAGTCAAAGATATCAAAGGCTTCTGCTCCATAGCCATAGTTTGTTGAATTATTGCAGAATTGATCTTTTCGATATTAAATTTCAAATGATCCATTTCGAATATAGTGAAATTATCGTAAATAAATATAGAATATGTTCACCTGGATTACTGTGTATACTCCTGACGTAATACTCTCTGTCACTTTAACCCATCTATTCGAGTACGTTGGGTTATTCAAACTGAATGTGAAATGGTGATCCTCCGAACATTTATAGAACGTGGTTCTACCCACAAGCTGCGTGTCCGAGAACACTACTCCAAAATAATATTGTCTCTATCGCGTGACGTACTTGGAGGTCATTCAAGGTCAGACACAAAACACTCCCTCGAAGTCACCTTGGCTACTTTGTGTCGTGTTCCAACCAGTAAGAATGAACTATAGCAATCGATTTATGTGGACCACTGCCAAAACGTAGGGGCGGTGCTTCATTTCTGTGTGTAGTATTGGATGTGTTCACAAAATC
The DNA here is from genome assembly GCF_025532065.1 of Leptinotarsa decemlineata. Classification (NCBI taxonomy): domain Eukaryota; kingdom Metazoa; phylum Arthropoda; class Insecta; order Coleoptera; family Chrysomelidae; genus Leptinotarsa; species Leptinotarsa decemlineata. The sequence goes on from NW_027412606.1 coordinate 18,902,956, forward strand.
TGTAATCTTCCTTTCTATAAAAAAAGCGACGACTTGTGCCATCATGAATCAACTAACGAATGATTATTTCATCACACATGTGGTGCAACATTGAGTGATCAAGGAACCCAGTTCACGAATAAAAAATGGAAATAAGTTCTGAATGCTAAGGGAATAAAAGTAATCTATTATTCCGTGAGACATCTGAAAGACAATTCGAGTGAAAGGGTTATGCGCGAGATAGGACGTTTCTGTCGTACGTATTGCAGTGATCAGCATTCAAGATGGGCGAATGAACTGGCCCATTTCTTCCTCTTTTTAAATTCATTAGGCCATGAGGCTACCGGTTACTCGCCTAGTGAATTACAGTCTAAAACAAATAGGCTGAAACTACTTCCACCAAGGTTACAGGGACCAAACAATAAAGAACCTGAAAAATGAGTAGAAAAAACTCATTCTAGCTCGTGAAAATTTAGAAACGAAAGTGGCGCGTCGTAATGTCCATCATCCATCACATCCGTATATCAAATTTGAGTCAGTAGACCTTGTGTTGTTAAGAGCCAATCCTAATCCGTTCGCAATCAAAGGTGAAACCAAGAAATTCCTCTTATTTTTTGAGGGTCCTTTTCTTATTAAAAAAACAATTAGCAGATTCATATATTCTGGTCGATCCAGTTTTCATTAGAAATAGAGGTTCTTTCCCTGTAGATCATTAAAAAAAATCATATTCCAGTAGATTAGCTTCCAAGTTTTGGAGCAGTCACTTCGAAGCTGAGGGAGCATAGTTGTAACGGAATAATAGGCACTGCGTCTTTCATTCCGCTGAATACTAACTGACGCTGAATGGGTTAAGTCTCTCGCCTAGAGGTGTCTGTAGGAGTGTTAAAATGCAAGTACATAACGTTATAGTTTTTGAACTGGGTAAAAAAGTACAGCGAACCTAAAAACGCGTAGATTGAATTGAAGAATTACTTTCGATTTTTAATGCAAGAATGTGGAGTGTTTAAAGCCTTAGGGTGCCCAACAAAGATATTTGTCACAAATATTGATGTGTCACCTGGTTTTGGGTGAGTTGTATATAATTTACTATGTGTCAGCTTCAATGAGGAGTGCTTATAATTTTCAAGTATTGTTACATCCTCCATCTAAAATATTTTATGTGTTTAGCTCTGTTCAATCTCCAATCATCACCGAATGAACTGCACACACTAGAATTGCCTCATTTATTCCTCTCTGTCGAACTCACACATTTTTACGAAACCCAGTTGAACTTAAAAGACAAACCATTTTGAAGTTCCACTACAACTTGGAGATATATTTGCAAAATATATGGACAAATGCTGGAAAAATGTATGTTAATGTTCGAAACATAGTTACCATGTTTTGTTTATGGATTTTATACCATAATTATGTTCTTTATGAATAAAAATGCAATATATTGAAAATAATGTAATGAAACATATTACATGTTTCCATTTAGACAACTCAAGTAATAGTGATTTAAGATAACAAAATAACTATCTGCCTTCAGGTACAAAACCCTACTTGTTCTTGAAACTCGGGTACTTGGCAAGGGCTGTGACGATCGAGTTCTTAGAATTTATTAGTCGGGTGCGACTAGACAACACGATAGTCCCATGAATATAGGCACATTTGACGTAACATGCCGCCCCCTTTGAAAACCTCCAGGTTTTCAATTGACATCTTCATCTGGCGTAATGCCATTATCTGAAGCGAGAAGGACACAAAGTTTGCAAGTAGGACGTTGATAAACACCATTAACAGTTTTATGGATGTGGTACAAATCACTTCAGCGGAACCGGGAAATACTTTGATGACTCTACCCATAAGCCACCTTAAAAGAGGAAGTCTGTCCTCTCTCACAAGCACCAATGATCCAATCTTCAACAATTGGGGATGTCTCTCCTTCCATTTTTTGCGATTTTGTAAACTAGCTACGTATTCTTTGGTCCACCTGGACCAAAAATGCTGGAGCATCTTCTGAAGATGTTGATAACGACTCAGTCGATTCACTGGGGTTGCAGACCAGTCATGGTCGGGTACAGAAGTCAACTTATCGCCAATCAACAAGTGTGCTGGAGTCAAAGGTGAAGGATCATTAGGATCGTTGGATAAAGCACAAAGAGGTCTACTATCAAGGCATGCTTCAATTTGTGTGACGAAGGTCAAAAACTCTTCATAAGTTAAAATGGTATCACCAACAACTCTTTTCAAATGATGTTTTACTGATTTGACACCTGACTCCCACAGACCGCCAAAATTAGGAGCTTTCGAAGGTATGAAACTCCAAAGTATACCATCTTGACTCAATTTGGTTGCGATAGTCTCACATGATTCTTTAAGAAAAGTCTTTAATCAAGCATTAGCTCCCACAAAGTTACTGCCGTTATCAGATACAATTTCAGAACACAATCCTCGCTTTGCGACAAATCGTCTAAGTGCAGCATTAAAACATTCAGTGGATAGATCACTTACAACTTCCAAATGCGTGGCCTTGGTTGCGAAACATATGAATAGGCAAATGTAAGAATTAGTCACTTTATAATTTCGAATCTTTCTATCTCTAATAGGAAATGGACCACAATAATCTACACCTGTTACCGTAAAGGGTCGAGCTGGAGTAAGCCTATCCTTGGGTAGATCACCCATTATATTTTTTATATTATTTGCTCTAAATCTGTGACACTTCATGCATTCGTGTACCACCTTGCGTACGAGACAACGCCCTGATATTGGCCAAAAACAGTCTTTTAAGGATGCCAATAAAGTTTGAGGTCCTGCGTGAAGACGTTTTACATGCTCGTCACGAGCGATCAAAACTGTAAGCCTGTTCGATTTAGGTAAAACAGCAGGATGTTTTTTATTGAGGTCAAAATTAGAATGTTTAAATCTTCCACCCACTCTGATAATGCCGTATTCATCCAAAAAACGATTGAGATTCAATAAAGGGCTTTTATTATTTACATGTCCGAATGAAGGTAACTGGTTTATTTCAACAGCAAAAATTTCAGATTGTGCTAATCGAGTTAATTTTTTAATTGAGTTATTTAATTCTTCTAGGGGAAGAGCTCCAGTTTTTTTGAAATTTTTAGCTTTGACATTATCAACAAATCTAATTATATAAGCAAAGACACGTTTGAGTTCATTCAAGGTCGAAAATTTGTTCAATTCCGGAAATTTGGAAAAATCCTGTGTTTTGCTAGTGATGGGAATCAAGGTAGTCGAGCGAATTCCAGGCATTTCCGTGGAAAGAATCGGAAAATGTGAATTTTTAGGCCACGTCACGAAATGACGCGAGTCATTCAGGGCCGGACCACCATAGTTTGGAATTCATCAAGGTCGTGGCAGAAGTTCCTCTGGAAGGAAGGTCTGCCGGATTATCGCGAGTATTGACATACTTCCAATTTGAAGGATTGGACAATTCTTGAATTCGAGCAACTCGATTAGCGACGAATATCTTCCAAGTGTTGGGTGGTCCATTTATACACGATAAAGTTATGGAAGAATCACTCCAAAAATTAATGTTCTCAATTTTTACAGATGTTGAAATTATAGCTAATTTGACCTTATTCATCAGTTCAGCCAAAAGTAATGCGGCACATAATTCAAGTCGTGGTATTGTAAGTGTTTTAAGAGGTGCCACTCGGGTTTTTGAACATAGCAAACAACATCGAAAACACTCGGACCTATCTGAAGATCTCACGTATATACAAGCAGCATAATCCGTTTGAGAGGCGTCCGAGAAACCATGTAGTTCGATACCTTTATCGCTCGGAGAGATAACATGTGTGGGAATTTTAATTTCGCTTAATTCATTCAAGTCCATTTTGAACGTCAACCACATTGATCGAATGTCTAATGGGACGGATCCATCCCAAGAAGCGTGCAAACTCCAGAGTTTCTGCATTATAATTTTAGCAACTATCGTGATAGGAGATAGTAGACCTAACGGATCGAAGATTTGGGCGGAATAACTAAGAATATTTCGCTTAGTTATATTTTCTGCGACAGTTCCAGCTCTTATGGAATATGTTAAGATATCTGTGTTGGGATTCCAAGCAAGTCCTAATATCTTACTGAGATCATGGTTACCAACGGTAATAATATCTCGCATTGTGTCCTCGGACATGACCGCAGGAATATTGGAAACCCATTTTCTGAGCATAAAACCATATTTTGAAAGTATTTGAACTATTTGAGTTTTTATATGCAAAACCTCTTCTAAAGTACTACCGCCAGTAAGTAGATCATCTACATAAAAATCTCGTAGGATAATGGAACTTATTTTGGGATTCACATGTTCAACATTGAATGCTACTTCATGTAATGCACGTATGCATAAAAAACTAGCAGAAGTTGTACCGTAAGTAGCTGTATTTAGCTCATAAGCTGATAAGGATTCTGAAGGGTGCAAACGCCATAGAATTTTTTGGAAAGATCTTTCTTCTTTCTTCTTCTTGAAAAGACCTTTGGCTGCAGGATCTACCTGCAGCCAAAATATCGTATTTTAGAAGTAGTACTACTATCTTCAACTATACAATGATGAGGAAGATAAAACCCATCATTAGAAATTTCGTTTAGACGTGACATATGGCCGAGTGCGAGATATTCCTTCATAAAATTGACGTACGGAATCTTCAGATTTTCATTTTTATTTAATTTTCGTTCTAATGAGAAAAAACGTTTTTCTGCAGTTTTGAGGAAATCGCCCAATTTGTTTATGAGCTTTTTGAAAGGTAGACTCACTACGAAGCGACCTGACTCATCTCGAACAGTATTTGCTTTGAAATGATTTTCGCAGAATGATTTTTCCGGAGAATATGCTTGTTTATAGGGGAATTCTTCAATCTTCCAAAACTTTTCGATTTGATTGTCAAGATCAGTCGGATTCACGCTCAAATTGCAATGAGTTTCAGACAAGTAATCTTTGAAAAATATAGGCCCTGAAACAATCCACCCAAAAAGATTTTTTTGCAAGATAGGTAACCTTGGACATAACTTTATTTGTCCAGTACAAAGCAAATCATAAAATAAATCATTGCCAATGAGCAAGTCTATCGAGATGCTGGTATTGAAATTCGGACCAGCCAGAATCAAATTAGGTGGTATTTCGACAATTTTTGGATCAAAAGTAACCGAAGGGATATTTCCAGTGATTTTGTCCATTATGAAACAGAATAAAGTTGTTTTGAATGCATATATTCTTGATTGAATTTTAATACATTCTCTCTTGTCTAAGATTGATGAAGACTGATTCATTCCCATTACGCTAACCTTGCATTTATTGATTTCTATATTGAGTTTTTCTGACAATGATTTGGTTATGTAGTTACTTTCCGAGCCACTGTCAAGAAGCGCTCTGCATGTGTTCACGTGCCCTTTAATATCAAAAACATCAATGAGAGCGGTTGAAAGTAATGAATATTTATTTTCTTGAACAGAACAAAGTGAAGTTGATCGAGATACATCATTATTCGTAGTCATAAAGGAATTTTGAATTTCAACTATTTCGTTGGGCGTGTTTTCAGTTGGTATCGACGAAAACCGATTTTTATTTGTGAAATGCAATAAAGTATTGTGCATATTACCACATTTGCGGCATTTACATGCCTTGCATTGTTTTGCAGTGTGACCCTTTCTTAGGCAATTCACACAAAGGCGTAATCGCTTCACTTCATCAAACCTTGCACCGGCGTCTAAATCCATGAATTTAGAACAATTGTAATACGCATGACCTTGATCACAAATGACATATTTTGTTGTATTCGTTGCGATAAGAGATTTCACCGATTTAGTGTAAGTTTTTTCCGAAGTTTGCTCATTATGTATAGTTTCCAAAAGACAACATTTCTCTTTCAGAAAAACTGAAAACGACTGTAATGTGGGTAATTCAGATTTAGTATTTTTCATTTCCCAATCCCTTCTTGTAATAGGGTCGAGTTTTATTGCAATTAAATGAATAATAATTGTATCCCAATGCTCCGTTGGCAATCCGAGGCTTTTCAAAGCGCGCAAATGCAGCGACATTCCATCTAATAATTGACGCAAAATGGTACACGATTCTTTCTGCACTGATGGTAGATTGAAAAGATCTTTAGTGTGATTTGAGACCAATTATGATTTATTTTCATATTTTTCGATCAAACAAGTCCATGCAGTATCATAATTAGTATCGGATATTTCAAGAGATTTAATAATATTCGCAGCATCCCCTTTCAATGAAAGTCTTAAAAAGTGAAATTTTTGAACTTTCGAAATAGACGTATTTTCGTGAATGACCGACTTGAACGTATCTTTAAAAAAGAGCCAATCACTGTATGAGCCGTCAAAGGTCGGTAAAATCACTACAGGTAGTTTAATGTTCACATCTGGGACGTTTAGTTGAAGTGTCACTGACCTGGATGAGGTTATGTCAATTTGTGCCTTTGAGATAATGTACTTTCGAGCATCACTTGTAATTTTATAATACATATCTTTAAACAATAATGATTCTTGTTACACCGCATTCAAACCCTCTTGATCATCTTCTAATAATGAAAGTTCTAACTCATTCTGAATAGTATTAAATTCGTCTAATAAAGAGTCTGCTTTGTTGAGCCTTTGCTCTAGTTGAACTGTATCGGAGCTTTGCTGAACCCGTATTTTGCGACTTAATCATTCCCCTTTACTTCTTCAAAGTGGCTGCCATGATGAAAGTCAGTAGTATACGTAAATAAAATACTCTCGGAAATAATTGAATTCAGATACTTGTATTTGCTAATATTATGCAAAGTCACAAGTATATATATTTTTCAAGTATTTTATTTAGTTTCACGAAAAACGAATTGTCAGTATTATGCAGAGTTTCAAACCCCCTAATCAACACTCATTGAAGAAAGGATAGTTTAAGGATTAGTATATGAGAAAAAGGAATTAACACACCTGTATGTTTCCTAGGATTCCATTTTTGGCCGGCAACCGGGAACAGCAAACAGCATGGAGGCAGAATTCACAAGAATATTAACGAATCAAACTGATTACATTTGGCATAGAAGGACCATGTTTTGTTTATGGATTTTATACCATAATTATGTTCTTTTTGAATAAAAATGCAATATATTGAAAATAATGTGATGAAACATATTACATGTTTTCATTTAGACAACTCAAGTAATAGTGATTTAAGATAACAAAATAACTATCTGCCTTTAGGTACAAAACCCTACTTGTTCTTGAAACTCGGGTACTTGGCAAGGGCTGTGACGATCGAGTTCTTAGAATTCATTAGTCGGGTGCGACTAGACAACCCGATAGTCCCATGAATATAGGCACATTTGACGTAACAGTTACCATAATAAGAACCAGAGAAGACATTGATAAACTCTTCTCTATGAATTCCAAATTGAAAATCTGTAAAATATTCGCATCCACAAGTTGTTTTGTAATTAAATTTTTACAAAATAGATATTCTATATATTTTCTCTAATCTTAAATTGTATAAAAAAGATATATGTCTCATAAACTTGGTGATGAATCATACGATCACTCTTACTATTGATTTGAATTCTTCACATTTACTAGGTATACGCACCTTAATTTTATGCATATAAGAACAAATTGTAATAATAGGTTTCTCAGATATTTTAGATGAGGAGGAGGAGAAAATCAAAACGGAAATTGTAGGGAGTTTGCAGGAGTGTTTTGAGGCTGAAGAAGGGGGAGTGAGAGGTATTGCAATAATCCATTTCAATATAAGAAGTATCAAAAAACACTATGATGAATTACTAGTGTACTTAGAGTCTGGAAAATACATTCTCGATGTAGTAGTCTTGTCGTATATATATATATATATATATATATATATATATATATATATATATATATATATATATATATATATATATGATGAGCTTTCATGCAGAAGTCAGTAGTCAGTTGTTTTGCTACAAAGTCAGGAACGGACTACCCCCGATGGTCCACACCCCAAAACTTTGAAATAACAGATATTTTTCAATATTTTTCAACAAAATAAGGTTACTTGGACAATTTTATGAATAAAAGTACTCGTGTGGAAAGTCGATCGGAGCAACGAGTCTTGATAAAAATGTAGTTCTACTCGACGACATCAAACCCGCTCGTCCACCATTATTTGAAATGAATAAATATCAAAGCAGAAATAATAATGATAACATAACAACAACATTTATAACAGGAATAAATACAAAGTATGCTAAAATGAAGTCGTAAACAAAAAGTACAGTACCTATATGGAAGTTTAAGTCACAATTGTGATAGCAGATATTTTTTCAAAAGAAATATCAAGTTCTGTAGATTCGTGGTGTTTTTAAACTAACAAGCTACTCTACTATGAAATATCGAATTCATTCCATATTTTGTATATACATAATACGTGTGGAATATTCACGTTTCGTGTTGATCAGTTATCAGAATCTCATGAAACTCAACATTCGAATGTTTCAAATTCTTCTTCACAGCTAAACTGTTGAGGAGTTTCACTGATAATTATAACTTTATGGGAGAAATTCTTTAACACGAATCTAAATTTAGCTGAAAAAACGCACATCGGAAAAAATATTTACTATACTAATAAAAAGCAAACGAATGAACTACAAAAACGGCTGCACATGATCAGGTGAAAAATATCCAGGGAATAATATTTCTTTCACAGATGTTGACAAAAAAACCTTTTAGAAAGTTTTGATAAAAAATGAGAAACTGGAATGCGATTTTGTTTTGTTGAGTGGTGCGTTGTCATATGACTATCATTGTATTGTCAATATTCTATAGGATATTTTGAATTTTTTTGATATGGCCGAACAGTTTACATTCAATGAATATGCAGATATGCATGTATTTTATGGACGAGCATTTTGTAATGCTGCAGAAGCTCGTCGTCTGTATTCCGAGCATTTTCCCAATCGAACGGTACCGTCAAGAGAAACATTCGAGCGTGTCGATCGCAGCTTGAGGGAGACAGGTATGTAATAATTGATGATTAATTTGAGCACGTTGTTTTATTTCGATATTATTGTAGGTACAGTTTTGCCAAAACGAGGTGGTGAGGGCGCTCCTAGGACTGTACGTACCGTTGTATTGGAGAAAAATATTTTGGAAGCCGTCGCTGATGATCCTTCAATGAGCATCAGAAATCTATCAGAACAGTTCCATACATCCAAGTCCACTATTCATAGAATAATTAGGGAACAACTGCTCCACCCATTTCACATCCAGAAGGTACATGCCATGACACCTCAAGATTTTCCAGCACGACTGGAATATGCCAATTGGTTCATGGATAGGCAAAGAGAGGATATGACTTTTATTAATCGAGTTTTATTCACTGATGAAGCAGGTTTCAGTAGAGATGGAGTTATCAACTCTCATAATCTCCATATATGGGCTGAAGAAAATCCCCATGGGATATTGCAAACCAAACACCAACGGAAATTCAACGTGAATGTTTGGGCTGGTATCATAGGAAACCATCTTATAGGACCATTCGTTCTACAGGACCGATTGAATGGAGAACGTTATTTGGAGTTCATTCAGAACGATTTGAATGGACTTTTGGAACATGTTCCATTGCAAACCCGAAGAGATATGTGGTTTATGCATGATGGCGCTCCTCCTCATTTTAGTTTGATTGTGCGTGACCATCTGAACCATATTTTCCACAATAGATGAATTGGTAGAGGTGGGCCATATTCATGGCCATCGCGGTCTCCGGATTTAAATCCATTGGATTTCTTTCTGTGGGGGCATCTAAAAAGCCTTGTTTACGCTAAACCTATTCTCACAAGAGATGCATTGTTGAATAGAATAACATTACATTGTGAAGCCATACGAAACGACCCTGGAATGCTATTTCAAGTACAGAGAGGGTGTCTTCGCAGACTAAGAAAATATATAGAGAGAGAAGGTGGTCATATCGAGCAGTTTCTGTAGCGAATTTTTCATTTCTGTTTGCTCTTGAGGCTCTTGAGTTTCGTTAGTTAAACGTGTTTGCATTATAAAAATTCGTTATGAACATTTTACTAATCATTTCCATTTTCCTTAAAAACTAATATTTTCGAATAATGGTAGACATCTCAGGATAAATGTTGTTGAATTAACATTATCATTATTATTTCTGGTTTGATAATTATTCATTTCAAATAATGGTGGACGAGCGGGTTTGATGTCGTCGAGTGAAACTAAATTTTTATCAAGACTCGTTGCTCCAATCGACTTTCCACACGAGTAACCTTAATTTGTTGAAAAATATTGAAAAATATCTGTCATTTCAAAGTTTTGGGGTGTGGACCATCGGGGGTAGTCCGTTCCTGACTTTGTAGCAAAACGACTGACTCCTGCATGAAAGCTCATCGAAGGAATTCATTTGTTTAGTCAATTACCAAAATTTGGATGATTTTGAATATTCACTTGAAAAGTTATCAAAGAAAAACATTTTTCATTTTGTAACTTCGAGGGCCCGTTACTTGGTAACGAAGGATTTTAGGAAAAAAAGTTATATGAAGTACTGGTGATATTTTGACCCCATCTATACATTCCCGAGAGGAAAAGAGGAAGTCCAGGGACACCCTGTATATATATATATATATATATATATATATATATATATATATATATATATATATATATATATATATATATATATATATATATATATATATATATATATATATATATATATATATATATATATGTATATATATATATATATATATATATATATATATATATATATATATATATGTATATATATATATATATATATATATATATATATATATATATATATATATATATGTATATATATATATATATATATATATATATATATATGCGTAAACGCAAATGGAACATAAGTGGAAACACTTATTGGTGTGACACCCAAGTTAACTTGCCAAGTTTCTATGTCAGTGTTGGTGGTTTGACCAATCAACCAACAACTGCGGTAGCAGAAATTCGGAAAGCTAACCTGAAATGCCATCGGAAAACGAATCCACATGTTTCTAGAAATTATATGAAATCTAGAAAAGTTAATGCAGTCAAGCTGCTGAAAAATAATTTCATAAAAATCAAAAAATAAATTGATAAGTACTTTTTGATCATTCCCATATTGATTTAAATTCAAGAGCCACCGGTAGACAGCTGTTTCAGCCTATTGAGCATTGTCAGTACCGGGCAGTCGGTCCTCGATTGAAGACAAAATGAGAAAAACCAAGAAAGTACTTGATAAAAATAGCTGCGTAAACGCAAATGAAACATAAGTGGAACCACCTATTGGTTCCACTTATGGATAAGAAAAAGCAATATAGACTAGCATCCAAACTCACTGATTCCCATTCTTTTTCAATTAATTTTCAAATGATGAAGGTTAAATTAGCCAGTCAAGTTTTCAGTCATTCGGTAGCTACAGCGATGAACACTTATGCCAGTTTCAATCAGATATCATCAGCAGCAATAGAGACGGCTTCATTCTTTGAAAACATTGATGAAGTGTGATATTTTAAATCAAAATTCATTTGATGATATAAAAGATTTCAAAAAACCTGTTTTCGGAACATCAAAATTAAAAGAAATAAAAATATTTTTCAGTATATTAACTGTAATATCGAAAAAAGGAAAAAACACGACTAGACAAATGAGATGCATTGAGGGGTGACAGATAACAATTTTAGCATTTCTCTAACTTTGGGAAAACCTACTAAACTACATAGTGAAGGACACTACATATTGATGAGGAATATAAATCAGGACTAGGTGGAAAATTATTTTGACCAAGGGACAAATATTTGTGGAAATGCCAGAAACCCAACTCCTGTTCAAATTACTAGAGCTTTCAAAAATACATTAACTCTTCAGTATTTCACACAGGCAGAAGAAACTATCTAGAAGATACTAATGAGATTTTATCTAATATTACATATGATGCCATAAATAGAGTGAAGATTCTTATGGAAGTTCCAAAAAATCCCTATAAACCTTTGAGAGTAGAGACAAATGATTATAGAACTCTAGCCATTCCCGGAGGCAACAGCTTGGGCTATGTTTGTGTATATCTTTTGTGAAAATGTTCAGGAAAACATTCATGCGAAGTATGTACAAATTTTGCCACAGCGGCTAGTAATCACACTGAATGGAACAAATGTATATAGTTATTTCAAGGCATACAGTGATACAGAAGCCAAATAGTTTGAAAATTAATATATGCCTCCAGAATAATTTTTACAAAATATCATTTATCCAGAGACAGAATTTCCTTATCGTTTTTATAATTTATATGCAACTGACTGCATAGACAACCAACTCAAAACAATGTTTTCAAAAATCAACATTTCTCACCCTTGCGAAAATTTTCCTTAGGATTATTCATTCTCCCTTTTCACAAGGGTGGGAATTCATTATACTTTGAAATTTGCCAATAGAAATTTGAAAGCAAATTAAAAAAAAAATTAAAACCTTTCAAATAGATTAGCATAAGTTTTTGACCTGAATTGTATAATTTTACTTCACAAAATATACGTTTATTTCATGACTTCGTCTCATTTCTCAATTCCTAAACAGTTCACAGTCATATAAGATGTTTATTGTAAACTCCTCGTAACAATGATGAAGTCAGATCATGGTCACATATTTTTTATCGAACCTCGTGCAGAGGTGCACGATAGCTCTCAGCCTACACCCTGCTGCCCCGCCACATGCCAGAAAAAAATAAAATATCGACTCGAAACTTCAAAGACACCGACCGGGAGTGAAATTACTCGTGTTCACTTCTATACGGTGATACTATGTACCAAGGGTCCTATGATCTGTGTGTAAGTGTGTTTTATCATTTTACCAGTCATTCCATCTGGTCCTGGGGAGCAGTTATTTTTGAGATTTGCAATCAAGATCATTACTTCATTTTCATTCGTAGGTTCCAAGTGCATAGTAGAATTTATAGATGTGTTTTTGAGAAAACCGTTTGGCAAATCTACTGTAGGAATTTTTCTTAACATGTCCTTAACATGTCCCAATGTCCTGCCCAGTTTTATTTTCTCTATATTTTCACAAATTTTTTCACCATTTGATTTTATGATTGTTATGTTTTGTACATTATTTTCAGTGCTGCTTTTATTTGAAATATCTTTATTAATTTTCCAAGTTTTTCAACAATCACCGTTTGCTCCAATCAGTTTATTTCTATTGTATTAATTTTTTTGTTTGCCTGATTAACCTGGTCAATTATTGTTCAATTATTGTTTTGGTGTTATTCCATATTCTCTTAAGATATTCCCAATACTTTTTAGAATCTATGAGTTTCGTGGTAATCCAAGTTAATTATGTTTGTTCTAGTTTTTACCTAATGTGATTATCTTAGTTGCCCTATGCACGCATTGTTTGAATTTATCGATGAAAGGATTATATGCAAGTTGTGCTTCTCCGCAGTTCAGAATATTCACCCATTCTTCTTGTTCTAAGAATGAATTTATCTCCATATAATCAGTTCTCTTATTGGTGCCACTTTTGTGTTCATGATAAAATTATTTTTTTCCTTTCATTTGATAATAAAAATACAGGGTAATGATCTGTCATGTCAGCTAGAATTATTTTTGGTTTAATTTGAATTTCATTTTGTAACCCCTCTGATGGGTTTGAAATCTGTACCTGAAGCGGAAAATACTTTTTGATAGGAATATTTATTTTCCAAACGAAGCGGCCATTGTAGCAATGCTAGGCTTCAATTTTATATCGAGGAAAACAAAAAAATATCTTGATCTTTATATTCATCAGTTTTGATAGACCCTAGACTCGATACATCAAAAACGCCGACTGGGAGTGAGTTTACTTGTGATTACTTATATACGGTGCTAAGGGGAACGCGTGTCGAGAGGAGGTGTTGTACTCCGGCAGGGTAATAGTAGGGTTCCTTTGAGGGGGCGTGTCCTACGACTCCGCCCCCGTCGACCACATTCACCCTTTGTCGCAACGGCCGGCTGGCCTCCCAGAGCTGAGCCCTTGGGATTTCAGGACTCAGCTCTCGCCTGGGTGCAACGGGAGGTTGGTATGCTTCGGTTCGCTCATGTTCTGGGAATCGGGATACGTTTAGGTACTGACCCCGCCATGAGGCCACCCCCAAGCCTCTCTCGGCTTCAGGGTGACTCCCTGGCATTCCTTTACCCCCTAGCGCTTCCGCTAGGTCGTCAGTATCCGGCTCAAACCGAGGACGAGGCGCTCCTGTGCGCGATGACCCCTTCTCCTCCCAGGGATCACTAAGTGTTCCCCCCCGGGGCATCGCGACGACTGGCGTCGGACGACCTGTACTTCGTCGCTTGATTTCCTGTTGCCAGCATCTCCAAAGCCTTCTTTGCTTTGGAAACACTGTCCTTCACCGCGCCTTTCGAAACTTTACTTGTTTCGAAAGTCCCCGAATTAAACGCAAACATTTTAATAGATACAGGAAGTACTAGAAGCCTTATAAAACCTCAATTAGCTTACAAATTTTATAAAAATTATATTTTGAAACAAGACTTTAATATTCAGACAGCACACAGCATAAGTTATCATAATGAAGTAGTAATTATTCCAATTTTTGAACAATTCAAAATAAATCAGAAACATAAATTCTTTTTATTCAATTTTAATGATAAATATGACGGACTTATAGGTATAAATTTCCTCGAACAAATTAAAGCCTCTGTAAATCTTGAGAAAAAACAAATCATAATACCCTTAGCTAAAATACCCATTGTATATGAAACAGAAGAATTTTCAAATTTAAAGAAAAGCCTCAAAATAAAAAACCATTTAATTATTGTTCCACCCAGAACAACTAAAATAGTAAAAATACCCGTAAACAAAGAAAAAGGTTTAGGATTTTTAAAATATCAGAAATATGATGATTTAGTCGATTCTCCTCAAGCACTTGTTAACATAGAAAATTATTTTGCATATACTACTATTACCAACGCACAAACTTTTCCAATCGAAATATCCATAGAAGAACCATTCGAAATCGAATTATTTAATACAATAGAAGTAAATTTTATCGAAAAAATGGAAACTGATGAAGAACTAGACAATTTCAAAGACAACATTCAAAAAGCAAATTTAAAAAATTTACGCCTCGAACACTGTAATTTAGAAGAAAAACGGGCAATAAAAAGTTCATGTTACAAATACCGAGATATTTTCTATAAAGATAAATTACAAATGAAATTCGACATAAAATAAATTCAACAGACGAAACTCCAATTTATACAAAAACTTAAAGATAACCCTGAAATTCATAAACAAGAAGTTAAAACTCAAATTCAAAAATGCTACAGCAAGGTATAATTCAACCATCAACATCACCTTTTTCAAGCCCTATTTGGATAGTTCCAAAAAAATCAGACGCCTCAGGACAAAAAAAATGGAGATTAGTAGTAGATTACCGTAAGCTGAATGAACGAACAATAGACGATAAATACCCTTTACCAAACATTAACGTTATTCTCGACAAATTAGTTACTACACTAGACTTAGCAAACGATTTTCACCAAATAGAAATGCACCCTGATGAAATACAAAAAACTGCTTTTTCAACAGAAAACGGACATTACGAATATAAACGTATGCTATTTGGATTAAAAAATGCCCCCAGTACCTTTCAACGAGTAATGGACAATATATTACGAGGTCTACAAAATGAAACATGCTTAGTATATTTAGATGACATAGTTATTTTCTGTACATCTTCACAAGAACATTTAGAACGCCTACAAAACGTATTTGAAAGACTAAGACAAGCTAATTTTAAAATCCAATTAGACAAATTAGAATTTTTGAGAAAAGAAACTAGTTATTTAGGACATATAATAACGCCAGAAGGAGTAAAACCAAACCCCGATAAATCGAAGCTATTAAAAAATTTCCAATCCCAAAAACACAAAGTTTCTTAGGACTTTTAGGATACTACAGAAAATTTATCAAAGACTTTGCAAAAATAGCAAAACCATTAACTTTATGTTTAAAGAAAGATTCAAAAGTAGTACACGATACGAAATTCATAACAGCATTTAACATGTGTAAAAATATTTTGATTAATGCACCTATATTACAATAATCCGACTTTCAAAAGAAATTTATTTTAACAACCGATGCATTAAACGTAGCATTAGGAGCTGTTCTATCCCAAGGAACAATCGGTTCAGATATACCAGTAGCCTTTGCCTCACGAACTTTTAACGAAACAGAACAAAAATATAGTACAATTGAAAAAGAATTACTAGCAATTGTATGGGCCTGTAAATACTTCAGACCTTACGTTTTCGGAAGAAAATTCACAATTTATACAGATCATCGCCCACTTGTTTGGCTTTTTAAACTGGAAGAACCCAATTATAAATTAGTACGCTGGAGATCAAAACTAGAAGAATTTGATTATGAAGTAATATATAAAAAAGGTGAATTGAATACAAACGCAGACGCATTATCCCGAATTCAAATTAACGCAGTAGAAAATGAATCTATAATTAATAACCTAGGTGATATTGTCGAAGAAACCATGTCATTATTGAGAAACTTATCAGAACATCCTATACAGAACACTAGTAAACCCCAAACTCAACAAAAAGTGAAAATTCTATCAGACATTCAAATTAAACCACAAACTGAAGAAAAAACACCTCCAATCGAAGAAGATTCAGACAATACCCAACATAGTAACGTAAATGAAACGACAAATGAAGGAATAAAAATCCATGACGAAATAATTAATAACAAAATTAATAAAATTTTAGTATTCCCACATATTTACCCAATATCAAAAGTAAAACATGAAAACTATGAGAACCATAGAATCTATACAGTTAAAATTCCAGAGAAAAATCATGAAAAACTCATACTTGAATTTCTTAGAGACTATACTATTTAGAACAAAACTTATTGCATATATTTTCATACAGAAAAACTTTATAGAGATTTTAATGAAGTATATTTAGAACATTTTTCAGAAAAAGGACCTAAAATTATAAGATGCACAAAAAATGTAAATACCGTAACTTTAAAAAACGATCAACTCCTATTTACAAAACATCATCACGAAAGTTAATCAAATCATAGAGGAATAGATGAAACCCTAGAGAAACTAAAAAAGAATTATTATTGGATCAATAGGAAGAAAACAGTAACAGATTATATAAATTTATGCAACATATGTCAAATAGCAAAATATGCTAGAAAAAACCCCCAAGTACCACTTATGTTGACGGAAACATCTTCAAAACCTTTCCAAATTGTTCATATAGATATCTTCCAATATGATAAACAAATGTATTTAACTCTAGTAGACGCATTTACGAAATTTGCCCAAGCAATACCAATATTAGGAAAAACCGCTATACACATTAGCAGCGCCCTAATTAAATATTTTTCATCTTTTGGAATACCAGAAAATTTAATAATAGACAACGGAACAGAATTTAATAATGAAACTGTAAAAAAAATATAAAATTTACATACAATAAAAATTCACTTCACTACCCCTAAACATCATGAATCTAACGGAATAGCTGAAAGATTTCACTCAACAATTATTGAACATTTAAGAATATTACAAGAACTATACCCTGAAGAAAAAGACCTTATGGACTATGCTATTATAGGATATAATGAATCTATACATAGTGCAACAAACTTCAAACTTTTTGAATTAGTTTTCGGACACACAAATTCACGTGATCCACACGAATTATTCACACCTCATTCATTTTTCACAGACTATGCTGAAAATCATAAAAGAAAATTAGAACACGTTTATGATAACACTAAAAAACTAATTGAAACCAAGAAAGCGAAAATTGTTGAAAAATCAAATATACACAGTGACACGAATAATGATTACCAAGTAGGATTAACTGTATTTAAACAAAATCCACAGGAAAGAAATAAAAAACTTAATAAATTTATCGGACCTTATACTATCGAATATCGAAAGTATTACATAGAAATAGAGTAGAGATTACCAGTAAACAATACCCAGATACAAAGGAAATTGTTCATATTGAACATGTTCATATTGTTCATGAACTTAATGACAACCCCGGATTACTACCACTGACCACTACCACTACCACTCAAAATAAAATAGACCAATGGTCATTTATTCAAATATTCGATATAACAGATATAGTAAACGAATTTAATATTTCAAGAGACAGATTACACCAATTAAAAAGTACAATTGATAATAAAACACAAGGAAGTAACTATCAAGTTGAATTTTACAACTCATATTATTTGACAGAATTATTAGAAAAGAAAATAATAACGTAAATTTATCAAATTAATCTTTCAATCAGAAGAAAGCAAAAACGAGGACTTATTGATGGATTAGGATCAATTATCAGATCAATAACTGGTAACTTAGACCAAAATGACGCGGAAAAATATGACAGAGCGAGTGAAATACTCTCATCCAATCAAAACAAAACGAAAACTCTCATATCAGATCAAATAACACTTTTACAAAGATCAATTGATAAGTTTAGAAACAATACACAAATTCTTATGCATAATCAAGAACTCTTGAACTCTCGATTAGAAATCATTGAAAAACTCATACAAACTCAAGAAGTCAAGAATCTTGAAATGAATCAATTCCTAATAATACAATTAACGATTTTACAAATAACCACTGCATTCCAAGTAATTTATGATATCTTAGAGGAAATAGAAATTGCTATCACTTTTTCGAAGCTGCATATTTTTCATAATTCCATGGCTGAACCAAATGAGTTATTGAAAGAAGTCGAAAAGATTCCCAAATATTTGACTACAAGTAAAGTAATTACCCTTTGAACCTAAAATAGAAAACATTTTACTATTTGAGAAGATAATCGATATCAAAGCATATTCGAAACATAACAAAATAATCTTTATTATTGAAATACCGATAGTCAAAATGGAGAACTATAATTATTATCATTTATACTCCTTACCAACTCCAAAGAATAATTCCTTTGAAACGATTATTCCTAAATCTAAATATCTTATCCTAAATGAAGAAAACTATGTACTTTTCGACACAAGCTGTAATGAAATCATAAACGAAGAATTCTTATGCCAACTGAACAATCCAGAAGTAATCACAGAAGAAGCCCCTTGTGAAATCCAGATGCTCAAATATTCAAAGAAACTAACAAACTGTAACCCAGTGCCTGTAATGATTGATAGAACAAAAATACAAAAAATTGAAGAAAATGAATGGATCATTATCACACCAAGCCAAAAAGTCGCTAAACAAACTTACAAAAATAGTAGAGAATCAATTCCTCTCCAAGGAACTTTTATTTTAGAACTCACCTTTCAATGTGGAGTGAAAATAGACAATACAGTAATGAGAAGTTTTCAAAACCCTACAATCGAATTTAAACCATTCAAATTTCCAAAATTGAACTTTGAAAATAATTATTCATATTTAAATCCTCAATTTCAAAATATTAACCCAATTGAACTGGAAGCCATTAACCTGGACGAAATGAAGCATATTCAAGAAACACTAGAGATCAAGAAAGAATAAATAAAGAAGATTCAACCAATCGATCAGAAATTAATTCATATTTGGACTATAATTTTATATGTTATATTTTTTATAGCTATCCTGTATGCAGCGTATCGATTTTATCCAATTAGATGCCTTGCCATACCGGATGCCCCAAAAGAAGGAGAAGCCGAAGGAACTTCCCGAAATTCCGAAATTAACCCCGGAATTTCACTCTAAGGATGGGGGAGTTATGGAACTCGTGTGACCTCAATGTCCTCTAGAAACGCCCACCACAGCGACTTCCCGGACGGATGCTGTATCAGCCCTATTTTGATAAGCATTTGTATAAAACTGTTTGTGATGACGCCTCCCGTCACTCTTTACTTATCCTTTGTACAACACTGAATAAAATAATTTGTCATTTTCCAATTTCTAAGTTTTTCAACTCCTTTTTAAAAAGTGTTTTCGCCAAGCCACGACGAAAACTTGTGTGTTTGTTACTTAATACTTCGGTATCCGTTGCTAAAAAAGGAAATATGGAGGGACATCATAAAACTGTACATTCTAATTTTGAAAAATCATTCCCACTACATTCTGCCGCCAGAAAGGAGAAACTGAAACAGTTAAAAAAGCAGTTAATTGGACAACAATCAATATTTTTAAGAACAGTCGACAAAAATAAGGCTGCAACTGAAGCATCGTACCGTGTGTCCCAGATAATTGCACAAAAACCTTATGAAGACGGGGAAATGATAAAACAGGCGTTCTTAGAAGCTGCTGATTCGTTATCTGCCAACTTTAGAAATAAAGACAAGATAGTTTCAGCTATAAAATTTTTGCAAATTTCTGCTAATATGATGAGACGTATAGAAGTAATGAGCAATGATATTTTTTTACAGTTAAGAACTGACTTAGATAACTGTGTTTATTTTTCACTTTAACTGGATGAATCGACAGATGTCGTTGACAATGCCCAGATGGCCGTGTTCGTCAGGATGGTTTTTAGTGATTTTACGATTAAAGAAGATCTTTTGAAATTCATTCCACTGAAAGGACACACTACTGGACAAGAGTTGTTTTCTCATTTGAAAAATATTGTTTTTTCCGAGAAACTTTCAATATCGAAAATGGTAGGCTTGACAACCGATGGCGCTCCAGCTATGGTGGGTTGTGATAAGGGTCTGGTGGCGTTATGTCGTAAAGATGAAACTTTTCCGCAATTTCTCTGTTACCACTGCATTGTCCATCAGTAAGCATTATGTGGAAATTTCCTGAAACTAAACAACGTTATGAAACTGAAGGTAAAAATTGTGAACAAGATTAGAGCTCAAGCGTTACGAAGAAGATTATTCAGAACCTTGGCCGATGAAGTTGACTGTCAATACGGGGACCTACTCCACTCTGAAGTCCGATGGTGTCGTAAAACAAAACTGTTTGCTTTGTTTCCCGAGCCTCAGTGCAAGCTCCGCACACTCTGAGGAAAACTTGGAAAATTGGAAACTATGTTTTTATGATATTTTCAGCTTAGTATGGTTACTCAGCATTGAAATATCATCTCCTGAGTGTTAGGAAATCTTTTGCAAGATGAATAGCATTCGTTTATTTTATATTAGGCGAAAACGATCAGTTTCAAGGAAATGCCGTTTTCACTCAGCTAGATAGGGAAATCATGTTTTCGCCTAAGAGACATCGATAGAAATTTTAATTAGCTTTCGTTTGATACCAGAACAATTTCTGTAGCGTGACTGGTTCAGATTTTATTTAGATTTTTGTCGGATTTGGAATTAGAAGTATCGGAGGAATCAGCTTTCGATAGCTTCGACCAAATCTCGTACTTTGTACTTTCAAATGCATTTTACAGCCATAAGGAATAGAGATATCGAAAAAATTTCATCAGTAACTTCGTTTCGGATTGTTGAATACTATTCGAATATGAAGTTGAAATTTTTCAGGGAAGAAGTTGGAAAATCGCAAATTTCCGTTAAACTTTCCGTTAGGCAGTTGTTTGTTCGCAACGGTTTCGCCCCCGGGCAAAATCAGGTCACCGGCTAGCCGGCTTTTGATTGGCTGGTGGGCATGGCGTGATTATTGATTTTTTAGTCGATCGAAGTGGATGTAATTTTTTGAGAGATATGATTGGCCGATTAGAGCTCGTCCACAAACATATAAATATGCAGAGTTTTACATTCTTCGTTCAGATACTTTTCAGATTGAGAATACGTAATATCGATATTTGGAAAGACTTCTACTTTACGAGATTTTACTGGCGATTGAGATATTCCTTGGCTAGCATTTGAAAGCGATTACTACGATTGGATTGTTGAATATTCTTCGTGGATATTTCAAAGGATTCATCGAGATTTTATAGTTCTTTTTAGAACTGAGAGAATTCGTTGGTTTTTCTAGTTCTTTCTAGAACTAAAGGAATTCGATAATATTTTTTTCAATTTTCAGGTGACAGTGTCAAATAGAATTCGTATAATTTCTCTGGATCTTTTCAGATCCAAATAGAGAAATACTTTTCCGGTTTTCAGGAGGCTTTCAAATAAATGAAGTCGCAGTCTCTGGTTCTTTTCAGAACTGAATAGAGACACTTGAGGAGTGGACCAGGAAGTCAATTGGACTTAGATCTGGACGTCGAGGATTTTCTTGAAGGATTTTTCCGATTTTGTAGGGACTTCAAAAGAATTCGATCTCTAGTCCTTCTTAGGACTCAATAGAGATAATTTTCGGATAGGGATTTGCAGGAGGATTTTTCTAGAAGTCGTTTCAGAAGTTTCCTTCGTGTACAGTTGCAGTGTACACGAAGCAGACTAGGAGTAGCGGCTTCCCGGAGTCAAGTGGACTCAGGTCAGGGCGGATTGCTGTCGAAATTTTTTTTCGTTTCAGAGTTGCGGTTCCTTACGGCACGCCAGGGGAAGCTGTCCAAAATCCTACGCAGGAAGAGTAGGTCTCCACTAAAGTTGCCCGGTCTCATACCATCCGATCACCTAGCGGTGTTAAACGATCGAGGTGTTTAGAGATAGAACTCGGGGGAGTCAAGCCATCATTAAACTAGCCTCTGGGCTGTCGACTCAACGTTACCGTTGGGACCTTCCAGGACTTCGAAACCTTTTTTTCCACATTTTCTGCGGACGGCCCTCATCCTAGGGTGCGGTTCAACAGTTAGGCTCCGTGATCCTTACTTATTAGCTCAGTTCATTCTGTAGGCCTTGGTTAGGAAAATTAGTTCCGCGAACCAAGAGTGAACTTGAAGTCTTAGCTTTCCGTGAATCCTCCCCTCTGCCTATCTCCAAGTCAGAGTCTTTGTAGGGATTTTTGAAACACGAAATGCAGACTAGGGCACAACAAGCGCGAGCTCAACTTGCAAGGGATACGAGAGTGCAAAATTGCGTGGTCAACCCCTTCGACCAAGATATTTCTAATTCAGACAATTTTAGTCGCCCTTGTGCGACTTCTACAGAGCGACGAGAAATTCCCATGGAATCTGTGTTCGTGGGACACAGTATTCCCAGAACTCCAGCTGAGACATCTAGTCTGAGGATGTCTCAAGCTATCCGAAACACATCTGTCAATGAGGACACTAGTACCTCTTCCGTGGTCGCAGAGCGACAAAACCGTGGCACTTTCGGCTCCATTGCAAGTCGATTAGTTAGAGAAAACGAAAGGTCTCAAAGGACTCAGTCCTCAAATCGCAGTAAACTTTCGCGTAGTCAAGATTTACCAAATCGAATTAGGGAATTTAAAACTCCGGAGAGGAATCGCCGGCGGGCGTTAAACGCAGAAAGGCTTCCCGAAATGCAGAGTATTTCGGGAATGAAGAGGGATCGCCGGCGTGCGTTAAACGCAGAAAGGCTTCCCGAAACCCGGAGGGTTTCGGAAGTGAAGAGGACATCTTCAGGGACGAGTACCTGGGAGATGGGTACTCCAGCGTTGGATGTGTCTTCGACGGGTCGCCGGCGGGCGTAAAACGCGGAAACGGAGGAGCAGGACAGGTCGTCCGACGCCAGGCGTCGCGACGCCCCCAGGTCCAAACCCTTAGCGGTTCCTGGGAGGGAGATGTTCGGCGCACAGGAGCGCCGTACATCTCTCGTGAAGGAGCAACTGAGGCCCTAGCGAAAGTGCTAGGGGAAGGTGGAATGCCAGGGGGGCATCCTGAAGGCAGCTGGGCCTTGGGGATGCCTTCATGGCGGGCGAGGTTGCTCAACCAAATAGAAGCATACAATGAGCTAGTCGACGCAACGAACCAGCCTCCCGTCGAGCTCAGACAGAAGCTGAGTCCCGAAATCCCTGGGACTCAGGTCTGGGAGGCCTGCCGGCCGTCTCGACGTGATGAAACATTGACCGAGGTAACCGGCGGGGTCGGTGTAGCTAGGCACGCCTCCGCCTATACCGAGGTGAATGGAGTATGGGAAGGTGACGTCCAGCGCACCCGGCTGGACTACGAGCACCCCACCTTTCCTCCAAACCCAAACCGTTTTGGAGGACATGTCGCCCAAGGCGTGGGGTTTGAGCTCGAGGACGTGCCAAGGGAGGTCAGGAGACCTACCCGAACCCTAGAGAGGTTGACAATGGCGCAGCGACGGGTTGTGAGTGATCCCGAAGATTTCAAAAACTCCCTGGCGCCTAACATCATTTATTTGGATTACCAGCACTGGGCGGGTGCTGATGATGGACGAGAGGTCCGAAACGTTGTTTTTCCCAGTAGGACAGAATTGTCTGACAGGAGAGGGTGCAGGATAGGCGAAGGGGGTGTACAGGAGGTGCAACCCTCACGGCCTGCTGCACGAGAACGATTCAATGAAGAATCTGAAGAATTGGAAGTCTTAGAGGCAGATAAGCCAAAAGACAGAATCGAGGAACTGTTCACTAGATTGGTGACAGTTCTCGAGAATCGGCAAGAGCCACAAAGAGGTGAGGAAAGAGATTCCCAGAATGGGACGAAAATCCGAATCCCACCTCCAACCTTCAGCGGATTGGATCACGAAGATCCAGTTGACTTCTGCAGAAAAGCAGAAGAACAAATGAGTGACCTACACCCTTCAGTATGGGTTAACACCGCTGGACAATGGCTGAAGGGTGCAGCAGCGGCATGGTTCGGGCCATACAAGAACATGACCCTAGATTGGGCATTCTTTACGAACAGGCTCCAGGAGAGGTTCGACAACGAGCTGCTAGTCAGTTCGTTGGAAAGTAACCTGTACGGGGTCGACCAACGACGAGGAGAATCAGTGACGAGCTTCATCTTGAACAAGCTCGGGTTAGCGAGGAGGCTATACCCAGAGATGTCAGAGAAGCGGATTGTGCAGCTGATCCTGAACCGAATGTGTGCTGAGATAAAAATACATCTCCAGTTGCACACATTCACGAATATTGAGGAATTGACCCAGAAAGCGGTGGCTGTGGAGTCACTGCTAAGAGGCAGCAACACCAGCATCAATGCCAACCAAGGCGCGATTCGACGAACCCACCACGAGGACAGAGGGCCTCGTCGTGGCAACGATGGAATGAGCAAAGGCAAAGAGGGTCAAAGAGAGGACCAGCCTAAGAGTTTTCACCGCGAGGACAGAGGGCCTCCTCGTGACAACGTTGGAAAGGGTGACAAAGGGGGTTACAGAATGGAACCGCCTAAGTCTCAATCCCAAAGGCAAGAGCCGATAGGGGCTAGCCATAGCCAGAAGAGTGAGGCTAGACCCCAAGAAAGAAGTACTGGGTACCCCTCACGCCAAGAGACAACTCGGGGAGTTGTCACCAGTGACGGAAAGTACCAGAGACGAAATGAGGCTCCAGCAGGAGGAAGAGTAGCATTTACTCCGAAGTGCTAGAACTGCGGAGGACCTCACTATGCCAACGACTGCCCAAAGCCAAGACAGGCGAAGACGCAGCCGACAAGCAGTAACGGAGTAAGTTACCAGTCCAAGGCGAAGCCGGATGGTAACACAGTCGCGCGCGTGGTCGAGGCGACCAAACCGCGCGACCGCAGCAAGGACAGCGACAAGAAGCAGCAGCCGTCGGGAAACGCCAGCGGGAGCTTCAAGAGGGCTCTCGAAGGCGGCCCACCGACGAAGGGCAGACAGTAAATACATTGTCTGTCGGAGAAAGAGTACGCCCAGGGGAGCATACTCCAACGAAGGTGGGAAGGCCACCCACCATGGAGAGCAGGACAAGTCGGGGAGGCTTGTATCTGAACCACCGGCGGGCGTTAAACGTGGAAACGAAGTCGCTCAGCAGCTGGGAGCGGGAGAGCTCAAGCTGAAACCGCCGGCGGGCGTAAAACGTACAAAAGAGGTAACCCAGAATAAGTCAAGGGGACTTAGTTCCGGCGGATTAGGTGGCCAAACCCAGAAGAAGTCTACGGGACTTGAATCTGGCAAGTCAGGTGGCCGTACAGTCGAAAATTCGATGGGACTTATGTCCGTTGAGTTAGTTGGCGGCACCGTCAAGGGAAACCAGACTGGGTCAAGGGGACTCAAGTCTGGTGGACCAACAGGTCGTTTAGAGGTCAACGGAGGTCAGGACAGGTTGAAGGAACCTGTGCCTGTCAAACAACGGCTCAACGGCGACGCAGCGAAGCAGAAGCAGCGAAAAGTGGATGAGATCCACGCTGCGAAGAAGAAGAAAAAACAAGAAGTGGAAAAGGAGGAATCCGGACCACAACGAAGCGGCACAGTGTTGCCTGAAGAAAACCAAGCCGAAGTAAGTACCAATTCGAGTTCTACATTAGTTAAGATAGCAACTAAGCTAGACAATAAGAGTGGACAACAACAACGGCTGGAGAGAGTTATTCGTCGTATCGAAGAGGGGTGAATAAGATGTCGCGAGGTATGTTCTCGAGTAGACAACGAGTTGTCTTGGGCAAGTTGAGTACTTGTGGAGGAGACATACCTCAGAGCAGGAAGGGAGTACTTCCAGAAAGGAAGAGACGTTTCACGACTGTGCTCTCGACCCTGAGGGGTCCCTCCTCCGCCAAGATTCCGGAAGCCAGTACCAGTAGCAGCAGCAGCAGAAGCAGACAATTGACCGAACTTGAAGAATTCCTTTTGACTGATCCACTGGGCGGTGGATCACGGCGAACGCACACGGCAGCTACCCAGAAGCTTTCAGTGATACGCAACTCGTACGTTAGTAGTGTTACGAAGCGGAATGGACATCGTGACTGGGACAATACTGATGTACCGACTGTTAAGCGAGACCCAAAGGAGCTGAGGGAACGACAGTCGAAGTGCGTTACAGGCACATCCAGTGTATCTAGGAGTGATACAGAAGCTGGGTGTGTGACTGGTAGTTGATGATGTACCCTTGGTTGGTCCTGTGGAGAATGGACCTTTGCGGCGAACGCGCACTGAGACAGGTGCTCGTTACCTGATGAAGCCGATCCTGACAGGTTGCTGTAACGTACTAAGGGAGGTGCATCGAGGACTACCCAGGATAGGCGATGGTGATGTAGATTACTGTATGCAGAGAGAAGACGCAGCGAGGGAGTCGACGCAGCCCAAGGCACTGGGACACAGTGGGGGTTCGCCGAGGCTTCCGCGTTGAACTGCGGGGTCGGACACCCAGCGCAGGAGCCTCAAAGGGAGTGAGGACTCGCTGCAAGGGTGCTCTTGGCCGACAACGCATAAGGCCAAAGGTGGTACCGCTTTAGAAGCATTAGAGACCAGCCTGAAGTCAAAGCGGACTGTTCACTGGGGTACCAGCACATGGATACCAGTAGCAGTGGAGCAGCATATTTTCAGGAAATGGAACCCAGAGGACCTGGACCTTTCCGTTTTAGATGACGAACGTTCATCAGAAGAACCCAGAGATTTGGGATATGTCATCGCTATAGATGAAAACCAGTTACCAGAGAAGCATGAGTTGCCAATCTGGAATGCAGCAGAGGACTCCAGACGTAAACAGGTAGACCGCCTGCCACGAAGGCGCAAGAGGCCCTATTCAGATGTTTACAAAGAGTCGATGCAACAAACAGAAGAACCACCAAGCAGATGGGAAAACCGGCTATCAAGAAGACGCAAGAGGCCCCATCTACAGGTTTTTGGAGAAATCCAGCAGGCAGAGGTGCCTAAGAAAGTGAAAAGGAAGAAAGGCTTACCTCCAGAGGAGATAGCCTGGACTCCAGGAGAACCACCCGGCAAGTCGGGACTCCGAACAGAATTGGTTAAGAAGAGGATGGACTCGTTTACCAGAGAAAAACCCCAAGAGGACGTTGCGAAAGATACGCGCGATCCGGGAGTGAGGGAGCAGGTGAAGCGGCTTGTCAGAACCGTGAAGGCTAGCCTGCAGCGCGCCAAGGAGTGGGTGACGACTGCAAAGAGGCGAACCTGCCATCGGTTTGTCAAGGGCGCGGACTCGTCTTCGGCAGGAGGGGCCTGTGGAGACCTCCGAAGGTCAACGCCGATTCACGAGTGAACGTCGTGTCGGGGACCGACGAAGATCTCGAATCGTTGCACTAGAACCCAGCAGTACGCAACGCAGACAGAGCCCTGCTGCGACGAGGGATGAACTGCAGATGGTTTACCCTGCAGCAACGGGGGAAGGTGATAGTGACAGCGACGATGAGGACGCTGGACCTGTGGTGATAGTGACCTGTGCCCTGGTACACTAGAACCTTGTGAGCGAAACGAGTACTTTCCTATCGGAGCCAGGAAGGCGTGCCGTGACAGGAACCTTCTTTAAAGGGGGGGGGGTGTCGTGAAACAAAACTGTTTGCTTTGTTTCCCGAGCCTCAGTGCAAGCTCCGCACACTCTGAGGAAAACTTGGAAAATTGGAAACTATGTTTTTATGATATTTTCAGCTTAGTATGGTTACTCAGCATTGAAATATCATCTCCTGAGTGTTAGGAAATCTTTTGCAAGATGAATAGCATTCGTTTATTTTATATTAGGCGAAAACGGTCAGTTTCAGGGAAATGCCGTTTTCACTCAGCTAGATAGGGAAATCATGTTTTCTTCTAAGAGACATCGATAGAAATTTTAATTAGCTTTCGTTTGATACCAGAACGATTTCTGTAGCGTGACTGGTTCAGATTTTATTTAGATTTTTGTCGGATTTGGAATTAGAAGTATCGGAGGAATCAGCTTTCGATAGCTTCGACCAAATCTCGCACTTTGTACTTTCAAATGCCATAAGGAATAGAGATATCGAAAAAATTTCATCAGTAACTTCGTTTCGGATTGTTGAATACTTTTCGAATATGAAGTTGAAATTTTTCGGGGAAAAAGTTGGAAAATCGCAAATTTTCGTTAAACTTTCCGTTAGGCAGTTGTTTGTTCGCAACGGTTTCGCCCCCGGGCAAAATCAGGTCACCGGCTAGCCGGCTTTTGATTGGCTGGTGGTCATGGCGTGATTATTGATTTTTTAGTCGATCGAAGTGGATGTGATTTTTTGAGAAATATGAATGGCCGATTAGAGCTCGTCCACAAACATATAAATATGCAGAGTTTTACATTCTTCGTTCAGATACTTTTCAGATTGAGAATACGTAATATCGATATTTGGAAATACTTCTACTTTACGAGATTTTACTGGCGATTGAGATATTCCTTGGCTAGCATTTGAAAGCGATTACTACGATTGGATTGTTGAATATTCTTCGTGGATATTTCAAAGAATTCATCGAGATTTTATATTTCTTCTTAGAACTGAGAGAATTCGTTGGTTTTTCTAGTTCTTTTCAGAACTAAAGGAATTCGATAATATTTTTTTCGATTTTCAGGTGACAGTGTCAAATAGAATTCGTATAATTTCTCTGGATCTTTTCAGATCCAAATAGAGAAATACTTTTCCGGTTTTCAGGAGGTTTTCAAATAAATGAATTCGCAGTCTCTGGTTCTTTTCAGAACTGAATAGAGACACTTGAGGAGTGGACCAGAAAGTCAATTGGACTTAGATCTGGACGTCGAGGATTTTCTTGAAGGATTTTTCCGATTTTGTAGGGACTTCAAAAGAATTCGATCTCTAGTCCTTCTTAGGACTCAATAGAGATAATTTTCGGATAGGGATTTGCAGGAGGATTTTTCTAGAAGTCGTTTCAGAGGTTTCCTTCGTGTACAGTTGCAGTATTGGACTTGGCTGGAGCAGACTAGGAGTAGCAGCTTCCCGGAGTCAAGTGGACTCAGGTCATGGCGGATTGCTGGCGGAATTTTCTTTCGTTTCAGAGTTGCGGTTTCTCACGGCACGCAAGGGGAAGCTGTCCAAAATCCTACGCAGGAAGAGTAGGTCTCCACTAAAGTTGCCCGGTCTCATTCCACCCGATCACCTAGCGGTGTTAAACGATCGAGGTGTTTAGAGATTAAACTCGGGGGAGTCAAGCCATCATTAGACTAGCCTCTGGGCTGTCGACTCAACGTTACCGTTGGGACCTTCCAGGACTTCGAAACCTTTTTTTCCACATGGAATATGTGTTCGTGGGACACAGAACTCCAGCTGAGACATCTAGTCTGAGGATGTCTCAAGCTATCCGAAACACATCTGTCAATGAGGACACTAGTACCTCTTCCGTGGTCGCAGAGCAACAAAACCGTGGCACTTTCGGCTCTATTGCAAGTCGATTAGTTAGAGAAAACGAAAGGCCTCAAAGGACTCAGTCCTCAAATCGCAGTAAACTTTCGCGTAGTCAAGATTTACTAAATCGAATTAGGGAATTTAAAACTCCGGAGAACCAGCGGAATAGCATTTTCCAGGAGGTAAATGTAGCCAGGGAACATCAGGAGATGTTTTCCGAGAAGCTTCCCAATAAGGGAAAAACTTCGAAAGCACAAAGCGCGCCCCAGTTAGGGCTCCGCGCAATGATGAAAGCAGCAAGAAAACCCGCTATACCAAGATCGGTGGCGATGAAAAAGATGGAGGATGGAATCCCTCCAGAAAGGACAATTCTGTCTGAAAATTTCAATAATTTCAGACAACGAGAGGTGTTAGCTACTTATGTAGAGACACCTAAAGTGAACATGTACAGGGTGTACAGCCATCCTGTACCACTGATGAATTTCGAACTTACAAGGCCATTGTCGACTTCAGCTACGAGTTCATGCAGGAGCATCCGACACACTCGAGACGAGGAACGTTTCGAGTACAACGAGGGAATCTTCAGAGAGGAATCGCCGGCGGGCGTTAAACGCAGAAACGTTTTCCGAGATACGGAGTATTTCGGAAATGAAGAGGAGTCGCCGGCGGGCGTTAAACGCAGAAATGAAACATATGAAACAATAGATTCGTTTACATGCCATGAAACATAATTAATAATTTTTCGAAGTCGAAAGAGCCTTATTACCTATTTTCATTATACTAGCAGCAACAGACCGATATGTATACTCATTTCAAATGATTCCATTTGAAGATTATGACAAGTATAATATACAGCGTCTAATGTGAAATAGCATAGGAAGAATCGCACATTCAAAGAAAATCATTGAACATACTAAAAATTAAAAGTTGTTAGAATACGAACAACTCCGAGTGTAATCCAATTGCAGAAGTTTGACTCAAAACACAGAATTTGTTGACAAAAAAATGGAAAATCATTGTATACTGACACATGATATATCTGGATATCTTAGGGTGAAAAGGTTTCGAATCCGTCAAAAACAGGTCACTCCTAGTTATCACTTCCCATCGTCCGATTCCGACGATCAATGACATCAATTTAGTTGTTAAAAAACATAGTTAATCATTTCACGAAGCCAAAAAGACCTCATAACCTATTTTCGCTATACAAGTCGCAACAGGTCGATGTGGGTACTCATTTCAGATGATATAATTTGCTGATTATGAAAAATATTATATCGAGCGTCGAATGTGGAATAACAAGGGGAGAATGGCAAATACAAAGAAAAAAACATTAAAAAACTTGAAATTCAATGTTGTTAGGTTACCAACAACTATAAGTGAAATTCAATAGCGGCAGTTTGAATTATAATCAAATCAGAAGGAGCCTTGAAGTTTAGAGTTTCACTATCACACTGTCACCACAAAACTGGCTAGGTTGGCGTGAAGTTGTATATAGTTCATGGTGGGGTGAAGACTGAATGTTAAACGATTTCGAGCCTGAAGTGAATGAGCGAAATGTACGATAAAATACATGACTGCAATCGATCTGTCATTGATTATCTGATACGTTCAAAAATACCGATTCCTTATGTAATAATAATAATAATCTCGGCTTTATTATCTTCTAATACATTTAAAGCGAATTAATCAGGAACAATACATTCATTATATGAAGATGAAAGGTAA
The DNA here is from genome assembly GCF_025532065.1 of Leptinotarsa decemlineata. Lineage (NCBI taxonomy): Eukaryota > Metazoa > Arthropoda > Insecta > Coleoptera > Chrysomelidae > Leptinotarsa > Leptinotarsa decemlineata. The sequence continues at coordinate 18,934,701 of NW_027412606.1, forward strand.
AGTTCAATTTACAGGATGACAAGTCATCTTTCGATTGTTCTTTCACTTTCACAGATTGCGTCTGTCAATTATTCGGTTCCTCAGGTCATTCGCATCTAGTACATGAATTTTGATGAACAAAAGATGACCCTATGAAAAAAAAATTACAGGATTCATATCAGGACTGTGAAATGGCCAATTTAGGAGTAATACATGTCCAATTTTGTGATTAGGGTAGGTAATGTCAATATAACAAAAAAATGACGTATTATACTATGAAGCGGTCATTTCTCTCATGGAAGTCGCATGAAAAATTTCATGAGAATATAACGCACTGAAACGATTCCAACCGCAGCAACCGAGCCCCATTTTTTTCATATACCCATACGATATGTAATGTAACATTATGTGTCAGTTTGAAGAAATCAACGTCCACAGTGAGACAATTGAAATTGAATTGATGAAAAAATACTTTTCTGTAAAGAACCGATACTTTTTTACTTTGGATGTTGGGAAAAATAGAAAATCAGTTTATTTCGGTTGAATCATAGTGATTCGTAACAACGCCACCACGTAAAGGAGCAAAATTTCACCTTTCGAGTAGATGAAATTAGCTCGTAGACTGTGATTAGCATCATGTTAGTTATGAGTGAGGGGTTAGTTGAACCGAAAAGGAGAATGGGTTTGGAAATTATTCATAAATTAAAAAAATATACTACAGAATATTTATTGATATCTAATCATTTCATTAATATATTCACAATTACATTCTACAAGTATCGACACATTTTGCTGCTATTACAGTTTCCTAAATCCCTATACCTCAAATTTACTAATAAAATAAAGTAGTTGGTTGAACATTCATTATTAATATATTATTCTTTTCTCAGCTGAACTACAATCAAATACATATATACTGATAATCATGGGCTAATCATCTACATCCATAGCATTTGATGTTTAAGAGATAGAATAGTGACCCCAAGGAAGCGTATTGTGTGAATCTGGAATGATATAACGCTTATCATCTTCAGGTCTGAGAGTAATCTTGTATTGGGCGATGGAATGTACTTGATATTTATCGGATCGAATTAAATTTTGGGTGACACTCATATTCTGTCAATTCTCTAAGCAATTCACATAAGCATTGAAAGTAATTTTATTCTTGACGTATCATTTCATAAGGATCCTGATTGCATATTTCATGAATCAGGCTATCTGTATCGGTGTAGAGAATTACAGAATTATCTCCGAATTGAAGTACTCGATGAATGCTTGAGCAATGCAGTGAGTAATAAGCAATGGCTTGTTTGAGGGCGCGATAATGAATCACATATTTTTCTTTGTGTCGGAGAGTAGCCATCAATTTGGTGAGCTCTTTTATCGATTTAGGGTTTTTTATTCGTTTTTGAATTTATATTTTCAGGGCAGTGAGGCAAGTTTTTGTCCGAATCATGTAGATGTTCAGGATACTCCAGATCAACTTCAAGCATATATCCCACGTCGCTCTCATCAGGTATTGATGAAACGTCAACATTGGTATCGCCCCACTAAACCCATCATATGGCAAATACTGAGACATCGCCCACCCATACTGATTGTTTACGTCTAAATACATGAGGTATATGTCAGGATTTGAAGAGTCAAGAGTTCAAATACTTATTGTTCGCATAAGCTCTTCTCTTCGAACAAACTTGGCCAAGTCCACCTCGAATCCCTCATTCAACAAATAGAAACATGTCAGGATCGGTCAGTATTTCCAATTCGACTTTGGTATATTTGAGCATCGCATCCCACGTAAGGCCTGGTAGCGTATAGTAATGGGCAAGGTCCAGATTATGAGTCCTGAGGCAGCTTGCACGAAATTGTTCGAATACGTCAGCGAGGAGGACGATATCTGTTTTCACATACTCTTCCACACATCCAGGGCTCGTTGATATAGTCTGCGGAGGCAGGGTTCATCTTCTAATTTGTTGTAGAAAGCATCAATGGGGGGCAAGCAAGCTTCATCAAATCTATCGAAAGAATCAATATAATCATAAAGCATGACCCCCTTCTTAGTAAGTAATTCAAGGAAGCCTTTGGGTAACTCAGAGAACTGAACCTTAACATTGGGAAACTCTGTCAAGTATGATGCTAACATATCCAGAGATGAATTCATAAAACGGAAAGAATCGATGAATCGAAACTGCACTGAAGTATCATCCACATGTTTCGTGAAGGAGATGTACTTTTCTTTCGTGATGGGGAGCAGGTCAATCGTACCCCTCAGTCTAGATGCAATATCTGTGATGATGAAATATACATCATAGCCACTCAAATTGTGTAAGACTTCATGAACTACATGGCTATCTTTGTAGTTAATATTACACCCTTCATGCGCGGGGCCACGATAGTTATCACATGGTATGAGATGATTATGGTCGCTTACTTTCTTGTCTTCAGGAGTGAAGGGCTCTTCGCAGATGTGGCAGTGTGTAGCTCTTCGAAATTCAACTTCTTGCTCCGCAGTCATATCGATGTCGAATGGACACCAAAACACTGTAACCATATTTTCAGCTAGTTGACCCATCTCATCAGCGAACCATTGCATACAATCCTCTCCACAATATGCCCTATAGAAGGATAGAGTGTCCATCGTATGAGCACTTCAAGTAGTAACCCACAGCTGCCGGAATATGATGTTTGAAGTTTTTTAGGATTATCAGTAGACTTCATAATGGATTCCAAGTCGGTATATATGACGAATGGAGCCTTTTCTTTATTTTTATGGTTTTTAAACTTGAGAATGTTTTCACTCTCCTCAGGCATCTTGATGGCTGTTTCATTATTTCTCAGTATGTTCCTGCAATTTTTCTTGGGATCAAATATACTGTAGGCAGCGATCACAAAAGTACTTTTGACCATGTGCTTCACTCAACTGTTTTGATAAGAGCCTTGATGAGTCTTATCATCAAGAAAATTCATCGAGTACTTCAATTCAACCAATTACCATGGTTGAAGTCCTATATTGATTTGAATACTGAGTTGCGGAAATAGGCTATGAATGAGTTTGAGAAAACCTCTTCAAACTAATGAATAATGCAGTATACGAAAAATTGCATGAGAATTTGGTGGCAGTAGAACTGAGGAAACTGAACTCAATAAACCGATACAAGTAGGTTAGACTATATTAGACTAGGCGAAGACTACCATATACGATTTTCATTATGGTTATATGCGCCATCGATTCGGAGATAATTGTGTAATTCTCTACACAGATACAGATAGCCTGATTTATGAAATATGCAATCAGGATCCTTATGAAATGATACGACAAGATTATCATAAATTCTTCGATACTTCGGATTACCCTTCCAACAATTAGTTCATTGTTCCTTTGGTGAATGAAAAGGTTCTCGGGATGATGAAAGATGAGAATAACTCAGTTCCGATGACTGTATATGTAGGCCTTAGATCGAAAGTATATACAACTAGGGTGTTGGACGATAATATCTATAAGAAACGTCAGCAGTTGATAAATGATAGCTATGATGGGGAAGAAATCAATCGAATGATCTCATGCTTGAGGGTTACCAAGAAGGCAAAGAGTGTCAAATTTTCTGTGGTGAAGAATAAAATTACTTTCGATGATTATGTGAATTGCTTAAAGAAATGAAAGAATATGAGTGTCACCCAAAATTTGATTCGATCCGATAAACATCAAGTACATTCCATCGCCCAATACAAGATTGCTCTCAGCCCTGAAGATGATGAGCGTTATATCATTCCAGATTCACACAATACGATCCCTTAGAGTCACTATTCTATCCCTTAAACATCAAATGCTATGTATATAAATGATTAGTCCAAGATTATTGGTATATATGTATTTGACTGCTAATGAATGTTCAACCAACTACTTCATATTATCAGTAAATTTGAGGTATAGAGTTTCAATAAACTGTAATGGCAGCAAAATATGTTGATACTTGTAGAATGTTATTGTGAATATATTATTGAAATGATTAAATATCAATAAATATTTTGTAACATATTTTTTGAATTCATGAATCATTTCCAAACCCATCCCCTTCTTCGATTAAATCAACCCCTCACTCATAACTAACATGAAGCTAATTATACTCTACGAGCAATTTTCATCTACTCGAAAGGTAAAATTTCGTTCCTTCACGAGGTGGCACTGTTACAAATCACTACGATTCAACCGAAATAAACTGATTTTCTATTTTTCTCAACATCCAAAGTGAAAAAGTCTCGGTTTTTTTTTCTATTATTTCAATTTCAATTGTCCCACTGTGGACGTTTATTTCTTCAAACTGACACATGATATTACATTACACATCATATGGGTATATGAAAAAAATTGGGCTTGAAAAATGCGTGTTTTTTTTTTGCTGCGGTTGAAATAACCAAAATAATCGTTTCAGCGCGTTATATTTTTATGAAATTTTTCATGTGATTTCTATGAGAGAAATGACCGCCTCATAGTATAATACGTAATTTTTTTATTATATTGACATTACCTACCCTAATCACTAAATTGGACGTGTAAGGCTTCAAAATTAGCCAGTTCACAGTCCTGATATGAATCCTCTAGATTTTGTGTTCATGAGATCATCTTTCGTTTATCAGAACTCCTGTACTAGATGTGAATGACCTGAGGAACCGAATTATTGACAGACGCAATGTGTGGAAGTGAAAGAACAATTGAATGATGACTTTTAATCATGTAAATTGAGCTTCACCTTTCATCTTCATATAATAAATGTATTGTTCCTGATTAATTTGCTTCAAATGTATTAGAAGATAATAAAGACGATATTATTATTACATAACATAGTACATATCATTATTATTACATACATATACATATGACATAAGGAATCAGTATTTTTCAACGTATCAGATAATCAATGACAGATTGATCGCAGGCTTGTATTTTATTGGACATTTCGCTCATTTACTTCAGGCTCGAAATAGTTTGATATTTACTTTTGGTCTTCACCCCACCATCAACTACATACAACTTCACGTCAACCTAGCCAGTTTTGTGGTGATAATGTGATAGTGAAACTCCAAACTTCAAGGCTCCTTATGGTTTGATTATAATTCAAACTGCTGCTATTGAATTCCACTTATAGTTTTTGGTAACCTAACAACATTGAATTTCCAGTTTTTTCAATTTTTTTTCTTTTTATTTGCAATTATCCCCTTGTTACTTCACATTAGACGCTCGATATTATATTTTCCATAATCAGCAAATGATATCATTTAAAATGAGTACCCACATTGACCTATTGCGACTAGTATAGCAAAAATAGGTTATGAGGTCTTTTTGGTCTTGTAGAATGATAAACTATGTTTTCTAACATCTAAATGGATCCATTGATGTCAAAATCATCGGAATCAGACGACCAGAAGTGAAAACCGGAAGTGACCTGTTTTTGACGGATTCGAAACCTTTTCACCCTTAGGAATCCAAAAATATCATATGTTTCACTATACGATGCTTTTTCCATTTTTTTTGTCAACAAATTATGTGTTTTGAATCAAACTTCTGCAATTGGATCACACTCGTAGTTGTTCATAACCCAACAACTTTTAATTTCAAATATGTTCAAAAATTTTCTTTGAATGTGCAATTTTTCCTATGCTATTTCACATTAGACGCTGTATATTATACTTTCCATAATCTACAAATGAAATCATTTGAAATGAGTAGCCACATCGGTCTGTTGCTGAAACCTGAAAACAGGTTATACCCTCTTGACTTCGAAAAATGATCAATTATTTTTCATGGCATGCAAACGAATCCATTGATGTCGAAATCATCGAAATCGGACGACCAGAAGTGAAAACCGGAAGTGACCTGTTTTTGACGGATTCGAAACCTTTTCACCCTTAGGAATCCAAAAATATCATATGTTTCACTATACGATGCTTTTTCCATTTTTTTTGTCAACAAATTATGTGTTTTGAATCAAACTTCTGCAATTGGATCACACTCGTAGTTGTTCATAACCCAACAACTTTTAATTTCAAATATGTTCAAAAATTTTCTTTGAATGTGCAATTTTTCCTATGCTATTTCACATTAGACGCTGTATATTATACTTTCCATAATCTACAAATGAAATCATTTGAAATGAGTAGCCACATCGGTCTGTTGCTGAAACCTGAAAACAGGTTATACCCTCTTGACTTCGAAAAATGATCAATTATTTTTCATGGCATGCAAACGAATCCATTGATGTCGAAATCATCGAAATCGGACGACCAGAAGTGAAAACCGGAAGTAGCCGTTTCTTGACGGATTCGAAACCTTCTCACCCTGAGGAATCCAAATATATCCTGTATTTCAGTAAACAATGATTTTTTCATTCTTTTTGTCAATAAATCCTGCGTTTTGAATCAAGCTTCTGCAATTGGAATGAACTTATAGTTGTTCATAACCCAACATTTTTCAATTCCAAGATTTTTCAATGATTTTCGTTCAATTTGAAATTCTTCCTATGCTATTTCACATTAGGCGTTGGATATTATATTTGTTACGCTATCTTTGTTTTTTCTCTGTCGGTACACTCTGTATTCGTTTCCCTTCCATTTGATGTGCTGCACGTTGAGATTCAACTATCATTAACGAAGATTTGGCTTAGTGCCTTTCTGACATATTGCGCCATCTTTTATTTTTCTTTGTCGATGAATTCTGCATTTCTTATCCTTTCATTTGACGTGCTGTACGGGACGATCCGATCATTATTAGTGAATATACAAGTTAGCGCCCTTCTGACAGTTGCGCTATCATTTTTGGTAATGACTCATCAATTTTCACAGATCATCTCACACACTACCCCCTCCCACGCTGACTACGTCACTTCAAAAGTTTCAATGTTTTATCACTATTATTATTATTATTCGACCCTCATTCTCCAGTTCAATTTTATCTAGCTCAATCAATCGAGCGATATTAGATTTCTCCATTCTGATTAGCTGATCGACACTACTCTGTAAAAGGAGTTAGGTTGAGTGTTCCACAAGGTTCCGTTCAAGAGTCAAAAAATTCGCAAAATTATTCTTCATACGACAAAGCATGGACTTTAGTCATTTCCTGATGATGCTTACTTGATTAGCGGAACTCGTTAAATGATAAATGACTGTCATATTGAAACACGAAAAACCGTTACGACAAAAGGGATTATTTCTACACAACCCTATTAGTATCATTCATCATAGGTATTACTGTTCATAACTGACACCTATTTTTTGGGTCTTATTTATTGTGTCTGACAATAAGCATTATTTGATACAAGTGAATGAATCTTTTATTACACACTCATGACTCCCGAACTGTAGAGAGGGTATTTAGATGGGTCAGAAAGTGTGAGAACGGTCTCCTCAGAGTCACCAATTGAAATCAGGCCAACCAGGTGATATTTAAAAAGGGGGGGTTCCGTAATAATGTGAAAAATATATTTCACCTGATATTGATTGACATTGTCATGCTGCTTCACCCAAATTGTACTCAGCACCTTTGTGAATGAAACGCTGAATTTTATTGTATCTCTTTATGATTCTTTCATTAAGAGTAATGTTGAACGACAGTTTTTGACAAAATATTTTACAAGAGAAAGGGGTGCAAGTGACACACCAAGGATATTATTTTATGCATTTTGCATAATATCCTCTTCAAATACGGTTTTTGGCTTACTACTACTCCATCCATCTTGTTACAAAAAAAATGTGGAAATCTTCCAAAGAAAGGATGGAAGATTCCCACATTTTTTTGTAACAAGATGGAGTAGTAGAAAGTCAAAAATTTTTTCCCCAAAAATTAGACACTTCTGAAAATGAAACCCTTTCAATGTATCCCCTGTAACTAGAATTACACGACGTGGATTCCTATATCCACAACCACAAAATAAATCTGAATCGAATTGAAAACACTAATGCACTTTTTCGTCGAATATTTTGGTTAATTCAATTCTAGATATGAATAATTTTCAGGAACAATTTCTTCCTGTTACATATTACAAAATTTGTGTAACTTTTGGGGCTGTTTCAATAATCTTTTGGTTGCAAACTTATGAATTATCAATTTTCCTAGTATCCAATTCATACACCATATCTTGCCCCGTTCAGAAGTAAGGAGGAGAGCAATTATTCACGTCCACACTGTATTTGTCAGCGAACTCATGAATGGATTTCGGAGCAACATTTGCCCATTTGCCTGTGATACAAAATTGTATGCAAACCCAAACATGGATAGAAGACCAATGGTTTTGATTGAAAAAGTGGTGTCAGAAGTTGCTACTGGATCTGAATATACAAAAGTGTTTGTTCTCTAACTCGGTTCCAATAACTCGAAAGAGGAATATTTCATTCAGTGCATGCAATAAAACAGGACCAATGAGACAGGACCCGAAATGATGAACAAACTTTCGAAAAATTTGGAAAAATTAACGTTATACCTAACATGGTAACTGTTCACTCAAAAATATATCTCCTGAACTTTTATCCAAAATTCACAAAATACACATAAGACCAATCCTCAAGTATGCTGTGCTATTATAGAAGTAATAATGGAGGACTGAGAGGACATCTATTCGAAATAGTGCGAGAATGATTCGTGAACCTGTGTCGAAAATATTTTCTTTGAATTTGTGTATTCATCTACTGGAATGACTTTCCTGAAAATGAAGCTTGAGCCTCATCCATTGATCGTTTCAGAATTGCTTTGGATAATTATGACAATTTATTGAGAAATATGATTACGTATTTTGATTGTTACAATATTTTTTTCTGCTATGAATCTGATATGTTCGGAAGATAAAGCCTTCCTCTTTTTACTAAATATGTATTAATAATACGTACCAACGCCGTCTAGCGAGGACTACAATTCCAATTTTTTTTCAGTTATTATAACAAAAATGTTTGTATGTGAATGCGTATGAAACATTCTGCTATTGAAGAAGAAAGCTGGATATTATTAGTATGTAACGATTTGCTTTTGTTATAGTAATATCAAAGAGTTGCTGATTTTGGGTAGTTTCTAACTTACAATTTATTCCTTATTTTTTGAATGTGCATTTGGAGAGTTATTCGAGAGTTTGAGAAGCAAACGGCAGCCTTGAATATTATGTTGATCATGAGAAAATAAAATAATTTTATTATGTTACATGTTATTGTTTCTAAGTTAATTTCTACCTGTCATGATATAAGATCTTCAGTTAATGATAGGAATGGGACCGTGTCGCTGTTTCCACGGTTTTCAAATTCTGAACATTGCAAGGCTCCCATTCTCTAAGACATATTGAGCAACGATAGACTCTTTTGGTCTGTGGTACAGAATGTGTGGAAGTTTCTCTAGCACGTGTTGAAGTGTATGAAAAGTTTTGGAAACCAAATGACGACGGAATAGTCTGAGATTCATGAAATAAGATGTGATGATTGTGGTCAAATTGAGCGAAATTCAATTGCTGGCTACAATGAACATATTGTACATTTGCAGTTCGATGAACCAGAGAAGTTTGATGTCACTCAACGGTCACAGAAACCAGACAAATCTAGAAAGTTTAGTAATCAAAGTTTGGAGCAAGATATATGTATACTAACACATGTCGCATTTCTAGCAGTACACTGGTATAATAAAAAAGATTCAATAGTAGAAAATATTACTATATAACACATTATGAATATTTTGAATGAGGCCTGAACATGTACTTTCAGTCACCTCCAATGGTGCTAATTTGGTTAGCGGAACGCACGTTGAATACTTTTGATGAACGATGTATGAAATAGGGACGCAGGTTTGCCATTGAGATTTGTTTTATGTGACCTAAAACTCAAACGCTTGGTAATGAACCTCACGTCAAGAGACTGGTTTTTTCTAGCGTGGATTTTTTTAATATATCAATTTTACGTCAGAGGCAATTGTACTTATCAACATACTTTGCTATGGGGGTTATGTTTTCCTAGGAGTCTGAACTTGTAACGGCTACGAGGTTTCACTTTTCATCCAACTATTTCTAACATGGAACTGCATACAATAATCAGATTATCGATTCTACAAGATGTAAATATGCATGAGGCAATCTCTAGTATTTAAACAGAGAAAATATCAACACTGCATTTTCATTTTGAGACGAATACTTTGTGTGATTGATGACTTGTTTATTTTGTGGTAATTCATGATCACTTTGATGAAATGAATGAAAACACTTTTGTCTAATTACCAATAGTTGATTTTATTTATACGACCGGTTTCGGGTTTAACCCCACTATCAAGTATGAAACTGACATGTGAAATTTGGATTACTTCAAAGATTCAAATTTCAATTTTTCTCTCGTGCAGTGCAGATCAATATGTGGAGCGGAATGAAATATTTCCTTATTAGTCTGATCATCTCAGTACGTTTAAAACTAGAGTAACAACTATACAAATCAATCATCATATACTATTGTTTGCCTTTATGATGATAAATCACTTCATCCTGCCTTGAAACTCTCCATAACCCGCCTTTTGATAGCTACAAGTAGTATAATATCCCATCGCTCCAGATGAATGGGGAATTCAGAATTACCAAAAATATTCTCAGTGCAATTCCAGTCCACATGATTACGGTAATAATCTCAGCTCGGAAGATATGATACAGTGAATTGAATGTAAAAATATCAATTTTGTATGGTTTGAGGATGAAAATTATTTCCACTGGAAATAAAACAATTCATCCAACCCGAAGTTATTCACACAGAACACAGCATTTCCGAAGATTTGATCTCAGCCAACTCAAGTTCATGGACAATGGAAATAACTGTGGATATTAAGCAAACCTTCATCAACATAATACAAAGTTCAAGAAAAACCTGATGACATTTCAAAGATTTCAAAATAGAAAGCAACTCACTACATATGTGCACCTTTCAGGAATACTTTTCTGAAGTAATGTGGTAATTGAAAAGCTCTTTAGGCTTATAGAAAGTCAATCCATAACACAGAGCCATACTCTTACCTAGATCTGGCATACGCCAAATATAGCAATTGTAAGGTGGCAATACTTTAGGAGTTTTTACCATTTCTGTAATTGAATACCAGCATTCTATTTACATCAGCAGTCATATTCCTTATATGTTTTGTGAATGTTAAATTACTTGTCATATGTTATACCAAGGTCTTTTTACTCCTGTACGCGCTTGATTTTAGTGTTGTTGATTGGATAACCGTACATAAAAGTTTTTTTTGTTGTGAATGATAATTACATTTGGAAACGTTCAGTTGTAGACGATTATCGTTACCCCAAAGTTTGATTACAGCTTATTTATATTGTACAGTGACCTGAGATGTTTCTGGATGTTCCCGAACATTTCGAGCCATTCGAACATTTCGCAATATTTCAAAATGAAATATTGTGTTATGCGATCGAACACTTTCGAATGTTCTGGATATTTCTAGGGGACTTCAGCTCTTGTAACCACAAAAGCACACCATTCAGTTGGAAATGGAATCCTTCTTTTTGGATGTGCTCATCTATTCATCTTTTCCATTCTCATTTTAGCATCTTGACTGCAATAACCTTTCTTGATTTTATCTCTTCCTAGAAACACATTCATATTAGGTTCAGATATTCTAGTAATGGACTTGGCCAGAACGTGAGTACTGAAGATACCAATCAGCTGATGATCTGATTGAAGAGGAATAGGAGTATAAACAAACACCTGTCGAGTTGATGATTTTCGAGTTCGAATGAATCATGAAATTTCATTATTATTCTTTCTCAAACCATAACCACATTGAGCTTGCAATGATTTCATTCAAACAGTTTCACTAAGTGTTCATCAATGTCAATTCACTTGCCGATATACTACAATATTGTGATAAAGTTCTGTGAATTTTAACCTCATATGAATCTCAATAAATTCAAGAAAGACTTCAGAATTATCATATATCATGATGTTATATTTTCATCAAATGATGTGAATAGCATTTTTTTCAACGGTTCGCCCACTGGAAAAAGTTACTTTATCAGCACATCGATCAACCAAATAATCAACCATATTCTGATAATGTGTTAGTCGACAGTTGTTGGAAAAGTGAACTGTATGAAAATAGCATTGATCAACTATTCATTTTCTGCAGTGAAAAATGAAACCTTTTTTTCAATTAGATTGTCCAAACCCCATTCGCATTTTGAAAAAATATGAAATTATTCCATAATATTAAATTTGTTTTTATGACAAATGTTAGAAATTATAGGATAAATTATATATCTGGCAATGGCGCTAACATACCCCTCGCGCATTCAGAGATTAAGAGCTTTTGGGTTGCTAGTCAAGTGTAACGACAGTAACACATATATAAGAAGACAGACAGTGTATATATTGCACCTTGTGTAATATTTGGAAATATAGTTTGTTGAGAGTGAATAATTATATACAGTCCACATTGGTAGCGGGTTAAAACCCTAACATTTGGTCCTTCGAGGGAGATTTGTTCCTGTGAACCGGATATATTTGGATAATTTTTGGCATTCACCATTGGATTACTGTCAGTTCGAGCATAATTCAGTGCATCGAGTTTGGATAATACTGCTATCAAGAGTGAAAATTACGGATGCCGATAGTTTATCTCTGTGGTTGAGACTTTCGTTTATTGAGACAATTTGGAAATTATTCTTCAACACGAAACATAAATCAGTTGAGCGCGGTAAAAGACCGCATAGCAACAAGCAACACCCTCACATCGAGTACTCGCGAAATTGAACTCTATCACCCCGTGACTGCCGATACTTTTAGAAGGGTTGTCAGCGACAACTTCTACGAATTGCCGGTGTTGGAGTTGGATAAGCGGTGGGCGTCATCTGCGACGGCGACGGAAGGATTTCTAACGACGTGAATTTCGAGGTCCACGTGGTGAAAAGCATGAGATACATTGGTTTGTTGAAAGAACGAGAGTGAGTCTATGTATGTACTTTCCTCTATACCTATTAAGGGCGTTTTTGAACTGTGTTCATAATAATAATAATAATAATGTTATAATAATAATGTTCATTAAATCTTTCAAGATCACAAAATGATATAGGATACGTAACATGGAAACATGGCAATTGTTCTATTTTCAATATTTATTTCATATTTTGTGCTATTTACCTACCTACAAAAATAAAAATACGATGGCAGAGGATATGAAAATACTGAACAGAAAAAGGGGTGTAGTGTTAGGAATCACACGTTAAAAGGTAAGACCTCGTTAGTCCTTAGCTCGCACAAGTTTCTCAACTTCTGAGAGTTGTCGTTCGTATGGGGGCGGCAGCTGATTAACGAAAAAACAGATTTTAAACAGATTTTTGAACAGAAAGCTCGCCTAACACTTTCCAAGAAATTTGTAGATGGGTATTTGGATAAAAAAAATAATGGTCAGCTCATTGAAAAAATATCTTTGCTAGAATTAGAATCAAGAATGCAGTCACATAACGCATCATTATCAGATTTTAATGAAGTTCAAACAACAATAAAAATGTTGGTGGACGAAAATGACTTGGAAAATCAATTGAGAATCAGGGAAGAATTTGATGATACTTATCATAAAGTTATAGCCATTTGCAAGGGTTTTGGGTGGGTTCAATGTGAATATTAATGATAATTTCGATGATAATATGTCAAAAAGAGCATCTGTTTTGTCTATACCCAATTTGAGAGTCCCTAACGCTATAGTGTCACAACCTAAACTTCCACCAATCTCTAATCCCAAATTTAGTGGAGTTGTAGATACTTGGTTGGAATTTAGAGACACAGTTAAGTCATTGAATCATGAGAATGACTCTATAGGCAACATTGAAAAATTCCATTTTCTTCGAGGTGCTATAGATGGTTACATACATTATCAAATTGCATGGGATTATTTGCTTTCTGATAGGTAAAATAATGAATCGTTGTTAATCAATTATCACCCAAAATCATTATTTGCATTACCGTCATTGGTGAAAGAGTCTTCAAGCGAATTACGGAAACTAATGGATGCAGTGACAAAAAATTTGAGATCACTGGAATCTTTGGTTTGAAAATTGATTCTTGGACCATATCTATACTATTTCTTATTTGTGGGAAGTTAGATTCAAACACACTACGTCAGTGGGAAGAAGAGCGGCCTCGCGACAAATTAGCAACATTGAGTGAATTCAAAGAATTTCTGAAATCAAGGGCTGAACTCTTAGAAACATTAGAAAACAGTCATGTTGATGAAAAATATATTCATGGTAGATTCAAATCTGATTTTAAACCCAGTAAATCTCTCGCTTTAGTGTCAAATATAGTTTGTACCTGTTGTAATGGTAACCACTCAATTGGTAATTGCGAAAAATTTGGAAAAATGAGTGTGCGTTCAAGGTATTGATATGCTAAACGTTCAAAATTATGCTTAAATTGTTTGCGAAGAGCTTCACATATAAGTCGAGATTGTTCGAGTGGTAACAGCAGAAAGTGTGGTCAGAAACACAACACTTTGTTGCACTATGAAGTACAAAAACATAAAGGACCTATTGATGAACCACTAAACAACCTTGAAACACAACATTCTAGGCAAATTAGTGAAAGTGGATCAGCTGATCCTCAAATGGGTACTTCACAAGTCACTTCAGCTAACACATCTACATTAACTACAACTCAATCGCTCAAATCGCTAGAATTCTTCTTGATAATGGATCTCATTCTAATCTTATCGCATACAGTTTTACGCGAAAATTAGGAATGAAGTTGGATAATATTCAGATATCAATTGCTGGCATTAACCAGCCGGTATCTGAAATAAAAAATAGGTGCAACATTACATTTCAATCTATAAAGAATAATTTCAAACAAAATATAATGTGCTTGGTTGTTCCTCAAATTTCGGTTAACATTTCAAACTGTAACATTGATGTGAGTCATTTGAATATTCCTCTTCATCTTCCATTGGCTGTTCCGGGATTTTCGAAATCCAGTCCGATAGATATCTTGTTAGGAGCAGAAGTTTTTTATTCTTTTTTATGTATTGGTCGAATTAAGTCGGGACTGAAATACCCAATTTTACAAAAAATATCACTTGGTTGGATTGTTTGTAGACACATTTTGTAGATTATATCCGACAAGTGTCAGTGCAGGATTCTTCACAGAAGTTATTCCTGCATATGCTGTTGGCGATACCACTGCCGCAATAGATTTTCAATTATAATCCAACGCCCTTCGTGGTATTAGCCAGGGGAGTAGTTGTTTTCTGATAGGTGTCAGTCCATTAACCTACTGTGTAGGGAGTTAAGACTGGCCTGAACGAATTGTTCTTTGATAATTTGATTTATAGCCAGTCTTCAAGTATGCCCACTGACTATATGTAAAAGTTTTCTTTCCTTATACAAGGAATTGGGCAAATTTCGGATATGCAGTTGGTTACCCCGCTTACAGGCAGATGGGGCGACGACAAACCTGTTGTTTGTTGTATGCTTCAGCTTAGTTCGAGAAATGATACTCTGACTGAATTTGATTTCCAATTATCGGAAATCATCGACTTCATGTTGATGATATACACTACCTTGCACTGACGAGTGGCCAAACAGCTCGAAACCGGTCTGCAAGTGTGTTCCAATAATTGAAAATCTATTGCGTCAGTGGTATCGCCAACAGCATAATGCAGAAATAACTTCTGTGAAGAATCCTGCACAGACACCTGTCGGATATGATCCAACGCCCTTCGTGGTATTAGCCAGGGGAGTGGTTGTTTTCTGATAGGTGTCTGTCCGTTAACCTACTGTGTAGGGAGTTGAGACTGGCCTGAACGAATTGTTCTTTGATAATTTAAAATTACGAGTTGTCTTTAATGGATCAGCTCGACAAGTAACGGCATCTCTCTTAACGACATACATTATAAAGGTGCGAATAATCAAGATGATCTTTTGAAGATCTTGTTGTGCTTTCGTCAATTCAATATTGCAGTCTGCGCAGACATCGAAAAGATGTATAGGCAAATTTGGATAGATCCTATGCATAAAAATCTTCAAAAAATCTTGTGGCGCAAAAACCTGAAGGAAGTATCAAGGAATATGTTCAGAACACTGTAACCTATGGAACAAAATCAGCACCTTTTCTGGCTATGAGGTGTTTAAAGGAAGTTGGTATTCAGAACTTAAAAAGTGCCCCAAAGGCCGCACAAGCTATTTTACATCCTTTTTATGTTTACGATTTTGTATCTGGTGCAGATTCTCTTGAAGAGGCAGTTTTCAGTTATGTAATGATGTGTCATCATCATTGAAAAAGAGTGGATTTCCACTGAGGAAGTGGATTAGCAGTGATTCGCAAGTTACCGAAAAAATTAATGACAATTTTGCTAAATTGGAAAATATTCACTTCGGTGAGAAGGAAGAGAACAAAACGCTTGGTTTGTATTGGTGTTTCAGGTTAGATGTACTCAAATATAATATTGATTTTTCAAAGTCAGACAAAATAACAAAACAATCAATTTTGTCTGATATATCAAAAATATTCGATCCACTTGGTTTATTGGGTCCTTGGGTTATTATTGCCAAGATGTTGTTACAGACCTTATCGGCATTAAAAGTAAATTGGGACGAAACATTGCCGTCTGACATCCATACACAATGGTATCAATTGAAAAATCAATTTGATGTTTAGTTTGTGCAAATTCTACTAGGTTGGAAATACATGGCTGTGCTGACTCCTCTTCAAAGGCTTACGGGTCATGTGCTCAGGTCTGACTCAACTGTGACGTTGACCTTTGACCCTCGCAAAATCAGAATATCATTGATCCGAAAAACTGGCGGTATATTGAAACCGCGGACAACCCTGCAGTGGTATAAGCCCTGCGAGAACTGGTATTTGTGAAATGTGATGGAAAGGTCCAAATTGGCTTTCTCTTGCAGGAGAAAAATGGCCTTCATCATTTGTAAAAAAGATTGAGCCAGAAAATATACCAGAAATAAAAAGACAAGTTTCATCTTGTCATGCAGTACAAAAAATCTCATATTTTCCATTTGGAAAATTTTCATCGTTAACTAAAATGAAACGCACATTGGCTTATTGTTTGAGGTTCATTCACAATTGTAAAGGTAAATTTGATAAGCGTTATGATTCGTTAACACCCCTCGAGTTACATTTTGTTATGACAACCTCAGTAAAATGGTCTCAAAAGGAGTCCTTTCTTGAAGAAATAAATAATATTGAAACGGAAAAACCGATTGAGTAGAAGTCATTTGCTAGCTTGAGTCCATTGTTTGATGAATCACATCTACTACGGTGGGGGGAAGACTTCAACTATGAGAATTGGATTATGCTAAGAAACAACCCCTAGTTTTGTCATCAAAACATCATTTCACCTATCTTTTAGTCAAATTTGAACATGAACGACTGCTTCATGGTGGTCCTCTCATGTTATCAAGTTCAATAAGGGAAATTTTCTGGATGATTGGAGGTAGGAACCTAACCAGAATAATCGTATTCGAAAGTGTTAGATGTTTTAGAAGTAAACCAAAGGTTATTTCTCGAATTATAGGTATTCTTCCCGAAAAAAGGGTTTGTCCAATGCCACCCTTTTTCACCACTGGAGTAGATTATGCGGGTCCTTTCTCAATTAAAAATAAACCTGGTCGTGGTGCAGGAATATCAAAATCCTATGTTTGTTAATTTGTGTGTTTCTCCACTCGAGCATTCCATTTAGAGTTGATTTCCTTCCTTACATCTAAAGCATTCATTGCTACATTCAGAAGATTCTGCTCGCGTAGAGGTAAACCGAATTGTTTATGGTCTGGTAATGACACAAATTTCGTGGGTGCCAATTCGGAATTGAAAAAATTGGCTGAATTTTTGAAAAACAATGAGATTTCACTCGTAGACTACTTTGCAAATGAAGGCGTGATTTGGAAATTTATTCCCTCCAATCCTCCAAATTTTGGGAGGCAGGTATAAAACCAACAAAATTTCATTTAAAAAGGATAATGGGTAATGTTTCATTACCATTTGGACAATTGTCAACTCTGCTCACCCAGGTAGAAGCAGCTTTGAATTTCCGACCATTAACCCCACTGTCCTCCAATCCAAACGATGTGGACGTTTTGACACCATCTCACTTCCTGATTGGGAAAAGACTGAACAGTTTACCCGATCCAAATTAAATGGAAATTCCAATCAATAGACTCTCGAAATATCAGCATATTCAACTGATGTACCAACACTTTTGGAATCGGTGGTCAAAGGACTATATCACCGAACTCCATCAGCTATGTACTTCATACCTGGAAAAAATCTATAAGGCGTCAAAAATATATGATTCCAACCTTTTATCGGTATTATCAATATACTGGCACGTTTGTTTATGAAAATTATTATCACCTCCAAATTTTTTTTTCGGACGACCAACAAGTAGTTTTTTGTTCACCACCCAGCAAACAATTTTGATCGGCATCCTCCTAGCCCAGTGTACTGTGATCAGAATACACCAGAACAGCAGAGTTCATATAACATGAAATAGCCAGTAGAAATAGGAGACACAGGTCATCATCAGCACCAATTTTCGTATGCTATTGACGGTTCACTAGCGGACCACTAAAGGAATGCTATGACAACTGTTGAAGGCCCTGAACACGAAACACGTGTATACCAGTTAGGGTGACAGTGTTCCATGTGAGTACAATTTATTACCATTTATTCAAAGTAGAACTCATGTGAATGATATCTGATTCTTATTCCTCCACGAATGTTCGATATACAAACTGAATAGAGAAAAGTATCTTCTGTATAATTCAGTGTTCATATAGAAGTATTTGTTTCGAAAGAATTTTTTCTTTCGTGTAATTCAATGTTTATATGAAAGTAGCTGTTTCAGGAGGACTTTCTTTCAGTTTGTATCTGAAAGTTACTTCTTTGCATGATCTACACATCCATGTATAGAGTTACTTATTTTCAAATTGAATAATCCTTCCTTTCTTTGGGAGATTCTCTCATCCATTTTTTTGTATCAGATGGAGTAGTAGAAAGCCAAAAACTTTCTTTCCCAAAAAATTAATCACTCCTAAAAATATAACCCTTTCAAATCTATTTATAGCAATTGTATGATATGCTCCAAACACTCATTGAGAAGAACGAACAACCAAATAAGAAATTGAAGAAACAATATCAAGAGAGATAAAGGAGTTGAAGCAAGAATCTCAGAATGAATTGATTGCAATTAAGAAAAAAAATGTTGAGTTAAAACAACAAAATGAAAAAATCAATAGCAAGCTGGTGAATATGGAACAGAAAATAAAAAAATTCAATTTGTTTTTTTACGGAATGGAAGAAGAAAATGATGGATTCACAGGTATGAACGAACTCGTGAAAATCATTAAAGAACATATGGAAATCACAAACATAAGAGATATATTCAGAATTGGAAAAACATGTCACGAGAAATTTCGCCCAGTGGTCGTTGAATGCGTCAATTATAGGATGAAACTAGAGATATCAACTTTCTCATTAATCAGTAGGCTATGCTTGAAGACAGGCAGTAAACAAATAAAAAGAAATTAACTTCAAATGTTCAAGCCCATTTCGGATATATCTATACAGTTGGTTGAATAGACTGACGCCTATCAGAAAACAACTACTCCACTGGCTAATATCACGAACGGCGTTGGATTATATCCGACAGGCGTCAATGATGCAGGAATCTTCACAGAAAATTTCCTGCATATTTCTTCACTGCCTGTATTCAAGGATAGCCCACTGACTAATGAGAAAATTTGTCCTTTCTTATTCAGAGGAATCGGGCCAATTTTGGATAGGTTAGTACCTCATCCAGTAGATGGAGTGACATTTTTGTTGTTCGCTCCAACTCAAGACAAGGAATGAAATACTCTGAAAGAATTCCGATGTTCAATCATGGGATATCATCGACTTCAGGTCTATGATGGCCACTATCTTGCACTGACGAGTGGCTAAGGAGCCCGAAACCGGTCTACAAGTGTACCCGTTTCAAAATTGAAGGTCTACTCTTTCAGTTGTATCACCAATAGCATATGCAGGAAATTTTCTGTGAAGATTCCTGAACTGACGCCTGTCGGATAAAATCCAACGCCGTTTATGGTATTAGCCAGTGGAGTAGTTGTTTTCTCATAGGCGTCAGTCCATTCAATCTACTGTGTAAGGTATATCCGAGACCGGCTTGAACATTTGAAGTTCATTTCTTTAGGTATTAGGCAATTCCAAATTCCTGAAAAACATAAAAATATACATCTCTAATGACCTCATACCAGAGGATTACGAAATACGTAAATTATTACATACTAATTCGAAAATAGCAAGAGGGAACAACTTCGTGACTGTTATAAAGAAGGATATATTGCAAGTTGATCCTCGTAGTTCAACTACGAGGATCTGAAAGAATCCACCAATTTCGTCGAGGAGATTGAAAAATATAAAGACGTGATCACAAACCGCAACATAAACAACAAAAACTCAAAGGAGGCTTTGTTGCAGATGTCAGCAGTGGAAAAAAAAAATGGAAACCTAATCAGATGGTAACTCAAGTAAAAGCCATACAAATGATGGAAATATAAGTGAGAATGACAGTTGTATTGTTTACATTGAAAGTGAACATATTTATTCATATGAAACAAAGACATTGGAAAACAATAATATGGATTAGAAGAACAATCTACAACGAGAGGTTTCAAATTTATAGCTTTATATCGCTCACCGACAAGAGATCCTTCCGTATTCCAAAAAGGCCTAAAAAGTTACTCAGAACAACAAAACACTCAAAGATATGATAACTGGACGCATGAACATAGGTGTATTGGACAATTGTTATGAAGATAGTGTATCATATCTAAACATAACGGAAGAATATGAATGCATCTCGGCAATAAATTAATTTACCAGAATTCAGAAAAATTCGTCATCATATTCAGAACATATATACATGAATAATCCTAAAGATAATTCAGCAATTTAAGCAGATGATATCCAATCAGGTATTTCTGATCATTTTCCAATAGTTTTGCAAATGAAATATACAAGTTCAGTTGAAAGAAAATCAGATAATAAATATTGTAACAAGCTTCAGAATGATCTGATAAAAGAAACTTGGCTCGATGTTTATGATTCCAATAATATAGAAATAATTCCAATAATATAGAAATAATCACTTCATCATTTATGAATGAACTGAAGGGAAAAATTGTATAGGAACAATAAAGATGAAAAGAGACCTGGTAAAAATAGAATGAATATCAGAAGGGTTGATTGAGTCTATATAAACTAAAATTAATCTTCAGATGCCATTGAACAGAGATGTTCATACTAAATTATCAGAAAGTAAGTATGACAAAATATTGAAACCAATTGAATGATTTAATAAAAAATGAGAAGAAAACTATTTCAGTAACAATAAGTGTATTGAAAAATAACTCTAGCAAACTTTGGCAAGCTCTGAAAGACATAGATAATTCGTCAAGCTCACAAAAAAATATAAATCCCATTAAGACGGATAACAGTAAAGATATCACATACGTGCACTAAATTGCAGAGCACTCCACAACACACTACACGAATATTGTAAACAAACTAGCCAAAGCTATAGTCAAAAATGAAATGTCTTTCGAAAAAACTCGAGTAATTAATCAATTCATTCTGAAAGAGGTTGAGGAAAAAGAATTTCGAGAAAATATTTTCAGTCTCAAGACAGGAAAGTCACCGAGAATAGATAATAACAAATCCGAAATATCAATAGAAACCATCGATTTTTTGGTGAAACCAATAACATTCATCATCAGTAATGCCATGACAGCCGGGATCTTTCCGGACGCTCTGAAACATGCAGTTATAAAGGCCATACCCAAAACCGGCAATAGAACTGATATTATAAACTACAGACCTAGATCACTGATAGAAAACATTTTTGAATAAATATTCAAAGTTACAGTAGAGGAATACTTAACCCTTCAGTGGTCGCGCTGTGATCAAAAAGAGCGCGCAATATAATAATTCTGCGTAAATCTGAAAAAATTCGCGATTCGCCGCCGTCGCCTCAAGTAGCTTATTGTTCCAGTAGGAGCCGCGTTAGTGTATCGACAGTTTCGAATAAGCACTACAGGGGTGAAAAACGTTAATTGGTCGTTTCGACCGCACGCGACTACTACACAAAATTTGTTTAATTCACTCTGAAAATTAGTTCTACAGTTTGAAGCGTAAGTAGTTTTCATTATTTTAATTCATGAATGGTCATAATTCGTTAAATATGATTATTTTATTATCACCTATAATAATGAAGTTTTTTTTTTCTGTGATGAGGTCAAATGTTCTGCATATGACTATTATCTCTATATTTTTTAAATGTTTTATTTTGAACATAAATAATATACTGTGATGATTTTTTGTCTAACGTATTACATTTTCAGGATGTGTTCTTACGAAAAGGAGCCGCAGATCCTTCAAGCTCTTACGGAGGTGTTCGAAGATGAATCTTTATTAGATTCTGAGGAAGATGCTGATACTGACCAAGAAGGAGTTATAGAAGCGGGCCAGCAGCATTTTTAAACGAGATATGAAAACTCCGACACCGAACAAGAAGTAGATTCGGATGTGGCGTAAGCATTCAAAAACAAATGAGTTCGGAGATCAAAAGCCAATTTTATAAGACAATTACTGGGGACAAAACAATCAACGAGGTATCTCAAAGATATTATTGATATGTAGAAGTAATTTTTGTATAATTTTATGATTGATACAATTGTTCAAAATACCGATAAATATATTGGAAATGAGTTACGGAAGGTATTCCCGTGAAAGAGGTGCTAAACCTGAGAACGCATCCGAGATTCGAGCCCTAATGGGTCTATTATATTCAGCTGTTACCTTAAAAGGGAATCATCTGAATGATGATATAGCTATAGGAGTTCTGGCTCATTCACTGTGGAGAAACAGGTGTAAATTTGCGTAGGTCCATTCTGGACCTTTTTGGACCTCCAATCGGAACCTTGTAGAACACGCAACTCAAGGTAGGTGTGACGTCATCGACGCAGGACGGAATGAGTGTCGTAGCGATTCAAACCTGGAACTCCGCCCCTCGCCCCCTCAGTACTCCGCCTCACCTATCGGCCTCTTTAGTACTCCTTCCCTCGACCCCCTTGAGACTGCGCCCCTTAGGCCCCCTTGTGACGTGATCCAAATTAAATAAAGTTTATAGTTATGAGAATCGAACCCACGACGTCCACGTGGTATACATTACCCGTAGCCTCTGAAACAATGTGATATATTGAAAGTAACGACGAATGATGGGTATTTAGAGCGTTTTGTCGGGACCCAAATTGACTCAATTTATATACTTGACCGCATTTTTTTGATTTCCGTAGAATGTTAAGGAAATTGTAATCGTCATTATCATGTTGAAAATAGGAAAATATACTCAGATTTGGAAAATAATTATTATTTCATGTAAAGATGTGTATGTGTGTGTAAGAGCGGGAGACGCGTGTGACGTAATCGAGGCAAAGAGAGATGAAGATAGTTTCGAGGTTTCACGTTCCTAGCACAGCAGGTGTTGTCGGTTGTAAAATAAATCGTTGTTTATGTGGAAATATAACGTTGACGGTTTTAAAATTAAGCGTGAACGACTCGATGAAAATTGAAAGCGTGAAAGTGATATAATAATGATGATGAATCAGATTTAAGAGAAAATATAACAACCCAACAGTTCAACCAGCGATCCCCCAATGTGTACGGGATGCCACAAAATACATCATTGAAGAAAAAACATGGCGTCGAAGTGTGCAGGGTGCAGATGAACAGAGCCGGTTCTGTGGCACTGCCAATTCAACTAACAGGCGCAATGAAGTACATAGAGCTCTGAACGGCCTACGTAGAAATAACGCCTTGGAGTTATACGGGGTGTGCAGCGTTAAAGAAAAAAAAATGGCATCCAGCATTAAAGAAAAAAACATGGCTACGATCCTGATATACGGGGTGTGCAGCAGTATTTCGGAGACTGCAATCATATTTGGTTCGATTGTGAATATGGTGCATACAGGTGAGACATTTTCGTTGTTGTTGCCGAATGTGAAAACCATCCACGATGTATTGTCATACTCCTCTGAATTCACAACGCTTGTAGGTATATCCAACTCGTGAAATTTCGAAATTAGATAGTCACGTATTTAATATCCTCGCACATAAACGATATCGATATCGTGTAGATTTTCCATGAGGATGGCATCCAATTGATTATATTCCACATAGCTCGAGAAATACCTCAATCCAGGTAACAGGCGTTACGACGATCTTCTTTACTCAAACAGGAAAATGGTTTGTTTGGCAACAATAGAAAGTTACTACACTGATTTACAATTCTAATGGCTATCTCCTTAGGATGGAATTGTTGCTCGATGATGAAACCTTGAATATCTACAGTACCTATTCTCATGTTGACTTTGCGATTAATACTGCAGCAAAATCACATCTTCAGTTCCATTTTTTGATAATTTCGCTGAGTGGGAAGTGTTCGATGACAGTGTCGTGTACAAGATGCGATAGGCTCGTGTATTTTGTGGAAACTCCCCTCAGATGCTTCGATTTCAAGTTTTACATCAACACTGGAACTTTTGAAACAATCGATAACAAAGAGAGTTTTTTATATAAAGTCGGCGGTGTTGATGAGAGTTATGCTGACCCGTCATTTTGTAGCTGAAACCGAATTGTACGTAGTTGAAATATGCTTGTAAAAAATTCATTTTACCAAAATTCAGATGCATATTTTCTTTGGGGTAATTTTCACCGTTCAGAGTCAACGTTATATTGGTGATATTTATATAGTTGAATTGCGTTGGATCATTGTTGACTTTGGTGTAATCACGGTCTTTTTGGAAACATACAATCACATAGCGATGACTTTCGAGAAACGAGGAAGTCTTGACGGCCATATTTCATTTTTTGCACCTTGTGTGAGATCAGGCAGCATATGGAGTTCCCATTTTCTGAACGGTATGAGAATAGGAGTATCGGCTTGGATAGCTTTCATAAGTTGCAATTTGATTTGATCATGAGGAAAGATTCGTTTCACTTTCTCTTCGACATTTTCAATGTTCAGCTTAGCTTTCGTCTTTGGCGTACCGGCAGTCTCATTTATTTTGAAACAGTTGTTATCATCTCCAGCTCGTACTAATCGGATGGTGTGTTTACCATAGGAAACACATTGATAATCATTGAAAATACTCAGGAAATTCTTGATAGGTATAAGTATGTTGAACGTTAAAGATGTAGTTTGGATGATGTGGAAGCTGTTGGTGTATGTCCATCCTGTGATGGTCAAGTGCTTGATATCTTCATCGGTGTAGGTGAGGAAGCCTCTGACAGTAATAACAATTCCAACTTCACGAACTGCTTCCATTTCTTCACCATTCTGCTCATAGATAACAGATTGAAACATTAAACCACCAGCATTGGTTACAAAAGTTACCCGACCATGTCCTTCAATTCTCTCAACTTTTCCGCTGATGAATAGCAGGCTATCGTACAAAGCATCATGAGCATCGGATTGATTAATGTTGATTTCAATGACGTCATTATTGCGAAAAGATTCGACATACGGATAGGTAGTCAGCCATTCTACCTTTTGTATGGATTCATCGTTTTGCGGTTTTTGGATAAAGTTGAACACTTGATTGGACAACATAATAACCCAAAGATTCCAGGAATAATTGATGCTTCGTTGACAGTTATCGTTGATGATGTTTGAAGGCCTTGGTGAAGACTGGCGTGACGGTTGGTGATGAGTTATTCTTATAGATAGCCAGTATCATACTTTCGTTTCAATTCCAGACGAATTATCATTTCTTCGTTTCGAAAATCAATGAGCCTGGAATGTTGGTCGAGCACTCGCAGCGTAATATTGTTTATTTCGTTTGTATGAGAAATGGGTAGATGAATGAGATGATTGGGTACGTACCCAATATCTTCAAAGTACGTACCATGTGTATGGTACGTACTTTGAAGATATTCACAGGTAGGATGCGTAATGCGAATTGGGTTTGAGAAGAGTAGATGAAAACCCAAAAATGTGAGCCAAACTATTTGCTGGTCGGAAATCAATAAAGTGTTTCAGACAGAATATTTCATTCTTTTGCGTATTATTGTTCGGTTTGAGATATAAACCTTCTTGGGGATTCTCCTTGTACGTTTGAGGTACAACATATTTGCTGACTGAAGCTTCAATATCACCAATTTCGTAAGATCCAGAAGGGATAACAATACTTTTTAGTTTAGTTTTGTCATCGTTTTTGTAATAATAGAATTTCGTGTCTTCTTCAATGTTCGGTATACTGTTGTACGAAAGGAAACTGAGCAAAGCTAAACTGTATTCGAAATCGGAATCCAATCGAATGAGTGGATTGAAATCGATGGAAAGTGTCGAAGAACGACTCGTTAGAGTTAATATCATAATAATAATAATAATAGAATTTATTCATCAATCATAGGTTATACAAGGCATTATACATACACATACATAACACTTATCAGACTAGTCAAGAAAGAAAAAAAGGTAATCTACAAATAACTTGTTAATCGCAAACAAACCAGAAAAATTGTACATACAATAGTCAGTCTTACAATTATGAGATATCACGAATTATAAAAGTCTTCAACATTATAAAATACTTTTTCAAGAAGAAAGTTTTTCAATTTATTTTTGAATAGAATGTCATTCAGATTCACATCTATCAAATCTCTTATTTTATTAAACACTTGATACCAATATGCTTTGGTGAATTTTCACAGACTGATAACCTTGAATAGGGTTGTCGAAGTTTTTCTTTATTCCTAGTATTATACCTACATATGAGTGTCTTCATTCCTCATTCTTTCTTTCTGGTAACGTTTTATGTACATAATCAGTTCAAGAATATATAAACATGGAAGGGTTAGTATTTGGAGATTCTTGAATAAAGGTTTACATGTTGTGGTTGGATGAGCATGACAAATGGTTCAAAATTATCCTTTTTTGAGATACAGATGCCCTTTCAAAGTGACAAGACGACCCCCAGAAGATCACGCCATATTGTAGAGTAGACTGTACCATCCCAAAATAACATAGTCTCAAGATGTCTGCTGATACAGTATCTCGCAGATTTTTTATTATATAGCATGTAGTGCTTAGTTTCGAACATACAGTATTTATGTGTGCTTCCCATGTTTGCTTACTATCCAAAGTAACACCTAAGAACTTGATGGTTTCCATGGATTGTATAGATTTACCAGATAAGGTTAAGTATAGGTCATAATTTGGATTCATGTTTTTTGGCAAGAACCGGACATAATTGTTTTTTTTTTATTCAGGCTGAGGCCATTCTCAAAGCTATACCTTTCTATTTCATTAGATGCCTTGTTACTTAAATTTGTTAATTGATCAATGTTATTGTGTGACATCAGAATATTAGTGTCATCGGCATATAATATCATTTGATTTGCGAATTTACAGGTGTCTTCAATGTCACTCAGAAAAGCTACAAACAATAGTGGTCCCAGGATTGAACCCTGTGGAACCCCTGAATTTATTACTCTTGAATCTGACTTCACACCATTCACAACTGTCGTCTGGGTTCTGTTTGTTAAGTATTATGTTACCAATTGAAGCGGAACACTCCTGACTCCTAACCCTTCCAATTTCATGATTAACAAATGATGATCAATGGTATCGAAAGCACGACTGAAGTCATAGAACAGTCCTAGAACATTATTTCTATCATTCATTGCACTGTAGATAAACTCTAGGCAATCACAAATTGCCGAGCTGGTTGATTTGTGCTTACGGAAACCATTCTGATTTGCTGGGATGAGCTCAAAATATTCCAAGTACTTGGTCAATCTATCACAATAGGATGCTTCGAATAGTTTAGCGATTTGAGTTTGTATGCATATAGCCCTACAGTTATGTATGTCACAAGCAGAGGCCTTATTTTTAAATACAGGTATACATTTTGATTCCTTAACATCTGGAAATGTTCCAGATGTGAAAGATTCATTTATTAAATATGATATGATATCTGCTACAAGAGTACAGACAGATTTGAGAATTCTCCCATTTATGTCATCTATGCCAGCAGACTGTTTAGCTGTTGTCTTATTTATAATGGATGTTACTTCTATATGTGTCACTGGTGTTAGAAAAAAACTTTTGTGGAATCTGTTGATTTTTTTATCACCATTATTGGGTTTGTTGAAATTGTGAGAAGAGTATGAATTTACTTTTTATCATTGGATCGGTAATTGTCTGTTCTTGATTATCAACAATATTGACCTTATTTATCTGCTTGGTACAATTTTCCTCTTTAATAATTTTCCAGCTCTCTCTCATGATATTAGGTGAATTAAAAAGTCTGTCATAATTTTTTTGTTTTTTAAAATGTTTTACTCGGCATTTATACTCTTTTTTAAACTGTTTATATGCTGCAATGTAGTTCTTGTCTTGTGTTTGTTTTTTTACCCTTTCCATTTCATAAAGTTGTGCATGCATTTCCTTGATTTCAGGGGAATACCATTTTTTTGTGTCATTTTTCAATTTAGTTTAAGTTACGGGAAATAAAATGTTATAGTAGTAAATGAATGTTTTATAGAATATGGAAAACTCATCTTGAAAAGTATTAGCTGAGTATATTTCATTCCAGTCTTCAGTGGATATATGTTGTTGAAATGTGCTAATATTAGAGTCATTGAATATTCTTTTATAGATAGACTCTGTTTTGATTTCCTCATTCACTGCAATATTAAAAGTACAAAGCTGATATGTATGATCGGATAAAAAAGAGTGTAACACCCGTAGATGACTTATTTCTGTATTCGAGAAGATATTGTCAATGCAAGTTGCTGAATGGCTAGTTATCCTTGTAGGCTCATTGATGTAATATTTTATGTTATACTCTTGTAGCAGATTCATCAATAACATTTTATTCACACTGTATTCGAGAAAGTTAATATTTATGTCACCACAGATAATAAAAGTATCCTCTTTGTTATATATTTCATAGAGTAATTGTTCTATCTTGGTAATGAAGGTACCAAATTCACTATCCGGAGTTCTGTATATGCTAATAATATATATGAAATTATTTCTGTTTAGAAATTTGATACGTGTTAAACACGTTTCAGAGCTCTTCTCTACTCTACCTTTATAAGTTATTGGTTCAAGGTTTACTTCTTCATTAGCAAATATACATACTCTTCGATGTTGTGTCCTAGCAAAATATCAGATGAGTTTGTAGTTTTTAATGACAGTTGTCTTCAGTTCATCTTCTGTGAGCCAGTGTTCATCGATACCAGCGATTTTCACATTATGTGTTGTCAGTAGTACGTTAAGGTCATCACATTTTCCTAAAAATCCCTCTATGTTGAAATGAACCATATTGAATGCATCATCACAGTTCAGTGGTGGTTGGGGGTATGATGATCTTGTTGTTGTATTTCTGAAAAAGACCACGGTTGGTTTGTCTGTGCCTCCTCTTCTTTTGGTTGCCCATCTAGAAAGTGTTGCCCTAGCTTAAAATTGAATCTACTATAAATTATATTTCTGGGATAAAAGTCAGGTGCGTAGATAAGTTCTTTTAGATGAGGATCTACTCCAATCATAAAAGACTGGTTATCCTTCCGTATGTTTTTTGTTTCTAGTTTTTTGACGTGCATATTTTCTGTCTTCGTTTTATCTGTAATATATTTCTCTATGTTATCCTCCTTAATGGTGTCTGGTACCCGTGATACAAATAGCCATATCTTTTTGCTTTTATTTTCGTGTTTCCCATAAAAATGTTCATTTCCATTACCACTTCCAATGTTATGTCCTCTTCTCCTTCTTGTTACTACTTGGTAATCATGCTGTGTTTCTTCGTCATTTTTTGTCAACATTATGATTTCGTCAATTCTGTTTGAATTTGTAGTATTTTTGGTGCAATCTGATTCACTTTGAGAAATGAATCACCCTGTAATTGGGCATTCTCCGATTTCCGGCTGTTTATTACCTTTGACTCATTTATAAGGTTTTGCTTGGTATGTTTGGTTTTTATAGCCTCACCTTTTTCTGATAGGCCTTTTTTTGTGCTATTTGCCTGCCGTTTTTCTGTTCAAATTGAGTTTTGTGAGGATAATTGTAGCTATATTGTGACAAAATATTTTCTAGGAATGCGATTTTGTCATTCAATAATGAGATAACTATCTCTTTGTCCTTAATAATTGTTTCCTTATTCTGGATTACGTCTCTTAGAAGTTTATTTTCTTCTTTTAGGAATATTTCCTCAGTGTAGACTAGGTCACTTTGGTTTCTTTCTTTACCCTGGTTTTGATTTCCCACCACATGCTTACAATCACCTTTTTTAGACTCATCAGCCTGCCTGAGACATGCAGGATGAAAAGTGTCTTCACATTTGATACACAATGCTTGGTTCACAACTTTTTTCTGACAATGTTTACATATAAATCCATTGTTTTCTTTAGAGTTTAATGACAGTGGACTTGCACCTGCCGCCATTTTATATACATAGACATGACTGATACATGTACACACCTTAAAAAATTATTGAAACAACAATATTTTAAATCATTCATTTCTACAATAATAACATTATCTTTGTGAGCTAACAGGACCATAATCGATTGCATTTTGTAGCGATGATAACGCAGCTTCATGTCGATAATGGATGAAACATGGAAAACAAATCTGCAAATCGAATCGATGTTGGTAGTCCTTCGGTAATTTATGTTAGACATCCAATAATTCCCAAGGTTCAGCATTCTCAATCAAAAAGTCATTCGATAGAGTTTTCAGTTCAGCATCGGTTGAATCCCGCACAAATTTATCTCTATGCATTATGAAGTAGAAATCGTAGGCACAGATGTCCGCAATTACTCTGATCAAAGTTTTGATGTCGATCATTGTTATATGTAATCATTGTACCCCCTCCAAAATATCGTATCAATTCCATTGGAGGTTTGAGATTACCAAAACTATCAAAATATTGTACAGCATTGCCGTTTTTAATGTGAGCTACCCAATAAGTGCCTGCATTCAATTGAGAATACAAGTTCAATACAGCACATTTTCGCAGCCGAGGACCACAAGTTGGCAACGTATCACGCATAGAGACTCAACGAAAATGCGGTATTTTCAATTGATGGGCACATTTTTCAATTACGAATCATATAATGTTCTATGGGTTAGTTTCAATATTAATGAATCGAAGAGGTTTTGTATTAAAGTGTATAATATTTTAAAATTCTTGCAAAGCGCTTTCGACTTTCGCTTTGCAAGAATTTTAAAATATTATACACTTTAATACAAACCTCTTCGATTCATTAATTCAAATAAGTGTATTCAGCTTTTCCAAATCCTTTTAGTTTCAATATATTTTTGGTGCTAATGGGTCAATGTACGTGAGGGCTCTGATCGATAGTGGTTCTCAACGATCATACATTCTCAAGTCAACTGCTGGAAAATTGGGATGCTAATCAGTGGGTAAGAAAAAACGTATTTTCATTGTTTATTTGGGGCTCTCAAAATGAACGACTTCATGAATGTTATGTGATCAAATTGAATGATCAAAATTATTCATATGATTTAGAGGTTTTAGACCAACCAATAATATGCAGTGAGATTTCGCCTGTCTGTTCTGGACCATGGATTGAAGAGTTCAGAGATCTCAATATTGAGTTGTCAGACATTGTATCTGCTGGACCTATTGAGATTTTGATTGGTGCTGATTCAGTCGGTGAAATCTTCACAGGAAATCATCACTCATTATCCAATGGTCTAGTAGCCTATGGGTTGGGTTCTTCTTGGAAAAATACCAATGCACAACAATCTGACTATAGCCAACTCTTCGATCAGCTCAACCTTGTCGTTTCTAGTGAAGGATTCCATCATCAGTTCTTTGAGGGATCTTGATGTAATGGGTATTAAAGAACCAGGCAAGCTCAGAACAGGGGATGAATTGGTGTGTCAGTAGCCGAAGTTATTTTTTAAACACCGTGACAATTAACAATGAAGGTCGTTATGAGGTACGATTACCTTGGATTGATGGTCACCCATTACTGTCAAAAAACTATCATCTTGCCAAAAGGAGACTACACAATACTCTTCAAAAATTACAGAATCAAAACCTCGTTCAATCTTATGACCAAGTGTTCTCACCTTTCTTTTATTTTCAATTAAGGACAGTCTGGCAACATTCTATTCTTCGGCTGACCAGGGAGTGGGAAAACAATTCAATAAGATATTATATTATCATCAATGCACATCGGGTGTACATTTTTCGGCGGTTTTCTTTATTTTTTATGAGTTATTGCAAAAGCTCGACAGTAGTTGTTTACAGCTGATTCTCGGCCTCCCCCACCACTATGACGTATTAATTGCTTTTTTTATTGGTTGTTGTTTGGTGAAGTCAAGGTGATGTGACCTTGAAGGGTGTGGTGTATGGATCGTTCAGAAATTTTTTCCCGGTTCTAATCCTCCCCCCACCAATATGACGTGTTATTTGCTTTTTTTGTTGTGCAGTGAAGTCAAGGCGTTGTGACCTTGAAGTGTCTGGTGCATGGATCGTTCAGATTTTTTTTCATATGAGATTTTGTGTGTGTATGTGTGTGTGTGTGTAAGAGAATGCACGGTACAGAGTTTCATCATGTGCTTGTTTGTCTATGTACAAACATACGTCTGCATACTTCGAAGATCCTCCAAGTAATAAATGCTCCATCGGTGTGAGGGCACCAAGTTAGTAGTGGAGTGACGTCACAGCAATAACCGTTCAACGGCTAGAGACCGACATGTTCACTCCACGACGTGTGGCAGAGTAATGCGTATTCATCGGTCTGCCCTCACCTCTCCCGAAGCGATGAAGGTTGTGACGTAACGCATTGCTCTAGCCCCGCTATCGATGGTGACACCACGGCAGCCGAGGACCGTCTGCCTAACGTCTACCCTCTCCGAGACCGCAACGACCACTTCTTGCTCGTACCGGCAACTGTTGTCGCATCAAGTTGGGAGATGGGCTTGGCTGTGACGTCAGGCATCTCTAGTGGATAGCAACTAGCAATGTGAACCTTTCACGGTTTCATGGTGGGGGTGACTCGCACTGTTTAATATAAAAGAAATGCCTGGCACACTATGAAATCAGTAGACGAATATATCTGCAGCAGTTAGCAATTGGTAGAGTGTTATTCAGTTCGTAATAGAAGGAAGACGGTGAGTGTATTTGTCTGTTGGAAATTGTTTATATTTTCATATATACTTTCATCATGTCCGTTTCAAAAGTAGACTTGAATAAAATTAATAATTTGATTGTACAGGAGGTTGAAATACTAGAGCAAAAGGCCTTATCATCATTGCCAATTGATGAAGTGTTCATAATTGAAAATATGTCGACTTATTCTACACGATTTGGTAAATCAATTTTATTAACTTTGCAAGATGTGAGCAATGATAAATTATTTAAAACATGGCTACCAAAACGTATTTCGTTGCAATTTAGTGATGACGATATATCTTGTATCAACTCATCAGGTGGTAAATATACGATGATGTATTTAGGACAGAGCCAACAAAGTTTTGCTGGCATGAAAACGCGATCTCTAGTCAAATTCAATATGATTGAATAATAGTAATAATTTATAGTGAATTTCTTTAGGTCATAGCTTACGAAGTTTTTTGGTGTGAAAACGCTAACTCTAGTCAAATTCAATATGATTGAATAATAATAGTAATTATAATGAATTTATTATTGTTTTATAATATTCATATATTAGATGATAATAATTATATGGAAATATAAACATTACTAACTTAGTTGAATACACTCACTTTGTAACTACAAGTAAAATGGGTATGTGAGTATTATATCACTGAAAAATTGGAGGTTGCTTATTGTTTTTTTTTATTCGATTTCAGTTCCACCATTTAAAGATGTGGATGCAGTACGCAAGTCAAAATTGGATCGATGTTGTAGATCTCAAATCATCGGTTCAACATTTGTCGACTGAATTGAAGGTGTTGGGTGATGGAGCCGAACATGCAAGCAATTATGATATGAGTGTATGCTATGATGAAAAACAAATCGAATTATGCCTTCGTGATGCTGAGAACTATTGGAGTGGTGCAGAAGTTTGTATCAAATTTTTGGATAATGAATTGGAATTGTGGCAACTTTGTGAGGTTATGATTGAACTGAACCTAAGAAGATTTCTGTATAGCCTCCAACCATACTTGCCAGAATGGATTATTCATCAATTTGAATTGAATGATGAAAATCGAGAGGGAATTGAAGATATCTTTATCATAATAACTTCGCTGGAAACTCTCAAAAGCATAATAAGCAGGAGCATCAAGTTTTTTATCGAAATTCAAATTCCAACGCTCATATGGATAAACTTCAGAATTCAAGTATACTTGAATACTATTGATATCAGCAAATGTGAATTTTGTAATATCTTGTGTTCTATCTTCAGATGTGGTAGTACTTTGGAATGCGATGATGACAAAACGAGGAGTTTCCAATGCGTTAGTTGTTTTGATGGCCCATATGTCTGAAGAAGTCCCATGTAATGATGGTAGTTCATAGAGGTCCCACATACGATACGCCAACTTGATTTTGGCATTCAGACCGCTTTTGTTTATTCTACTCAAAAGTTTAAGCTTGTGTTTATCATCTGGTACAATATGTCTTATTTTCCATTCGATTTTATTTATTTCCAAATCAGCATCAACTTCACCTATATATGAGTTTTTGAATGATCGAGCGATGATCAAAATCAATTCCTGTTTGGCATTCAAGATACTTTTGTTGTAATCTTCAGCAAAACCCATCAAATATTTCAGTGGTAGTTTTCCACTAAAAACATGACTGTTTGTATCCAAGATATCTTGCTTCAATTGTGAAAGTCCCCAACCAGATGTCAATAATGTGTTAGCATGAGATTGTCCAAATGATATCATGGTTTTCATTGTAGATGTTATCCCAGGTTTTCTAACAACAGCCACTTGTTCACCACCCATTTCATAACGAATTTCGTCAAAGAGAAATGCAATTGCATTATTCGAGAGATAGCATGTTTTCGCTACATCTTTGGGGGTGAATTTACCTTCTATGTAAATGAAGCTCTCGGCAATATCTAGTATAACATCTTGATTATTGATTGCAATTCTGATTTCATCCGAATTCCTGAATAGCGGTGATCCATAGGGCTTATATGTGTGCTCATGTAAACTTATGAGAGAATGATCGAGCACTGGTTCCTTGAATATATTCAAGTTTTCATTGTTTGTTTCGAGCACCATTGTTATTTTCTCACTTTCAATCCAATCGATTTCAAAAATTTAAGATCACTCACAGACAGAGCGTTATGTGCTAACTGTTTAGCATACACTTGTGGAATGAGCTTCTTTTTATGCACACCTTTCTTTTTGATAGTGCAACTCGTTTGGGATTGTTCAATGCGATTTTGTCTATTATAAATGAAACTCATAACATCAGTTATTCGATTTTCTTCAATTCCAAAATAATGAAAATCTCTTCTTCACTTCCAAAATCGATAAGGTTATTTTTTTCATCCAAAATACGCACTGTAATGTTGTGAATCAATTGACGACCTTCTGGACTGACAGGCATATATATAATACTGTGTGGTTCTTTAGTAAGATTGTAGCCAGGTTCAACATCAATATCGAATGAGAAAAGAATGTGGGATTCTTCACCATTTATATATGAACCAGATATTATATTGCAATCTAAGCGGATAAGTCTCACAGTTGTAATGTTTATTGGTAATGATGATTCATGTATCTGATTTGGTGGAAATATTTCATGAGCGAACCCCATCATTTCTGCTATTGAATTTGGATGTGTCAGATCAATTTCATATTTGGATCGCATTTCACATTTGAATGTATTATTATTGGCGTGTAGATAGAAAATATCATCTGCAACGACATCATTTGGTTTTTTATCATGAAACAATCTGAACATGATATGTTTCTGTATGACGGCATTGATCTCTTCTATTTCATAAGCACCACATGGAATTTCAATTGTCAACTTTTGGGGTATCAATGAGTTGTCATTACTGATTCTAAAACTAACTAAGTTATTAGCTTCAGTTATATTATTGATTGTATTGCATCCATAGAATCCCAAAAGTCCTAATCCATAACGACTGTTCCTATCCAATTCAATTGGTGGAAAAAAATCCGCACTCAAGACACTTGTCCCGACAGCTTGTAGCTCGAACTTTCGTGACATGACTGATGAATATTTTGAAACACATTTCAATTTATTATTGTACACAGCAACAGCACATTTGAGACAATTTACACTTTTTAGAAGGTGTTGTATTGTAATAAGTATCATTTTTTTTTATACCAATATTCACATCCTCTATATTACAAATACAACACATAGATTTCCGAGGTATAGGACCGTCATTAACATCCGATTCTGAATTTTGATCGTGGTGGTGGTGCTCATAACAATATCTATGTTTCATTATATCGATGTCATCTTGCAGATGCTTAGGCAACTTTTCCCAAACATATGCAATCTCATGTGCAACACATGCAAGTATCACTTCCTTAGGCATATTTGCAAGCATCACTTCATCCATTTTTTTCAAGGTACCATATTTTGAAAACATTCTAAGTGAAAACCCCATTCCCTTGATAGCCTCCCGATCCAGTTTTGGCGTTGAATCCATTTTTATTTGGAAAATTATTTAGAGAGAAACTGCAAGCACAAGTGACCACAGAGAACTGTATTAAATTTCTGTTGTCGATCATAGTTATATTTGAT
Organism: Leptinotarsa decemlineata; assembly: GCF_025532065.1. Taxonomy (NCBI): domain Eukaryota; kingdom Metazoa; phylum Arthropoda; class Insecta; order Coleoptera; family Chrysomelidae; genus Leptinotarsa; species Leptinotarsa decemlineata. Next base: position 18,971,504 of record NW_027412606.1, read on the forward strand.
TTTTACCTTCGAACAGTTTCGAAAGAATCGAGTCAATTCCAATGGTGGGGATAGATCTCCAAAACTATCGAAATATGTGACTTCTTTCCCACATTTTTTGTATGCCACCCAATGTGTTCCTGGTCCACTTATTCTATCTAAATTAACAATAGCTGTCTCGTTTTGTTTTGGACCTGAAGATGGTAATCTATCACGCATAAAAACACCACGAAAATGTGGAATTTTCATTTTTTGTGCATAATAACTGAGATCGAGATCAGTAAGAGGCCTCTGAGGTAGGGGTTCAATTAGTTTTTTGTTTTGTTTGTGGCTTTGTATGGTTTTAAATATAGTCCTAAACCTTTACGGTATGGTTTGAGATATATTCCACTTCCGCGTTTGCCTAATGCTACAGCCTCCATGGTTTTATTGTGACGATTGGCTTCCATTAAAGCCGCTCTGCTGGCTTTTGCCGAATTCACGGCCTTGGTAATACCAGCAGCGGCTCCCGCCAAACTTCCTAGTGCGGATAGTCCAGCAAAAATTGGTATCAATGGTAAAAGTCCACCGATCTTGGGAACAGGAATTATGCGTGGTGTGCGGATTTTCTTCTTTCCACCGGCAGCTTTAAGGTATTTACGTGCCGCCTGCAATGCCACAGTGATAGCTTTTTTGCTATTATTCGTCACAAATTGATTCCCACCAGCTTTCTTCAATACATTTCGCACTTTATGGACTATCCCAGCACCAAATGCAACTTTTTTAATATTATTTTTCTTCGATTGTTTCCTCTTACATTTTTTCTTATTGGTACTACAACCCATGCCCATATGTCTTTTCGCTTTCATAATGTTGGTGACAAGTAATGCAGCTGCTCTTTCCCCAATACTCGCGTCCTTTGATTTAACCCTATCCCAAGCGCTGTATTCAAGTTCTTTGTCGGCTAAATGTCTTGCTGCAAGATCAGATGGATGCTTAGAATATTGAATATCGTGTTTTTTGCATTCAATATCTAATTTATTGATTCCAGGATCGTTACGAGCTAAACGTTGTTTCAATTTTGTACCCGGTCCACAGTATTGATATCCTCCAGGTAGATGTAATTCGAAAGGAAGTTTGTTTATTAAATCATTAACAAAACCACAACCTCTTTTAATTTTACGATCACTTTCAATACGTCCGTATCGTTTGATGGTACACATTGAAATGAATAAGCTAATAACATTTATATAGTCTCCAACCACGGCACGATGCGCATTGTAAAACAGAAAGAAAAGTTTGCTGTAGATAATCTAGATGAGAAATTTGGGTGTGGATTGAATGGACAAAGAGTATTCAGACATGGTCCACTACTTCCATCATCAGTTCGAGGACTCATTATAGGACCTTCAAATTGTGGAAAGACGAATGCAATGATATCACTATTAACACATCCACAAGGATTGAGATTTAGAAATGTGTATCTCTATTCGAAGTCACTCAATCAACCTAAATATCAGTACTTGCGAAGTGTTTTGGAACCTATAAAAGGATTAGGTTTTTATACATTCAGCAATAATGCAGAAATAGTGGAACCCTCCGACGCTAAGCCTAATTCTGTTTTCATTTTCGATGATGTGATATGTGAAAAGCAAGATATTATTAGATCATATTTCTGTATGGGACGTCATAAGGATGTTGATTGTTTTTATCTAGCACAGACATATTCACGGGTACCCAAACAGTTAGTGCGTGACAATACCAATTTCATTATAATGTTCAAACAAGATGAGACGAATTTACATCACATTTATTCAGATCATGTTTCACCCGATGTAACATTCAAACAATTCCAATTGATGTGTGTTAAATGCTGGGAGGATCAATATGGATTTCTAGTAATTGATAAGGATAGAAAAATAGATGAAGGTAGATATCGCAAAGGATTCGATAGTTTTATATACCCATGATCTTGTTTTTGAAACTTATTCGATCACTGAATATTGTAGAGGTCACTTCATCAACGAATTGAGCTATAATTTAAAAAGGGCATTATGAATACAAAAAACGATTCTGAACATAAAAACAATGAAATGAATTTGAAACGTCAACTAGTAGAGACAACAGAAGCTGTCAGACAGAAATTCAACTCTATCAAGAATGATAATATTGAAAATCGTTCGACACTTGAAAGATTGTATGAGCCCATAATGAAACCATTGAATGTTTTATCATCAAACGCTACTTCTAAATCAGCAGTGTTATCACCAAATCGTGGATCTGTTCAATCTACTTCAAATTATCCCATGAGTACTCCAATAAGAAGAAAACAATCTTTTGATGGTGTATCATCTGTGAATAGTGACACGAGCACACTTCAAGACGATATGAGAACAACTCTATTCGAAACACCATCATCGTCCCACATCGATTCCTCGGATCCTGACATCTCACCTGTTATGAATGAAAGTGGTGAAGATGTTTTGATGAAACATTTGAATAATGTAAAATCTAGAAATCCAGCATATGATGGAACATTTGGCGTACGTATGGATCCAATTACACAAAAGCTGAAAATGGGAAGTCTAGTGGTACATTTCAAAGATGGAAACATTTCATTTTGGGATGCTAATAAAGTGAAAAAATATGAATGCGCAGGTAGTCCAGAATTATATGATATGATCTTTTTGAAGAATCCACAAGATGTTGATAATGAAGAAACTCGTCAAGTATATTCCAAAATATTGAAAATAACGAATGCTCCATATAAACAATATCATCTGAAGAATGGTTTTAAAAATACAAATTCTAAAAAATTTCGTGAAGTCATCAAACCACTATTAGACTCACGACAATATCCAATTAGGAGTAGAAGTAAAATTGGTGGAGCACTCAAACGAGTGAAAATGGAGAAAACATATAATTCTAAACCTGCAAATTATGTGTACTGGAATTCACCGAAAGAGTTAGTTGCTCGCCTACGACTATTGGTAGCATCAGAGTCAGCTGGACATACCGGACATGATAATGAAATAATTTCAATAATTGAAGAATTACGTGAAGAAGGTATAATATATTAATATATATCCACAAGTAATGATCACTGTCACATCATCATTCAATGCAGTAACATTATCACTTTTTTTCTCTTTAATCATATTGAAATAGAATGACTAATGAAGTAAGTGATATCAAACGACAAGTTGTTAATGAATTACATAGACCTGCAAGACGTAATTTTCGTAGAAGAATAACTACCATCAAAGGTTTTGCAGATCTATGGCAAATAGATCTAGCTGAACTACAACCTTATGCAAAAAGTAATGAAGGATACCGATATATACTTATAGTAATTGATTGTTACTCAAAATATCTATGGACTGTGCCAGTTAAAGATAAAACAGGTAGTACAATAACTAGTGCAATGAAATATGTACTGAAGAAAGCCAAATTTTCCCCTAAACATATACAAAGCGATCAAGGGAAAGAATTTTTTAATAGAAGCTTCTCATCTCTCATGCGAGAATATAATATCAATCATTATTCAACATTCAGCACAAAGAAGGCAGCTATAGCAGAAAGAGTGATTCGTACAATAAAGGCATGGCTCTACAAGGAATTTTCGATGAGAGGTCACCACAAATGGCTTGATATTCTTCCAATTATAACTAGTAGATATAATAATAAAGTTCATCGTACAATAGGTATGGCACCCATCAATGTTGATTCAACAACAAAATTGAAATTCAAGGGTATCAATGGAATTGGAGGAAGACAAAGTAAACCCAAATTCCAATTGAATGATATTGTACGTATAAGTAAATACAAAAATATTTTTGAAAAGTCTTACACTGCGAATTTTACCACGGAGCTATTCAAGATTGTTAAAATTAATAAAACCATCCCAACGACTTATAATCTTGAAGATATGAATGAACAGCCGATTAGAGGATGTTTTTACGAGGAAGAGTTATTACGAACCGAGAATCCTAACGTATATCTGATTGAGAAGGTGTTGAAGAGAAGAAAAAATAAAGTATATGTAAAGTGGTTAGGTCTTCCTAGCGAACAATATTCTTGGATTGATGAATCAAATATGGTTTAAATGTATCTAATAGTGACTTTTATGAATAAAGTAATATTAAAGTTCATTATTGTTTTCATTTCAATTATAAGTATGTGAATTGAAAAATATTGCAGCGGTAAACATTGCCCCAGCCATTCGCAATGTTCTGTGTATACCAAACCAAATTAATTGTATACTCCATTCCCGCTTATATTTTTCAACTCACGATATTGAAAACACATTATCATTCCCAAAACTAATCGCCGTCACTTTGAAATGCAGTATCCAACTCTTTTTGCCAATTATCTCTCACTGATAATGCCGTCTCATAAAGCTTAGTCGACTCCTCAAGCTCAGCCTGAGCTTGCATTCTCGAACGTTGATGGAATTGCTTATCTTTACCTATTTTTGAACGGAGTTCATCAGCATCTTTAGACATTCTAGCCAATTCAACCTTCGCTAATGCAATCTTGGCATCTAATGCTTCAAGAGTTTCATTATTAGCATTAATAGCTCGCTCACTCTTTTCAAGTTCAGCAATAGTCATCTGTGCCTTTACAAGACGGTATTTTGCTTTCCTTTTCATTTCCCCAAACCGATGGAGGGGACTGAAAGAAGATAGCGGTTCAGCTTTCAAATCACTCTTCATTTCTTTAGGAGTACCTTTTGGCTTCCTCTTCGATCTGTCACTTTTCGTTGCGGGTTTTTTCTGTCGCACAACACTTTTGGATTCTTTCTTTTCTTTAAAGTCAGTGACAATCGATGAAGATGCCTTAGTAACCTTCCTCTTGATTGTTCTAGATTTCTTATCAACACCAAGAGGAAGGGTAGATGAAGAGTGTTTGAGTGATGATAATTGCGAAACGATCGGATTTTCAATAATAATTTGCTCATTTGGTTCTGGCACATCTGCAAAGTTAACGAAGTCGTTAATATCAAAATCATTTATCGAATCTTGACTCGATAAATGTAATACTGGAATATTTTCAAAATCAGTCTGATCGATATCAACAAGTGGTGAACCATCTTCAGCAATCAATAGCGGCATAGAGCTCATGATTATTAAGGTCTGAGGAATGATATGTGATAGCAATAGAATGTGGATAGGAAAGGTGATGATGTTACTGAGACCTCACCATTTATAGAAGAAAATAAACTAGCGCATGCGCTCTTTCATCAACTGGCACATGCGCTCTCTCACTGAACTATTCACGCATGTAACAATCTTTGTCATTTAAGAGAAAAACTTTGTGTTGCATGCATGTATTTTTAAATGTTAGAAAATAATACAAATAAATTCAAAATATATATATATATATATTTATTAATAATAGAGGACAATAACGATAATAAAAAATATAAAATGAAAAATGTTAATATGTCTCTGTGGATGTGGAACGTTCTTTGACTCTATTCCTCAATAGTTGTTGCTCGTGCGTCAAACACCAACATTGAAAAAAATGGATTCTCCTATTGGGGTAGAGTTGACCAACCTTCTCACACAGATCCCAAGTACTTCTACATGCATTGCATACATGATTCCAACAATTCATGGAATATGTATCACAACGCAAACAACGTTGCAGTGGAGTTGGAACGGCAGCACAGGTACCGCAAATATTTCTACAGATACCTATATTGTTAAATATTATAGGTTCGGAACACTTCAGACACTGTAACTGTTGTTGACGATAATCCGATTTTGTTCGCTTCGGTGGATGAGAAGGAGGCGATAGTTGAATCCGCAACACGCAATCACTACACATACCAGTACATGGATTGATTGAATCCTTAGGTCTACTTATTTGACAAAAGTAGCACACAATAGCCCCTGCAATCATCATTGGGTAGACACACACTTTTGGTTTTTCATTCCACTCTTTTGGAAACGGCATTTTACTAATTCGATTAGAAATATTAAGAGATGACTTACAGAAACTCTGAATGCTCTCTCCTATACCTACGATCTCTATTTATACAAATCAACATCATGTGAAAGTATAGTGGGATAACTTCTCCTACTATTCCACTCTAAACGAGTCAAGTGGGAGTCGCATCACCTCCTATATAAGTCGACTTGCAAACCTAGAGTTCATTCATTCACTCTCTACAACTGTGAGCAAACAACAACAAGATGAATTCTGCAAAAATAAATGCTGCATTAAATAGAATATCTGCTGTTGATGAAAACAATTGGATAGACGAATCAGATGATGAGGATGTCAATGTTCCGCTAGAGGAAGTGATAGTTGAAGCAGAAGATGTTGGAGTCGATGAAGATGAGATAGACGAAGTTGAAAACGAGGCCAACCAAAGCGACGAAGATGATGACGTGATGGAGTTTGAGAGGGTCATGGATGAAGAAGGAGATGATGAAGGGATAGAAGCTGACACAACTGAAGGCGATGGTGCTTTGAGGATCGGTATGCGAACGCTCAATGTCAGTGAGACACTGGAAGATCCCTTGGATTTGTATTGTGCAATGGATGCATACGTATTGATCAGCACAATAGATGGAGAGAACAAAAAACTATGTTGGTGCTGCTTTCGGTTTTATTCGCATAGAAACAATAATGGAGGGTGGTATGCCCATGTCAACACCCACAACACTGTCTCAATTATGGAAATGGGACAGAATTGGTGTGAAGCTTGCGAGAGGCCACTAACAAACTTCACCCGAGTATCTACATGTATTATATGTAATAATGTCCAACCTGTGGCACAATAACCGTGGACCTACTGGTCAAAAAAAAACAACAGCCCTTTTCAGGGCTACATTATTCACACAAACAGTAGTTAGTTGTATTAGTATTCATAGATTATATGACAAATGAATACTTTGACTAATAAAAGTCTAAGTAATTTGTTAGTCTTTGAATATCTATACATTATATGACAAATAAATTACTACTTTGACTGAAAAGTCGATATTTGGAATTTGATAGTCATTGAATATCTATGCTGTACTGGTATAGCATAGATATTCAATGATGAGTACTACTTTAAATGAAAGTTGAAGTTGGCATTTTGTCAATCATTGTATGCATATAATGATGAATACTTTTACATACATACATTTTGTTTGAGACTATAATGTTAACAATGGTATGAACCTGTTTCTGTTTGAAAGTATAATGATAGCTCTGAAAAGAGCTATTTTTTTATTGTTTCAGTCTTCAATTGTAGCCCTGAAAAGGGCTGTTTTTTTTATTAATCCATGCAATGGTATGGACTAACGCTCCTCATCATCATCAGAAACAATGATGATTGTATCATCATCTGTATCTGATGATATACTGATGATGTCATCCTCATAATCATCTGAATCAGACGATATACTAATGGCATCATCATTAGCATAATTATCTAGCTCGTTATCCTCTAGATCGTCTAACTCATTGACATCCATCTCTAACTCTGCCTCTACTTCCTCTTGCATACCTTCTTCCATACGTGCCGGGAAATCATCAGGTAGATCATAGATACGTTGCAGCATTTGTGCAAAATTTGTACTGAAATGATCGAACGTTGAATCTATTCCATGTACCTGGATGGGGCCTGTACTCGTCATAGAACACTCTGGTACACTCATCGGTTCGGTGGTGGAATCAGCACTCGACATTGTGGAAGAATGATATAGAACTGGGATTGATGCTTTATTTATATTGGAAAAAAAAGGAGGGGGTGAAGTGTAAATGTAGAACAATTCAGTGTTTGAAATTCGAAAGCAATAAGAATGACAATTTTCTTGAAATTCTAAGTGATTATTATTATTAGAAACTCTGAGTGATTATTATAAAAAAAAACTAATAAGGGAGAGGGAAAAAGACACTGCCCCAACCTCGCAGTGCCTCGTGTACACCAACCAAAAAGTGTGTACTCCGTGGAAGGAAAGGAAAGGAATAGAAAAGATGGGAGAAATGAGGAAACGATTACATATCATCGTCTGAATTCAGGACTTCATCAATCAGGATAGGGGATGGTGGAGGACTATCATCGGACTCATTGTCAGCGTCACCGTCATCATCGTCATCGCTGTCGTCGTCGTCTGTGTTTCCGGACTGTGTATCCCATTCGTAATCATTCCGCCAATCATAGGGATCTGGATAATCCCCATCAGACAGGTCCGCTTGATCGGTTCCAGTAACGTGAAGCACTTGTATCCGATCATCATAAATTATGTCATCATAATTCATCGAGTGAGGTGCAGTCGTGGAGGTAACGAAACCTTCATGGATAGAAGCCCAGTAAGGATGTTGATGCGCTGGGTCACTGTACGGCTCAGTAGTTGAATCAGGTTCCATGTTGAAGGTGGCTGATCAACTGAATATTCCAACAGATAATTCCTACTTTTATACTTTTGAAAGGGAGTGGGGGAGGAGTGGGGAGGAGAGGGGATTAAGTGGGAATGAATTTCAAAAATGACATGAGCTATATTCCATGAAAGAGAAAATTGAAAATACTATATGAATTATATGAAATATACTTATTGATTTCATTATGAAACATATTTTCTTCCCAAGAGATTATTTACAATAGATTAGAGAACACAAAAATTGATGTGAGGTATTTGCATAGAAGAACTTGTAATTGAAATAAAAAAAGGAAATAATAATGAGACGAAGTGAAGAAAAATGCTCCAACCATCGCATTGTTCAATGTGTACCAAACCAAAACAATGTACACCCTTAATTTCACTTCTTTTTTTTTATTTTATTATTATTTCCTAAAATTACAAACATAAACTTAAAACTATCTTAATTAAATATTCCTAACTAACCTAAAACTAATCTTACTACACTTACACTTAATCTATGGGAAAGTTTTCATAAAAGTCACTAACTTTTTATAAGTCTCTATCGAAGAGGTATCTGCTTCACACTTTTTCTCCAGAGATGCATACTTCCGATCTAGTTCGGCTATTACTTTTTCTGCTTCCCTCCGTCGGTTAACAATTTCAGCCATTTCGCGCTTCCTTTTAACCAACGCGGCCTCACTAGCTCGAGAAGCATGTTCTGCTTCCTTACATCTCTGTAGAAAACTGTCCAACATTTCACTAACCTCTCCGATAGGCTGTCGCACTTGTGGCACTAACACTTCAGGATTCGTCACCGGTGTTGCCAGCATCGGCGAAAGCGGCACCACCGACGGAGTGAATACGATGGGAGCCTCCTCCGATGGGGACAATACAACTGGTGGCTCCTCCGGAGAAGGCGCCCTAGGTTGTTCCACTACTGCTGCGGGTGGTGTGGAGGGCCTTAAGCTGTTTGGAGCGGTCGACCAACTACCTGCATAAGGATTAGTCCTATTGCAAGTAGCTCGGTACTTAGAAATAGGACCAACCTTCGCTGCAGGTCGTTGGCAAACCTTCTTTACAGGCCTGACTTCCTCCTCCTCCTCGAATAAGTCAGGGCTGGTGGATCTGCACCTAACTCGTGAAGTGGATGCCTTCTCCTGCTCTGTCATAGGCATGATGGATGCCACAGCGTTATTTAATTCCTGAGTGTTGGATGCCATTCTGAAAATGTAAAATAATACAAAGTTAGTAGATGTAAAAAATTAAAGTACATTGTTAACTTACTCAAACTTAGCTCCTCGTCGTATAGTACACTGCTTCTGGTTGAGTATGGCTGGACTGCTCTGGATGACTGGAGTTGTCGTACTGAATGTAGAAGAACGTGCTCCTCGGGGTATCAACATCATTGGGAGTGGAGGGAATGAGGTGGGGGCGTGCATGCGCAATGGTTGGAATATGGTGGGGCGAGAAATGGTAGGAAGTGGGCGGGGTGAGCAATGGTGGGAAGAAAGCGGGCCGCGCTCCGCGCGGCTTACGCCCCAATTCGCTACGCTCGCGCCGGCGCGCTTCGCGCGCCAGCGCGAGCGTAATGGGGCCACCGCGCCGGCGCGCTTCGCGCGCCGGCGCGGTGGCCCCCCACCCACCACCCCGGGGGGAGGAGGCCGCCCCCCACCCCCACCCGCGCGCTTCGCGCGCCGTGAAACCTAACCTAACCTAACACCTATGACCCTAACCTACAGTATGTATTAATCTAATCTAACCTAACGCGGGAGTAAATTCACCATGTTGGTTCAATTAATACGTCATCTGTTGGTTTTGGTTTTGGTTCTATTATTCTAACATTTGGATCAATGTCCAGTCCTGGATATCCCAGTCCACCTGATGGCCTGACTTTATGGCTTTTCTCCAAAACTTCAACTCTCTCTTCTAGTACATCATACTTTTTCATTGTAGTCCCTGTTATGTTTGACATAGCATCAAATTTTTTATTTGTAGACGCTGTTATGTCAGACATTTTTATGTCCACATCATTTGTAAGTTTGTCAAATTTACGAGTGAAAGTTATCCGAGCCTCTGCAATTTTATCGTCAAATGCTTGACGGGCATCGCGAGCAATATTACCTATTGTGGATTGTATTGCAGCTTGTAGGGCTAGAAGTATAACCTCCTTTGTTCCGTTAATTTCCCCCTCAAGATATGATACAGTTACACAATCACTCTTGTCAATTGGTTCGCTTATATTTTTCAATATTTTTCTTTGCATGTCATAATGACCATCTTTTGTTAATTTAAAACCAATCCCGGGAGGACCTCGAATGACATTACCACCCAATTTTCTTTTTCTACCAAACTTATCGATTGTTTTAGACATTGTGCACTCTACGATGATTCTTTTCAAACTGATATTTCTTTCATTTACATTATGTTATATACTTTACAGTAATTGGTTAGGAAAATAGAAATGAAACAAATAATATTTTTATCATTTTTTATTCATCTAAGTAACTTGGTAAAAGTGATACATATACAATACATAATACAATAATCACAAATAATCACAAATAAGAATGTTCCGGTTTGAAGGAATAAGCAATAATACTTCGAATTATAATTCAATTATTCATCTCTACAGTCAACAAATTGATTAGTTGGTCTAAGGCGCTCTCTTGAGAAAAAGAATGAACGATTTCAGACACCCAACGAATGTTATCATTAGGATCATTTCGATAAAATTCTATATCGCTATGACCCCATGGAAGAGTTCGAGTGGTATTCGGAATGATGAATCTCTTGTCGTCATGATACGATAAAGCGACTTTATTTTTCAATTCAGTGTAAATATCATGCAATACGCTTCTGAACGAGTTCATCTTCCTGAATATCATACCTCCCTCTTCAATGATTTTTTCATAGTCTTCACATGTCAATTCATTCTTTATAACAGATCGTTTCACACCTTTGGCCTTCTTCAGTTCACCATCAACAGATTTCACGTAATACGCTTTAGCACCTGTACCGTAAAAGCTGATTATTGGATCATTTGGGAATTCATCTTTGAAATTACCCAGAACTGACTTTGTCACTGGAATATTGAATTGGTTTCCTATTTTATAATTAGATGTATCGAACTTATTTATATTATTTTTGATAAATTCATAGAAATTGTCTGTATTTACTTTGAGAATAAGGGAGTCGGTATCAGTGTAGAGTAAGGACGCATCTTCTCCAAACTGTTGTTTGATACATCCATAGAAAAAATCATACATAACTGTTTTAGATAATTCTAGAATGGAAAATCCTAAATATAGTGGTTTATCATAATGAACTTTTACTCTAGCCAATTGAATGGCAACAAAATTTTCTGTAAAAATAGAGCATTTTTTAAAATTTGGTCGAGATATGAGACAACTGGCACCTATAGTTCTTTTTATATTTTCCCAATGTGTAATGAGTCTAACATCAATTCTATTGTCTACGTTTTCCATTGTTTTTCCATAGACTGCATTATTCATTAGTTTGTAGAAATCTTTTTCAGATTTGTTATTAGACCTATTACGCATTTCAGTATTCAAATCTATATAAGGCTTCATCCAACATGATTGCTTAAACCTCAATACTCTATGTGTGTTCATCACTATCAAACCATGATTGACAGCTTGCTGTAAGTTTCTATAGTGAACAATATATTTTCTTTTGTCGTTTAAATTTGGAATTAATTTGGGAACTTTCGATTTTGCATATGGAGGTATCAAACGTTCAACTAAGAATGGTAAATCGGAATGTTTATCATGAAGTTCTTGGGGATAATGTATATCCACTTCCAATACATATCCATAAGGACTATCAATATCCACATTCATTATATCAAGATTGAGAATTTCATGAGGTGCTAACCATGAAAATTCACCTGTTGGTAATGGTTGCGACATGCTGTGACCATATAGATTTGTTGCATCCAAATATGAAATGAATGAAGATGGTTCATTTGGATTATAATCCGGTAAAAATTTATTGTTTGCTTTATGTTTCCTTTCACTACATTGACTTATTCCACCACGAATACCTTTTTGAAAGAAGTGAACCATATCAATATCAGTTAGTAATTCCAATTCAATATTAGTATATTTCAACATGGCATCCCACGATAATCCGGGTGCAGTGAAGTATTGTGCCGGATCCAATTTATATTTATCAACAGATATATTTCTAAAGTTTTCAAAAATGTCACATAATAGTAACACATCTGACTTTAAATATAAATCAGAGTATTCACCCAAATCCTGACATTCGAATAAATTCCAAACAAGTTGAGCTCTCCCATAATCATTATCTGATACATGTTCACAATTGAGTTTATCATAAAATTGATTTTTGGTTGGAAGTCTTGGATGATTCAGTTTTTCGATGTCATCAACAAAACTATAGGGAAATACACCTTTCTTTCTCATCAAATTGAAATTTTCAATTTGTGGGAAATGTTTGCGCATCTCGATACACTGATCAGATGTTAAATTTGCACCTAAATTCTCCAAAGAACTAGGCATGAATCTGAAACTATCAATGAATCTCATTTTCAAATAATTCTTCTTCACCCTACCATCTTTATCCGTATAGGAGTGTGTAAAGAGATGTTTTGTGAAAGATATATATTTCTCATTAGTTTGTGGGATGACATCCACTTTATCTTTGTTTTTATACAATTCCTTTATGAATAAATGACAATCATATCCACTGAGATTGTGAAAAATTATAGGAATGAAATTTGGCAATTTAAAATTCAAATTGCAAGATGAATGAGCAGCAGGGGACCTTTTTTTTCCTGTGAGGTGACAATGATCCCTCACTTTGACTTCGCCATCATTAAATTGTTTGGAACAAATGCCACAATTTGTGGCAGAAGCAAACTGTTCCTCTTCCTCAGGAGTTTGTACATCCATAGGAATAGGAAACCTGAGATGATTTTCATAAATATTTTTCAAATCATCTTCGATTTTGCTAACGAATTTCTGGGCTGCATCCACACCCCTATACGAAACAAATTTTGATAAATCATCATTGTATGAACATTTAATCAAATAAGCAAATGAATAAGGCTCATGTTTGAATGTCTTGATCGAATACGAGTATTCAGGATTTGGTTTAGTGGTTTGAATCGGCTTCAGTACTGATTCAAAATCGGCATACACTACAAATGGTACCTTCATTTGTTTCTCAAAGTTTTCAAAAGTTAGTATATTTTCAGGTACCGTTTTCCCATATTTATTGACTTTGAAATTGGTTGATGGTGTTGTAGTACTCAAGTGATTACAATCATTTATCTTATGACGTAATAGTAATTGTTCATTAGAAAAATATAATAAACAGCCATCACAAAAATATTTCTTATGTTCATGAGCCGATAATTGGCTTGAAACTAATCTTGAAAGATCTTTAATCCAACAATAATGATTATTACCGAAATCATCTGTGATAAGTAACAAATTGACATGTCTTCTAAGTCTTCTCTGAGAGTAACGTAATGGTCCAATTATTTCATACATTATTTTACCCTTCTCGAATTTACTTTCTAAACCGTACACATTAACTGAAATATCATTCTTGTCTTCAAATTTCACAATATCTTTCAACTTTACCGGAAAATTCATACCTGTTACATCTATGACTGTACTGAAATGTGGATACGATGAAACTTGTGATGTTCTATCGATTGCAGGATGTAGTGCTGAAGTGATAGCCCATGCAAAACAATGCTGATCTTCATTACGGACATTAACCACGGCCTTCCTACGCTCGATACATTCAGGCAGCTTCACATATGAACATCCACTGAGCGGGCTGTATTTATTAATGTTCAACTCCAGAAACATGATTTTTTCACAAGTCCAACCTTAAATACAGAACAATATTACTAATCCATCCAATTAAAACTTGGTAGAAATGTTTACCTGAATCACGTTCCTGGAATTCTGTAGTTTGAGCGATAATCCCATTTCGAAATCCATCAAATAAGGAATTCAAATCAGTAGATTGATCAACTGTTCTATTCTGTGAATTAAATGATTTGGTTTCCTTCAGGTCTTGTGTTTGTAGAATATAACTCCCAAATACTTCCATATTCACTTTGATGATTTTGTGAACCCTAATGGCCGATTCCAATAATTCTATAACTTTCTGCCTGATTTCATTAAAGAATAACATGTAATCGGTGGAAACAATGGAACTCTGCACCCTGTATGTCGCAATCCGACGTTTGAAGGCGCTCTTTATAATTTGAACACCATCACTGAATTGAACACATGTATTATTCTTATGTTGTAGAGTTCTATTGTGAGAATTCACTTGAGTCAATGGAATCATCACATTACAACAATTACATGTGTACATAGGTGCTGCAGCGTCATCTAATCTCACTCGTTTCACTGATGGCCCTCCTTGGCAACTCTGGAGCTGATGACGACGAAGGTTGTCACTACGGGTAAAAGATTTACCACATTCACAAGAATACATTTTCTATGATATGTTCTCACTAACTCACTCGATGGAAACTGACATAACCAACACTCGCCCGCTTCTTAAATACCATAATCCACGTCGCCTGCGCATCACCGTAGAGAGTGAGGGTAGGTAAGGACACATCGATGCATCCACTAGAGATGCCTGACGTCACAGCCAAGCCCATCTCCCAATTTGATGCGAGTTGCCGGCACGAGCAAGCAGTGATCGTTGCGCTCTCGGAAAGGGCAGACGTTTGCACAGTCCTCGCCCGCCTGCGTGTCACCATCAATAGCGAGGGTAGGGTGATGCGTTACGTCACATCATTCACTGCTTCGAGAGCGATAGCCGAACAAGCAATTGTCGTGGCGCTCTCGGAGAGGACAGACGTTAGCACAGTCCTCGCCCGCCTGCGTGTCACCATTGATGGCGAGTCTGGGGCGTTACGTCACATCCTTCACTACATCGAGGGAGGTGAGAGCAGACTGATGAATACGCATTACTCTGCCACACGTCGTGGAGTGAACATGTCGCTCTCTAGCCGTTGAACGGTTATTGCTGTGACGTCACGCCACTACTAACTTGGTGCCCTCACACCGATGGAGCATTCATTGCTTGGAGGATCTTCGAAGTATGCAGACGTATGTTTGTACATAGACAAACAAGCACATGATGAAACCCTGTACCGTGCATTCTCTAACACACACACACACACACACATACACACACAAAATCTCATATGAAAAAAAAATCTGAACGATCCATGCACCAGACACTTCAAGGTCACAACGCCTTGACTTCACTGCACAACAAAAAAAAGCAAATAACACGTCATATTGGTGGGGGGAGTATTAGAACCGGGAAAAAATTTCTGAACGATCCATACACCACACCCTTCAAGGTCACATCACATTGACTTCACCAAACAACAACCAATAAAAGAGCAATTAATACGTCATAGTGGTGGGGGGAGGCTTAGAACCGGCTCAAATCTCCTACTTATGTCGATTTGACAAATCATATGAACGAACTGAATTTGATATTGCAAGGAGAAAATCAGCTTCTCCCTGATTTATACACCAATATTAAATCCTTCAGGCAGAAAATAATACTATTTCAATCGCAATTACGTAAAAAATGTTTCACACATTTTGAAACATGTGAAATATTCAGCCACACTACAGAGACTGAATTTCCCGTCAATTTTGTAATCGAAACTTTGAGTACTTTGAAAATGAATTTTGATACTCGTTTTTCAGATTTTGATGTCATTGCGAATTAAGCTTTTTCAAAATCCTCTTGATTCTGACATTGAAACCCTGGTTCCGGAAGTCCAATTGGAAATTATTGATTTACGGTGCAGTGATATGCTTAAGAACAAATATCAAAATTCATCTTTGATGGAATTTTGGAGTCTTCCACTGAAACAATTTGATAATTTGCATAAATTTGCTCGTGTGTTGTTTTCTGTTTTTATTACTACTTACTCGTGTGAGAAACCGTTTTCCAAGATGAAGTACACAAATAATGTTTACAGATCTCAATTAACCGATGATTAAGAAATTCACTCTTTTGATAATTGGTACAAGTAAAATTGATCCACAACTACAAAGTATTGTCGGTGAGAAATCACAATTACATAAATCTCATTAGTGTTTTTGTTTTACTGTGATTCATTTCAAACATTTGTTAATTATCAATAAGCTTGAACTTAGATACTTAAGTTAAGTTTTCTTTGTCATCATTTCTGTCGTTAAGTTTTACCTTGCAAGTAAATAAAACCGAGTAATTATCATTCTGTGTTTTCTTCTTCAACTTATCACAGCAATAGTAACAACAATTAGGTAGTCATTGGCTGTCGCGGGCCAGATTGATGACAGTAAATCATTGGCTGTCGCGGGCCGGATTGATGGCACTGGCGGATCGGATTTGGCCCGCGGGCCGTGGTTTGGAGACCCCTGCTCTACACCAATGTATGACATTGAAAGTAACTGCGAATGATGGGTATTTTCAGCGTAAGTTCTGTCGGGACCGAAATTGACTCATTTTATATACTTGACCGCATTTTTTTTATTTCTGTAGAATGTTAGGGAAGTTGTCATCATCATTATCATGTTGAAGATAGGAAAAAATACTAGATATATATAGATTTGGGAGAGAATTAATATTTCACATAAAGATGTGTATGTGTGTGTAAGAGCGAGAGACGCGTGTGACGTAATCGAGGCAAAAAGAGATGGAGATGGTATCGAGGTTGTACGCTGCCAATACCAGCATGGCAGATTCGGCGTTGCCGGTTTTAAAATAAATCGTTGTTTATGGGGCAATGTAGCGTCGCCGGTTTCGATAAAAATTGTATGGTAATGACTAGGAGGACTCTTACGTTTTAATTGCGTTCCAACATTTCGGAACTACACCAAGTCGCATCTTTGTTAACCAAGCTAGCATCATCAGGAGAGAGAGGAGACCCAAAACTGTTGAGGGTTACGCGTTGTGGACTCAACGTGGGGGCAATGGAGGAGCGAAGTATTCGACAATGACATTTCAATATACATTGTTTTGCATAAGTTTCGAACGTTTTGCGTGCGTTCAGTCGTTATGATTTCGTCGTCATTGACGTAGCCGTTTTCGTGTTAGAATTTATGTAGACCATTAGTCAGTTACATTCAATATGAGATTGGAAGGAAAACGATGTTCCGTACGTCCTTGGTAGGAAAAATTAGTAATATAATGGCATTCAGAGAATACAGACGTGAAGTGGAGGAATTTGAGAGACGTGTCCAACAAATAATTGAAGATATTCAAATATATGAGGAGAAGAAAAATGTTCTGAAGCAGTTGAATAATTTAGACATTCAAGACAGAGTGTTCCATCCTCAGAGTGTAGAATATGTCGTCAACGATGCTAAAAAACAAATTTTGTACTTCCGACTTCAATAATTTTCGTTCAGTATGCAAACGTACCAAATGTGGGTGAAATTTCAAGGAAATATGCATGAAGGCTAGTGACTATAGATGTAAACAATGGAAATTAGATGGAAATTAGATACAAAAAACTGTGGAATTTGTTCCAAAACACGCAACAAGGCTACAGAAAAAGAAGTCACAAATGGAATTTGACGTTCAGAAAGTTATCATAGAATCTACGATGTCAGCATGTATTTTGATTAGAGTTGTACAACAATTATGAAATTCAATTCAATAAAATGGATATTTTGATTTAAACAGTAAATTTTTTGTTTCACTTCAAGTTGGTAAAAATATGTAATATAGGTATGCAGAATTATCGCTATCACTTATCAATAAAGCCAGAAAAAAATGAAGACGATACCAAGAGGGCACTAAGTTGTATATTCACTGATAATAGTAGCACCGTTACATGTAGCACTTCAAATAAAAGGGAAAAGGAAGCAGAATTCGTGTGTTTGTGGCGCTATCCATACCCAAGGTGACATTGATCAATGTCAATGCTGAATCAGTATACAGAGATATGTAGTTCTCAAAGCGATGAAACAAAGGATCTTTGTTTGATTGCATAATATGGAATCACCTATTTTGCTATTCTTACCCAAGGTGACATTGATCACTGTCAATATTGAATCAGCATTCAGAGTTACGCAGTTCTCAAAACGGCCAAACAAAGGCTCTTTGTTTGATTTTGAAATAAGTCATCGCTTATTTTCCTATATATACCTCCTGCGAGGCGAAATGATGAGTAAGTTGTATCAGTTGAAAGTGATACCAGTGACAAGTGCAATGATTTTATCTGAAAGTAAGTGTTTTTATGAATTTTTATTGCAAGAATTTTTATACGTTTTTGACTTTTTCTCAAATGTAATTCAATCCAAAGGTGGTGAGAGTTGTTGTTGAATTATCATTAATTTTTCCAAAATTTTTCCCAGATTAATTTACTTGAGTGTTATTTTATACATACTTTTTTAAGGGTTATCGTTTTTTTTTCAATTAATTTGTAATACAAAACGGTTAGGAGGTAATTACGTTTTCCCCAAGCCAACCCTGGGCTACTTTTTCTATCTTACATACATCAGAAGATGAGGAATGCCAATTGCTGATATTTCTCAATCTTTAATAATTAGTAAAAGAAAAGAACCGGCAATTGCCGACATCCATTTTTCTCTTACAGTAGTTATTGTATCGTACAATTTGTTTTGATGTTTTATCAGACAGTCTCATAAACGGGAAATGTGATTATGAATTTTACTCGAGAATCATCCAAGCTGAATAAGAGTTTTTCTCATATTTTATCTATTTGCCTTTGACAATGCTATAACTTTTCTATATACACATTTGAGTTGTAAACAGAAGCTCATTTTGTGAGCAGCTTCCTAGTTGAATAAAACGCTTAATAAAGTACGAATAACTTTTATTCATGTTGTCGTTTGTTGAGAGAGTGTTTGTATATTTTGAAACAATAATTCTTTTTTATTTTTGGTTTCTCGCAGGTGGATTTCTAAAAGTTCAAGTTCAGTCGTGGAGAGGAAACCAATTAACAACAATTTTTTACCACACCAAGTGGTGGATGGAGATTTTTTTCAAATGCATTCATTTCAGCATACAGAATGAGACCCTTATGTCAAAATATTATGTCGGGCATAAAATCAACCTCCACCATGAATTAAAAACGTTTGAAAGAAAAATCTATAACTCTCTCAAATATTTTTTGTATTGGCACTTTTTGCTGTGAATGTATTGATTTTAGAAGAACACCCATATGTCAAAATATTTTTTCGAGCAGAAAATCAACCCCCACCTCGAATTAAATAATTTTCAAAGAAAAATCCATAACTCTTTCGAATACTCTTCGAAAGGGATGTTTTTTCTTGAAATCTATTACCGTACTCGGAAAGAAGCCTATGTAAAAATGATTTGTCGGGCAGAAAATCAACCCTCACCCCAAATAAAATAATTTAAAGAAAAAAATCCATAACTCTTACGATTATTTTTCGGAAAAAAATCTTTTTCTTGAAATGTATTCTTTTCAGGGTACTTGAAGAGACCGCTATGTCACAATATTTTGTTGGGCAGAAAATCAACCCCTACCCTGAATAAAATAATTTTCAAAAAAAATCCATAACTCTTTCGATTATTCTTCGGAAGAGAATTTTTTTCTTGAAATGTATTCATGTCAGCGTACTCGAAAAGACAGCTGTATCAAAATATTTTGTCGGGCCGAAAATCAACCCCCACCCCGAATAAAATAATTCTCAAAGAAAAATCCATAACTCTGTCGATTATTTTTCGGAAGGGAATTTTTCTTTCAAAATGTATTCATTTCAGCCTACTTGAAAATATTGGTCCCAACGGTTAGGTTGAGTCGTTCGCCCGAAGGACGTAACTGAGGATGTCTTGATCCTCGCGAGTTCAATCTCGAAACACCCCGATCGTTCAACACCGCAAGGTGATCGGGTGGAGTGAGACCATGCAACTTTAGTTTTTTTAATTTATAACTTTGTGACATTATCTATTTCGTATAGTTTTATCTCTTTTCAATATTGTACATTGACGTTTTCCTCTTTTCCATTTGTACTTCTGCTCTTATGGTTATACAAATCAATCTGAGTAAATGAAAAGATTATTACTATTATTATTATTATTAATGATTGAAACCAAGTTGCTAATTGATAATTACCTTTTAGTCACTGGAGGTGATTATTCCAGAGTATATTGCCAAACATATACAATTTATTGATAAATTTGATTTGAAAGGGTTATATTTTTAGGAGTGATCAATTTTTTGGGAAAAAAGTTTTTGGCTTTCTACTACTCCATCTGATACAAAAAAATGGATGAGAGAATCTTCCAAAGAAAGGAAGGATTAATCAATTTGAAAATAAGTAACTCTATACATGGATGTGTAGATCATGCAAAGAAGTAACTTTCAGACACAAACTGGAAGAAAGTCCTTCTGAAACAGCTACTTTCATATAAACATTGAATTACACGAAAGATAAAAATTCTTTCGAAACAAATACTTCTATATGAACACTGAATTATACAGAAGATACTTTTCTTTATTCAGTTTGTATATCGAACATTTGTGGAGGAATAAGAATCAGATATCATTCACATGAGTTCTACTTTGAATGAATGGTAATAAATTGTACTCACATGGAACACTGTCACCCTAACTGGTATACACGTGTTTCGCCTTAAGACACTTGCCCTAAGGCTCTTCAGTACCAAATTGGATAACATTAAAGAAAATACACACACTTCATTCATGAATTACGATTTTGAATGTCACGGAATAAGCTTGATGACATAAGCAGATCAAGCTTATTCCGTGACATTCAAAATCGTAATTCATGAATGAAGTGTGTGTATTTTCTATAATGTTATCCAATTTGGTACTGAAGAGCCTTAGGGCAAGTGTCTTAAGGCGAAACACGTGTATACCAGTTAGGGTGACAGTGTTCCATGTGAGTACAATTTATTACCATTCATTCAAAGTAGAACTCATGTGAATGATATCTGATTCTTATTCCTCCACAAATGTTCGATATACAAACTGAATAGAGAAAAGTATCTTCTGTATAATTCAGTGTTCATATAGAAGTATTTGTTTCGAAAGAATTTTTATCTTTCGTGTAATTCAATGTTTATATGAAAGTAGCTGTTTCAGAAGGACTTTCTTCCAGTTTGTGTCTGAAAGTTACTTCTTTGCATGATCTACACATCCATGTATAGAGTTACTTATTTTCAAATTGATTAATCCTTCCTTTCTTTGGAAGATTCTTTCATCCATTTTTTTGTATCAGATGGAGTAGTAGATAGCCAAAACCTTTCTTTCCCAAAAAATTATTGATAAATATATAAGGAAATGCGTTTCAGCTATGAAAAAAATTAAATTTTCGGTTGGGGAAAAAAATTAAATAATTACAAAAATTGGGAAAGTGACTATCAAAATAATGAATAATAAGCATATAGGCTTGGGTTTGAAGCGACGAAGCTCCAGGGTGAAGTGACAAACTGTTTACAATGTTTTCAGTCGTAGAGTAACAACGGGGGTAATAATCAATTTAACTCATGAAGATCCTAAAAAGTTTCTAGGCGATGCTTTTCCATTATTCAAACGTGAGATTTCCAAAATTTCAAAACAAATGTCATGCCTCAAAGTTAATTTTACATTTTCAGGGGATTTTATTAAATAATCAAATGATGGGGAAATGTAAATATTTCAGTACGCCAAATAAAGTTATCGATTCAGGTACGGACTTGGCTGCTAGGTACGAAAAAAACGCTGTGGATGTTATATTGAATAAGTTACGCAAATTTGAAGAACAACTGTCGGTGTGGGCTTTGAGTAAAATTATTTTGTTGGAAGAAGCAATAAATAAATATGTGATTGGTAATGGTTCTTCTTTCATTCCACTTCTGCAAGAAATCGCAAGGAAGAAGGCATGCATTAATGTACCAAACGATGACGAAATGTGCTTATTTTGGAGTATAATTAGCACCTTGTATCTTGTAGCAAAACATCCACAAAAAGTGTCAAAATATCCACACTGTTCTACAGTTTTTAATACTACAATGGACTTACATCAAATTTTCAAATTTGAAAAACTTAATAATATTTCTGTTAATGTTTACACTTTGGAATTGATTCAAGCAAAGGAAAAATCATTTTGTGTAGTAGTACCTGCCAGACTCACGACAACAAAACGAACAGACATGTTAATTTGTTATCAATTCAAGACAAATATTTTCCGAAATTGAATGATGAGGCTCCACCTATTGATGATGATGACGAGACTGAAATCAAATTCCATTATTGTTGGATCGAAGACATGTCCCAATTATTAAGTAGACAATTGAACAGAAAGGGAAAAAAATCTTTTGTGATAGATGCCTCAATTAATTTTCAAGTCAGCAAAAATTAAATGATCATACTGTTCTGTGCGAAAAAGTGAATGAATGTAAAATTTCCTTTCGAAATTTCGAAATTATGTTTATAAACAAAAATGCCCGTTTATAATTTTTGCTGATTTAAAGTCACTGTTGGGAAAATGTAACGGAAGCATATCCCAAAACTACAAAATACCAAAAACATATACCTTTCAGTGCAGGCTACTACTTCAAGTGTTCCTATGACGACAGTCTTTCTCGTCTCGAAA
Organism: Leptinotarsa decemlineata; assembly: GCF_025532065.1. NCBI lineage: Eukaryota > Metazoa > Arthropoda > Insecta > Coleoptera > Chrysomelidae > Leptinotarsa > Leptinotarsa decemlineata. Next base: position 18,994,452 of record NW_027412606.1, read on the forward strand.
GCTATCGAGGTGAAGACTGTATGAAATGGTTTGCCGATGAGTTGTCTGATATTGCAAAATCTGTTGAATCAGAAATAAAGATGATTGAGCCGATGACAGTGCCTTTGAATAACATCGGTGCTGCAACAACTTGTCATATTTGCGAAAAATTCGCCCCCAAAGATGTTATTGTGTACGATCATGATCACTATACGGGGGCGTTTTGCGGATTTACACACCAAACCCCCTGTAATGTTAACTTTCGAAAATTATTCGTGGTACTCATTACTTTTCATAATCTTTCAGGATACGACAGCCACTTCATTATAAGAGATATCGCAGAAAAAGGCTGTTTGAGCATACTTTCCTCAAATAAAGAAAAATACATATCCTTTACACAGAAGGATGCTGAAACTGAAATTAAATTTCGATTTATAGATTCTTTCCGATTCATGGGAACATCGTTGGCACATCCACATTGGATTAAAATGATTTGGAAAGTTGAAAAAAAGGATTTATTCATTTAGATTATGAGAAATTCGCTCTTCTCACCTGGAAGGGAGTGTTTCCATATGATTATGAAGATAGCATGGAAAAATTGAACATCACCTACTTATCATCACGAGAAGAATTCTATAATGAATTAAATGATGAATACATAACAGAAGAGAAATATGCTAACGCACAAAATGATTGGGAATTATTTGAAATTACAAACTTGGGATCGTATGCGGACCTATATTTTAAAACAGATATTTTATTACTGGCAGAAGTTTTTTAAAATTTTCGTCAAAAAAGCATGGCAACTTATGGGTTGGACCACGCATGGTATTGTACTATGCCTGGGTACACGTGAGATGCCATGTTGAAGTATACGAAATGTAAATTACAACTTTTAAAAGACATTGACATGATTATGTCTGTAGAAAAGGAGATAAGGGGCGGAATATCGGTTTGTTCAAATAGATATTCTGAAGCTAATAATGAATATCTGGAAGCATACAATCCCGAAAAACCTTCAAAATATTTTTTATATTTAGATGTTGGTGACTTTTATGGGTGGGCAATGTCAGAATTTTCATCTTGCGACGGTTTTCAGTGGATGGAAAATTCTGACAAAAATGTAACTGAAATTCCTGACAATGCTTCAGAAGGCTACATATTGGAAGTTGATTTGGAATATCCTGAGATATTATATGATTCACATGAAGATTTTCCGTTTTGTCCAGAGCATCAGCACCACCAATTTCCAAACAAAAAAATTATTGGGTACCCTGTGTAATAAATACAAATATATTTTGCATTATGGCAATTTGAAACAAGCATTGAGAAACGGTTTGATTCTAACCGAAATTCATTGAGTTGAATGAATAATCGTCTAAGGGCTGCAGCCACCAGTTCTTTTGGTAAAAATCTATATAAAATTTTGGTAAATGCTATTTTTGGGAAAACAATTGAAAACATTCGGGTTATACAGGGTGGTCAAATTTGTGAATTCCTGTAACGGTCCTTATGGCGCCAAAAATTCAATTGCGAGCCCCCGATTTCAGAGTCAAACCGTTATCGATACAGACTGGTGACTATTGAATTGAAAAAGACAGAACTTGTTTTCAATAAACCTCTGTACATCGGAATGGCATCATTAGATATTTCAAAAACATAGATTGATTTCAAAGATTATATCGATTGTCTCAGAAAAAATATGTGAGCAGTTTACTATTCGATCATACGCTCACGTTTTCAGTATCAAGCTGGTGAAAATAGGCTTGAGTCCACACGACGATAAACGAAAATTAATCCCCAAATCATCCGACACTTTACCTGGGGGAACTATAGCTTGAAATGAGGTTACCATTTGGATTTGATTCTTATTGATGTGATTCATTGATAAATTTTCTCCTTGTTTGAATATGACTGATAGGTGTGTGTTACTCGGAGAATTTTCAACAGCGGTAGGAGTCCAATAACTTTGCAAGAACTAACTGCATACAGAAATATGTTTGGGTATTTCAGTTTTTGTATCCTATTTATTATTTGACATGTACACGTTGATATAATTTGAATGAAATATAAATTGAAATTTTGGTATTTTATTACATCAAACAACTTTTCAAAGCTGATTTTTTTTCACCTCATACATTAAATGAAACAAATTCAATTTTTCATTTATTACATAAATCAAACACTATTTTTTTTATAATAGAATGAATATTCACGTTGAGCATTAGCATACAGATCATCTAGAGCTGATGTTTGACATGAACCTTTTATGATTTCTTCCAAAGTTGAATTAGTTTCATTTTCACGTAACCATGATTGTATTATATTGGAAACACCTCGATAATAATCACAAAAGTTAGAAACATCCAGCATAGCGACGGTCAGAGAGCACACCAAGGTGAGTATTCAAGATCTCGTTTACATCTCGTTGAAACAGCTCCATGTTCGTGGTGTCCTTGGAAATGAAAATTATTACTTTCGATGTACTGTGTGACGTGAACGCAACGTGTTGTAACTGAATCATATTCGTCTACATATCCATCGATTTCTAATTCAAAGAAATTTTCCTTTATTTGCTGCTGGGACAAGTTATGTCCCTCATTGACATGAGGGTTCGCCCATTCATAACTTGTTAAATTGATGGTACATGGAGAACTGCTGCTTCAAAATCATGCATGGAGTCAGGCCACATAAAATTTCGAAAGATGACATGGGGAATGCCATCAACAGCAATTGGTGTTCGTTTCGAGCGGCCATTCCGTATTGCTCCAACGCTCTATCTATTGCATTCAGAGTTCCATTGTAATCTTCACCATCAACGTCGAACATTACTTCAACTTCACTACCGTAACTACTATCGAGAGACATTTTCAAACTGAATATCCATCTGTGTTTGTGTGCGCTCTTATAGCTTCCGATCACGTGGTCCATTTCAGATATTATGCGTTTGTTGAACACAGAAATATTTTTTCACGAAAGGCAATACATTGTGTGCTTGTTTTCCATAGGATTCTATACAAAATCGACATTTTCGATCCAACAGTTTTGTTTGTTATCCAAACCCAGCCATTTAACGAACATTTTTTTATCTTTTCTCCTCAAGACTTTCTCCACGAGATATATATCAGGATTTGCAGTTTTTCGTCATTCTTTCCCATAGAAAGCACCCTTAAAGGTGCACCATGCATATCTTCTAGCATAAAAGTGGTGGGGTTGGTAATGTTGACTTTGATAATTTTGAATAATTCCGTAGTCCAATTGGGCGTACAGCCTTTTTCGAAAACGTGTTTTGCCTTACTGATTCGTACAACATCACCGACTTTGAATTTTTGGTCCAGCTATCTGCAGATGGGTGTATGTTGATTTGAGAATTTGTTTTTCGTTGGTTTTGGTGATTTTCGAAGGTTGTATGCCCGTCTTCGAGTGTCGCGTATCATTGTAGGATTTTGTGATTCCAGGCAAGACATTCCACCATTTCTTGGTGCCATTCAGACTGAAATATTTGAAAAGTCTTTCTAATGGCACGTTCAGCCATAGAAGCCTCAGTGATGTTCGTATTGTAGTGATTTACTCCATGTTTTTTCATCAAAGTTTGAAACTTATTTGTAAAATTCTTTACCTTGATCGGTTTGTAAATTTTTTGGACGATGTTTCATATGTGTCAAGATATCTGCAAACGTTTCCGTAATTTCCTCTCCCGTTTTTGATTTCAGTGGTCTAGTCCACACAAATTTCGAAAAACAATCTATAACGACTGGAATCGGTTTGAAATTTCGATTTTGGTGAACGAACGATCTCGTTTCAGCCAAATCCATCTGCCATTATTCCTTTGATAACTGTACGGCGTCAAGGATAATTTTTTCTAATTGGTTTATGTAGTTGATTGACAAGTTGATTCTTGTCTTTGGAAGTCATGGCGACTGATGATGAAGATGTGTGAACCCTGCTCTTTTATTATGGATATGCTCAAACTACATTTTGTATCTTGTTGATTTCCTTGATAGTAGATTGTACTTTGGATATATTCGAATTCATTTCGGTCATGTGTTTGAAGATGTCACCTTGAAATTTGGTTAGTTTTTCATTTACTTGGGTTATTTCTTCATTGTGTTGCTCAGCTAACTGACATATAAATGAAGCAAGATTTTTATCGGTTCCATACACATACTTTTCATTAGCAACATCGTAATCAGTGGTGGGGCTCTTCACATGACACAATTTCACACCACCATAATGAATATTACCATCTGAGGTATTTGTGATATACTGTTTGGGACCTTTGGTATAGTAATGAATATTACTGGAGTTTTTTCCCAACACAAAATCGTTATTTTCACACCTCGACACGTGTTTCGATCACCAAGTGATCATCTTCAAGAGGAAGATGAAACAGTTTTATCTGTTATCAATTCTAGTGACATGGTTGTGCCAAGACATATTGGTGTCCATTTCAACCCCCAACAAACTTTTCGAAGCGGAAAGCGGAATTGTCTGTCCTAACATTGATATATCTGGTTCGAAGACCTTTATCTTTTCGGAGAAAACCGATGCCTGGGTTTTCGTGACGTTGACTTGAACCCGGTTACTTCCCCAATTCGAAATCACCTCTAAATACTCATTTAGATATGCAACCCGTGCTGCCGGTGAAGATGTGCAAGTGAATCGCTAACCAAGCCAAGCGTCTGTATGCTGATCTAATCTTCACCTGTTGTCTAACCTTTGATTACGAAAAAGTGCGAAAAGGTGACTGTTAGTTATGTGACCATTTTTCACCGTTTATAGAAATCATTTCACATTTTTTGATGTCTATACTTTCGAAAGCATAAAGAAATTTGTTATCTACCAATATCAAGAGTTCCAAGCATTTTCTACTCATTATGTGGCCAATCATTATTGAAGTATACGAGCAACACTTGAAATAAATGAATGAATTTGAACTAAATTTTTATTGCAATCGCCTCATAACAAAATCTTCCTAATTGGCTATCATTTGAGATCAGTAATCATCAGTTTAATAATCATCTTTGGGAAATATAGAAGTGAAAAAAATAATTGATTTCCATTGCACTGAGGTAAAGGTAATTGTGGTCACCTTGTGGGCCATGAGGATCATACAAATATCTAGCAAAAATCGCATACATAACCCTTGGCAGACTCCCACCTCGTAAAATCTGCGTGAGCCCATGAACCACATGAGGTACACCTGTACCAAACGTCATCATTCCGGCCAAATTCGTACAGATTGAGCACGTATTCCTTGCGTCGTCAGCATTATCTAGCTCATCGGTTTGGCATCAATCATCACTAGCCACGTCTGAAATAGATGTATCACTTGATTATTTGAGAACTTCCCTCTTTTGGTTCAAGTTTTCTTTTTCTATCAAGCTTTTGGTGACTTTGTCTAGTATTGTGGGTATTGCTTTTCTCTGACAACTTAATTGATTTCGACATATTATCAAAACTATAGACTGCTGGGGCAAGTTGTTTTGATGTGCCAGAGACTAGCGAATATACTGTGCCTGGTGCCTGGCCACTTATGGCCAGGGGCTAGACAATCAACGGCGCTAGAAGTTCTTGGTGTCGTCGGTGGTAGCGAGTTAATACTTGCATTGATGTGCCAGCTTTCTAGGCCTGGCGCTGGGCTATCAATTGCAACTAACTCATCAAAGTTTTGAATGGCAGCAGTTTGATCGGAGCAATTCAGCTGATAGAAAAGCTTTATCACAAAATACGTCGGAATTCATTGGATGAATACCTGTAGGTCTAAATCCCGACTCTCCTTTACTAATGGACGCAACGTCATTAAATGCCTTGCCCAATAAGGAAGCTACTTTGTAAGGTGTGGTCTTTTCTGCGAAGTGACTTCTCATGTATAAGTCGTTTTTTTTTACATGCCCTTTAAGTAATGAAATATCGAAACCTTAACGGCTTCTTGTATAGAAAACCCATCTTCCTCAATGAGTTTCAATGCTTTATTCAGTGTCAGTAGTAGATGAACAAGGTTGATTCTGACCCTCTTCAAGGTCGTGCATCGCTGGTAAGTATTTCAGAGATAACCTTCAGTGAGTGGTAGAGAGAAACGTGTGATGTCATCGACGCAGGATGGAATGAGTATCGTAGCGATTCAAGCGTGGAACTCCGCCCATCAGCGGTAATGACTAGGAGGGCTCTTACGTTTTAAGTGCGTTCTAACATGTCAGAACGACACCAAGTCGCATCTTTGTTACCAAGCTAGCATTATCAGGAGAAAGAGGAGACCCAAAAGTGTTGAGGGTTTCGCGTTGTGGACTGAACGTCGGGGCAAGTATTCGACAATGACATTTCAAAATACGTTGTTTTGCATAAGATTCAACCGTTTCGTGTGCGACCGTTTCGCGTGCGTTTTTGACCGTTTTTCGTGTGTTTTTCATGCATTTTGTATCGTTTTCGAACGTTTTGCGTACATTTTCTATTTTTGTTAAGGGTATCATAAGGCGGTGAGGTTAGATAAAAAAGAAGAAATGATTCTGAATGAAAATTTATTATACATTTTTATTTTGGTAATATATCACAAAGCCATTTGTATGAAATATCTACGTTTCGGAGACTGCAATTGTAGTTGATTCTGTTGCGAATGTGATGCATACAGGGGGAGACACCTTCGTTGTTGTCGAATGTGGGAACTATCCATGTTGTATCGTCATAGTCCTCCAAATCCACAACGCGTGTATGTATATTCAACTTGTGGAATTTTCCAGTTAGAAAGACATGTTTTTGATGTCCCCGCACATAAAGGACATCGACACCTTGTAGATTTTCCATGAGGATGGCATCCAATTGATTATATTCCACAAAGCCAGAGGAATACATATGTATATGTATATGTATATGTATATGTATATGTATATATATATGTATATGTATATGTATATGTATATGTATATGTATATGTATATGTATATGTATATGTATATGTATATGTATATGTATATGTATATGTATATGTATATGTATATGTATATGTATATGTATATGTATATGTATATGTATATGTATATGTATATGTATATGTATATGTATATGTATATGTATATGTATATGTATATGTATATGTATATGTATATCTATATGTATATGTATATGTATATATTGGTTTGACAAATGTCATACCTTCACCTTCACTAGAAGCGAAAGCTTGGCAAAGGAAAGCAGAGTTTTTGGTTTTTGATTTTTTTACTGAGAGACCCCGTTATTCCATTCTACTGTACATTTCTCCAGTCGCTAAGATTCTTAACTTTATATATATGTATATATATATATATATATATATATATATATATATATATATATATATATATATATATATATATATATATATATATATATATATATATATATATAAATTAATTCGCGCTCCGGGGCGACTTCATTGATTCCAGTGGCACCGGAGCGCCAATTAATTTTTATTGTTGTATTTATTTTATTTTTAATGTCATTAATTATAAATCATCTTGTTTCTTATGATAAAGTATTATATATACCAATAACCTCCTTGGATTACAGATGTTATAAAAAAGATGATTGAACTAAGTGAAAAAGCTTACCGTAAATACAGAAAATTGCAGGACGAAGGTCATTGGCACTATTACAAACAACTCAGAAATCGTATAAATATAGCTGTTCGTAACGAAAAAAATGCTATTTAGAATTCAGTGCAAGAAACAAAAATGGTAGTAAGATTCTGTGGAAAGACTTACAAAATTTGAATATACACAGCAAAACAACTGTATCCAATCAGAATGTCTTGATATCCCTAACATAATAAATCAGCACTTTATACAGTCATCATCGAATAAGTCTGAATCTGAACCAGAATTTGCTCAATAGGTATAATCAAAACAAAAAAATCTATATTTGGGACTCTTTCATTTTTCAACAGTTACTGTCGTAGAAATTAATAAATGTTTGCTAGAGGTCAGGTGGTCCTGACTTAATAAACTTAGAAAAGATATAACTTTGCTGCCCAAAAATTCTACTAGTATTAACTAATATTGTCAATTCTTCTTTACTGGAAGGTATTTTTCCTGATATCTGGAAAGGGTCACGGATCATTACATTGCCTAAGAAAAGTGATGTATTGAGTTACAATGACCTCCGCCCGGTTAGTATACTACCATGTCTGTCGAAAGTGATTGAAAAAAATCATTCACTTTCCTTCTGGACAATCAGGGTTCAGACCGAAACACAGTTTTGCTACAGCCTTAATTAACATTGTTGATGATATTATTAGAGGGACAGTGCAGGAAAAACAAATGTTTTTATTCTCTTAGATTATTCAAAAGCATTTAATACGATAAAACACGAAATTTTACTATCTATTTTACACTTTATAGGTTTTTCGGACAGTGCTTTAGACTTATGTGTAATTATCTACAAGACAGGAGTCAATATGTGGGACAGCTGTGGGTCAGTCAGCAAGAGAAAAGGTTCCACAAGGGTCTCTTGTCCCGTACTATTTAGTATATCCACAAGTACTTTCATTTCGATCATTACAACTTGTAAAACCCACTTTTATGCTGATGCTCCACAGCTGAATCATTCATTTGCTCCAGAAGATTGGTTTGAGGGTCAAAAAGTTAAATCTGAAGATATAAACCGATTAGTAGAGGTATCACATGCGCATATGTTGAAAATCAGCGTCCTCAAGCCTTAAAATAATGATATTTGGAAAAAACAAACATCACATTGAAACATTATGACAATTACATTTCAAAATGAAGAGTTATTGTTTACAAGTGATGCAAGAAATTTAGGTTCACACTTAGATACAGAACTTCGATATAGAAAACATATACTCTTTACTTCAAAAGGCTTATTGATCATTGAAAATGCTTCACCCTCATTAGACATGTTCTTTCACAATCACTTAAAAAACGTTGAGTGATACACTTGTCCTGAGTCACTTTAACTTTTGTGACGTTATGTATGGACCATGCCTAAGATCATAACGATATCAATCGTATAGAAAAAATACATAAATCATGTCCCAGATGGATCTACGGTATTTGCAAATATGATTCAATATCTCACAAGCTGAGATCCGCAAAGTGGTTGAAAATGCAAGATCGTCGAAAACTATTTTTCAATTTTAACTCATGCAGTAATCAATAAACAGTGTACCTCATATCTTCACAATAAAATAAAATATATGACGGATATTCATAACCTCAATTTTTCCCGATTCATTCGGGAGGGGGCGTCAGCATTATCAACCAACGACCACTCCCCACACCGTAGGGTAAGTGATCATTGACAGCCTTCTGCATCTGTCTGGCTAAGACTTCTGCCTTAGTGCGGCAGGCCAGTATGATTTCAAGATTCGAGTGTAGAGAGGGCATCATTCCACCAAGGACTCCAATAATCAGAAAACCATTTTGTCAGAGTGGTCTGAATAGAGTCTGCGGGGTTCGAAATGAAAATATCGATATTTTATCCGTTTTTTCTTCTCTTTTCGGATGATATTCGTCCCGCTAGGAGCTGAAAACCCCACGACAAATATCGTCTTGCTCTGGTGGTCGAGAAGGACTACATCAGGCTTATTAGCTTGTATGAGCCTGAGTGTGGGGAACGAATAGTTCCAATTGATTCGGCACTTCTCGTTCCCCACAACGAATTCAATATCCTTCGAAGCGTAGGGTGGCACCGGTGTCCCATCAATGCCGTAAGAGTGCCGTAGATGGTAATATAGCACTCTCAGGGCCGCATCACGTCGATGGATATGGGTCGAGACCACATATGCTGAACATGCTGATAGCAAGTGCATTAGGGTCTCGGGCGCCTCGCGGTAGGCCCTGCACCTTGTGTCAGGAACCTCTATACCCATCACGTGACTGCGGTAGACTAAGGTGTCCCTGCGGTAGACACCATCTTTGCAAGCCATCATGATTCCCTCAGTTTCAGTCTTCAGCCCACTTGACCTGAGGAAAGCGAAAGTCAGCCAAGGTTTCTACTGCTATTGAAGAAGATCCATGCATTGGCTTATTCTTGTGTTTCCGCAGAAGCTCTTATATGAGCTTTTTGCTGAACGGGTTCCAACTCGGTGACAGAGTTGTGGTCACCTCGTTCAGTGTCGAAAACTAAACCAAGTTCATCAGCTGCTCGGGCAGCTGCCCTAAAGAGAAATGCTCCAAGTCTTGCTTTCTCTCATGGTCACGGACCCTGCAGAAAAGGGAATCCGAACTCCTGACGACTTTACAGGCTATGTCCAGTAGCATTGTGATAAAGATTTAAGTCACATATTTTACATTTCAAATAGTTTACCAAATTCGTATTATATTCAATTGTCTTTTCCACAATTCTACGTATAGAAACGTTGCAGGTTCATTAAACTCACCTCGACCTAATTATGTATTACTGCAACCTTTTCAGTACATTGAACTGTTTGCAGTTCAACCATATAACAATTAGATAATAAGTGATGAGCAACCAATTCTGTATAACCCCGATTCTGATGAATCATTAGTGTGCATATACTCTTCGATGTAAGATGTTAACTTTGATACGAATAAAAACGAAACTCTTGGTAATGACTGGCTTCAATTAAACTACCTGGAAAACCCAACATTTCATGGCGATCCCGCCAGTCCAGTCCAACAAGTGTGAAGAGAAAAAACCAAATAGTTAAAAATGTGTGGATCAAAAGTTACAAACGAAGAAAGACTGCAGATACAAGCTACTGGCACGGGATCAAATAATGCAAATCAATCCAGTTCCACCGAATTTACACACACCGACGAAATGATAATTCCAATTTTAATATTCATCGCAATTGTTATTATTTATTTTATATGGAGGAAAATGCGAGATGGTATGAAAAAATCAATGGAACGACAAATTGCGTTAAGCGCACTTCGAAGGTCTCGAGAAGGTATTAATTCCAACTGAAAAAGAGAATATTAGAATACGCTAGTATCCAGGGCTCATGAGCAACAGGGATATTCTGAAGGAGTTCACAGGAGCTGAAGAACAATTGATGAAATTTGAAGAAAATCTTCGCAAGAAAAACGAAGTGAAGCAGCTACGCAGAGACGGTATCAGAGGTTAGAAAATATTAATTCACTTATTAATGAATTAGTTCATAAGTTTAATAATAGCGGGCCAACTAAGGATGAAATTGCTCAAGTAGAATTATATTTACATAGATTAGAGAAAGTATCTACTAGAGTAAAAAATATTTTGGATGATAGGATCAGTTCAGTTAGGAAAATAGATATTAGCACTAATATAGATACAGGTTTGATTACAGAGATAATCATGAGTGGAGACAAATTTGATTTCAAAGCAGCAGCTAACTTACTGCCAAAATTAAATGGCACAACTGAAGGCGTGTATCAGTTAATAGAGGTAATTGAATTATATGAACCTACGTTAGACACGTTAGGCAAACAATTTTTAATAAATTATGTTCTTAAAGCTTGCATATCTCACAGAGATAAAATCCGAATGAAAAACAATTATACCACCGGCGCAAATTTATTAAAAGATTTAAAAACTAACTTTTTGCCAAAGCAAACAGCTCCAACACTTTCGGCTAAATTACAAAATATAAAACAAGGTAACTCAAGTATCGATGAATATGGAAGATCAATAGAAACACTAATGTCAGATCTTACTTTAGCTCAGGCAGGTGACAACACAGATTCTATTGAAATTTTCAGGAAAGAGAATGAAAAACTAGCAATTGACGTTTTCGCAAAAGGTATACAAAATACAGAACTTAGAACTATTATAAAAGCTCGGAATTACAACACACTGACAGACGCAATTAATGGAGCAAAAGACGAATTCACACAAGACAACCATCAACCACCGACTATGTTTCACATTCGAAATAAACAAAATCATCATTTCAAAAATTTTAACAGTAGATATAGAGGACAAAACGGGAACAGGTATCAAAACAGTTCGAACAGACATAACAATACAAGGTACATCCCAAACAACAATTTTCGAGGGAGATTCAATAGTGTTAACAGACAAAACAACCCTATGAATAGAAATCGTTTCTCTCAAAACTCACCAAATTATCGTCCCCAACAAAATCAAAATATTAGAAGAGACAACAGAAGACAAAATATGTTAGTAAATAGTGTAGAAAACGAGGAATCAAATCAAAACAGCTCACAAGAGCAAACATTTTTTCGAGGCCAATAGTCTGAAAAATTATGCTAACTTTGAGATACACGATTTAAACTATGTCAGATTCAATTACAATAATCAGGAAATTCATTTACTTCTCGACTCAGGTGCATCGATTAGCGCACTTTTCCACAAACATGTAAACAGACACTTGTCTACAATAGATTATTCAGACACAATAAAAATCGACGGAATTTCAGGGTCAACAAATACGCTAGGGTCATTATACTTACCTTTACAAGCCGGCAAAAATGAGTTCACACATAAATTCTTTATAATAGAATCATTTGACAATAACATACAAGGGATTTTAGGTGCAGATTTTTTCAAAAAATACTCAGCAATCATAGATTATGAAAATTTTGAGTTTTCTTTCACAGTTCATGGGAATAAATTTACAATTCCAATAGAGTCCAACTTCAATAAAAATACTAGTATTCCCCCGCGCTGTGAAATAATCAAGTACTTCAAGATAAACAAAAATTTTGAATGCATAGTATTTCCACAAGAAATAGCCAGTGGTGTCTTTGTTGCCGGATCTATTTCAAAACCGGTAGACGGAAATGAAATTCCAGTAAAAATTCTGAACACGCGAGAAGAACCAGTAGAAATTAAGAATTTTTCACCGAAAATTGCTGACGCTAAATTGTTCGAAATTATTTCTTACAACGACATGAATGTTTCATCCGTTCAACGAGTGGAAGAAGTTTTAAAATCAATTTGTAAAGACGGACTAAATGGAGAGGAAAAACGAGCACTCGACCATATCTGTGCGAAATTCGCGGACGTTTTCCATTTACCCAATGATATACTTTCAGTAACTAACATTTATAAACATTCAATTAAACTCAACGAAAACACAAACCCCGTGTACACAAAACCATACAGACTACCTCAATCACAAAAACTGGAAATTGAAAAACAGATTGAAAAAATGTTAAACGATAAAATAATAGTACCTGCTAGATCTCCATGATCGTCACCACTACTAATAGTACCCAAAAAATCGGACGAAAATGGGGAACGCAAGTGGAGAGTTGTTATTGACTATAGATTACTAAATAAATGTTTGAAAGACGAAAAATTTCCTATTGCTAATATTAATGAGATTTCAGATTCACTTTCCGGTGCAATTTATTTTTCCCATCTTGACTTAGCACAAGGATATTACCAAATTGAACTCGACCCAGCTTCTAGAGAGTATACAGCTTTCACCACAAATACAGGGCAATATCAAATGACCAGATTGCCAATGGGTGCGAAAGTAAGTCCCAGTGTATTCTCAAGGGCTTTAACTATGGCTACGACAGGTTTAAATTTTGAATGTTGTTTTGTTTACTTAGACGATATTATTATACTGGGAAATAGTTTAATGGATCACAACAAAAATTTAACGAAAGTTTTACACAGGTTGCGAAAGGTAAATTTTAAACTCAACCCAAGTAAATGTCAATTTTTCAGAAAAGAAATCATTTATTTAGGTCATAAAATTTCAGCGTCAGGAGTATCTCCCGACCCGTCAAAAATTCTGGCATTACAACAATATCCAGTACCCAAAGACGCACAGGAAACGAAACGATTTGTAGCTTTTGCTAATTATTACAGGTCGTTTATTCCAAATTTTGCTCATATAACATCACCTCTGAACAAACTTTCTAGAAAAGGTGAAAAATTTATCTGGACTGATGAATGTCAAGAAGCATTTGAAAATTTGAAATCAAGATTAACATCACCTCCAGTTTTACAATACCCAGATTTTTCAGCTGAAAACACTTTCATACTGAAAACTGATGCCTCAAAAATAGCAATGTCAGGAGTACTCTGTAACGGAGACAATAAACCAATTGCATATGCCAGTAGAACATTAAATAAACCAGAAAGAAATTATAGCATTATTGAACTAGAGCTTTTAGCTATAGTTTGGTCAGTGAAACATTACAGACCATATTTGTATGGAAGAAAATTTGTAATACAGACCGATCATAGGCCTCTTATATTTTTGTACGGCTCAAATCAACCGTCTAGTAGACTGACGAAATTTCGACTTGTTTTAGATGAATATGACTATGTAGTACAGTACGTTAAGGGCAATTCAAAAGTTGCAAACGCTCTTTCTCGAGTAGAAATACCATCTGACAACTTGAAAGAAATGTCCAGAAAAATTGATGCCTTTGTGAATGTTATAACACGTTCACGAACAAAGAGATTGCTGGATAACCCGAGTGTAAACGATGAAACTAGGACTGATCACCCCGGAATTGTCGAAGTTTCGAAAAAGCCTTATAACGTAACTGAATTGAAAATATTGAGCTCACAACAATTCAATGCACTACGGAAGTCAAAAAAACAATTTAAGTTCATGAACGATTATTTAATTTATGACGCAAGCTTGCAGATTATATATTTAAATAGGACAGATTCTTGCTCAGCATTATATCTTCGAGAGATGTTGAAAGACTGTCAAAAGTTGTCCGGACAAGAAAATATTCCAGAAATATTAATCGATAAAAATAACAATTTATCTGCAGATATAATTAAATATATTTCAAAAATCTTCAAGAAGTCGAAAACAAAAATTACATTCATAAACAACTGCCAAATCATTAACGATTCAGCAACTAGACAATTAATTTTAAATGATTTTCACATTCTACATACAGGAGGTCACGCAGGTATCAATAGAATGTATAACAACATCAAAAGGTATTACGATTGGAAGGGACTGTACAATGACGTAGAAAAATTTGTAAAAATTTGCGATGACTGCCAAAGATACAAACACTCTAAACCATTTATAGAACCCCTGAATATAACAACAACAGCATCATACGCGTTTGAGAAAATATCCTTAGATTTAGTAGGACCTATCGAACAAGACATTGAGAACAATAAATATATTTTGACATTACAATGCGACTTGTCAAAATTTGTGGAGGCATTTGTACTACCAAATAAAGAAGCAGTAACCGTAGCGAAATCATTCGTTAATAATTTTGTTTTACGATACGGAATTCCGAAACAAATTCTTTCGGACCAGGGTACCGAATTCATAAATTCAGTATTCGCCGAAATGTGTAAATTACTTGATATAAAACAACTCAATTCGTGTGCATATCACCCACAGACAATAGGATCCTTAGAAAATTCACACAAACATCTAGGCGCGTACCTAAGAATGCAGACATCTAAATTTAAGTCTGCATGGAGCACTTGGCTTCCTTTTTGGTGTTTTTCATACACTACAACGGTTCATACAGAAATAAAATATTCTCCTTACGAGCTAGTTTTTGGGCATTTACCGAAACTTCCCACTAACATTGGTGAAAATATTGATCCTCTGTATACTTTTGATAACTATCCTCTAGAACTGAAACACCGTCTTCAGCGAGCATGTGCCGATGCAAAAAATAATTTGTTAAAATGTAAAACAAATAGAAAAGAAAGATATGATGAGTACTGTAATCCTAGTAATGAGTTTAGAGTAGGAGATTTAATTTTAGTGGAAAATAATGTTACTAATAAAATGCTAGAACTTTTTAAGGGTCCTTATTCAGTGATAAGAGACGAACACCCGAATATAGTGTATAAAGTGGACAATAAAGAAGTGACAGTGCATAAAAACAGAGTGAAACCGTATTACAACTGAGTGATAGTATAATTAGATTAGATACTATAATTAGATTTAGTTTTAGTGATTAGAAGAAAAAGAAAATTTTTTTTTTAAAAACTTTTCTTTTTATTTTGCCAAGGGAGGTGTGATAAAGATTTAAGTCACATATTTTACATTTCAAATAGTTTACCAAATTCGTATTATATTCAATTGTCTTTTCCACAAATCTACGTATAGAAACGTTGCAGGTTCATTAAACTCACCTCGACCTAATTATGTATTACTGCAACCTTTTCAGTACATTGAACTGTTTGCAGTTCAAACATATAACAATTAGATAATAAGTGATGAGCAACCAATTCTGTATAACCCCGATTCTGATGAATCATTAGTGTGCATATACTCTTCGATGTAAGATGTTAACTTTGATACGAATAAAAACGAAACTCTTGGTAATGACTGGCTTCAATTAAACTACCTGGAAAACCCAACATTTCAGCATTCTGTCATGTAGATCATCCACGGCCTTCCTGTTGTCGGGGAAAGTACAACCGTGGAATGGCCGATTTAGGATGCAAATTCCTATAGAGATGCATAATTTTTCGGGTCTTTACGTCGAGTTGATACAGCTCCTTTTGAGTCCACTACACTACTCCAAACGAGTAGAGTAAGATTGGAACGGCAAGCATATTTGTTGCAGCAACTTTGTTCTTCCCCGACAGTTCCTATGATCAGATCTGTCGAAGTTTGTGCTTATCTTTCCGCGAAAAGAGTCCTTTACTGCTGTTACCTCTTGTGAATGGCGTTGTTCCATCCCGAAATAAGTATACGTCTCTCTGGCATCCAAATGGTTGTAGGATGCTTCCATCTACGAGCTGCACATCCTCGTCCTCTTTGCACATTTGTCTATCCCGAAATTCATACCGATAACATGCGTTTATTATTATTATTATTATTATTATTATTATTATCATATGTAGAACATCAAGAAAACTTTCCTCCAGTCGTCAGTGAACAGGCAAAAAATAAAATGTTTTTGGTAATTTCTGCATGAAACATCGAGTGAGTAGTTTGGGACTTTCTGCAGTTATTGCAGCTATTCCATTTTTCGGTGAATAAGTATTATATTGTTACTCTTATCATCATACTCACGTACACGATTCATTTAGTTTCATAATCTGTTTGACTATTTCCGAAACATTTTATTGTTTCACGTAGAACTCAACTTTTGCTTTTTGATTCATCTCATTCAGTGTTTCAATAATCTGTATATTTTTCCTTTCTTCAATATTGTAATAATCTTCATGTTCCTTTTATAATTTATGTTTTCCAAAATTGATTTAATCAGTTCTGATGCCATCTAATTTTTACGATGCGACTTTTTATACTTCAGTTTGTTTGTGTACTTCCTTCAAAGAATTGTGCGAATATTTTGATTGAGTACTCTGCACCACTACCGAAGTTTTTATTACTGAAATAATACGACTCGTCGAAGAAACATTTTTTTCGGAGTGTCATAATTCATATCTAGAAGCATTATTGTTGAGTTTGTAATGTATATGAATAATTGCTACTTTATGATCAGTAATTTTGTTTTCAAATCCCATAGATGAGAAATCTTCTGTTATAATTTGGCTCTAGATTTAAAAAAATGGTCTGAACAGTTCTTGTTATTTTCGTGAAGGCGTTTTATTTGTTCGAGATAAAATGTCATCCCGTATAACATATGAATATTTTCAAACTATATCTGCATTTTGTTTCATATTCAAATTGTTATCACCAAATATTATATGATTTTTTTTGTACCTTGGGAGCTGTCTGACTTGTCCATTTAGTCCAAGTCTCCAGGAAACACTGCAGCATCTTGGGCTTATTGCGTTTGTTCTCCCGTCTTCTCATGACGTCCATTCCATCAGTCTCGTTTCCTGTACTAGTTTGTACAGGTTCCGTGTTGAATGTTCGTCATATTTTTCTGGACGTAATTTCATACGTCCATATATTGTCTACCTCCTGAGATTCAGTGCCTCATATTCGCATAAGATGTGTAGAGCTATTTCTATCCCTTTGTTGCATAATCTGCAGCTGAGGTCTCCATTGTACAGCTCCATTTTATTCAGGAGCCGATCCCTACTATATTGAAGTAGTTCTTCGGTTCTTTTCTCGGACGGTTCCCCAATGAAGGTTCTACTGTGTTTGTTGCCAGGTACTTTTGTCCAGTACTCTGTGTGCTTCTTATTGGTCCATATCCTAATCAGGTATCGTACCAGTTATTTTTTATACCACCAGAGCTGGTTCAGGACCTATATATGAAGTTGATGATCCGCGTCTAGCGCATTTATCAGCTTTAACATTACCTGTGATTCCTGAATGCCCTGGCACCGAGTACAAAGTTAATTTGTTTCTGTTTGCAAGTTCATTCAGTTCTTCATGGCATTCCCAGACCAGGTTTGATGTCACCTTCGGGTTTGTCAGAGCCCCTAGTGCGCTCTTTCTGTCTTTAAAAATATTGATCCGCTCATTTCTTTGAGGTCTTAATTTAATAAGCCTTGCACACTGCAAGAGAGCATACACTTCCGCCTGAAATACGGATGTGTATAGTCGTAGCAGATAGCTGTAGTTTAGATTTCTATCCGCTCGGTATATTCCAGCTCCCGTTTCATGTTTGGTCTTCGATCCATCTGCATACCAGGTGTTTTTTCCAAACATGTTTTCGGGATGACTAATGGTCTTCCATCCTTCAAGGCTTATGATTTTGGCCGTGAAGTTTGTGTTGAAGGTGTACTTCGGTATCATGTGGTCCATGCACATATTCAATATGTGCTCCTCCACTTGTTCCGATCCGATCTTCTGTAGTTCGGTGAGTTTCCTAGTCTGAATTGGCCCATCCTGGCCTCCCCCATTATCACAAAGTGTAAAGGAGGTGGATTCAGGAGTGTCTCCAATGCAGCTGTTGGGGTAGTTCTCATTGCTCCCGTCATTCCCAAACATGCAAGTCTTTACACCTTGTTTAGTTTGTTGATGGCGGTCGCCTGCTTCACCTTGGGCCACCAGACCAGCGATGCGTATGTTATCATGGGTTAAACCACCATCGTGTATAGCCAATATACCATGTCTGGTTTTAGTCCCCATGTTTTTCCATAGGTGCGTCTTGCGAGCATCAGTGCTACCTCCGCTTTCCTCTTTATCCTGTACAAGTGTTGGTTCCAGGTCAGTTTGGAGTCTAGGATTACTCCCAGATATTAAACCTCCCCCGACACTTGTATTTCTTCACCTCGAAGTTTTAGAGGTCCGAGACCCTCCGTTTTATTCCTCTTGGTGAATACTACTATGGTCGATTTGGATGGGCTTTTGTTAAGCCCTTCTCTTCGGTCCATCCTGTTATGATGTTCAGGGCCTGCTGCATGCATCCCTTCACTACATTATTGTATTTACCCTGGACTAGGATGACTAAGTTGTCTGCATAGCCCAGTGCTTTATACCCATTACGGTTCAGGAGACATAGTAGCTCGTCCATTACAAGGTTGCATAATATGATATGATAATATTATATGAAAATCAGCATTGTATTTTTTATTCATTTTTCTAGGTATTTAAAAAAAAATTACGTTGACGCAATGCTATTTCCATTGTTATTACTCAACAGTCCGCAATTTGTACTATTTCGTTATGGAAACTGAATTTATTTTTTGAATGATTGATAACATTTTCATTCGAATCGTCCTCATATAACAAGTAGTAACTTTTCAAGTCAAATAAATTGCAATCTAGTAAGTGATAAACAATCATATTCGAATCAAGGGTGGATCTTCAGCTCATCTTGATGTACATTGGGCTACAAATGTTATGATGGAATACACTAATGTAAAATGTGTGTGCAATTTTCGTATAATGATCATTTATTCATCGACCGAATCGTATAAGACAGTGAGTAGGAGAATATAATCAATATCTATAATATATAGGATCAGTTTTGAGGTTTACCGCTATATCAAACCACTAGTTGAAATAACAATGAAAAACTCTGGTTTGAAGATCGTGAAGTGACCGAGTCTGAATGTAATTTTGTAGGGTTTGATTTTGCATTTGTTTGACGGTGGTTAACAATGTTTCGCAGTGCATTTCATAAGTTGGGACTTTTATTGTCTGATATGGTATGGTATAAATTGATTCGAAATCCCTGAAATAATCTGTAAAAAATTTAAAAAATCAGCTGAAAAATAACAATTTTATTAAGCAAAAAACTGAAATTACAATGATGATCAAAAAATCAAAAAAATTTAACTATTAACACGAGCTGACAGAAATAAAATAAAAATTATTAACAAGAAATAAAAATTAAAAATATAAAAATTGATTTTTGAGAAAGATAGTTTTTGGCTTCAGACACAAACTGGAAGAAAGCCCTCCTGAAACAGATACTTTCATATGAACATTGGATTACACGAAAGAAAGAAAATCTTTCGAAACAAATACTTCTATATAAACACTGAATTATACAGAAAGTACTTTTCTCTACTCAGTTTGTATTCCAAACACAAAAATTAAAATTTGATTTTGCAGTTTGTTGACCTTTTTGGCTTCTTTTTCGCTTTTTGCTACTGATTGTCATTCATTGTGTTTTTTCCTGGACTATTATATAATAGAAATGAAAAATTAGTGTATATGGAGCCCTATCAGCCTCCTTTTCATTTTCTCCTCTAAGATCAACCACATTTTCAGTTCAATCATCTGTATTATCTGAAATCATTTTACATCAAACTTGGTATGGCCTCTTAACTCTTCCACTTCTCTGAGGTAGCTTTTCGAAACTATTAGTCGCAATCAATTTTGAAAATATACTGATCATTGAGTTGCAATTAAAGGAGGTACATACATATAGTTTTCACCTTTGCAGTTGTTCCAATATCCGTGTTGAGGTCCATTTCAATTAATCACTAGGTGATCACGATTGAACGTGAAAAAATGAATTTTCATGTTTCAGTATCCTTAAAAAAATTATTCATTTTAAATTTCTACTCGTATTGGTATCTGAGTATACTGACTCAAATAAAAATTAAAATTTTTTTGTCATACAAAAAGACGCTTTTTCGACTTTAATAATGACGTAGGTCAAATTTGATCTTTACAAATATTGTAAACACCACGAAATCACCTGTATGCAGGGGAATTTCGTATATCGATACAATATGAGTAGCTGCTATTATCCAATCCCTAGTTAATATTGATTTTGTCATGTTACGTTTCTTATTATCATCTCATATAAAGTTCGTATCTAATCAATACCAAGATTAGTATTATTCAAGCAATACAATGTAGTTCGAGTGTGATCATAGTCTTGAACGATCCGATCAGATTCAGTGATTGATTTCTAGCTGAACAATAGGATAGAAAGGATTATATTGAATTCAAATTCAAGGAAATGTGTGTTTGCTTTGAATTCCGGTAGTCACATTATGATTTCATTTACAACGACATGGTAGGTTTCAGTCATACAACTTTTGTAGAATTTAAATTAGTCCTTCAATTAAAAATTATTCCTGGGATATCAGGAACGTTTGCAATTAACAGGGAAAACGTACTAGGCAGGATCATCAACTTGACGAGTTTGAAACAAAACAACGATATTTCTATCATTATATCTCCAAAATAGCACCTAGGAAGTTTGTTATTCTCAAAGCTCGATTTTACGATGAGCTCTGCGAATCTCGAAGATATCGATTCGCCACCAATATAATTTTGACTTGATGAAAACACATTATACAAACAATCAGTAGCCAAGATAATGTTTTTTAAAAATTCGCTACCCGCTCATTTATGAACATCAACGACTGAAATTTCCCCAAAAACTAGTAAAAACCTGAATTCCATACAGATGTCGGTTGTTAGATACAGATGATGGCAAAAAACATGATTTCTCATGTTGAATATTTTTTGCAAAACTGAAAAGACGGGCGGACGCCATTACTCCATCAATTCTCCAGCGAGTTTGATGATTTCTCTTTGAATCTGGGAGAGCTCGTGGAAGGAATAACACCTGCTGATTGGTAATTCCAAAATGAAAAATTGTGTTTGAGTTTCGACCATGCCGTTCGGAAGTTATCTTTTCATTTTTTTCTGAAACTTTGCATGCAAATTTCTGTGAGTATTCCTTGATATGATGTATCATTCATAATAAATTCAAAGGCAGCTAATTATCAGTATTCAATTGAGCCGTAAAGCATGTGTCAAAGGTAATATTATTTCCATTGTAAAATATTTTGGTGCTCGAGGCACAAAATAATCCAATAATAACTTATTGGACGGTGTCTCTATTGAAATACACGTTTTCAAAATTACAGATACATTATGTTATGAATTTGAAAAAATCAAGAAGCTTGAAACATGAATTGGAAGAAAATGTTTTCAGGTAATCACTCAATGATTCTCATGAACATTGAATGTGGTTTTGTTATAATTATTAGAATCATGTATTGTATTTTTATTTCCATTCACTCATGATTAAGTTTATTCACTTTTTATTGAACATTTCTTACTTTTGATCTAGTGAAACCCAGAAAATGTTTTCAAGATAATCAACATAATTGCTTTTCAATCCCTTCGAGAGTTTCCCACATTTTTTGTTGAAAGATCAAGGAGTCGAATGCCATTAAGCTTTTTCCCAAACGCAAATATTGCCTGAAAATGTGTTCTTGCCAACTTGAATTAAATTTCTCTGACTGGGAATGAATCAAATAACCATGTAGAAGTATTTACGTACGGTTCTATGTAATTGAAATTTCATATCGAGACCAATTCATATATTATATTGGATTTCGTTTTTATGAATGTTACTTTACTTTGGTTTGAAATCTTTTAATGTCCATTTATTTTTAATTGTTCAATTTCTGATTTTTTCCTAATCTTTATTTTATTGTCATTTCAGGGTTTCGAAGACTCGCTCCTCGTTCTATTAGCAATACCAATGATGTCTTACGATATCTGTTGAAATGTCTGCTCGAAAATGTATATCGAGTAAGATGAAAAATCCAACCGAATGTTACTGAGATAGAAAAAAATTACATACAATACAAATACATTGTCTCAACTGGAGTATCTTAGAGAGAGGAGAGAGTATATTCTCTTTATGAATGAAGATACCCTATAAACGATGAATTTTCCATTATCTATATCACATTTCATTTGTATTGATGTTCAATTCAATCTCATATTGGTAAACTTTGGAATGATTAGAAAAATAGTCCCCAATTTGAATAAAGTATTCTTCTTTTTGAATGTTTTTCTGCACCATTGTTTCATCTTCCAAACGAAAACAATTGAAATGCATCTCTTTGAAAATGAATTGTGATACATTCACAAATGATTATTAATTAACGAGAATGTAATGACTATTTGTTCTGAAACGTTTATTTCACAAAGCTCAGTTCACTCGACGGTACACCTGCTACGAATCCCACAAAGTTGCAAACCTCTCAGTGGAGTCATCAACTGAATTCGAATATACACTACAAGATAATCGACTATGGACTCGAGAGTTCTCAGCGATTCATGAAGCATGAAAATCACCCAGTGGAAAAGGAAATTCCCGAACTCAAATTGTATAGAACACAATGCGAAACTGATAGAGATCTGGTATTATAGGCTGTAGTGAACACAATCTTTATCATAGTAATGATGTTGAGTAGATGAACAACACCGATTCTGGCTCAAAATCCCATGTATTTTCTTATGGAGCTAAACTTTTTGCAATTTTTGTTTCAAACAGGAGTAGGGGAAACGTGTGACGTCATCAACGCAGGATGGAACGAGTATCGTAGCGATTCAAGCGTGGAACTCCGCCCCTCGGCCCCCTTGCTACTCCGCCTCACCTATCAGCTCCCTTAGTACTCCGCCCTCGGCCCCCTTGGGATTCCGCATCAGCGGTCAGGCCCCCTTGTCACGTGATTTTAATTAAAAAAAGTTTATAGTTATGAGATTCGAACCTGGATCGTCCGCGTGGTAGACATTGTCCTTAGCCTCTGAACCAATGTAAGATATTGAAGTCAACAGCGAATGTTGGGTATTTACAGCGTTAGTTTTGTCGGGACCGAAATTGACTCATTCATTACACTTGATAGCATTTTTTTTTTATTTCCGTAGAATGTAATCGTCATTATCATATTGAAGATAGGAAAATACACTTAGATTTGGAAAATAATTAATATTTCATGTAAAGATGTGTATGTGTGTGTAAGAGCGAGAGACGCGAGAGACGAAAATTGGAAGCGCGAAAATGATATATTTTATAATAATGAATCAGATTTAAGAAAAAATATGACAACTTAACCTGCGATCCGTCATTGTATACGGGGTGTCTCAAAATACATCATTGAAAACAAACATTACGTCGAAGTGTACAGGGTGCGTCAAAATATACCATTTAAGAAAAAACATGTCGGTTCAACAGAAGTCTAGCATTCCAACATGCCAAAAGGGCACTGCGTCTCGTATCTTTGCTAACCAAGTAAGCATCATCAGGAAAAAGAGGAGATCCAAAAGTGTCGAGAGGTTAAGCGTTGTGGACTCAACGTGAGGGCAATGGGGGAGCGAAGTATTCGACAATGACATTTCAAAATACGTGGTTTTTCGTGCGTTTTCGTTTTTCGTGCGTTTACGATCGTTTTTCGTGCGTTTTTGACCGTTTTACGTGCGTTTACGGTCGTTTTTCGTGCGCTTTCGATCATTTTTCGTGCGCTTTCGATCGTTTTGCATACGTTTACTATTTTTTGTTGAGGGTATCATAAGGCGGTGAGGTAAGATAAAAAAAAAGAAAGGATTTATAAATTTATTATACATTTTTATTTTGGTAATATATCACAAAGCCATTTGTACAAAATATCTACGTTTCGGAGACTGCAATTGTAGTTGGTTCGCTTGCGAATGTGATGCATACAGGGTGAGACACTGTAATAACGGCCATTGCGAAAGTAACATAAAATATTATTTTATTCATTGAGATCGAGGTCGATCACCCGTTTCTTCGGTGTCGATATTTTTCCAGTTGAAAAAGCGCTGAATTACTTTATGACTGTCGAATCTTCGAGCGTCGTTGTGGTCATGTTAAAATTTACTTAGACTAAACAAATAAATGTATTGCATCCTGCCGATGATCATATAATTGGGAAGCTTGAAAAAACGCTGATATGAGGTTTTTGTGGATAGCGTAGCTGACGCGAGGGCTTGGGAGTTTCTTACGAGACAGACAGAGAAGGTCGGTCACCGGATCTCGTCGAGACGAGATCGGGGGTCTCATCCCTCAGCCTTTGAGGCTCAGGGAGGTGGCCTAAATAGGGGAGATATTTTGTTTGTAAGCGCGTGGGGTGAAATTTAAGTAAAAACGATAGTGAAATCTTAAGCCGGTATGGGGTACAGGGGAGTTCAAATTAAAAGTGTTGGTGTAGAAGACACACCGGGTCAACGAAACCTATGGTTGACCACGAACCACACAAAGAAACATTATGTGGGTGTTTGTTATTTTTTTCTGGTAACCAGTTGATATTTAGAGAGATTCCACATAATATTTTATCTGAGTCTACTTCCTATTTACAAAGAGGTTGCATATTGTGGGGTTCCTAGTACTGATAGTTAAGCTAGAGTAACAATTACAATAAAAATGGTGAAAATTTGACTCCCTGAAGTAAAAGTAAAACTAAAAGTATTTTGTACCGAGTTGGTATGTTTATAGTTGTTTAAGAGTTTGAATTAAATAGTGAATAGCACAGTAAACATTTGCGGCGAATTATTTGTTCTATTTTCTCTTGTTTCATTGCAATTCAACATTTTTTATATAAGATTTTACACGTTGTTTTTTTATTATTTTGTCCATAGAGTCGTATTCTACTTATTATACTCTATATTTGAAACTTTGAACTTTCATTTTCTCTTGGACTGAGAAAAATATCATCCTAGTAGAGTAATATGAAGTTAAGAGAACACAAACAAATAGGAGACCTTTTGTCAATCTATCGAAAAGAGAATAGTGAGTGAAAAGCATTTCAATTGAGATTAAAATTCAGTTCTGGAACCACACAATGAGAGAATATAAGTGAGTATACCAAATGATCAGATTTAAAAAAGACCGGCCTTCGTGCGATCGGCACGAATTCTACAGCTTTTTCAGACCTGCCTTGATATTCAAAATTTGATGCGGAGAAATCTGCATCTGGTGACAGCGCTGCTAAAATTCATTTCAGAAAATAAATGAAGGAGAAACGAGCTAGAAAGCTCCTATACTCGAAACTTTGAAAACTTCAGTTTCTTTCGTTGTTCCTTCGTTGTTGTCGAATGTGGGAACCATCCATGTTGTATTGTCATAGCCCTCCAAATTCACAACGCATGTCGGTATATTCAACTCGTGAAATTTTTCAGTTAGGAAGTCATGTTTTTGATGTCCTCGCACATAAATGACATCGACACCTTGTAGATTTTCCGTGAGAATGACATCCAATTGATTATATTCCACAAAGCCAGAGAAATACCTCAATCCGTGAATGTTTCGCTCCAAGTAACAGGCGGTACGACGATCTTCTTTACTCAAACTGGAAAATGGTGTGTTTGGCAGCAATAAAAAGTTACTACACTGAATTCCAATCCTAATGGCTATTTCCTTAGGATGGAATTTTTGCTCGACGGTGAAGCCTTGAATATCTACAACAGCTATTCTCATGTTGACTCTTCGATTGATACTGAAGCAAAATCACATGTTCAGTTCCGTTTTTTAATAATTTCGCTGAGTAAGAGGTGTTCTATGACAGTGTCATGCACAATTATGCAATAGGCTCTAGTATTTTGAGGAAATCCCTCGGATGCTTCGATTTCAAGTTTTACATCAACACTGGAACTTTTGATGCTCTCATCCCGTCTGGAACAATCGATGACAAAGAGAGCTTTGTCCGTAAAGACGGTGGAAGTGAGAAGAGGATTATGTTGATTGGTCATTTTGTAGCTGAGACCAAATTGTGAGTAGTTGAAATAAGCTTGCGAAAAATTCCCCTTTGCAGAATTCAAATGCATATTTTCCTTGGGGTAATTCTCACCGTTAAGAGTGAACGTTATATTGGTGATATTCAAATGATTGAATATTGTTGGATCATTGTTGACTTTAGTGTAGTCATGATTTTTTTGGAAACATACAATCACATAGCGAGGGCTTTCGAGGAACGAAGAAGTCTTGACTGCCCATATTTCATTTTTTGCACCTTGTGTGAGAGCAGGCAGCATATGAAGTTCCCATTTTCTGAACGGTATGAGAATGGGAGTGTCTGCTTGGATAGCTTTCAAAGGTTGCAATTTAATTTGATCATGTGGAAAGAGTCGTTTAACTTTCAGTTTGATATTTTCAATTTCCGATTTAACTTCCATTTTCGGTGTTAGTGCAGCAGGAGCAACAGTTGCTATCATCTCCAGCTCGTACTAATTGAATGGTATGTTTACCGTAGGAAACACACTGATAATCGTTGAAAATATTCCAAAAATGCTTGATGGGTATGAGCATGTTGAATGTTAGATGAGTTGTGTTGATGACGCCTGTGTTGTTGGGAAAAGTCCAACCGGAGGTGGCCAAGTGTTTGATATCTTCGTCGGTGTAGATGAGAAAGCCTCTAACAGTACTAACAATTCCAAGTTCACGAACTGCTTCCAATTTCTTACCACTCTGCTCATAACTAGCGGATTGAAACATGAAAGCACCAGCATTGTTTACGAATGACACCTTACCGTCCCCTTTAGTCTTCTCAACTTTTCCACTTATGAACAGCAGACTATCGTACAAAGCATCGTAGGCATCAGATTGATTGATGTTGATTTCAATAACATCGTTGTTGCGAAAAGATTTGACATATGGATAGTAGGTCCGCCATTCTACCTTTTGTATGGACTCATCGATTTATGGTTTTCGGAAAATGTTGAACACTTGATGGAACAACATGATAACCAAGAGATTCCAGAAACAATTTATTTTCCGTTGTCAATAGTTGTCGACTAGTGAAGGTCTTGGTGAAGACTGACTTGGGGTATGGAGGTGCATTATTTTTATAGATAGTCAGCACCATTCTTCCGCTTCAATTCCAAAGGAATTATTATTTCTTCGTTTCGGAAATCAATGAGCCTAGAATGTTCGTCGAGCACTCGCATCGTAATATTTTTTATTTCGTCTCTATGTGCAATAGGTAGGTAAATGGGGTGATTAGGTGTTTCGTCAATTGCATACCCCGGATCAACACCAACACCAATTCGTATATCGTTTGAGTCGGTGTGTCGTTGTAGAAGGCTTCAAACGTAATGTTGCTATCTATGTGTATGGTGCGTACTTTAATGATATCCACAGGTAGATCGGATTCGTGATGTATGTTTGGTTTGAGAAGAGTAGATGAAAACCCCAGTATGTGAGCCAGCCAAGCTATTTGCAGGTCGGAAATCAATCGAGTGCTTCAGACAGAATATTTCACTTTTCAGCGTATTATTATTCGGTTTCAGATAGAAAAAATCCTCAAGGTTTTCCTTGAACGTTTTAGGCGTGATGTATTTGTTAATTAATTCTTCAATGTCACCAATTTTGTAGGATCCAACAGGTATATCGATTCTTTTCTGTTCAGTTTTGTCGGCGTTTTCATAGTAGTAGAATTTCGTACCTTCTTCAATGTTGGGTATACTGTTGTACGAATGGAAACTGAGCAAAGCCAAAGTATATTCAGAATCAGAATCTAATCGAATGGGTGGATTGAAATCGATGGAGAGCGTCGAAGAACGACTCGTTAGCGTTAATATCATAAACATGACTGATATAATGTCAGTATGACATCTCCTTATATAATGATTGAAACAACAACAACAATATTTTACATAAAAATCATTTATTTCTACAATAATGACATTCTATTTGCGAACTCACTGGATCATAATACATTGCTTTTTGTAGCGATGACGCAGCTGATGTAGGTGGTGGTAACTCATGTCGGTAATGGATGAAACATGGTAAACGAATCTGCAAAGCAAATCGATGTTGGTAGTCCTTTGGTAATCTATGCCAAACATCCAATAATTCCCAAGGTTTAGCATTCTCAATCAAATAGTCGATCGATAAAGTTTTCATTTCAGCATCGGTTAAATTTTGCAAAGATTTATCTCCAACCATTTTTGCAGACATTATGGAGCAGAAACTGTAGGCACAGATGTCCGCAATTACTCTGGTCAAAATTTTGATACTGATCATTGTTATATGTAATCGTTATACCCCCCTGACCAATTCCATTGGAGGTTTGAGATTACCGAAACTATCAAAATATTGTACAGCATTGCCGTTTTTAATGTAAGCTACCCAATGAGTGCCTGCATTCAATTGAGAATCCAAGTTCAATACAGCACATTCTCGCAATCGAGGACCACAAGTTGGCAACGTGTTCCATGAAAATGTGGAATTCTCAGTTGACTGGCACATTTTTGAATTTCCAAATCGTATAATGCTCTATGGGGTAGCTTCAGTAGGAGTTTTTTTGCTTTTTCAAGTAAAGACCTCGCCCATTGCGTTGCTTTTGTTTTTTTAGGAACAGACCAAATCCTCGAGGTGTTTTGCGTAGGTACAAACCGGAACCTAAATGTTCCATAGCATTATTGTGATGTTGATTTCCTTCAAGTTTCTTTTTGTCATTTTTAGCATCTATTACGGTTTTTGCGATAGCGCCTGCTCCACCTGCCAACGAACTCAAAGCTGAAAGGGCACCGAATATAGGTATGAGGGGAAGGATTCCTCCAGATTTTGCTTCGAATGGTATTATCCTAGATATCCGTATGTTCTTACCGCCTCCAGCTTGACTCAATGCCATTTTAGCAGCTCGCAAAGCGGAAGCACTAGATTTCTTAATATTGGTAGGATGTGGCTTCCAATTTTTAGTAATTTTTTGAAGCATATTACGTCGAAAGGACAACCCCATGCCAAGCTTACGTTTCGCTTTCATTGTTGTAGTTACGAGCCAAGCTGCAGCTTTTTCACCAAATCTAGCGTCTTTCGATTTAACGCGTTCCCATGCTCTATTTTCCTACACTTGATCTGCTTTATGACGGTGATGAGTCGCTTTAAGAGTACGCGATATCGTCATCTTTACAATATTCGTCCTAAGGATATACACCGGTGTCACCGAGTTCCAATCTCTTTTTCAATTTGGTGCCTGGTCCGCAAAACTGATAACCTGCACCGGAGTAAGTCAACATTGAGAATGATTGGGTGATGACTGTGATGTTTTTATTTATAACCGTAGCGCACTCATTATCCAGCATCACATCATGAAAGTCGTTCAACAAGACAAGACATTACCTATTGAAAATTTAGACTTTTTGAATGAAGCCAACAATAGTAGTGTAGTTGGGAAGCATGGTATATTATTACCTAATTCGTTTCGTGCAATAATTTGTGGGCCGAGTGGTTGTGGAAAGACAAACGCTATCTTAACATTGCTATTCCACCCGAATGGCGCCAAATTTGAAAATGTCTACGTATATTCAAAATCATTATATCAACCTGAATATCAAGTGGTTCAAGAAATTTTCAATAAAGTCAAGGGGTTGGGATATTATCCGTTCAGGGAAAATGAGGATATCATTAGCCCTCACGAAGCCAAATCAAATTCCATATACATTTTCGATGATGTCGCATGTAATGGCCAACAGAAAATTCGCGAATATTATTCTGTATGTAGGTATCAGAACATTGACGCCGCCTGTCTTGGTCAGACATATTCAAAAATCCACAAACAATTGATACGAGACAATTGCAATATGATTGTACTTTTCAAACAGGATGAAATAAATTTGAAACATGTATTCGATGAACACGTCTCTCCCGACATGTCTTTCGATGAATTCAAAAGAATGTGTGCCGAATGTTGGCAACATCGATATGGAACCGTTGTAATAATGAAAGATTTCGATAAGAATGGTGGACGTTATCGTCAAGGATTCGACAAATATATAAGTATACACAGTGCGTGATGTAGTATCATTCACCATCATGAAACCGTTGAGCAAAGAAGTTGATGTTATTCGAAAGAATAAAATCAACGAAATTGCACGCATCATTCGAAAAAAATATTTGGCTCTGAAATTGGGCAAATCCGAAGAAGATGAGTCATTGCAAAGATTTTTCAAACCTCTGTCTATTCCATTGAGGAAAATAGTTAATGAAACAACAACACAGTCATCTAGTACCCCATTGAAAACTGAGGCAAAAGCCGAAGTCAAACAAGAGACAGTGGAAGAGCCTGAAACGACTCCATTCCAATCCCTCGTACATGTTGCAGTTTTAGAAGAATATATCGATCAATATCCGATAATATCTCAACCGTTCATAAGAAAACATTGGGAAAATGATAAGGAAATCGACGAAGTATACGGTCCCATATATAATGGGGTATCTTCAAAATGGTTCCTAGGCCAGAAGGAAATCGATTTTGACAAGCGTAGCGGATACATAAAAAAAATTGGCTGGTTATCACTGGAAAAGAACACCCGGTATATATTAGTGAACTAACGTGACTTGGAATCTCTATACTTTATTTTTATCATTTTCTTTTTTGCATTCCTTTAATTTTATTTATTTAATTATTATATTTTTACTTGTAGGTTATTTCATTATCATTTCATTTCAGGTTTATTGTTGCTTAATATAATTGTTATTTTCAACTATTCTTTTTTAATTATTCTTTTTTACTTGTTTCAGGGATTTCAAATCATTTTATATAGAAGACAATGGAAGTCCGAACTAGTGAAATTCATCACGAAACATTGTCAATCACCTTCAAACAAACGTCTCAAATTATTGCTAGCTTCTCGAGATGCAGAAAATACTTCACACAACAATGAAATCATTGCCATTTTGAATGAACTCAAAGAGGCCAAAATAATTCTATAAGATACATTACGTTCCCCAATACATTATCATTTTCAAAATGGTTATCGATAAGTTTGGACGTAGCGACAGCAACAGAAAGCGAAAATTGCCAACGCCCTCTGGAGGATGTTTGTTACATTATACCTCAGATGGTAATATTCATTGTGGTGATGTGAAATTGTGTCATGTGAAGAGCTCCACCACTGATTACGATGTTGTAATCGATGTACGATGTATGTGGATGGAACCGATAATGAACTTGCTTCATTTATATATCAACTAGCTAAGAAACACGAAAAAAAAATGATCCAAGTAAATGAAAAATCAACCAAATTTCAAGGTGATATCTGGTGATATCTCCAAACAAATTACCGAAATGAATTCGAAGGTACAATCTACCATCAAGGAAATCAAAAAGATACAAAATAAAGTTCAAGCATAACCATAATAAAAGAGCGGGGTTCACACATCTTCACCATCAGTCGTCATGACTTCCAAAGACAAGATTCAACTAACTTGTCAATGAACTACATAAACCAACTAGAAAAAATTATCCTCGACGCCGTACAGCTATCAAAGGAATAGATGACTTATGGCAGATGGACTTGGCTGAGATGAGATCGTTCGCTCACCAAAATCGAAATTTTAAACTGATTCTAGTCGTCATAGATTGTTTTTCGAAATTTGTGTGGTCTCGACCACTGAAATCGAAAACGGGAGAGGAAATTACGAAAACGTTTACAGATATCTTGACACATACGAAACGTTGTCCAAAAAATTTACAAACCGATCAAGGTAAAGAATTTTACAACAATAAGTTTCAAACTTTGATGAAAAAACATGGAATAAATCACTACAATACGTACAGCATCACTAAGGCTTCTATGGCTGAACGTATCATTAGAACGTTGAAGGAAAGAATTTTCAAATATTTCAGTCCGAATGGCACCTACAAATGGTTGAATGTCTTGCCTGAAATCACAAAATCCTACAATGATACGCGACACTCGAAGACGGGCATACAACCTTCGAAAATCACCAAAACTAACGAAAAACAAATTCTCAAATCAACATACACCCATCTGATAATAGCTGGACCGAGAAAATTCAAAGTCGGTGATGTTGTACGAATCAGTAAGGCGAAACACGTTTTTGAAAAAGGCTATACGCCCAATTGGACTACGGAATTATTCAAAATTATCAAAGTCAATATTACCAACCCCGCCACCTTCATGCTAGAAGATATGCAGGGTGCACCTATTAGGGATGCTTTTTATGGAGAATAATTACAAAAAACTGCAAATCCTGATATATATCTTGAAGTCTTGAGGAAGGAAGATAAAAAAATGTACGTAAAATGGCTGGGTTTGGATAACAAACACAACAGTTGGATCGAGAATGTCGATTTTGTATAGAATCTTATGGAAAACAAGCACACTGACAATGTATTGGGAGGGCCTTTTGTGAAGAAATATTTGTGTGTTTAACAAACGCACAATATCTGAAACGGACCACGTGATCTGAAGCTATAAGAGCGCATGCAAACACAGATGGATATTCAGTTTGAAAATGTCTCTCGATAGTGGTTACGGTAGTGAAGTTGAAGTAATGTTCGACAGTGATGGTGAAGATTACAATGGAACTCTAAATGCAGTAGACAGAGCGTTGGAGCAATACGAAATGGCTGCTTGAAACGAATATCAATTGCTGTTGATGGCATTCCCCAGGTCATCTTGTGAAATTCGATGTGGCCTAAGTCCATGCAGAGACTTCAGCCCATGCATAATTTTGAAGCAGCAGTTCTCCATTCGTTCCATCAATTCAACAAGTTATGAATGGGCGACCCTCATTGACATGCTGCAACAAATAAAGGAAAATTTCATTGAATCACAAATCGATGGATATGTTGACGAATATGATCCAATTACAACACGTTGCGGGGATTACATTTACGTCACACAGTACATCGAAAGTAATACCAAACAAGTTTTCATTTCCAAGGACACCACGAACATGGAGCTGTTTCAACGAGATGTAAACAAGATCCTGAATACTCACCTTGGTGTGCTATCTGATCGTATCGCTATGCTGGATGCTTTGAACTTTTGTGATTATTATTGAGGTGTTTTCAATATAATAAAATCATGGTTACGTGAGAATAAAACTAATCTAACTTTGGAAGAAATCATAGAATGTTTTTGTCAAGCCTCAGCTCTAGATAGTCTGTATGCTAATGCCTTACGTGAATATTTATTTTATTATAAACAGAAAATAGTGTATGATTTATGTAATAAATGAGAAAATGTTGTAACATTTGTTTCATTTAATGTATAAGGTGAAAAAAAATTCAGCTTTAAAAAGTTATTTGATAGAATAAAACACCAAAATTTCAATATATATTTCATTCAAATTTCATCAACGTGTGTGTACAACAATAAATAAGTATACAAAATTTCAATATATTTCATTCAAATTATATCAACGTGTACATGTACAATAATAAATACAAAAACTGAAATACTCAAACATATTTCTGTTTGCAGTCAATTCTTGAGAAGTTGGTGGTCTCCTACCGCTGTTGAAAATTCTCAGAATAACACCTATCAGTCATATTCAAACAAGGACAAAAATTTTCTATAAATCACATCAATAGAAATAAAATCCAAATGATAACCTCATTTCAAGCTAAAGTGCCCCCAAGGTAAAGTGTCGGATGATTTGGGGATTAATTTTCGTTTGTCGTCGTTTTCACGTTTTCACCTGCTTGATACTGAAAACGTTGTGAGCGTATGATCGAATAGTGAACTGCTCACATATTTTTCCTTCAAAATTTCTGAGACAATCGATATAATCTTTGAAATCAATTTTATTTTTCACTACATTATATCGTATTCCCTTTGATTTTTTGATAACTTTTCCACCCTGCACTTTGTAGGTGTACATTTTGGAACGTAAATCTGCAAAGTGCGTGATGATTTCACCATTTGCTTCATCTTTCATTAACCCAGGAATTTTTTTATTCACAAGTGGAATTTGAAACTTATTATCGGACGAATAATCGGAAGTATCAAATTTCGATGGGTAATTTTTGATGATTTCTGAATAGACATCTTCACACGTTATTTCGTAGATGAAGCTATATGTATCTGTATACATTAATTTGCAATTTTCTATACCTAGAGTGGACACCATGAAATCGTTATGGAAATCAAACAGGCATGTTTTAGAAATATGTAAAATTGCCATTCCGATGTACATAGGTTTATTGAAAACAAGTTCAGTCTTTTCCAATTCAATAGCCACCAAGTCTGTATCGAAAACGGTTCGACTCTGAAATCGAGGGCTCGCAATTAAATTTTTGGCGCCATAACGACCGTTCCAAGAATTTACAAGTTTGACCACCCTGTGTAATCGGATGTTTCCCATCGTTTTTCCAAAAATAGCATTAACCATTAGTTTATATAGATTTTTGCCAAGAGAACTGGTGGCTGCAGCCCTTAGACGAGTATTCAACTCGATGTAGGGACGCAGCCATGCAGATTGTTTGAATTTCACAACCCGATGAATTTTGGTTAGAATCAAACCGTTTCTTAATGTTTGTTTCGAATTGCGATAATGCAAAATATATTTGTCTTTATTATACAGGGTACCAATTAATTTTTTTTGTTTGGAATTTGGTCGTGGTTGATGCTCTGGACAAAACGGAAAATCTTCGTGTGAATCATGTAATCTCTCAGGGTATCCCAAATCAACTTCCGAAATGTAGCCTTCTGAAGCATTGTCAGGAATTTCACTCACATCTTTGTCAAAATTTCCCACCCACTGAAAACCGTCGTAAGGAAGAAATTCTGACATTGCCCACCCGTATAAATTATTAACGTCTAAATATAAAAGATATTTTGAAGGTTTTCGAGATTGTATGCTTCCATATATTTATTATTTGCTTCAGAATATCTATTCGAACAAACCGATATTCCGCCCCTTATCCCCTTTTCTACAAACATAATCATGTCAATGTCTTTTGAAATTTGTAATTTACACTTCGTATACTTCAACATGGCATCCCACGTGTACCCAGGCATAGTATAATACCATGCGTGGTCCAACCCATAAGTTGCCATGCTTTTTTGACGAAAATTCTCAAAAACGTCTGCCAGTAATGAAATATCTGTTTTCAAATATAGGTCCGCATACGATCCCAAATTTGTAATTTTGAATGATTCCCAAACATTTTGTGCGTGAGCATATATCTCTTCTGTTATGTTTTCATCATTTAATTTATTATAGAATTCTTCTCGTGATGGTAACTCGGTGATGTTCAATTTTTCCATGATTTCTATATAATCATATGGAAATACCCCCTTCCTGGTGAGAAGAGCGAATTTCTCATCATCTAAATGACTAAATTCTTTCTTTGAAATTTCCAAATCATTTTTATCCAATGTGGATACTAATGCATCCAACGATGTTCCCATGAATCGAAAAGAATCTATAAATCGAAATTTAGTTTTAGTTTCAGCATCCTTCTGTGTAAAGGAAATGTATTTTATTTCATTTGAGAGAAGTATGCTCACACAGCCTTTTTTTGCGATATCTCTGATGATGAAGTGACTGTCGTATCCTGAAAGATTATGAAAAGTAATGGGTACCACGAATAATTTTCGAAAGTTGACATTATAGGGGGCTTGTTGCGCAAATCCGCGGAACGCCCCCGTATAGTGATCGTGATCGTACACGATAACATCTTTGGGGGCGAACGGTTTTTCGCAAATATGACAAGTCGTTGTAGCACCGATATTATTTAAAGGCACTGTCATCGGCTCAATATTCTCAATTTTGGATTCAACAAATTTTGCAATATCAGACAACTCATCGGCAAACCATTTCATACAGTCCTCACCTCGATAGCTTTTGAAATGAGAGAGACTGTCATCATAGGAACACTTGTAGTAGTAGCCTGCACTGAAAGGTAAATGTTTTTGGTATTTTGTAGTTTTGTTAGATATGCTTTCGTTACATTTTTCCAACAGTGACTCGAAATCAGCAAAAATTATAAACGGACATTTCTGTTTATAAACATAATTTCGAAATTCCACATAATCGTATGTAGGAAAGGAAATTTTACAATCATTCACTTTTTCGCACAAAATAGTATGATCATTTGATTTTTCTGACTTGAAAAATAATTGAGGCATCTACCACAAAAGAATTTTTTTTCCTCTCTGTTCAATTGTTTACTTAATAATCGGGACATGTCTTTGATCCAACAATAGTGGAATTTAATTTCAGTCTCGTCATCGTCATTAATGGGGGGAGCCTCATAATCGTTCAATTTTGGAAAGTATTTGTCTTGAATAATTGATAAATTTACATGTCTGTCTTGTTTCGTTGTCGTGAGTCTGACAGGTACTACTACATAAAATGATTTTTCCTTCACTTGATTCAATTCCAAAGTGTAAACATTCATAGAAATATCATTAAGTTTTTCAAATTTGGAAATTTGATGTATTTAGCCCTGTAGTATTCAAAACTGTAGAATAGTGTGGATATTTTGGCACTCTATTAGAATTTTTTGCTACAGGATACAAGGCGCTAATAATACTCCAAAAGAAGCACATTTCGTCATCGTTTTGTACATTAATGCGTGCCTTTTTCATTGCGATTCCTTGCGGCAGTGGAATGAGAGAAGAACCGTTACCAATCACATATTTATTTATTGCTACTTCCAACAAAAGAATTTTACTCGAACCCCACCCCGACAATTGTTCTTCAAATTCGCCTAACTCATTCAATATAACATCCACAGCGTTTTCATTGTACCAAGCAGTCAAGTCCGTACCTGAATCGATAACTTTATTTGGTGTACTGAAATATTTACGATCAACAATTTCCCCATCATTCGACTTTTTAATAAAGTCTCGTGAAAATGTAAAATTAACTTTGAGACATGATATTTGTTTTAAAATTTTGAAAATCTCACGTTTGAATAATGAAAAAGCATCGCCTAGAAACTTTTCAGGATCTTTATGAGTTGAATTGATGATTACCCCCGTTGTTACTCTACGATTGAAAACATTGTTAACAGTTTGCCACTTCACCCTGGAGCTTCGTCGCTTCAAACCCGAGCCTGTATGTTTATTATTCATCATTTTGACAATCACTTTGAAGCGTTTCAATTCCCCAATTATTGTAATTATTTTATTTTTTTCTCCAACCGAAAATTTAATTTTTTTCATAGCTAAAAAATTATACGAACACTCTCTCAATAAACGACAACATGAAAGAAAGTTATTCGTAACTTACTATGCTTTTTATTCAACTAGAAAGCTGCTCACAAAATGAGCTTCTGTTTACTACATAATAAATGTGTATATAGACAAGATATGGCATTGTCAAAGGCAAATAGATAAAATACGAAAAAACCTATTATTCAGCTCGGATGATTCTCGAGTAAAATTCATAATCACGTTTTCCGGTTATGAGGCTGCCATCAAACATCAAAACAATTTGTACGATACAATAATTACTGTAAGAGATTGTATTCGAGAAAAATGGATGTCAGCAATTACCGATTCTTATCTTTTATTCATTATTAAAGATTGAGAAATATCAGTAATTGTTATTTCTTATCTTCTGATGTATGTAGGATAAAAATAGTTGTCCAGGGCTAGCTTGAGGAATTCGTAAATACCTCTGAACCGTTTTGTATTACAAAATAATTAAAAAAAAAAACGTTAATCATCAAAAACTATGTATAGAAAAACACTCAAGTATATCAATCCTAGAAAAAATCTGGAAAAATAATAATAATTCAACAACAACTCTCACGACCTTTGAATTGAATTAAATTTGAATAAATTCTTTTGTGAATAAGTCAAAAACGTATAAAAAATCTTGCAATAAAAATTCATAAAGTGAACATGAAAAACTCTTACTTTCAGATAAAATCGTTGCACTTGTCACTAGTATCACTGATACAAGTAACTCATCATTTCGCCTCGCAGGAGGTATTTATAGGAAAATAAGTGATGACATATTTCAAAATCAAACAAAGAGCCTTTGTTTCGGCTTTACCGATAAGTGTTAGCGATAATTCTGCATACCTATATTATATATTTTTATCAATTCGAAATGAAACAACATTTATTCAATAAAAATATTCATTTTTTCATTAAATTTCATAATTGTTGTACAACTCTAATCAAAATTTTTTCTCTAGCCTTGTTGCGTATTCTGGAACAAATTCAACAGTTTTTTTTTAAATGACGAAGATCTTGAAATATTTTTTCAATTCACATTTGAATGGTGTATTCTTTGGAATTGCGCCTGCGCAAATACTGCTAGCTGACCCTCATTGACTGATGTCGAACGAATCAATTTCCATTGTTTATACTAGCCTTCACGCTTATTTTCTTGGAATTTCACTCACATTCGGTACGTTCACATATTGAACAGTAATTATTGTAGTCGGAAGTACAAAATTTGTTTTTCAGCATCGTTGACGACATATTCTATACTCTGAGGCTGGAAAACTTTGTCTTGAATGTGTAAATTATTCAACTGTTTGAGAACCATTTTCTTTTCCTCATATAATTGAATATCATTACTTATTTGTTGGACACGTCTCCCAAATTCCTCTACTTTACATCTCTATTCTCTGAATGCCATTATATTACTATTACCGTACCAACGACGTATGGAACATCGTTTTCCTTCGAAACTTATGCAAAATAACGTATTTTGAAATGTCATTGTCGAATACTTCGCTCCCCCATTGCCCTCACGTTGAGTCTACAACGCTTAACTTCTCGACACTTTTGGATCTCCTTTTTCTCCTGATGATGCTAACTTGGTTAACAAAGATACGAGACGTAGTGCCCCTTTGGCATGTTGGAATGCTAGACTTCTGTTGAACCGACATGTTTTTTCTTAAATATATTTTGACGCACCCTGTACACTTCGACGTCATGTTTGTTTTCAATGATGTATTTTGAGACACCCTGTATACAATGACGGATCGCAGGTTGAGTTGTCATATTTTTTTTAAATCTGATTCATTATTATAAAATATATCATTTTCGCGCTTCCAATTTTCGTCGAGTAGTTCACGGTTAATTTTCGAACCAGCAACGCTACATTACTCCATAAACATTGATTTATTGTACAACTGGCAACACCTGCTTGCACTAGCAACCGGTAAATCTCGATACTATCTCCATCTCTCTTTGCATCGATTACGTCACACGCGTCTCTCGCTCTTACACACACATACACATCTTTACATGAAATAATAATTATTTCCCAAATCTAAGTATATTTTTCTATCTTCAATATGATAATGACGATTACATTCTACGGAAATAAAAAAAATGCTGTCAAGTATAATGAATGAGTCAATTTCTGTCCCGACAAAACTAACGCTGTAAATACCCAACATCCGCAGTTAACTTCAATATCTTACGTTGGTGTAGAGGCTAAGGACAATGTCTACCACGCGGACGATCCAGGTTCGAATCTCATAACTATAAACTTTTTTTAATTAAAATCACGTGACAAGGGGGCCTGAGCGCTGATGCGGAATCCCAAGGGGGCCGAGG
This sequence comes from Leptinotarsa decemlineata, assembly GCF_025532065.1. NCBI lineage: Eukaryota > Metazoa > Arthropoda > Insecta > Coleoptera > Chrysomelidae > Leptinotarsa > Leptinotarsa decemlineata. Next base: position 19,034,731 of record NW_027412606.1, read on the forward strand.
GCGGGGTATTAAGGGAGTTGATAGGTGAGGCGGAGTACCAAGGGGGCCAAGGGGCGGAGTTCCACGCTTGAATCGCTACGATACTCGTTCCATCCTGCGTTGATGACGTCACACGTTTCCCCACTCCTGTTTGAACCAAAAATTGCAAAAAGTTTGGCTCCATAAAAAAATACATGGGATTTTGAGCCAGAATCGGTGTTGTTCATCTGCTATGTTGGAACTGTAGTTATGTTCACGTCTTATTTTCAACATATTTCCAGAATGTATTTTCATGTCACTCAATATATTATTACACTATTGTGATTGTTGGGGTTTATCCCCTACTGTAAACCAAGAAAAACTCCAGTGTTTGCTGTCTGTATTTATTGTTCACTTTCTTAGATCATTACGACACAACCTTCGTGGACTGTATGCTATTTTACTCTCCTTGAATCGCACAAATGTTATTGTTACCAACACTTGAAAATATCTAAAAACCCAACATGTGACAAGGGTCAGAAATATACCTACACACCCAAGACAGCAAATGTTGCCAGATCTTGAACGTCTACACAAAATACAAAAAGTTATAATATTCTGAACATACCCCCCGCCTTGAAAGGGTGCCTTTCAACAGAAAATACTAGAGGAATGCACTATATATGAATGAACTAAGCTACAATATATTCTACATAACAACTTGTGGAACGCATATCTTTACTCTACCGCAACCACTTGACTTCAGGAAGTGGACATAGTTTTGTCACGACACGCTCCACTTCACCATTTGACGTTTTTACAGTGGCGACTCGGACCTTTGCATCCGGACCAGAAAAAACGTTGTTAACTCTCCCCATCCGCCAATACAACGGGGCCAGATTATCATCCTTGATGAGGAAGAGTTGCCAATTACATCGTTGTTGCAGTTCAGTGATGTATTCAGATGACCAGCGGGGCCAGAAATGTTGAAGAAGCATATGGAGATGTTGAAACTTGGACAGTCTGGTTGAAACTTCCCGAACATCTGGGTCTGGTAACGAAGTCAAACGTCGTACAATGAGAAAATGGAAAGGAGTAAGGGCATTCACCTCATTAGAGCTGGATGATAAAGGGAATAGCGGACGTCAATTGAGGATTGTCTCAATTTGGGTGATTAGAGTTGTGAACCTCCATATGTTAACCAACCTTTACCCAATATTCTCTTCGAATGATGTTTACAAGACTTTACAAGACCGAATTTTGGAGGTTTATGGGATAAACCTCCAAAATTCGGGGAATTTGCTGGAATGAAATTTCAAGTTATTCCTTCATTTTCAATATTATTCTTCAAAAAATCTGCCTGGTTTTCGAAAAACGCACCTAGTTGCTTAAGTTCAGCATCAACTTCAATAAAGAAACCATTTCGATGGTTTACCTCGCATAGATACAAATTGCCTAAATGTTGCAAGAAATGCCTCAGTTGTCAAGTCCGATACAATCTCTAAGTGGATTGCTTTGGTAGAAAAACGAATGAATAGGCAAATAGAGCATTTAATAACTTTGGCACCTCTACCTTGGATATGTTTTATAACAAAAGGACCAGCATAGTCTATACCAGTTATATGAAATGGAAAATTGTGGGTTACTCTCTCCTTTTAAAGTACAACCATAACTTGCTGAAGTGGTTTCGGATTAACCCTGGAACATGTTACGCATTGTTGTGTAAACCTCCTATTCCAAATTCCTACCAACTAAAACTCAACAGTTTTCGCGAATTGAACTCAATACCAAATTTGGTCCACCGTGAAGTAATTTTTTATGTTCGAACTCAAAAAGCAACAAAGACAACCTATGTTTGCCCGAGAATAACATAGTATGCTTTGTCGAATAATCCAGCATCGATAATTGTCATCCCCTCACCTTGAGTATCCCTTCTTCATCAATAAAGGGGTTCAATTTATGCAAATTTTCATTTGACAGACCTTTATTTCCAGTTAAGTCAGATATCTCTCTAAAAAATAATTCATGCTGCGCAATCTTTATTAGTACCTTCATAGCTTTATCTAGTTTTTCCGCAGTTGAATAGTTAGAACTCACATTGTGAGTCTACCTCAAGCATCTAGCGATTACTTTTTTCAGTCGAATCAAGCAACTGTAGTTTTGAAATGAAAAAGTTATGGTTGAAGTCACCTGACTCATTTTGACCAACTTCTTTAATTCCGGCAAGTCTTCGCTGATAGATGCCATTCCACCGGGCCATTCAGACCTTTCTAATGAAAGCCACTCAGGCCATTTCACCACATATGTGAATTTTTTATTTCAGCAGGACATACCTCTTGATATAATGTCTGTTGGATTATGTTCTGAACTAACATAGTACCATTCTTGTGAGGTGGAAAGATTCTGTACTTGAGCTACTCTATAACTCACAAATGTCTGTAGTGGATGAGGAGATATCTTTATCCAACCAAGAACAACAGTTGAATCTGTCCACAAGTAGGTGTTATTAAATTCTATCGATGAAGATTCTTTGACTGTTATAACCAGTCTTACGTGCAGAAGAGCTCCACGTAGTTCTAATTTCGGGATCGTGATGGTCTTTTGAGGTGCAACCTTGACCTTAGAACAGAGAAGGGATACTTTGATACTGCCATCTGTTTCGATACTTCTTAAATATACACAAGCACCATATCTTGCGATGATGCGTCTGAAAATCCATGGATATCCACTTGAACATAGTTCAACATTAGAGTATGTCTGGGGATGCTCGATTCATTCAGATTGCATTGAGATTCATTGAGATTGCAATTTTTTCCATTGGTAATCCAAATCCAATGGCAACGTTTCATCCTAAGATAATTTTTCACACCACAGTTTTTGCATCAGTATCTTTGCTATCATAACACAAGGTGCTACCAAACCGAGTGGATCAAATATCAGATAGTATTGTTCTTTCTGTATGTTTGTTCCTATTTATTGGAAAATCTATTGAAATTTTCAAGACATCCTGTTTGAACTGCCAATGTAATCCCAAAGTTTTACTTTGATCCTTTTCTCCGAAATGAACAACATTGTCGTCAACCAGAGTACTACTGATTTGTTGAAGGATCGTGGTTTGAAACCCATTTTCTCAAGTTCATTTCGCCCACTCGGAGGACGAAGGAAATGTCATAAGGCAAGAGCTGTCTGCCGATTCCGCACCAGTTAACATTTCATCAACATAGAAGTCTTTTGAAATGACCTCAGCGGCGGCTGAAAGATGAATGATCAATGCCTAGTTGTTTCAAGCATCGTATTGCTAGGAACAGGGCTGCCGCGTTCCATACGTTACGGTATTCAGAGTGTACTCCTTCAACTCATCAGCAGGATTTGCTCTACAAACTATTTTTTGATATACTCGATGCTTTGCATCAATCCATACCATGCGGTACATTTTTGCAATGTCCGCGCATAACACCACTGAATGTTTTCTGAACCTCAATTAAACCATAAACAAATCATCTTGCAACTTCGACTCTGTAAATTGAGTATCGTTCAGAGAAAGTCCAGAAGATGTTTTCGAGGAACCATTGAAGACTACTCAAAGTTTTGTAGTTGAGATACTCAATGAGAGTCATTGAGTACTCCATGATGAGGTAAGTAGAAGGATGTCACCTACTAATCCTTCACTTTCTGACATACGTCCCATTTTAAAATACTCCTCCATGAATTCTACATACATTTCTCGCATTCGCGGACTTTTTTGCAGTCTTCTTTCTAGAGCCATGAATCGGTTGTCAGCCTAGTGTTTTGATTCGCCCAGTTCAAGAGGAGATCGTTCGAATGGAATCTGAACAATAAACTTACCATCTTCTCTCCTTTTAGTGGTTTTACAGAAGAAGTCTTCACACTTCCGGTCTTCTCTCGAAATAACTGGTTCAGGATTAGGGATAGAATCTATCTCCCAAAACTTCTCTAACTGAGAGTGTATGTCATTCAGGGTCATGTTACATCGAACAGTACTTTTGTATCTTATCAATGTGAGCGGACCTAACACCACCCATCCCATGTGGATTTTCTGAAGAGTTGTTTGACCTCTTCCCAACTTGAACTGACCCACACATAACAAATTTTAAAATACTTCTGCATCAAGGAGCATCTCAATTTTTCCTGGGTAGGCAAATCCGTGATCAGCCAATTTAATATTGGTTGGCATATCCAAATGCACCTGACTTGGGATCGAATCACTAATTGTAGGAACAATCAAACATGAAATTTATTTTTAAAAGTCATTATAACAAGATTTAAACATGACGGTGCCCTTATGCTTGATGTTGGTAACATCAGGACATTGTCCTGATGTACCCAGAAAAGTTTTATTAACCTTAGATTTACTTTGGTATCTAGACAAATTTTTTCCATCTTTATATTAATTTCTTTCAATGTTTTGCAACATGTCTATCCTATTCTTCAGAAATTCTTTAAACGATGGAACTTTTCCTTTTGGTTTTTGTTCCTCCCAAACCCGAAAGGTTATACAATCAAATTTGTCTATCATACGATATATGATGAGTGGATCCCATGAATTAGTTTCAATGTCCCAGCAAATATAATGTTTTTGTTATAGTATAATGCATATTTCGTAAGTTCAATGCAGATTCTTTATAAATTTTCTGGAATTTCACCAAAGATTTCAAATGAAAGTTGACCAACTTTGGCGTATCATTAAATATTTCTCCCAATAGTTTCCAAACAACTTCATAATTTTCCGCTGAAACATTCACCATTTCACACACCTTTTGTGCTTCTCCTTGAAGAGCATGTTTCAGAAAATGGAATTTCTCTATATTCGATATGGAAGAATTACTGTGTACCAGAGATTCAAAAGTGTCTCTAAACTCTAACCAGTTTTCCAAATCACCACTATAAGAAGATATCGGAATCGACGGTAACCTAGGTCTTGTAGTAAGAGAAACCATACCATGTGTAGACCCCAGTGGGCTAACACTATTCTACCACCTGAATCATGCCATTGTTCATTAGGCACACAATTGTTTGTGATTTTCCCAAAACCAGCCAGAATTTTTTTTCCTCTCTTAGTGTTTTCATAAAACATATCTTCAAAATTCAATCTACTCTCAGCTTCAATCTGATAATCCTCATCAGTAACAACTAGATCCATCTCACTTTGGATTTGCTCGAATTCGTCAAGCAAACAAAAAGCTCTTTCTAATCGTGTATCTAGTTCCACTATCGATTCATCATTAATTGAGTTTTGGTTTTGAGTAAAATCTTCCAGAAACTTAATGAAATTTGTTAATTTTCCCCTTAACAATACCTCTTTTGCGATTTAGAACTTTCAATTGATCTTCTGACATGTACTACCAATTCAGTATAAATTGTTATCTCCGCCACAGTTTCACGGCGGCTATGCTTCACCAGGTATCGTAACCACACTCGATACCGCCTTCAATGACTCGACTCCACTCCAATGACTTCCATAGAGATGAACTACGTGTTACATGTACGTCCGTACTTTTCACCGTCCAATTAATTCTCCACTTGAAATAGTTCAATACCGATCGACAGCAAACAACTGAATTTGTAAAACTGATAAACTTTTCGCGAATGTATTTCAATCTCCAAATATATATCCAGGCTCGTATGGACCACTATGTTGGGGTTTATTCCCATGAATTCGAACTCCAATTATTCTAAAACCAGTGTTTGCTGTCTGTATTTATTGTTCACTTTCTTAGACTACTACGACACAACCTCCGTGGACTGTTTGCTATTTTACTCTCCTTGAATCGTACAAATGTTATTGTTACCAACAATTGAAAATATCTAAAAACCCAACATGTGGCAAGGGTCAGAAATATACCTAGACACCCAAGGCAGCAAATGATGCCAGATCTTGAACGTCTACACAAAATACAAAAAGGTATAATATTCTGAACAGTAATGTCAAAAACTCTATAGAGAAAGAGAGAAGGCAATAATTTCAGAATGTTCTCTTCGCAAAAATGTGTAGATTATGCGGAAGAGTTACTTTTAGATATGAACTGAACTTCTAAAGGTATCTTTGAGGAAGTGTTTTGGATTTGACCTGGAAAAAGTTGTGTTTATTGAAATGAACATCAACGAATATAGCCAAGCGGTTCGACGTGGGTGCTTTGTTTACTCAGTCAAATTGACTGCCGTGTTGGTCGATGGTTCAAGCCCTAATCTGAATGATCGATTTTCACTTGCTATCGTCACACGTTAAAAGGTGAGAACTCGTTAATCATTAGGTCGCACAAGTTTCGACTTCTGAGGGTTGTCGTTCGTAGGGATGCGACAGCTGGTTAGCAGAAAAACAGATTTCAAACAGATTTTTTTAAGCCCTTTCAGTAAATATTTCAAAATCAAAGTTCCAGAATTCAACTAACCAAACCGAAATTGCCAATGAGTTCATTTCTAAACTTATTGAAATGAGTAAGGTTTTATCAGAAAAAAATAATAAAAAAATCTTAATTTTCAAATTCAAAATTCAAATCAGTGACGATACCAAATTCAATTATATTGAGAGAAGGTGATAATGAGAAAATTTTGAATATCGTCCATCAACTGAAAAATAACAAGTCACCGGGAGCCGATGGAATCGGGGCCGAATTGAACAAGTCAAATGCAAATTATATACTTGAACCTGTGAAATATATAATTAACACCTGCCTTAGGGAGGAAGTTTGGCATGATGTGTTCAAGTAGTCAATAGTGTGACAATATATATAAATGGGGACGAAACCTCTATGACTTATTATAGACCAATAGCTCTGATCAACCATTTATCAGAAATCTTGGAAAAATTCATAAAAGCAAGATTAGCAAACTTTATTAACAAATATCATTTGATTTCTGAAAAACAATTTGGTTTCAAAGAAAGAACTTCCACATAAGATGCTCTATTGGAGTTAACAAATGAAATTCATGAAGCCCTAGAAAATGGAAAGCATTGTTTATGTCTCTTCATTGACCACTTTTTATTAGTACAAACATTAGGAAGGAAAGGAATTCGAGGAGAATTTCTCAATATTCTGAGTAGTTATTTGGAAAAAAGAAAACAAGTAGTGAAAATATGTGATGACCTGAGTGGACTGCCATATGTAGAATGTGGTGTACCTCAAGTTACTGTTCTTGGTCCTGTTCTTTTCAACGTTTATATCAACAATGTGTTTGAACTGAACAGTGCAGAAAGAGTTATTAGATACGCCGATAATACTACAATATTTTATAGAGGGGATACTTGGGACGAATTAAAAAACATAGTGGAAAAAGCTTTTATTCTCATAAAACCAAAAACTGTTAACTATCAATCCGGAAAAACTAAACTCATCACCTTCATTTGCAATAAATCCGGAGCTGCACTTTTCCAGCAAATTGTAAACTCACCTGAAAAAACATTATATATTGAATCTGTAAGAAGCATTAAATGTCTAAGCGTGTTTATCGATAAAAACTTGAGGTGGAACTTTGGTATCGAAAAACTGCGTGAAATTATTTATCAATTCAAAACTCTTAAAAAATTTTTGCCCATCACCGAATTGAAAAAACTGTACTATTCTCTTGTTGAGAGTCATTTGAGATACGCTATTACGGTTTGGGGAAACGCATCTAGGATATATATGAATCCTTTGGAAATAATCCAAGAGAGATCAATTCGGTTAATTCTCAATAAACCCCTCAGATTTTCTTTCAATACCTGTATAAAGAGTCAATTTTTTTATATTGGACAGCTATATTTTCTATGTGTACACGTTAGATTGTAACTTCCGTTGTCGTAGATTGAAACGGGTTACTTTGTTACTTAGGAACTAAATTATGGGTTGCCGGAACTCAGCGGAGAGGGATGGTGGGTAAATATAAGTCCACTTGGAGGATGAGTGTATTGTTTCTTTAAACACGCCAGGCTTATGGTGATTACAGGCTTATGGCTTTATGGCTTTGGGTTCACAGATATGAATGTAAGCAACTTATGATTAAACTTAAGGTGTGGTAAATACTTGGTTTATTCTATAATTCGCAATTTGTGCCGCAATGTTGGGATGGGAGCTGTTGGGATGGGAGATATAGTACCTATAGCTCCCATCTTTCTTCTTGATGAGTAATATAGGGAACGCCCATGGTGATTGGAAAGGCTCAATTACTCCGTCCCGAAGCATCTTTTCAAGCTCCTGATTACCTTGTTGATGCAGGGAATGCCGGAGAAGGGGTAATATCGCTGGCGGATAGGTGGATGATCCGTGCGAATAACATGTTCGACCAGATTCGTGCACCCTAATCTATCCCCCATCTTCTGAAAAGTCTCTTCAATAACTTCATTCAAAGTCTGTAGCTGTTCCATAGTGAGGTAATCGTTTGAGGCTAGTGCCATAGTGGAAGGTTGTAGCACATGTTTATCATTCCTGAAACACCATTCACCCGAAATCATATCGGGGACAATCTTCATAGCTCTCCAGAAATCCATCCCTAGTATCAGTGAATGAGGTAACGATGGTACCACAAATACATCCAGAACCTTGACCCGATCATATAACTTGAACGGAACGGAAACAGTTCCTGATATTGAGCACGACAGTCCATTTGCAACAGTACACGTTGATTGGGTCGATTTCTTTAATGCGCAAATAGACTTCAGGATGTTCCAACCGGGACCCCCTATTATTGTGCCTATGCAGCCGCTGTCCAATAACCCAAGAAAAGAACCTCCGAAAATTAAAACCTTCAGGTAGGGTCTGGTGTCATCTTTAGCGTGCGCAAGTACGTAGTCCAAGAGTATTTTTGGGTGTTCGGCCTCAGGGGATTTTATCGGCAACAGTCGGCCTACTGTTGACCCCGTCTCCCGTTTTTTATACAATGTGGGCAAGAACTGGCGATAACATTATCCTTTCCACATCTAAAATAGATTTTTTTTCTTGGCTGTGAACAAGACCTGAATTTATGTTCGGTGCTCCCGCAATTCCAACATATTGCTGAGGAACAGATTTTTGTGCTTGTTGGGGGCGTTTCTGAGGTCTCGTTCCGGTCCTCTCTTCGGATGGTCACTGCAGCTACATTTGAGTGGTTCTGTGGTTTTTTATAGGCTAACTCGGGTTCTAGAAGATTCCGGTAACTGGTTGGTGGTGGTACAAATTTTCGTGTTTGCATTTCCGTTTCTTCAATCATACGACAGAGACGAGTCAGGTCAGAGATAGTAGACATCTTTTGAAGGGCAAGCTGGGTTTGCAGGTATGGCAGTAAATTCCTTCTGATGAGACTTACTTTAGCTTGTTCATCGGGTGGGTGGTCTAATTTGCGAAACAAGTTCCCCATCGCCATAATGAAGTTCAGAACCTTTTCCTGGGAACCCTGCGTACGCCGTCTTATCTCATCCCAAAGGCTATATTCATGATCGTAAGGCCTAACTGCTTGTCTAAGCTCTTCCGTCAGGTCATCCCACGATGTAAATATTCCCGTCCTATACCACGGGAGAGCATCTTGTACGAATATCTCCGGTGCAGCGCGTAGAAGTTGCGTCTTCGACACTCCTCGTGACACACGCAGTTCCTCTACTCGTTCGAGAAAGTCGTTCACGCTGGTCCTGCCATTGTATCGTATACTTCATCGTGAAATATCTCGCCATTGGAAGCCGCTTCCTCCTGCTGGATACAAATCCTCCTGGCCTTTTCAATTCCCTAGAGCAGCAGGACCTTTTCTCAGCAACAGTATTTCCAAAAGGCATACCCCTTACATATAGTTCATAGGCCAATTAATCGCTAAGTAAACGGTTGACTTCCATGGTCATTTATAAATAGTCAAATATTTTTATGTTATGCTATTTCAATAAACTGGAATATAAATTCTACCTTTTCAAAAAACAAAAAAAAATAGCGGTACACCCTGCACAAACTTACATCCAAACTGATGAATTGAAAAAAAATTAAATTAGTCAAGTATCACCTTGTACAAAATTTACGTTGATCCAGATCAACTGAAAGATTACCTAAAAAAAATGAGATCAATTTGGGACCACCCTGTACAAAATCCACTTCATAAACAAGTAACAAAAAAAAATTTAATGAATTTGGGGCCATCCTGTACAAAATTCGCTTCATAAACAAGCAACTGAAAAATGTAATAAACTTGGGGCCACCCTGTACAAAATTGACTTCAATACCAATCATTCGAGAAAAAAATGAATGGAGAAGCCACTCTGTAGTAGCAAACCCCAAAATTAAGATTGTGGGTATAAGTCAATCACTATAATAACTAATATTAACTAAATTAAACCTTAAAAGAAATGTTCCGTTACTTAGTTATTGATATTTCAATAAAAGGTTTGTTGAAAATAACTGTGCAAAGCGTTTCACTTAACTTATGTGTGATGCTAAAGTGAATTACACCTTAGAGCAAATAACCTGTGAACCGACCTTAAGCTCTTCGCAAAAATTTGCCTCGTGAAATTTTCTACCTTGGATGAAGAAATACATATTCAAAAGAAGAAGAATCTTTGAAAATGACAACAGCGACAGTGACAATTATAACTAACCACAATGTTGAATTTATATATGGGATGAATGTAAACAATCTACATTAATCAATAGGAACCATTGTCAGAAACAACCTAAACATGAAACCTGGAATAACACACGTTATGGGCTCAGCGGAGAGGGATGGTGGGTAAATACTTGGAGAATAAGTGTATTGTTTCTTTAAACACGCCAAGCTTATGGTGATTACAGGCTTATGGCCCAGAAGTATACTTTTGGGTTCACAGACATAAATGTAAGCAACTTATGATTAAACTTTAGGTGTGGTAAATACTTGGTTTATTCTAGAATTCGCAATTTGTGCCGCAATGTTGATTTGAGGTCGTGCGGGAGGGTGTAATACATAACAGGAAAGACCTTACATGCATGGAATATGGGAGAATAGTCTCCAGCAGCACGATCCAACCCATATACGCAGTCCACTCAGGCAATGATCTTTTCCATGCAGATAACTTGCTCCCCGGAAGACCGTAATCAGAGATATAAGGGGTGTAGTGGTCTAGCCTTGCGAGAGATACACCAGGATATAGTTCACAATATCGACTTGAGATGGTAATAAGAAGGCCTAAAATAAGGTTAAGGTTTAGAAGGATAAACCCTTTAGGGTATCTTCGTAAAGTGGGTTCTTACCGTAGTTGTTGTGTGGCCTGAAGATTGGAATTTGACAAGAGAACGGGTACTTAATAAAAATCCCCAATACTGTGGGCGAGTTATTCCTTTAGATATCTCAAGTATAGTCATTCCCGTATTGAATATTTTGGTTTCTTCAAATCCACAAAGTGATGAGCTCATAATTCTTGCTCCAGAGAAGATAACCAAACTCAACTGTCATTCCCATAGAAAAAACCCTTTTCTTTTTCCTTTCCTTTTTTTCCCTATCAACGTTATTTAAGGTCGAATTATTCTGATTGTCTTTAGGCACAAAAAACTGAACTGAATTGTTTTGACTGTTATACAGGGTGGATGCTGTGCATAAATATATGATTTCAGTACATTACTTTTCTGTTATCTTATAAATCCACTCTTGCATTTTGGGAACCGTAACAAGATTTCATTTCTGTAACTGAGAACCAGCTAAGCCAGAACACGAATACAGCGTGATTCACGATCGATGGTAGGTTAGACGTTTCTGGAAAACGCAAAGCATGATTGGTCTGAAAATTTCACCTCTCACATTTCCTTACCTGTTCTATCGATTTAAAATATTTTAAGCATTGCTGCGTTGCCACTTCTATCAAAAGGTCCTAGCAACTTTATGTTTTTAAATGGAACACCTCGTATATTATTACATTTTTGGAATTGCTCTAGTATTTTAATACTTTTTCGTTGATAATGTCCTATACCTTCTCTATCTGTTTTCGAGATAAAAAATAAATTGTGCTAAATATGGTCCAGAACATAGCCTTAATTGAAATTAAGTACATCAGTACTCTCAATTCATGAAAAGTTGATATTTTGATGATAGTTTGGACAAACTCGAAATATTCAAATGACACCAAAATCGACTCTATATCATACAGGGCGTGCTGAAATTACTATTATTTCCATTGTGCATAAAAGTAGTCGAAAGTTCATTTTTTCAAGTGAAACCCCCTGTACATTACTCGATAAATTGAAAGATGGTGAAAAATGCTCCAAGATGATATACATGTCCCTATACCTGAATCGTCAAGTTTTCTTAATAAAGCCGTTTTTGTGGAAAAATAGTTATTCACGTTTTACCTACAAATGTTGAAAGTGGCATTTTATTTTATGAGTGGGGATTATTGCAAAACGAGCGTCAGCAAGTGAAGCAAACTCACGAGCAAAATAAAATCACTTTTAACAAATGTATCATACAAATTTTTTTGTATAACGTTACGGCTGATAATAAAAAAAATATAGGGTCCAGGGGATTTGAATACACGATTTTTGGATTACAAGGCATATGTTACAACTACATACGCCAACTCACGTTATTTTAAGGAGGATTATTGGTTAGTCATGAAGGACTTTCTACAGTTGGACTGAATAGTACTTCGTCATGGTCAGTAACTTCACAGGGATTTAATATTACCAATAGCACGAACTGCATGTGTGACCTTTTCCAAATGATTTTTTGGTAGGTGTTCTGATTGGAGTGTTTCTATCAAAGAGATTTTCAATAACAGTTGTACAAAATATATTTTTTTGGAAAGAAAGTTTTGGCTTTCTACTACTCCATCTGATACAAAAAAATGGATGAGAGAATCTTCCAAAGAAAGGAAGGAATAATCAATTTGAAAATAAATAACTCTATACATGGATGTGTAGATCATGCAAAGAAGTAACTTTCAGACACAAACTGAAAGAAAGTCCTCCTGAAACAGCTACTTTCATATAAATATTGAATTACACGAAAGAAAAAATTCTTTCGAAACAAATACTTCTATATGAACACTGAATTATACAGAAGATACTTTCCTCTATTCAGTTTGATTATCGAACATTCGTGGAGGAATAGGAATCAGATATCATTCACATGAGTTCTACTTTGAATGAATGGTAATAAATTGTACTCACATGGAACACTGTCACCCTAACTGGTATACACGTGTTTCGCCTTAAGACACTTGCCCCAAGGCTCTTCAGTACCAAATTGGATAACATTATAGAAAATACACACACTTCATTCATGAATTACGATTTTGAATGTCACGGAATAAGCTTGATCTGCTTATGTCATCGATGACATCGTAATGACATTCATTCACCTATTTGATTTAATCCCAGCCATGAGGAATCTTATTTGATTTGAAAGGGTTATATTTTTAGGAGTGATTAATTTTTTGGGAAAGAAAGTTTTTGGCTTTCTACTACTCCATCTGATACAAAAAATGGATGAGAGAATCTTCCAAAGAAAGGAAGGAAGATTCTCTCATCCATTTTTTTGTATCAGATGGAGTAGTAGAAAACCAAAAACTATCTTTCCCAAAAAATTAATCACTCCTAAAAATATAACCCTTTCAAATCAAATAAGATTCCTCATGGCTGGGATTAAATCAAATAGGTGAATGAATGTCATTACGATGTCATCGATGACATAAGCAGATCAAGCTTATTCCGTGGCATTCAAAATCGTAATTCATGAATGAAGTGTGTGTATTTTCTATAATGTTATCCAATTTGGTACTGAAGAGCCTTGGGGCAAGTGTCTTAAGGCGAAACACGTGTATACCAGTTAGGGTGACAGTGTTCCATGTGAGTACAATTTATTACCATTCATTGAAAGTAGAACTCATGTGAATAATATCTGATTCTTATTCCTCCACGAATGTTCGATAATCAAACTGAATAGAGGAAAGTATCTTCTGTATAATTCAGTGTTCATATAGAAGTATTTGTTTCGAAAGAATTTTTTCTTTCGTGTAATTCAATGTTTATATGAAAGTAGCTGTTTCAGGAGGACTTTCTTTCAGTTTGTGTCTGAAAGTTACTTCTTTGCATGATCTACACATCCATGTATAGAGTTATTTATTATCAAATTGATTATTCCTTCCTTTCTTTGGAAGATTCTCTCATCCATTTTTTTGTATCAGATGGAGTAGTAGAAAGCCAAAAACTTTCTTTCCCAAAAAATTAATCACTCCTAAAAATATAACCCTTTCAAATCATACAAAATATAATTTTTAAAGAATTTGATTTCTAGGTAGCCGTGGAAAAATCAAGCTTATGACAGTTTGGTGACTCTTATAAGTAATTGATAAATGGTTATTGACGATGTTTCTAAAAATCGCCAAAAATGAATGCAAATATTGATTATTCAAACGAAGTTCTTATGAAATTATTTAATATACACGGACAGTGTGATCAAATCATTGCCAGAACTTGTAGAAAATTCAACCAAATGTATCCTGAATTAACACCAATGAACGAGAGGAAGTTTGTAAGATTACAAAATAATTTCCTTAACTATGGCTCCATGTTAAAAGCGCCTTCAAAATTACCAAAACCTGTTACTTCAAATGAGGACAATACTGCGTTAAAACATATTTTTATGCATATCCAGAAGCTTCCATTCGCAGTGCAGGAAAAGATTTAGGTGTATCACATGCTTCAGTACAACGAATTTTGAAAAATCACGGAATGCATCCGTATAAATTTACCAAAGTTCAAGCTCTAAAAGCAGAAGACTTCGAACGTAGAATGCATTTTTGTGAATCCCTTTTGATTCATACACAGGAAGCTCGGGAATTTTTGTCAAAAATAATTTGGAGCGACGAATCAAAATTTACGAGGGATGGTATTTTCAATAAAAGAAATGAACATTTTTGGGCTGATCATAAACCTCATGTTATAAAAGAAATGGGTTTTCAAGAAAAATTTGACCTGAATGTTTTCTGTATTCTGAAGAACAATAAAATCAGCTTTTTTATTTACGAGGACACACTGAATGCAGAGAGATATCTCCAAATATTAAGGACGACTGTAACCGATTTTCTTGAAAATTTGCCTTCGGAGGAATATAGGAATTCGTGGTTTCAACTGGAAGGAGCGCCAGCTCATTCCACCCAGGAAGTTTCCAGGAAACTTGACGAACTCTTCGACGATCGTTGGTTAAGGCGTTCAGGGCCGTGGGATTGACCACCGAGATCACCCGATCTCACGCCACGCCAAAGAAGAATTGCGACGGCGAATAGTGCGGAGTATTGAAGATCTGGATCCCCAGGAAATTGAAAAAGCAACCACAAGTCGCGTACAAAAAACATTTTAAAGTGTTTAGAATGTAATGGCGTTTTCAGCATTTATTGTGAAAATGTGATATTTTGTTTATAATTTTGTTATTTTGAATCATCCTATTCTATTATTGTCTGTACTTTCACATGTTTTAGCCCACAAAATCTTACTTTTCACCTAGAAATGACTGATATTTGGTACAGTTGATCCCTGGAAACTTTGAGCCATAGTTAAGGAAATTATTTTGTAACCTTACAAACTTCCTCTCGTTCATTGGTTTTGATTCAGGATACATTTGGTTGAATTTTTTACACGTTCTGACAATGATTTGATCACTTTGTTCATGTGTATAATGAATAATTTCATAAGAACTTCGTTTGAATAATCGATATTTGCATTCATTTTGGAAGATGATTCGAAACACCGTCGATAACTCTTTGTAAATTACTTATAAAAGTAACCGAACTGCTATAAGCTTGATTATTCCACTGCTACCTAAATCCAAATTCTAAAAAAAAAATGTTTCTAGAAGAAGCGACTTTATTGAGAAAACTTGACGATTTAGGTATAGGGATATGATATATCTTCTTGAAGAATTTTTCACAATCTTTCAAGTTTCCGAGTGATATACAGGGGGTTTCATTTGAAAAAATGAACTTTTGACTACTTTTATGCACAATGGAAATGATACTAAGTTTAGCACGCTCTGTATGATATGGAGTCGATTTCTTGGAGTTATTTGAATATTTCGAGTTTGTCCAAACTATCATCAAAATATCAACTTTTCATGAATTGAGAGTACTGATGTACTCAATTCCAATTAAAGCTATGTTTTGGTTATGTATTAATATATGGGGTGTTCCATTTGAAAAAATAAAGTTGCTAGGACTTTTTAAGGAAGTGGCAACGCCGAAATGCTGAAAATATTTCAGATCTATAGAACAGGTAAGGAAATGTGAGAGGTGAAATTTCCAGAAAAATCATGCTTTGCGTTTTCCAGAAACGTCTAACCTACCATCGACCGTGAGTCACGCTGTATAATACACGAAATCGAAATGTACTCACCTACCCATATCAAAAGAAATCAATTTCTCAACGAGCCTTTTCATATGTTTCGTTGAAATTTCATAATTCGGTACCTGAAACAATAAAAGAAATTAATAATAAGCATTTGTTCAGCTGGGGGTATATATACTCGAACGTGGGAGATATTTTGTACAAATGCTGAACTAAGACTTCAAATACTTACCAGGACTTGATACAACTTTAACGACTGAAATTAACGCATCTTCCGCAGATGAAATTCTCTTTATTCATTTCATTTTTTTCTCATATTACTACATTGAAATTTTATTATAATGTTTATATACCTACCTGTCCTTTTATTATATGACTTCATTGAAAATTCATTATATTCCTTACAGACCTATTTAAAATTAATTACATGTATGTTTTATTGCTATAATGAAACAAGTAATTGGGTACTTATCGTTTTTTTTACTGTCTTATTGATTTAATAATTAATTTAAAATGTATTTATATTTTGTATTTTGTACAGCTATCTCTTGAAAGACCGAAGTTATTATCAGGACTGATGAAAATGCTCAAAATGCACCTACCAACTGAATGGGGTTGGCCAAAGTGATATACACTGTCCGCCACTCGCGATGGAACACCCCATTTTTACGGTAAAACATATTAGGGAGCAAAATAGGCTCAAAATTCCTTCAGATTCGTGATCAGGACTCCCAACTTACTATGAATACACTTTTTTCCTGAGAATATTTCAGCCCTGAAAAATCCGAATTTGTCTCACTTTTTATGGTAACACCCCCGTATCTTCAGTAATATACGAGGTGGGACGATGGAACTCTCAGTACTGATGGAAATGCTCAAAATGCACCTACCACCTGAATGGGGTTGACCAAAGTGATATACACTGTCCGCCACTCGCGATGGAACACCCTATTTTTAGGTAAAACATATTACGGCGCAAAATAGTTCGCTTCCAATACCTGAACCCCTTCATTCTATCTAGAGAGTACTTTCCGGTATGGAAGATACAGATACTGTAAGATGCTATCATCCATTTTGAGCCTATCTGAGGAAAATGTCACAGCATCACATTCTCAGATTATCGAGATAGTGTGGAGCAGTATATGAAAAATTATCGATGGCGGCATCTATTATAACTGAAAAAGATTATTCGTAAAACTAATTCTGGTTGTTGAACATCCAAATTCTATACCAACCAGAAGTGAGAGCTCTCTATTGATGAGCGAAAATTGGGGAAAAAATTATATTCAAAGGTTCACATCTCGATAACTGTACAATTCTGAGATTTGGCTGTGGACACTTTCAATCAGCACATCAAGAACTACAACATATCAAAATTTCGGCAAAATTCAAGGCAAGCCATTTCTCATAAGAAATGTGCGGGGTCCTATCAGAATATTGAGGAAACATTTTACCATCCGAAACAAAATTAATCTTCATACTCATTGCAACACCGAAACAACTGTTGATTTTTAAAGAAAAAATCGCACTCGGTGAACAGGTAGAATTTATATTATTTTACCTACTTTGAATTACATCAGTTTCATTGAATCATGCGGTGTCCTGAAATCACCATGGAAAGCAGTTGCTCATTGATATTTACTGTCAACCTGACAATATTGTTGAAAGATCTTGTATTAACCCCCAGACCAGTTTTCATTGCATTTGTTGTTTCTAGTTTCGTTGTTCGTTGGATCACCGTTGTTCCTGTAGTTTCTGCCGTGTTTTTGTTCCCACTGTGTTTATTGTTCCTGTATTTGTGTGTGATATTGTTCCTGTGTTCCAGTTGTTTTCTGTTCGTGAGTTCCTGTTCATATTTTAATATTTCTGAAGTTTCCATTTTAACTGATATCAGCTCATTTTGATTGACAAAGTTCAACACGTCTGGCACGTCTGTCATTTCAAGCAAAAATTGAAATTGTTTTAATTGTTGGTGAAGGGGTGAGGTCTTATCGTGAAGCAGCCGCTGAATTTAATAGAAGACACCCGCTACAGGTAGCTGTACACCCTGGAACTGTACATAAAATATATCATCTATTCGTGAGCACCGGCCAAGTAACAAACGGCAGAAAAATTGTAAAACATCATATCGATGATGATACGATATTGGCGGCTCATCAAGCTGATCCTAGAATTAGTTTGAGAAACTTATCGCTCCAACTCAATATGAGCCACAGTAAAATATGGAGGTGTTTGAAGAGGCATAAAATGTATGCGTTCAAACCCAAATTTTTACATACTTTGCACGAAGGAGTTCAAATCCGCCGTATGGAGTATCGTTTATGGATGCAGGGAAATCATCTCAATAACAGGAATTTTTTTAAAGTATATCTTCACCACGAATGGTGTTGTTTCTTCCCAGAACAAGAGGTTTTGAGCTGAACAAAATCCAAATTGGGTGGTGAATTGTAGAGACCAAATATCTCAGAAAGTTAATGTGTGGTGTGGTATCCTGAACGAAAATATTATCGGGCCATTTTTTCTCGATCAAAACTCAAACGGACGACTATTCGTTGGTTTTCTTCGAGGCATTTTCCGATGTGTTGGAAGATCTACCTTTGGATGTGAGATACAGCATGATTTTTCAGTTAGATGGTTCACCAGTTCACAATAGTGGCATAACAAGGGCTTGGTTGAATAGGAATCTACCTATGAAATGGATAGGACCCAATAGCCCTTTCCTAGTATGGCCACCATGATCCCCAGATTTAACTCCACTGGATTTTTATTTATGAGAAAACTTGAAAAATGGAGTTTATAAGGATAGGCCAACAGATAAAGAATATCTCCGTGCAAGAATTATACAAGCGTGTAGAGAAATCACACCTGAAGAACTGAGAAGAGTTACAGGAAATAATAGAAGACGCATAGAAAAATGTGTTCGATTGGAGGAAAATTTCATAGAAGGTACGATAATATAAAATGGTCAACAGTTAAATCATTTGAATTGATTGTTTTGGTTTTTAATTGAAAATGTGATTTTGAAAGTAGTACTTCGAAAGAATTTTGAACTACATAACATTTTTCACCACAAAATATCCTTGTTTTTTTTTTTAATAATGGGAAAATGAGAATATGGACTAACATTAACCATACTAAAACCTCACTGATTTCATGTTTCCGTTCCTTAAAAAAAATTACAATTTTCTCTCTTATTGAGAAGAAATAATTTTCCTGAAAATTTTTTGCCAAAAAAATTATCCTATCAAATTTGTCTATTTCTAGTCATGTGTGTCGAAATAACCAATGAAACCATTATTACACTGATAACTACCCATGGATAGTTTTCACGGGTAGTTATCACTTATGTCATGACATTGCTAAGCAACCAACACAATAACGTTGTTTGACATTTCAGTAATTCAATTTATTTCGAAAATGTCACTTCCTCGCTTTGGTGTTCAAAATGATGCGGCAATTGACAAAATCATTGAAGAAAATACACCAAAAAATACTGTCAATAGTAAAAAATACACTTGGAAAATATTTATGGAGTTTTGTGACGCCAGAAAATATGAATTGGATGGAAATCGTACTCTCGAAGAGCTTGCATTAATACTCAAGGATTGGGCGATTAATATGAGAAAAAAGGATAGCACAGAGTTTAAGGAGGCTACTGTTAAAACCGTATGGAATATAACAAGCAAATTATTACAAGAAAAGTATTACAAGGAGTATAATATTATGCTAGACCCCTTTAAAAGTGTTGCATTCAAACAAGCGCGGAATGCACGCGACGCAGCGCGAAGAAATTTACAAACAGATCCCACTAAACGCAAAACAAGCTCAGCACCATCAACTTCAAATGAAATGAGTAAAATTATAAACTTTTGGGATGAAAATACCCCTATAGGACTCCTACGCAAATTTTATCACATAGCAGCGGTGGAATTGGCTTGGAGAGGTGGTGAAGGTGCTGCTTGCTTAGTTGATTATTTTCATATCGAAAAGGACAACAATGGATCTCCAACTAATAGGATAGAATATAATCTAATTTTCAGTAAAACCTGCCAAGGGGGTTCAAAGAACTGCGCCTCTAGCAAATGGTTAGTTCAAAATAGTGATAACAATGCTTGTCCTGTCAGATTATTCATTAAATTATTATCAAAACGAGGCACAAATATCAAGACAAATAGACTATTTTTAAGGCCAAATCGTCACTGGAAGACAGGAAGCGATAACTGGTATGACAATATGCCTCTGGGTAGAAATATAATCAACGGATGGACGAAATCTTCTGCTGAAGCAATTGGCTTGGATACGAAACAGAGAAAAATAACCAATCACTCTAATAGAGCAACTGCAGTCAGTCAACTAGCTAAGAGTTCAAGAACAGCAATTTTTGAAAATTACTGGGCACAATAATGGAAATTCCATAAAACCTTATTTGAATATTGATCAGGAACATCATAACCAAATAATCAATAGTATGCGTGGAAACACCTATGCAGTAACCGAGGCAAATACAGCAAGATCAACGAAATATCATTATACGAATTGTTCTTTTGATAACTGTGTGTTCAATAAATAATTTTGTTCGAATTGCAAAAAATTTTCTCACCGAATATCCCTCGAACATTGATAAATAACTCATAATTTTATCACAACTTCCTCAAGCACGTTATTTTAGGTAACATCCCTCCGCCTTCGGCGTCGGGATGTTACCAAATAACGTGCTTTCGAAAACTGTGATAAAATTATTTCGTTAGTTATCAATGTCCTTGGGATATTATAGCTGACAACAAAATAAAAAATAAATTATTCATGTGGAAACAAAAGTCGAGTTTCTCTTGAACAATTTCGTTCATGTTTTGATGTCGAAACAAAAAAAAAACCTACTTCAATTATTACGGAAGATACGGGGGTGTTTCCATGAGAAGTGACACAAATTCGGATTTTTCAGGACTGAAATTTTTTCAGTAGAAAATTGTAATCGTAGTGATTTGGTAGTCCTGATCACGAATCTGAAGGAATTTCGAACCTATTTTGCCCCCTAATATGTTTTACCGTAAAAATGGGGTGTTCCATCGCGAGTGGCGGACAGTGTATATCACTTTGGCCAACCCCAATCATGTTCAGGGTTGCCACTTTCCTCTCATGCAGAACTACGACTTTGTAGGTACGTGTGGCAAATAACCAACGGAAAAACAAACAACCCACCCAGCTAATGCCGCGCTTCAGTGGGATATCCACTGCGCCACCTGCAGACAGAGCTGAAAATAGCCGTCCGCGCGCCATTTCTAGGTCGCGCGCATGGCCTCTAAGCGAGTACGTAACTTGAAAATATTTTTTTTCAGGTACTTAAAGTAAATAGAAAAATATAAAGAAATCAGTATATTGATATCAACACCACAGAGAACTGATTTTTCATTAAAGTGAATTTATCAATCTAGACAATTGTTAATTAACAAAAATTTTCTTTATCGTTCAAAGTAAAATAAATATTTGAATAATCACCGTAAAATATTTTCGCTCCGTGGAGCCCTTTTTGAATACATACAAAAGAAGATTTCATGATGAAAGTTCTAAAAATTTCAATACTTTATTTGAAATATTTTTTTTAAATGAACAAAAATAGAAAAAACAAAAAATAATATTTAAAAAAAAAATTTCATCTTCATTCATCATTATTTTATCGTTCCCATGTCAATAAAAGACATTTATAAACTGAAATGAATAGTTTTTATCTCTATTTGTTTATAATTTTTTTATAAATATTCAACGAAAGTAATTTTTTTATAAACAAATGGACCATTTCAATATTTGAAAAAAAAATTCAACGACTTTATGGAGAACTGTCAATTATGATTTGAAAAAAATCCTAATAATAATATTCAATTGTTTATAATCGTTTTCTTATATACCTACTCTTTAAATTATTATTCAAGACATTTTTTTCTTTTCTAAAATAAAAGACAACAATAATATCTCATATTCAATTTTGAAAAAATACGGAATAAATAACAAGATGAACTTTCATGTGATTCAATGGCACGATAGATTCGATGATTTATTAGGAAGACATGATTTTCAAATGCTTACAGCAAAAATAAATTACGAAAACCAAACCCTTGACATTGCAGGAAATGAAATTCCATTCTTTATGGAAATAAATCCTGACAATTTCATACCTCATACTAAAAAAATGGAAAATCACTTAAAATTCCCGATTAATATTGAAAATGGTCCAGTTTTACTTCCATGGTCCAGAAATGAAAATTGTCGATATGAAAATTAGAAAACCTATGAGAATAAAACAGAACTTTGATTTTAAAAAGAATATCAGAACAGAACACTTCAATCTAGAAGAATACAAAACTAGTCTTGAATAATTGTGATATAATGAAATATTTTATAACAGTGATTCTCAATTAACTTTTACGAATGCTATCAAACATAACATAAGGACTACTGACGACGATCCTATATATTGTAAATCTTTTAGATATCCTTATCATTTGAAAAATGAAATTCAAAACCAAAACATGATATTTATTCTCATCCCACAGTGTAATTCACTTCCTTTTCAATATATTCTCAAGAATTCTTTCATGAAAGCAATATCATCAATCTTGTTATCTGCATTGTTTCCACAGCTGAATATAGAGCTCAATTTTTCATCACTTTAGAGTAACTTGTAGCAAAAAAAGCTCAGACAACTTTCACTATTTCCATTATATCATGTATGTTATTACTCAAATGAAATGCTGGAGGTTGAAACGATGAATGGCATGTCTTTCAGAAAGAATAAATCTCACAAAAATAATAGGGTATTTCTATCTGAAACTGTTTCCTCAGTTTGTTTGAAGGTGATTGACAATGTTGAAGAAGCCCACAAGAAACCTCGAGTCTGGTTGAGATATGTTGACGACAGCTTCACAATATGGAACCATGGGAATACTGAACTTGACGCCTTCCTAAAACACATCAACAGCGTGATGTGTATACCGAAAACCCACTCACACGGGACAGTATCTGAACCACGAATCCAACCACCATCAATCGACTAAAAGAGAAATCATCAAGACTCTATTGGACCGTGCTTTCGGGCTCTGTAATACGAAGGAGGGTCTCGAGAAGGAACTAGACATCATCAAAAATGATCTTCAACGGAATGACTATTCCGATGCGATGGTAGAAGAAACTGGCTGAAAGAGAGCAGGAGCCTCGCAAGGAAGAGAAGCCGTTACAACCAGTGCTTGCACTTCCCTACATCAGAGGATTATCGAGAGGAAGAATTGGTTCCAATTACAACATCAGAACCTGCTTCAGATCCGGTAACACTATCCATAGCAGCCTCACGAAAACCAGGCCACCAAACGCAGACTATGATTCCAAGAATTTCATTTACCGGATAGCCTGTGAGTGCGGAAAATCCTATATTGGTGAAACTAAGAGGCCATTGAATGTTCGCATTGCCTAGCACAAGAAACACACACAACGGGGGGAAACCAGCATATCGGGAATAGCAGACCATGTTTGGATCCATCAACACAACATCGAGTCGTCCCAAGCTAAGATCATACACAGAGAGGAACATTGGTTTAGGAGAAAATTCAAGGAAGCCGCATACATGTTGTCCAACAACGTATTCAGCCAAGCTAGGGTAGAGATACGCAACATACGGAAACCCATCATCAAGCGAAAAATGACCAACTCCCGCCAAACGGTCATCTCCCACTGAACCAGTGAAGCGGAAAAAAATGGAAAGCGGGGGTAAGTGAAAGTACTTGAACGACACAAATAGTCATCTCTCGTAGGAATCAGTCCAGTCATCACTCGAAAACGATTGTAGATACTAACAATCGAAACGTCGTGAACTAACGTGGCTTGGAATCTCTTAACTTTTTCATTTTCATTTTCATTTTTATTCCTTTAATTCCAAATTTTTTTTCAATCGTTCAATTTTTACTTGTATTTTATTTCACTATAATTTCCTTTCAAGTTATTTTTGCTTAATACCTATATTTGTTATTTTCAGCTATTCATTTTTAATTCTTCGAACCCAAAATAGTTTATCTCAAATATGAACATGATGTACCCTCAATATATATATGGAAAGTGATATGAATACTCAATTATTGAAACTGTTGAAACTACGTATAGGATATCCATTCACTAGAAGGATTAAAAACCATTTCAACAAGTTCTCATCTCGCTACATAATTGGAAAGTTGGTGAGTGTGAAATTAGAAAAGAAGTCTTGTGCTTGAAAGCTCCTAATCTAACTTTACATTTTAGAGTTCCTGAAAAATCGAAATCCATGTATCTACGTGATAACTAACATGTCGGGTACACTCAGCAAAATGAAAGTAAATGATGATGGATTGGTGATTTTGACATAGGCGTGAATGATGAATGAAACCGTGCAGGAAAAATTACTTTTCTTGATGGTATTAGGGTAGATTTGGGATAAGAAAGGTGTAAAAATTGTTCTGTCAACAAGTCTGACTTTTATTAGTCGAATATTTGATTGAAAAACAATACGTTCAATTGATGTCCTGCAATTCAGTTTCAATTCTGAAAACCATTTACAAATTGAATTCAGTATATAAAGGATTTCCTACACGGTGGTCATTGTATTTGACGAATGATTGATTATTCAATTACTTTGAGAAGAGGTGTCAGAGAGGTTGTGTGGGTTAGTGTCGTCAACATATGTGTGAATACTTGTGCATAATTTTGATAACATCCAAACTTCAAAATACCTCAAAATATGAAGTGTAAATGTGGTGTGAGAGTTTCTGAGAGTTGTATTTGTTTTCAGCACAGCGATACAGGTTCAGATTTTATCATTTCGTACTATTATGTTTTACTGAATTGTGATCATGTTTTCTCAGTGCGTTATAACTTCAAGTTATAATATAATCAAAATTGAATTTATATGAAGAAAAGAGAATTGAAACTTTCTGTTCTTTACCACTTTCATTTGTAAATGAAGTTTCTGCAGTTTCGTCCTATAACTACATTAAACATGAGTGTAATGTATAGGTTTGAAATGTCCTTATAGGACGAAACTGCAGTAACGTTAGTTACAAATAAAAGTGGTGAAAACATAAAAAGTTTCAATTCTCTTTTCTTCATTATGGTTTCCTACCAGGTAGTAACAACGGCTACATCCATCAATTTATCGAATTTATATAAGTATGCTCTGTTTGAGAAATGATCTGTACTTATAAATGCGGAAGTTACTCACTTGACACTAATTTATTTCTGTTCTTCGTATTGATGAGTCCCAGTAAGCTAAAATTTTATATACACGGTGTCCCTGGACTTCCTCTTTTCCTCTCGGGAATGTATAGATGGGGTCAAAATATCACCAGTACTTCATATAACTTTTTTTCCTAAAATCCTTCGTTATCAAGTAACGGGCCCTCGAAGTTACAAAATGAAAAATGTTTTTCTTTGATAACTTTTCAAGTGAATATTCAAAATCATCCAAATTTTGGTAATTGACTAAACAAATGAATTCCTTCGATGAGCTTTCATGCAGGAGTCAGTTGTTTTGCTACAAAGTCAGGAACGGACTACCCCCGATAGTCCACACCCCAAAACTTTGAAATGACAGATATTTTTCAATATTTTTCAACAAATTACGGTTACTTGGATAATTTTATGAATAAAAGTATTCGTGTGGAAAGTCGATCGGAGCAACGAGTCTTGATAAAAATGTAGTTTCACTCGACGACATCAAACCCGCTCGTCCACCATTATTTGAAATGAATAATTATCAAAGCAGAAATAATAATGATAACGTTAATTCAACAACATTTATCCTGAGATGTCTACCATTATTCGAAAATATTAGTTTTTAAGGAAAATGGAAATGATAGGTAAAATGTTCATAACGAATTTTTATAATGCAAACACGTTTGACTAACGAAACTCAAGAGCCTCAAGAGCAAACAGAAATGAAAAATCCGCTACAGAAACATTTTCTTAGTCTGCGAAGACACCCTCTCTGTACTTGAAATAGCATTCCAGGGTCGTTTCGTATGGCTTCACAATGTAATGTTATTCTATTCAACAATGCATCTCTTGTGTGAATAGGTGTAGCGTGAACAAGGCTTTTTAGATGCCCCCCACAGAAAGATATCCAATGGATTTAAATCCGGAGACCGCGATGGCCATGAAAATGGCCCACCTCTACCAATCCATCTATTGTGGAAAATATGGTTCAGATGGTCACGCACAATCAAACTAAAATGAGGAGGAGCGCCATCATGCATAAACCACATATCTCTTCGTGTTTGCAATGGAACATGTTCCAAAAGTCCATTCAAATCGTTCTGAATGAACTCCAAATAACGTTCTCCATTCAATCGGTCCTGTAGAACGAATGGTCCTATAAGATGGTTTCCTATGATACCAGCCCAAACATTCACGTTGAATTTCCGTTGGTGTTTGGTTTGCAATATCCCATGGGAATTTTCTTCGGCCCATATATGGAGATTATGAGAGTTGATAACTCCATCTCTACTGAAACCTGCTTCATCAGTGACTAAAACTCGATTAATAAAACTCATATCCTCTCTTTGCCTATCCATGAACCAATTGGCATATTCCAGTCGTGCTGGAAAATCTTGAGGTGTCATGGCATGTACCTTCTGGATGTGAAATGGGTGGAGCAGTTGTTCCCTAATTATTCTATGAATAGTGGACTTGGATGTATGGAACTGTTCTGATAGATTTCTGATGCTCATTGAAGGATCATCAGCGACGGCTTCCAAAATATTTTCCTCCAATACAACGGTACGTACAGGCCTAGGAGCGCCCTCACCACCTCGTTTTGGCAAAACTGTACCTACAATAATATCGAAATAAAACAACGTGCTCAAATTAATTATCAATTATTACATACCTGTCTCCCTCAAGCTGCGATCGACACGCTCGAATGTTTCTCTTGACGGTACCGTTCGATTGGGAAAATGCTCGGAATACAGACGACGAGCTTCTGCAGCATTACAAAATGCTCGTCCATAAAATACATGCATATCTGCATATTCATTGAATGTAAACTGTTCGGCCATATCAAAAAAATTCAAAATATCCTATAGAATATTGACAATACAATGATAGTCATATGACAACGCACCACAAACAAAATCGCATTCCAGTGTCTCATTTTTTATCAAAACTTTCTAAAAGGTTTTTTTTGTCAACATCTGTGAAAGAAATGGAACATAATTATTCCCTGGATATTTTTCACCTGATCATGTGCAGCCGTTTTTGTAGTCCATTCGTTTGCTTTTT
The DNA here is from genome assembly GCF_025532065.1 of Leptinotarsa decemlineata. NCBI lineage: Eukaryota > Metazoa > Arthropoda > Insecta > Coleoptera > Chrysomelidae > Leptinotarsa > Leptinotarsa decemlineata. The sequence goes on from NW_027412606.1 coordinate 19,062,240, forward strand.
ATTAGTATAGTAAATATTTTTTCCGATGTGTGTTTTTTCAGCTAAATTTAGATTCGTGTTAAAGAATTTCTTCCATAAAATTATAATTATCAGTGAAACTCCTCAACAGTTTAGCTGTGAAGAAGAATTTGAAACATTCGAATGTTGAGTTTCATGAGATTCAGATAACTGATCAACACGAAACGTGATTATTCCACACGTATTATGTACATACAAAATATGGAATGAATTCGATATTTCATAGTAGAGTAGCTTGTTAGTTTAAAAATACCACGAATCTACAGAACTTGATATTTCTTTTGAAAAAATATCTGCTATCACAATTGTGACTTAAACTTCCATATAGGTACTGTACTTTTTGTTTACGACTTCATTTTAGCATACTTTGTATTATTCCCGTTATAAATGTTGTTGAATTAACGTTATCATTATTATTTCTGCTTTGATAATTATTCATTTCAAATAATGGTGGACGAGCGGGTTTGATGTCGTCGAGTAGAACTACATTTTTATCAACACTCGTTGCTCCAATCGACTTTCCACACGAGTACTTTTATTCATAAAATTGTCCAAGTAACCTTATTTTGTTGAAAAATATTGAAAAATATCTGTCATTTCAAAGTTTTGGGGTGTGGACCATCGGGGTAGTCCGTTCCTGACTTTGTAGCAAAACAACTGACTCCTGCATGAAAGCTCATCGACGGAATTCATTTGTTTAGTCAATTACCAAAATTTGGATGATTTTGAATATTCACTTGAAAAGTTATCAAAGAAAAACATTTTTCATTTTGTAACTTCGAGGGCCCGTAACTTGGTTACGAAGACTTTTAGGAAAAAAAATTATATGAAGTACTGGTGATATTTTGACCCCATCTATACATTCCCGAGAGGAAAAGAGGAAGTCCAGGGACACCCTGTATAGGTGATTCTTAAGTCTCAGATGCGCACCAAAGGAGGATTTTCAAATATTCCGTAGGGGTAAAAGGAGCGCGTTTACATATACAAATTACCTATTCATCATTGTTTCTCCATACCGCTATATTTTCGTAGATTTACATTTTGTATGAAGGTTTGTTTTATAATGATAATGAAAAAATGATTTTCAAATATTCCAACTGAAGAGCCCCTCTTGAGACATATGAAAATTACATTTCATCACTATTTCTTTGTACTACTATATTTTCAAAAGCTGAAATTTTGTGTGTAGGTTCGTTTCATGATGTAGAAATGCAATGAGAGAATACTTTGAAAAATATTTCAACTGTGGCCGCAGGACAAATGGCGCGTTCATAAAATGAAGTGAGTTTTCATCCGTACCGCTATATTTTAGAAGACTGAAATTTTGTATGTAGTTTGGTTTTTTTTTCATAGAGAGACTTTTGTGAGTGAAAAAGTGAAATGTGTGACGTAATCGATGTAGGGTGGAATGAGTATGGAAGAGATTCAAAGAGCGTGGGCCCCTCTTGAGACTCCTTCTTACCGCTCAGGCCCTCGCCCATAAGTCCCCATCTCGCGCATCAGTCACGTGGTCCTAGTGGTCATCGGCAGCTGAGTGAAATTAAAACAAAAAAACCTATCGTTATGAGATTTGAATGCAGGTCGTCGGCGTGGTAGACGTTGTCCTCAGCCTTGACACTAATGTGGAATATTGAGGGTAATTACCAATTGTTGATATTTATTGCGGTTGTTTTGTTGACTCATTTCTATACTTGACCACATTTTTTTATTTCCGTAGATTTATATGGAAATTGTAACGTCATTTCCACGTAGAAGATTGGGAAATATCCTTCGATTTGGAGAAGAATTGATGTTTTATATGAAGATGTGTATTTGTAAGAGGGCGAGAGAGACTTGTGTGACGTAATCCAGAGACGGAGACGGAGATGGTATCGAGGTTATATGTTGCTAGCGCAAGCGTGTGTTGTCGGTTGTAAAATAAATCGTTGTTCATGGGGCAATGTAGCGTTGTCGGTTTCAAAATCAGACATGAACGGTTAGGAATACGACTCGATGAAAATTGTATATTGGTAGCACGAAAGTGATATATTGATAATAATGTGTGATGAATCAGATTGAAGGGGCATTCATTGAAGTAAACAGGGTCTACATTTAGAAAAAACATGTCGTCAATGTGTACAGGGTGTCTCAAAATACATCATTTGAGAAAAACACATGATACCAATGCATATACAGAGCCTTTTTAAAATACATCATTCAAGAAAAAATGTCGGTTTAACGGAAGTCTAGCGTTCCAACATGTTAGAAGGACATTGAGTCGTATCGTTGTTAGCATCATAAGGAGGAGGAGAATATGTCACCAAAGATGTCGAGGTGTTACGTATTGTGGAGTTAACGTTCGAAAATGGGAAAAGCGAAATATTTGACAATGACATTATTACATCAAATTCAATAATAAGAAAATGTAACTATCAGAGACATTTATTTCTGAAACATTGGGGAATAACACTTCTGTTTTTTTTTGTGTACGGCAAGTAATGTGCTACTCGTATGTGCCGTGAGTTAAATCAGACAGATGAGTATAAATATGTACAAAAAAATGATAACAAGGGCGCCAAGTAGTTTCTTGTGCACCGACTAGCCTAAACCTGAAATGAACTACTAAACAATCCAGATACGCGAAAACAAATAAGGTGCAATATGACAAAGGAACAAGAATAAAAACGTTGAATGTTGCTTTCCCAAATTCAAAATACGCCTGTTCAACAGATTTATTCTTCACTTATACTATAACCTAAACGCTTATATAAAGGTGGAGACAAAACTATTCGGAAACACCTATTCAGCGAGGTTCATTGCTTTCGTAAAGAATAATGTCAGAATCCCGCAAAAACAACACCATTAATAAAACTTCTAATCGGTACTTATCTAGCTGCTAGTGATGTATAGATTCCTATGGCCCGCTACTACGCAAATTCGTGAAAAGCTCTCAATTCCACGTCCACACGGTTGAAATGGAAACACTACCATCCATATGACTTGGGAAAATTTGCGGTTTAGTCGCTACGTACAAGGCAATAAATAATATAATAAATAATATAATAAAATAATGAGTGACAAAACTATACGCTTACCCCCCAATGCTCGACTGTCCTAACATTGCCGGAGATGTTTTTTAACGGTCAGGAAGAAATAATTCATTCGATAAAATTCATCCCAATCGATTATAAGGATATTGCAAGATCGCTCCACAGCAGAATTACCCAATCACAATATCACAACAAGGCACGTCAAAAGACGTAATTTTATATTCAAAAAACCAGAATTTGCCTGAAATCAAATCTTCCGAACGTTATCATTCAGTTTCACTCACGAATGCCCCAGAGCGGACGGACGAAAAAAAAACCTTCTTTTTTTTTCCTTCTAAAAAAAACTTATTGAGTCGGCTGGAACTATATATCGGGTGTTTCACAAATAGAGTTGACCTAATTTAATAATTAGCGTTCAAATATTTACAACTAATCGTAACAACATTTCAAAATACGTTGTTTTGCGTATGTTTCGACCGTTTTGCTTGCGTTTCGAACATTTTGCGGGCGTGTCGACCGTTCTACGTTCGTTTATTCGTTATCGTTTCGTCGTTACATCACTATCACTCAACGCATTTCGCTAACCAAAACAAACTTTTTTTCAGTTTTGATTTTTCGATTTTTCGCAAATTGATTTACAAAAATAGAATGCAAGTTCAGTCGTGAAGAGGAAGCCAATTATCAAAGTATGCCTGTGGAGACACCGCTGGAGATATTCACCGCCAAAATAGAGAAAGGTAAATTTGGGTAAGAAAGTGCAATTTTTGCCACACCGAGTGACGGAGGAGTATCGCCTCATTCAGAAGAATTTTCATCAGGAAAATACGCTGTTGTGTTCGAAGGGTCGATGGACATTGGAAAATCGAATCGTGTAGTTTCATTTGAAATTGTATGAAATTAAGGTTCATATTGTTTCTCAGTTTTTCTCTGTTCAATATGCATAGAGTTTGTGGTTGTATACAATATTTTTTGTTCGGCTCGAAAATTCTCATTCATAGATATGATCCGCATAAAGTGGTGTTTTCATACAATATTTTTTCTTCGTTCAGTACGTGCAGAATATTTGTTTTGAATTCCTTGTTGTGAATGACAGTTGATTTTTTATTTCAATTATAAGTGTAGCAAACACTTCATGAAAGACAAGACATTACCCTCACAATTGAATATTATTTTTCTTTGGTGTATGCTTGTATTGAAGATCGAATTCATTTCAGAACACTACATGTGTAGTATCAGTTCAGAGTAAACTCAACAGCTACTTCCAAAACCTTCTTAGCAACCTTTCCAGAACGAACTTCTACTCTCCACAGCTTCCAGGACCATCTCAACAGTCTCCACAGAACTAGTTTCTGCACAGAACTACATTAACGTGTGCAGTATCAGTTCAGAGTCATCTCAACAACAGCAGTCAAAACCAACTGAGCAACCTTTTCAGAATCAGTTTCAAATCTTTGCAGTTTCCATTTTTTAGTCTATAGTTGCACATTTTGAGACTAGCAGTCGTAGATATTCAGGGATTTATTATTGAGCAACAATTCCACCACAACGAGATCGTCATCAAGATCAGTCAGTAATCAATGCAACACTTTTCTGCTTTTTCCGCCGAATGCATTCTCCTCCTTGAGCAAAGACGATAGAATAGGCGTTGCGTGTGTGGAAAGCATCCTCAAGGAATATCTACATGATGTTGGTATCATTTATGTGCGTGATCATCAGAAGAAAGCATTTATGGATGACAGACTGCACCTATTCAATATATATACAAACGTAGTAAAATTGGAAGACTTTGAAGATACATGGTAGTGTGTTCCAAAACTGAAGAAAAACACGCCGTTCTGTATGGATCATTCCAAACGAAATTCATTCAGCTGCAGTCTCAATAACGTTGATATTTTATATGAATGGCTTTATAATATACTACCAAAATGGATAAAATCCATGTCACACACATCTTTTTTTGAAAATGAAAACAAATTTTATGCAGGGAAAGTAGTCGAAAATATGCAAAAACAAAAAATCATATACGAGGGTTTATAGTGATGAATAAACATCATGTTGAAAGATACACAATAACATAAATAGGACATTGTAGAAATGGAAAAAAATAGTTTGACTATCGATTTAAATTCTGATTAGTTGGGTATATATAACAAAAGCTGTATTTTATATCTTGAATTCCATTCAGGAAATTATTATGGATGATTGATATTAAATTAAATTACGATATTTGGAAATTCATTTCGTGATGAAGTGTTTTAGTAATTTCCATTCAAAATAGTATCCTTTGATGTAGACACCGGACGAGTCCACTATGTGTAGATAACCTGAGTTTTATTTGTACGACAAATCGATGTCAATAGGTGTAGTGACTTGTCCATTATAACAGGGCATGAGATGAGTTCTTTCACATATGAACATAAAATAATGATACAGACAAATATGAAAAATCGTCATAATATAATTCAAATCCATGAAAGTAAATACATGAAATGAAAATTGTTTTGACCTCAACTTCCATATTCTGAAACAAAAACACTCAGCATTCACAATTCCATCTTTTATTTTCCCATGTTGATAGTCATCAAAATTGATTCGATTATAATATATATATATATATATATATATATATATATATATATATATATATATATATATATATATATATATATATATATAGAAATATACAACTATCTTAAAATGTTGCATGAATGCACATCAAGAATTTTGTCATAGTACGGTGACCGGGGCAACGTGAAAACCTCAGCATATGAATGTTAATAAATATTGAGGGAGGTCAAGATCAACAGGTATTAAGAAATTCGTTCGGTGTTTTTTGATCACTCTTCAGAAATGGTTTCAATGCTTTCGGAATACAATGCAAATACTTTTTTCCGTGAAAAACATCAACGAGTGATGGAAATACAACTTTAGCTCAAAAAAACGATGTTAACAATATGAATGCTAGTTACTGACTGCTTGAATAAAACAAATGAGCAAACAAGTAAATTCTGCAAAGTCAGGAGATAGTGCTGAGTTGGCTTCTTCTCTGGTGGCGGCATGATATAATTCCTCCCTTCGCAGATTCAACTTCGGAGGGTTACTGGGGAAGTTGAACGGTTCGAAGTTCTATTGGTGCTTCCAAAGGTTCCTTAGACTTCGATCTGGTTCGTTGCACTCTTTGGTATATGAGGTAAGCCAGGAAGAATACCAGAATACAGTATATGACAGTCCATGCACAGGGGGTGAATGGGATCAAAAGTCTGTTCTTAATAGAGGACGGTTTATCAATTATTCTCGACATGATGTCGTGTAGCTCGCCTAATTCGATTTGGTCCAGATGAAAACTCTGGTTCAGTTTTGTTGCTGATGTTTGCTTGGGTATATTTACTTCAGGGAATAAAATCGGCTAACTGTGCGTGGATAAACGAATTCCATTGGAAATGACCTCTTGGAATGTCGTCAATTGGCAACCGTTTGGGATCTCGATTAAGAATGAACCAATCAGTTTGGTCATTTATTTTTGTTGATGACATTTCATTTCAATGGTTTCTTCAATTGGTAGGAGACCAATCCATTGATTGTATTCTTCGAGACGTTTGAATATTGATTGGGTTACATGGATATCGATTTGCTGGCAGCTGGATGGATCCTTGATGTCTATAAGCTGGATTTCACAAGGGTTGGTTTCTTTTGCTTCGAAGAGGTCAGCTTGTTCACAGATGTATAACTTCAGATTTTCATGCAAGCGTCGCTCATGAATGCGTAATACAATTCATTTTTTAGTCAATATTTATTTCGCGGTATTGACCCCCCGTATAAATAGGAGTCAAATAAAGATGGTGAAGGTTCAGTTCAGAGAAATAGGTTATTGACACAAGGAGAATATAGGTTTTCTTGGTTTTGAGTATGTAACAATCAATTTTAATTAATTTTTCAATGAAAGGTATATTTTCTAAACTAATTTCTATCGGTAATTGATTTTTCTTGAACTTAATTTCAAGAGACTCTAGTTCTTTTTTTAGTTCGTTAGTTTTCATCACACTTGAGTGCGTGATTCCAATTCTTGCAAAGAATATCGAGTTTTCTGAGTGATGATGGGCCAAAAGCCCGAAACACGTGTCTATGGTTTGCCACTTTCATGAGTGCTATGTCCGATATTAACTCCTGTTTCTATATCAAGACACTCAATAACTTCCATATTTGTATATTTTCCTGGACCCGGATGTCACGCAGGTAGCTATAGCTGCCTCCGTGGTGATTTTGATAGTTTTCTTGTGAACACGAGATCTATCAACTGAAACCACAAATGTGCGGTTGACTCCTGTTGGTGGCTCCGTGCATTTGTATTTCTATCTTTTGGTAACCAAGTGTTGCCCATCCTTACACTTGACTGCACTATACTGATGATGGGCCAAAAGTCCGAAACACGTGTCTATGGTTTGTCACTTTCATGAGTGCTATGTCCGATATTAACTTTTGTTTCTATATCAAGATACTCAATAACTTTCATATATATATATATATATATATATATATATATATATATATATATATATATATATATTTATATATTTATATATTTATTGTATATTGATCTACGAAAATCAAGTCGACTTTGAGTCAGATAAATACATTTTGAGGATGTTTCGCATTTCGAAGTCGATCGGGAGCTAGTGCAGAGCTAGTCCGTAACAGGATCTTTTTAGTGTGAATCATTTGTTAGCTAAGGAGCTCGATTATGAATTATCAATTAGAGGTATCGTATCTTATGAAAATCAAAGTGATAAAAGAAAGATTATGTCTAGATTATTAGAAAAAAAGAAGCATTCCGGGGAAAATGATCGATATGACATATACGATTGATTTTGAAGACGAAAAAATTGCTAGTGAAGGTATATTAGTATCTATCAATTCTCTTAATGATGATTCTGAAGGCAGTACTAGCGAGTCATTGTTTTTGCTACTTAAGTCAAGGTTGAATCATCTAGGGAAAAGAATCAAATGTATGGTTTTGCCAGATGATCCAAATAATCCGAACAATGATAGTATAAAGACCACGGCAAAATTATATAAGGATGAGACTTATGCAACTTGTTTGGTATTAGAAAATGACTTGCATGAAAAAGCAATGAAGCAAGAATCAATTAATTTTGACGCATGTAATAGTATGGTTATTCCTGTTATGAATATTGCCGTTTCCGTTATTTCCTATCCTTCGAGCTCTATACCACTTTCAGAATGGGGTGTTCATTTCGATGGAAATTCTAAAATTGTTTATTCCTTTATTGAGCATGTTACTGGATTAGCTGAATCAAGAAAAGTTGAAAAAAAACTCTCTTTGATTCCGCTGTAGAACTATTCGTTGGTGATGCGTTTATATGGTTTAGAGGGGTACAAGCTAAAGTTAAAGATTGGGACTCAATAATTTCACAATTGAAAATAAATTCTTTCTCCAAACGTAGATGATGATATTTGGGATCAAATAAAATCTCTCAAACAACGAAAAATTGATAAAGTTACAAATTTTATAGCTCATATTAAAAATTTATTCAGCAGATCAAGTCGACCTCCTAATAAAGTAGCAAAAGTTGAATATATTAGAAATAATTTACTTTTCGCATATATGAGCCATCTAGTGTTGATTGAAATTGATACAGTAACCAATTTACAGGATTTAGTTAGAAAGCTGGAAGATGCAAATTCAGTAATACTGAACAAGGTTAATTCTTTCAGCAGTACTCGCGAAATCAGAGAGAAAAGTAGCTGTTAATTTCCGTAATAACTCTAGTAAGTCATTTGCAAAGAGTGAAAATGATAAAAATTTCAGAAAGGAAAAATCACACGCGAAATGAAGTACAACTCTCTCCCAATGAAGAGGCTGATGATAGTGAGGTAAAAAATGACCTCTCCAACCTTCTACTACAGGTACTAAATCGCCTGCTACTTCAGAAACTATCACATGATAGAATTATGTGAAATGCACGTCAAAATGGCATATCACATGCTGGGCACGTCAAAATGGCAGACGTATGCAGTCTCTAGTAAAGGCCAAACATAACTCCCCTTCTATAGTTTCCTGTAACTCTATTGATACGGAACAAACTGCTCCTCTTTTTGTTGAGCGTAAATTTGATAACCTTACATTAGGTGAAATTATTTGATCAAGATATTTCAATTCTGTTAGATTCTGATTCAACTACATCTATTGTGGGATCAAATGGAATAGGAACAATCAAACAGTATGGTTTGAAAATATCCCCTCTGGTTTTTCAAAATATTTGTACCGCAGATGGAAAAGATCAACAAGCTCAAGGAATTGTAGAATTGCAATTTGTATTGGTACTGTATGTCAAGTTGTTCCCTCCCTTCAACACACATTGATTGCTGGAAGTGATTCTGCTAAACAATTCCAACTCTTGATAGATTCTAAAAATAATGCATGTCATTTTCAAACAAAATCTAGTGATTCACAAGAAATGAGTTTGATTTTAGACGTTGAAAAAATAACTAGTGATTTCAGTCAGAGTTTATCTATAGAAAATTCAAGTTTAGACGATATAATTCTGGCTGATGAAATTATTGAATCATTTACTTACTTACTTACTATCTTACTATCCCCCTACATGCAAAAAATTCTTAATTCTGAATTAGATGATATGATCAAACTCAAGATAGTTGAACCGTCGAAAAGTTCTTGGTCATCCGCATCTTATTGGTAGAGAAGAAAGGTGGTGAGTACCGGTTTTGTTTCGATGGTTGGTCCTTGAATGAGGTAACTAAACATGACTCTTATCCTTTGCCCCATATAGACAGGATTTCAAATAAGCTTCAAGACGCTAAATATATTTTCTCAATCGATCTCAGAAAAGCTTTCAGGCGGATTCCTCTCGATAAACAGTATAAGGAAAAAACCGCATTCAGCGTAGCAGGCCATTGACTTTTCCAGTTAACGGTGGTTCTTTTTAGACTTTGTAATTCTGCACAGACGCAACAGATGCTGGTAGATGCATTATTTAGATCCAAGTTCGAGCCAAAGATATTTGCATATCTGGATCATCTGGAATTATTATTTCAAGTGAAAAATATTCTGGAAGAACCAACCTGACCATAAATTTGAAGAAGTGTGAGTTCTACAAAACTCACTTGACATTTTCAGGCTATGTAGTCGGTGGCGATGGTTTTCATACGGATCCAGATAAGGTTTCAGTTATGTTGAATTACCCTAGATCAACCAATTCGACAGAAATCAAAAGATTCATAGGCATGTGCTCGTGGTACCGACGATTCATAAGTGGGTTTTCTAGTTTAGTGGCCCCCTTGAATACCTTATTGAAGAGCAAGAAAAAGAAGCAATCAATTTCTTGAACTTTAGAAGCCGAATCAGCATTCATTAGCATCAAAAACGCATTTACGATTCAGAGTGACGCTTGCGACACTGGTATTGGTAGTGTTCTAACACCATTTGACGGGGATGAGAAGGTAATTGCCTATGCCAGACAAGCACTCAGTCGTTCAGAAAAAAATTATTCCGTTACAGAAAAGGAATGCTATGCGGTGATCTTTTGTATTGAAAAGTATTCTCACTGACCTAAAGGGTAGTGGTCCTACAGAAAAATTGGCTCGATGTACGTTTGCGTCAGCATAACTTCCAAGTGATCCATCAAAAAGGTGTGCTTAACATAGTGCCTGATGCCTTGACAAGGATACCTTACCAAACGCAAGATATAGCCACTTTGGAATTACCTCTTGATAATCTAGATTCTTGGTTTAAATTTCTTCGGTCCCCAGGTCCCCAGATATTTATCCTCAAGGAAAAGTCGACAATGGTTTATTCTATAAATTTGTCTCTTGCCTTCTTCCAGTACACACCAATTTTTCCGATTGAAAAGTACTTGTACCCAAAAACTCGAGGCAAACTGTATTGAATATGTGTCATGATTCAGTTACTTTGAGTAATTTTGGTTTTCGAAAAACGCTAGCAAGGATAGAAGAACAATACTATTGGCTAAAAATGTCACAAAATGTTCCCAAGTATGTCCGTAAATGCGAAGTGTGTGCAGCTCAAACAGACTCGCCTTCCTCTAGTATAGATCTGATGGGTGGCAAAAAATATGCCCAGTTTCCATGGCAGATAATATCCGTAGATCTGATGGGCCCGTTTTCTAGATCTTCAAAAGGAAATACCCAACTTTTAGATGTTTGTGATTTTCTTACCAAACCAACACTGAACCTCAATGAAATTATGAACAAATCATCTTGTAACTTTGGACCAGTGTTTTGAATATCGTTCAAAGAAAGTCCATAAGATGTTTTTGAAGAACCATTGAAGACTACTCGCAGTTTTGTAGTTAAGCTACTCGCAATGAGTACTCCAAGCTGAGATGGGTGAAAGAATAATTCACTAAGTAATCCTTCACATTCTGACATATGTCCTATTCCAGAATACTTCTTTATGAAATCTGCATACATATCCCGCATTCACGGGATTCTTTGCAATCTTTTTTTCAGAGCCATAGATTGGCTGTGCTTTTGCACAGTAGATCGTTCGATTGGTATCTGAACAATAAACTTACTATCTTCTCCCCTTCTAGTGGTATCACAAAAGTTGTCTTGACAGTACCGGTCTTCTCTCGAAAAGACAGGTTTAGGATTAGGGGTAGAATCTACCCCCCAAAACATTTTCAACTGAGAATGTATGTCAATCAGGGTCATCGAACAGTACTTTTGTGTCTCATCAATGTGAGCGGACCTGACACCTTCCATCCCGTGAGAGATCTCAAAGTGTTGGTGGATCTTTTCCCAATTTGACATTACCCACACACAATAAATTATGAATGAAATACTTCTGGAATACATCTTATACATCAGAATAATATATAGGCTACAATTTACAGAAGTAATGTAAAAAGGTTGTTTCATAAGGAAGGACGTGAAAATTAAAAAGCTTATGGAGTTTTCACTTCAGTCTATTGTTTTACTTCTCATTCTCATTTCCAATTGACAAATCGTTCATTATCGATACAGTTTGCATATCCTACATAAATATATTTGTAATATTAGCAAAACGTAGTTGACCTACTTATAAATGAAAATGATTAATGTACAGGGTGTATATACATAAATAACTATTTGAAAGAATAAGTAGAATTATCTAAAGGGCAATACATCTCCCCCTTTTAGAAGAATGAACTTCATTCCGGCCGAAAATGAAAGTCATTCATTCTTACAGCTACAAAAGAAAATAGGGGCCATATATTGCCGACCATTTTAGAATTACACATAAAAATTGAACAACCTGATCTATTATTCAGTATAAACGAAATGAAAAGCTCTTTTTTTTATCCCCTTCTCCTAAAACTACCAAAAATAGATACTACCCGAAATTATTTCATTATCCATACTTATTAGTAATTCTTACTCAAATTACAGATAAGTCTACAATAATTTAATAGTCTGAACCACGCATTATTTATTTATTTTATTTCTCACTATATACAGGGTGTCCCTGGACTTCCTCTTTTCCTCTCGGGAATGTATAGATGGGGTCAAAATATCACCAGTACTTCATATAACTTTTTTTCCTAAAATCCTTCGTTACTAAGTAACGGACCCTCGAAGTTGCAAAATGAAAAATGTTTTTCTTTGATAACTTTTCAAGTGAATATTCAAAATCATCCAAATTTTGGTAATTGACTAAACAAATGAATTCCTTCGATGAGCTTTCATGCAGGAGTCAGTTGTTTTGCTACAAAGTCAGGAACGGACTACCCCTGATGGTCCACACCCCAAAACTTTGAAATGACAGATATTTTTCAATATTTTTCAACAAATTAAGGTTACTTGGACAATTTTATGAATAAAAGTACTCGTGTGGAAAGTCGATCGGAGCAACGAGTCTTGATAAAAATGTAGTTTCACTCGACGACATCAAACCCGCTCGTCCACCATTATTTGAAATGAATAATTATCAAAGCAGAAATAATAATGATAACGTCTATTCAACAACATTTATCCTGAGATGTCTACCATTATTCGAAAATATTAGTTTTTAAGGAAAATGGAAATGATAGGTAAAATGTTCATAACGAATTTTTATAATGCAAACACGTTTAACTAACGAAACTCAAGAGCCTCAAGAGCAAACAGAAATGAAAAATCCGCTACAAAAACTGCTCGATATGACCACCTTCTCTCTCTATACATTTTCTTATTCCAGGGTCGTTTCATATGGCTTCACAATGTAATGTTATTCTATTCAACAATGCATCTCTTGTGTAAATAGGTGTAGCGTAAACAAGGCTTTTTAGATGCCCCCACAGAAAGAAATCCAATGGATTTAAATCCGGAGACCGCGATGGCCATGAATATGGCCCACCTCTACCAATCCATCTATTGTGGAAAATATGGTTCAGATGGTCACGCACAATCAAACTAAAATGAGGAGGAGCGCCATCATGCATAAGCCACATATCTCTTCGGGTTTGCAATGGAACATGTTCCAAAAGTCCATTCAAATCGTTCTGAATGAACTCCAAATAAGGTTCTCCATTCAATCGGTCCTGTAGAACGAATGGTCCTATAAGATGGTTTCCTATGATACCAGCCCAAACATTCACGTTGAATTTCCGTTGGTGTTTGGTTTGCAATATCCCATGGGGATTTTCTTCGGCCCATATATGGAGATTATGAGAGTTGATAACTCCATCTCTACTGAAACCTGCTTCATCAGTGAATAAAACTCGATTAATAAAAGTCATATCCTCTCTTTGCCTATCCATGAACCAATTGGCATATTCCAGTCGTGCTGGAAAATCTTGAGGTGTCATGGCATGTACCTTCTGGATGTGAAATGGGTGGAGCAGTTGTTCCCTAATTATTCTATGAATAGTAGACTTGGATGTATGGAACTGTTCTGATAGATTTCTGATGCTCATTGAAGGATCATCAGCGACGGCTTCCAACATATTTTCCTCCAATACAACGGTACGTACAGTCCTAGGAGCGTCCTCACCACCTCGTTTTGGCAAAACTGTACCTACAATAATATCGAAATAAAACAACGTGCTCAAATTAATTATCAATTATTACATACCTGTCTCCCTCAAGCTGCGATCGACACGCTCGAATGTTTCTCTTGACGGTACCGTTCGATTGGGAAAATGCTCGGAATACAGACGACGAGCTTCTGCAGCATTACAAAATGCTCGTCCATAAAATACATGCATATCTGCATATTCATTGAATGTAAACTGTTCGGTCATATCAAAAAAATCCAAAATATCCTATAGAATATTGACAATACAATGATAGTCATATGACAACGAACCACTCAACAAAACAAAATCGCATTCCAGTTTCTCATTTTTTATCAAAACTTTCTAAAAGGTTTTTTTGTCAACATCTGTGAAAGAAATGGAACATAATTATTCCCTGGATATTTTTCACCTGATCATGTGCAGCCGTTTTTGTAGTTCATTCGTTTGCTTTTTATTAGTATAGCAGATATTTTTTCCGATGTGCGTTTTTTCAGCTAAATTTAGATTCGTGTTAAAGAATTTTTCCCATAAAATTATAATTATCAGTGAAACTCCTCAACAGTTTAGCTGTGAAGAAGAATTTGTTCGAATGTTGAGTTTCATGAAATTCAAATAACTGATCAACACGAAACGTGATTATTCCATACGTATTATGTACATACAAAATATGGAATGAATTCGATATTTCATAGTAGAGTAGCTTGTTAGTTCAAAAACACCACGAATCTACAGAACTTGATATTTCTTTTGAAAAAATATCTGCTATCACAATTGTGACTTAAACTTCCATATAAGTACTGTACTTTTTGTTTACGACTTCATTTCAGCATATTTTGTATTATTCCTGTTATAAATGTTGTTGAATTAACGTTATCATTATTATTTCTGCTTTGATAATTATTCATTTCAAATAATGGTGGACGAACGGGTTTGATGTCGTCGAGTGAAACTACATTTTTATCAAGACTCGTTGCTCCGATCGACTTTCCACACGAGTACTTTTATTCATAAAATTGTCCAAGTAACCTTATTTTGTTGAAAAATATTGAAAAATATCTGTCATTTCAAAGTTTTGGGGTGTGGACCATCGGGGGTAGTCGGTTCCTGACTTTGTAGCAAAACAACTGACTTCTGCATGAAAGGTCATCGACGGAATTCATTTGTTTAGTCAATTACCAAAATTTGGATGATTTTGAATATCCACTTGAAAAGTTATCAAAGAAAAACATTTTTCATTTTGTAACTTCGAGGGCCCGTAACTTGGTTACGAAAACTTTTAGGAAAAAAAGTTATATGAAGTACTGGTGATATTTTGACCCCATCTATACATTCCCGAGAGGAAAAGAGGAAGTCCAGGGAAACCCTGTATATAACTGCACTCTGTTTTTATGCACTGTCGTAATTTTATTGTCTTTAAGGTTTTTTAGATCACAATTGACATTTTCACAACTAACGATTGAGTATGGGCCTTTATACCAATGATCAAACTTTGATCTATTTTCGTTTGTTATCGTAACCAAGTCTCCAGGATTTAAATTAAGGGATTTTGAAGTTTGATCATATTCAATTTTACGTTTCTCCTTTTCCCTGATTAAAAAATCTCTAGCCCTCTGGTGAGAAATTTGCAAGCGGTATTTGAGCTCTAAATAATAGGTGTCAGGGTTATATACTGGGTCTATTTTGTCAGTCAGTGCGTTTGTCAGTTCGGGTCTTTTTCCAAAAACTAGTTCGAAGGGTGTACAGTTATTATATATACTGGGGGTCGTATTGTAACAAAAACTATAAAATTTTATCCATTTGTCCCAGTCTGTGTGTGTATCGTTAACGTACATTCCAACATACTCGTTAAGTACCCGATGATTTCTCTCACAGCCACCTATACTCTGATGATGGTAGGCAGTGGAGAATTTTTGTTGGATATCTAGTAGTTTACAAACTTGTTCTAATACCTCGTTTTTATATTCAGTTCCCATATCAGTCCGTATTTCGCGCATAGGACCATAAACCAAAATGAAGTTATCAACTATGGCCCTTGCGATAGTTGAGGCGTCTTTATTAGTTACAGGCGCTATAACAACGTATTTTGTTAATTCGCACTGAGCTATAACCGCATAACAATTACCGTCTGATGTTTTAGGAAATGGTCCTATGGTGTCTATACACGTAATATCTAATGGCCGTTGAGGCGTTGGTGTAATCACCAATGGTTCCCTATGACCAATTTTACCTTTATTTATTTGGCATTTTTGACAAGATCTTACATAGTTGGCTACGTCCTTAGACATATTTTTCCAACGAAACTTGGTCCTGATTTTCTTCAAGAGCCGCTTCTGTCCACAGTGACCACCAAAAAGTGGATGATCGTGGTACTCTGTTATAAGTCTTTCTTTTTCGCTTCTATTTGTGATAATTGTGGGTTCATCATATAGTATTATATTTAAATTTTTCAATGTGTTTATACCCTTTTCTTTGAACTCATTTATTGTACATATTGTGAATATAGGATCCTTAGTTTTCAATTTTAATTCATCAATATTATTTTTGCTAGCTGAAGTTTCAAGCTGAAACAACACTTTCTCTAAAGAAAAGTTGTCATTAGCAAAATGTATTGTTTCCATATCGCTGATCTTGTTATTTTGACCCAGGATTATCCGAAGATAATCTGGCTTAATCGCAAATTTTAAATGAGGGATATTTATAGTTGTACTGTTATCAGTGGTTTGAAAAACTTTTGGTTTTTTATTTTTTGGGCTAGTATTTGTCGTATTGGTCGTATTTGTATTTTGAAATTGTTTTGTCATTGAACGTGTTATAGCGAAAATTTGTGTAGATGTGGTAGGGATGTTTTTAAGGTCTTTTATGTGAATACGAGATAAAGCATCTGCGCCAACATTATATTTGCCCTTAATGTATTCTACCTCAAAGTCATATTTCTCTAGATCTAAACGCATACGCGTTAATTTGGAGGAAGGATCTTTCATAGCAAATAAATAGACAAGCGGTTTGTGGTCAGATTTTACTAAAAATTTATAACCAAAAAGATATGGCCTAAAATACTTGATTGCCCAATGTATGGCAGCTAACTCTTTTCCAATTGTGGCCTTGTTTATTTCGCCTTTTGTAAAGGCCCTCGAAGCATAAGCAATTGGCAATTCAATTCAATTAAAATTCTGTGGAAGAATTGCTCCGCAAACTTGTTGAGAGGCATCGGTAGTCACTATGAATTGTTTTTCGAAATCGGGGTATTGTAATATTTGAGGTTCCAAAAGGTATTGTTTTAACTTTAAGAAGGAGTTTTGGCACTCTTCGGTCCAAATAAATTTTGATTTCTCTTTGTTAATTTGTTGAGTGGGACTGTCAGTTCCGCGAAATTTTTAATGAAGCAACGATAATAATTTAAAAAAGCAACAAACCTTTTTACCTCATCAGCGTTTGTAGGCACCGGGTATTTGTTTATAATTTCGTACTTTGACTTGTCAGGTAAAATTCCATCGCTTGTAATAGTATGACCTAGATACACAACGTTATTTAAAATAAAATGCATTTATTAGGGTTAAGTTTAAGACAAAATTTTCTGCATAAGTCAAAAACATTTTTTGAATTAGAAAGGTGGTGACTTCTAGAACAGCCTATAACGATGAGATCGTCCATGTATAGGAAGGCTTTTTCTGGGGTTATTCCCGAAAATGCTATGCTCATCATACGAGCGAATGAGTTGGGAGAAACCTTCAGCCCAAAAGGTAATCTAGTAAATCTAAATGATTTTACGCTGGTCATCGGCACGCTTTTCTGATATATGCAATATATTGAAATTTTGTAGGTTTTCGGTTTTTATTTTAAAATTTTGAATTGTCACACTTTCCATTGTCATATTTAAGACTTTAACAAATGAGCTATTCGGAGATGCAATACTGCTGGCTATAAAAACTCCTGGAGCCAATTCTTGGTTTAAGATAACTACGTCAGATTTTATATTACATAATTGCTCTGCTTTTCTTATAACTTCGCAACGAGGTAGAATAATAAGTGTATTATTATATGGGCTATTAAAAATTAGCAAAATTACTTCGTTATTACAAATCTGCATAGAAATAGTCCAGTCATCGTAATCTAATTTACACTTATGCTTAATAATGGAGTCCCTTCCTAATATACCATCTACTGGGATCGGAAAATCACTTTCCACTACTTGAAAGGTGTGATATACATAGGAGTCGGCGAGGAAAATTTTTGTGACGGTAGATGCAATGGAACTTGTACTACCTTTTGTGACCCCTTTTATTTGGACGTTATTTGCCCTGTTGACTATTTGTTCAGGTTTGATTTTGTCTCTTTTAAAGAGAGATATGTCCGCCCCTGTGTCAATAAGCAAGGTAACAATTCGATTACCTGTCATTTGGGTTTGAATAATTACGAAATTAGAAAGAGAAAGGTCTACGTTCAAAATATTTATTGATTCCTCAAGGGACCCTTTTGGGAAAACTCTATGTTTTCCGGCTGATGCCCAAAGTCTTTGAGTTCTCCTTCATATGCTCTAACATATCTACCGCCTGCTTCCCTGGCTCTAGGATAACCATAGTTAAATCTATTTCCCCCAAAATTTTTATTGTATTGGTACCGGTATTGATTGTGCGATTGAGCGTGAGGTTGTCTATTTTGATTGCCACGAAAACGATTGTTATGCGAAGCCCTATAGGCCCGTCGGTTATTGTTATAGTATCCTGAAAAATTACCCCTGAAATTTTGCCCTTCAGTGTATAGAACATTGGCGTTATTTGGAACATCTATTTCCACAAATTTAGTTAGTGCTTCTCGAGTATTAGAGAAAGTGCCTGCTTCCATTATTAGCCTGACTTTTTCAGAATTAGTGTTAGATTTGATGGTTGTGACAACCGTATCGGTGCAATAGGTTTCTGCTCTATCCGCGGGTACTCCCTCACTTATATAGGCCCTTTTAAGATTTCCTATGAAAATTTCAATTTCATTGGCATATTCGGAATTATTTTTGTTTGTTTGTTTCAAATTAAGAAGTTTAGAGGTAACTGATTTTGAGCTTTCTGTTTTTATACCGTTTTTAAGTTTGTATATGATCTGAAGCAAAGTCGTATCATTGTCGGTAATCAAGTCTCTAGCTCTACCACTTAGTTTAGTTTTTACGTAAGCCACGGCATTTGCCTCATGGCCCCTCAGAATTTATATTGAGAAGTGAGAGTGCGTCTAGTTATAAATGAAAATGAATAATGTACAGGGTGTATATACATAAATAAAAAATAAGTACAATTATCTAAAGGGCACTACAGTAATATTGACGTGCGCTGCCTATACCGTTGGCGTTACATGAATATGTATCGTAAGATTGTTTATGTTGAATATTCCCAATTGAAAGTCCGCGATAGTATATATC
This sequence comes from Leptinotarsa decemlineata, assembly GCF_025532065.1. Taxonomy (NCBI): domain Eukaryota; kingdom Metazoa; phylum Arthropoda; class Insecta; order Coleoptera; family Chrysomelidae; genus Leptinotarsa; species Leptinotarsa decemlineata. Next base: position 19,081,727 of record NW_027412606.1, read on the forward strand.
CACATCTTATGTGGTAGACACTATCTGCAAAATACTGTGACATAAATACAATTGAATTTTATTTTTTTTTTCAATGCATGTTTGTGAATAACTGTCAAATTCTTATAAGAAATGATACAATTGTCGTTTTGAGTATATACTCAAATACTCAGATAAACTTTATTTTTTACACTACGTAATTTGGACAAATCGTTTGGAAGTTATCATGATAACTTTACGCGAAACGGTTAGCCAATACGCATCGCCTCTACTGTGAGACGATGGAGACGATGCGAGGGGTTAGAAGATGGGTCTAAGCAATGACATTTTCCTCTACATCTGGCAAAATTTCATTTTATTCAGCATCCCTCATTCACCCCTTCGACGCACGCAACATTTTCAACATTTCCATGTGACATAGCAGATGAAAAGTAGGCAACATATCGCTATCTTTTATTTCTCTCTCAACGAATTCGTCAACCAACCATTTGACGTGCTGCACGTATAACGAATATATGACTTAGTACTTTTTAGTTTACCGCCATGTTTGTTGTTTCTCTACACCTGACGTCATCCCTTTCTAACTCATATCCACGTAGATTGCCGTTTGTCTCACTCTCACTCACGTCAACTGATGAAATACTTTTGACATGCCTTTTTGACATGCATCAGTGATTGTTATTTTCTTTGTCAGTATCCCAGTATATTTCATTTGTTGTGCTCAAGTGATGGTCCGACTTCATAATTTCACCCCGTGTAGTGTCAGATCACTATCTTACACATCTACACGCAATTGATTTGGTCCAAGAAGCGGCACAGCATGAATCCGAAACGTCGTTGTATCTCCAGAAATAACAAAGTTAACTTGCTGAGCGCGCGCGTCTCTGTATTCTTCAAAACAGTCATTATGTGGTATATAGGGCATTCGTCGTTATGGAACATAGATTAAATTCATTCTTCATTTGAACAAGACTCTAATGCTTGTGATGTTTTCCTCAATCTAATTGAATCGTTTGACAGTGTGGAACATTTTTTTCAGTACAAAAGCTGTCCGATCATGGAATCTGATAAAGCTTTAGATCTCATGAAATCGTATTTCAGCAACAGAAAATAGAAAGTTCGTATTAAACACTTTATCCAGAGGACAAATTGAACTCTGTCGAGTACGAATAACTTTTTTCGAGATCAATTGCCTAACACCAAATTGATATTTTTGCACTCGACGCGCGTTTCGCCAACAAAGTTAGCATCCTCAGGTGAAGAAAATTGATCCTGAGGATTGCTTACTCTGTTGGCGAAACGCGCTTCGAGTGCAAAAATATCAGTTTGGTTTAGGGCAAAGTTATTCAACTTTCACACCGAAGGTTCCAATCTCATCGTTATTTGACGAGCACATTGAGCATCTTGCAGAAAAACTTGATAGCAAATGTTGAGCAATTCGAGTTTTAAGAAGTCATACAGCTGCACCAAAAACAGCATATTATGGAACTATCCATCTTTTTCTTGAATACAAAGTTATATTGTGGGGTAGAAGTACTCGTTTGGATTGCATTGTCATTATGAAAAACCGTATAATGAAGACTGAACATAAACTTGAGAGACTCTTGTAATATTTTCAAAAGTACTAATTCACTTACCTACTACTTATGGGAGTACTATTCATGTTTGTATTATTCTTGTGTATGACAACAAATAAAAATTATCATTCATGAAAACATCTAAACATCTACGAGTACTCTGCTAGGCACAACTCGAACCCCATTTTTTCTAAACATAAAATTAGAAATACAGAAAGAGGTCCACGCTATGTGGGCATCAAATCATACAATCATTCATGAATGACAGTCAGAGGACACGACAGAGGGAATATTTTCGAGAATATAGTTTTGGGTTTGTTGCAATAGGTCTTGATATATGTCTACTCAAAATATTCCACGAAACTTATCTCGGAATTGATGATGATAATGTACCATTCCAAATTCTAGTTATTGATTTTCTTAAGAGCGATGAAATGATGAAAAATTTAAGGCAAGGCTGTCAAAATAGAGCTTCAGAGCGATGAAACGCTTCATTCAAAATAATTAAATTGATAGCGATGAACCTGACACCATCTATGTGTCATTGACGAAATTCAATTTTTTTATATAAATGCATGTAGCTGAGAATATTCCCGGTAATCATTTTTACGAACACCAACGGATCTGAAAATTTTCTCAGATGAATGTCAATTTTTTAAAATCAAACTTTTCATTTTCGAGCAATATTAATCGAGTAACCAGCAGTAGATGGAATTACTCGTGCTGTTGATTCGTTGTTGCTCTCAGGATATTGCTAAATAACAATTTTTTTTCTTTCGAAAACATTTTTGCTCTTTCATCATGAGGTGAGTCACCTTCAAAGTTTTTATTGAACGAAGTTTATCGATTGAATCTTGAGGAAACATGTTTTGATGGTACATAATATCAGGGGCTCCAGAAAAGCTTCATTGTGAACTGTGTTTCATTATCCAGTTCTACTTCTCTAATTTTATTTTTGAAATTGCTGGGATTTTATGAATGAGAACATTGGTGAACAAACTCACAACACCAAAAATAACTGGGGAATCCATTTTCCGGATTTGTAAACCATTTTTCATTCTTCAATAGTACCAGACATCACTTTTGTGACTCTTTTCATTTTTAGAAGGATTTTTCCAGATTTGGAAAAAAAATTAACAAATTTGTGATACGTAAGTCCGGTTAGTCTAGGTAAACTATTTTGTTGTTCACTTCAGGTGAACCAAAGATATGAGAAGGTTTGCTATGGTAGGAAATACTTCAAGTATGTTTTGTTTTTATAAGAATGATTTTGGGTTTGGCTTCAGTCCTGTATATCTTTTGTTTCACTGCTTTTGTTGAATTGTTTTTCAGTAGCATTGGTGGTATATGTATTGTCTATTCCGTATGTAGCTTCTAATATTAAATGCGTTTTCCCTGAGAATTCATTATATAAAATATAAATATATATGAAAGGATTTCAATATTACTGCCTGGTCTGGGAGATGTGAATGCCATACTTTTGAAAACACTAAGTATACTTTCAACTTGATATGATTCGGGAAAAACAGTAATGCAATTAGGTCTGAAGTCACCAGTTATTTCTATAGGTAAATTCTGAGCTGTGGATGAGGAGTAGGGGTGGATAATGGTAATGCATTCACCAATAAATTCCTTTTATCGTTTTATCAAGATCAGAGTAAGTATTGATGGCTTAGGGTGGTGTGAGGTTTGAGAGCGGGTGAGAATAGAGAGTGGAAGTGGCGTTGAGGATGGGTTTTCAATGTGAGAATTGGTAGAAATGGACATTTCGAAGAGATTTAAAATAATTCAGAATAACTATTATACAAAGAATAATAATTTATCATATTTTCGAAAATTTTTGAATACAAGACACCTCTTTACTTTTCATTGCCACTAGTGAAGTGAAACAAGTTTGTGGGAAACTAAGGGTCAATAAATGTCTTGACGGATTACAAGTGACCGGTCGTGAACAAATCCTTTCATTTTGTTATGATGTCGTTTGGAATTTCATCTGAAGGGCTCGTGGAAACTATTTCAGTATATCCTGAAAATAATTTGAATATTTTCTCAGGAATGTGAAAAATTCAAAATTCAAGATCAAAATAGATATGGATCTGTCGTATGACATTACACCGAGAATTCACGACTTGTTACTCGGCACATTATTTTTTATTTCTTCACGTGGTGCTTACCCATCTCAACCCACAGATGGCAGTGTGATTCAAATCGTGTCTTGCGTTGTAGAAATGTTCGTGACTCTGAAATTTTTTTTCAGTCTCACTGATTGAACGCTTCAACTCTCTCCAGAATATCCATTCTTCTCGATGTTTTTCAAACAATTTCCACTTCCAGCGCAAACTGCGTCAGTATAAAAGTATTTTCAAATTTGGCACTGACAGTTAACAAGTGAAAATTGACAAGTGTCAAACATTAGTAGCCCTGATTTGTTAACATTTGAATATACCGACATATCGATAAGTCGCAGAAGACGAGTGGGCTTCATTAGGGCGAAACCCTAAGAGGTCCACTGAGGGCGAAGCTCCGCTCATAATGAAGAGTTTGCTGTGGAGTCCTGAGAAGCTTCGGTGGCCACATAAAAGTATTAAGACGGTACCGTTGGGAGGCCAAATGACTGTCCTGAAACTAGATTGTGCATTAATTGAATGAGAAATGAGATGTTTTGAAAATTTAAGTACAGTTAATGTGAATGAATAATGTTCCAGATATTCTCTTCTCTCTATCATATTCTTCTATTTCGAATTGATGATTTGGTTTTTGTTCATGTTCATTCTTGAATCATCCCGAATTCTGAGATTGGAGTTATCAATTCAATGATTTCAGCAACATCCATAATTTCTAATGTCGAGTAAAAATAAGTTAGATTCTCGTAGAAATATAATTAAATGATATTTATTCTTTTATGAAGTCAAAAAAGTTATCGAAGTAATAAAAAATCACATCAGCTGCCCATTGAATTCGTTACGTGCATTCCAGAATTTCATTGAATGAACCATGTCAGGCATTAACATTTCACTGGATTCATTATTCATCTCATTTTCGAATAAGTGCAACTTTGCAAGGAAATCCTTTTAATGATATCAGTTACTATCCAATTCCTAGTGACGTCATTGATGAAGTCTGAATGATATTTATATTTTTTCCGTTGATGATTAAATACTAGCATTCCAAATAGTGATTGGAATCAGAAATAGCGAACAGAAATAACGACCTGATATCCACATCAATTGAATGAATGCTGACGCAGCTGGTAGAATCCTCTAATGAGAGGATTAAATTCTGAACCTGGAATAATTTGATGATGCAGGAAACTTTTCAGCGATATCAATTGGGAAATTAATAAATAATTCTACTTATTTCCTGAAAAGAGTGAGAATTCATTTCTCTCTCGATACGTACGTACATATTTGAAATGTTTTTGTTGTTGAGTTTTCTGACTATGACGAATATTTCTTTGGAAACAAATTATTGATAAGTTGAATTGATATTTCAATCGATAATTTTCGCTGGAAAGTAGGAGACTTGAGCCGGTTCTAAGCATCCCCCTACCACTATGACGTCATTAACGACGTAATGGTGTAATTAGGATGACCTTGAACGACATGTCCAACTCATGCCTCCCCCACCCCTATGACGTCATTAACGACGTAATGGTGTAATTAGAGTGGGGATAGATAATCTGACCTTGGGTCAGATTATCCTTCATGTGTACTGAGTACAAACTTACTTGTACAAAGTACACATTGGCACAGATATCCTTCATTGAAGAATAGATTGCATACACGGTAAAATGCACGGTACAGGATTTATCATGTCAACCGTTCAACGGTATGAGAGTGAGATGTGCACTCCACGGCGTGTGGCTAAGTAATGCGTATTTATCGGTGTGTCCTTACCTCTCTCGATGCGGCCCCCACCACTTAACACCCCACCACTACACACCCCCACCACTGAACACCCACACCACCGGACACCCCAACCACTGGGAACCCCCACCCTTCGACCTCACCACTCGACCCTGATGACGTCATCTGGGTGTTGACTTTAGTCCCCACCACTTGACCTTGATACCCCCATCCTTCAATCCATGATATCACATCCCCAACACTTGGCCTTGATCTTAAATGATGACACATGGCGTTGATTTATGTGTTAGAGCATATGGGCTTGAAGATGGACTTTGTTGACTCTGAGATGATATAAACATCAAATTCAACCAACTTCAATAATGATATGTGATTTGAGCCGGTTCTAAGCCTCCTCCCACCACTATGACGCAATAATTGCTTTTTTGTTGTTGTTGTTAGTGAAGTCAAGGCGCTGTGACCTTGAAGTGTCTGGTGCATGGATCGTTAAGAATTTTTTTCATATTAGATTTTGTGTGTGTGTATTTGTGAATGCACGGTACAGGGTCTCATCATGTGCTTGTCTATGTAAAAACATACGTCTGCATACTCCGAAAATCCTCCAAGTAATGAATGCTCCATCGATGTGAGGCCACCAAGTTAGTAGTGGTGTGACGTCACAGCAGCAGCAACCGTTCAACGATAAGCGAGCGAGATGTTCACTCCACGACGTGTGGTTGAGTAATGCGTATTCATCGGTCTGCCCTCACCTCTCTCGGTGTGGTGAAGGCTGTGACGTAACGCATCGCTCTAGCCTCGCTATCGATGGTGATACGCAGGCGGTCGTGAACTGTGTTAACGTCTGCCCTCTCCGAGAGCGCAACGATCACTGCCTGTTCGTATCGACATCTGTTATCGCATCCAGTTGGGAGGTGGGCTTGGCTGTGACGTCAGGTATCTCTAGTGGGTAGCAACTAGCAATGTGAACCTTTTACGATTTCATGGTGGGGGTGACTCGCACTGCTTAATATAAAAGAAATGCCTGGCACACTATGAAATCAGTAGACGAATATATCTGCAGCAGTTAGCAATTAGTAGAGTGTTATTTAGTTCGTAATAGAAGGAAGACGGTGAGTGTCTGTTGGAAATTGTTTATATTTTCATATATATTTTCATCATGTCCATTTCAAAAGAAGACTTGAATAAAATTATCAATTTGATTGTACAGGAGGTTGAAATACTAGAGCAGAAAGCCTTATCATCATTGCCAATTGATGAAGTGTACATAATTAAAAATATGTCAACTTATTCTACACGATTTGGTAAATAAATGTTATTAACTTTGGAAGATGTAAGCAATGGTAAATTATTTGAAACATGGCTACCACAACGTATTTCTTGCAATTCAGTGATGATGATATAACTTGTGTCAACTCATCGGATGGTAAATATACGATGACGTATTGGCGACAGAGCCCAAAAGTTTTGCTGGCATGAAAACGCGATCTCTAGTCAAATTCAATATGATTGAATAATAAGAGTAATAATTCATAGTGAATTTTTTTAAGTCATAGCCTACAAAGTTTTGCTGGTGTGAAAACGCGAACTCTAGTCAAATTCAATATAATTGAATATTAATAGTAATTATAGTGAATTTCTTTTTGTTTTGATAATATTTATATATTAGATGATAATTATATGGAAATATAAACATTACTTACTTAGTTGAATACACTCACTTTGTAACTACAAATGAAATGGGAATGTGAGTATTATATCATGGAAACAAGTTGGAGGTTGCTTATTGTTTTTTTTATTCGATTTCAGTTCCACCATTCAAAGATGTGGATGCAGTATACAAGTCAAGATTGAATCGTTGTCGTAGATCTCAAATCATCGGTTCAACATTTGTCGTCTGAATTGAAAGTGTTGGGTGATGGAGCTGAAGATGCAAGCAATTATGATATGGGTGTGTTTTCTATGATGAAAAACAAATCGAATTATGTCTTCGTGATTCTGAGAACTATCGGAGTGGTGCAGAAGTTTGTAACGAATTTTTGGATAATTAATTGGAATTGTGGCAACTTTGTGAGGTTATGATTGAACTGAACCTGAGAAGATTCCTGTATAGCCTCCAACCATACTTGCCAGAATGGATTATTCATCACTTTGAATTGAATGATGAAAATCGAGAGAAAATTGAAGATGGTCACGAAAATGATGACTATGAGGAAGATGTTATTTAAGATAGTCTGTATGTTTCTGTGAAACATAAATAATGTCAAATAAAAAACTTTGTATCATTTTCATGTTTTATTTATTTGAATCCCATTATATACAATAGAAAATGATCACAAAACAATGAATATGATATATATGAATTAGAAAAAGAATACAATACATGATATGAGTCAGTTAAAAAAAAAAGATCATGAAACAGTACATGATAGAGTAAAAAAAATAGTATCAATGATTTGAAAAGTGTCAATATCTGCTATTGCATACATACAATGCATCCAATTTATTGTATGTTGAAACTGTATCATGCCAAATTAATGCATATACTTCAGTGTTGTCTGGAAACTTGGTCTTCCTCGTCTCAAACTCATTCTTTATATCAATAGTTGATGATTTTTTTGCATTCGGTTGATGGGAACAATCGATGACGGATAGTGGATTCTCTCTGAATTGTCCAATGTCCATCAGAGGTTCTCTCATATCTCCATCATAATAACTTCGCTGGGAACTCTCAAAAGCATAATAAGCGGGAGCATCAAGTTTTTTATTGAAATTCAAATTCCAACGCTCATATGGATGAACTTCAGAATTCAAGTATACTCGAATACTATTGTTACCAGCAGTTGTGAATTTTGTAATATCCTGTGTTCTATCTTCAGATGTGGTAGTACTTTGGAATGCGATGATGACAAAACGAGGAGTTTCCAGAGCGTTAGTTGTTTTGATGGCCTATATGTCTGAAGAAGTCCAACGTAATGATGGTAGTTCATAGATGTCGCACATACGATAAGCCAACTTGATTTTGGCATTCAGACCGCTTCTGTTTATTCTACTCAAAAGTTTGAGCTTGTGTTTATCATCTGGTACAATATGTCTTATTTTCCATTCGATTTTATCCATTTCCAAATCAGCATCAACCTCACCTATATATGAGTTTTTGAATGATCGAGCGATAATGAAAATCAATTTCTCTTTTAGTATTCAAGATGGTTTTGTTGTAATCTTCAGCAAAACCCATCAAATCAAAATTTCAGTGGTAGTTTTTCACTAAAGACATGACTGTTTTATCCAAGATATCTTGTGTCAATTGTGAAAGTCCCCAGCCAGATGTCAATAATGTGTTAGCATGTGATTGTCAAATGATGGTTTCCATTGTAGATGTTATCCCAGGTTTTCTAACAACAGCCACTTGTTCACCACCCATTTCGTAACGAATTTCATCAAAGAGAAATGTTTTCGCTACATCTTTGGGGGTGAATTTACCTTTAATGTAAATGAAGCTCTCGGCAATATCTGACATAACATCTTGTTTATTGATTGCAATTCTAATTTCATCCGAATTCCTGAATAGCGGTGATTCATAGGGCTTATATGTGTGCTCATGAGAACTTATGAGAAAATGATCAAGCACTGGTTCATCGAATATATTCAACTTTTCACTGTTTGTTTTGAGCACCATTGTTATTTTCTCACTTCCAATCCAATCGATTTCAAAAATTTAAGATCACTCACAGAAAGAGCGTTATGTGCTAACTGTTTAGCATACACTCGTGGAATAAGCTTTTTTTATGCACATTTTTCTTTTTGATGGTGCAGCTCGTTTGGGATTGTTCAATACGATTTTGTCCATTATAAATGAAACTCATAACAATACTCATTCGATCTTCTTCAATTCCAAAATAATGAAAATCTCTCCTCCACTTCCAAAATCGATCAGATTATTTTTTTCATCCTAAATACGCACTGTGATGTTGTTTATCAATTGACGACCTTCTGGACTGACAGGCATATATATATAATACTGTGTTGTTCTTTAGTAAGTTTGTATCCAGGTTCAACATCAATATCGAATGAGAAAATAATGTGGGATTCTTCACCATTTACATATGAACCAGATATTATATTGCAATCTTAGCGAATAAGTCTCACAGTTATAATGTTTATTGGTAATGAGGATTCATGTATCTGATTTGGTATAAGTATTCCATGAGCGAACCCCATCATTTCTGCTATAGAATTTGGATGTGTCAGATCAATTTCATATTTGGATCGCATTTCACATTTGAATGTATTATTATTGGCGTGAAAATAGTAAATATCATCTGCAACATCAATTGGTTTTTTATCATGAAACAATCTGAATATGATATGTTCCTGTATGACGGCATTGATCTCTTCTATTTCGTAAGCAACACATGGAATTTCAATTGTAAACTTTTGGGGTATCGATGAGTTGTCATTACTGATTCTAAAACTCACTAAATTATTAACTTCAGTTATATTATTGATTGTATTGCATCCATAGAGTCTCAAAAGTCCTAATTCATAATGGCTCTTTCTGTCCAATTCAACTGGTGGAAAAAAATCCGCACTCAAGAAACTTGTCCCGACAACTTGTAGCTCGAACTTTCGTGACATGACTGATGAATATTTTGAAACACATTCCAATTTATTGTTGTACACAGCAACAGCACATTTGAGACAATTTTCACTTTTTGTATTGTTGTATTGTAATAAATATAATTTTTATTGATACCAATATTCACATACTCTATAATGCAAATACAACACATAGATTTTCGAGGTATAGGACCATCATTAACATTCGAATCTGAATTTTCATCGGGGTGGTGTTCATAACAATATCTATGTTTCATTATATCGATGTCATCTTGTAGATGTTTAGGTAACTTTTCCCAAACATATGCAATCTCATGTGCAACACATGCAAGTATCACTTCCTTGGGCATATTTGCAAGCATCACTTCATCCATTTTTTTCAAGGTAACATATTTTGAAAACATTCTAAGTAAAAATTTCATTCCCTTGATAGCCTCCCGATCCAGTTTTGGTGTTGTATCCATTTTTATTCGGAAAATTATTTAGAGAAAAATTGTAAGCACAAGTGATCACAGATAACTGTATTGAATTACTATTGACGATCATAGTTATATTTGATTTTTACATTCGAACATTTTCGAAAGAATCGAGTCAATTCTAATGGTGGGGGCAGATCTCCAAAACTATCGAAATATGCGACTTCTTCCCCACATTTTTTATATGCCACCCAATGTGTTCCTGGTCCACTTATTCCATCTAAATTAACAATAGCTGTCTCGTTTTTTCTTGGACCTGAAGGGGGTAATCTGTCACGCATAAAAATACCACGAAAATGTGGTATTTTCATTTTTTTGTGCATAATAACTGAGATCGAGATCATTAAGAGGCCTCTGAGGTAAGGGTTCAATAAGTTTTTTGTTTTGTATGGTTTTAAATATAGTCCTAAACCTTTACGATACGGTTTGATGTTTATTCCACTTCCGCGTTTACCCAATGCTACAGCCTTCATGGTTTTATTGTGGCGATTGGCTTCTATTAAAGCCGCTCTGCTGGCTTTTGCTGAATTGACGGCCTTGGTGATACCAGCAGCGGATCCCCCTAAACTCCCTAGTGCGGATAGTCCAGCCAAAATTGGTATCAATAGCAAAAGTCCACCAATTCCGGGAACAGAAATTATGCGTGGTGTACGGATTTACTTCTTTCCACCGGCTGCTTTGAGGTATTTACGTGCCGCCTGCAATGCCATAGTGTCACAAATTGATCCCCACCAGCTTTCTTCAATACATTTCGCACTTTATGGACTATCCCAGCACAAAATGCAACTTTTCTGATTTTATTTTTCTTCGTTTCCTCTTACTTTTATTCTTATTGGTGCTACAACCCATGCCCATATGCTTTTTTGCTCTCATGATGTTGGTGACAAGTAATGCAGCTGCTCTTTCCCCAATACTCGGGTCATTCGATTTAACCCTATCCCAAGCGCTGTATTCAAGTTCTTTGTCGGCTAAATGTCTTGCTGCAAGATCGGATGGATGCTTAGAACATTGAATATCGTGTTTTTTGTATTCAATATCTAATTTATTGATTCCAGGATCGTTGCGAGCAAAACATTGTTTCAGTTTTGTACCCGGTCCACAGTATTGATAACCTCCGGGTAGATGTAATTCGAAAGGGAGTTTGTTTATTGAATCATTAACAAAACCACAACCTCTTTTAATTTTACTATCACTTTCAATACGTCCGTATCGTTTGATGGTACACATTGAAATGATTAAGCTAATAACATTTATATAGTCTCCAACTACGACACGATGCGCATTGTAAATCAGAAAGAGAAGTTTGCTGTAGATAATCTAGATGAGAAATTTTGGTGTGGATTGAATGGACAAAGGGTATTCAGACATGATCCACTACTTCCATCATCAGTTCGAGGACTCATTATAGGACCTTCAAATTGTGGGAAAACGAATGCAATGATATCGCTATTAACACAGCCACAAGGATTGAGATTCAGAAATGTGTATCTCTATTCGAAATCACTCAATCAACCTAAATATCAGTACTTGCGAAATGTTTTGGAACCTATAAAAGGATTAGGTTTTTATACATTCAGCAATAATGCAGTAATAGTAGAACCCTTCGACGCTAAGCCTAATTCTGTTTTCATTTTCGATGATGTGATATGTGAAAAGCAGGATATTATTAGATCATATTTCTGTATGGGACGTCATAAGGATGTTGATTGTTTTTATCTCGCACAGACGTATTCACGGGTACCCAAACAATTAGTGCGTGACAATACCAATTTCATCATAATGTTCCAACAAGATGAGACGAATTTACACCACATTTATTCAGATCATGTATCACGCGATGTAACATTCAAACAATTCCAATGATGTGTGTTGGATGCAGAGAGGACCAATATGGATTTCTAGTCATTGATAACGACAGAAAAATAGATGGAGGTAGATATCGCAAAAAAATCGATAGTTTTATATATCCATGATCTTGTTATTGAAACTTATTCGATCACTGAATATTGTAGAGGTCACTTCATCAGCGAATTGAGCTACCTATGAATACAAAAAATGATTCTGAGAATAAAAACAATAAAATGAATTTGAAACGTCAACTAGTAGAGACAACAGAAGCTGTCAGGCAGAAATTCAACTCTATCAAGAATGATAATATTGAAAAATGTACGACACTTGAAATACTGTATGAGCCCATAACGAAACCATTGAATGTTTCATCATCAAACGCTACTTCTAAATCAACAGTGTTATCGTCAAACCGTGGAAATGTTCAATCTTTTTCAAACTATCCCATGAGTACTGTAACCCCCCAAATTTTGAAAAGGCAAATTTAATAATCCAAAATTTGGGATGCCAACACCTTTTGCTGATAGGCTGCTCAGTTTGATACGGGAGGGTGTGAGTAAGTTCAACACAGGTCGGATTAATAGCTATAACAGATTAGTTTACTATTAATCAAATAAACCATGAGTTTACTTGACTAATTCTAATATTTGGGCGCCAGGTTGCAAAAGGCAAAACCAAAGAGAAAGATATGACTTGTACCTAGCTTGGATTGAAAGGCAAAATAAATATAAAAAAATTAACAACTTTATTTCCTTTTTTACAAAATGGCTCCAAGCCGGAAATATATATATATATAAAGATGGTAATATAATATTAAAAATATAAAATAAAAAAATTCAGAATATTTACAGTGTCGATGGTTGTCTGATTCAATTTCACTGGTTGGAATACCTGGGGTGGCTGAGGAGTCTTGAAGAGGGCTGCAGAGACTTGTAACCACCTGCTCTGGCTGGAGATGGATTTAGAGCTCACGTTGGAGTGCCTCTTCGATTAAGTTATTTAGTAGGAACCTCCTGCCTGTATCAGTCCTTCACCCAGTATACAGTTTCTCGATATCATGCGAAACAATGAAATGAATCAGATACAATTCTACTATGATGGGACACACAGATATCCTCAGAATTTTACTACTATATTCTGAATTAAAAAGATTAATTCCAATGGAATTCAGTTATATCAAAGGGTAATGTATCTTAAACTAAAAAAAGAAAGGAAATAATAGTTTGGCAATCATTAACTATTTTCATACTATACTGAAAATCATCAAACAAATTGACAACTGATCCAAGGAAATATTAAAGATAAGGTACTAAGCTATTGCCACGGAAATAACAAGCAAAGTGCATATATACAGAAGGGAGGATATCTGGTTGACCTTATAGAATAAAGTTAATTCAGATAAAATGGACTGCTTAAGTATCCTTGATAAGATAAATCGGAAGATAAAGATAGAATGGTATCAGTCAACTACTACAGAACAAATCAGGCCAGAAAACAAATTCTCTCAAGTTTGCATTTATTTCTCAAAGAGAAATTAATTGGACCAAAAGTAGGTCATATAGAAAATAAATGCTTACCTGAGGAATTGTCCTGGAAAGGTACTGCCTGAATGTCACCAAGCAATCAACTTCAACTCTCCTGTCCACTTCCAAATGTCCTAGTAATAATGATAACGTCACTGCAGCAACAGGTAGCTCGAGAATAACATGCCAAGTATTCAGTATCTGAAATTTTATAAAGCGTAGATACTGATTTCCTTAAGCAATTCAACGATGAAGGAGGTGTGCAAAGCAGATACTTCACTAACTGTATTTTTTTTATAAAATTTTAGAGCAATTCAATTTTTAAAAAAATATCACCAAGGTAATCTGATGTTCTCTAGAAGAAACTCTGTGATCTCACTGTATTTAGAGGATGACTTGAAAATATTAAAATAAAAAGAAATGAATCCTCTAACCTAAAAAAAAATACCACGATGCAGAATTTCTTCTTAAAACAATTCTAGCCAAAAATATATGGAGGAATAGATAATTTAGTGAATTAGCAATCTTTGCAAGACTCTAAATTTCATCGATGACTGGATAAAAGCCAGTATAAGGTAAATTTGAAAAATAACCTTCAATCACATGCAGTGTAATTATCACTAATTACAGAATTAAACTGATTTCTATGACTGAATAGAAAATCCAGGAAAGGCAAAAGATATACTTAAATAGATCTCCACAAATTTACTATGAATAAAGATAATTTCAAACAAAAGGTCAGCACGTACCAGATATCAACCGTTCTCATCAAACGCTGGGAAGGAAGAGATCTTTCTATCGTTTCCGTCGAAAACGAATGCCCTTGGTCTTTGCGTTTTTTGTTTTCGCAGATCCAGCCGGCAGTGACTATTATACCGTTTACGGAGAATAATATGATTGAAATTGTGGTGATTAAATTATTGATATTATAGGTAACATTAAGAATATATGAATGTAACGAAATATTCGTTACACACCACCTCTCCCCGGAAAAAAAAAAACGAAAACCAATGATGTTTGAGTTTTTTTTTTATATATAGATATGAAAAAATCAAAGATACAGTACCAAACGATAAAAATTTGATCTAAAGATAAAACAGTCAACAACAATAGTTAAACTGGTGCTAGGGAGTCGTCGCTGGAACTCTCCGCCGAAAGCAAAGACAAGGAAGGAAGTTCATCCCTGAACCAGGATCAGGTAATCTTTTCGCTGCTGGATGGTAATGCTGCGCCGCAGATACACCCGATACTACTCGTCTCCTAATTCAAAAATGGACAACCCTACCCATCAGTACATTAGGACTAGAGACAACCTACAAGAAAACCCTTGTGGAAACAAAAAAATTAAATTATTTCAATTAAAGGAAATAGCCAATTGTCCACTCCAATTGGGGTGATATATAGCTCCACCAAACTTAAAATGGCTAAGCCATAAGTTCCCGACAAATTCGGAGATATTCCTATGTGTGGCACTGCAACCAAATCCCCAGACACGACGAATCCATGGAGCTCAGGATCACCCAGTAGTATTGCCCGACCGCCCTTTGGCGAGCTTCACACGTTGACCAGCCTAGACCTCCACGTTAGCCTGACAATACCCCCCAAAGTTCACCCTTCCATGGACCCTACCTGACAATATTGGAGAAACCTCCGCAGATACATGAAATATGTCAGGTTGCCGTTCTGTGCCATGTTTGCACCCAACACACTCAGGCTCCTACAAACAAAAAGGGAAAGGCATTAAAATGCATAATCCAAACCGCCTAAGTTTGGTATCTTAGCAGAAAACTCCATCCACTAATCACACATTGCAACAGCAAAATCTACAGACATAAGAAAGTAAAAACTTGTCAAAAGCCATCAATACTTCCTAGAAATACGATCCAGGAAATCATAGTAAGGAAATTTCAATAAAGAAATACCTTAAGGAAAGATAATATCAATGAAACTGTATTTCAGTGACACAGCAATCTCAATGTAAATCATTGAAAAAGAGCAAGGTAATAATGTGAATTGTAACTCAAATTTTTGAAAGATTAGTTGATTTATTTCCAAAATATTAATCTAGAAAAAATCACAAAAGTGATAGGTAATCTATCTCTCAAATTTGTTGAATAAGTTATTCTTCTGGAAACTCTAATTTTCCATATGGAATTACCAAATGATAAATACTTCCAAAAACAAATATAACTCATTAACAATCAACAATCAGTTACATTCAACATCGACTTTTCCCTCAAGGAACCGACAAAGAGATAAGATAAGGTATAAGATAATCTAAGATAATGTAACGTTAGATAATTAGGTAAAGAGACCAAATTATAGACAAAGAACATAAAAGAGAAGATAATCAGGATATAACGAAAATACCAATGACAACACCAGTATACATTCAGGATAAATGCATTAGTACTACTACATCACCGTGAAAATGCCACTTGAGCACAAAGATATAGAATTTCCATTCTAAGGAAAAAGTGAGGTAGCTACTTCATGACCTACATTACCCAAAATTGTTTCAAGTAATTATCAATGGCAAATAAAGCATGTAAAAGATATCAAATGCTAAAAGTGGCCAGTCGTAGGACTTGTACCTAACATCTGGTAATACCATGGTGGAGAAATTCTAATGCCCCCATCCACAGAGCAAAAGCGGAAGGTTATAAAATGCTAAAAGTGGCCAGTCATAGGACTTGTACCTAACATCTGGTAATGCCATGGTGGAGAAATTCTAATGCCCCCGTCCACAGAGCAAAAGCGGAAGGTTATAAAATGCTAAAAGTGGCCAGTCATAGGACTTGTACCTAACATCTGGTAATGCCATGGTGGAGAAATTCTAATGCCCCCGTCCACAGAGCAAAAGCTACATAGGAAAAAAAAACCAAGGAAAGATAAATAGATAAGATAAGTAAAGATAAAGATAATTAGTGATCTAAATCATCAGAATCAGCACTGAAGTACTCCTCTTCAGTCAAGTTTGAATCATTGTCTACAAAGGAAGATTTCAGATCCTTAACATGCCAACGTCCGAGGTCTTTACCATCCATGTCTTTTAGTTCATATACCAAATTAGATATAACCTTAGAAACAATACAAGGTATAAATTTAGGAGCCAGTTTAGCAGAATAATTATTACCCGCTGCAGACAGAGTTACATTTCGCTTCCAAAGTCTGTCACCAACATGAAATGTGAGTTCCCGCTTTCTCAAGTTATACTGACGAGCATTCCTAAGATAGGCTTGATGTAATTTCCTGCGAACATCAATAAATAATTTAGGTAACTCTTGAATATCATCAATTCGTTGAGACTTATCAGAGACTATAGGGATGTTAGTTTCATTTTCTGAGATTTTGCCATAAAAATCTCCAGTAACAGGAATGTTCCTTGCAAAATTTAAGAAAGCAGGAGAATACTCAGTCACATCGTGTTTTGCTAATCTAATAGCTTGGGCAACTTTATAGATAGAAGAATCCCACGTTTTATGATTCTCATGAATATAACAGCGAATTGAGGTAACTATAACTTTGTTAGCTCTTTCAGCAAAATTAGCTTGTGGATGATATTTAGCATTATACCAAATTTTCTGAACTCTATAGTCTTCCATTAGTTTCTTAAATTCCTTACTAATGAATTGACTTCCATTGTCCACGACAAAAATTTGAGGTACTCCATAAATTAAGAAAACATTGTTCTCTATGAACTTGATAATACCTTTTGAGGTTGCTTTAGACATAGGATAAACTAAGACATATTTGGTAAACCAATCGACAACAACTAACACATACTGATTACCACTTTTGGACCTAGGATAAGGACCTAACAAATCTGCAGAAATACATTGAAAGGGAAAATTAACGTTTTTGTAAGATCCCATATGACCTGCTTTAGGTAAATTAGAACTCTTACAAGCAGCACAAACCGGACATTTCCTAACATATTTATATACATCTTTTCTTACTTGAGGCCAATAATATAGTTCTAGAATACGAGAAAGGGTTTTAGATATTCCTAAATGAGCGGCAGTTTCTTTATCATGGTAGAATTGCAGTATTTCCTGTCGATTGGCAGTAGGTACCACAATTTTCCAGTCGGTAAGATTACTAACTATATTGTGATAAGAAAAGATATGTTTATAGATAACACCATTTTCGACACGGAAAGAAGGATAGTCTTCTGGTTTGGTCTTGATCTTTTCTATCAAAGACGTATACCAGGCATCAGGCTGAAAAGTAGAAATATCGATAACAGAAACCTCAGCAATGGAACGAGATAAAGCATCAGCAACTACATTCAAGGAACCTTTTCGATGTTTAATAGTAAAATCAAACTGTGAAAGTTTCACTGCCCATCTAGTCAAACGTCCAGAAGGGTTAGATAAATTATAAAGATAAATAAGGGAAGCATGATCAGTCTCAATAGTGAACTTGGTGCCTTCGATATAGCTACGAAATTTTTCTATACCAAAAATGATAGCTAACAGCTCCTTTTCAGTAACTGTATATTTTCGCTGACATGCAGTGAGAGTCTTACTGGCGTAAGCTACGGGATGTTCAATACCGTCACATTCTTGATACAAAATACTTCCTACACCTGTATCAGAAGCGTCACACTGAATCACAAATGGTTTTGTGAAGTCAGGGCTAGCAAGTACTGGAGCAGACGTTAGGCGAGACTTAATCTCCGTAAAAGCAGCCTCTGCCTCAGGAGTCCAAGTTATTTGTTGGCCTTTTTTACGACCATGAAGAAGATCTGATATAGGAGAGCATATTGACGAAAAATCTTTAATAAAGCGACGATACCAACTAACAAGACCGATCAAACGTTTGATTTCCGTGGTGTTTTTCGGGGTTGGGTAATTAACAATTGCTGAAACTTTCTCAGGGTCTGTTCTCAAACCTTGTTGATCCACAACAAAACCCAAATAAACAAGAGAAGGCCGACAGAACTCACACTTATCTAAATTAATGGTAAGATTGGCATTTTTGAGTCTTAGAAATACTTCCTTCAAAATTTTAATATGAAGATCAAAAGTAGGGGTGGCCACAATGATGTCATCGAGATAAACGAAACAAAATGGAGCCAAAGAAGGTCCAATAACGATATCCATCAATCGTGCCATTAGTTTCGGACTATTTCTCAGACCGAAAGGAGAAACTGTAAATTCAAAAAGACCTTTACCATATACTGCAAAAGCTGTTTTCTGTCTAGAAGATTCGTCTAAGGGAATTTGGAAAAAAGCTTTGGTCAAATCAATTGAGGAAAGATATCTAGCATCTCGTAATTTATTAAGAATACTATCAATAAGAGGCATAGGATAATTATCATTGACCGTAACTTCATTCAATTTCCTACCATCAAAACACACACGAAAATCTCCTGAACGTTTAGGAACCAACCATAATGGACTACACCAGGGAGATTGAGAAGGTTGAATAACCTTAAGCTTAAGCATCTCCTCAATTTCCTTGTTCAAGTGTTCCTGCATTGTAGGAGATAAAGGATACTGACGTTGAACAATTGGTTTAGAATCACCAGTATCTATATGGTGAGTCAACAGATGAGTGCGACCAAGTCTATCTTTGGGAGCTATGGTTTTAAAACATTCAATTACTTCCTGAAGTTCGGTTTTTTGGGAATTAGATAGTTCAGAGAATGGTTGGATAATATTCACTGTACAGATAGAGGATTGGACCGAATAAGATAAGCTTCTGAAGTTAGCGTTAATACAAAAAAGCTCAAAAAAATCCATTCCTAAGATAAGAGTGTGAGTTACTGAAGGTATAATAAGAATTTTCAATTCTTTTGAAACACCATTGAGAGAAATAGGAACTAAAATATATCCAAGAAAATCTTGAGGCTTACCATCAGCAGTGGTAACATGAACGATAGATTCATACCGAATAGAGAGATTGAATTTCTGCAAGAGATGAAAACCTGTAGAACCTATGATAGAAGATGTACTACCGGTATCAGCAAGAGCAAGAATTTTCTGACCAAAAATTTCAACATTAAGGTAAGGACGATTGTCATTGGGTTTCTTCACAAATATAGGATTAATATTTACAGGAGATAAGAAATTTTTCACAAATGATAACCAATTTTGCCATTCCAATAAAGACGTTTTTAATGACCCTGTTTGCTTTGCTTTTTGTTCGACTTTTTGGATTGGGAGTTGACTGACTTGGTTTCTGGACTTTTGGTTTGACTGGTAACGACGTCCAGGTTTTCGCCACCTACTTTCCCATTTTTTGAACGGCAGTTAAGACACCTACTTTTAATAGTATTTTTTAAACCACAACCATAACAAAACATGGTTCTGGGTTTGCGACACTGGTTATAGGTATGATCAGCCAAATCACAATTCCAACATCGATAGTTCACCAAGGTAGAGATATTACTAGAAGAAAGATTTTCACGAAACGATTTATGAGAAGTTGAAGGAAAGGAAGCACTTGCTCCACTGTAGGGACTACTCAAATCAGGCTCTAGTAACCCAGAACTGCGACTGGGTGGTGCTTTATAACGATCAGCCCACAAACAAGATTCTTCTAATTTTTTACATAAATCAGAAAGTTCAGCAACACTTTTGGGATCTTGTAAAGCTAAGTGAGAGATAAAAAATGGTAATAAATTCCTACGAATTTTTTTTACACGGGTTTCCTCATCAGGTTTGGTAGTCAACCTGTTGAAGAGACCTTCCATGGAGGAAATATATAAGGATACTCTTTCGTTAGCACCTTGGGTCCTAGAATTTATTTCTCTTTCTAGATCTTCTTCATAAAAGTAAGGTAGAAAATCTTTTTTTAATTCTTGTACAAGATCATCCCAATTATTGAAATTACTTTTCTTGTTCACAAACCATGTCCAGGCAGAACCTTTGAAAAGATCACAGGCAGACTGGAAAAGTTCTTGCTTCGAAACTCCTCGAGCTTCACGTAACAATTCAACTTTTTCAAGAAAGGAATTAACTGATTCTTTCTTATTTGATCCAGTAAAAAATAGATTCCATTTATATGGAGATACTGATTTATGAGAAAATGTATGTACACAAGAAGGTGTTTGAGAAAAACTACCTAGTTGAGTGGGGGTAGAGGTACTGGGAGATACTTTCAAATCAAAATCAGCTTCTAATTCCAATATTAGAAACTGTATCACTTTTCTAGCAGCTTCCTCTGCTTCATCGGCAGCTTTGAACAAGTGAAAACGATTTGACAAATGAGCCAATCGACTAGAAATTCTTTTGAAAGTAGGATCTTCCTTTGATCCACTAAATGAAGAGATAATGGTTTTCAAGTCATCAATGGTTTCTCTCATTTGAGTTACCTCAATATCATTCGAAGTAGGAGCTACAAAACCACTCTGAAAACTTCGATTAGCATTTTCTTGACTTAACAATCCTCTCAAAATTTTCCGTTTCGAGTCTACATTACCAGTTGGTTCGATACCTCGAATGCGAAGCTCATAAGACAATTCATTAATCTTCAAGTGATTCGGATCCATATTGAATGTAAGATACAAGATAAAGTCACTAAGATGGTACTCGGAATACTTCAAAATCAACTTTCAGTTCAATAAAGGTATATGCAATAAGATATGATATATATGATATAAGCAATGCAAGAAAATAACAAAATATCAAAGATGGATACGAAAGATATAGATATATATTATATCATCAGATATGTCAATGTTGTTCAAATAGATAAAAATTTATTGAGTCTTCCACCAAGCTAGTATAGGTAAGGAAAAGTGAATAGTCAAGTTTTCCGGAGCCCCACGTTACGTGCGCCAAAATATTAGAATTAGTCAAGTAAACTCATGGTTTATTTGATTAATAGTAAACTAATCTGTTATAGCTATTAATCCGACCTGTGTTGAACTTACTCACACCCTCCCGTATCAAACTGAGCAGCCTATCAGCAAAAGGTGTTGGCATCCCAAATTTTGGATTATTAAATTTGCCTTTTCAAAATTTGGGGGGTTACACATTTTGGCGCCCAACGTGGGGCCCCGGAAAACTTGAAAACTTGAAAACTTGAAAACTTGAAAAGGCAAATTTAATAATCCAAAATTTGGGATGCCAACACCTTTTGCTGATAGGCTGCTCAGTTTGATACGGGAGGGTGTGAGTAAGTTCAACACAGGTCGGATTAATAGCTATAACAGATTAGTTTACTATTAATCAAATAAACCATGAGTTTACTTGACTAATTCTAATATTTGGGCGCCAGGTTGCAAAAGGCAAAACCAAAGAGAAAGATATGACTTGTACCTAGCTTGGATTGAAAGGCAAAATAAATATAAAAAAATTAACAACTTTATTTCCTTTTTTACAAAATGGCTCCAAGCCGGAAATATATATATATATAAAGATGGTAATATAATATTAAAAATATAAAATAAAAAAATTCAGAATATTTACAGTGTCGATGGTTGTCTGATTCAATTTCACTGGTTGGAATACCTGGGGTGGCTGAGGAGTCTTGAAGAGGGCTGCAGAGACTTGTAACCACCTGCTCTGGCTGGAGATGGATTTAGAGCTCACGTTGGAGTGCCTCTTCGATTAAGTTATTTAGTAGGAACCTCCTGCCTGTATCAGTCCTTCACCCAGTATACAGTTTCTCGATATCATGCGAAACAATGAAATGAATCAGATACAATTCTACTATGATGGGACACACAGATATCCTCAGAATTTTACTACTATATTCTGAATTAAAAAGATTAATTCCAATGGAATTCAGTTATATCAAAGGGTAATGTATCTTAAACTAAAAAAAGAAAGGAAATAATAGTTTGGCAATCATTAACTATTTTCATACTATACTGAAAATCATCAAACAAATTGACAACTGATCCAAGGAAATATTAAAGATAAGGTACTAAGCTATTGCCACGGAAATAACAAGCAAAGTGCATATATACAGAAGGGAGGATATCTGGTTGACCTTATAGAATAAAGTTAATTCAGATAAAATGGACTGCTTAAGTATCCTTGATAAGATAAATCGGAAGATAAAGATAGAATGGTATCAGTCAACTACTACAGAACAAATCAGGCCAGAAAACAAATTCTCTCAAGTTTGCATTTATTTCTCAAAGAGAAATTAATTGGACCAAAAGTAGGTCATATAGAAAATAAATGCTTACCTGAGGAATTGTCCTGGAAAGGTACTGCCTGAATGTCACCAAGCAATCAACTTCAACTCTCCTGTCCACTTCCAAATGTCCTAGTAATAATGATAACGTCACTGCAGCAACAGGTAGCTCGAGAATAACATGCCAAGTATTCAGTATCTGAAATTTTATAAAGCGTAGATACTGATTTCCTTAAGCAATTCAACGATGAAGGAGGTGTGCAAAGCAGATACTTCACTAACTGTATTTTTTTTATAAAATTTTAGAGCAATTCAATTTTTAAAAAAATATCACCAAGGTAATCTGATGTTCTCTAGAAGAAACTCTGTGATCTCACTGTATTTAGAGGATGACTTGAAAATATTAAAATAAAAAGAAATGAATCCTCTAACCTAAAAAAAAATACCACGATGCAGAATTTCTTCTTAAAACAATTCTAGCCAAAAATATATGGAGGAATAGATAATTTAGTGAATTAGCAATCTTTGCAAGACTCTAAATTTCATCGATGACTGGATAAAAGCCAGTATAAGGTAAATTTGAAAAATAACCTTCAATCACATGCAGTGTAATTATCACTAATTACAGAATTAAACTGATTTCTATGACTGAATAGAAAATCCAGGAAAGGCAAAAGATATACTTAAATAGATCTCCACAAATTTACTATGAATAAAGATAATTTCAAACAAAAGGTCAGCACGTACCAGATATCAACCGTTCTCATCAAACGCTGGGAAGGAAGAGATCTTTCTATCGTTTCCGTCGAAAACGAATGCCCTTGGTCTTTGCGTTTTTTGTTTTCGCAGATCCAGCCGGCAGTGACTATTATACCGTTTACGGAGAATAATATGATTGAAATTGTGGTGATTAAATTATTGATATTATAGGTAACATTAAGAATATATGAATGTAACGAAATATTCGTTACAGTACTCCAATAGGAAGTAAACAATCTTTTGGTAGTATATCATCTGTGGATAGTGACACGAGCACACTTCATGACGATGTGAGAACAACTCTATTCGAAACACCATCATCGTCCCACATCGATTCCTCGGATCCTGACACCTCACCTAATATGAATGGAAGTCGTGAAGATGTTTTGTTGAAACATTTGAATAATGTAAAATCTGGAAATCCAGCATATGATGGAACATTTGGTGTACGTATGGATCCTATTACACAAAAGCTGAAAATGGGAAGTTTATTGGTACATTTTAAAGATGGAAACATTTTATTTTGGGATGCTAATAAAGTGAAGAAATATGAATGCGCAGGTAGTCCAGACTTGTATGATATGATCTTTTTGAAGAATCCGCAAGATGTTGATAATGAAAAAATTATATTCCAAAATATTGAAAATAACGAATGCTCCATATAAACAATATCATCTGAAGAAAGGTTTTAAAAATACAAATTTTAAAAATTTCGTGAAGTTATCAAACCTTTATTAGACTCACGACAATATCCAATAAGAAGTAGAAGTAAAATTGGTGGAGCACTCAAACGAGTGAAAATGGAGAAAACATATCGCTTTCCCCATTTCCGAATGTTAATTCCACAATACGTAACTCCTCGACACCTTTGGTGCCATCTCCTTCTTCTCCTGATGATGCTAACTTTGTTAACAAAGATACGAGACTTCCGACATGTTGGAACGCTAGATTTCTGTTGAATCGACATGTTTTTATCTTTAATGATGTATTTTGAAACGCCCTGTATACACATTAATATCATATTTTAAACCGACATGTTTTATTCCTTAAATGATATATTTTGACGCACCCTGTACACTTCGACGTCATATTTGTTTTTCAATGATGTATTTTGAGATACCTTGTACACATTGAGGGATCGCACGTTGAAAACTTAAAGCTTCGTGGAACTGTTATGTTTTTTCTTAAATGATGTATTTTGACGCACCCTGTACACTTCGACGCCATGTTTGTTTTCAATGAGATACCCCGTATACAATGACGGATCGCAGGTTGTCATATTTTTTCTTAAATCTGATTCATTATTATAAAATATATCACTTTCGCGCTTCCAATTTTCGTCGAGTAGTTCACGATTAATTCCAAAACCGGCAACGCTACATTACTCCATACACATTGATTTATTGTACAACTGGCAACGCCGAACCTGCCATGCTGGCATGTATTGACATTTGACAGATGCAGTCTTATGAGTCTAGTGTTTACAGTGTCCTTCTTCAACCAATAGATAGTTCAGCTAGTGACTCATAGATGACTCTGTGTGTTCTATAACTTAATTTTCAAACCGGCAACGCTACATTACTCCATAAACATTGATTTATTGTACAACTGGCAACACCTGCTTGCACTAGCAACCAGTAAAACCTCGATCTCCACCACTCTTTGCATCGATTACGTCACACGCGCCTCTCGCTCTTACACACACATACACATCTTTACATGAAATATTAATTATTTCCCAAATCTAAGTATATTTTCCTATCTTCAATATGATAATGACGATTACATTCTATGGAAATAAAAATAAAAATGCTGTCAAGTATAATGAATGAGTCAATATCGGTCCCGACAAAACTAACGCTATAAATACCCAACATTCGCAGTTAACTTCAATATCTTACGATGGTTTAGAGGCTAAGGACAATGTCTACGGCGCGGACGACCCAGGTTCGAATCTCATAACTATAAACTTTTTTTAATTAAAATCACGTGACAAGGAGGTCTGAGCGCTGATGCGGAATCCTAAGGGGGCCGAGGGGTGAGGAAGAGTCGCAAGAGGGCCTGAACGGTGATGCGGAGTTCCAAGGGGGTCGAGTTCCACGCTTGAATCGCTACAATACTCGTACCTTCCTGCGTCGATGACGTCACACGTTTCTCTCTTCCACTCACTAAAGTTTATCTCCGAAATACTTTCCAGCGACGCTCGACCTTGAATTGCGCCAGAACCCGCCTTGTTCATCTACTGGTTTGAATTTCCCGCTCTATGCCTGATAGCTGATTGGTTGACTGAATGACGGTAAAAGTGGAAAAGTGGAGGTGGTCTGAAGTGGGCTTTGAAGACTAAGGCTCAGTTTACACATAATGGACGTCTGGTAGAGACGAGGGGCTGACCTTTACTCCTTTCGTGTGAAGTGGGCCTGAGGTCCAAAAAGGTCCAGAATTAAGCTCCATAAGAAAATACATGGGATTTTGAGCCAGAACTCCTATAGCTCTATTACTACGCGGTGTTGAATCGGCGCATAGAAAGTTGTCTGAGGCTCCTGGAGGCTGTATGGTTCGCTAGTTGAATCAGGTTCCATGTTGGAGGTGACTGATCAACTGAATATTCCAACAGATAATTCCTAATCATATACTTTTGAAAGGGAGTGGGAGAGGAGTGGGGAGGAGTGAGGATTCACCATATTCGTTCAAATAATACGTCATCTGTTGGTTTCGGTTTTGGTTCTATTATTCTAACATTTAGATTAATGTCCAGTCCTGGATATCCCAGTCCACCTGATGGCCTGAGTTTATGTTTCTTCTCCAAAACTACAACTCTCTGTTCCAAAGCATCATATTTTTTCATTGTAGACGCTGTTATGTCAGACATAGCATCATTTTTTTTCATTGTAGACGCTGTTATGTCAGACATTTTTATGTCTACATCACTTGTAAGTTTGTCAAATTTACGAGTGAAAGTTATCCGAGCCTCTGCAATTTTATCGTCAAATGCTTGCCGGGCGTCCCGAGCAATATTGCCTATTGTGGATTGTATTGCAGCTTGTAGGGCTAGAAGTATAACTTCCTTTGTTCCATTAATATCCCCCTCAAGATATGATACAGTTACACAATCACTCTTGTCAATTGGTTCACTTGTATTTTTCAGTGGTTTTCTTTTTCTACCGAACGTATCGATTGTTTTAGACATTGTGCACTCTACGGTGATTCTTTTCAAACTGACATTTCTTTCATTCACATTATGCTATGAACTTTGCAGTAATTGGTTAGGAAAATAGAAATGAAGCAAATAAAATTTTTATAATTTTTTTCTATTCATCAAAGTAACTTGGTGAAAGTGATACATATATAATACAATAATCACAAATAATAAATGTTCCGGTTTGAAGGAATAAGCAACAACACTCCGAATGATGATTCAGTTATTCATCTCAACAGTCAACAAATTGATTAGTTGGTCTAAGGCACACTCCTGAGAAAAAGAATGATCGATTTCAGACACCCAACGAATGTTGTCATTAGGATCATTTCTATATATCGCTATGACCCCATGGAAGAGTTCGAGTGGTATTCGGAATGATGAATCTTTTATCGTCTTGATATGATAACGCGTCTTTATTTATCAATTCAGTGTAAATATCATGCAATACGCTTCTGACTGAGTTCATCTTCCTGAATATCATACCTCCCTCTTCGATGATTTTTTGACAGTCTTCACATGTCAATTCATTCTTTATAACAGATCGTTTGACACCTTTGGCTTTCTTCAGTTCACCATCAACAGATTTCACATAATACGCTTTAGCACCTGTACCGTAAAAGCTGATTATTGGATCATTTGGGAATTCATCCTTGAAATTACCCAGAACTGACTTCGTCACTGGAATATTGAATTGGTTTCCTATTTTATAATTAGATGTATCGAACTCATTCATATTATTTTTGATAAATTCATAGAAATTTTCTGTATTTACTTTGAGAATGAGGGAGTCGGTATCAGTGTAGAGTAAGGACGCATCTTCTCCAAACATTTGTTTGATACATCGATAGAAGAAATCATACATAACTGTTTTAGATAATTCCAGAATGGAAAATCCCAAATATAGTGGTTTATCATAATAAACTTCTACTCTAGCCAATTGAATGGCAACAAAATTTTCTGTAAAAATGGAGCATTTTTTTAAATTCAGTCGCGAAATGAGACAACTAGCACCTATAGTTCTTTTTATATTTTCCCAATGTGTAATGAGTCTAGCATCAATTCTATTGTCTAAGTTTTCCATTGTTTTTCCATAGACTGCATTATTCATTAGTTTGTAGAAATCTTTTTCAGATTTGTTATTGGAGTTATCACGCATTTCAGTATTCAAATCTATAAAGGGCTCCATCCAACATGATTGTTTGAACCTCAATACTCTATATGTGTTCATCACTCTCAAACCATGTATGACAGCTTGCTGTAAGTTTTTATAGTTTACAATATATTTTGTTTCATCGTTTAAATTTGGAATTGATTTCGGAACTTTCGATTTTGCATATGGAGGTATCGAACGTTCAACTAAGAATGGAAAATCGAAATGTTTATCGTGAAGTTCTTGGGGATAATGTATATCCACTTCTTGGGGATAATGTATATCCATAAGGACTATCCACATCCACATTCATTATATCAAGATTGAGAATTTCATGAGGTGCTAACAATGAAAATTCACCTGTTGGTAATGGTTGTGACATGCTGTGACCATGTAGATAGATTTGTTGCATCCAAATATGGAATGAATGAAGATGGTTCATTTGAATAATAATTCGATAAAAATTTATTGTTTGCTTTATGTTTCCTTTCACTACATTGACTGATTCCACCAGGAATATCTTTTTGAAAGAAGTGAACCATATCAATGTCAGTTAGTAATTCCAATTCAATATTAGTATATTTCAACATGGCATCCCACGATAATCCGGGTGCAGTGAAGTATTGTGCCGGATCCAATTTATATTTATCAACAGATATATTTCTAAAGTTTTCAAAAATGTCACATAATAGTAACACATTTGACTTCAAATATAAATCAGACTATCCACACAAATCCTGACATTCGAACGAATTCCAAACAAGTTCAGCTCTCCCATAATCATTATCTGATATATGTTCACGATTGAGTTTATCGTAAAATTGATTTTTTGTTGGAAGTCTTGGATGATTCAGTTTATCGATGTCATCAACAAAACTATAGGGAAATACACCTTTCTTTCCCATCAAATTGAAATTTTCAATATGTGAGAAATGTTTGCGCATCTCGATACACTGATCAGATATTTAATTTGCAACTAAATTCTCCAAAGAATTAGGCATCAATCTGAAACTATCAGTGAATCTCATTTTCAAATAATTCTTCTTTACTCTACCATCTTTATCCGTATAGGAGTGTGTGAAGGGATGTTCTGTGGAAGATATATATTTCTTATCAGTTTGTGGGATAACATCCACTTCATCTTTGTTTTTATACAATTCCTTTATGAATAAGTGACAATCATATATACTCAGATTGTGAAAAATTATAGGAATGAAATTTGGTAGTTTAAAATTCAAATTACATGATGAATGAGCAGCAGGGGACTTTTTTTTCCTGTGAGATCTGTTTAAAAAAAAAATCTTTTTAAAATCTGTTTTTCCGTTAATCAGCTGTCGCCCCCATACGAACGTCAACTCTCAGAAGTTGAGAAACTTGTGCGAGCTAAGGACTAACGAGGTCTTACCTTTCAACGTGTGATTCCTAACACGGTTGCAGAATCATTCCAGCTTCAACCAGATAAATTCTCTCGAGAAAAAGATCTGGTCGAAGCGGGAATCGATGACAATGATCTTTCACTTCAAATTCACCATCATAGAATTGTTTAGAGAAAATGCCACAATTTGTGGCAGAAGCAAACTGTTCCTCTTCCTCAGGAGTTTGTGCATCCATAGGAATAGGAAACCTGTGATGATTTTCATAAATATTTTTCAAATCATCTTCGATTCTGCTGACGAATTTCTGGGCTGCATCTACACCCCTATACGGAACAAATTTTAACAAATCATCATTTTATGAACATTTAATCAAATAAGCAAATGAATAAGGCTCATGTTTAAATGTCTTGATCGAGTACGAGTATTCTGGATTTGGTTTAGTGGTTTGAATCGACTTAAGTACTGATTCAAAATCGGCATACACTAAAGATGGTAACTTCATTTGTTTCTCAAAGTTTTCAAAAGTAAGTATATTTTCAGGCACCATTTTCCCATATTTATCGACTTTGAAATTGGTTGATGGTGTTGTAGTACTCAAGTGATTACAATCATTTATCTTATGACGTGATGATAATTTTTCATCAGAAAAATATAATAAACAGCCATCACAAAAATATTTCTTATGTTCATGAGCCGATAATTGGCTTGAAACTAATCTTGAAAGATCTTTGATTCAACAATAATGACTACTACCGAAATCATCTGTGATAAATAACAAATTGACATTTTTTACTTGTTTCAGGGATTTCAAATCATTTTATATAGTAGACAATGGAAGTCCGAACTAGTGAAATTCATCACGAAACATTGTCAATCACCTTCAAACAACAAATTGACATGTCTCCTAAGTCTTCTCTGAGAGTAACGTAATGGTCCAATTATTCCATACATTATTCTACCCTTCTCGAATTTACTTTCTGAACCGTACACATTAACTGAAATATCATTTTTGTCTTCAAATTTCACAATATTCTTCAAATTTACCGAAAAATTCATATCTGTTACATCTATGACTGTATTGAAATGTGGATATGATGAAACTTCCGACGTTCTATTGATTGCAGGAACTAATGCTGAAGTGATAGCCCATACAAAACAATGCTGATCTTCATTACGGACATTAACCACGGCCTTCCTACGCTCTATACATTCAGGCAGCTTCACATATGAACATCCACTGAGCGGGCTGTATTTATTGATGTTCACCTCCAGAAACATGATTTTTTCACAAGTCCAACCTTAAATACGAATCAAAATTACTGATCCATCCAATTAAAACTTGGTAGAAATGCTTACCTGAATCACGTTCCTGGAATTCTGTAGTTTGAGCGATAATCCCATTTCGAAATCCAGCAAATAAGGAATTCAAATCGGTAGATTGGTCAACTGTTCTATTCTGAGAGTTAAATGAGTTGGTTTATTTCAGGTCTTGTGTTTGCAGAATATAACTCCCAAATACTTTCATATTCACTTTGATGATTTTGTGAACCCTGATGGCTGATTCCAATAATTCTATAACTTTCTGGCTGATTTTATTAAAAATAGCATGTAATCGGTGAAAACAATGTAACTCTGCACCCTTTATGTAGCAATCCGACGCTTGAAGGCACTCTTTATAATTTGAACACCATCACTCAATTGTACACATGCATTATTCTTATGTTGCAGACTTCTATTGTGAGAATTCACTTGAGTCAATGGAATCATCACATTACAACAATTACATGTAAACATAGGTGTTGCAGCGTCATCTAATCTCACTCGTTTCACTGCCACCTGCACGTCACCATCGAGAGTGAGGGTAGAGCCATGCGTTACGTCATAGCTATTGCCACATCGAGGAAGGTAAGGGCACATCGATGAATACGCATCACTCAGCCAAACGCCGTGGAGTGCACATCTTGCTCTCCTACCGTTGCTGCTGGGGATAGAGCGATGCGTTACGTCACAGCCTTCACCACATCGAGAGAGGTGAGGGCAGACCGATGAATACGCATTACTCAACCACACGTCGTGGAGTGAACATCTTGCTCGCTTACCGTTGAACGGTTGCTGCTGCTGTGACGTCACACCACTACTAACTTGGTAGACTCACACCAATGGAGCATCCATTACTTGGAGGATCTTCGAAGTATGCAGACGTATGTTTGTACATAGACAAGCACATGATGAGATATACACACACACACACAAAATCTAATATGAATAAAAATCTGAACGATCCATGCACCAGACACTTCAAGGTCACATCGCCTTGACTTCACTAAGCAACAACAAAAAAAAGTAAATGATCCGTCATAGTGGCGGGAGGAGGCTTAGAGGCTTAAGAGGCCTAGTTCAGTCCACATGTACCATTTTCTTCTGAAATTTTTATATAGTCTCCGAAAATTACGATCAAGGTGTCATTCGATTCACATTGTCACGCAGAAAGTTTGAGGATAAGTTTGAAAAGGCACTGAAATAAATTACGAAAGTCATAAACAAATTAGTTAAAAAAATTGAGGTTTGGTTTTTTCTGAATATCTCGAACAGAACTCAAAATTTTCGAATTTTAAAAACAGATAGATGAAAAAGATCATTGAATATGTTGAAAAAAAAGTTTTGACTCCCGGAGCAGTACCTCTACTAGTTGCCATTTTTACAGAGCCCTGAAACTAGAGCAAAAAATGGGTAGCCTGGCTTTCGCGCGCGGGGCGTCAATCTGACACAGCAACAAAATTATTTTCAAGATAATGAATATGAAAATTAAGGAATGAAAAAATTCATGTATTTTTGGAATACATCAATGAACAATAATTCGCGATAAAAAAAATTGCATCCCAATTTTTTCATCAATTATGCATTTGTTAGTTGATAAATAACTGTTAAATAACTAACTAAAAACCTTTTCCATTTATTTTTTTTTGATACTCAATTGCGCACTAGAAGTAGCCATATATGTTTTATTTTTAAAATGTTTTTTCTATTTTTTTTATTGCTTTTAATATAATTTTCCTTGGAATTTGTCTTTTTCATCCGCTTTTTTGTATATAAAACCATAATAACTCTTTAAAGTATTACAGATATGACAATAATGCTCCAAGTCTTTTTTATTTATTATTTATTCATTAACAATTTCACCTTTTCATTTGAGTTCTAGCTTTATTATTCATTTTTATTGTTGTTATTGAAAAAAATCCTTTTCTTTTCAATGCACAATTTTAATTTTCCTATTTTAAAAGAAAAGGTACATGTGAACTAGACTATGAATAGAAAGTGGGCGTGTCGATTTCCCTTGTGAAGTTGCTATACCAGTTGACAACGAAATCATTACACACGGCGCCATTCAATTGTGTATGTAGTAAAAAATTTGAAATTCGGAGTTCTTCGAAGCTGATATTTTTTATAATAAACCTCGTGAAAATCTTCACAAGTCAAGAATTTCCAATAGGACTGGAATAAATAAAATAGATAAAATTTTCTTTTCAACGATATAGCACATATGGACATTTTCATTTGAATATGGTGGTACTAGGACGTCAAACAACTCTATATAAAGAGAAACTAATGACGAAATTTTTTCAGTTTCTAAATGAAAGTAAATAATTGAAATTTTTCACTCTTCACTGACTTTTATTATATGTCAATTTTCACTTCATTGATATCAAAAATCTAAATAAGAAGTGGTATTTTCTTAACTTCGACATCGAAATGTACCTTTTTTACTATAAAAAAATGATACTGTGCTGTACATTTATCTGTACCAATGAAAAGTGTCATTTTTATGAATGAGAGCTTTGACACTTCCACTTTTTTATTGGCAGAGAAAAATAAACAGATTATTATCTGCGACAGGTTTTTATAGTATAAGAGAGTTATTTCGAAGTCAAAGTTCAAAAACTACTAATTTCTATTTAGATTTTCGAGATAAATGATGTTAACAATGGCGTTTAAAAAAAATTGATAAAAAATACGTGTGTGAGTTAAAAACTTGAATTTTCAAACTTTCATTCAAAAACCAAGCAAACTTTGATACGGAAGCGTATTTCTTGGAAATTACGACTTTGAATCTCGAAAGTCGAAATTTCGTGTTTGAAGTCGTAATTTCGAAATTACGAGATTTCTCGAAATTTCGAGAGAGAGAGAGAGAGAGTTGAAATTTTGAGATTAAAGTCGAAATTTCGAGATTGAAGTCGTAATTTCCAAGAAACAAATTATAAAAATATGTGGCCTTTCTGCGCTTCCGTACTCCGACGTTAACATCCTACATCGAGTTTGACAATATTTCTTTGTGTGAGAAACAGTTTTGTGGATGAAATTGAATATTTTCAAAAATCAATGTAAAAGTCGAAGGAGATTTTAATTTCATTTAGCTCTTCATCAAGAGCGATAAAACCAGTAAAAATATATTCGATTACTTATTCAAAACTCAACCGTTCTTTGAAGTGGGAAATTCAACATACTCAACTGATGTGATTATCAAAAATGACAGCTAATACAAGTGATGAAACGGCACAGCAATAGTGTGCCAGCAGATCTTGAATTCGTATCTGCCTATGACTACATATTTTTCTCGAACGTCGCTGATGCCAAAACGAAAACAACAAATGGAATAGAATGAGTTGAATCAGTAATTTCACATTCGAATACAGGACCATTTTGTTGTCTCTTTAATTTCACAACCATTGGTATCAACTGTAATCAATTATTTAGTCTGGGCTTTAAGTTTAGATTCGTATTGAATGGACATACTTTCAGTAAAATTAAGTGGTTAGGCTCATTCGATCCGGAATATTGTCTAGATCATCGTGAAATGAAAAGAAATTAGTTCATACAAATTCTAAAAGTTATAAACAAATGAATACTCTACAAAGCAGTGTTCGGTTTTGTTGTTTATAATTCGTAAGCTATCAATATTTTTGAATTTTGAAAAAAGATCCTTGAAGAGGAGGAAATTTACTGAAAAAAAGTAGCGACTTCCGAAACGGTATCTCCAAAATTTATAATTTTAATTTAACGCTGAAAATAGCCGTCCGCCCGCCATTTTTAGGTTGCGCGCACGGCCTCTAAGCGAGTACGTAACTTGAAAATATTTTTTTTGAGGTACTTAAGTGAATAGAAAAATTCAAAAATATTTATGATACAATCCAAATAGAGAAATGATTCACGATGGAATTTTTTATTGAAGTTAATTTTTCAATAATTTGGACAAAAATTTGTTAATACAAAATTTTTTAGAACTTCCTTTATTGTTCAAAGTGAAATAAATATTCAAATAATTACCGTGCAATTATTTCGCTCCGTGGAGATCTTCTTAGATCCATACAAAAGAAGATTGCATGATAAAAGTTCTGAAAATTTTAATACTTTGTTTATAATGATTTTTTTTAATAAACAAAGGAAGAAAAACCACAATAATGTTGTGAATTTTTTTTCCATTTATCATTATTTTATCGTTCTTATGTCGATAAAAGACGTTTATAAACTGAAATAAATAATTTGTTTATAAATTTTTTATAAAAAAATGGCCTATTTCAATATTTGAAAAACAAATTGTAACTATATAGAGAATTGTCAATTAATAGTAATAATAATTGCTTTAATCGTTTTTTTATATATATCTACTGTTCAAATTATTAGTTGAGACTTTTTTTTAAAATCATAATTAACAGTTCTCTACAAAATAACAAAAAACATTCGATTAACAATTTCATTGTTTATCTACTCAATAATTTGTTGTAAACAAATACGCAACTTGGCTTTTTTTTACAAAAGTTATAAAAATTATAAAAACAACCAAGAGCATACAGAAATCTAAGACAATTTTTTTCCATTATTTATTCAATTTTGAAAATACACGTGCTGCAAAAGTTGCACCAGCTGATCCATTTGTTGACTTTAATGCTTATATAACTTTTAAACTATTAGAGATACGACAATAAACCATCCGATCATTTTTGTAGATAATTAAATTATCTTTCAAAAGCCATCTTGCATATATTTTTTAGTAATTGTTAACTTGTTGTTTTAGGCATTCGTTTATAAACATTTTTCTACAAATTTTCAGGCTCACAGCTCAGTAAATAATGCAAATTCGGATATTGAACTTCAGAGCAATTTTGTTATCGAGATGAAGATGAAAATAATGACTCTGATGATGGAGATGAGGATTTCGAATACGGCATGGTCACTGATCAACAAAACGAAAAAAGTCAGCTTATCAAAAAATTATTAACGGAATCTTCGGAGCAGATTCAGACGATTCAGAAGATGAAGCAAAAGAGAAAGAAGAGCAAAAAATCGAAAAACTCCCGAGTAACAAATGAAAAAGAATAGCACGTTCACTTCCAAACCTAGATATTGCAAGTACATACTTCAAAAACTTCCCCCCCAAAAAACAGAGGAAAAGACGAAATTAATAAAATAAATTGACTGCTTTATTATTCTTGATATGATAATAACGTCTATTTTCGACGCTAATTGTGAAATAACGATTGGAATTCTGTATTTGAAAGAAATAAACTGCTTTCAGTTATATAAATATCATATCTACTCCCAAAATTTATCGAAATTCATTAATAGCTTATGAAAAAATGAACAAATAAACAGATAATCAACTGCAACTGTGAAATAATTTATAGTTTAACGAAATTGCTTTGGATTTCAATATCCGAATTCGCATTATTTACTGAGCTGTAAGCCTGAAAAGTTGAAAAAACTCGAGGAAATCGTTAATTTTCATAAACAAATGCCTGAAACAACAAATAAACAATAACAAAAAAATATATGCAAGAAAAGATGATTCAATTATCTACAAAAATGATCTGAATGTTTATTGTCGTATCTCTAATAGTTCAAAAGTTATACGAGTATTGAAGTCAACAAATCAGCTGCTGCAACTTTTGCAGCAAGTGTATTTTCAAAATTGAATATATAATGGAAAAAAAAATTGTTTTCGGCATTTTTATGCTCGTAGTTGTTTTTGTAATTTATATAACTTTCAAGAAAAAAATTGAGCTAAGAGGTACTAATTGTTAAGTCAATAAACAATGGAATTGTTAATGAATTTCATTCTGTTATTTTATAGAGAACTATTAATTATGAATTTAGGTTCCAGTGTTAGGAATCACAATTTAAAAGGTAAGACCTCGTTGATCCTTAGCTCGCACAAGTTTCGACTTCTGAGGGTTGTCGTTCGTAGGTGTGCGACAGCTGGTTACCGGAAAACAGATTTTTTTTAAACAGAAAAGAAAAAAATGTCTTAACTAATAATTCAATTCATAAATAATTAAAAAACTATAATAAACAAAAAAATATTATTATTGAGAATTTTTTTCAATCATAATTGACAGTTAAAATTATAAACAAATGGAGATAGAAATTATTTGTTTCAGTTTATAAATATCTGTTATTGAAATAAAAACGATAAAATAATGATGAATGAAGATACATTTTTTTACAACATTATAGTGTTTTTTCTATTATTGTTTCTTCTTCGTTTATAATAACTTCAAAAAGTTATTATAAACGAAGTATTTTGTTAATTAACAATTGTCTAGATTATTGAAAAATTAACTTCGATGAAAAATTCCAACGGGAATCAGTTCTCTTAGGTGTTTAGATCATATCATGAATTTTTAAAATTTTTCTATTTACTTCAAGTACCTCAAAAAATTATTTTCAAGTCACGAACTCGCTTAGAGGCCATGCGCGCAACCTGAAAGTGGCATGCGGGCGGCTATTTTCAGCGTTAAATCAAAATTATATGTAATGGAGATACCGTTTCGTGAGTCGAAACTCTTTTTTAGTAAATTTCCTTCTATTCAAGGATCTTTTTCCAAAATTCAAAAATATTTATAGTTTACGAACTATAAACAACAAAACCGAACACTGCTTTCTAGGGTCTTTAATTATTTATAACTTTCAGAATTTTGTATGAACAAATTTACTTTTTCCACAATGATATAGACAATATTCCGGATCGAATGAGCCTAACCACTCAATTTTACAAAAAGTATGTCTATTCAACACAAATCTAAACTTAAAGCCCAGACTAATTCATACAAATGTATTTCTGAATTTGTGAACTCATATACTAACAAAGTCACCGACAAAGAGAGGACAGCGCTATGTTGCGACATCTTCGGGTCTCACTTTGCACGCAGCAATTAAATCGAAGGCACCTTTGGAATAAGTAGGAGATTTGAGCCGGTTCTAAACCTCCCCCCACCACTATGACGTATTAATTGCTTTTTTATTGGTTGTTGTTTGGTGAAGTCACTGTGATGTGACCTTGAAGGGTGTGGTGTATGGATCGTTCAGAAATTTTTTCCCGGTTCTAATCCTCCCCCCACCAATATGACGTGTTATTTGCTTTTTTTTGTTGTGCAGTGAAGTCAAGGCGTTGTGACCTTGAAGTGTCTGGTGCATGGATCGTTCAGATTTTTTTTTTCATATGAGATTTTGTGTGTGTATGTGTGTGTGTGTGTTAGAGAATGCACGGTACAGGGTTTCATCATGTGCTTGTTTGTCTATGTACAAACATACGTCTGCATACTTCGAAGATCCTCCAAGTAATGAATGCTCCATCGGTGTGAGGGCACCAAGTTAGTAGTGGAGTGACGTCACAGCAATAACCGTTCAACGGCTAGAGAGCGACATGTTCACTCCACGACGTGTGGCAGAGTAATGCGTATTCATCGGTCTGCTCTCACCTCCCTCGATGTAGTGAAGGATGTGACGTAACGCATCACCCTACCCTCGCTATTGATGGTGACACGCAGGCGGGCGAGGACTGTGCAAACGTCTGCCCTCTCCGAGAGCGCAACGATCACTGCTTGCTCGTGCCGGCAACTGTTATCACATCAAATTGGGAGATGGGCTTGGCTGTGACGTCAGGCATCTCTAGTCGATAGCAACTAGCAATGTGAACCTTTCACGGTTTCATGGTGGGGGTGACTCGCACTGTTTAATATAAAAGAAATGCCTGGCACACTATGAAATCAGTAGACGAATATATCTGCAGCAGTTAGCAATTGGTAGAGTGTTATTCAGTTCGTAATAGAAAGAAGACGGTGAGTGTATTTGTCTGTTGGAAATTGTTTATATTTTCATATATATTATCATCATGTCCGTTTCAAAAGTAGACTTGAATAAAATTAATAATTTGATTGTACAGGAGGTTGAAATACTAGAGCAAAAGGCCTTATCATCATTGCCAATTGATGAAGTGTACATAATTAAAAATGTGTCAACTTATTCTACACGATTTGGTAAATCAATTTTATTAACTTTGCAAGATGTGAGCAATGATAAATTATTTAAAACATGGCTACCAAAACGTATTTCGTTGCAATTCAGTGATGACGATATATCTTGTATCAACTCATCAGGTGGTAAATATTCGATGGTGTATTTAGGACAGAGCCAACAAAGTTTTGCTGGCATGAAAACACGATCTCTAGTTAAATTCAATATGATTGAATAATAATTGTAATAATTTATAGCGAATTTCTTTAGGTCATAGCTTACAAAGTTTTTTGGTGTGAAAACGCTAACTCTAGTCAAATTCAATATGATTGAATAATAATAGTAATTATAATGAATTTCTTATTGTTTTATTAATATTCATATATTAGATGATAATTATATGGGAATATAAACATTACTAACTTAGTTGAATACACCCACTTTGTAACTACAAGTAAAATGGGAATGTGAGTATTATATCACTGAAAAATTGGAGGTTGCTTATTGTTTTTTTTTATTCGATTTCAGTTCCACCATTTAAAGATGTGGATGCAGTACGCAAGTCAAGATTGGGTCGATGTTGTAGATCTCAAATCATCGGTTCAACATTTGTCGTCTAAATTGAAGGTGTTGGGTGATGGAGCCGAACATGCAAGCAATTATGATATGAGTGTATGCTATGATGAAAAACAAATCGAATTATGCCTTCGTGATGCTGAGAACTATTGGAGTGGTGCAGAAGTTTGTAACAAATTTTTGGATAATGAATTGGAATTGTGGCAACTTTGTGAGGTTATGATTGAACTGAACCTAAGAAGATTCCTGTATAGCCTCCAACCATACTTGCCAGAATGGAGTATTCATCACTTTGAATTGAATGATGAAAATCGAGAGGAAATTGAAGATGGTCGCGAAAATGATGATTATGAGGAAGAAGTTATTTTAGATAGTCTGTATGTTCCTGTAAATCATAAATAATGTCAAATTAAAAACTTTGTATTATTTTCATGTTTTATTTATTTGAATCTCATGAAATACAATAGAAAATGATTACAAAACAATAAATATGATATAAAATACAATACATGATATAAGTCAGTTACAAATAAAAAAAAGATCATAAAACAGTATATGATAGAGTGAAAAAAAGTGTCAATATCTGCTATGAACTGAACCATCCAATGCATTGTATGTTAAAACTGTATCATGCAAAATTAATGCATATACTTTAGTGTTGTCTGGAAACTTGGTCTTCCTCGTCTCAAACTCAATCTTTATATCAATAGTTGATGATTTTGTTGCATTCGGTTGATGGGAACAATCGATGACGAATAGTGGATTCTCTCTAAATTGCCCAATGTCCATCAGAGGTTCACTCATATCTTTATCATAATAACTTCGCTGGGAACTCTCAGAAGCATAATAAGCAGGAGCATCAAGTTTTTTATCGAAATTCAAATTCCAACGCTCATATGGATAAACTTCAGAATTCAAGTATACTCGAATACTATTGATATCAGCAGTTGTGAATTTTGTAATATCCTGTGTTCTATCTTCAGATGTGGTAGTACTTTGGAATGCGATGATGACAAAACGAGGAGTTTCCAATGCATTAGTTGTTTTGATGGCCCATATGTCTGAAGAAGTCCCACGTAATGATGGTAGTTCATAGAGGTCCCACATACGATACGCCAACTTGATTTTGGCATTCAGACCGCTTTTGTTTATTCTACTCAAAAGTTTTAGCTTGTGTTTATCATCTGGTACAATATGTCTTATTTTCCATTCGATTTTATTTATTTCCAAATCAGCATCAACCTCACCTATATACGAGTTTTTGAATGATCGAGCGATAATCAAAATCAATTCCTGTTTGGCATTCAAGATACTTTTGTTGTAATCTTCAGCAAAACCCATCAAATATTTCAGTGGTAGTTTTCCACTAAAAACATGACTGTTTGTATCCAAGATATCTTGCTTCAATTGTGAAAGTCCCCAACCAGATGTCAATAATGTGTTAGCATGAGATTGTCCAAATGATATCATGGTTTTCATTGTAGATGTTATCCCAGGTTTTCTAACAACAGCCACTTGTTCACCACCCATTTCATAACGAATTTCGTCAAAGAGAAATGCAATTGCATTATTCGAGAGATAGCATGTTTTCGCTACATCTTTGGGGGTGAATTTACCTTCTATGTAAATGAAGCTGTCGACAATATCTAGTATAACATCTTGATTATTGATTGCAATTCTGATTTCATCCGAATTCCTGAATAGCGGTGATCCATAGGGCTTATATGTGTGCTCATGTGAACTTATGAGAGAATGATCGAGCACTGGTTCATTGAATATATTCAACTTTTCACTGTTTGTTTCGAGCACCATTGTTATTTTCTCACTTTCAATCCAATCGATTTCAAAAATTTAAGATCACTCACAGACAGAGCGTTATGTGCTAACTGTTTAGCATACACTTGTGGAATGATCTTTTTTTTATGCACACTTTTCTTTTTATGCACACCTTTCTTTTTGATAGTGCAACTCGTTTGGGATTGTTCAATGCGATTTTGTCTATTGTAAATGAAACCCATAACAACAGTTATTCGATTTTCTTCAATTCCAAAATAATGAAAATCTCTTCTTCACTTCCAAAATCGATAAGGTTATTTTTTTCATCCAAAATACGCACTGTAATGTTGTGAATCAATTGACGACCTTCTGGACTGACAGGCATATATATAATACTGTGTGGTTCTTTAGTAAGATTGTAGCCAGGTTCAACATCAATATCGAATGAGAAAAGAATGTGAGATTGATTTGAAAGGGTTATATTTTTAGGAGTGATTAATTTTTTGGGAAAGAAAGTTTTTGGCTTTCTACTACTCCATCTGATACAAAAAAATGGATGAGAGAATCTTCCAAAGAAAGGAAGGATTAATCAATTTGAAAATAAGTAACTTTATACATGGATGTGTAGATCATGCAAAGAAGTAACTTTCAGACACAAATTGAAAGAAAGTTCTCCTGAAACAGCTACTTTCATATAAACATTGAATTACACGAAAGAAAAAATTCTTTCGAAACAAATACTTCTATATGAACACTGAATTATACAGAAGATACTTTTCTCTATTCAGTTTGTATATCGAACATTCGTGGAGGAATAAGAATCAGATATCATTCACATGAGTTCTACTTTGAATGAATGGTAATAAATTGTACTCACATGGAACACTGTCACCCTAACTGGTATACAGAAGAGTACTTAGGGCAAGTGTCTTAAGGCGAAACACGTGTATACCAGTTAGGGTGACAGTGTTCCATGTGAGTACAATTTATTACCATTCATTCAAAGTAGAACTCATGTGAATGATATCTGATTCTTATTCCTCCACGAATGTTCGATATACAAACTGAATAGAGAAAAGTATCTTCTGTATAATTCAGTGTTCATATAGAAGTATTTGTTTCGAAAGAATTTTTTCTTTCGTGTAATTCAATGTTTATATGAAAGTAGCTGTTTCAGGAGAACTTTCTTTCAATTTGTGTCTGAAAGTTACTTCTTTGCATGATCTACACATCCATGTATAAAGTTACTTATTTTCAAATTGATTAATCCTTCCTTTCTTTGGAAGATTCTCTCATCCATTTTTTTGTATCAGATGGAGTAGTAGAAAGCCAAAAACTTTCTTTCCCAAAAAATGTGAGATTCTTCACCATTTATATATGAACCTGATATTATATTGCAATCTAAGCGGATAAGTCTCACAGTTGTAATGTTTATTGGTAATGATGATTCATGTATCTGATTTGGTGGAAATATTCCATGAGCGAACCCCATCATTTCTGCTATAGAATTTGGATGTGTCAGATCAATTTCATATTTGGATCGCATTTCACATTTGAATGTATTATTATCGGCGTGTAGATAGAAAATATCATCTGCAACGACATCATTTGGTTTTTTATCATGAAACAATCTGAACATGATATGTTTCTGTATGACGGCATTGATCTCTTCTATTTCGTAAGCACCACATGGAATTTCAATTGTCAACTTTTGGGGTATCGATGAGTTGTCATTACTGATTCTAAAACTAACTAAGTTATTAGCTTCAGTTATATTATTGATTGTATTGCATCCATAGAATCCCAAAAGTCCTAATCCATAACGACTG
Organism: Leptinotarsa decemlineata; assembly: GCF_025532065.1. NCBI lineage: Eukaryota > Metazoa > Arthropoda > Insecta > Coleoptera > Chrysomelidae > Leptinotarsa > Leptinotarsa decemlineata. The sequence goes on from NW_027412606.1 coordinate 19,124,665, forward strand.
TTCCTATCCAATTCAATTGGTGGAAAAAAATCCGCACTCAAGACACTTGTCCCGACAGCTTGTAGCTCGAACTTTCGTGACATGACTGATGAATATTTTGAAACACATTTCAATTTATTATTGTACACAGCAACAGCACATTTGAGACAATTTACACTTTTTGGAAGGTGTTGTATTGTAATAAGTATCATTTTTATTGATACCAATATTCACATCCTCTATATTACAAATACAACACATAGATTTTCGAGGTATAGGACCATCATTAACATCCGAATCTGAATTTTGATCGTGGTGGTGCTCATAACAATATCTATGTTTCATTATATCGATGTCATCTTGCAGATGCTTAGGCAACTTTTCCCAAACATATGCAATCTCATGTGCAACACATGCAAGTATCACTTCCTTAGGCATATTTGCAAGCATCACTTTATCCATTTTTTTCAAGGTACCATATTTTGAAAACATTCTAAGTGAAAACCCCATTCCCTTGATAGCCTCCCGATCCAGTCTCGGTGTTGAATCCATTTTTATTTGGAAAATTATTTAGAGAGAAACTGCAAGCACAAGTGACCACAGAGAACTGTATTAAATTTCTGTTGTCGATCATAGTTATATTTGATTTTTACATTCGAACATTTTCGAAAGAATCGAGTCAATTCCAATGGTGGGGGTAGATCTCCAAAACTATCGAAATATGTGACTTCTTTCCCACATTTTTTATATGCCACCCAATGTGTTCCTGGTCCACTTATTCCATCTAAATTAACAATAGCTGTCTCGTTTTGTTTTGGACCTGAAGATGGTAATCTATCACGCATAAAAACACCACGAAAATGTGGAATTTTCATTTTTTGTGCATAATAACTGAGATCGAGATCAGTAAGAGGCCTCTGAGGTAGGGGTTCAATCAGTTTTTTGTTTTGTTTGTGGCTTTGTATGGTTTCAAATATAGTCCTAAACCTTTACGGTATGGTTTGAGATATATTCCACTTCCGCGTTCGCCTAATGCTACAGCCTCCATGGTTTTATTGTGACGATTGGCTTCCATTAAAGCCGCTCTGCTGGCTTTTGCCGAATTCACGGCCTTGGCAATACCAGCAGCGGCTCCCGCCAAAGTTCCTAGTGCGGATAGTCCAGCAAAAATTGGTATCAATGGTAAAAGTCCACCGATCTTGGGAACAGGAATTATGCGTGGTGTGCGGATTTTCTTCTTTCCACCGGCAGCTTTAAGGTATTTACGTGCCGCCTGCAATGCCACAGTGATAGCTTTTTTGCTATTATTCGTCACAAATTGATTCCCACCAGCTTTCTTCAATACATTTCTTACTTTATGGACTATCCCAGCACCAAATGCAACTTTTTTAATATTATTTTTCTTCGATTGTTTCCTCTTACATTTTTTCTTATTGGTACTACAACCCATGCCCATATGTCTTTTCGCTTTCATAATGTTGGTGACAAGTAATGCAGCTGCTCTTTCCCCAATACTCGCGTCCTTTGATTTAACCCTATCCCAAGCGCTGCATTCAAGTTCTTTGTCGGCTAAATGTCTTGCTACAAGATCAGATGGATGCTTAGAATATTGAATATCGTGTTTTTTGCATTCAATATCTAATTTATTGATTCCAGGATCGTTACGAGCTAAACGTTGTTTCAATTTTGTACCCGGTCCACAGTATTGATATCCTCCGGGTAGATGTAATTCGAAAGGAAGTTTGTTTATTAAATCATTAACAAAACCACAACCTCTTTTAATTTTACGATCACTTTCAATACGTCCGTATCGTTTGATGGTACACATTGAAATGAATAAGCTAATAACATTTATATAGTCTCCAACCACGGCACGATGCGCATTGTAAAACAGAAAGAAAAGTTTGCTGTTGATAATCTAGATGGGAAATTTGGGTGTGGATTGAATGGACAAAGAGTATTCAGACATGGTCCACTACTTCCATCATCAGTTCGAGGACTCATTATAGGACCTTCAAATTGTGGAAAGACGAATGCAATGATATCACTATTAACACATCCACAAGGATTGAGATTTAGAAATGTGTATCTCTATTCGAAATCACTCAATCAACCTAAATATCAGTACTTGCGAAGTGTTTTGGAACCTATAAAAAAATTAGGTTTTTATACATTCAGCAATAATGCAGAAATAGTGGAACCCTCCGACGCTAAGCCTAATTCTGTTTTCATTTTCGATGATGTGATATGTGAAAAGCAAGATATTATTAGATCATATATCTGTATGGGACGTCATAAGGATGTTGATTGTTTTTATCTAGCACAGACATATTCACGGGTACCCAAACAGTTAGTGCGTGACAATACCAATTTCATTATAATGTTCAAACAAGATGAGACGAATTTACATCACATTTATTCAGATCATGTTTCACCCGATGTAACATTCAAACAATTCCAATTGATGTGTGTTAAATGCTGGGAGGATCAATATGGATTTTTAGTAATTGATAAGGATAGAAAAATAGATGAAGGTAGATATCGCAAAGGATTCGATAGTTTTATATACCCATGATCTTGTTTTTGAAACTTATTCGATCACTGAATATTGTAGAGGTCACTTCATCAACGAATTGAGCTATAATTTAAAAAGGGCATTATGGATACAAAAAACGATTCTGAACATAAAAACAATGAAATGAATTTGAAACGTCAACTAGTAGAGACAACAGAAGCTGTCAGACAGAAATTCAACTCTATCAAAAATGATAATATTGAAAATCGTTCGACACTTGAAAGATTGTATGAGCCCATAATGAAACCATTGAATGTTTTATCATCAAACGCTACTTCTAAATCAGCAGTGTTATCAGCAAATCGTGGATCTGTTCAATCTACTTCAAATTATCCCATGAGTACTCCAATAGGAAGAAAACAATCTTTTGATGGTGTATCATCTGTGAATAGTGACACGAGCACACTTCAAGACGATATGAGAACAACTCTATTCGAAACACCATCATCGTCCCACATCGATTCCTCGGATCCTGACATCTCACCTGTTATGAATGAAAGTGGTGAAGATGTTTTGATGAAACATTTGAATAATGTAAAATCTAGAAATCCAGCATATGATGGAACATTTGGCGTACGTATGGATCCAATTACACAAAAGCTGAAAATGGGAAGTCTAGTGGTACATTTCAAAGATGGAAACATTTCATTTTGGGATGCTAGTAAAGTGAAAAAATATGAATGCGCAGGTAGTCCAGAATAATATGATATGATCTTTTTGAAGAATCCACATGATGTTGATAATGAAGAAACTCGTCAAGTATATTCCAAAATATTGAAAATAACGAATGCTCCATATAAACAATATCATCTGAAGAATGGTTTTAAAAATACAAATTCTAAAAAATTTCGTGAAGTCATCAAACCACTATTAGACTCACGACAATATCCAATTAGGAGTAGAAGTAAAATTGGTGGAGCACTCAAACGGGTGAAAATGGAGAAAACATATAATTCTAAACCTGCGAATTATGTGTACTGGAATTCACCGAAAGAGTTAGTTGCTCGCCTACGACTATTGGTAGCATCAAAGTCAGCTGGACATACCGGACATGATAATGAAATAATTTCAATAATTGAAGAATTACGTGAAGAAGGTATAATATATTAATATATATCCACAAGTAATGATCACTGTCACATCATCATTCAATGCAGTAACATTATCACTTTTTTTCTCTTTAATCATATTGAAATAGAATGACTAATGAAGTAAGTGATATCAAACGACAAGTTGTTAATGAATTACATAGACCTGCAAGACGTAATTTTCGTAGAAGAATAACTACCATCAAAGTTTTTGAAGATCTATGGCAAATAGATCTAGCTGAACTACAACCTTATGCAAAAAGTAATGAAGGATACCGATATATACTTGTAGTAATTGATTGTTACTCAAAATATCTATGGACTGTGCCAGTTAAAGATAAAACAGGTAGTACAATAACTAATGCAATGAAATATGTACTGAAGAAAGCCAAATTTTCCCCTAAACATATACAAAGCGATCAAGGGAAAGAATTTTTTAATAGAAGCTTCTCATCTCTCATGCGAGAATATAATATCAATCATTATTCAACATTCAGCACAAAGAAGGCAGCTATAGCAGAAAGAGTGATTCGTACAATAAAGGCATGGCTCTACAAGGAATTTTCGATGAGAGGTCACCACAAATGGCTTGATATTCTTCCAATTATAACTAGTAGATATAATAATAAAGTTCATCGTACAATAGGTATGGCACCCATCAATGTTGATTCAACAACAAAATTGAAATTCAAGGGTATCAATGGAATTGGAGGAAGACAAAGTTAACCCAAATTCCAATTGAATGATATTGTACGTATAAGTAAATACAAAAATATTTTTGAAAAGTCTTACACTGCGAATTTTACCACGGAGCTATTCAAGATTGTTAAAATTAATAAAACCATCCCAACGACTTATAATCTTGAAGATATGAATGAACAGCCGATTAGAGGATGTTTTTACGAAGAAGAGTTATTACGAACCGAGAATCCTGACGTATATCTGATTGAGAAGGTGTTGAAGAGAAGAAAAAATAAAGTATATGTAAAGTGGTTAGGTCATCCTAGCGAACAAAATTCTTGGATTGATGAATCAAATATGGTTTAAATGTATCTAATAGTGACTTTTATGAATAAAGTAATATTAAAGTTCATTATTGTTTTCATTTCAATTATAAGTATGTGAATTGCAAAATATTGCAGCGGTAAACATTGCCCCAGCCATTCGCAATGTTCTGTGTATACCAAACCAAATTAATTGTATACTCCATTCCCGCTTATATTTTTCAACTCACGATATTGAAAACACATTATCATTCCCAAAACTAATCGCCGTCACTTTGAAATGCAGTATCCAACTCTTTTTGCCAATTATCTCTCACTGATAATGCCGTCTCATAAAGCTTAGTCGACTCCTCAAGCTCAGCCTGAGCTTGCATTCTCGAACGTTGATGGAATTGCTTATCTTTACCAATTTTTGAACGGAGTTCATCAGCATCTTTAGACATTCTAGCCAATTCAACCTTCGCTAATGCAATCTTGGCATCTAATGCTTCAAGAGTTTTATTATTAGCATTAATAGCTCGCTTACTCTTTTCAAGTTCAGCAATAGTCATCTGTGCCTTTACAAGACGGCATTTTGCTTTCCTTTTCATTTCCCCAAACCGATGGAGGGGACTGAAAGAAGATAGCGGTTCAGCTTTCAAATCACTCTTCATTTCTTTAGGAGTACCTTTTGGCTTCCTCTTCGATTTGTCACTTTTCGTTGCGGGTTTTTTCTGTCGCACAACACTTTTGGATTCTTTCTTTTCTTTAAAGTCAGTGACAATCGATGAAGATGCCTTAGTAACCTTCCTCTTGATTGTTCTAGATTTCTTATCAACACCAAGAGGAAGGGTAGATGAAGAGTGTTTGAGTGATGATAATTGCGAAACGATCGGATTTTCAATAATAATTTGCTCATTTGGTTCTGGCACATCTGCAAAGTTAACGAAGTCGTTAATATCAAAATCATTTATCGAATCTTGACTCGATAAATGTAATACTGGAATATTTTCAAAATCAGTCTGATCGATATCAACAAGTGGTGAACCATCTTCAGCAATCAATAGCGGCATAGAGCTCATGATTATTAAGGTCTGAGGAATGATATGTGATAGCAATAGAATGTGGATAGGAAAGGTGATGCTGTTACTGAGACCTCACCATTTATAGAAGAAAATAAACTAGCGCATGCGCTCTTTCATCAACTAGCACATGCGCTCTCTCACTAAACTATTCACGCATGTAACAATCTTTGTCATTTAAGAGGAAAACTTTGTGTTGCATGCATGTATTTTTTAATGTTAGAAAATAATACAAATAAATTCAAAATACATATATATTTATTAATAATAGAGGACAATAACGATAATAAAAAATATAAAATGAAAAATGTTAATATGTCTCTGTGGATGTGGAACGTTCTTTGACTCTTTCCTCAATAGTTGTTGCTCGTGCGTCAAACACCAACATTGAAAAAAATGGATTCTCCTATTGGGGTAGAGTTGACCAACCTTCTCACACAGATCCCAAGTACTTCTACATGCATTGCATACATGATTCCAACAATTCATGGAATATGTATCACAACGCAAACAACGTTGCAGTGGAGTTGGAACGGCAGCACAGGTACCACAAATATTTCTACAGATACCTATATTGTTAAATATTATAGGTTCGGAACACTTCAGACACTGTAACTGTTGTTGACGATAATCCGATTTTGTTCGCTTCGGTGGATGAGAAGGAGGCGATAGTTGAATCCGCAACACGCAATCACTACACATACCAGTACATGGATTGATTGAATCCTTAGGTCTACTTATTTGACAAAAGTAGCACACAATAGCCCCTGCAATCATCATTGGGTAGACACACACTTTTGGTTTTTCATTCCACTCTTTTGGAAACGGCATTTTACTAATTCGATTAGAAATATTAAGAGATGACTTACAGAAACTCTGAATGCTCTCTCCTATACCTACGATCTCTATTTATACAAATCAACATCATGTGAAAGTATAGTGGGATAACTTCTCCTACTCTTCCACCCTAAACGAGTCAAGTGGGAGTCGCATCACTACCTATATAAGTCGACTTGCAAACCTAGAGTTCATTCATTCACTCTGCAACTGTGAGAAAACGTTAAGATGAATACTCAAAAAATAGTTGCTGCATTAAACAGAATATCTGCTATTGATACAAATAATTGGATAGAAGAGACAGATGATGAGGATGTCAACATTCCGCTAGAGGAAGTGATACTTGAAGAAGGTGTTGGAGTTGAAGAAGGTGTTGGAGTCGATGAAGTGGAGATTGACCTTGAAGTCAACGAAGTTGAAATTGAGGCTGAGAGCGATGAAGATGAAGACATGGTCGTTGAGCTAGTCGTGGATGGTGAAGGTGAAGATGAAGGGGTTGTAGCAGACTCATCTGAAGGTGATAGCGCTTTGAGAATCGGTCACCGAATGCTCAACATCACCGATACCTTAGAAGATCCTGCCGATTTATATTGCGTGATGAATGCGCATGTGCAGATCGAAACGATTGATGGCAGCATAAAAAAGTTATGTTGGTGCTGTTTCCGATTTTATTCAATAAGGAACAATAACGGTGGCTGGTATCAACACGTTAATATCCACGATACGGTCTCTATGATGGAGATGGGTCAATATTGGTGTGAGGCATGTGAAAGACCGCTTACGAATTTCACGAGAGTATCAGCTTGCGTAATATGCAATAATGTGAAACCTGTGGCAGAATAACCCTGGACCTATTGGTCAAAAAAAAAACAACAGCCCTTTTCAGGGCTACATTATTCACACAAACAGTAGTTAGTTGTATTAGTATTCATAGATTATTTGACAAATGAATACTTTGACTAATAAAAAGTCTAAGTTGGAAATTTGTTAGTCTTTGAATATCTATACATTATATGACAAATAAATTACTACTTTGACTGAAAAGTCGATATTTGGAATTTGATAGTCATATCTATGCATATGATGAGTACTACTTTAAATGAAAGTTGAAGTTGGCATTTTGTCAATCATTGTATGCATATAATGATGAATACTTTTACATACATACATTTTGTTTGAGACTATAATGTTAACAATGGTATGAACCTGTTTCTGTTTGAAAGTATAATGATAGCCCTGAAAAGGGCTGTTTTTTTTATTATTCCATGCAATGGTATGGACTAACGCTCCTCATCATCATCAGAAACAATGATGATTGTATCATCATCTGTATCTGATGATATACTGATGATGTCATCCTCATAATCATCTGAATCAGACGATATACTAATGGCATCATCATTAGCATAATTATCTAGCTCGTTATCCTCTAGATCGTCTAACTCATTGACATCCATCTCTAACTCTGCCTCTACTTCCTCTTGCATACCTTCTTCCATACGTGCCGGGAAATCATCAGGTAGATCATAGATACGTTGCAGCATTTGTGCAAAATTTGTACTGAAATGATCGAACGTTGAATCTATTCCATGTACCTGGATGGGGCCTGTACTCGTCATAGAATACTCTGGTACACTCATCGGTTCGGTGGTGGAATCAGCACTCGACATTGTGGAAGAATGATATAGAACTGGGATTGATGCTTTATTTATATTGGAAAAAAAAGGAGGGGGTGAAGTGTAAATGTAGAACAATTCAGTGTTTGAAATCCGAAAGCAATAAGAATGAAAATTTTCTTGAAATTCTAAGTGATTATTATTATGAGAAACTCTGAGTGATTATTATAAAAAAAACTAATAAGGGAGAGGGAAAAAGACACTGCCCCAACCTCGCAGTGCCTCGTGTACACCAACCAAAAAGTGTGTACTCCGTGGGAGGAAAGGAAAGGAATAGAAAGGATGGGAGAAACGAGGAAACGATTACATATCATCGTCTGAATTCAGGACTTCATCAATCAGGATAGGGGATGGTGGAGGACTATCATCGGACTCATTGTCAGCGTCACCGTCATCATCGTCATCGCTGTCGTCGTCGTCTGTGTTTCCGGACTGTGTATCCCATTCGTAATCATTCCGCCAATCATAGGGATCTGGATAATCCCCATCAGACAGGTCCGCTTGATCGGTTCCAGTAACGTGAAGCACTTGTATCCGATCATCATAAATTATGTCATCATAATTCATCGAGTGAGGTGCCGTCGTGGAGGTAACGAAACCTTCATGGATAGAAGCCCAGTAAGGATGTTGATGCGCTGGGTCACTGTACGGCTCAGTAGTTGAATCAGGTTCCATGTTGAAGGTGGCTGATCAACTGAATATTCCAACAGATAATTCCTACTTTTATACTTTTGAAAGGGAGTGGGGGAGGAGTGGGGAGGAGAGGGGATTAAGTGGGAATGAATTTCAAAAATGACATGAGCTATATTCCATGAAAGAGAAAATTGAAAATACTATATGAATTATATGAAATATACTTATTGATTTCATTATGAAACATATTTTCTTCCCAAGAGATTATTTACAATAGATTAGAGAACACAAAAATTGATGTGAGGTATTTGCATAGAAGAACTTGTAATTGAAATAAAAAAAAGGAAATAATAATGAGACGAAGTGAAGAAAAATGCTCCAACCATCGCATTGTTCAATGTGTACCAAACCAAAACAATGTACACCCTTAATTTCACTTCTTTTTTTTTTTATTTTATTTTTATTTCCTAAAATTACAAACATAAACTTAAAACTATCTTAATTAAATATTCCTAACTAACCTAAAACTAATCTTACTACACTTACACTTAATCTATGGGAAAGTTTTTATAAAAGTCACTAACTTTTTATAAGTCTCTATCGAAGAGGTATCTGCTTCACACTTTTTCTCCAGAGATGCATACTTCCGATCTAGTTCGGCTATTTCTTTTTCTGCTTCCCTCCGTCGGTTAACAATTTCAGCCATTTCGCGCTTCCTTTTAACCAACGCGGCCTCACTAGCTCGAGAAGCATGTTCTGCTTCCTTACATCTCTGTAGAAAACTGTCCAACATTTCACTAACCTCTCCGATAGGCTGTCGCACTTGTGGCACTAACACTTCAGGATTCGTCACCGGTGTTGCCAGCATCGGCGAAAGCGGCACCACCGACGGAGTGAATACGATGGGAACCTCCTCCGATGGGGACAATACAACTGGTGGCTCCTCCGGAGAAGACGCCCTAGGTTGTTCCACTACTGCTGCGGGTGGTGTGGAGGGCCTTGAGCTGTTTGGAGCGGTCGACCAACTACCTGCATAAGGATTAGTCCTATTGCAAGTAGCTCGGTACTTAGAAATAAGACCAACCTTCGCTGCAGGTCGTTGGCAAACCTTCTTTACAGGCCTGACTTCCTCCTCCTCCTCCTCGAATAAGTCAGGGCTGGTAGATCTGCACCTAACTCGCGAAGTGGATGCCTTCTCCTGCTCTGTCATAGGCATGATGGATGCCACAGCGTTATTTAATTCCTGAGTGTTGGATGCCATTCTGAAAATGTAAAATAATACAAAGTTAGTAGATGTAAAAAATTAAAGTACATTGTTAACTTACTCAAACTTAGCTCCTCGTCGTATAGTACACTGCTTCTGGTTGAGTATGGCTGGACTGCTCTGGATGACTGGAGTTGTCGTACTGAATGTAGAAGAACGTGCTCCTCGGGGTATCAACATCATTGGGAGTGGAGGGAATGAGGTGGGGGCGTGCATGCGCAATAGTTGGAATATGGTGGGGCGAGAAATGGTAGGAAGTGGGCGGAGTGAGCAATGGTGGGAAGAAAGCGGGCCGCGCTCCACGCGGCTTACGCCCCAATTCGCTACGCTACGTAATGGGGCCACCGCGCCAGCGCGCTTCGCGCGCCGGCGTGGTGGCCCCCCACCCCCACCCGCGCGCTTCGCGCGCCGTGAAACCTAACCTAACCTAACACCTAACTTAACGTATGTATGACCCTAACCTACAGTATGTAATAACCTAACCTAACCTAATCTAACCTAACCTATCGTAAGTATTAACCTAACCTAACGTATGCATGACCCTAACCTACAGTATGTATTAATCTAATCTAACCTAACGCGGGAGTAAATTCACCATGTTGGTTCAATTAATACGTCATCTGTTGGTTTTGGTTTTGGTTCTATTATTCTAACATTTGGATCAATGTCCAGTCCTGGATATCCCAGTCCACCTGATGGCCTGACTTTATGGCTTTTCTCCAAAACTTCAACTCTCTCTTCTAGTACATCATACTTTTTCATTGTAGTCCCTGTTATGTTTGACATAGCATCAAATTTTTTATTTGTAGACGCTGTTATGTCAGACATTTTTATGGCCACATCATTTGTAAGTTTGTCAAATTTACGAGTGAAAGTTATCCGAGCCTCTGCAATTTTATCGTCAAATGCTTGACGGGCATCGCGAGCAATATTACCTATTGTGGATTGTATTGCAGCTTGTAGGGCTAGAAGTATAACCTCCTTTGTTCCGTTAATTTCCCCCTCAAGATATGATACAGTTACACAATCACTCTTGTCAATTGGTTCGCTTATATTTTTCAATATTTTTCTTTGCATGTCATAATGACCATCTTTTGTTAATTTAAAACCAATCCCGGGAGGACCTCGAATGACATTACCACCCAATTTTCTTTTTCTACCAAACTTATCGATTGTTTTAGACATTGTGCACTCTACGATGATTCTTTTCAAACTGATATTTCTTTCATTTACATTATGCTATATACTTTACAGTAATTGGTTAGGAAAATAGAAATGAAACAAATAATATTTTTATCATTTTTTATTCATCTAAGTAACTTGGTAAAAGTGATACATATACAATACATAATACAATAATCACAAATAATCACAAATAAGAATGTTCCGGTTTGAAGGAATAAGCAATAATACTTCGAATTATAATTCAATTATTCATCTCTACAGTCAACAAATTGATTAGTTGGTCTAAGGCGCTCTCTTGAGAAAAAGAATGAACGATTTCAGACACCCAACGAATGTTATCATTAGGATCATTTCGATAAAATTCTATATCGCTATGACCCCATGGAAGAGTTCGAGTGGTATTCGGAATGATGAATCTCTTGTCGTCATGATACGATAAAGCGACTTTATTTTTCAATTCAGTGTAAATATCATGCAATACGCTTCTGAACGAGTTCATCTTCCTGAATATCATACCTCCCTCTTCAATGATTTTTTCATAGTCTTCACATGTCAATTCATTCTTTATAACAGATCGTTTCACACCTTTGGCCTTCTTCAGTTCACCATCAACAGATTTCACGTAATACGCTTTAGCACCTGTACCGTAAAAGCTGATTATTGGATCATTTGGAAATTCATCTTTGAAATTACTCAGAACTGACTTTGTCACTGGAATATTGAATTGGTTTCCTATTTTATAATTAGATGTATCGAACTAATTTATATTATTTTTGATAAATTCATAGAAATTGTCTGTATTTACTTTGAGAATAAGGGAGTCGGTATCAGTGTAGAGTAAGGACGCATCTTCTCCAAACTGTTGTTTGATACATCCATAGAAAAAATCATACATAACTGTTTTAGATAATTCTAGAATGGAAAATCCTAAATATAGTGGTTTATCATAATGAACTTTTACTCTAGCCAATTGAATGGCAACAAAATTTTCTGTAAAAATAGAGCATTTTTTAAAATTTGGTCGAGATATGAGACAACTAGCACCTATAGTTCTTTTTATATTTTCCCAATGTGTAATGAGTCTAACATCAATTCTATTGTCTACGTTTACCATTGTTTCTCCATAGACTGCATTATTCATTAGTTTGTAGAAATCTTTTTCAGATTTGTTATTAGACCTATTACGCATTTCAGTATTCAAATCTATATAAGGCTTCATCCAACATGATTGCTTAAACCTCAATACTCTATGTGTGTTCATCACTATCAAACCATGATTGACAGCTTGCTGTAAGTTTCTATAGTGAACAATATATTTTCTTTTGTCGTTTAAATTTGGAATTAATTTGGGAACTTTCGATTTTGCATATGGAGGTATCAAACGTTCAACTAAGAATGGTAAATCGGAATGTTTATCATGAAGTTCTTGGGGATAATGTATATCCACTTCCAATACATATCCATAAGGACTATCAATATCCACATTCATTATATCAAGATTGAGAATTTCATGAGGTGCTAACCATGAAAATTCACCTGTTGGTAATGGTTGCGACATGCTGTGACCATATAGATTTGTTGCATCCGAATATGAAATGAATGAAGATGGTTCATTTGGATTATAATCCGGTAAAAATGTATTGTTTGCTTTATGTTTCCTTTCACTACATTGACTTATTCCACCACGAATACCTTTTTGAAAGAAGTGAACCATATCAATATCAGTTAGTAATTCCAATTCAATATTAGTATATTTCAACATGGCATCCCACGATAATCCGGGTGCAGTGAAGTATTGTGCCGGATCCAATTTATATTTATCAACAGATATATTTCTAAAGTTTTCAAAAATGTCACATAATAGTAACACATCTGACTTTAAATATAAATCAGAGTATTCACCCAAATCCTGACATTCGAATAAATTCCAAACAAGTTGAGCTCTCCCATAATCATTATCTGATATATGTTCACAATTGAGTTTATCATAAAATTGATTTTTGGTTGGAAGTCTTGGATGATTCAGTTTTTCGATGTCATCAACAAAACTATAGGGAAATACACCTTTTTTTCTCATCAAATTGAAATTTTCAATTTGTGGGAAATGTTTGCGCATCTCGATACACTGATCAGATGTTAAATTTGCACCTAAATTCTCCAAAGAACTAGGCATGAATCTGAAACTATCAATGAATCTCATTTTCAAATAATTCTTCTTCACCCTACCATCTTTATCCGTATAGGAGTGTGTAAAGAGATGTTTTGTGAAAGATATATATTTTTCATTAGTTTGTGGGATGACATCCACTTTATCTTTGTTTTTATACAATTCCTTTATGAATAAATGACAATCATATCCACTGAGATTGTGAAAAATTATAGGAATGAAATTTGGCAATTTAAAATTCAAATTACAAGATGAATGAGCAGCAGGGGACCTTTTTTTTCCTGTGAGGTGACAATGATCCCTCACTTTGACTTCGCCATCATTAAATTGTTTGGAACAAATGCCACAATTTGTGGCAGAAGCAAACTGTTCCTCTTCCTCAGGAGTTTGTACATCCATAGGAATAGGAAACCTGAGATGATTTTCATAAATATTTTTCAAATCATCTTCGATTTTGCTAACGAATTTTTGGGCTGCATCCACACCCCTATACGAAACAAATTTTGATAAATCATCATTGTATGAACATTTAATCAAATAAGCAAATGAATAAGGCTCATGTTTGAATGTCTTGATCGAATACGAGTATTCAGGATTTGGTTTAGTGGTTTGAATCGGCTTCAGTACTGATTCAAAATCTGCATACACTACAAATGGTACCTTCATTTGTTTCTCAAAGTTTTCGAAAGTTAGTATATTTTCAGGTACCGTTTTCCCATATTTATTGACTTTGAAATTAGTTGATGGTGTTGTAGTACTCAAGTGATTACAATCATTTATCTCATGACGTAATAGTAATTGTTCATTAGAAAAATATAATAAACAGCCATCACAAAAATATTTCTTATGTTCATGAGCCGATAATTGGCTTGAAACTAATCTTGAAAGATCTTTGATCCAACAATAATGATTATTACCGAAATCATCTGTGATAAGTAACAAATTGACATGTCTTCTAAGTCTTCTCTGAGAGTAACGTAATGGTCCAATTATTTCATACATTATTTTACCCTTCTCGAATTTACTTTCTAAACCGTACACATTAACTGAAATATCATTCTTGTCTTCAAATTTCACAATATCTTTCAACTTTACCGGAAAATTCATACCTGTTACATCTATGACTGTACTGAAATGTGGATACGATGAAACTTCTGATGTTCTATCGATTGCAGGATGTAGTGCTGAAGTGATAGCCCATGCAAAACAATGCTGATCTTCATTACGGACATTAACCACGGCCTTCCTACGCTCAATACATTCAGGCAGCTTCACATATGAACATCCACTGAGCGGGCTGTATTTATTAATGTTCAACTCCAGAAACATGATTTTTTCACAAGTCCAACCTCAAATACAGAACAATATTACTAATCCATCCAATTGGAACTTGGTAGAAATGTTTACCTGAATCACGTTCCTGGAATTCTGTAGTTTGAGCGATAATCCCATTTCGAAATCCATCAAATAAGGAATTCAAATCAGTAGATTGATCAACTGTTCTATTCTGTGAATTAAATGATTTGGTTTCCTTCAGGTCTTGTGTTTGTAGAATATAACTCCCAAATACTTCCATATTCACTTTGATGATTTTGTGAACCCTGATGGCCGATTCCAATAATTCTATAACTTTCTGCCTGATTTCATTAAAGAATAACATGTAATCGGTGGAAACAATGGAACTCTGCACCCTGTATGTCGCAATCCGACGTTTGAAGGCGCTCTTTATAATTTGAACACCATCACTGAATTGAACACATGTATTATTCTTATGTTGTAGAGTTCTATTGTGAGAATTCACTTGAGTCAATGGAATCATCACATTACAACAATTACATGTGTACATAGGTGCTGCAGCGTCATCTAATCTCACTCGTTTCACTGATGGCCCTCCTTGGCAACTCTGGAGCTGATGACGACGAAGGTTGTCACTACGGGTAAAAGATTTACCACATTCACAAGAATACATTTTCTATGATATGTTCTCACTAACTCACTCGATGGAAACTGACATAACCAACACTCGCCCGCTTCTTAAATACCATAATCCACGTCGCCTGCGCATCACCGTAGAGAGTGAGGGTAGGTAAGGACACATCGATGCATCCGCTAGAGATGCCTGACGTCACAGCCAAGCCCATCTCCCAATTTGATGCGATAACAGTTGCCGGCACGAGCAAGCAGTGATCGTTGCGCTCTCGGAGAGGGCAGACGTTTGCACAGTCCTCGCCCGCCTGCGTGTCACCATCAATAGCGAGGGTAGGGTGATGCGTTACGTCACATCATTCACTGCTTCGAGAGCGATAGCCGAACAAGCAATTGTCGTTGCGCTCTCGGAGAAGACAGACGTTAGCACAGTCCTCGCCCGCCTGCGTGTCACCATTGATGGCGAGTCTGGGGCGTTACGTCACATCCTTCACTACATCGAGGGAGGTGAGAGCAGACCGATGAATACGCATTACTCTGCCACACGTCGTGGAGTGAACATGTCGCTCTCTAGCCGTTGAACGGTTATTGCTGTGACGTCACTCCACTACTAACTTGGTGCCCTCACACCGATGGAGCATTCATTACTTGGAGGATCTTCGAAGTATGCAGACGTATGTTTGTACATAGACAAACAAGCACATGATGAAACCCTGTACCGTGCATTCTCTAACACACACACACACATACACACACAAAATCTCATATGAAAAAAAAAATCTGAACGATCCATGCACCAGACACTTCAAGGTCACAACGCCTTGACTTCACTGCACAACAAAAAAAAGCAAATAACACGTCATATTGGTGGGGGGAGGATTAGAACCGGGAAAAAATTTCTGAACGATCCATACACCACACCCTTCAAGGTCACATCACAGTGACTTCACCAAACAACAACCAATAAAAAAGCAATTAATACGTCATAGTGGTGGGGGGAGGCTTAGAACCGGCTCAAATCTCCTACTGGAATACACGAATGAAAATATACGGGAGGAACAGCGACCTCAAGCGCCCAACCACTGAACTGAAATATATGCGGTGAACGGGTTTTCATACCAAATGAGGTCCAATTTTTTTTTGTTAAATGACAATATCTTGTCGTGAGACAATCATTAGAAATATTTGATTCACTAAACAAAGTGAGGTCCGTATATTGGTCCTCACTTTGTTGCGGACCTCACTTTCTCACTTCAACCGTATAACCGTATATATATATATATATATATATATATATATATATATACAGGGTCCTGCAACAGTGGCGCGGTGTTCCATATCTCTATATAGGAAGCAGATAGGAATCTAATTTTCTATAATATTACCTTATTGCTCGAGCTCGACAAAATAAAAATATTGGCGGTCACACAGGGTGTTCGATTTTTTCTGGGCGGATCCCAACTGTGTCTTTTTAAATGGCAACCTATATTTTTTATCGCTTTTTCGGTTTCTTCATAGAAAATAAAATAAACTTTATGTATATCTGCACTTCGAAAATATTGATGGTTTTCGAGATATCTAGCATGACAGGTTTTTTTTTCTAATATTCGTCACTCAGAATATTTGAAATTATAAAGTGGTGCCAAGTCCAGTTGAAATTTTTTTTTGGTCGAATATTCTACATTGGTAACTCTCTCAAACGATATATCTGAAATCGACCTGTGATATACAGGGTATGAAAAACCGCTTGCCAAATATTGTAAATGAAAATTTGCAAAATTTTCCTTATATTAAATGGAACACCCTGTATATTATTGATCCATAAGAAGCGCCAACGAAACCTCTACAAATTTCATTGAGTATTCCCTATGGCTAAGTTCAATAGTTTTTCTTAAATGAGCATTTCTTTCGAAAAATGGTCATTTTTTCAAAGCGAAATCCATTTGACGACTGATAAAAATATACGAAAGATATCTTGTTTCAATTTTGTACATTAGAAGGTATCCAAACAAATATTTTTTAACGAAATAAATGTATGTACCTATCACTTTTTGCTAAATGGAAAATTATTTTTTCATTGGATGCAGAATTTCACTCATAAATCGTGCAATATCAAACCAAACAAGTTAAAAGAAAAAAACATTATAAATAACTATTTTTTTCATGTTATTATATTCATTCAGAGCTTGAGTTCTAGATATTCAAATTTGTCAACTGGCAAATTACAAAACTACAAAAGGGAGAGTTTAATTAAGATTGATAATGAAACTTTTATAAAATATGTTCAACATGTCTTCCATTTTCTTGAATGCAGAGCTGAAGTCTATGTTTGAAAGACTGTTCTACCCTGCGCAAGACAGCTGGTGTAATGCTGCGAAAAGCATTCGTTATTCTAAGTCGCATATTTTCGGGAGAAGTTGGTGGCTCAACGTAAACCATATTTTTTATGTATCCCCATAAGAAAAAATCTAGTTTCGTCAAATCTGGTGATTTGGGCCACCGTACAGGCCACCGTACAGGCCCATTCCGTCCTATCCATTTATTGGGAAATACTTCATTTAGATGATCTCTCACTTCTGCCGAATAGTGAGCAGGTGCACCATCATGTTGTAACCACATTCTATTGCGGAGGTCAAGAGGAATATCATCTAACAAACCTGGTAAATCATTTCGTAAGAAATTGAGATACATTGCACCATTCATATGTCCCTCAAAAAAGTATGGACCAATTACATATTCTCCAATGATGCCTCCCCAGACATTTATCGACCACCTATGTTGATAATCCACCTGTCTCAATAAGTGAGGATTTTCTGTCGCATAATAATGGTAATTATGTCGATTTACAAATCCATTTTTATGGAATGTCGATTCATCCGACCATAAAATATTATTGAAAAAATATTCGTTTCGACGAATTTTGTTCATGGCCCAATTGCAAAATCTCACTCTTTTCTCGAAATCAGCATACAGTAGTTCTTGATGTAACTGAACGTGGTATGGATGCAAGCGATGTTTCTTCAATACTCGTTGCCCTGATCTCTCACTTATATCCACTATTTCCCCAATTTGTCGTTGACTCCTACTAGGATCTTCTTCAACAGCAAGAAGAACTTGCAATTCATTATCTTCATTAGTAGCTGGCTTGATGCGCTCATGTTTGGAATAATTAATAGATCCAGTTTCAACGAATCGTCCCAAGACCTTTCGGAAAGATCTTTCATCTGGATGCCTTCTATCTGGATACCGTTGAGAATAAATTCTACTTGCCAATAAACAATTCCTGTCTGATTCACCTAATATGAAAATCATATCAATCAAATCACTTTTTGATAACAACATTCTGATGAAATTATACCGACAGTTCAACTTCACGATTGACTAAAAATTTCAATATTCATTTGCAGCCAAATATTTTGTTCTGTCATTTGCCAGACTACTTGATTTCCAATAAATATTTCATTCGCTGAAAGGTTGTTTTAGACCGAAAGAATATGGCACAAATTCCGAGATTTTTGAAATTATTGTAACTATTCAAGAACGTCCATTTTGTGGTGTAATTCGCAACTTGTTTATCTAGCAACAGGTAATTTTAGGAATGGGCGATATTTTAAGGAAAGGGTATTTTTTGTATATTCTTATCAGTCGTCAAATGGATTTCGCTTTGAAAAAATGACCATTTTTCGAAAGAAATGCTCATTTAAGAAAAACTATTGAACTTAGCCATAGGGAATACTTAATGAAATTTGTAGAGGTTTCGTTGGCGCTTCTTATGGATCAATAATATACAGGGTGTTCCATTTAATATAAGGAAGATTTTGCAAATTTTCATTTACAATATTTGGCAAGCGGTTTTTCATACCCTGTATATCACAGGTCGATTTCAGATATATCGTTTGAGAGAGTTACCAATGTAGAATATTCGACCAAAAAAAAATTTCAACTGGACTTGGCACCACTTTATAATTTCAAATATTCTGAGTGACGAATATTGGAAAAAAACCCTGTCATGCTAGATATCTCGAAAACCATCAATATTTTCGAAGTGCAGATATACATAAAGTTTATTTTATTTTCTATGAAGAAACCGAAAAAGCGATAAAAAATATAGGTTGCCATTTAAAAAGACACAGTTGGGATCCGCCCAGAAATAATCGAACACCCTGTGTGACCGCCAATATTTTTATTTTGTCGAGCTCGAGCAATAAGGTAATATTATAGAAAATTAGATTCCTATCTGTTTCCTATATAGAGATATGGAACACCGCGCCACTGTTGCAGGACCCTGTATATATATATATATATATATATATATATATATATATATATATATATATATATATATATATGAAAAAATGAAAGGGTTCTTTGAATTTCTTCTAGAAAAAAAATATATTGATTTTCACCTAATCAATCATTCAATCAAACTCCATTTCATTCTTCTATCTCACAAAGCCATTGTGATCCCCAGATTCATTGTGAAAATTACCCGATGAAAAACCCGGGAGAGTTAACCTTGAAATAACGACGCTTGAAAACCTTAGATTACATTAGATTAGATTGTCGGGGAGCTAGCCCATTGCCTGATTCACTGCGACTTTATAGATCTATTGTGATGCTCCTTGGTTGTTAGAGCTCATTTCTAGCTTGATCTCTTTGATGAGACTCCATAGCCTTGACACCGTATAGCTAGCAGGCTCTGGTTTCTATTCTCCGCGTGTCTCAGCCTTGCTATCGCTTCGCATTCACAGAGCACATGCAGTGCGGTTTCTTCCTTTTCTTGACAGAACCTAAATTGGATTTCTTCTGTCAGCCCCATGTTGCTCATATGTTTCCTGAGCCGACTATGCCCTGTTGGTAGACCCTTACAACATTACGGTTATGGTTTAGCAGGTCTTCTGTGAATCTGGGCGATGGTTTCTTTATGAATTTTTTCGCCTGCCTCATTCCTGGGAGCTTATTCCACCAATCTATCGATTCAGCTTGCATCCATGAGTTTATGGATGTCTTTATACATGCTTTCGCTACCCCGCAGAAGGGTTCTGGGCCAATCATAGCTCTGGATGCGCCTTCATGGGCTAGAACATCTGCCTCCCCATTGCCTTGTGACCCTCAAAATCTTGGTGAAAAAACCCACTTACATCGACTTCAAGCTTTTGATAGGTTCGGTACACTTTCCGTGTACCAAACCTATAAATCATGTCAGTATCACGATTTATAATTATAAAAATCAAATTATGAAAAGGATGACTGGACGAAATTTCATGATTTTTGATTTGTTGGATCCGTCTCCGCACGAAATAGCGTATTGGATAACGGAACATTCAAAAATTTTAATGAATTAACGACGTGCAATTGAAGTGTCCAGGAGATTAAGAACACTAATTCCTTACTCCAGAAATGGTTTCATTTCAGATTTAACAGGGTAAACTTCAACACAATTTGCCTAATTCCATGTTTTTTGAGTATCACTCAAATTCGGTATGTCACATCATTTATGTAGGGTAAAAAATTTCTTCCATTGGCCGTCCACTCCAATGTCACCGTCGAGTGTTTCTGAATAGGTCATAAAATTGATTCAGTTAATTTCGGCCTAATTATATTCGTTAACCAACATCGCATTCTTCAGGTGACCCAATACAGCTGAAGAATGTGTTCTATGTAAAGCAACTTGTATTACTTACAGAACGGGGGTATTGAAACCTTGGAATTATCAAATGAGAAAACAGAAAACTCATTCAGTTTGATTTCTATTTGTTTTATTTTGTCCTCTATTTTCTTATAAGGTAGAACACAGTCCTTTCAGCTTTAAGTGGAACATAATCTGGTATGAATTGAAAGGGGTATATCTTTAGGGGTAATCAAATTTTTGGTAAAAAATGTGGGAATCTTTCAAAGAACGGAAAGTAGAAATCGATTTCAAGAAAGTTAACTCTATACAAATAAGTTATGAAAGAGAGGGCTTTTTCTTCCAGTGTGTGTCTGAAAAATACTTCTTTGTATATATAATGTATACATCTTTGAATGCAGTAACTTTTTTTGGAAACAATTACTTCCTTTCTTTCTTTGAAAGAGTATGTAGATGGAGAAGTAGAATTATGAACTTTGCCAATCATTCAATCAAGTGAACTACTGTTTTTTTCATTATGTATTGTCATAAATTGTTAACAAAATAATGGAGAGATGTTATTTCCACTATAGCTTCGCAAACAAGTTGAAATCAAGTTTTTTCATCAACAATTTCTTTAATTGCATTTTGTACCCAGATGCATTTTTTTCATTATGTTAGAGCTTGTTTATGAGTGCAGAAAATCATCATCATCAACTAATAATAATAACAAGAGCCATGCATGATCCTTCGCCTATTTAAAAATAAAAATTATGACACATCAACTTACGAAGACTTTTTCTAAGGGATTGATAAAAGACTCAGGGTTATGATGATATGTTGATCAATTATTATGTTCAAAGTCCTAGTTTAGAAGTTTATCTAATTATAATGATAGTTCATATAAACTTCAAGTGGTGCAAAATCGATAATAATCATCTGAAAGTATTTCAAGACGAATCAAAGGGTTAGTATTCAGTTTAATTGAATTTAGAAACTGAATTTAGGGCTCAATAAAGACAGTTATTAAATCAAGGGATCGTTAGAAGTTCAATATAGTTCAGGAAATTGTTTGGTGTTTGATACTCCGAAATGTACTTCATTGATCATAAAAATCAATTTCATCAAGAAAAGAAATACTGAAACTTTATTAATAAAACATGGAATGGAAATTGAACAACTTGTGATTCGAAAGGAAAGTAGAAAGATGACAACAATTTACGAATAATTCCGTTAACTAGTAGACTCGTATATAACTGAAGTACAAACAAATAATAATACATGGAATGTATAAACATTATGTTGAAACATAATCGATATTTTTCAGCAGTTTTTCCACTTTTTTCGTATACATCAATCTGAATATTCAAAATATTTGACTAAGGAAGCTTTCAAATAACAAGTGATTATGGAAACTGTCGTTTACAAATATTTTTCAGTTAATAATCCAAATATAATTGTGACTGTCACTCATTAAATTTTTGAGTTTATTTTTGATGAATTCACCATTGTTTCTCCTATCATCAGTATTATCGAGGAGTGTTTTTTATTACAATTAGGTGTATATGGTTATTCTAAAATAATATCATTTTCGAATACGGAAAACCTCAATGACTTTCTGAAATACATTTTTAGATTTCACTTACTCGAATGCAAATATAGTTTTCATAATCGGAGGGTCTTCAAATTTTATAGTTCGTATATGTTCAACCTATGCTGACAAGGAAGACCAAAGTTGAATGCTTTCCTTTTCCTGTGATACTTTGGAAACGCAAGTACCTATTACTCCAGTTCGATTCCATAACAGGAAATAAAAATCGCGAAAACAAACACCACATATATCTTGACGATCGTCAACAAAAATTTTTTCTCATTAGCTCAGCAAAAGCATGGATCCTCAATTAGATCCTGACTCTTTCTATTCAACAGCATGTCGCGTCGTTCTGGGAAAAAATACCGCATGTAGCTAACCGTTGAATTAATGCTATAGTTTTCTCTTCATTCTATGTTAGTTTGATATACTTCGTCCTGACCTGTACCTCACTGATTTTCTTTCTGGACTTCCACCTCAGGGGAAAACAAATGTTACACTGATTTCCGGTACCCTGAATCCGTGCCTAGTTCACTCAATGCACCTCTGAGAAATGTATCTCAGCATTTTGTTTTGATTTCAAATTGTTCTTTCGCTACTATTGTGGGTTCATAGCACACTTCAGACTTCTGAAAAAATTAAGAGCTTGTACTATCGTAGTCTCTTCCACTAGCAATAATATCATAACAAAAGCATAGGGTTCACGATGAAGAAAATTGTTCTGTGTATGTTCTGTGTACGTTCTTTCAAAAATTATAACTCTGACATTTTCCAATTGAATCCAAAATTTGAGGTACTGAATTAATAGCATAATATTCTGAAGGAAAAAAATTCAAATTCACATATTTGGAAATTATAGATAAAGACGTAGCTACAATAGTTTACTCTTCAATGAATTATCCTGTGAATTCTTTCATTTATTTGTTTCAAGCATCTAGGTTGAAAAAATTAAAATCCCAATTTGTTTATTCTTCTCGGTTTTCTCACGTGGAATATCTCGACATCCAGGTAAAACACTGACTTTTAAAAATTCGAAAAAATATTCCATTCATATTCATACCAGTGTCTTGGTGAAACATATTGAAACTCCGTTTTTTTATTCTCAAAATTAGCAACACCGGTCAAACCTGATCAGTGGTCATTGAACATACTATTTTCCTACTCACTTTGAAAATGTCATGTTTTTCAGTATTCCGACTTTTGCTACCTATTCTCGAATTAATGTAACTAATGAGCACAAACACGTTCAACTTTATTTCAATGAAAGGTGTTACTTGATAATGACAGTGATGACAGTCATCACCCGAAGGCGATTGTAGATACCAACAATCGAAACGTCGTGAACTAACGTGACTTGGAATCTCTCAACTTTTTATTTTTATTTTCTTTTTTCATTCCTTTATTTTTATTTATTTTTGTTCAATTGTTCTATTTTACTCGTATTTTATCTCACTATTATTTCATTTCAGTCTTTTTTTTTGCTTAATATAATTGTTAATATAAATGTTTTTGATTCTCCTTTTTTTAGATGTTTCAGGGATTTCAAATCATTTTATATAGTAGACAATGGAAGTCCGAATTAGTGAAATTCATCATGAAACATTGTCAATCACTTTCAAATAATTTTTTATATTTGTTTGTTTGTTAATCTATGCTCAGTTATTTCTAACGTGGTGATTATTGGACTTTCTAGGCTTTCTTTATGTCAAAATGCCGAAATCTTTCGAAAAAGTAAGAAAGTTGATTTTTTTTCTCTATTGGCGGAGTACCTTCGAAGTTGAAATATCAGTTTCAAACCAATTTGACTACTGTATATTTGCGAGTGGAAATTTTCGTACAGAAATTTCGAAACTTATGGCAGAAACCATGTATATGAAATCATAAAAAATTATATATCATCAGAATATTTCCCAACTTTCCGAACTTTCAATTTATACTAAGGTGATATTCTAAATGAAATTTCTTAGGATATTCCCAATCAACCATCTGATGAAACATGTCATAGTTTAGATTCAGTATGTCAAAATTAACTTAATGAATATGATAATGATAATATATTTATTTGTCAATAAATATTCAACACATATTCATAAAGAAATGGAAATATATACAAATAAATATGGGGCTGCTCACGGAAGCATCAGATGTTTGTATGTAGTGAGAAAACGATATAATTGATCGATTTATAAAAATATAAATAGAAATTATATTATATTGAAAGTATAATAATGAAAATATGAAAAATCAAAGAAATGTTCAATGTATTGATGGAACGTTAGAAAATTTGAAAGAAAAGTAGTACAATCATCTATGATTTCTTCTTTATAATAATTTTTCCACATCATCGGTTGAAATGGTTGAGAGCCAAGTTCTCAAAACCCTCTTGAATTTATATGTCAGTAAACCTTTCATTTCTTGGGGAAGTCGGAAGTGGAGAAGTAGTATATACTACTGGACAGAGGTAGACAAAAAATCTTTGGTTTTTGATTGTATTGACCTTAGGTGTTTTAGAGGTTTTATAACGGAATCTTGTGTTCTGTGAGTGGTCGACAAGGGGAAATCAGTTATCAGTTCGAAATGAAATATCAGAAGACTTTGTAGTTACAGTTGCTTTCAGGTTGAAACTTGTAATTCTGCATGAAGATTTTCGGACGAGTAATTGAATTCTTTGTTTTTAATGCCTATAATGGGCCATGTTTGAGTGAATTCTAATGTATTGAGGTATTTATTAGTTATTCCTGCCCGAACAATTATTCCATAAGTGATATGACGATAGCCGGACGGTTCGACGTGGGTGTCTTGTTCACTCAGTCAATCGACCGATGTATGAATTGATGGTTCAAGCCGCAGGCTGAACGTTCGATTTTTACTTGCTATCGTCCAATCCGTGTTAGAAATCACACGTTGAAAGGTAAGACCTCGTTAGTCCTTTGCTCGCTCAATTTTCTACTTCTGAGGGTTATAGTTCGTAGGGGTGCGATAACTGTTTAACGGACAGAACATATTTTTTTAACAATCGTCAAGTATAATCTCCTAATCTGGGTGTTAATTGTGAGAAGTGCGCTCTCAAACCAGTGTATGCTTTTTTAGCAAAGTCCCTTTCTGCTTTGTGGTTAATATCTTTCCAATTATCTTCCTGATATATAATGGCAGTATCATCTGCAAAGCTGACAATATTTCCTTCTGAACTTATCTTGAACAGGTCATTCACGTATATATTGAATAGAATTGGACCCAATATTGATCCTTTTGGTTAGGTTGGGTTAGGTTAAGTTGAAAGTGGGTAGGTCTATTTTATTCTCCACCGCAAACCACAAGGGTTCACTGTAGCTCACACCTATTTACACTCGACCAAATAAACCCAGATTTTTAACGAAACCGACTAGTATGTATGGTGAGTACTCTTTCAGGTCAGATGGTGAGGGTACGGCTCCGTCAAACCCTGAAAACCTGATTTGGTACCCAGCGGGGCAGGCACGAAGTATGTACTCTGCTGTTTCATCATTTTTCAAACAGAGGCGACACACACTGTCTTTCTATAGTTCGAGACTTTGCACATGATGATCCAATTGACAATGACCTGTGAGAAGGCCTGTTAGACATCGTAGTTCATCATTACTATAGTTCAACGACTGTTTGGTATCAAACTTCGAAGAGTGAATAAACGCTTTGGAGTAAGCCAATCCTGAAAAATTCTGCCAAAAGTCCATAGATATTATAGCCATCCAGGTGTTCAATGTTTGTTTGGCAAAACTTGAAGCGATGCTAATGACAGGTTCTGGTCCGATGAAGCTGCTTGCAGCACCCTACTTTGCGAGGGAGTCTGCAGCTGCATTGTTTTTCAGGCTAGACAATATTACCTTCCGAAGTCACCTTAAACAGGTCATTCACGTATATATTGGACACAATTGGACCCGAAATTGATCCTTGTGGTACTCCATATTCAATTATTCTATCCTTGCTCATTGAACTATTCATTTTTACAAATTGTCACCAATTGGAAATATAAACTGTTTTTGAGTTCATGAGAGATTCCTCTAAAGTCAAAAGCCAATAGTTCTCAGCAGTTTTTTATGGGAAACTGTATCAAATGCTTTGGCCAAGTCAACAAAGATACATAAACTCGGTTTACCATAACATAACATCATATTTATTCAACGAAAGTCATTTTTTGTGGAGGAAAAAAACCAGTTTTTTATCGACCTTTCTTTTTGGGTATTTGTTACCTTCCACATATTTATTCTTCTCATTGAATGTATTTTTTACATCTTGCGTTGACTTGGCCTGTCTAACCCATATTACCTGTCAGAAAAAATAGAGTATTTTCTTAACCCTTCAATGGTCGCTAGAAGAATTCATTCATAAGTGATCGCTGGCGGTCAAAATGACCGCTGTGAATACTCGGTGATTCCATTAAACTTTTATAATGCAGTTTGTTAAAAGGCTGTGTTTTTTTTAAACTGGTTCATTTAAAACAATATAAATATGGAAAAAAAGACAGTAGGTACTTAAAATTAGTAAAACGGAAAAATTTGGGCAAAAAACTGTATTTCTTTGAATAAAATTTTTGTTTCCCATCCAATAATTACATCAATCATCTTACTATTGTTTATAACTCTATATTTCTTGAGCTTTTTACAGTGTGTTTATCATCGGGTACAATATGTCTTATTTTCCATTCGATTTTATTCATTTCCAAATCAGCTTCAACCTCACCTATATATGAGTTTTTGAATGATCGAGCGATCACCAAAATCAACTCCTGTTTAGCATTCAAGATACTTTTGTTGTAATCGTCAGCAAAACCCATCAAATATTTCAGTGGTAGTTCTCCACTAAATACATGATATCCAAGATATCTTGTTTTAATTGTGAAAGTCCCCAGCCACTTGTTCACCACCCATTTCTTAACGAATTTCATCAAAGAGAAAATCAATTGCATCATTCGAGAGATAGCATGCTTTCGCTTCGTCTTTGGGAGTGAATTTACCTTCTATGTAAATGAAGCTCTCGGCAATATCTAGTATAACATCTTGATTATTGATTGCAAATCTAATTTCATCTGAATTCCTGAATAGCGGTGATTCATAGGGCCTATATGTATGCTCATGCTTATGAGAGAATGATCAAGCAGTGGTCCATCGAATATGTTCAACTTTTCACTGTTTATTCCGAGCACCATTGTTATTTTCTCACTTTCAATCCAATCGATTTGAAAAATTTAAGATCACTCACAGACAGAGCGTTATGTGCTAACTGTTTAGCATACACTTGTGGAATGAGCCTCTTTTTATGCACACATCTTTTTTTTATGCACACTTTTTTTATGCACACTTTTCTTTTTATGCACACTTTTCTTTTTATGCACACTTTTCTTTTTATGCACACTTTTCTTTTTAACGCTGCAGCTCGTTTTGGTTTGGGATTGTTCAATACGATTTTGTCTATCATAAATGAATCCCATAACAATACTTATTCGATTTTCTTCAATTCCAAAATAATGAAAATCTCTTCTTCACTTCCAAAATCGATACGGTTATTTTTTTCATCCAAAATACGCACTGTAATGTTGTGAATCAATTGACGACCTTCTGGACTGACAGGCATATATATAATACTGTGTGGTTCTTCAGTAAGATTGTATCCAGGTTCAACATCAATATCGAATGATAAAATAATATTGGATTCTACACCATGTATATATGAACCAGATATTATTTTGCAATCTAAGCGGATAAGTCTCACGGTTGTAATGTTTATTAGTAATGAGGATTCATGTATCTGATTTGGTGGAAATATGCCATGAGCGAACCCCATCATTTCTGCTATAGAATTTGGATGTGTCAGATCAATTTCATATTTGGATCGCATTTCACATTTGAATGTATTATTATTGGCGTGTAGATAGAAAATGTCATCTGCAACGGTATCAATTGGTTTTTTATCATGAAACAACCTGTACATATATCATGTACATATATTATTGATTGTATTGCATCCATAGAATCCCAAAAGTCCTAATCCATAACGGCTGCTCCTATCCAATTCAGTAGGTGGAAAAAATCCGCACACAAGACACTTGTCCCGACAGCTTGTAGCTCGAACTTTCGTGACATGACTGATGAATATTTTGAAACACATTTCGAATTATTGTTGTGCACAGCAACAGCACATTTGAGACAATTTACACTTTTTCGAAGGTGTTGTATTGTAATAAATATCATTTTCATTGATACCGATATTCATATCCCCAATATCACAAATACAACATACAGATTTTCGAGGTATAGGACCATCATTCACATCCGAATCTGAATTTTCATCGGGGTGGTGTTCATAAAAATATCTATATTTCATTATGTGGATGTCATCTTGTAGATAGATGTTTGGGTAACTTTTCCCAAACATATGCAATCTCATAGAATAGAATAGAAAAGACATTTATTGCGCCCATAAAAAATACAAATATTTTGGACAAGTCACCTATTACATTGCACAGTTACATAAAAAAGCTGTAAATGTAACAATAAAATTAAATGTAGAGTATAAAATGCATTTTAAAAATTCCTAATATATAAAAAAACAGGAATAAAAAGTGGAAAAGATGCACTAGGTACCTCCAAGCGAATCCTCAAGAGTAACATTGAACTCACTCAGAGTATACAGGCTCATTTTGGTGAGAAGTTTTTTCACTGTACTTCTGAAAAGTCTGTGTGGCAGATGTTTGATTTTTTCAGGAAGTAAATTGAAGCAAGTGATGCCAATTGATTTGCTTTTATACAATCTTCTTAAGAGGGGCACACTATTATTTCCATTGCGTGTTCTGTAGGAGTGAATATCCAAGTATGTTGTGAGTGTGTGATAATTTTCTTTGTCATGCAGAACATTGTCAAAGATAATTTGTGAGAATAGAGTCATGATTCATGTATTCTCAAACAAATGCTTACAGTGTTCATTATATTCAGCTTTAACAATGCTACGTACAGCAGCTTTTTGCAAGATAAATACTCTTTGAAGATGGGTGTAGCTTGCATTACCCCAGCACAGCACCCATAACTCATTGCTGAGTGGAACAAGGTGTAATATGTCATTAGAGCTGCTTTCTGACCAGCTGTTGTAGCTATTCGCCTAATGGCATAAACAGGTTTTGCTAGTTTGTTGCAAAGATTACTGATTGCATGGTCCAGGCAAGAGACGAGTCAAGATGAACTCCCAAAAATTTTATACTTTCTGATGTAGAAATGGCATCAGTGCGATAGTTTGAAAATACACAAATTTCTGTTTATGTTTCATTCATATACAGTTCATTAGAGTCAAACCACTGTTTAGCAGAAGCACAAATATTTGCCGATATGTTATCAACATCACAGGTTCTATCTATGTGTACAGAAAATGACGTGTTGTCAGCGTATAATATTGTCAGTGATTCTAGTTTGAGATGCATATATGAAGGTAAGTCACTAGCATAAATTAGGAACAGGAAAGGCCCCAGTATGGATCCTTGTGGGACTCCTCTTTTGATAATACGTTCTTGACTTATCATATTGTTATTGTAAACTTTTTGTGTTCTGTTAGCTAAATATGATTCAATTATTTTATTGGGAATTCCTCTTATGCCATACCATTCTAATTTCTCCAACAGTTTATCGTGGCTGACACAATCGAAGGCCTTTGACTGATCTGTGAACATAGTTAAACAGGATTGTTTATTTTCAAAAGCTTCAATAATGTTATTAGCTAATTTGTTTATAGCGTCTATGGCTCTTTTACCTTTCCTAAACCCAAACTGATAATTATGTAAGAAATTATTGCTTTCCATGTAGTTACTAAACTGTATTAAAATAGCTTTTTCCATTACTTTGGATAGGGTGGGCAATATGTGAATTTGTCTGTAATTCTCAGGTAATTTTTCGTCTCCCTTCTTGAATATAGCTAGAACTTTGGCTGGTTTGAACACTGATGGAAAAAAACCATCAGAAAGACATTTATTTATTATGATGATAAGTAGTTCAACCATTAACGATGCGCATTGTTTGAGCAAATAAGTGCTGATAACATATACATCTTGCTTTTTTTTGTTTTCAGACTCTTAATAATGATGATAATTTCCTCTTCGATGAAGGGACGTAGGTAAAAGGATTTAAATGATGTACAGGAGTTGAGAGTAATTGAAACATTTTTGGGTGTCGCAATATTATTAACAATACTCTTCGCATTGTCAGTAAAGAATTCATTAAAAAGATCCACATCACATTCATAAACAGATGATGCATCGAACACGTCATTGCTTCTTTCAGAGTTTATAATTTTCCAGATTGTCTTATTTTTATTGCTGGAGAGGAATATTTGATTCGAGTTATAATTTTGTTTTGCTTCAAGCAGCATTCCATTGTATTTTTTTTACTCAGCTCGTATTGCAATTTATTGAAATCGCTGGGAGATTTTTTACTCATGTCATATGCTAATTGGAAATTTAGTTTTTGCTGTTCAATGGCATTATTTCTCCAATAATCGACATTGTGGGTTTTTTTTCAGTGATCTTGATTCAATGATAGAAAAAGAAATTTCAAAATGTGTCATGAATATTTCGTGAAATTTCAGCGCCATTTTCTCAGATGTGTATTTACTATACACGTCAGACCATGATTCTCCAGTGAGACGAGATTTCAATACACTTAGATTTTTGTTGGAAAAGTTTAGCTCATATTTCTTATTAGTATTTCTGTCACACCTGATTTTGTATGTGAAGATTTGAGGATCATGATCTGCCAGTGGAACACTAAGAACTTCTGCATTTGAACTCTCTATATTTGAGAATATGTTATCAGGGCATGCTTTAGACTTTCCCATCGCTCTGGTGACTGAATGAATTTTTTTGTTCATATTAAACTGCTGAAACAAGCCAACGACTGAGTTCGTTTTCTTTTCCGGATTTAGGAAATTCACATTGAAATCGCTTTTCTATATAGATGAGGGCTTTTGTCATTAGTTTTGGAAACTTAGTAAAATCAGAGTTACTACAGGGTGATCGGTATACAGATAATAAAAGTGAATTGAATTTCTTTGAAAATAATGCAGCAAGTTCACAGTGAAATTCTTGAGATAGCTGAGGTGTCTTTGCAGTTTCCACCATGGGAAGATTCTGATGGACCTGCTTCTGAGTCAGTTTGCAATTTGATAACTTCATCAAATTTCAGTTGACTCTGAACTTTCAAGATTTCATCTGCCACTTCCTTCAGTTTGAGAGGTGGATCACTCTGTATAACAAGTTCATTTGTAGTTTTTAGATCAGCGATGTTTTTATCTGTTGGCTTATCCACTGTTTTAGTTGGTATGTTTTTGGACGTATCATTTTCCTTGACATTTTTTGTAACATTTACTTTATCAATGAGCTCCATACTTTTTATTGCACTCTCAGTTTGTTGTGATTCAAGATTTTGTACTTTTATGTGTTTCAGTTTATCTTCTAGAAATGCAATTTTCTCATTTAGTAGTCAAATGAGTTCATCTTTGTCATTAGTTATGGTGTTTTTGTCCGAGATAATTTGCTTCAGAAGGTTATTTTCTTCAGTCAGGTAGGCTTCTTCTGTCATGTAGATGTCCAACATGAATTTTTCTTGAATTGTCTCTCCACAACAAGTTTTTGTTCTGTTAGCACATGCATTATGGTAAACTGCGTCACAGCCAACGCACGTTAAGCCAGTATTTGCATTTTTTTACAGTATTTGCATAGTTCCTTCACTTTATCTAATCCACTACCACTACCGACGGCAGCCATATTGGAACAACCACAACACATACAAGTACCACTTCCTTGTGCATATTTGCAAGCATCACTTCATCCATTTTTCTCAAGGTACCATATTTTGATAACATCCTAAGTGAAAACCCCATTCCAATTTCGATCCAGTTTTGGTGTTGTATCCATTTCTATTTGGAAAATTATTCAGAGCACAAGTGAGCACAGAGACTTGTATTAAATTTCTGCTGACGATCATAGTTATATTTGATTTTTACATTCGAACATTTTCGAAAGAATCGAGTCAATTTCAATGGTGGGGGTAGATCTCCAAAACTATCGAAATATGCAACTTCTTTCCCACATTTTTTTTATGTCACCCAATGTGTTCCTGGTCCACTTATTCCATCTAAATTGACAATAGCTGTCTCGTTTCGTCTTGGACCTGAATAGAGTAATCTGTCACGCATAAAAACACCACGAAAATGTGGAATTTTCATTTTTTGTACATAATAACTGAGATCGATATCGGTGAGAGGCATCTGCGGTAGGGGATCAATCAGTTTTTTGTTTTGTTTGTGGGTTTGTATGGTTTTGAATGTAGTCCTCAACCTTTACGGTACGGTTTAAAGTATATTCCACTTCCGCGTTTAATGCTACAGTCTCCATGGTTTTATGGTGGCGATTGGCTTCCATAAAGCTGCTTGCTGGCTTTTGCTGAATTCACGGCCTTGGTAATACCAGCAGCGGTTTCAATGGTATCAATGGCAAAAGTCCACCGATCTTGGAAACAACAATTATGCGTGGTGTGCCGATTTTCTTCTTTCCACCGGCAGCTTTGAGGAATTTACGTGCCGCCTGCAATGCCACAGTGATAGCTTTTTTGCTATTATTCGTCACAAAATGATCCCCGCCAGCTCTCTTCAATACATTTCGCACTTTATGGACTATCCCAGCACCAAATGCAACTTTTCTAATTTTATTTTTCTTCGTTTGTTTCCTCTTACTTTTTTTCCTATTGGTGCTACAACCCATGCCCATGTCTTATTGCTTTCATAATGTTGGTGACAATTAATTCAGCTGCTCTTTCCCCAATACTCGCGTCCTTCGATTTAACCCTATCCCAAGCGCTCTATTCAAGTTCTTTGTTGGCTAAATGTCTTGCTGCAAGATCGAATGGATGCTTAGATTATTGAATATCGTGTTTTTGCATTCAATATCTAATTCATTGATTCCAGGATCGTTGCGAGCTGAACGTTGTTTCAGTTATGTACCCGGTCCACAGTATTGATAACCTCCGGGTATATGTAATTCGAAAGGAAGTTGTTTATTGAATCATTAACAAAACCACAACCTCTTTTAATTTTACGATCACTTTCAATACGTCCGTATCGTTTGATGGTACACATTGAAATGAATAAGCTAAGGTTTTTATACATTCAGCAATAATGCAGAAATCTTCCCGGAAGATCCCGGAATATATACCTATTCGTTACATATCTTGGAGCGTTTACGGCGGCCCTTACGCACGAGTGAGGTTCACCGACCCTTTATTATTGTCTATCGACGGGGAAAATTTCGAGGCGTCGGCTTACGTATTTCCTTCACAACCTGTCATTTTGCATCACTCATATTACTCCTATATGGCTTCTTCGAAGTGATGAAGTTGAGGTTTCAGTTCGCTACTGTTCACGTGCAGGTTTAACAACTGACTGTTCAACTCCAATGACTCGCTCAGTAGAAGTGTTAACCAATTCGGTTATAACACCAATTCGCTTTTCCACATTACTGATCGATCAGCTAATGCAGAAGTGATGAGTGGATTCTAGTCAATGATGATTGACAGTTCGGTATTTTTTGTATCAATATTTTTTCTCACGCATCGTAGCGCTGGCGCAATGAATTCTTGGAAATGCTTCAGGGTCAACTCCTCCTTTTATGTGATCGTCAACATAACTTTCAGTTATGCCCAAATTTATCAATTGTGGTATGCATAGTTAGATCATCTGTGAGTAACTGAGTCAGC
This sequence comes from Leptinotarsa decemlineata, assembly GCF_025532065.1. Classification (NCBI taxonomy): domain Eukaryota; kingdom Metazoa; phylum Arthropoda; class Insecta; order Coleoptera; family Chrysomelidae; genus Leptinotarsa; species Leptinotarsa decemlineata. The sequence goes on from NW_027412606.1 coordinate 19,159,024, forward strand.
TCACACATCGTGTGTTCATTATATTACGGTCGATAGACTAATTCTTCTTCACGTAATTCCTCAAATATGGCCAATATTTCATTATCGTGCCCGGTATGTCCAGCCATTCGTGAACTCCAAAGCAATCGAAAGCGATCATTCAGTCTTTCGAGTTTATTCCAATGAACATAATCTATAAATGTTCTTGTTTCTGATATATTTTCCTGAGTGGGTATTTTGATTATGCCGGCACCTTCTCTACTGAATTTCTGCAGTGAGTTTCCATTGGTAGGATTATTTCTCGATAACTCTTCCAATTATTTGACAGTAGACCCTGTTTTCTCTAATTGTACTTATATGCTGCCTTCGTTAATTTGAGTATATCACCATAAGTGGTCATATCGGAAATGGGGATATTTCCCGATGATACTTTAATGAATATCAACTTATATAGTTCTGGAGTACCCTGATAAGTGGCAATAGTTTTACCATTTTTCTTGAACACAATTTTCTCATCGATGAACTCCAAATCAGCTACACCATTTGTAAATTTCCTGTGTCAGTGTTCTGTGTACTCCAAAGATGGTATCATATGAAGGATTTCCTGATAGTTACTTTTGTATGTGCTTTTGTACCTCATCACCATTATCAAGCCCATTTTAGATGACTAAATCTGAAGTTGCCGATGGAGTAGCTTGAAGGTACGTCGTGAAAGTCCCTTCAAATTTCGGTTTTAGCTCTTTTTCAATTATATTTTTGGAGGTGAGTAGTGTAGCAGTCTTAGTTGTCTGCATCAGGTGTGCTCATTCCAAAATTGAAGGTCGGCTCTTCCAGTTGAATTGCCAATTGCATATGCAGGAAATTTTCTGTGAAGATTCCTGCACTGACGCCTGTCGGATATAATCCAACGCCTTTCGTGGTATTGGCAAGGGGAATAGTTGTTTTCTGATAGGCGTTAGTCAATTCAACCTACTGTGTAGGTATATTCGAGACGGGCTTGAACGTTTAAAGTTCATTTCTTCAGATTTGTTTACTGCCAGTCTTCAAGCATAGCCCATTGACTAATAAGAAAGTTACATTATTATGCTAATAATACTAGTGGAATTTTCTAACCACCATTGCAACTATCGATTTCCAGATTCAGATACTTGATTTCCACATAAAACGTATAAGATACAGTCCTGCTGAGGCTCGTTAATCATTAGTTGACACATCTAATGTCGATCGAAATCCCCAAGTGTTCTCTTCTGGTCTAATAAAGTCAATCATAAATATCTCCACTTTCGCTAGAGAATCCGAGTTTTCGTTTTGATAAATGAATGCCATAGAAAGATAAAACTCAAAAGGTTTGATAAATGGTGATGTGTGTAACTTACACTCTATCAACCCAATCCGGATGTATAAATGACGGGTTCAGAATATGATACTCATAAAATAAAATCCACTTTTTAAATACGTTGGCTGAGAAAAGTTCCACTGATATTTTTGTCGAGCTTTTATATTATGATCATTTCCTTCCCAACGTGTTTTTGATAACCAGATAACAATTGTTCCATGAAACTGAAAAATGCATAATGAAAAATGATTATCCCACATCTGAATCATAGATACCTAGTAATAAGTACCCACTATGAAGTGGGGATTACTAGCACTATGAAGTGCTTATTGTAGCACTGAAAAAACCAACTCTGTTACGCCAGCGACGCAAAGTACGAAAATCGTATTTACAAAATGCCAAAATTAGGTACTTTTTAGGTACCGAAGTCAAAATAGGTGCTCTGTAACTTACACCGCAACTCAGTACTCAAAGTTGCGTTGCTAGCATTACATAATGCTTATGAAAATAATGATGAAACAATGAATGTTAAGGAAACACTATTGGGTGCTTATTAACTGCTGAACGGTGAGAATCGTGACATTTTTTTATTAATAAACGAAAGCTTCAAATTTCGCTAAACAACAGATCTAAGAATCAGAATTGATTGAAAAAAATTGAATCAAACTCTCGAGTCCTAATATATTTGAACTAAGATATGTCAATTTTGTTTAAATTTTTCAATTTCTTTTGCAGGACTCAAAAAGTTATAATTACATTTTTTTCAATAAATTTGTGTGATAGAACTTTTTTCAATTATAAATAGTGAAAAAAACTTAAAAAATACTGATCCATTGCAGCTGTAATGAGATGTTCATTTTGACATATTTTGCTTCTATTAATGCAACTTGCTCAACTGACAATAATTTCTCATTTTTCTTAATATATGAAATTGACAATTCTTCAATGAATTCATCTAAAGTAATATTTGAATCAATCATGGTGGTTTTCAGAGCCATGAGCCCCATAGCCATTATGGAATCTAGGTTTACTATAAATATCTAGTGAGCACTTGATTAGCACTTTATTCTGATTGTCTGTGTATGAGTTCACGAGTATTTTGAGACATTATTGTATATTGTTAAATTTTTTTCTCAAATCAGTTATCCCGAATTTTTTTTCGCTTATTTACGGTCGTTTCCATCTTTATTTCTTGCAAACACCTAATTAGCACTTTATTACCACGCTTATACCTTATTGAGCATTCGTCCTCGTTTTCAAAAGACCTGATTCTTAAATCTGTTATTAACCGAAATTGGAAGCTTTTGTTTATCAATTAGAAAATGTTATGATCCTCACCGTTTAGCACCTAATAAGCACCTCATAGTGTTTCCTCAACATTTATTATTTCATTATTATTTTCATTGCGTTGCTAGCATTACATAATGCTATCAACGCATAATGCTAGCAACGCAACTTTGAGTACCTAAAAAGCACCTGTAAAGTACCTGATTTTGCCATTTTGTAAATGCGATTTTCCTACTTTGCGTCGCTGGCGTAACAGAGCTGAAAAAAGATATCTGTCGATTAGAAACAAGTCATCTGGAGTAAAGTATTACGGATTGCACATCCTTTGATCAGACATTAGCTGGAATAAAGTGGACTGTATAATAAGTTTTGTTGTTGATCGCATTCCACTAGTGACTAACATCCATAAATTACGAAGCATGGCAGGTAGGTGGATATGTCGAGATAATTTTGTGTATTCATTGAAATTTTTCAATAAACGAGAACTTTCGGTTAATCTTGCCTCTGGTGATGGTCTGGTATGTGCAATAGAGAATGAAAACACCATTTTCACAAAAAATCGACAGATAGAACAAAACACGTGGATGCATATTTTTTCAATAAGTGCATTGTTTTCCACATGTGATATAAACGAAAAATTATTTTGAATAGAAACCTAGAATCATATTTCTGAATCACAAATATATTCAATGAAATATGTGTCGTTATACAGAATCAGAAAATACATTGCCAATGGAGAATATCATGTACGAATTCGATATAACATGTAGGGTTGAACATTTGGACATTTATTTGGAAAAACAATTTTGTGGTCTATCGAATTACCTGTGAAAATCCTTATTTTCTACAGCTATTTACTTGTTTCACAAGAAAGCACTGACCATGGGAGTTTTGAACTGCCAGCTGAGGCTCATTGAAAATAATTATCTCTGAAATGAATTTTCCAGATGTATACTTGAAATCTGTCTTCACAAAATTAATGGAATTAAATCATTTACAGGAATTTGGTAGTGATGTGTAGCATAGCATCCCAAGTGTCTCTTATTTCAAGATTGCAAGAAATGATATAATAATTACTGTTTTTTAATTATTGATTTTATCCAAATTTTACAATTTGACAATAATTTTTGACCAGATAAATTAATATCTGATCAATATTTTATTCACTATATAAGCCTCAATGTATAAAAACAAAAAATGTGTGGTGAAAAACTTAGACGAGATTGGTATTGTTAATGGTATCTGGTGAGACGGTATGTCTTGCAACAAGATGTTTCTACGATACTTGCAAACGATGAACTGTATTTTGTGATACCCTTGTTACAAGTACTCTCGGATGCAGACTGAATTTTTATTTTTACTTGGTCCTATCCCCCAAATTCATTTGTTATTTATTAGGATGGGCTGGATTATTGTCAAGTCACGTAGTTCCCGAACATCTTGGGCGAAATTTGGCAGGATTGTAATTAGTAAGGATTGTAGATATTAGTTGCCATAATTTCAAAAAGATATGAATGCAGAAAAACGTCACGTTAACGTTATAAATCTCAATATTTGAACCCAAATAATATAGTCATGAACAAATTAACAATGGACGGCCTTGAGAAAGTTTACTATAGAAATATAGGCTTTTAATTGAGAGTTGAGTTGCACCCAAATTGAGCCAAGGGTCAAAAATGTTAAATAAAAAAATTATAGAATCCTTGAAATTATGTAAAAGAGACTGATACGTTTGAACATACTCCCCCCGTTGAGAATCTAAGATCAATAACTCAATTTCTTCAATTTTTTGTTGAACAATGAAGAGTTGCCATAGGTAATATCGCGATACGTTTGACATTCCTTACGAATGTGGATTCAGCGGTTTTCACCAACACGGTACACACAACACCATCTACGCCAAGATAACACTCGATGATTCTGCCCAATACCCATTCAGTGGTACATCATCTTCACCTAATAAAACGACAGAGTCCTGCACAATTTTGTACCCGCGTTTGTTCCATTTAGTACGAACAATTAATACATTCCAGTATTCATTACTCCACCGGGTCCAAAAGTGTTGTGTAACCTTTTTCGAGATGTTCCCAATGAGATAGGTTGGTTGATAGGGTTTTTCCAATAGTCATAACTCGGCAAGTCAAAAAGCCACCTACTAAGGAGAAATAGCGATAGGATCGTTAGGGTCAGAGGAAATAGCGGTCAATGGTCGAGAATTTATATACCTTCTATCTCAATAATATAGGTATTGAATTACTCAGATGTGAACAACCTCTCATGCCTTGCGACCTTGTATAAATTATTATTATGAAAATCGCATTGATAGTTCCACCAACAAATCAAAGGAGAGATGGAAGATAGTAAATGATCTTGTAGGAAAAAAACCCAAAAAGAAAGTAGATTTAAAGTTGAATCCGAACACATTAAATCAGTATTATACTTCAGTTGCAGATGAATTGACAAAAAATATACCCGTAGCTTATGATCCACTAATAAATCTAGCAAACTTCAATGTTAATGAAAAAGTAATCTTGTGTGACACTAATATTGATGAATTGAAAGAAACGTTACATACAATTAAAAATAAAACCGCATCAGGATTTGATGACATTTCTGTTAGGATCTTTGAAAATCTTCCAGATAATGCTCTGAACCATCTAGTATCTCTGATAAATGGATCCTTCAAAGAAGGCATATTTCCACAGTTTCTCAAAACATCAATTGTCATACCGATCTATAAAGGTGGTGAAGTGAGCTCTCCTAGGAATTTAAGGCCCATTTCACTCATTCCTACGTTAGCCAAAATCATCGGAAGACTCGTTAAGAAAAGAATGTTTGACTTTTTGCAGGCGTGTGATATATTGAGCATCAAACAGTTTGGATTTCAGTGCAATAAGAACACAAATGGTGCAATTTTTTCACTTTTATATGAAATATATAATGGAATCAATGATGGGGAAGTTGAGGCGGCTGTGTTTTGTGATTTATCGAAAGCTTTTGACTGTGTGAATCATGAGATACTGCTGCGAAAGCTTCTGCATTACGGATTTGGAAATAAGGCACATTTATGGTTTACGACATATTTACAAGTAGTAAAAACGAAAACAATGTCAAGCTTACGTAATATACAATGTGGTGTTCCGCAAGGATCAGTCTTAGGTCCGATTCTGTTTTCACTATATGTCAATGACTTGACTATGCTTGACATTTCAGGAAATTTCACACTATTCGCCGATGATACCACCATACAATGACATAAAGATAAGAAAGCCGGTCTTCAACAGGTGATCAATTCAGATATAATAAAGGTTAAAGAGTGGTGCGACTCAAACCTTTTATCCTTCAATATAATAAAAACCAAGATAGTGTCTTTCAAATGCGCAGTATCTGATATTTCTATCAACCACCAGATCATTGAAAACAGAGTGTTTTATAAATTTTTAGGACTATACATTGATAACGGTCTCAAATTTAATGAACATGTCAAAAACCTGAATGAAAAATTGTCCTCTGGTTGTTACGCTGTAAAAATTGCTGCAAACAAACTAGGTTACACAATCGCAAAGTCAGTATACTACTCCTTGATAGAGTCACATTTGCGATATGGTATCCCATTCTGGGGAGTGTGCGGTGGAAATGTTCTTCAAAGTGTTTTTGTTTTACATAAAAGAGCACTGAGATACCTCTGTAAATTAAAATTTCGCGATTCGTGTAGAGTTCACTTCAAGCAACATAACCTTCTAACGGTAGTGTGTATATTTATACTTAAAACAGTGTGTCTTTATAAACATAAACAAAATATCATTACAGATAGTAGATATGTCACCCGCCAAAGTGACAATATCAAACTACCTTTACCATATTCCACTCTAGTTGAGGACTCCATTATATATAACGGCTGCAAGATGTACAACCACCTTCCAAATCATATCAAAAATATACAGTCCAACACTGGCTTCAGAAACGCTGTAAAAACAGTTCTTTCCAATAGAACCTATTATAGTTTGGAAGAATATTATGCAGATATAATAGACTAATAATAAATATACCAAAACTTTACATTTTGATATCACATACCTACTATTGTTTGTTATATTTCAAATTTGAAATGAGTGACTGATTGCTTGTTAACAATTCAATTTTATAAAGTAGTCACTACGTATACTATGTATACTAAGTGAATAATTAAATGTTATTCATATAATTCAATTTAATTTATTTTATTTATACAGGATTTGTCAACAAGATGTTATTCTTTGATAATAAAGCATATTTTGATTGATTGATTGATTGATGTCTTTCAAAACTTTTGACAGCAGCTTCGCAATATAAACACGAGCATGTGGAAGTTTACCGATGATATAATTAGTAGCTGGATGATTGGCTCAGAAACACTTGCAACATTGCCTTATGATATTATTGACGCCCGTCAATGATCCAATATTTATGACGTATGGTATACAGAGTTTGCTGAACGCCAGATTGCAAGTGTTTTTCAATGAAGATATATAATGAATGATTGATTACATGGTTATTTTTTGGAAATGTGATAGGGTGTTCAGCGTAACACGGCAAATTGGAAAGTTTCAGACACCAACCGACTCTCAATATGCCTTCTTTCTCCAAGAAAGGATATTGTTTGATCTAATAGTCCGCTGTGGATCTCCGGATTGTAGATTTTTAATATCTTCAAGGAAGGATTGCAATTGTATGCATTCGATTACGCGACTTTCTTCCAGACGTAATTTATCTAGGGTTAAATACTTGGTTAGAAATGTTCGTCTTGTGAAACGAAAACAGTACGGTAATGCACGTATCATTCTTTCAAAACTAGAAAATCTTAGCAATATGGTGAACGGTATTCGTCGCTCAGGTAATTCAAAAGATCCCCTTTCTTCAGGTGAATCACTTGGCCACAGGGCTATGGGTTCAGACAACCAAACAGGTCGTTTACTCATAATTTTGAGGTTAGGAAGTCTATGGGTGATGATACTCCTCTCGATACAAGGTACGCGGAATTGTCGTGTGTCGATACATTCCGCCAATATTTTATCGGGAAGTTAATTTGTATTTCGGCTACTCTGTGGGCAACAAAGGTTTTCAACTATTGCGGGCAAGTTTGGATCCAACGTAATACAATGGTCAGTTCAAAAGAAAGTTTCCATTTCTTCCTGAAGAGCATTCTTCACGATCTTTATTAGTTTACTCAATAGCTGATCTCCACAAAGTTCTAAGCTTGGTATATTTACGGTTTTGATAGGCGCGACATGAGATTTTTGTTCTGACATTATCCTTTACATCAACGGTACGTAAGTGGATACAGGCTCCATACGCTTTCTCACTTGCATCGGCAAATCCACGTAATTGCATTTCCCTTACATCCAAAGTAACAATGGTGTGTGGAAAGGATATCAAATTCAGAGCTGGTAGTTGACCACAGTAGCTTTTTTATTCATTATGAAGATTAGTAGCTAAAGATTCGTCCCATTCAAATATTTTGGCTAAGTCACCTAGATGATGCAAACAGCGTATCACTAGAAATCCAGCGCAAGTCATGTCAAATGACCAGGTAAACACCTAGGTGTGCTTACGGAAACGCATTGAGGTTATGTCGCAAAATAAAACTGTTTTTGAATTCCGAGAGCTCCAGTACAAGGACCGCCCACTCAGAGTAAACATCGAGAAAATACGGAAAGACGTTGGTTTTTTCAGGATATTTCAGTCTTAGTTTCGAAAATTAAAATGTGAAATATCGTTTCCTAAGCGTTAGAAAAATCTTTTGCAAGATTAGTAGCATTCGCCAATTTTCAAACAGGAAAAAGGTAAATTTTATGGAAAATTGCATTTTCAGTCATTTAGATAGAAAAATCGGCATGGGATCATGAGAACTAGCTAAGTATCCATTGTCAAGGTAACCTTTTTACAGTGTTAAATATGCCTATTTGGAGTATTCAACATTAGAGTGATTCACAATCAATTGTTCTTGGATATTAAGAGAGTGTTTAATATATATCAGTTTTTCCCCAAGACTAACTGTACGCTTTCAGCAATTGCTTAAAGTCTCTACTCAGTCTAGTATTGACATAGATACCGGATGAGTATCTCAAAATTCACACGAAAGGATTGAGAATCTAGTCAAGTTTAATGTAATGTAATGTATAGTATAGATACAAGATTCGACTTTTTTTTCAATTTATAACTTTTGAGTTCATTTTTGTGTACACTATTAAAATTTCAATTTTATTTAATGGTGACAAGCCATCAAGCTCCGGCCTAGGTAACAAATAAACTTCTTATCACTTGAGCCGTTTTTCTTAATTCTTCTTTGGCCTTCTCGCACATACAATAGAACTTTATTTTCAGCTAGTAAGGTAATTTTCACTATAAATGTAGTCTAGTGGGATATTTATTCTTCCCCCCATAAGCCATCCCTAATCGGGAAGGTGAGAAACTCTTGACATCTCCATCCTTGTTTAAGTTACCGAATATAGGATAGAAAGGTCTGCTGAATTGATATTTCGATACAGGTATATTCGTTCCTTGTGGAGATTGAGTTAGCCGGAGAGTCTTCTAGATTAATAGGTTTGATAATACCCACAGGGACGTAGCATATTTTTGGCGCACAAACGTAACTGAACTCCTAATTTTATTTATTTCTTTTTTCAATACTTAACTTATTAATGTTAATTCAGGGTTCTTAATTCAATTTCAAAACTTACACAGTTGAGGCAATTTTCGCACTCTCCTGAAATCTCATATCCTCTTTCCAAAAACAATAAATAATAGCACTAGTCAAAATAATACCTGATAGGCTCAATAAAGAGGAGCTAGAGTATGAAATGAGTATAAGGGGTGCTAAACTCAAGGTACTGTTAAGAACTTATTGCTAAACTCCGACAGCTGATTGAATTATAAAATTAAGACCATAGTTTTAAATTAACATAAATTATAAAGTAAGGGATGAACTAGATGATTGTACAATAAAAATTATATTGACATAAAACAAGCTTTAATTGGAAATTTTATGCATTCTCTGCTTGAAAAACTACGAGCTCGACTTTCTTATGTGTTAGGGAGAGTAGAGAATATTTCTTCAATTCGAGATTGAAGAACGTTCAAAATCATTGTCATTAACACTGGAATGTTCAGATGGATTTGAGAAAAAACATATTAGTTTCAAGGATGACTTAAAGAAGCAAGATATTATATTTCAAACTAGTCTAGTACAGGGTGAGAAACTAAATACTTCCACTCCTACTTCTGTCAATAATACATTTCCTCAGACATCTAATCAGATTACTGATTTAACTGATAGTGTCTCAAAAGTTAAAATTTCTGATGGGGGTTTGAAATTTACTGGAGGATCTGATCCACTAGGACTTGGTGCTTTTCTTGAAAGAGTAAATGAACTCAGATAATACAGAGGGTTAACAAACCAACAATTATTCAGTAGCACTCTTCAGTACCGTCTTTGAGGGTGAAGCTTTAATATATTACAGGTCTCTGAAAGGTAGGATTTATTATTGGATTACCATATGTGGTGTTTTTAAGATTCTTCCTAGAGACTATAATTAAAAAATATGGGAACAAGTGAAATCTGGAACACAGGGTGATAGGGAAAGAATTGCGATATATGTAGCATATATGCACAACTTATTTGGCAGACTAACTAACTGTAGTTATTTAACCTTTTCATCAGAATCAATTGGCTTGTTGATATACATTCTATTGAACACTTAATTCAGCTATGTCGATGAATTGAGGATAACAGTAAACATACCTCTTCAAGTGAACATACAGTAGACATCTATTTATGTTATCAAGATGTTAATAGTGTAGATACAGGATATGAAAAAACTGAGGACAGAGTTAGGAATTTTTCGGGTAATAGAGATAGTTATAGGGGTAATTATAGAGATGTTTATAATGATAGGAGAGATTCATCAGAGAATCCTAATTTTAATTTTGTAAATAGAAATAGTATTCATAATAGAAATTATTCAGGTGATAGGTATAAGAATTTTTCGGGAAGTCGGAACTTTTCAGGGGATAGATTAGAAATATTTTGGGAGAAAGGAATTGTGATTTTTCAAGGGATAGGTACAGAGATAGGAGTTTTTCGGGAAGTAGAAACTTTTCAGGAGATAGATATAGATCAATATGGAGTAACTAACTATAATAATTATAGACCTAGAGGTAGATATCCATGAAGAAATTATCAAGATAACAGAAATAGGAATAATCAAAAAAAAAAATTCTCTCATAATTCTGAACACCAACAAAACAGAAACTATAGTTTGAGTGGTAGATCTGGCAATTAAGAAATAATGTTTCAAGTGTCGAAGTGAAAACCATATTGCTCGACATTGTACCCATCATTGTAGACCGTGATCGTTTTTCAGATAAAAATAATTCTGTCTCAAATATTGAAAACAATGAATGTTACTCTGAAGAAGAACTTGAGTTGTTCAATGATTATAGTAAACCTGTATAGCAAATAATAATGAATGTCCTTATGTGACCGTATCAATTTATGGAATCAAAATGGATGATTTATTGGATTCCGGTGCAAATAAAATATTCATTGGAGAAAAAGGATATACTATTTTATTGAATCTCGGATTAAAATTAATAAAGACATACAGTTGCTAATGGAACTTATATATTATAGGCTTCATGAATATTCCCATTCAATTACTAAAGTTCATGTTTTTCAGTGTTATATAATGCGTCAGTTAAGACATACACCTGTTTCAGGTAGTTTTTTGGGTAAAAATGGGTATAGTCCCAGATTTGAGAAAAGGAGAATGATTTTTTGGGAATGATGATACTCTTGAAAAATTAAATTCAATTGAAACTGCTGATGATTTGACTCTAGAACCGAAGAATGAAGCTCATTCAGTAATAGATGAATATTTTAATTCTATAAAGAACATCAAGGTAGGTTGTACCGATATGGTAAAACACGAAATAAAAACTGATAGTGTTTCAATAAAATCACAATACTATCCTGTCAGTCCAAGAATGCAAGATAAAATAGAGGAGGAAGTAACTCGCATTCTAGATTTTAATGGTACCGAAAAGTGACAGATCTTATAGATTCTGTGTAGATTTTAAGAGGTTAAATGCAGTCACAGAGAAATGTGCCTTCAATCAGCTCTATTCTTGATAGGCTTGGTAACGCAAAATATCTCACAACTCTAGACATGAATCAGCATATTGACAACTAAAAATTGCGGAAAATTCAAAGAAGTACATAGCTTTCTCAATTCCGGGTCATGGACACTTTCATTTAATCGCCTTGGGTTTGATTAGACCAATGCCGTCTACATTTCAATTTTTAGTTGAAGAAATGTTTGGACCAGAAAACAAACAGAAATCATAAAAGAACTTGATATTAATGATACTACAACTATAGATGATAATTCAGAAATGGCCAATGCGTTTGCAGAATATTTTATTTCTGTTGGAGCTGATTAAGCTAGCAAGATAAAAAAAAACGAAATATGTGTCAAATAGGAATATTAAAGAGCAATCTTTATTTCTGACACCTACTGATGAAAAAGAAATCAGAGAACTGAGGAGTTGAAATGTAATAAATCTCCTGGCTTTGACCAAATAACAGCGGAGATTCGGAAAGAAATAAAAAATGATGTCTCTGAACCTATTTCATACATAATCAATATGATCTTCATATCTGGTATTTGCCCTCAGCAATTCAAAAAAGCAATAATCAAACCAATTCATAAATCGGGCTCAAAAAAATTGACCAAATATTATAGACCAATATCTGTAATATATAATGTTGCGAAACTCTTTGAAAAAGCATTAAAAACGAGAATTACATCTTTTACTATAGAATTCGATCTGATAAGTACCCGCCAATACGTTTCCAACAAAATAAATCAACCCAAGATGCTATTGCGTATTTAACCTCAAAGATATTAAAGAGTCTAGATAATGGGAAAAAATCTGCTTGTGTATTTTTAGATCTTGCTGAAGCATTTGATACGGTCCCCCACTCACAACTATTAGACATTTTAGATGATTTTGGTTTCCCTGGAGTAGCCAGAAAACTAATGGGAAATTATCTGAGTGACAGAAAACAGCAGGTATCACTCAGTGACAGTCTGAGTACGGAGTGCACTGTTGATTATGGCGTACCACAAGGTACTGTTCTAGGCCCAGTGCTCTTTGTACTTTACATAAATGATCTTTTCAGTATCAACCTGTCTGGGGAAGTCATCAGTTTCGCAGATGATACCGCCATAGTATTCGAATCTGAAAACTGGGACAATATGAAAACCATTATGCAGAATGATTTGAAGCTTATCAAAAACTGGTTCGATTATAAGTTATTAACGATCAATTTTGAAAAAACATTTTATATGCCTTTCTCATGTTATGAAAACACCACTCCTCCATTCAGTAACCTCAAAATCAGCGATAATTCAAAAATAAACCAGACTGAATCTATTATTGTTTGGTATTGTAGTCAATAACCGAGAATGATACGAAGCGTTATCCTTAACAATAACCGAGTTTGGAGAAATATTTGGGAGAAGCTGCTCACTGAACCAGGTTTCGAATAAAGCCGCAGTCATATCTTCGTGGTAATCAGCAGACGAATCTTTTATATTTTTGGCCGACAGAAGCAAAGCGTTAGGTACGAAACCACTTTCATTCCCGGCATGCAAAATTATAACACGTTTTCCCCTTGAAGAAGGTGTGTTCAAAGCACAATACTTGGTTTCGTCTACCCAGCCATATTTGACAACATCATGGGTGTCAACCAAGTTTCGTCGAGGTAGATTGTCGGTAGCTTTTCATTCGTCTCAAATATTCTTGTCGGAGTTGAACAATGCGTGTCGATTCCATTACGACCATCCGATTGTTCAATTTTTTATATTTGAAACCACAAGACATTAAGACGCCTCTTAGAGTTTCTAAAGATTTGTAATTGTAATCGGGATAGTCGAGTAATTTATACCAAATCATTTCCAAGGTTGGTACTTAATTTTTTTGGTATATACCATAAATTGTTCGCCGAATCACATCTTTTGTAGCACCATCAACGTTTGCGAATTTTTTATTTCTTTTGTTTTCGTTTCATTGCATGGTCAATGACATCCCCTATTTTAATGACTCGAAGAACTGTCGAACGAGATAATTTCGTTAACTCGAATATTCTATTCACATAAAATATTAAGTATCTTATACTGATTCTAGTACATCACCAAATTTCTTGAAGAAAAACATCTCAGAATGATTTATCACGCATTGGTTGAATCCAGGTTGACATATGGGATAATAGGATGGGGAAGTGCACTCAAAGAGCACATTAAAAAGTTGGAAATTCTGCAAAAAACATTTCTGAAAATATTACTAAACAAACCCTCTCGATATTCATCTGATATGTTATACTCCGAATCTAGAATCCTTGACATCCGCCAGCATTATTTCTTTGTTGTATCTTGCTTTGAATTCAAACGAAAATCTAATCTCAAAAGACTAGAACATTGCTACGAAACAAGAAAAAAGTCCAATTATTTCAGAACACCGCTAGCTTCAAAATCTATAGGACAGCGATGCTTTTCGTACTTGGTGCCAAAATTTTTCAATTTTATTCCTGTCGAAATAAAAAAAAACTCATTCTTATAGAAGATTCAAGAAGAAACTGAAAAAATTTTTGATTGATTCAAACAGAGTCACTATTCATGAACTTGTGGAGGTTTGTATTACTTTATAGGAAGTGTTATCATACGTTTATTATTGCCCTTATTTGTTATATATGTATGTGTATATGTATGTATGTATATGTATATATATATATATATGTATATATATATATATATATATATATATATATATATATATATATATATATATATATATATATATATATATATATATATACAGATAGAGATTTTATCGAGTGTGCATGATATAAATCAAAAATTGAACAATTTGTGGACACAACACTCAAAAAAGGGGGGCAAACCGCGGACACGTGTTTCTGGCTATTGGCCTCATCAGCGCGGTGCAGCCAAGTGTAAAGATGGGAAACACTTGTTTGCCGAAATCAGGAAACAACACAAACGCACGGAGTCAACAACAGGAGCCAACCGCACATTTGTGGTTCCAGTTAGAAGACCTAGAATTCCCAGGCTACATCTAACATGACCACGGAGGCAGCTGTAGCTACCTGCGTGACATCCGGGTCCAGGATAAATACAGATAGAGATTTTATCGAGTGTGCATGATATAAATCAAAAATTAAACAATTTGTGGACACAACACTCAAAAAAGGGGGGCAAACCGCGGACACGTGTTTCTGGCTATTGGCCTCATCAGCGCGGTGCAGCCAAGTGTAAAGATGGGAAACACTTGTTTGCCGAAATCAGGAAACAACACAAACGCACGGAGTCAACAATAGGAGCCAACCGCACATTTGTGGTTCCAGTTAGAAGACCTAGAATTCCCAGGCTACATCTAACATGACCACGGAGGTAGCTATAGCTACCTGCGTGACATCCGGGTCCAGGATAAATACAGACAGAGATTTTTTCGAGTGTGCATGATATAAATCAAAAATTAAATCGGCAAACAAGTGTTTCCCATCTTTACACTTGGCTGCACCGCGCTGATGAGGCCAATAGCCAGAAACACGTGTCCGCGGTTTGCCCCCCTTTTTTGAGTGTTGTGTCCACAAATTGTTTAATTTTTGATTTATATCATGCACACTCGATAAAATCTCTATCTGTATTTATCCTGGACCCGGATGTCACGCAGGTAGCTATAGCTGCCTACGTGGTCATGTTAGATGTAGCCTGGGAATTCTAGGTCTTCTAACTGGAACCACAAATGTGCGGTTGGCTCCTGTTGTTGACTCCGTGCGTTTGTGTTGTTTCCTGATTTCGGCAAACAAGTGTTTCCCATCTTTACACTTGGCTGCACCGCGCTGATGAGGCAAATAGCCAGAAACACGTGTCCGCGGTTTGCCCCCCTTTTTCGAGTGGTGTGTCCACAAATTGTTTAATTTTTGATTTATATATATATATATATATATATATATATATATATATATATATATATATATATATATATATATATATATATATATATGTTGGGAAAATTGTATGTTATATTACTTGTTTGATCTGTAATTTTTAGTATTGTATGAAGTGAACATTATTTCAGTAGCATATTAAACACGCTTATTTACTATAAAATTCAAATTTGAAGGTGGAAATATATTGTCATTGGCTGCACTATTAATCGATACTATTTATCATAGGATAGACGCACACCACAGACAGTCTTCGACTTTGTGGTCTTTTCAATTCATTTGTTATCTAATTAGTGCTCCATATAATGGTACAATTTGAATCATATAGTTCATACTAGTGAGAACATACATGTGAGAACAAATAAATTATTATTATATTATTATTATTATTATTATCTGAATGATCTGATATATATATATATATATATATATATATATATATATATATATAGTGATTTTGAATAGATAAGTACTCTCTGATCATCAATTTACGAGCCACCGATAGACAGCTGAAACAGCTGTCAATATGGAAATGATCAGAGAGATTCATATTTTGGTTTTTCTGGAATCATTTTCCAGCAGCTTGACTGCATTAACCTTTCTAGATTTCATATCATTTCTAGAAATATGTGGATTCGTTTTCCGATGGCATTTCAGGTTAGCTTACCAAATTTCTGCTACCGCAGTTGTCGGTTGATTGGTCAAACCACCAATTTCAAATATATATATATATATATATATATATATATATATATATATATATATATATATATATATATATATATATATATATACCGGGTGTCCAACATTTTATGTGACAGGCAATATCTGGTTTGTTGAAGGAGATACACAAAAATGTTTCATATAAAAGTTCTAGGAGTTCATGAGAGCTATATTTTGATATAATTTTTAAATATACAGGGTGTTTGGTGTAGGTGCTACAGACCAAAATTCCATTTTTTAAAATAGAACTCCCTGTATATCATTACATATTCAGATGCTACGTTGAATTCTGATATCATTTCATGTTTGGTTTTTGAGATTCGGTTACGGTGTTGTTGAGTTATTGCACTTTTCCTTAAATATAAAGTTTCAAAAAAAAATATTTACTCGTACACGAATCCAGTCTATATCTTTTATTAAATTGAACTAGACTACTACTGAATACAAACCATTATTCTCACCTCTACGATATGATATCGATATCAGTTGAATATAATATTGAAATTCTTGAGAATGTGACTAACTTGAGGGTGAATTGCTTTATATTGCACAATTTCATCACGTAGCTTATGCTTGTTGATGCCATAGTAACAAATGTTGTTGAATTGTATCTACTTGTCAGTTCGATTCAGTGATTCTTTGCAAAACAGTAACTGTGTTCTTTGTGCGAAAACTCCAGTATGCCTTTCGCATTTAGTCCAAGTGATTGCATTGATATGTTATTAATTTTTGGGGAATGTCAGAAAAACTGCCGTCAAGCACAACGTCTATACCAAGAACGTTTTCCAGACAGACCCATTCCGTCACGAATGACTTTTTCGAGAGTTGTAGAACAATTGCGAACTGGGTCATTTCCTTCTACTATAAAGCATCATCATCATACGAGATCTGTTAGAACTGAAGATTTAGAGATCAATGTGTTGGCTTATATTATTATTCATCCACATGTTTCTATCCGTACTCTTGCAGAAGAAGTCGGTGTGAGTAAATCTAATGTACAGAGAATTCTGAAAGAAAATAAATACCACCCATTCAAAATTCAGTTGGTACAAGGTTTGAAACCCACCGACTTTGAACGACGACTTGAATTCATTGCTTGTATTCAGGTAATATTACATGAAAATCCTAACATATTCAGTCAAATTTTGTGGAGCGATGAATCGCGATTCCACAATAATGGAGTTGTGAATCGACATAACAGTCACTATTGGTCTCAAGAAAATCCCCACTGGGTCCGCGAAAGTAATTTTCAAACTACTTGGGGTATCAATGTATGGTGTGGATTGTTCAATGGCCGCATCATAGGACCTTACTTTTTCAATGAAAATCTCAATGGATTGCGATATTTACATTTTCTAGAAAATGATTTGATCCAGTTGTTGGAAGATATTCCCATAGCAGAACGACAAGGAATTTGGTGGCAACAAGATGGTGCTCCTCCTCACAATTCACAGGTTGTTACTGAATATCTGGATAGAACGTACCCAAATAGACGGATTGGTAATAAGGGTCCAATTCGGTGGCCGGCTCGTTCCCCAGATTTATCACCGCTTGATTTTTTCCTATGGGGTTATTTAAAAGATATTGTTTTCAATACTCCCCCTTTGAATGTGGATGATCTGAAAATGAAAATTCGACTAGCGTGCAGTGATATTACGCCTGATATTATAAGAGCGACTTGTACGAGAGAAGTGATTCGACGTTTCGAAGCCTGTATAATATCTAATGGGCATCACTTTGAACAATTTTTATGACTTATTTCTAGGTACCTACCATTCTTATGAAATGATTTATGAAGTTATATTATTTACATTGTTATTAATTAAAGATTTGTTTTCGAATACACCTCTTTCAATTTCGCAATTGTTTCACATTCAAAATGATTCCTGACTGAATTCCACAACTCAAAATTGAAACCATTACTTCGAACATCCAAAATTTTGACTAATTTTCATGTGATCTCATGCAGAGAGAATAATTGTATGAGATATTTTTAAAAATAATAGTCATTCTCAAAACTTTACATTTTAAGCAATAACTCAACAACGCCGTAACCGAATTTCAAAAACCAAACATGAAATGATATCAGAATTTAACGTAGCATCTGAATATGTAATGATATACAGGGCGTTCTATTTTAAAAAATGGAATTTTGATCTGTAGCACCTACACCAAACACCCTGTATATTTGAAAATTATATCAAAATATAGCTCTCATGAACTCTTAAAACTTTTGTATGAAACATTTTTGTGTATATATATATATATATATATATATATATATATATATACAGTGTGACCCATTTAAAATGGAACCACCCCTGTAGAATGTGCATTTTTCAATCAATCTCAATTTTTTTTTATTGAAATATTAAGCATGAAAAACTGTATCTTGACACTAACTTTCATAATTTTAGTTTAATTTCCAAGGCACTCTATGGTTTTTTTTGTTTGTCAAAAACGGCAAAAGTTTATTAGGCAATTTTTGTTTTCAAATTTGACTACACCACTGGATTCGTAGTCATTATAAATCAAAACTGTCAAATTTTCATTAAAAAATATTTGTTAACAACGAAGTTACAACAACTTCAATTTTGGAAAGAAAGTATTTGTTTGTAATTTTTATTCAGATTATAGACATATTTGAGATCTGACAATACTGTCATCACCAAGTAGAACACCAGTGAATTTGTACAGTGAAAATCCGAAGTCAACAGCTCAATGCGTTCTACAGTTATAACTCCTGAAAATATGGTAATGTGAGAGATTTGTGGTGCAAGCGTTTTGTAATAAAAATCTGACTACGCCACTGGATTTGTGGATAATATTCCCTTAAAATCATTCATTTGAGTGTAGGTTACGAGAAGTGAGAATTAAAATAAAAATTGAATAATTGAATAACAGAAAATTAAAAGTTCATTTTCAAGTTACGCAGTAGTAGACCAAGTTCAGAATCTCATGTCATGGGATCTCCCAATTGCGCTTTTACCAAATCTTGATAGAATCTTGAAGTATTAATGGTCATACTTGTAAGCTTTTTGGAAGTTTCCCAATAATAAATAATAGTACTTTTGTAACAGCGCACCTGGAAAATCACATTTTATGAGATTCTGAACTTACTCTACCTTCTTCTATAGCTGATGAAAACAAAATGTATACAAACAAGTTTCAAAGTATTTATTCAACAATTAATTGCCATTAAGAAAAAACTGATACTAAAATAAACATTGATTTAAAACTAAACATTCAAATTTTTGTGGCTTCTACCAAACCTCCATTAAGTTCAATACATTTATCGTATCTCTTCCGAATATTGTTTACACTATTTCTTATTTGTTGAACTGTGTCAGAATACCCCACAGAAAAAAGTCTAATATTGTTAGATCAGGCGATCTAGGTGGCCATTCAATTAAGTCACTACCTCGTCCTATCCAATGATTTGGAAACTGGTTATTTAGCCACTCTTTAACAATCCTCGAATTGTGCACGGAACAGCCGTCGAGCTGAAAATATAAATTTACTTGTTCCACAAGAGGCATTTCATCTATTTCGTCCGATAATTGGTTATTTAGAAATTCCAAAAAATTTTGCCCGTTTATGTTTCCATCAAAAAAATATAGACCTATTATTCTATTTTGTACTATACCACACCAAACGTTAACTTTTTCGGAATATTGACTTTTACAATTTATGATCCAGTGCGGATTTTCCGTAGCCCAATACCGAGCATTTTGCGATGAAACTACCCCATTGGTGCTGAAAGAAGCTTCATCACTAAACATTATGCAGTTTAAAAAATTTCTTGTATTCAGGTACTCGCCTTGTGCCCACAAACAAAATTCCATACGTTTCACTTCATCACCTGCCTTTAAAGAGTGAAGAAATTTAGGTTTAAATGCTCTCATTTTATTTTGTTCAAGACATCGTCGAATAGTCTCTCTCGGTAAGTTTAAATCCAAACTGGCGACTCGTAAACTTCTGTTTGGGTGGTTTCTAAAATAATCTAAAACAGCACCTTCGTTTAAATTTCTTCTTCGGTGATTATTTTTTAAAATATGTTTGCTGACTGCACCGGTTTCTTTAAATGTTTTGTTAATTTTACTGACGGTGCTTCTGTCAATGGGAAGTCGATTTGGATGTCTGTGATTAAATATCCTAGCTGCTTCTCTTTCACTATGATAATTGTCCCCAGAAATTCTCACAATTTCAATTCTTTCTTTTAATGATAATTGCAAAGCCATTATTAAATGCACGTAACTAACAACTATTATTTTATTTATGATTAACTGTCAAAATCACAGCCTACTGTTGATTTATTATAAAACCTTTGCATAATGAGTTCAGCTTCCTCAAATTATTGATATCTCCTCTGAAAGATTGTTTTAGCTGAGTTATGAAGAATTTACAGGGAACAATTTTTGTCCTGCTCTCTGTTTTATTATTGAATAAATGATTTCCATGCTTTAAATCAATTTGATTTTAGCGGCTATGCGGAAGAATGTACTAAGTACTGCATAACTTGAAAATGAATTTTTAATTTTCTGTTATTCTAGAATACACTTCTCGTAACTTACACTCAAATGAATGATTTTAAGGGAATATTATCCACAAATCCAGTGGCGTAGTCAGATTTTTATTACAAAACGCTTGCACCACAAATCTCTCACATTACCATATTTTCAGGAGTTATAACTGTAGAACGCATTGAGCTGTTGACTTCGGATTTTCACTGTACAAATTCACTGGTGTTCTACTTGGTGATGACAGTGTTGTCAGATCTCAAATATGTCTATAATCTGAATAAAAATTACAAACAAATACTTTGTTTCCAAAATTGAAGTTGTTGTAACTTCGTTGTTAACAAATATTTTTTAATGAAAATTTAACAGTTTTGATTTATAACGACTACGAATCCAGTGGTGTAGTCAAATTTGAAAACAAAAATTGCCTAATAAACTTTTGCCGTTTTTGACAAACAAAAAAAACCATAGAGTGCCTTGGAAATGAAACTGAAATTGTGAAAGTTAGTGTCAAGATACAGTTTTTCATGCTTAATATTTCAATAAAAAAAAATTGAGATTGATTGAAAAATGCACATTCTACAGGGGTGGTTCCATTTTAAATGGGTCACACTGTATATATATATATATATATATATTTCTCACTTCAAAAACTAAACACACAAATGGAGTATTTTAAATGAGTGGTATGATGAAAATGAATTTCACTTACTCAAAGTTATCCAAACTTTGGTCACCAGAGGAGTTTTCCTGATTTTTGTCCAACAACGCATCAGCCAGTCTTCCATTGTTGAAACCTGGAACGCATTATCACTATTTGAAAGTGGCAAAACAAATTTGAAAATAAAATAGATTTTCTCATAGGTTCCTCATGAACATTCACAACTTTTTATGACCTGGGGAGTAATTTGCAATCCCGTTGTTGAAAAGAACTCATTATGTTTTCAGTTTCTTGGCCAGGTACCACTCCTTTTCCTTTTGAGCATATTGATACTATCTTGAAAAGGAATGACGAAAATTATGAAAAAAAATAACACAAAATGATATCATTCACTTACTTTTTTTTACTGAAGATACACAACTCTGATTACTCTCGTTTGAACGATGAAACGATGAAACGATAACGAATAAACGCACGGAAAACGGTCGAAAACGCACGAAAAACGATCGTAAACGCACGAAAAACGATCTAAAACGCACGGAAAACAACGTATTTTGAAATGTCATTGTCGAATACTTCGCTCTCCCATTGCCCTCACGTTGGGTCCACAACGCTCAACCTCTCGACACTTTTGAGTCTCCTCTTTCTCCTGATAATGCTAACTTGGTTAACAAAGATACGAGACTTCCGACATGTTGGAATGCTAGACTTCTGTTGAACCGACATGTTTTTCCTTAAATATATTTTGACCCACCCTGTACACTTCGACGTCATGTTTGTTTTCAATGATGTATTTTGAGATACCTTGTAACATTCGGTCATCCGGTAGCCAAGCGGTTCGGCGTGGGTGCTTTGTTCACTCACTCGAATTGACTGCCGTGTTGGTCGGTGGTTCAAGCCCTAGTCTGAACGATCGATCTTCACTTGCTACCGTCCAACCCGTGTTAGGAATCACACGTTAAAAGGTAAGACCTCGTTAATCCTCAGCTCGCACAAGTTTCGACTTCTGAGGGTTGTCGTTCGTAGGGGTGCGACAGCTGGTTAACGGAAAAACAGATTTTAAAACAGATTGAGGGATCACACTTTGAAACGATACTGTCTCATTAATATGTGATGTTTCTTCTTAAATCTGATTCATTATTATTAATATATCACTTTCGCGCTTCCAATTTTCTTCGAGTCATTTACTATTAATTCCAAAACCGGCAACGCTACTCCATAAACAATGATTTATTGTACAACTGGCAACGCCGAACCTGCCATGCTGGCATGTATTAACATTTGACAGATGCAGTCTTATGAGTCAGTGTTTACAGTGTCCTTCTTCAACCAATAGATAGTTCAGCTAGTGACTCATAGATGACTCTGTGTATTCTTTAACTTTTATTGTGTTCATATACTTTTGTATCGATGAATCGAGCTCTATCTTTGTGTGGTTACTGATAACAGGACATGAAACAATTCTGTACGAAGCAACCGGTAAATCTCGTTCTCCATCTCTCTTTGCATCGATTACGTCACACGCGTCTCTCGCTCTTACACACACATACACATCTTCACATGAAATATCAATTATTTCCCAAATCTAAGTCTATTTTCCTATCTTCAATATGATAATGACGATTACATTCTATGGAAATAAAAATAAAAATGCTGTCAAGTATAATGAATGAGTCAATTTCGGTCCCGACAAAACTAACGCTATAAATACCCAACATTCGCAGTTTACTTCAATATCTTATGATGGTGTACAGGCTAAGGACAATGTCTACGGCGCGGACGATCCAGGTTCGAATCTCATAACTATAAACTTTTTTTAATTAAAATCACGTGACAAGGAGGTCTGAGCGCTGATGCGGAATCCCAAGGGGGCCGAGGGCGGAGTACTAAGGAAGCTGATAGGTTAGGTGGAGTACCAAGGGGGCCGAGGGGCGGAGTTCTACGCTTGAATCGCTACAATACTCGTTCCATCCTGCGTCGATGACGTCACACGTTTCCCCCACTTCTGTTTGAACTTAAAATTGCGAAAAGTTTAGCTCTATAAGAAAATACATGGGATTTTGCGCCAGAATCGGTGTTGTTCATCTACTGATTTGAATTTCCCGCTCTATGCGTGATAGCTGATTGGTTGACTGAATGACGGTAAAAGTGGAAAAGTGGAGGTGGTCTGAAGTGGGCTTCGAAGGCTAAGGCTCAGTTCACACATAATGGACGTCTGGCAGAGACGAGGCGCTGACCCTTACTCATTTCGTGTGAAGTGGGCCTGAGGTCCGAAAAGGACCAGAATGAAACGCCATAAGAAAATACATGGGATTTTGGACTGGAATTCCTATAGCTATATTACTCCACCCGATTCGTCGAGAAAGAGAGCAATATGTTTGTGAAGGGCAATATCATTGGTTAAGGACATGTTGGAGGAAGGATTAATAGAGGAATCAAACAGCCCCGGGTCGTCACCTGTTGTGTTAGTTACTAAGAAAGATGGATAGACGAGATAGATAGATGACACCTTGAACATCTTAGCCGACTGTAGATGTTTCTCAACAGAAGATCTGAAAAGCGGAGATTGGTAGGTAGCCGTTCGCCCCGATGATAAAGAGAAGACTGCCTTTTCCACCGCCAATGGATTATATCAGTTTAAGTTCATGCCTTTTGGATTATACAACGCACCCGCTACATTTGAACGCTTGATGGAGTTGGTGTTGAAAGGACTTACCTGGAAAACATGTGCCTGCTCTGTCTTGATGACATTATTGCCACCGAAAAAGGATTTGATGAACATCTGTCAAACTTGAGAAGTGTTTTCACCAGGCTACGGAATACTCATTTGCAGATCAATTCCAAGAAATGCTGCCTCCAGGAAGAGTTGAATTTCTTGCTATACGTTGTGCCTTCAAAAGGAGTCGAAACAGATCCAGAGACACGAATGCATCCCAACATGGAGGTACAAGAGAAAAAATGAGTCGTCATCCACTATTTTAGTAAGTCCCTGGGAACGTCCAAAAGAAATTACTGAGTTACTGGAAAAAAACTCCTCGCAGTTGTCAAAGCGTTGGATCACTTCCACTCCTCTTTATATGGCCGTATATTTTTGATCAGGTCAGACCACTCAGTACTTCGATGGCTCTTCAACTTCAGAACACCAGAAGGGGAAATAGCTAGGTGGATCGAAAAGTTACAAATTTACGATTTTGAAATTCAACATCGGAAAGGAAAGAGTCACGGGAACGCACATAGACTCTCAAAAAGACCATGCCTGATATCCGGATGCAAATTTTGCCAATACCAAGGACAAGGATACCCAGCTACCACCAGACGTGATAAGGTAACAAACAGAGACTTCTTCATGGACAGCTCTGATATGGAGAGAAGCTCCCCTACCTCCCAGCCTCTCAGTGACACTACCTTCCTGACGAGGCAGGACATCATCGTAGCGCAGAAGGTGAATACCGTTTCGAAAACTGTGCGAGAATGGATTGCCAAAGGAGCGACACCAGAATGGCAAGAGACTCCTAAGCACGGCCAGCAGCAAAAGGGTTACTGGCTCCAAATTCCAGATGATCCTTCCTGAAACGTGTATCCCGAGTATCTTCGAACAGCTTCACGATGGTCGCACTTGAGGGCATTTTGGAGTAAATGGAATTCTATCGAGAGTGCACAAGGGTACTATTGGGTCAGTTGTCGAGACGTGGAAGAGTAGTGTAAGCGCTGTGATCTGTGCTCTTAGAGGAAGGGTCCGAAGACAAGGCAAAGAGAAACGTTGGAGCAGAACCTCAGTGGGTGTCCTTTCGAAAAAATCGCAGTCGACATTTTGGGACCACTCTCTATGGCCACATCCGGTAAAAAATACCTTATGGTCGTGATGGACTACTTTTTCAAATAACCTGAAGTAATAGACTCACCCAACCAAGCGGCTAAAATGGTGGCAGAAGCCCTGTAGCCGAACATAATTGCTAGACACGGAATACCCCAAGAACTACACTCAGATCAGGGCCGACACTCCGAATGGGATTTATGGAAGGAAATGATGACTCCGTTGGGAATAGAGAAGACAAAAACAACTGCTCTCCACCCACAATCCGATGGAATGGTTGAGAGGCATAATCGCATCATCAATAACAACCTCTCGATGTTTGTCTCCGAAAACCAAAGAGACTGGGATTACTTGTTCCCTATTTTTCTGTTGGCATACAGGAGTTCCCAACATGACGCGACATGTTATACACCATCCATGTTGTTAACTGATAGGAAATATGAGCTTCCGATAGATGTGTTGTATGGCAGTCCTTTCGATGCATCTCAAGAGGTACCTCTTTCAGAGTATGTGAATGACCTGAAGGAGAGACTGGAAATTGAAGACAAATTCGCCAAGACCTAATAACAGCTTCCCAGCGACAGAATGAAGATAATATTCGACAAAAAGTTGCTGCCAGTGAGCTTCAAGGAGAGCGATTCAGTATGGCTCTACCAACCCCAACGTCGAAAAGGTTTGTGTCCCAAATTGCAGAGACAATGGCAAGGACCCTATTTGATAACCAAAAAGATGAACGATCTGGTGTACAGAATCCAACTGTCACCCTAAAATTGTTCACCTAGAGAGGCTGAGTCCTTACATGGGTCGTGATGTCCCCTCTTGGAATGTTATTCGGGGAACGACATTAGGGAAGGGGTTAGTATTGTGAATCGTTCCCAAAGAAAATTACGCTGGCCGCCACGTGTATCCATAAATCAAACGTGACATAGCTAAGAGAGCACGACTGCACAATATTTCCCTTCGCTCTAGAAGCAACGATAATGATGCTACTGATTTCGACGGAATTTCTACGAATCAGTAGAGTTGTCCTGAAAATCTTGAGAATAAAATTGGATTAGATAATTCGTGAAACACTTGCTACATGAAGAACATTTTACAAGTGTTGTTCTCATGAACAACACAACGATGAATTTGAAAAACGAGGTTTTAATCATGATCGAAAACGAGAATATTTCCTACTTATTCACCAAACTCAAACACCTGTTTATGCAGCTGCAGTTTCGTAAGAATGTATCATCTTTTTCTCCAACCGATTTCCTTTGAAGTCCGCTAGATACTCATTTGGACAACAAGAGGATTGTTCCGAATTCTTGGGGTTGTTGAATACTCTTCGTTGGCAAAAGAATAGCAGAATCAATATTCCTAACCGCTCTGAATTGAATGATTCCGTACAGTCTATCCCGACTTGTGCTCGTAAATCTTTTGCTGAAAAAATCCTCACTTGTTTACTTTGTAGTAAATGTTCAAGAGGTAGCGGAAACATATGTGAATCTCTAGAACTTCAACTAGCGTTTCCGAATATGACTAATAACCAGTCCGTGCAAAGCTTATTGTTAAATCATCTGAAAGTGGAACTTTCAACAGGTGATGATCGACTGTACTGCCAAACATTCGCCAAACTAACTGACTGTTCTAAGGAAACAAGTATAGCTAAGGTACCAGTCAATCTAATAATAACACTGCTGATATTCAAACATGACTCAACCTCTGACGGAAGCACCAAACTCTTACGAAGGTTCGAAATAGATGAACACGCCAATCTAGCAGACCACTATTATAATCTTCATGCAGTCATTGTTCTCTGTGGTATTGGTGTTGAATCTGATCATTATTACGCTTCGGTCAGAGACTAAACGCACGAATATAAAAACGAAACGTTGAACATACATGCAATGTTGTTCCACCACAACAAATTGGTGGGAATGAAAATGTATCCTATTATTTCAAAACATACCAATGTTTGAATGGTTCTTAACTATTGAACAAATTTTATCTAGCAGTACTGGATAGTGCCATGCTGGGCATTGAAGAGAGAACATTGCCTCCAACAACTAAAATACTACGTCATGTATGAACTTATCATCTAATCATGAGGGTAATAGTTCCTCTTAATATGCAACACATATTGATTACATACTGTATCTTGCTTGAATACTGTGAGAGCTCGGTTGCGTATGTTGTTTGGTAGCATAGCCACTGAATAATCTCACTTGATCATCAGTTCGAACCCGTTGGCCGGCAACCGAATATTTATCAGTTGATATGTAACCCGTGTATGCCTTGCTCTAGGCCAGAGGTTCCCAATTTTTTAAACATAGTCCACTTTCAAAATTTTGCTTGCTCCAGGGCACCCCCTGTAACTACATTCTTACTATATTCCCAAAACTCGACAAAAAATGTGAAGATTATTTCTAACTATGGAAATTTGCATTGCGGCTGCGTTTCAACCACGAACTGACAGTTTTTGAATGGAAAGTGATAATTTATTCATTAATTAATTATTTGATTGTGCTGTGAGTGGATGTCACAAAAGTGAAGTTGGTTAATCAAAAACGTGACTCCATCCAACTTTTTTTGTATCTACTCTCAGCACAAAAAACCAATCAATGTTCATTACTTTCATTTAGAAAACTCCCCATTCGGTGTGGTAAAAAAATTGTATATTTTTTGTGTCATTCATTCAAATATGTAGTTATAAAACTATTACTCAATCGCAATGTAATTTAAATCAAACATTAATAATTCAACTTCTACATTACTACTTCTACATTCTACATTACAATGGAAATCACAAAATAATCATAATTCCACTGGGAAAGATACTAAAACGACACGATGTATTGAATATCGAATTTTCAAGTTTTAACATGTAACAGTCACTGGACTTTTTACATTGATAGGCGAAGTCAAGCCAACATTTTAGTTCTTCAGTATCGAAACCAGATACATTTTTGTGGACCCTAGCTCACGAATTGTTTACACCCATTCTTCGGTCACGCCAACGTAAACCCGAGTCTCTCGTGGACCCTTGGGGGTCCATCTGGTACGTCCTTCGCCTCCCTGTGCTATTAATCAGATGTTAAAAGGCAAGACCTCTTTATTCCTTAGCTCGGAAAAATTTTTATTTTCGAGGGTTATCGTTCGTATGGAGACGACAACTGTTTAACGGAAAATCCGTTTTGCTTAAAACAATGTATGGTAGCACTACGTCAATGTACAGCTCATGGTGAACTTTAATTGATGATTCCAATACAAAAAGAAGTGATTTAATTGATTATACTCAATTAAATAACAATAGAAAATTATTTTTCAAACAAATTTATGAAACATTTTGTTAGTGCTTCAATTGTAGCAGTCAATCTCCAACTAGATACACTTTTGCTTGAGAAATCTGTATTCATGCAATATGTACAAATTTATGAAATATCTTAATGATAGAAGAATGTATCTTCTCAAAATATGTTCATTTTTTTGAAATGTTGAAAATAAAAAAAAATCAATTTGTTATTATAGAGAATCAATTCAACACATAATTTTGTGAAATCTGCATATGAATCGCAATGAACAGAAAATGAAAAGTAATTTTCATGAAGGAGTTATTGTTACTAACAAAATTGACAGCAATACTAAAACATCGATCGATTTTCACTTGCTATCGTCGAAGCCGTGTTAGGAATCAAACGTTTAAAATCAATTTTTTCTGTTAATCAGCTGTCGCTCCCATACGAACGACAACTCTCAGGAGTTGAGAAACTTGTGCGATCTGAGGACTAACGAGGTCTGACCTTTCAACGTGTGATTACTAAAACGTTAAAAGATAAGACCTCGTTAATCCTCAGCTCGCACAAGTTTCGACTTCTGAGGATTGTCTTTCGTATGGGTGCGATAGCTGGTCAACGAAAAAAAAGATTTTTTTCAACAGATTTGATTTATTGTTTACAAAAAAATTCGAAATAATAAATTTTGAAGTATATTCAACAATTTTTTTCGTTTTTATGTTATTGCAATGATTTCTTTCAAAACACTTAGGGATTATTATGAACAAGTTTTTTTATACTGGAGTATTTTGGATTTGGAGTTTGATAACGTTGAAATAAACTTATCGGATCGAAATTTTATTTTAATTTTTACTTTCAATACGAAATAAGCTGCGTAGTGTAAACCGTTGGTAGGGTTAAACAATTTTTTTCGTCAAAAAATGTTATTAAAAGAAAATTCACAAAAGTACATGCATTCACAAGAGACAGAATGCTATTAGTGTCAAAATTCTCATTAGTCCCCACATCTTCGAGATCATTCATTTAGATTTCAGCGATATGATTCATCGATGAATACTATCGAGAAGAAAGAAAAGTTTTATAAATACGCGTTATTATTTGATGCAAATCAGAGTTATGCTAACAGTTTATTCATGTAAATAAAAAATCTATACTTCATATTACTATTCAAAGAGTGAACAAGCATCAGAAATAGAGCACTTGCTTCGACGCGTGTTTGGCTAATCAAGGTAACATCATCAGGAGATAACTATATATCCGGGTTTCGATCATCTCCTAATGACTCCAAGTTCCACTCATCTTTTGATGATGCTAACTTGGTTAGCGACACGCGAGTTTCAGTCATCTCCTGACGATACTAACTTGGTTAGCGAAACGCACGTCGAGGCAAGTGCTCTAGTTATGATCATTTCACGCCAGAGGTTCCAATTCTACCTTTTAATATATTTTTAAAATGAAGAACCTGTTTTCCTCTCATTATACTTCAACCACATCTCCTCCTCCCATGCTTTGCACTCACCCCATACCAACTTCCATCTATTCTCTATGCTGTCGACGGAGTTACCCTCGATGAGGACAAGCTGGTCATCCGCATAGGCCTGCACTTGTACTCCTACTCCTCCAATGCCTTGTCTGATTTTCATGCTGTTGATTCTCTCGAACCATGCCTCCATCACTAACAGCCATAGGGTCGGTACCAGACTTGACCCCCGTGGGCAGCCTCTGTTCACCGTTTCAGAGACCGCCCCACAGGTGACTGTTCTCCTCCCTATGAAACTCATGCATGTTCTATCCAGGTTTTCCGGCATTCCCATTCGCCTCATGCACACTTCAATCGCCGGTGCCCATGCAGTATTAAAGGCGTTTGACAGGTCCAACGCCACAACCAGACTATATTTCTTTCCTCTCTTATTTTCCTTTATTCGACTCACCATTCTCTCTACAGCCATAACAGTATCCATTCCCCCTCTGATCCCAAATTGATTCGAGGAGAATTTCAACTTTATTTCACACCATACTTGCATCCTACCGTTAAAAAACCTGTCCAACATCCGTCCCATGCCAGTCAGCAGGCTGATTGACCTGGGATTTCCGTCTTTCTTCGGTATCCATACGACCTTTGTTCGCTTCAACGCTCCGGGAAAGTGCCCTCTCGCCAGACAGGCGCTAAATAGCTCCATCATGCATTCTCCCTACCATTCCATCACCTAACGAATGATTTCGTTCGGGACCCCATCCACTCCTGTTGACTTCCCATCGAGCAGTTGCTCAGCCACCGCTCTCAGCTCCCCGATAGTAAATCCAGGCTGATTTTCTTCCATTCTTCATCCTCTCTCTCCCTCCACCAGCGCCTAGTCGGGGTGTCTCTCAGAGGATCATCTTTGGGAAAGTATTTGCCCAGCAAAAAACTGCTGGGCAGGTTTTTGCTGGGATGGTACCTATACCTTCCCTCGGTATAGGTACCATCCTCCTTCAAGACATTGGATGGCATCTCCTCCGCTCTGTCGTTGTTGAAGAGTCGAAAGGCTCGGTCCTATGCATTTTCATCCTGGATCCGCTCCACTCTCTCCCTCAACCAATTGATTCACGCTCTCCCTACCGCTCTCTTATACCTATTCCTTTCCCTCCTGTGCTCTTCCATCCTTCGCCTCCTCTCATCTCCTCCACTCGCATTTCGTGCCTCCCTCCTCATTCTCCTCACACGCCTTCGTAGGCTTTCAAGCTCTACGCTTCACCATTCTCTCTCCGTGTCCATTACCCTTTCGCTTCTAGGTATAAACTTCATGCATGATTCCTTGATTCTTTCCTGAAGCTGCAGATCTTCTCTGTCAATGTCCTCTTTCGTTTCTAACCTCCTGGGCTGGTATTCGAGCATCATCTGTTCGACTCCAGCCCAGTTGGTTCCTATAACATTCGCTACTAATGCTCTCCTCATTTGGGTAACCCCATCAAGCAAAACTATATCATCCTATGATCACTCATAGTTTCCTCCATGTACACTCTCCATTCATTTACCTGCACACCCCTGTTACTGGAGAAAGTGGCCGGACTCTCACAGTCATTCTATATCAAGTACCCCTTCTCCATCACCCATTCAAGTACAACTTCTCCCCTCTCCTTCTCTCCTTCTCTCCCCTCCTTCTGCCTTCCTCCGTTTTTCCTTCAATTACCTCCACCCCCGTCCGATTCCGGGTGACGGCTTCCACATATGATAGGCACCCCTCATGCTTCTCACTCACAATTCGTGCGGTCGTACAGTTTCCTCCTCGTTTGCCTTCATTATAACAATCTCGTCATCCAAAGGGGGTGGTGTTTTCCATCCTGTCCTCTCCTGCCTTGGTCTCCACAATACTGCTGGGTATGTCTTCTTTCCTCTATTTTTCCTTCTCCGTTTTTTTTATTATCCACCTCTCGGTATCCGGCATCTGTTCCGGCAACTGTTTCCGCTCCTGCTGCCTCCATGTCAGCATCAGTTTCCATTTCAATAGTGGTCAACAATTCCGAGAGTTCCGTTTCTGTCACTCGTTGCCGTGACCTTCCGGTGCTCATTTTATCGTATCCTTCTTAGATTCCTGTTTCTTATTTGTGTCATTAATCTGTTTAAAAAAATCTGTTTAAAATCTGTTTTTCCGTTAACCAGCTGTCGCACCCCTACGAACGACAACCCTCAGAAGTCGAAACTTGTGCGAGCTAAGGATTAACGAGGTCTTACCTTTTAACGTGTGATTCCTAACACGGGTTGGACGATAGCAAGTGAAGATCGATCGTTCAGACTAGGGCTTGAACCACCGACCAACACGGCAGTCAATTCGAGTGAGTGAACAAAGCACCCATGCCGAACCGCTTGGCTATCGACCGACCGCCTATCTACCTATCAATATTGCCTATCATATTTTTCATGATAAGCCATTCTTCACCCATGCCATTCATCCACCCTACTAATCCTTTCAGCCTGATAGTCAAGGCTGTCACACTTTCCCTCTCTTTCTCCATCATTCTTACTTTCCTATCAAGCTCCTTTATCCTTCCTTCAAGCACACCCTCTTTCGTTTCCAATGATTTAAGCTTGTCACTAAGCTTTCCGCTTACCCTAAAAATTTGCTGCAAGCTGCCGCTTACAGCGTTTTGCTCCTCTCCGTTGCCTTCTGAATAGTCCCGACCATATTCCCAATTATGACTGTCTGCGTCCGACTGTGAATTAAAGCCCCATTTGGACATACTCCTAAATGATTCTTCTTGTGTCCCTTCTTCTTTATTTCCTGGTTCCTCGTCGCTCTTCCTCAACGTCCTGTTCAGCTCCTCCCTTGACTGTTCGATTCTCTCGTTTGATTTGTCCAATATATCTTTCACAGCATCCTCCATGTTTGCCTTAGCTTCTTGAAAAACAATTTCAATCAGTTTTTTCCAAGAGAATCTTTGGAGTCCTCTCCAAAGATTCTCTTGGTTTAAAGATCTCCATCTCTGGGTCCTTGTCACCAAAAGTCTTACTTTTCTTGTAATCCATACTACACTACTGTAGTGAATTTCATCCAATAAGTAATCCAAACTAATGTCCGAAGAACCTTATCTTGTTTTCAACTCCTTATTTCGAAAATGAATTTCCAAAGTGCTATTTCGAAAACGGCCCGTCACTTATGTTTGAGGTCCGAAATTTTGAGATTTCCTTACGAAAACAGCCCGCCACTTATTTTCGAAGGTCCGTCAAAATACTTATCAGAACTGATTAGATTCCTTAGTTTTTGAGCTATTCTGTTCAATCTTTTTATATATTTCACTTCACTCGAAGAATATCGTTTTGAATTCTTAACAAAATGCCTTTATTAAAATACTAATATTTGCTTTTTGTGCCTTCTCATCGAAGGCTGAGAACGAAGTTGATACGACAGTGCAAAATCGCGTGGCCAAACGTTTCGACCAACTCAATACTAAGTCAGACAATTTAAGTCGCCCTTGTGCGACTTCTACAGAACGACGAGGAATCCCAGTAGAATCTGTGTTCACCGGACACAGTATTCCGAGAACTCCAGCTGAGACATCTAGTCTGAGGATGTCTCATGCTAATCGTATTCTTTTCGACGACGAGGACACTAGTCCCTCTTCCGTGGTCGCAGAGCAACAAAACCCTGGCACTTTCGGCTCAACTGTAAGTCGTTTAGTTAATGAAACCGAAATGTCACAAAGGACTTCGTCCTTTGTGACATAGTAAAACTTTTGGGTAGTCAGATTGATTTAAACCGATTTAGGACATTAAATACTCCCATTGAAGATGGACGACGAAACTTTCGCCAGGGAACATCAGGAGATGTTACCCGAGAAGTTTCTCAACAAGGGAGCAAACAGCGGAACTCAGAGCGCGCCCCCATTAGGGCTCCGCGCAATGTTAAGAGCATCCTGCGATTTCCCTATGCTGAGATCGGCCGCAAAACCAGCGAGCCGACAGAATACTTATGCGAGAAGAACGGCCAAATTCAACGATTTTAACCGGCGGATAGAACCGGCGGGTCGATTCAATCCTGACCTCTCTTGGAATATTTTCTAAGCTGAGGAGATGGTGTCTACTATTGTGGAGACACCTAAGATTATGATGTAGAGGGTGTACAGTCATCCTGTGCCATTGACACATCAAAACCATTGTCAATCCCGGAAAAGAGTGCATGCAGAACATGGTGCGCGCCGAAGCGCCTCTCGCCTCGTTCGAGACCGAAACTGGCGTCCTAACGGAAGAGTTAGAGGGTGATGGAATGCCAAAGGATTACCTCGAAGTCGGTGGAGACTTGAGGGTAGCTCCATAGCGGGGCCAGTTTACCAAAAGAACTCCCTTCTCAGCTCAACAGCGTAGCAAGCTGATACAGCAGATCAGGACATTCAACGAGCTAGCCACTCAAACAAAACCCTACGTCCCACCTCGACACGAGCTGGACCTCGAAATCCCTGAGGTTCAGGTCGGGGAGGCCAGGAGGCCGCTGCGACGAACTCGGTATGGTGAGAGCGAGTGCGATGTGCGGAAAAACGCACCCCAAAACACCCTACGACGTTATCCGGGACATGTCGCCCAAGACGTGGGGTTTGAGCACGAGGACGTGCTAAGGGAGGTCAGGAGACCAACCCGAACCTTACAGGGGTTGACAATGGTACAACAACGGGTTGTTAGTGATCCCGGCTTAGCCGAAAACTATCTGGCGCCTAACAACTTTGATTCAGACTACCAGCACTGGGCGGGTGCTGATGTACAAGAGGTCCGAAACGTTGATTTTCGAGGTAGGACAGAATTGTCTGATAGGAGAGGGTGCGGGATAGGCGAAGGGGGTGTACAGGAGGTACAACCCTCGAGGCCTGACGCACGAGTACCTTTGGGTACAATCAATGAAGATATTGAGGAATTCGAAGTCTTAGAGGCAGATAAGCCAAAATACAGAATCGAGGAGCTGTTCACCCGACTGGTGACAGTCCTCGAAGGAAGAAATGAGCTGCAGAGAGATGAGGAAAGCGATTCCCAGAATAGGAAGAGAATCAGGATTCCACCACATAGCTTCAGTGGATTGGATCACCTACAAGACCTACACCCTTCAGTATGGGTTAATACCGCAGGACAATGGCTGAAGGGTGCGACAGCAGCGTGGTACGCACCGTAACGAAACATGACCCTGGACTGGGCGTTCTTCACGAACAGATTACAGGAGAGGTTTCACAACGAGTTATTAGTCAGCTCACTGGAGAGCCAGCTCTATGGCGTCGACCAACGGCGAGGAGAGCCAATCACCAACTTCATTTTGCATAAGCTCGGGTTAGCCAGGAGGATAGCCTTCTGGCTATCTGGGTATAGACCCAGAAATGGCAGAAAAGCGGATAGTTCAGCTTATCCTGAATAGAATGTATGCACACATTCACAAGCATAGAAGAGCTGACCCAGAAAGCGGTGGCTGTGGAGTCACTGCTAAGAGGCAGCACGAGCAACAGAAATCCAAAACAAGGCGCAATACGGTGAACCCACCACGAGGACAGAGAGCCTTGTTGTGGCACCGAGGTAATGGAAAAGAGCAAAGGGGGTCAAAGACAGGACCCGCCTAGGAAATTTCACCACGAGAACAGAGGACCTCGTCGTGACAACGTTGGAAACAGCGACAAAGGTAGTCACAGAGAGGAGCCGCTTAAGCCACCTTACCAAAGGCAAGAGCCAATAGTTGCTAGCCAAAGCCAGAGGAGTGAGGCTAGACGCCAAGGAAGGAATAATGGATACCCATCACGACAGGAGACAACTCGGGGGGTTGTCTGTGATGGGAAATATCAATGATGAGAGAGTGCGTTCAGGGGAACGTACTCCAACGACGGTGGAAATGCCACCCATCGAGGGAAAGCAGGGCAAATCGGGGAGATTTGTACCTGAACCGCCGGCGGGCGTTAAACGTGGAACAGCAGTCGTTCAGCAGCTCTGAGCGGGGGAGCTCAAGCTGAAACCGCCGGCGGGCGTAAAACGTGCAAACCAGGTAACCCAGTGTAGGTCAAGGGGACTTAGTTCTGGCGGATCAGGTGGCCAAAACCAGAAAAGTCAGTGTGACTCGAATCTGGCAGGTCAGGTGGCCGAACCTTCGAAAATTCGATGGGACTTAGTTCCGTCGAGTTAGTTAGCGGCACCGTCATGGGGAACCAGACTGGGTCAAGGGGACTCAAGTCTGGTGGAACAGCAGGTCGTTTAGGGGTCAAGGTAGGGCAGGACAGTTTGAGGGAATCTGTACCTGTTGAACAACGACTCAACGAAGAGAAGGAGCAGCAAAGAGTGAATGAGATCTACGCTGCCACTACGACACGTCAAGAAGTGGAGAAACAGACACCCAGACTATAAGAAAGCGGCTGTATGGCAAGTAAGTACAAATTCAATTTCTATCATATATAGAAATAAGGAAAAACAACAAAGGCTGGAAAAACTTATCCGTCGTATCGGAGAGGCGAATAAGATGTCGCGAGTTATGTTCTCAAGTTGACAGAGAGCTGTCTTAGGCAAGTTGAGTACTTGTGACAGAGGCATACCTCAGAGCAGGAAGGAAGTACTTCCAGAATGAGAGTTGATGGAGCGGGAATTGGCGTGTGTTACAGGCACTTTCAGTGTACCTAGGATTGGTACAGCAACTGATGGCGTGACTGGTAGTCATGGTCAATCGGATTCAGGTCTGGTCAACCAGCAGGTAGCAGATGTAGGAGGAATCCTGTGTGATGGTGAACCCCAGCCAACGAATGTTGAGGGAATCGTGTTCGATCGTGAACCCCAGCCAATGAAAGTTGAGGGAATCGTGTGCAATCGTGAACCTCAGTCTACGATTGAGGCTGAACCCAGGTGCGCGCAAACCCTGCGGGGTCCCTGCCCGGCCAACACGGGGGAGGCGAACCAGCAGGCAAATGTAGTGATCAGACAAACCCAGGGAGGTAGAGACCTCCCTGGGTTTGTCTGGCAGGGACCTCGCCAGAGCTACGGAAGCCACCAGCAATGTGGAAGCAGAGGTCAGGCAAACCCTGAGGGGTCCACGCCTCGCCAGTACTGTGGAAGCTAACAAGGTGGAAGGTGAGGCCGAGCAAACCTCGAGGGGTTCCTCCTCCGTCAAGACCCTGGAAACCAGCAGCAGCAGAGATTTGACAAACCTCGAAGAATACCTATTGACAGATCCACTGGGCGATGGATTTTGGCGAACGCACACGGCAACTACCCAGAAGTTCCCAATGAAACGTATCTCGTCAGATAGTAGTTTTACGATGCAGCATGGACATCGCAACGGGCAAAGGACTGATGTACTGACTGTTGAGCAAAACCCAAAAGAGTTGAGGGATCGACAGTCGAAGTGCGTTACAGGCACATCCAGTGTATTTAGGAGTGATAGAAACGCTGGGAGTATGACTGGTAGTTGTAACGAAGATGATGTACCCGTGGTTGGTCCTGTGGAGAATGGACCTTTGCGGCGAACGCGCACGGAGACTGGTTCTCGTTACCTGATGAAGCCGATCCTGACAGGTAGCTGCAACGTAGTCAGGGAGGTGCATCGAGAACTACCCAGGACAGGCGATGGAAATACAGTTTATTGGAGACAGAAAACGACGCAGCGAGGGAGTCAACGCAGCCCAAGGCACTGGTGCACAGTGGGGATTCGCCGAGGCTTCCGCGTCAAACTGCGGGGCCGGACACCCAAAGCAGGAGCCTCAATGGGAGTGAGAACGCTCTGCCGGGGTGCTCTTGACCGGCAACGTATAAGGCCTGAGGTGGTACCGCTTTGGAAGTAATGGCGAACAGCCTGAAGCCGAAGCGGACTGTCCACTGGAGTACCACCGTATGGATACCAGCAGCAGTGGAGCAGTTCACTTGTAGGGAATGGAAGCCGAAAGATCTGGACCATTTCATTATGGATGACGAATGTTCATCAGAGAAGCTTAGAGAGTTAGGCCATATCATCAGTGAAGCTGAAAACCAGATACCAGAGAAGCTGGAAAGAAGCAGAAGAACCACGAAGCAGATGGGTAGACCGACTGCCAAGGAAGCGCAAGAGGCCCTATCTGGAGGTTCATGAAGGTTTAGCACAGCAGGCAGATGTGCCAAAGAGACATAAGAGGAGGAAAGGCTTACCGCCAGGAGAGCCACCCGATAAATCGAGGCTCAAAAGAAGACTGGTAGAGAAGAGGATGAACTCATCTACCAGAGAAAACCCATTACAGGAGGTTCGCGTCGAGAAGGAGGATGAGAATTCACCACCAGAAGGGGTAGTCGACCAGGACGTGACACAGGTAGAGGAATCACCAACAGAGCCCAAGAGGGATGAACAGCTGAATAAACTCCAAGGGATGAGAAAAGTGGCATCCAGAGATCCACCAGTATCCCCTTGGAAGCAGCAGGGCGTGCCGATAGATACGCGCGATCCAAAAGCGAAGAAGCAGGTAGAGCGCCTGGTACACTGGAACCTTGTAAGCGGAACGAGTACTTTCCTATTGGAGCTAGGACGGCGTGCCAAGACAGAAACCTTCTTTAAAGGGGGGAGTGTCGTGAAACAAAAATGTTTGCTTTTGTTTCCCGAGCCTCAGTGCGAACTCCGCCTACTCTGAGAACACAATTGGAACTTGGGAGAATTATGCTATTATGATATTTCAGCCTAATTTTGAGAATTGAGTTATGGAATATCATTTCCTATGTGTAAGGGAAAATCTTTTACAAGATTGTAGCCTTTGCCAATTCTTTAAATAGGGGAAAAGTTGATTTTTCTGAAAATGGCTTTTTCAGTAGTTTAGATAGGAAAATCGTGCTTCCTTCAAAGAAGCATCGGTAGACCTTTCAATTAGCTTTCGTTTGATACCTCGATCAAGTCTCTAACGTGACGGGTTCAGATTTTATTTAGATTTGAAAACGAGAAAAATATTTCACTTTCAAACGCATTTTTCAGCCATAAGGAATCAAAATATCGAAAAATGTTATTTGACTTTTCGATTCGGATCGTCAAATATTATCCGAAATTTGAGAAAATTTGAGATATTGGAATATTTCCCTTGTTGACAGGGCTTGGCGTAACGGTTTCGCCTCAGGGCAAAATCACACCACCGGACAGCTGTCGTCTGATTGGCTGGAAGCCAACGCACGATTATTGATTTTTTGGTGGATCGAAATAGACGTGATTTTGTGAGCGATGTGATTGGCCGAATAGAGTTCGTTCAAGAATGTATAAATATACGGGTTTTTGCATTCAACGTTCAGATACTTTTCAGATTGATATTCGAAAAGACTTCTTCAAACGATTATTGCGTTTCCTTGGCTGGCATTTGGAATATTTTGTGGACACTTGAGATTTACTGATTGCTATTTGGATATTTACGATTTATTTGAAGGAGATTTCTGCAGGAGAATTGGATATATTCTACTGGGACATTTTAAATGAATTCGTTTGAATGAATTCGGATTTTTCTTGGATGTTGAAATCTCTGGTTCTTTTCAGGACCCGTTAGAGATTTTCAGGAGCATAGAGAATAAGTTTATGGATTTATTTTGGATTGCTCAACCATACCTTAATTTGTGCAGGTTCCTGCTTGGCCAAAATCCTACCAAGGAGAAGTAGGTCCCTTCTAAAGTTGCCCAGTCTCAGGTATCCGCCTAACCTTGCGGTGTTAACTTGCCGAGGTGTACCGAGATTATATTTGGGAGGGTTAAGACATCATTAGATCAGTCAACGAGCTATCGACTCAACGTTACCGTTGGAACCTTTCCAGGACATCGAAACCTTTTATCCATATCCTGCGGACGGCCCTCATCCTAGGGTGCGGTTCACCAGTTAGGTTCCGTGTTCCTAAAATTATTAGCTCAGTTCACTCTGTAGGTCTTGGTTAGGAAATCAATTTCGCGATCCAAGAGTGAACTTAAAGTCTTAGCTCTCCGTGAATCCTCCCCTTTGCCTATCTCCAAGTTAGAGTCATTGTAGGGATTTAAAAAAAATCGAGAATGCAGACTAGGGCAAGACAAGCGCGAGAAAACCTTACAGTTGATACGACAGTGCAAAATCGCGTGGTCAAACGTTTCGACCAACTCAATTCTAAGTCAGACAATTTTAGTCGCCCTTGTGCGTCTTCTACAAAACGACGAGGAATCCCAGTGGAATCTATGTTTCCCGGACACAGTATTTCAAGAACTCCAGCTGAGACATCTAGTTTGAGGATGTCTCATGCTAATCGTATTCTTTTCGACGACGAGGACACTAGTGCCTCTTCCGTGGTCGCAGAGCGACAAAACCCTGGCACTTTCGGCTCAACTGTAAGTCGTTTCATTAATGAAACCGAAATGTCACAAAGGACTTCGTCCTCAAATCGCGTGAAACTTTCGGGTAGTCAGATTGTTCCAAACCGAATTAGGGCATTGAATATTTCTAACACATTGAAGATGGACGACGAAACTTCCGCCAGGGAACATCAGGAGATCTTACCCGATAAGCTTCTCAACAACGGAGCAAACAGCGGAACTCAGAGCGCGCCCCCATTAGGGCCAGCTGGCCTGCCAGACCTGAGCCCAAGGGATTTTAGGACTCAGTTCCTGTCTAGGTACGACGGGAGGTTGGTTTGTAGAGGTTGGCAGATAGCCCTCCTGGGAATTGATATTCATTATGGAGATACTGACCTAGCCATGAGGCCACCCCCAAGCCTCTCTCGGCTTCAGGGTGACCCCCTAGCATTCCACCACCCCCTAGCACTTCCGCTAGGTCGTCAGTAACCGGCTCGAACTGGATGCGAGGCGCTCCTGTGCGCAACGCACCCGTTTCCTCCCAGGGATCACTGAGTGTTCCCCCCTGGGGGCGTCACGACGCCTGGCGTTGGACGACCTTTGCTACATCACTTCCTTGTTGACATTCGCCAGCATCTCCAAAGCCTTCTTTGCTTTAAAAACGCTGTCCTTCACCAAACCTCTCGGAACTTTCCTTGTTCCGAAAGTTCTGTCCGGTTGTTGTTCTTTCGAAACATTCGCTGTTCAGGTAAAATTAATGGTTTCGAAGGGAACATCCTTCCGGTTGTCGCCGTTGGAAAAAATCCTAGATTTTTGCGTTTTGTTCCGATTGGTAAAAAAATGCGAATTTCTTGATTTCTGGGCCGATCTCAGCATAGGAGATTCGTTGACCACGTTTTGCGTCGCGCGGAGCCCTAATTGGGGCGCGCTATGGGTATGATCCCTTTTCGTGACCGCTCTCGGTGTAGTCAATACTGCTCTCATCTCGAGCAGATTGGTCTGGGACTCGCTCCCTGTCCTGGACATTACCTCTTCCGGAAGACGACGTCCATTTTCTAGTAATAACATCTCCTAACGTTCTCTTGCAAATGTTTCTTGATCCATTCGCAACGTATTCGGTGTATTCAAATTCCTAAAGCGGTTCAATAAAATTTCACTATTTGGCGGAGTTTTTTCGCGATTTAAGGACTCTGTCCTTTGTGTCATGTCGAGTTCTCTAGCTACTCGACTTGTTGAAAAACCACCAATGCCCCGGGTTTGTCGCTCTTCGACCACGGGAGAGGTACTGGTGTCCTAATGCGCAAAAGTTCTACGTTGAGTAGGGTGTACCTTCAGACTGGCCGACTCTACCGGAGTTCTCGGAATACTGTTTCCTGTGGAAACAGAGTCCTGGGAGGTTCCGCGTCTGCTTGTAAAAGTCGCACTCAGGCGGCTAAGTGTGTCTGACAAGGAACTTGATTGAACGAAGCTTGTGGTCTCGCGATTTGGCACTGGTGTATTTTCTGCAAGCTGCGCTCGCGCTTGTCTTAACCTAGTCTGCATTTCGATTTCAAAGTTTCCCTAAAATGACTCTGACAAGGAAATAGTCAGAGGGAAGGATTCACGGAAATCTAATATTTTTGAGTTCACCCTTGGATCGCGAAAGCTACTTTCCTATCCAAGACCTACAGGGTGAACTGAGCTAGTGATTTAGGAACAAGGAGCCTAACGGTTGAACAGCACCCTAGGATGAGGGCCGCTCGCAGGATAAGGTAGAAAGGTATCGTAATCATGGAAGGTACCAACGGTTAGGTTGAGTCGTTCGCCCGAAGGACGTAACTAATGATGTGTTGACTCTCCCGAGTTTGATCTCGAAACACCTCGATTGTTTAACACCGCAAGGTGATCGGGTGCAGTGAGACCGGGCAACTTTAGTAGGGACCTGCTCTTCCTTTGCAGGATTTGGGCTGCTATCCTCTGGCGGAGTGCCAAATGGAACCTGAACAAACGTAAGGTATGATTAAACACTTCAGATTTTTGAACAGATTTGAACAGAATAAGTTATCCAACCAGTAATCTGCTCCAGTATAAGCTCTGTTAAATCCCAGA
Organism: Leptinotarsa decemlineata; assembly: GCF_025532065.1. Taxonomy (NCBI): domain Eukaryota; kingdom Metazoa; phylum Arthropoda; class Insecta; order Coleoptera; family Chrysomelidae; genus Leptinotarsa; species Leptinotarsa decemlineata. The sequence continues at coordinate 19,201,510 of NW_027412606.1, forward strand.
GTTTCCACAATCCTAGGATTCCTCGAATAATTGTCCAGCCACTGATTTGCTCCGATTTAATCTCAATTGGTCTTAGAGATTCCTAATTCCAGTAAAAATTCCTCCAATTCCACTAATTGATGATAACCGCAGATCCCTAAAGACTCCTGTGCTGTGCTTTGTCTCTATTAAGTTCTGAAAAGAACCAGAGACTCGAATTCATTTAATAAATCCCTACCACAGCTTCAAACTTTCGAAAAATCTTCGGATTTTTAAGATGACTGCTACTCACTCGATGTTCAGACTTCGACTAACTATCGTGGCTTGGAAATCCGTATATTTATGCTAAATAAACGGGCTCGCTTCCGCGCCATTTTCAGCCAATCGGCGATCGCAAAAGCCGTGCGATCCTGCCTGACCTAGATTCAATGTGTACACAAAGAAAAAAACTCATTTCGTATGGATTTGCCAGCGTTTACGAACTTTTTTTCTGCAGGCGCTGGACTTTGAAGTAGGAATACCGCTCTGCTACTTTCCATTGACGTCTATATGCCACTGTTTCTGTCTCATTCCTTGCGTGTATCGTTTCGCTTCCTCAATTTGCGTTCTTCGATAAATCAAATCTAACAGTCTTCGGCCTTACTCGGAAATCTTCGGAAAATCGCGAAAATTGTAAATTTTTGTTTTTCTTCGATTTCATATAGAACTCAGCATCGTAAGACAGAAAGTCTTATGCCGCGTCTCGATATTCCCATTCCTTCTTGCAAAAAAATGCATTTGAAAAATGTTATATTTTTCAAAACTCGAATGCCAATAAAAATTGAACCACGAGCACTAGAAATGTGATCGAGGTGTCAAACAAAACCTACTAAGAATCTCTATCGATACTTCTTTGAAGAAAGCACGAGTTCCCTATCAAGATAGCTGAAAAAGCCATTTTCCATGAAAACAGCTCTTTCCCTATTTAAAAATTTGGCGAAAGCTACTAATCTTGCAAAAGATTTTTTTATCGCTTAGGAAATGACATTTCACATCTTAATTTTCAAAAGTAAGCTGAAATATTTTGGGAAAACCGATTTTTTTCCACGTTTTCTCAATGTTCATTCTGATTGGGCGGTCCTTGTACTGGAGCTCGTGAAATTCAAAACTAGTTTTGTTTCCCGACATTATGCGGGAAGAACGGCCAAATTCAACGATTTTAACCGGCGGATAGAACCGGCGGGTCGATTCCCTCTTGACATGACAATTCCACCTAATAGGAATAATTTCCAAGCTGAGGAGATGGCATCCACTGTTGTGGAGACACCTGAGGTTATGATGTACAGGGTGTACAGTCATCCTGTGCCATTGACCAATTTTGACACATCAAAAACATTGTCAATCCCGGAAAAGAGTGCATGCAGAATGGAACATGGACAGAACTTTTGAAACACTGAGTGTTTCGAAAGCAACGAGGGATACATCTTCAGATTGCCGGCGGGCGTTAAACGTAGCTTCTACGTTTAACGCCTGTTCTCAGCGGGCACCTACTCTCAAGCTGGGGTCGCCGGCGGGCGTAAAACGTGGAAACGAAGTAGTAGGAGGCTACTCTGGACAGGACGTCCGACGCCAGGCGTCGCGATGCCCCCCAAGGAGAACCCTTAGCGGTTTTGGGGAGGTGTGGGCCGAGGTGCGCGCCGAAGCGTCTCTCGTCTCGTTCGAGACCGAAACTGGCGTCCTAACGGAAGAGTTAGGGGGTGGTGAAATGCCAAGGGGTTACCTCGAAGTCGATGGAGACTTGAGGGTAGCTCCATGGTGGGGCCAGTGTACCAAAAGAACTCCCGACGTCGCACCTCGACACGAGCTTGTCCTCAGAATCCCTGAGGTTCAGGTCGGGAAGGCCAGGAGGCCGCTGCGACGAACTCGGTATTGTGAGAGCGAGTGCGATGTGCGGAAACACGCACCCCAGAACACCTTACGACGTTGTTCGAAACAGGACTTTAGGAAGTCATCACATTGAAATTCAGTGATGATAGAAATCGTTTGGAGGAAGTGATGAAATATATGAATATAATCAAACTGGTAAGTGAAATGTTTACCGTGATCAGGGTGATTTAGTAATTTTTATTTTCATATATTTCATTTCGTCCTCCAAGTATTTTCTATTATCACTGAATTCCAATGTGATGATTACATAAAATCCTATTCTTTTATAGGAAGCCCAGACTGAATTTTTCTCAATGATATTGATACTTTAAGTTGGTACAACATAAAATGTTATCATTCACAAATCTGATAAGACAACATTGAGATGTTTTGCTGTAACCAATTGAAATATGTAGGATATAAAAGATACAGTTGTGAAGCGTCATCAGTTTGTAACGCTTTATATGAATCCGTTTATATCTCAGTTGTTGAAACTGCAATATTTTCTTTGAGATGCACTTTTTGGAACCTTTGGTGTAGTAATGAATGTTACTGGAACTTTTTCCCAACACTTAACCGTTATTTTAACACCTCGACACGTGTTTCGATCACCAAGTGATCATCTCCAAGAGGAAGATCAAACTAATCATACTCACAGAGCTATCCTTATTTATACCATAGATACCTGTTCTAAGTACTTGGGTCATGAGTGTCTTAAATTAATTTCACAATTTGCTTTATCTAGTTGTCTTAAATCAATTTTACAATGTATCCTAAATAGTCAGGTAAATCTAATAGTTGAAATATTATATGCTATATAAAATTCATTTCACAAATTGCCTCATCTACTAGTCAAAAGGAGAAAAACGAAAGAGACAATACTACAAAAGATAGACTGTCGAATCGTTGAGTTGTGACGATGTGCTGAGACGAAATTACCTCTGTTACATTATTTTCTCACGTATTCAAAAAATACACTTCAATGTGAGATTTCCACTTGGGAGTTCACGAAACCGTCATACGTGTTTTGTTATACCGTAGCATTTTCGGGCGTCACAATATTGCGACGCTTCAAGATACTTGTATATTGTATACTTGTACATGTGTCTGTGAACTTTCGAATATAATTGAAGTATGTTTCTAAATGCGTTATAATGGATTTTCTTTGGAAGATATTTCTTGCTGTTTGTTTTGAATAGGCTGAACAAGAAGGAAAAACCCCTTTCTTGTAAGACAGGTTGAAAAGCAAAATACAGAAAATCGAATGTATAGTGAAACGCAAATTGTTTAGCTCATAGATTTGTTTTTTCTATGAATTCCGGTCATAATTTAGGTTTTAAACAGATTTTAAACAGATCTGAATTATAAAAAAATCGATATATCAGGGATCGAATTGATTCATGACGATAGCAACTTTACCAACTCACAGAAATAACTTCGGGATAACTGAATTGTGAGAAAAAACACAAAACAATATATTGTACTGATCATCCCAAATTATTGGATGAGACAGGCAACCCTGTACAGCGTCTCACATCATTGTTATATTCATATGATAGAAGTTTTATTGGTACACTTTTCTGTATCTGTAATATTTCAAATGGGATTGTTTTGCAGTGACAGTTTGGACGATAGAGTTTAATTATTAGTACAGAGTGGTACATTTCTGACATTGACGAGGCCGTATTGCATGCAATCACTGATCATTGTTTAGGATAAATAAAATTTCTAACCAAAATGTGTGATAAATAAACCATTTCACATGACAATGTTTCAATAAACGAAATAGAACATATTCGGTTCATTTCTGAAAAATTGATTTCATTCGAAAAATTATTCCGAAAAGGATATACTCAAATACTATGAAACAGTACGAAAGTATATTTCTCATATTTAGGATAATATGATTTTTTCAACACTACCTGTAACTTGAAATTACGGAGACCCGTATAGTGACCATATGAAAAACATCAACTTTTGTAAGTAATAACCTACAAAAGAAGGTTCAATAGAACCTTCGTGGATTTCATCCAAACTTGAACTTTGAATTCATCGTTCTCTCTACAAAATGCATTTTCAGTAAACCCGAAGTCAAGATCTGAATAGTTTGAATTCTATTGAAAGAGAAACCGTACACATATCTTGTGATAGTGCTATCTGAGCAACATAATGGTTGACTTCACTAACGAAATCGTTTCGAGGAACACAATACACAAGAGACTGGGTATATATAGGAAATTCGCCAAGAATTACGAAACTACACCCCATAAACTGAATTGGATGCTTATTGAATTACAAGACTCACTCGAAATTGCTCACAGCTTAGCACCATTTTCGCGAAATACTTGGGAGACTTGCGTGAAAAATCTTCAACGATATGACTATGTGATTAGAGGATGATTTCGAAGTGTGTGGAGAGGATTCCCAAAGCAAATATAGGTGGGGAATATGTGAATGAAAGTTCATTGTAACATTTACGACTGGAGAAATTTGTATATCCACTTAAATAAAAATTCATGTTATGAAAATAATAGGGGAGGGGAGGGATATTATTTCACGAATCTAATCAAACGACAAAAAGTTGAAGTTATGTGTTCGCACTATTTGTCACTTGATGATTTTTTTCATCATCATCATCTGCAATTATTGTTTATATACATCTTGAGTCTATATTGACTAATTGATTGTTTTTCCAAAGTCTACTTGTTTCGCCTAAATTAATTATTTATCTAATTGAGTTTTGACATGAAATGTCTCCATTTCACTTGTTTTTCCGGAAAGTTATATTCTATTGCAATTTTCGAAAATCTACCTGTTTTACCAGATCCAATCACTCACCGTGTAGCGAAACGCGTCTTGAAATTGTGAAATTTTTAAAGTGTCATTAATTTACATCAAGTAACGGATCAAAGTAGTCATTATTGATCATGCTCATGAATGATGTGAATGCATATTTCAAATAAATAATTAGTCAAATCATCGCATTGCTGATCACAAGAGCATAATGAAGCAATGAATTAGTCAATGCGAATGCTCACCCCTAATTGCTCCACAATTTCAGTTGTTATGTTTGGTCCACGTTATTGATGTGACATACCTGTTGACAACGTGGACCAATCAGAATCATCCAGCAAATGCTGCCTTTGCTATTTCTGTAATTTGCCAGTTTGACTTGTTAGGTGTTAAACTGATTAGATTCTACTGAAGTAATTGTGTACTTTGATACTATTGTGAGGTTCCCTCAAGTTAACCTTGTAAGAAAGAACTGATCATCCTTATATTGAATTCCACTTAGTAACTATATTACCATAAACCAACTTATAAAGTTTTTTTAATTTGCATTGACAGTTAGAGCTAGACTTTCTGAATTAAAAAGAGTGCTATCGTCAGCAAAGCAATATATTGAATATCGGTTTTTTCCATCAGGTTGTTGGGTATTTATGAAGAGATGAGATATTATGGATCAGTGGGGAATGTCAGCATTGTTGTTGATAGTTTTGGGTACGTTTCCCATTGATTACTACTTGCGAGAATCTGTATTTGAGGAAACTGTAAAACCATGAAAATGAAAGTAATTGTGTGTTATAACATCAAACATTACCCAATGGATTCTCACTCCAGACACTGTCACCGTGGAAATATCAATCGCAACAATTCGATGCAATCATTTTTCTTAATCAACTGCATGTGGGTCCAAGATGCTGAAGCATTCCAAGTATGTGTGAAAGATTTGAATGACTTATTTTTTCATGATAATTGATGTGACTGATTTAGAGTTATTTGAAATATTCTTTCAGATTTTTGAGTATGGGCTGAACCCTGACGGTCATCACAAATGTACGTAGATTATGCCTCTAGTGTTGCCCTGAGATTATAGAAAACTATTGCTCATTGATTTTTGCTGTCAACTTGACAATACTGTTGAAATATCTTGTTGTTTGGATCAGTTCTCATTTCTTTTGTTATTCCGGGTACTATTGTTGTTCCTGTTGTTTCCGCTGTGTTTTTGTACTATTATTTTCTTGTTCCTGTATTTCAGTTTTTCACTGTTCATGAGTTCTTGTTCATATTCCAATAGTTTGAAGTTCCTATTTCAACTGACAAAAGCTCATTTCGATCAACAACCTTCAATATGACACGTCGATCACTTCAGGAAAACGTTGAAATTGTTTAAATTGTTGGTGAGGGCTTCAGGACTTATCTTGAATCGGTCTTCAATAGAAGACAACAGCTACAGGTACACCAAATATATAATCTTTTTGTGAGTATCAGCCAAGTAACTGAAGAGAAAAATTGTAAGAAATATTGTAGGAATTATACCATATTGCCTGCTCATTAAGCTGATACGGGAATCTGTTTGACAAAAAAAAATATCTCGCTTCAACCAAAGTAAAATATGGATATGTTTGGAAGCTCATGTATGCATGCTCTCAAGCCCAAATTTTTAAATACTTTGCACGAAGGAGATGATATCAGCCATATGAAGTATTGTTTATGAATGCATGGAAACTATCTCAATGAAGGACGTTTCCAATGAATATCTAATACAGAACATGAGATTTTGGGCTGAACAAAATCCAAATTTGGTGTTGAATTGTAGAGACGAAATATCACGAAAAGTCAATATGTGGTGTGGTATCAGACCTTCTTTTTTTGAAGGTGATTGACAATGTTTCATGATGAATTTCATCAGTTCGGGCTCCCATTGCCTGATATTATATGAAATGATTTGAAATCCCTGAAGGAACTAATAAAAAGAAAAATTAATAAGAATTGCTGAAAATAACAATTATATCAAGCATCACTTGACCCTTTGATGATGAGGAACACAGTGAAAGATGATAATACATATATTTGCACAGTACCGATCGATAAATGATTCATTGATGAGCAGATATTTGATTTACCGGTTTGGTTTTTCGATGTAAATGTAGGACTATCAGTTTTGCCGATCTTTCCAACGCTGTCAGCTATAGTGCAGACTCCTCTATTAATGATCAATTCTTGTCATTTTGTCTGTGAAATTTTGTGTTTTATTAATCTACGATTTTATTAATTAGATATCGTTTGCGGTGCTGAATTCTGTCTTTCCAATTTTACACAATTTTGGATGATACTCATTCCTTTTCAGATATTTATGAACTTTAATGTCGAAGTACATCTTATAATACCATGCGGTTCATTTTTCTTTACCAGTAAAAAGTGAATGTTCAAAAAATTTCTACTTCATTTTATTATGAAGTTGTTATTGACCAATGTCTCTTGAAAAATATACTTTTTTCAATTTTGTGGGATACAATTTTTCACTAGTACAGAAAAAGGTACCTCATCGTATTTCTGTAATTTTTTTTGGTTATCTCCATATAGAAGTCTGAAAAATACCACTTCCAGTTGGGATTTTCGAAATATATAGGTGAAATGGCAAAAATAATGAAAAGTATTACATCAAAATTAAACATATTGGCCTATCACTGAAGATATATTTCAATGAATAGAAATAACTCTCATCTTCAATTTTGATTGAAAATGAATATTATTTTTTACTTCTCATTTGAAATGATATATCAAAATAATATTATTGATTCATTCATAAGTGTGATTAATATACAATCTGAATACATAGAAAATATTTACAGTTTTCAGTTCAAACTCATTGATTTTGAAATATTCACATTTTTTTTATTCAACAAGATAAACGTGTTGAAATAACAATTAGTAAGTTATAATCAACTCATCGTAAAAATTTTTGATATATACTGGGGAATATATTGATACGAAATCTTTTATTTACAAGTCAGCATCGGAGCTTTCAAAACATTTTATTTTCTTCAATTCAAAATCATATATAAAATTCATTGAGTCAGTCTACTTATGGAAAATTTCGGTAGTTCCATATAATTTTGAGTGCTCGATAGGAATCGTATAAATATATGTTAACGTGTTCCACGATGTTTTTGTTTTGGAAACTGAATATAACTTGATAGATTCACCAACCTACATAATCATCAATTTCATGATTAAAAAGAATTTCGAGAAGTATTCCAGCAGATTCTGTATTTATTTAGCATTGTTCATTTTCAGATTATAGATTATACACCCAAGAGAGTGAAAATTATTTCATATTCTTTTCTAATGGGATGAAACCTATATTCACCTATCTATAAAAAATGTACTAAACACGTAATTCATGAGAGACGATTCTACAATTGGGGTACGCAGCATGCAAAAAAAATACTCCTAGGACATTGATACTAATATTTTGACATTTTTCATTGTCATCATCAGGGAAACTACAAGAGAAAAAATAAGGTATTCACATATTGCTTAAGTTTTGATAAAACTACTCAAATTGTTCACGTGATTTCAAGCAAATGGTGGAAACATTTTCAAATATATGTAAAACAAAACAACATTTTGGTAAAGTGTACAATACAGTCTTTGTAACAGATTGAAATAATATTACTATGAAACACTCTTGAAACTATCAGTCAATATTTAAAATAAGTTAATAATGTTGGAATTTAATACGACGTAGTAGCAGAATAACGAGAATATTCGAATATTTAAGTTCATCTCATAAAAGTGATTGTAGCTTAAGACCAGAAAAATATGTTCTGAGTAATCACGTAAATAAAGAAGGTTATTTTATGAACTTCAATTCTTCAAAACTACAAGCAATCGGACATTACAATGACAAAAGACTCTTTTTAGAGATGGCTCTCACCCCACAATCACCTTTATGCTATAATAAAAAAACTGATATCAATCATTTGAGTGAAACATATGGCTATCTGTGGCACTTGGATCAAGGAAATTTCCAAAATCTATCCAATGATCCTTCAAAATTTTCAACATATATTTGAACGTAAGCGTCAATATTATTCAAATTTCAACTATTTCATATTGTGAAAGTCACCATTTGCATACAACCTTGTGGATAATGTAAGTATTTCATCAAAACATAAGCAATATATGAATACACATATTTTAACTCTTGTAATTTTCCTGATGATGACAGTAAAAAGAGTCGAAATATTGAAATCAATATCCTAAGAGTACATATATTTCATGAGCGATTTTCTGCTACGTTGTCCTCGTACAAACTCTCCCTAACGATTGGGGTGAAAGAGGAAGAGAGAGCGAAGGTAATGAATTTCATCGAATAGACAAATTTCTTGCAGACGGTCGCCTTCGTTGGACCCTTGTTAGCCCACCCATTCGGGATATCCTGAAATTGATGTGCTCTAAATTACTTGTAAAAAGTAATCCTGCTGAGTATTGTCATCGTGAGATGTTACCCTATCTCTGGAGAGTTTCACGGAAAGATAGTTTTCGCTCCACATCAATCGTATAAATTTGGTTGATGGTATTTTGAGTGATATGAATATCAATTGATCAAGTAGTTTCAATATATTTTAGCATATCAAAAATTTGTTATCAATACGAAATAAAAAATTTAAATCTGTGAAACTTGAGTGAAAAAATGTATCAAACTGTTGGAATTGTTTATTATAATATTTCGATGTTAATATTTTCTCTCCCTATATGAATAATTTTGTTTTATGATTTTTTTGGTAACTATTGTATCCAGTTGAGTTCAGTTGTTGAAATAATAATAAAAAGTCATCACGAGAAAAGTCACAACCTATTTTTAAAACGATTAAATAATAAGAATCCATCCCATTTACATTTTGCGACCATGACAGGACACAAAAGATGGATAGTTCAAAGAAAAATAGGCAGCAGTTGAGGAGACTTCAAAAAAATCTGTCGAAACGCTTGATGGAGCTTTGAAGCTGAAATATTCGACTAAAGAGGATTTACTATTTTTACTAAGACAACTGGAGGATGAGAGTTGCAGATTATTCGAGGCAGATGAAGAAGTTAAAGAAAAATTGTCGAATTCCCAATCGAAGTTTACGTAAGGAAACTATTACAACTTGTACTGTAACAAACTTCAAAAGCTAAAACAGGTATGTCTCTTTCCAATCTGTATAATAAACTTGAAACCCAGTTAAGAGCTTTGGAATCCCTAGGAGTTACCAGCGAAAAATATGCGGCTATGCTTTTCCCTCTTGTAGAATCGGCTTTGCCTGCAGAAGTTTCAAGAACTTGGGGAAGACATCGTAATTTTGATCAAAGAAATAAGAAGGTTGATAATGAAAATTATAAAGGTACTAATTATTTGAATATGTTATTAGGTTTTTTGAAAATGGAGGTTGAGTCAGAAGAACGGATAAATTTGGCACAAAAAGGATTTGGAAAAGGACACGAGTACAACAGATATCATGCCAGTAATAATAAATATTTTCCAAAACAGATATGAATTATACACAACAGCTGCTTTGTACACAGCTTATCCCAAAGACTATCCAAAAGATAAGGGAAATAATTGTTTATTCTGCGATTTGAATTCACATGCAAGTAAGGATTGTTTGAAAGCTCAACGTATGTAAAAACGTGGATGTTTTTCTTGTTTATGTCCTGATTTGCATGTGAAGAAAGGAATCACTGATCAAGATGATAAAAATCCAAACAATAAGGTTGGAAATACTTCAACTAACAATTTTTCGAACGAAACTTTATTGCAAACGGTTGTTTTCAAAATTGTCAATACTGACAAACTGAAATTGATTAGAACGTTACTTGATTCAGGATCGCAAATATCATATATTTCACGTCAATATGCAGCTAAATTACGATTGGATAGTGTTCGTCAGGAAAATATTGTACAAGGTGTTTTTGGAGGGTTTCAGTCAGAACCAAAAATACATGATGTGTATAATATTATTATTCAAAATTCAAATAATACGTTTGAAACAGGGGTGAATGTGATGGAACAAGTGAAAATATATAACAACCTACCTCGTTTGACTGATTTATCCGTTATAGATTATTTGAAAAATAAAAATATAATTTTGAGTGATACTAGAAACTTCGATGTTTTAAATGAAATACAATTATTATTAGGAGCCGATGTTTTCGGTCAGCTTTTGACAATTGAAAAATTGATGAATGGCTACGTTGCTCTCGGAACTTATTTAGGTTGGACAATAATGAGTCAGAGAGAGAGAGTACATATTCTACTACATTTGCCGGTTTTACTAAGTTTTCCATTGCAGATCTATGGAATTTGGATGTGATAGGAATAAAAGATGTTGCTCATATCAAAACCAAAGATGAACATGAAGAAAAAGTTTTAAAGAAGTTTATTCAAACGATAGCTTGGAAGGAGAACAGATATGAAGTTCATCTACCATGGATTGAAGGTCATCCGGAAATAATGAGAAATGAAGAAATGCCCAATTCTTGGTTGATGTCTACTACAAAGAAGTTAAGGAATACAGATAAATTACAAGAATACGAAAAAGTGCTTCATGACTGGGAAACACTGGCAATTATTGAGGAAGTAAAACAAGCTGAAAAGAAAAAAGTACACTATTCAACACATCACGCTGGTCAGTATGACCACAAAGGTGAGGCTGGTTTTTGATGCTTCGGCAACTGTTAAGGGAGGTGTATCTTTGAATGGATGCCTAGAAAAAGGTCCAATGGATCGGGATTTTCCAAGATTTCTTTGGTGGCAAGATGATTCATATGAAACAATAAAATATTTTAGGTATCGTCGAGTCGTTTTTGGTTTGAAATGAAGTCCATTTCTTTTAGCTGCAACTATCAACTTCCATTCATCCAGATCACCTCCAGAATTCCAAGACAGTTAATTTGTTGAAGAAATCGTTTTATGTAGATAACTGAGTATGTAGTTTCTATTCTGGAAAAGGAACGAATAAATTTATCATTGAATCCAAAAAATTGATGTCTTTGTGAGGTTTCAATCTTAGAGATTGGACTTTTAATTCCAATTCAGGCATGAAAGATGATGTACCTCAAAATGAAAATGTTTTTTTTTGGTTTTATTTGGAATGTTCATAATGATGAACTTTCGTGTGATTTAAACGCACTCATTCAATTAGAAAACACTTCAAGAACAAAAAGGGGAATACTATCAGCAGCACATAGAGTATTTGATCCGATAGGTTTCACATGTCCAGTAACACTTATTCCAAAAGTATTACTAAAAGAGACTTGGAATCTAAAAGTTGGTTGGGATGAAGTTTTGCCAAGTGATATTGTAAAACCTTTCGATATGTGGTTGAAACAAATACATTTTCTCAGTCTGTGTAAAACTCCAAGATCACTCAGTAGTGGCCAAAGAGTTGATTATGACCATGCAACGATTCATGTGTTTTCGGATGCTAGTAAATCTGCTTATGCTTGCTGCGTATTTCTACTAAGGAACGTTGTGGAAGGAAGAGTGTTTGTTGAACTTGTTGAGGCAAAATCAAGAGTAGCTCCTAAAAATATACCTACCTAGGTTGGAATTGTTAGCCACTGTTATAGGGGTCAGACTTTGGAAAAACGTAAAAAGTGTGAATGAACTGAGTGTTCTGAGAACGTACTTCTGGAGTGATTCAATGGTTGCTCTCACATGGATTAAAACACAAGGTCACTGGAATACTTTCGTAGGTAACAGATTGAAAGAAATAACTTCAGTGAGCAATGTTAATGATTGGCGACATGTACCTGGTCACTTAAATACGGCAGACGTTGCTTCAAGAGGTTGCTCGAGTAAGACGTTGGTTGAGAAACAATGGTGGAAGGGATCAGAGTGGTTGAAGAATGATCCAAAACACTGACCAAATGCAGAGATTTACTGTACGAATGATGAAGTTATAAAGAAAGAAAAAAGAATGTAACTTCTTGTGTCGGTAATCAGAACCAGTGTTTTACACGAATATTCAAATATTTTTCTGTGTTCACGAAAATTACAAGGATGATTGCTTGACTATTCAGATTTTGTTATAATGCGAATAAAGAGAATCATAGAAAATCAGGTCCATTAACTTTCGATTGAATAGAACACGCTGAAATTTGTTTATTCAGAGCAATACAAAATGAAAGTTTTTCTGACAATATGGACGTTCTCCAAAATATCAATTTGTTTCGTTCAGAAGATGGTCTGTTGAGGGTAAAAACTAAAATAATCTCAAGTGATGATTCATTTGATTTCAAATATCCTATTATATTGCCGTATATAGGAGTCCAAACTCTTCTTGGATTATTGAGAGAAAAATTTTGGATACTGAAAGGAAGGTTTATTGAGGATGTTGTGGCAAAATGTTTGATTTGTATGAAACATAAGAAAAACCCAGCAAATACACCGTATGCACCGTTACCTTTGAATAGAATCAAACAGTCTCCACCATTCCAAGTAACAGGTGTGGATTTGGCAGAACCGCTTCTTCTTAAAGGAGGCGAGAAATCTTGGATTGTTATCTTCACGTGTTATCGCACTCAGACGATTTGTGGCGATAACGGTGGGAATTTTGTAGGTACTTGGAATTTGTTGCAGAAAATTTCGTGGGAAGATATCGAAGAATATTCGACAACTATCGATAGCCGTCTTCATTTCTAACAGGCTGAAGCCTTGCTCCCTTACCCTTCGGACTGTTTTTCGTCAGAGGGACGAATGGGTCATGACTGATCTGTGATGGTGGCATGAAAGTCCTCAGACATCATACCGCCCTTCGCGATGTACCCCTACCTGGCTGTGGTGGGATGGATGAAGATATTATTCATCTGTTAACGGAGGACATAGGGGCCTCATTCGACAGAGTGTCGGGGCCTTCTATATCGAAAGTGGTTGTCTACAGCGTAATCTATAGCTTCCCTGACTAACGGAATTCGACAACTAGGAAAATTAAATAGATTTTCTATGCTCCAACCACTCCTTGGTGGGAAGGATGGTGGGAGCGAATAGTCAGAATTATAAAGGAACTGTTGCGTCGTAATTTGGGAAAATCATCGTTAAATAATGAAGAACTTATGACTGTTCCGTGTGACTGTGAAGCAAATATTCATGCTCGACCTCTCACATATATCTCAAGTAGCGAAGACGATCTGATTCCATTAACTCCTTTGCTGTTTATTAGTTCAAACTCAAGCACCGATACTTCCGAGTTGGTTAAGGTTGACAGAGGTCATCTACTGAAAAGGTACAAGTATCTGCAAAAGCTTCGAGAGGGCCTTCGTAGTCGATTTAGGAAGGAATATCTGGCAGAATTAGTCCATACTGGTCAAAAAAGGGTAACTTCACTCAAAATTGGAGATATTGTACTCATTGGAAGTGACAACAAAAAAAAAGTAAACTGACCATTGGGAAAAATTCTACATTTGTTTCCAGGAAGAGATGGAATAAAAAGAGTAGCACGAGTTAGAACAGAACGAGGGGAACTAATTCGTCCTCTGCCGCGATTGTTTCCATTAAAAATTGAGGCAGACTCAGCGAACCAATGAGAAAAGACTAGAGAAGTGGATACTAACGAAATACCAGAAAATCGAGACGAAGAACACAATAGCATTCACAATGAAAATGTAACACAGCGAGGAGGAGATGAAGAAGGAGAAAATAAATATGAAAGAAGACACCAAGATGCGACGGCTTCATCACAAGTAATAACAAGATCTGGAAGATCTGGAAAGGAAAAAAAGATACCGAAGCGTTTTGGGTTGGAATGATTTTGCAATTAGATTACAAAATGGGGAGAGAATGTTGGAATTGTTTTTTATAATATTTCGATGTTAATATTTTCTCTCCCTATATGAATAATTTTGTTTTATGATTTGTTTGGTAACTATTGTATCCAGTTGAGTTTATTTGTTGGAATATTAATGAAAAGTCATCACGAGAAAAGTCAAAACCTATTTTTAAAACGATTAAATAATAAGAATCCATCCCATTTACAACATCAAACAAGTTTAATTTTTTTTTCTGTGGAATTCATGGGAAATTCAAAACATATGTTTGTTCAACAACGATAACATCCAATCGAAGTCACTGAACATATGCGATGTCACTGACATCGCATATGTTCGCATATGACATGTAATGTGTGTCAGAAAAAACCAAGTTCCAATTATTCTCATAGGTACTTCGGCTTGATAGTATTGCTTTTCCGTAATATTTGCTGTACTCGTTTTGTGTTTCGACCTATGTTTTATTATTATCAACAATATCTGCAACGAATTTTCAAAATATATTAAAATTTCTCACCATGTTCTCACACAAACTTCTGAACGGAGTAGCGATGCTTCTATTGTAATAGTTTCAATTAGATCTGGGGTAATTTCATTCAAAGGAGAATACAAAACAAAAATTATAATCAAGATATCAGAGGTATTTTACATATAAAATAATTTCGTATGATTTTCTCATTTGAGTAAACTTTGGAAGTGTGATAACGTGAAAGTAAAACTTTGCAGGATTATCTAATACAAACAATTCTCGACTCGCGTTGTACCTACCAAGTTGTCGTTATGAGAATATGAACTATGTATCATTCAACCGACTTCAGCAACGAGGTAAAGTGAGACTATGGTCAACAGTATATACGACATACTCCATGTAGAATCTAAACCAGGAGTTGAACCGGCTGGAGTCTCTGGAAATAAATAAGAATAAACGTTCTGCTGAACGAATAACAGGAGATTACAGCTCATCACTGTTCAGCAAATAAGTTTAAATTGAAAGAGTTATACTTTTAGGAGTGATTGTGTGTGTAGGAATCCTGTGAGTGATATCTTATTCATTTCCACAACGAGTGTTTGGAATACAAACTGAGTACAGAATTCAGTGTTCTTATAAAAGTAGTTTGCTTTCGTGTAGTTCGATATTTATATGAGAGAAGCTGTTTCTTCCAGTTTGTATCTGGGAGTTACTTATTCTTGTTTTAACTGAGAGTGTAATTATTTTACAAACTCGACCTGGTATTGCTTTCACTATTAACCAATTTAATTAAGTACCTACCATTTCTGAATATCAGAATTATGACTCAGTGTGTAATATTCATTCCTACCGAGGAAGCTACGATATCAGAAAAAATGTTTCTGTTTAAATCTGTTTAAAATCTGTTTTTACGTTAATCAATTTGTTAAAATTGTTCAATCATTATTATGGATAGTCAAACGATGCCATTGAAAACCTTTCAATCTCATATATATCATCAATAGCAAAGGTATGAAACCACAGGAAGGTATTCGGTTCCTTATTGAAATGTTTGATTTTATTCTTCCTGACACCCTGTTCTTTGATCTGTATAAATGAAGACAAACGGTAGAAGTCAAAAATCAAATAAATGTATCACATCCTATGGTACATTTATATGTCCTGACTTGAAACTCATACTGAGTCTTTAGGAGTCGAATTCAGTTAGAGAGCCACCGGTAGAGAGCTGTTTCAGCATATTGAACATCATCTGTACCGGGCAGGCGGTCCTCGATTGAATACAAAATGTGAATAACCAAGAAGAGTACTCGATAAAAATAATAATACTACAAACAAAAAATGCAATGAAAACTGCTCTGAGGGTTAATACAACAAGATCTTTCAACAATATTATCAAGTTGACAGTGAATATCAATGAGCAACTGTTTTCCATGGTGATCTCAGGGCACCACATGATCTTCATTTGTTGAAACTGGTGTAATTCAATGCCTTCAAATGATTTCAGACAACATTCAGCAAGTAGTTGAAATAATCCAAATTCTACCTGTTTACCGGGTGCGATTTTTTCTTTAAAAATTAACGGTTGTTTCGGTATTGCAATGAGTATGAAGATTAATTTTGTTTCAGTTTGCAGAATGTTTTCTCATTGACATTCACAGTGACATTTCCTATAAAAATGTCACCGTGAATTTTGTCGAAATTTTGATATATTGTAGTTATTGGTATGTTGATTGGAAGTGTTTAGCCAAAACTCAGGAATGTAAAGTTTTCGAGATGTGTACCTTTTGAAAATTTTGTTTTCCATTTTTTGCAGTAGAGCTCCCAGAAGTGGGAGCAGAGCTCCCACTTCTAATTGGGATATAATTTGTATGCTCGGCACCACGAATTAGTTTCACAAAAGGTATCCCTCAGTTATATTAGATCCCGCCATCGATAATTTTTCATACACTGCTCCACACTATCTCGATAATCTGAGAAGGTGGTGCTGTGACATTTTCCTCAGAGGGACTCAAAATGAATGATAAAATCTCACAGCCAAACGAATACGTCAAAACATCTGCATTTTTGGTGCCTGATAGTACTCTCCAGATAGAATAGAGGGGTTCTGGTATTGAAAGCGAACCATTTTGCCCCTTAGCATGTTTTACCGTAAAAATGGGTTGTTCCATCGCGAGTGACGGGCAGTGTAGATCTTGGCCAACCCCATTCACAGTAGGTGCATTTTGAGCATTTTCATCAGTCCTCAGAGTTTTATCATTCTACCTCAAGTATTACAGAAGATACGGGGGTGTTTCCATGAGAAGTGAGACAAATTCGGATTTTTCAGGACTGAAATTTTTTCAGAAAAATTTTTATTTGTAGTGAGTTGGTAGTCCTTATATCAATCAGAAGGAATTTTAGCCTATTTTGACCTATAGTATGTTATACCTTAAAAATGGATTGTTCCTTTGCGATTGGCAGGCAGTGTATATCACATTCAGGTGGTAAATTCATTTTGGGTATTTTCATCAGTCCTGGGAGTTTTAGTATTATTCTATCTCGATTACTACGGGGCTATCGCGATGTGCAGTTTATTTAGCTCAGGTTGAAAGCTTCGAACTGCGCTAGGACTGGAGTGTCGAAGATGAGTGGCTGCGGGTGGAGGCTCTTGGAATAAGCCAGAAGGTTTCCCGCGGAACCTAAGTTTTTCCGCGATACTTCAAGCTCACAGTGACTTCTTAGCAGCCACAATCATTCGTATCCTATCAAGGCAGTGTTGTTTGGTGGTCAGCAACACGTCTTGATTCAAAGTGTGATGGATATCTCATAGTTTGGCGGCTATTCGTCACACTGCAGGCGTGAAAGGAATGTTGATCGCAATGTAATCCATCACACATTAGACACGAGACGCGTTTCGTCTCGCCGACGTAATTTTTGTCTCCATCTTGATCAACCGTTCAATCTTCCGGATCGCAAGGCTGGGATTTTGTCCTTTCGATTTGAAAAGCGATTGAACAACGCGGTGAACAGCATGGCGGTGTTTATTTGCCAGTTTTGCCTTTTCTAGAACACTAAGAATCTCCGCATCTAAACAGGGGTCTGATTCTGTAGACCGGCGTGCGAGAGTAGGAATTACGTCGGTTCAGGCAGACAGTGATGTCATCACACCCGTCAGGTTGCCTTTCAGCTCGCCCAGGCAACCAGATTGCACCAAATTGTCAGGTGGTGTTGTGTCACCCAGTTAGCTGGGCGATGAACCAATCAGAGTGTACCAAATTGTCACGTAGCGTCCTTAAACTGTCACCCAGCTCGCCAGCTAATGAGAGTGCACGCTTCTGCATCCCAGAACATCGTGGCGGGAGATTTGAAATAAATAATTCGAACAGAACACCAGTCAACGAGACAGACCACCCAGTCACGTGGGTGGTCTGTCTGTTCTAGATTGAAAAACATGATCGCCATGAATTTAAAAGATAGTATGTTGCAAAATGAAAGAAATTTGAGAAGTGTTGTGGAAAGTAATTATGAGAGTCATTGGATGGGGAATGGTGTAGGTTTTTTTCAGTTGCAGACCCAGAACAGAAATATCAACTGTATTTTAGGTGTGAATTCACGCTATGGAATGGTGTGCGGAGAGATTGGAAAAATCCTACCTCATACATAATTCAATAAAAAATTTATCGGACATTCAAGCGGTGTTTTTGAAATACAATGAATGAGGATAGTGATGATTCAGATGATGACATACATTCGAGTGAAATAGCAGAACGTACTGAGGCGGATGTTGCCGGATTTTTTTAGAATTCAATCGAATGAAGATAGTCATGATTCAGACGACCTCCCTCTGAGTGAGAAACCAAAACGTATTGAATCAGAAAGTCAGAAATCTACGAAATCTCAAAAAAGTGTTATTCCAGAATGGAAAAGAATGAATATACCTACCTACTCAGATTCTCCCC
This sequence comes from Leptinotarsa decemlineata, assembly GCF_025532065.1. Taxonomy (NCBI): domain Eukaryota; kingdom Metazoa; phylum Arthropoda; class Insecta; order Coleoptera; family Chrysomelidae; genus Leptinotarsa; species Leptinotarsa decemlineata. The sequence continues at coordinate 19,220,398 of NW_027412606.1, forward strand.
AATACCATTCTATTGATAATTTGAATAACATAAGAGCAGAACATGGCGGCAAGACGCCTTACGAAATTTCTTCACTATTTTTGGATAACGAGGTGACAGAAAAAAATTTGAATTTTTCAAATACCTATGCAACCCAAAAAAACCGACACGATTCTCATATCAACAAATCAGATTTGAAAAAATGTATTGGGATACTGATACTGATGGGAATCCAGAGGACTGGCCTTTGTTCTACAGTCAGTTCGAACGTTCCACCAAACTTTTTGATATATGTGAAGATGAAAATATAATCCGTCTACAAAGATGTTTGAAAGGAAGGGCTAGAGATGCAATACAACCTCTTCTTGTTTCACCAAATAATGTAATGAACATAATAGAAACTTTGGAAGTTACATTTGGACGACCTGAATTTATAATTTCAAATCTAATAAAGTTCGTCGAGCCTTTCCTCCGAGAGAGGGGCGGTTTGAAACATAGCTATACCATTTTCTAATGTTATCGAAAACTCAGTAACTACTATGGAACTGTTTGAAAATACAGGACATATGAAAAATCCATCACTCTTGACTGAAATAGTTACTAAATTACCCCCATTCCTGAGACTCAAATGGGCCCAGGAATCTTCTTTACAAAATGAAATTACTTCGAAAACCTTTTCTGTATGGATGAAAAAAATCGCAATAGCTGCATCAAGTTGTGCTGACTTCAGTAGTTACCACTTCTCCGAAAGAAAAATGAACGAAAATGAGAAATTTCATGCTAATATATGTATATGGTCGAAAATATATAATATATGTATAATATATTTTCGACCAAAAAATATGAGAAAATGTCAAAAAATCAAAATTTCAAAGAACTAAATATCGACGAAAAATGGAAAATTGTGACTTTGAAGAAACTCTGTTTTTACTGTTTGAAACCAGGTCATAATATCTACTCATGTAGATTGAAACAAAAGTGTGGAATTGAAAATTGCCCAAAATTCCATAATAACATGCTACATAATTTTGATTTTTCATAAAAAGAAAACGAAGCCTCAAGTTCTTGTTCAAACCCAAATGAATATGTCAGACCGGAAAGTCAAGTTGAAAAAATACATTTTTTCCAACAAGATAACCCCACAATCCTTCTTCGAATAATTCCGGTGAAACTTCGAGGATCTAACTGTAAGTGGACTCTCACTTCCAAGACAAATCATTGATGTCGAATACCTGAGTAGAATCTATCCATACATCAAAGAAGCACCTGTACTTTATTTTTATGATGCACAACCAACAATTCTTATTGGTCAGGGTCAATGTGCTTTGACTATTGCAAGGAAAATATATCAAAGTTACTGGAATGCACCGTTTGTATCAAAAACTTCACTGGGATGGGTAGTACATGGCAGATATCCTCAGGGAAAAGTTGCTGATGAATCGTCTTTAATATTTCACGTTTGTTGTAATTCTCAAGAACAAATTGATGAAGATATTCACAATCTAGTGAGAGACTCGTTCAAAATTGACAATTTTGGCATAAGAAGCCCGGAAAAAAATGGAAGATCTAAAGAAGATGATAGGGCGTTGAAAAAAAATGGAAAATACCATTATGCTCAAATACATTCCAAGAAAGTTGAAGTTTTAACTTGTTCTATAAAGCACATTTGCAAATTTTCAGGAGAGGAATCCTATTATTTCCCAAAATATGGCTAACCGTCATCGCTCTGTACCATGTACAGGTTAATTTTTCTTGGTAACATGATATAAATTTCCTGTTTTCTGTGAGGATCAAGGGCTCGCGAACGGAAGATAAACAGTGTGTTGAATGTTGAAAGGATTTTTCTTTGTACGGAGTGGGCGACGTCTAGTTTTATAATCCCAAAGACAGAATTAGGGAAACATTGACAATTACCACTAAGAACCGTAGTCACGAACATTCAATAATATTTGTTGCTACAAATTGAAAAGTTAATATTTTTTAGAAGAGATTAGTTTTTTAAAAAAGGGTTCATAGTTGTCAAAAAATTTCTTTCCTGAATACGTTGTTACATCTATTTTTTGGGAAAAAAAGTTTTTGGCTTTCTACTACTCCATCCTGATACAAAAAAAGGATGAGGGAATCTTCCAAAGAAAGGAAGAAAGTAATCAATTTGAAAATAAGAAACTCTATACATGGATGTGTAGATCATGCAAAGAAGTACCTTTCAGACACAAACTGAAAGAAATTCCACCTGAAACAGCTACTTTCATATAAACATTGAATTACACGAAAGAAAAAAAGTCTTTCGAAACAAATACTTCTGTATGAACACTGAATTATACAGAAGAAGTGCGCATTGTGAGAGAAACCATGAGTCGAAATAGATTCAGATCAATAAAACAAAACATCCATTTGTCAGATACCACTTTGTTTTTCATTCGATTATTTCAACCATTTTTGGCTCAAGGTGCGCTTATGCACCCACTTATTTTGAGTATTCCAAACATGTATATATATATACGGAAAATAATACAGAATTGACACGAAAAAACGTTTCAATGAACATAAAAAATATGGCATGATGAACCGTTGATTTTTGCCATGAAAAACGCATGAAAAATTTCACAAAATTTCAATGAGTTCAAACGGCCATAGCATCGAAAAAAACGGTTTTTATCGTTATATATTTTTCAAGCATATACGAAGTGACTCATTGTTTCAAAATACGTTTCAAAAATAGTAATAACGTGTGTAACAGAAAGGAGGTATGCCATATATGATAAGAACCAGAAACGGAATTTCCTTAGGTCAAGGATAAAAATATAAGAAAATTTAAAGTGTAATTGGGTAACGTAAACAATTATGCCGAAAAGCATCAAAGGGCCCTTAGAATAAATAATTTGTGCGACGTGGAGTTAAAGAGCTGTAGGTAAACGTTTGTAGTTTCATACATGTTATGTGGTTCAATTTTTCTAATATAACATACATTATCCTGATGCCTGACCATATATTTATATTTACACCTAAATATTTTCCTAAACCGTATCTGCAATATTTATTACTTTCATTCAATTTGATGAAAATTCCGTAGACTGTCGCGTTATCTCAAGTAACTTCCTATTGCTGAGTGTGAGAATATTGAAATGCAATTTGTTCGCGGTTTTCTTCCGAATGTGTAGTTGTTTGTTCAAAGTGAAAGTATGAAGGATAATTTGAGGTGAGTGAGTTTTTTTTTATTATATATTGTAATTATCTTACCAATATTCATGAGCTGGAAAATATATGGAAATATTTCAGAAAATGTGTTTTTTGACAATTCAAATCGCTTTTAACGTTAGCCAACATGGGAACCAAAACATTTTGAACACAACAAAAAAAAAATTAAATTGATAAACTCTAAAGAGTGATATCATGAATATTCTTTTGTATTTCAGGTGTGGATAGTAGTTAAAAAGTTGTTGAAAAATAACAGAAAATGCGAACAATAATTTCAGTACAAATATTATACAAAGTGGTGTAAAAATTAAGAAGATTTGTAAAAAAGTTATTCAAAATTTCACTAGAAAATAGGAAGTTGAGGAATGTATTTTTCAAAAATATATTTATTTATAGGTGGTTCTTGTGTTACGATAATTTTTTTTTGAATAATGAGGTTATGACTAGCTTTTTGATTTCTCTAGTATGAAATTATATAGAGTGGCGTAGACATCAACTAGACTTGTGAAAAGTTTTTCAAAATTTCACTATAATATGTTTAAAAAATCTATTAAAAAAACACCATTAGATATTAGTTATACATTCTATTGAAAGATGTATGTTATGAGAGGATTTCGAAACGTATTGAAATATTATATTTGAGTAATCAGAAAAAGTGTGGATATATATGTGTGTTTGTTTGTCAATTAAAAATTGTTACCAGTGTATGCCTCAAGAAAAAACATAATTGTGTTTGTATTGACATCACGAACACTAAATTCAGACGTTTCATTTAGTGACACACATATGAGTCTATTCAAATTATTGTTGATTCCAAGGGAAGGTGTGTTTGAAAAAAAGACTGTTCTTGCTCGTTAATTGAAATGTTTTATTTTTTTATAGCCATAGGGTACAGAATCGAAATTTTCAACACGTTTTCGTTCAGTAAAGTTAGTTCGGAAAAACTTTGTTACATCTTTGGTAATTGAAGTGATTAGGATTCCTTAAAATATTTTGTCTTGTTATATATTCGTCGAGGGGTTTCTTCATTAGGAACCATGTCTCTGAGTTTTTCAAAATTCGCTTGCTTATATGTGTTATAATTCAAGGTAATCCCTTTGACTTTGATTATATCAAGGGTATCATTTCGCATCGTGGAGAATGCACGGTATGTGTATAATTTTGGACTACCAGAGCAAAGTCTATAACGTAGCTACCCTCTCCATATTCAGACAATTCATCAGTCATTTCGCCTAAAAAACTACCTATAGTTACTTCATATAGTCCAGGAAGTGAAATACAATCACACTACACTTACAATAGGAAGAGGTTTATAAACTTCATATTTGAAAGTCCAATTAACAATTAGAGTGTTTTCATTCACTGGAAAAATGCTGTTAACTTCAGGAATAGTTTGGATAACATGTCAAAAAATTCAGCAGTCTCAGTCACTATGGAAGTTTTTTGTTGGTTTTCCCTCTGTTCTAATTTTTCCCAGAAACTTATTGTAATGCTTTTGCCAATTTGTCGAGTAAATAGGCTGCAAGAGTTCTGGCTCATTCCTTATGGAGATTAACATGGAAAATGGATAAGATCCATTCTGGCGTTTTTGGTTCCTTTCAAGGTCACGCGTACGGCAGAGAATCGAGCAGCGTTATCGCGGTATGGAAGATAACGATTCGAGCGCGTTTGGAATGAGAACAAATACAGAGTATTGAAGAAAAAAAAACATGGTTGCCAGCGTTAAAGAAAAAAACATGGCGGCAATGTAACAGGCGTTGAGTGGAGTATACAGGGGTGCGTCAATATATATAATTCAAGGAACATGACAGTTTAACGGGACTGTTATACTTCAAAGCACGATCCCTCGATGTGTGTACAGGGTGTCTCAAAATACATCATTCAAGAAAAAAAAACATGGTGGCGGACATTGAGCGGAATATACAGGGTGCGACAAAATACATCATTTAAGAAACATGGCAGTTTAACGGGGCTCTATCGTTTTAACGTATGATTCTTCAATGTATACAGGGTGTCTCATTCGAAAAGTAAACATGCCAGGGGAGCGATCCCAATGAGAAACGTTGGAAAATGGGACAATGGGGGGTATTCTGCAATGACATTTCAAAATACGTCACAAGTGTTTTTTCGTGTTAGTTGGGAAATAGGGGGGGGGGTGAGGGTAAAGAAAACACGCGGGAGGGCAATATTTGTTTACGTAATAGAAAAAAACATGGTTGCCATACAGGATGTCTCATCGTCAAGAAAAAAAAACCTGTACAGGGTGTCTCAAATACCTCAGCGTGGAAAATAACGGTATAATAGTAATGATGAATGGAAAAATTGGATTAAAGAAAAAACATGACCACGGACGTGGAAAAAAAAGACATGGATGCCATCGGAATATGCAGAGTGTCTCAAATTAAGTCATTCAAGAAAGTTTGACGAGGCTCTATTGTTTTAACGCGTGATTCTTCAATATTTACGGGGTTCTATGGTTTTATCGTGAGATTTTTCAATATGTACAGGATGTCTCCTTCAAGAAAAAACATGATAGTTTAACGGGGCTCTATTGTTTTAGCATGCGATTCTTCAATGTATACAGAGTTTCTCAAAATACGTCATTTAAAAAAGTTCAACGGGGCTCTATCGTTTTGACCTGTGATTCTTTAATGTGTACAGGGTGTCTTATTCAAGAAAAAACATGACAGTTCAACGGGGCTCTATTGTTTCAGCATGCGATTCTTCAATGTATACAGGTTGTCTCATTCAAGAAAAAGCATGACAGTTTAACGGGGCTCTATCGTTTCGACGTGTGATTCTTCGAAGTGTATGGGGTGTCTCATTCAAGAAAAAGCATGACAGTTCAACGGAGCTCTATCGTTTTGACGTGCGATTCTCCAATGCATGTACAGGATATCTCATTAAAAAAACATGACAGTTCAACGGGGCCCTATCGTTTTAGCATGCGATTCTTCAATGTGTACAGGGTGTCTCAAATACGTCATTTGAGGAACAGGACAGTTCAATGAGGCTCTATCGTTTTCACGTGTGATGTGTACAGAGTGTCTCAAAATACGCCATTTAATAAAAAAAAACATCGTTTCTGGCTCAAAATCCAATGCTTTTTCTTATGGAGCTTAAGTCATTAGTCATTATCAGACCTCGTAGCGGAATCTTGTGGAATACCCAACTCGAGGTAGATGTGACGTGTGTGAGAGTTATACAGGGTGTCTCAATATGCAATATATATGTTTATATGAGTACAAAGTGTATAAGAAGTCAGCGTGGAGTGGAGAAAAACCAAAGATTACAGTCAAAAGGGCACTAAACCACATTTTCGTTAATAATAGTCGGATCATCACGCATAGCACGCCAAATTAAAGGAGAGGAAATGCAGGATTCATCAACAAAGAAAAAAACAAAGATTGCTGTCAGAAGGGCACTGTGCGACATATTCGTTAATAATAAAGGAGAGGAAATGCAGGATTCATCAACAAAGAAAAACAAAGATTGCTGTCAGAAGGGCACTATGTGACATATTCGTCATGTATAGAGCGTCAAATGGAAGAAGAAGAAATGCAGAATACATCGACAGAGGAAAAACAAAGATTATGGTCAGAAGGGCACTGAGCGACATATTTGTTAATAATAGTAGCATTGTCATGTACAGCGCGTCAAATGGAAGAAGAAGAAATGCAGAATACATCGACAGAGGAAAAACGAAGATTACGGTTAGAAGGACACCAAGCCACATTTTCGTAGAGCAAGAAATTTATGTCAAGTTCATTGTGTGAGGAGGAATATGACAACGGTGCATATGTTTCAGAACACTTCATATCATGTTTTATGAAACAGAGCGTCTTAGATTGAGGACATTTTATATTGATAATTTTAACAGAAGAAACGTATACAAGGCGTATCAAAATACTTTCGTGACAATACCTGATAGTAAGTAAAACAATGCATAATACGCGTATACAGAGTGGCTTAGTGCTGCAAAATACGTCTCAAACAAATAACGCATGACAGAAAGATCCAAAATCCTTTATGATATGGACTAGAACCAATTTTTCTGATGAAATTGAATATAATTTACTTTTTGTTCATAGAAGATCAAAACAATGATATATTTTTTCATCAACACTATGATATTATATTTCAATTTTATATGTTCAAACCATCGATTGATAAACATATCATTTGTAGTGAAATCGTATTTCATCATTCGACGACTTGGAAAATTGAAATATCGAGTAGTACGTCTTCATATGGGTTTCGTCTAAAAATTGATTGAAAATCAGATCGTTATTTAGGCTGTTTCACTTAAACTTGGCAACATGTATTTATGCATACATCTGGGCCTGACTATAACTATTTCCTGTTGACGCGTATTGAGAAACCTTTTTAATTCGAGTGACCTGTGTGTATGTGTGTGGGTGTGTATTAGTGACATATTCAAGAACATATTTGAGGTGACATCCAACGAATAAAATATTAGAAGTGAGTAGATTTATATTTATTCTTATTGATACACTGCAAATACTGTGGTGAAAATTTTATGAGAGAGGAGTAAAATTGTTATCATAATTATGGAGGTGGTTAGAATTTTTCATAGTAATGAGACCAACCTTCTGATTGGATATGAAAAACCACAAAAGTTGTAAGTAGTAACATTTTGAATATTCCAAGTGTAGATAGTAGTTGGAAAGTAACAACAAAAAACTATAGAATTCAACAGAATAGAACTCAACACTATTCAAGAATTCTAATATGAAATTATTTGGTGTAGAAAGACTTGTAAAACGTTTTTTTTTTTTAAATTCCACTATAAAATAGGGAGTTGAGGAATAGTAAAATAAATTTCTGTAGATACTTGTTGAATGTTTTTCAGTAAGAGATCCAATATTCCAGTACAAGATTTATGGTGTAAAAAAAATATGAAAGCTACAACTGATTTTATAAAAAATTCCACAACCAAATTTTTGAAAATTGATGGAAAAAAAATACAAGTTGTAACATTCTCCAACAATTACAATACGAAAATCATGAAAAGTTTTTTCCCAATTCCACTAAAGAATGTTTTGAAAATTGATAGATTCAATTCTCGTCGTGGTAATAGCCGAAAAAGTAGTTGTTTTCTGATGAGTATTTACCATACTAGGCGTATGTAGGTATAGATGAGAATTAGAAATGTTATTATTATTATAAAACAAGGTTCGTTTATTTGGAAAAATCTATGAAAACAAAGTATTATGAACGCTCATGAGCAAAACTGTTTTTCATGATAAAGTTCAGAAACAAACGTATATGTTTTCGTCATCATTGACCGCAAACATTACCCGGTTATAACTGATAGAATGCATGTATTGAATCATATTCGAACTTGAAAATATTATAATCGCACTCAGATGAGATGCATACGCTATATTTAGAATTGTAGCAGTTTAAATATTTTGTCTCAATCACTTGGGCTGTTGTTTGTATACCAATTAAAGTCGTATATCTGAAACATTTTTCGAAGTAATTTTTTATCACATTGAAGGTTATAGCTATGAGTCATTAGTTGGGTACTCATTTAACAACGAATGATTAGACAGTGCAGTGAGTTTTACTGTTCTAATACATCAGAGAAGAAATTTTTATTGAATTTAAGGTACATTTACAACTTTCATAAACAGCAGTTTGAAAAAAATTGTTCATCAAACTTCAGCCTGGCATTGTTGAAAACTGATTTGATAATTGAATAAATATTAGAAAAAATCGTGGCAAAAATTTCTACTGCTTACACAACTCGGCTACAGTCTCCAATATATGCTCAAATGTTATTTGTGTGAACACATATTTTTCCGTCGCAGACAAATGTACGTGATATGTCACGACACTTTGTTAAAGCACACAAGAAAAATATGAGACTTTGTTTATCAACTCCCACAAATTGAAAGCATCAACACTGCATTTCGCAAGAATCGGTTTTATATATATTTTTATAATATAAATCTTGTTATTATGGTAGGTCACAAGGGTCAATTACGTAGGTGGGGGAATTGTGGCGTACCACTTTTTAGAATGTTGCTAGGTTTTAGACGAAAAGAGAAATGAAAATTTATATCTCCTTTACCACTTTCATTTGTAACTAACGTTACTGCAGTTTCGTCCTATATGGACATTTTCACACTTATACAATAAACATTTTTATAGTATAAATTATAGCATTTTGATATGCCTCAAGGTTCAATTACATCGGTGAATTGTGATGTGCCAGTTTTCATAATCTTTTCTATAAATTACAAGTGCGGTATACCCAAAGGTTCAGTTTCATGAATATTTTATAGTATAAATTATTTCATTTTCATATGCAGCAAGAATAAATTACATAGGTGAATTGTGGTGTACCATGAGTAGTAGTTTCGAAAATATTAGGTTATAACTTTTGATGGGGACTGAAAAGGGATAAAAGATATGAAGATCTGATGATGAAGAAATAACAAACATGTTGGAATTGATAAAAACTTTGATAAAGTTTGAAACTGTGTACTCTGATGATTATTAAACCAAAATAATGGGACTGTAACTGAGGAGTGGGAAGTGAAAAAGGTGAAAAGTAAAAGCACAAATATTCATGAAAAATTCAAGAGAGGAAAGAAACATTGAAAATATTTTTCGTGTGTTTATGAAATAATTTTTATCGCTATTCAGTTCCAAAGAGTGTCCGTAACAATTTTTCCAAGAAGCTGTTCATCTTTTTTTCAAGCGATGCAAAGGCAATGAACGCAATATATTCGACGGTTTCAAAATCACATCTTGTGTTATATGCGGTGATCGATGAGAAAATACAGCATCATGACGAGTAATTTCCGTATCTTTTCAAAGATTTTCAATATATTTTTCGTGTAACTTTTGCAATTTGAAAAGTCAGAATTAAGACATTATTACTCTTAGTATCCATGAGACAATTGTTTCATTTTGTCATCAAAAACTTTTATATTCAGCACTTTTACACAGCGGCGACAAAACGTGTTTCACAAATCCATTTGGTAAATTCGAAAACTTCAGGTTTTTTTTGAATGTGTTAGAAGAACCTACCTTTCCCTGATGAATGTCAGGTATAAACAATGGTTTTTATCCACCTTTTCCTGATGAAAGTCAGCTATAAACATTGGTTTTCATCCAGAGAAATTGTTACTTGAAGTTTATCAAAAAACTGCATTTTTTCTAGTTGGTTATATGTATACACATCCTTTTAGCTAACGATTATTCAAGGCAATTTTGAAAACCTCGGAATTTGGGCATGATACTATCCATATGAAGTTGTATTTCAATAAAACATTTTTCATTGTTTAGTTCAAACATTTTTATTGAATTATTATCACTCCAACAAGTCTATATGGGTAATTGCACCAAAGTCGTGTTTCAATGCACCATTTTCTCTCTGCTTCGTTCGAAAATTTCTATTGCTGAATTCCATTCATATAAAGTCGTGTTTCAATAAATTTTTTATCTTTTAGTATGCAAAGAGTTCAATCTTTCAATATGTTTGTTTGTTTAACTAAAAATTGTCTAGGATGTTGCATTGAAGTGAAAAATATATAGCATGACCTTTTGAAAAAGTGTATACAGGATGTTTCATTGACGTTTGTTAAAAGAAAAATTATACAAGGTGTTTCAAAATATAATACAATGAAATGATAATATAAGATGACGAGGATCTCAGTTTTCAACGTGCGATCCCTCAATGTATACATGATGTCTCAAAATACATCATTCCAAAAAAAAAACATGACTACATTAACGTGTTCCAAAAAGCAAGGCGACTGGAATGGGACGGAAGCCTTAATTTTCAACGTGCAATCCCATTGGAAAAAACAACGTATACAGCACGTCTCATTGAGGAGAAAATCATATACAGAACGTTCCAAAAACAAGGCGACTGGAGTGTGATGTTAGTTTTCCGTGTGCAATCCCATTGAAAAAACAATGTATACAGGCCATCTGCAAAAAAACATGCCGACTGGAGGATGACGAGGACCTCAGTTTCGAACGTGTGATCCCTCAATACAAAAATTTTTTCTCAGCTTTATTCAAAATTTTAATTGATGTCCATTCAGATGAGCTCATGTTTTAATATATTTTTCATCTTTAGTAAGCAGAGTTCATTCTTACATCAATTTTTTTTGTTTGTTCACTTCAAAACATTTTTTTTGATATATGTCACTATAAAAACTACAAATATACACAACATATCCTCTGAATGGGAACCTTCAACTATAAGGACTGATTGTACTGAATATTAACTAGCGATTTGGAATAACATTCCCTAATGAGTTTTGAATAATTATGTTAACATACAACGTTGATCAATGATTTTTATATCTGATTGAAAAAAAGGGGGTTAGTGAGTGTGCATTCACAAATGTTGAAAAAAGTAAAACGTTTTCCGCTATGCATCCTCATTAATTGAATAGAGGTTGTTGGTAAAAAACTATGATTGGAATGAAACACATTTTAAATGAGCGATATTTAATATCTATTGAATACAATATGGCCTCTACATAGTCTATGAGTCACGATTATTCCATTTTCTCTTTTGAAATTGCTTGACTTCGAATTACCCTGTTGTTCTACGTCATCAACATAACTGTGAGCTTTTATATTAGTATTCTTTATACGCTGCTTACTGTGGGTTTTGCGTTGAGTATTCCCTTTTCTTCTTGGTGGAAACAATAATGAAATGATATTTCGATACTTCCATGAGCGGTTGGCGTTCACTGGTCCATTGGATTTATATCTTTATTTGTGGGCATTGGTGATTATTAAAATATTTTTGTTTACAATCAAGTCTTCATCTGTATAATGTCGAGGAACACGTTTCAATAATAGTTGAAGTAGTCCTTGCGTAAGATTGAAATGTTCGTTTTTAATAACAAGTTCATCGTTTTCATATTGTACAGGGGTATCTCCAATAACATATCCATTTTCAAAACGGAGCCCATATATATCACATTCGATCGTTCTTTGATGTTCTGAAATCCCCTTTTGTTGGGGAACTGGTTTCTTCGCCGCGCATTTATTGAATGTCGTGTTATCTGACATATTGACTGCAACTAAATTATTTTCATTGAACAAGTCTATATATGCGTAACCGCCACATACTTGACCAACTGCGCTTAGCAAAACTGATACTCAGTACGCCGAACCAAGCCATATTGCGCAAAGCGTAACTTCGCAACACCAAACTATACCGCGCTCGTTTAATCTCGACAAAGTTTGAATATCGTTAGGAGGAAACCACTCCCACCTACGAGCATTGAATTACATCACTATATAAATTCAAGTCAATTATATCTCAATTATATCAATTATATCTCGGAGCCCACTCAAGAGGGAATAACATAAAAAAAAATGCAAAAATATTAATTTTCAATCAAAATTATCATTCTGCAAAGGCATTGGTTCAATGAATCTCCTTATCTACAGATTAATATTCTTAGGGTGTAATTTCATAGGAATGATATTAAAATTTTTGTCAAGTTATTGAAAAAAAACTCTAATATTTTTATATTTTTTATTATGGATATCTAAACATTGGACACATCATTATACCCCAATATATACAACTACATTTTTCAAATAACAATTCAGATTCCTTATTACTGCAAAAAGTTGTAAATTCTTCGTGATTCTTAATGTGAGCGATAAGTTTTGTAGCATATCCGTTTCTGCGGTAATCCTCCAACCTATGAATATAATTGAGAGTTTTCTGGTTAGAATGTTTTTTCAAAGTGTCGAAATCCATGGTTGATAGCAGCACAAATGCTATTGGTTTATTGTTGACGTAAATAATGTAACAGGAGATTGTTTTATCGCAATACCACTGTCGAATCAAATCACTTTCAATATTCAACTGTCTAATCTTCTTCCATCTTCGATAATAGCTGGGTATGAACTGAGTGATGCGGATTTTATTTATGAAATAAACCCTCAATTATCCCATCCCCACCCCCTTTTTATATCAAGCAGTATAATCTGTAGTTTAGCGATATGTATTCAGTAGCTTTGCGCTATTCATTAGTCTTCTTCAGAACGTTGAACGTTCAACACTTAACTTGTTTGTAATTACAGCATGTCAATGTTTGCTGATCTTGTGCGATATATTACCACAATCCTGGGACTCATAACCCCAAATTATGAAGATGACATTGCTCAAGAGGGTCTTCAGGAGTGTATCAAGGGTATGAGAAGGATTCGCAAAGCGATGAAGAATGCAACTTCTGTGGGGGAGAAGCAACATTTAGAAGCGTGTTTGAGGAATATTACGACAATGCGTACTGAATTCAAAGCTATGCAGAAAAAGGGGGCAGGGCAGACTCCACGACCTAAGGGTGCTAGAGAGCGGGTTCATTGGGATGATTCCGAGTCAGCATTCAACTCTAGAATCAGATCAAGTGTTATTTCCAATCTCAAACATAAAGATCCCTCAGCTTTTATGGATGACTGCAAGGCTCTTTTCAAGCGGAAAATTCAGAATGCTCTGAAGAAGGATGAATCTATCAAGGTAAATACCACCTTCTGCGGAGAATTTGAGATAGTGAAGGGAGACAGAGTACTGAAGGAGTACAAGTACTTCACTACTATGAACTCTCCCATATATAGAGACACCGCCCTCAACGATTGGTTCAATGAAAAAGTTACAACACCAATACTCAGAGAGCTAGAGGAGTTTCAAGAAAGGGACAGCGGCTGGGCGTTGTTTTTCATAACTTGAGTGGATATGATGCACACTTCATCGTTGGAGACATCGCTACAAGAATGGCTGGAAAGGTTGATCTACTCCCAATAACCAAAGAAAAGTATATTTCCTTCACAAAACACGTTGATGATACACCAATTCAATTCAGATTCATCGACTCGTTCCGTTTCATGGCTTCTTCATTAGATAAACTAGCATCGTATCTTCCAGAGTTCCCCAATCTAAAGTCGCAGTTTGCCGATGTGCCTATGCAACACTTCAAACTTTTAACGAAGAAAGGAGTTATGCCATATGATTATATAGATTCGTTTAGTCGATTCGATGAACCAGCTTTACCATCTCAGGATAATTTTTATAATAAACTGGAAAATAAGCTCTGCCCCAGACGTTTTCATCAACGAGCTCAGGATATACGGACCACCTTCAACTGCCAGAATCTAGGTGATTTTGTGGACTTATATATGAAGACTGATATTATCCTGCTAGCTGATGTCTTTGAAATGTTCAGAACCTGCATCCTCAACTCACATAAACTCGATCCTGCACATTATTTCACGTTACCCGGCTACACGTGGGATGCTATGCTGAAGTATACAGGGATTGAGTTGGAACTTCTCACCGATGTTGATATGTTCCTCTTTGTTGAGCGTGGAATTCGAGGTGGGCTCAGCCAAGTTTGCTCAAAAAGGGGATCGCATGCAAATGACAAGTACATCAACAATTACGATCCTTCCAAACCAACAACATTCATGATGTACTATGATGTCAACAATCAGTATGGATGGGCAATGAGCCAATATTTTCCATATGGAGGCTTTGAGTGGACAGATTCCAACATAGATATCACTCAAATTCCTGATGATGCCGATAAAGGATACATTCTGGAGATGGACTTGGAATATCCCCAGCATTTGCATGACAAACATAAAGATCTACCATTTTGCCCGGAACATATATGTCCTAAGACGAGAAAACCTCCAGTGAGAGCTAAACAGCTTTCAAAGTTGATGGCTACTTTACAACCGAAGGAGAAATATATTATACATCACAGAGTATTGAAGCAGGCTTTAGCACATGGATTGATATTGAAGAAAATCCATCGAGTGTTGAAATTTAAACAAAGTCCATGGCTGAAGTCCTATATCGATTTGAATACAGAGTTACGCGCAAAGGCATCAAATGAGTTTGAAAAAAATTTATACAAGTTAATGAACAATGCAGTCTTCGGTAAAACTATGGAGAACGTTCGGGAAAGGGTTAACATCAGACTTTTCACAAAATGGAGTGGTAGATATGGAGCAGGAGCCTACATTGCTAAGCCTGAGTTTAAGTCTTGCACCATTATCAATGAAAACTTGGTGGCTGTTGAGATGCCACTATTACATCGCAATCTCCATCAATCTCTAGTGAGTATGATCAAGAAACTACTTCTTCCGAAGCGAGTTGATCTCAAGATAACAAGGACAGACAATTTCAAAATGTAATGCGTAGTGCAAGATTGACCGCTGTGGAAAAAGAGCCTAAAATGATTTTCACTAGTTCGGACTTCCATTGTCTATTATATAAAATGATTTGAAATCCCTGAAACAAGTAAAAAAGAATAATTAAAAAGAATAGTTGAAAATAAAATGACAGTCATCACCAGAAGACGATTGTAGATACCAACAATCGAAACGTCGTGAACTAACGTGACTTGGAATCTCTACACTTTTTATTTTTTATTATTTTCTTTTTCTTTTTGCATTCCTTTAATTTTTATTTATTCAATTATTATATTTTTACTTGTAGGTTATTTTCACTATCATTTCATTTCAGGTTTATTGTTGCTTAATATAATTGTTATTTTCAACTATTCTTTTCAATTATTCTTTTTTACTTGTTTCAGGGATTTCAAATCATTTTATATAATAGACAATGGAAGTCCGAACTAGTGAAATTCATCAGGAAACATTGTCAATCACCTTCAAACAAGCCTAAAATGATGTTAGGACTGCCTAAAGACAGTAATCATTTGATAAAACTACTAAGTGATAATATCCCAGTTTCCACTATTGACATTTCAATAACCTTGAAGAAAATAATGTTGAATGAATCATTTGACATATAGCTAAGTTTTTTCCGAAGCTATACTAGGGAAGCATCTCATCCGATGGCATTCCCATTATGGGGTCGTTTTCCAACTCTTTGTTTAGCTCGTTGTACCTCTTATCGTGCAGCATGCTCATAGGCATTTGCCCTCTGGTCAGTCTACTGATGACTGATGACCTGGCTTCCCCTTGAATATATAGATGTAGTGGCGTTAGGTTCAGCAAGACTTCTAATGCGCCTATTGGGATGGTTCTCATAGCGCCTGTGGCAGCCAAGCAAGCTTGCCTTTGCATGCCACCTAGCCTTTGAATCGCCCCAGCCTGCTGAGTATTTGGCCACCATACCACCGAGCCATATGCTATCATGGGTAAGATAACTCTGGTATATAGCCATTTTTGGTTGTGAACCCCAATTTTTTCCGCACATCCTTCTACACAAGCTGAAGGCTATCGTGCTTTTATGGATTATTTTTGAAGGTGTTGATTCCATGTCAACTTGTGGCCAAAAATGACTCCCAAGTATTTTACCTCTTGTGCAATTGGAATTTCTACCCCGTGCAGTACTGGTGGCTTCAGCCCTCCGAGTACTTTCTTTTTTATAAAGACTACTAGTGTAGTTTTGAGAGGGTTTACTGTTAGTTCCTCCTCCTGGTACCATTTATTTATTATGTTTAGAGCCGTTTGTGTGTGCTCCAAGACAGTTCTTGCAAATTTGCCTCTTGCGATAATCGCGAGGTCATCGGCACATCCTAAACAATACATGCCTTTGGATTTTAGCCTCATTTGTAGTTCGTCCACTAGGTTAGCCCACATTAGGGGCGATAATACCTCTCCTTGTGGACACCCCTTGCCAGCTCTAGCTGTGACTGTGCTTTCGCCTATGGATGATATGATTACCCTTGTTTCCAGACTGGCATTTATCAACTTACACAGGAGGGTTGGAACCCCTTTTCTATCCAGAGCTTTGGTGATGGACTCTGTAGATGCGTTATTAAAGGCATCCTCGATGTCGATGAATGTTGCCATGGCTATCTCCTTATCCTCTAAGGATTTTGTTAGTAGCCTGTTAAGATCATCTGATGCCAGATCTGTTGACTTACCTGGCTGGTACGCATATTGGCGTTCGTTGAGAGGGTTTATTGATAATACCTCATCTATCTATCTATCTATCAGTCTTTCCAGTGTTTTGATCAGGAAAGACACTAGACTAATTGGTCGGTATGACTTGGGTGTCATATCGTTTACCTTCCCTATCTTAGGTATGTAGATGACTCTGCTTTTTTGCCACTCATTCGGTATGTATCTCATGGCTATGCAAGCATTATATATTCTACATTAGTATGGAATCAGTGATTCCTGTCCCTTTTGAAGTAGGATGGGATATATTCCGTCACTCCTGGAGATTTATATGGCTGCAATTTACTTATAGCCCACCTAATTCTATTTGGCATTGTTCTCTCAGTAGCTAGTATCCGGTCCGAGGCATTCGGCCTATTCAGCTTGCTTTGCGGACAGTGCACTGCCACTGGGCCTTTTAGAATTGTTGTGGCCAGAAAGTGTGCCTTGATGAGTATTTCTATGCTTTCCCCAAATGTTGTTGTGTAGGTATCATCGTCCTTCTTTAGGAACCCTACCTGGTTTATAGTACCCTCCTTAGCTAGCACTTTGTGGGTTCTCGAACAAGTGGGGGTATCCATTACCTCTTCACGAAATTTCCTCCACGATTGCCTCTAAGCCTTTCTTTTGTCTTTATCATACTGTGTGAGTGTAGCCTTGTATTCCGCCCAGTCTTGGTTAATTTTAACTTTGTTAAATAGCCTCCGCACTTCTGTTCTGAGGATTTCTGAGTGTTTGTTCCACCAGACTGTTTTGTTAAAGTGTTGCCTTGTTTTCTCCGGACAGTTCGCCTGGTAAGCTGCAATTATTGCCTTGCTTACTTTTTTCACTGCCCTTTCGAAGCTTCCATCGTTCTCTATTTCAATCACCTCCCCTTCGAGTGATAATAAGTATTCTCTCCAGTTTGTCTCTCTAGGGTTTGATAAGTGATTGATGTTCGAGGGGGGTGACTAGGTCAAACCTAATCTGTCTATGGTCGGAGCATGAAGGCTCTAACACATGTCAATTGTCTATATTGTCGCATGCTTTTTCCGAAAAAAGTGTGATATCTAGTACCTCTTTTCTCGCTGCGGTGACAAATGTTGGTTTGTTACCTACGTTGGCTTTTTGTTAGTAGGAAATCTAGTAATGACTCACCTGTTGTGTTGATGTCCGTGCTTCCACATAATATATGGTGTGCATTTGCATCACATTCTATGATTAGTTGGAGGTTTTCCCCGGCCTCGTATGCGATTACTTCGCCTAATTGCGGTGGTGGACAGATCTCCTCGCCTGGAAGATATGCTGAGCTTACTAACCAGTTTCTAGTGCCTTCCTCTGTTGGCGTGGTCAGGATAGTTGTAACAATATCAGCGGTGCAGAACACCGGGATTAGTTTGCAGTTTACCCTATTACTACGTACGATACCAGCATGAGTTTTTTTTGCACCTACTTTGTATAGTACCTTGTTGTACTTGGCCACCGCCTTGGCATGGTGGAGGTTCACCTGCAGAACTCTGGTTCTGGTTATGCTCAGTTTTGTCAACTGAGCTGCTCCTCTGCCTTCTCCGAGGCTTTTCCCATCTCCATGGGAATATCCGTCTCATTTGCCGTCTCATTTGCCTCTTGAAAGGGCTCGTTCCTGATGAGTCTACTGTTTGTTCCTCGTGTATCTCTGCGATCCCCGGGGAAGGGTCTTTGACCTCTTTCCGGCTTGTGCCTTGTTTTGGGCTATGTCTCCCCTCAACACGGAACTTTATTCTTTCTAGGTTATAATAGGAAGACATCTCGACTTTCTGTAGCTCCTCAAAGGATTCACTGTTCATTGAGAACGTCCAAGTTTGGCTATTGTCCGATGGAGTTTTACCCCACACCGTCCACACTGTGTTGAGCCCGTGATTTGCGACTTTTAGCCTTCGCAGAATTTCTCCGCTTACGGTCTTTGTCCTCTATCGTCTGGGATATAGGTGGTGCAGCCGTTTGCTTCTGTAATATCCTTCCCTTCCATTAACTTCAGGATTGCCCCTTCCCAGGGCTTTATGGTGGGTATGGCATCTCTGAGTCAGTCTGCACTTGTGCGATCTGCACACGTCATAACCAGGTAACCCGGTTAATGCGTGCATTTTGCACGCATTTTGCACGACTTCGTCGTGTGCTTCAGAAATTGAGTCCTGAACTTTTGCTAGCCTCTCCGAACTCATTCCATCCTTTGGAAACTCCGCATCTGCCACATCTACCTTAACTGAAGTAAGGGCATCTTTGAAGGAAACTCTCCTTCTTGCCTTGGTTTCTTCCTCAGCTGACTTTGTTGTGGCGGTGTGCTGCTGTTGGAGCGAGGGCGTTTTGTGGATGTGCTTGTTCAAGGCTCTTTCATGCTTTTCTTGGTAGCCGGCCTTGTGGCCTCTTTCGGTTGCTGATTTTTCAGAAAGTTTTCTCTTATAACGAGCCTCTTAGCGACTATGTAGTCGAGTCCACTTTCTAAGTGTTTTTGAGCCTCATTCTCGAAGCTCCGCCTAGATGAGCAGTTATAACTTCTTCATCCGATAGTAGTTCTACCTCCTCTAGGGAGTATACGAGAACTTTGTGTTCAGGTGCTTGCTTTGGGGCCTTAGCACCAAGCCTTTTTTTTGTGTGTGTTTGGGCGTGATCGCCTCTGTATCTTTTTTTACTTTTTTTGAATCCATATGAATCCCACGAGTATCTAGGGAAACTTAGTCCGCCGCGACAGAGCCCCGCATGCCGCGGTAAGGTCTTGATACTCTGAGGTGCGACCTGGTGTCTCAGAGGTACCATTTTCGACAGCTTACCCTGCTGCCATTCAGTCCTCAGCACGGTAACTCACACCTTGACTTGGGGGATTTTGTCAACTTGCCTTGTTCAGATCCGTTGTGTTCGGTTCACAGCCCTTCTCTCTGCCAGAGCATTGAGAGTACATTGCGAGGCAGGGCCACCCCGTGCAGGGTGCTATTCTTCATAGCGTACAACGGTCTTGGGATAAGCATCCTCGAGAGGCAGGTCTGACCTCCTCGGCTATTCTCCTGGTGTCAGTGACCTAGTGCCTGACTCCTCGACCCCTAGAATTCATATATAACGACTCCACTTATAACGACTATCCGTTTACAGCGACGATAATGTTTCATATATAGTTTTTGAGAAATATACCGTTCAGTGCTACTCCGGTTTAAGCGACCAACTCCTTATAGCGACCGTTTTTCTTGATGCTACATCCGGTTAAAACGTCCCGCAAAGTTTTGTTTACACAATCTGCGCACCAATACAACAATCTTGAATAGAATGAACAATTATTCGATGAGGATAGAATGGCCGTCGTCTGAGTAATTGTACAATAATTTGGGAATAATGGGATGTAGGGAGGAGTAGACACTGTCCCAACCACGTAGTGCCCTGTGTATACCAACCAACAGTATGTGCAATCCTAGGATATAATTAGGGATAAGACTACTCTATGAGGATAGGAGATGGCGGTGGACTATCCTCGATGAGGATTAGTGGGTCAGGAATATCTTCATCGTAGGAATCAGAATCATCCGTCTCCCCAGGAAATATATCCCACATCACTGATGACCCGTCATAATCCACCTTGTCGTCGTCATCCCACAGGCCATCATACAGGTCAGCGTCCGAATCAGTATCCGCGTTGGGATTCGGGAACTCGTAGTCGGAGACGTCCGCATCATCGGTGCCGGTAACGTGCATCACCTGCAGTCTGGTATCAGGCCATCCTTCGGGCTGCTCGTAGTTATGATGCTCTGTGGTGGAATGTACCTCAACTTCTCCGACGGTCCAGTTGTCAGGTGACCTTCTGGGCTCCAAAAATGCCTGGGGCTCGGTGGTGGAATCTGCTTGTTGGTGAGTAACTGCCAGCTCAGCAACTGTATGTTTCAGCGGAGACTACCTGCTTCAATACTTTTGAAAGGGAGTGGGGAGCAGTGGGAATAATGTGGAATGAAGTGTTTACAAGATATTTTTTCCAGAATGGAAAGAAGGGAGAGAAGTGGACACTGTCCCAATCACGCAATGCCTTTTGTACACCAACCAACTCACGTGTACTCCATAAAAAAATGGATCCAGGGAAAAGAAATAGATGAAGGATATGTTCCAACGACGTCAACTCTTTCCGTGATCCACTCCTTGGGAGCCTCAACACGCTCGCCCATTTCGTCAACCTCCATGTGGTACCATTTCGTTGAATCTGCCCCAAAACGGTACTTCTCTTCGATTCCATTGATGCTGATTTCCACCTCAGCCATTTTAGCCAACAAACACCATTTCTGTTCGACTAGCTGCGCCTGTCGAACTTCAAATCGTCGCTTACGTGCTGCCGTTTCCGCCAATTTTTCATCGCTGCCACGGATCGTCACCAGCTTTGCCTTCCTCTCTTGGCACATTCTGCCAAGCTCAAGCACGTTCTCGACTGAGCTGAAGCTCCTCTGCGACGACGGTAACTCCACCTCGCTTCCAGAGGGTTGGGCAGAAGTTACCTGCTGAACACTTGGCACAGGCATTGATGGCGGAGGTGCTATAGGGCCGGCTAGTGGTTGATAATATGGCTCGGCCGGGGTCTCCAAAGATGCCGTGGTGGCTGGCTCAATGTTGCACGCAGCAGTTAACATCTGTGGCGCCGTCGCGTCGGTGACTGCTTTTTCGTCTTGACCGCTTTAGCCTTCGAGATAGTAGTATCCGACGTGGAAGGGGCACGCCAGAGGATCGAGGTCATTGGCGGCCGTCGATTTATCCCACATCTTCATATACTTCTGCAGCTCCGACTGCTTTGGCTTCATCGACAACTCCACCTGTTTTGACTTAGCGGCGGGCCTCCTCTTCTTAGCCGGTTCGGGAGCAGCAAACCCATCATCACTACCGCTCGGTGCCGCTCTCTTACCGACACTTTTCGACCCCTTCTTCGCACCTTTGGTGGTGCTCTTCTTTTCAGAAGAAGGGGTGGTCGAAGGAAAATCTTCCTTCCAGCTGCATTCGGGTCTTGGAGCCACCGTCACCAATACAACTTCTTCAGGAAGGCGACTAAGTGGAGGTCCTACTTGGAATTCCGTTGGGAAGTCCACGATATCCTCCGGTAGGTCTGATAGCTGCGCCATTACATCCTGCAGGATGTTGACCCTATGAACTAGCACTATTCGATCAATCAAAGTCACAACTTTATGCCTCACTTCATTGAAGATAGATTTATAGTCTGAATGCAGATTATTGCTTTCGACCTTGTAGCTAACAATCCTATATTTAAATGCGCTGTTGATGATTTTCATACCGTCTTCAAATTCCGTATAGGGATTTGTTCTATGCTCCAATATTTTGAGGTGTGAATTCATCCTATTCACAGGCACCATTCTATTACAATAGTTGCACAATTCCTAAACTGCACTTGTTGGGCAGAATCCACTATGGGTGGTTCTGCTGGAGGAGGTGCATCATTATCCGGCCTGTAGGACTGCATTTGCTGACGACGCATGTAATCTTTACGGCTGAAACTTTCACCACACCTATCACAGTGAAACATATTTGTATATTCAATGCATGCGATATCAAACTGACTCCTGTGAATGAGTGGCACCTCTTTTTATTCATTCAAAAAGTGGGGGAGGAAAGGAGAATACATAAGCGCCCTCAAATTTACATCAGCAAAGTCACATGATATTGCAGAAGGTCACTCAAAGTCAAACTGAAAATACACTCCAAAAGTATCTTCGTCCGTGTGGTTGAAGGCCATTCAAAGTTGAATCTTCGAAATAGCCACGTGGATCAATGAAGGTCGTTCAAGGTCAAACTGGAAACATTACCTCATGTCATTTTGCTTTTGTCGTATGATGTAGGTCAGGGTCGTTCAAAGACAAACTCAAAACAATCGTTCAAAGTCATCAATACCACAAGGAAGCTGCGTAACTGGCTTTGCTTCATTCGAGATCAAAGTCACCTTGTCGAAAATATAGAGAGTTAAGAAGGTTATTCGAGGTTAAACTCAAAACACCACCTCGAAGTCACCTTGCCTGCATCGCCGTGTTACGTAGGTCAAGATCGTTCAAGGTCAAACTTGAAACACCTCCTCAAAGTCACCTTGGCTGCTTCGTGTGACGTATGTAGAGGTCATTTCGAGGTTGAAAGTGATGGGGGAAGGTTCTGAAATCTGCTTAAACCAACTACTCTTAAATTACTTGATAAATAATCATATAGATAATTTGAATTTTACTTTGAAAAGGAATTAAAAGAATGAAATAATATATTAGATAATTTAATTTTGATTAGCTTTTCTCAATATGAGAGATAAAAATTCAAAATAAGAAATTCTAAAAAGATATCATATTCTATGAAAAAACAAACAGGTGGACCCATTAGTCTATACATATCGAAAAAACGTTAAAATTATATATGACCGACAACGTAGGAAGAAAACTGATTAGAATTGGACGTTGTTTATCATTGAAAAAAATTCAAACGATAGAAAGATATCAGAATACACAGGATGGTGGAAACTTCTTTGTACTAAACAGCAATCCGATTTAACAAATTTAAATAAACACTGTTCAGTCCTTCTATGTCTCTTCTATTGTTAACACTTTTTTGTTTAAGAATGTAGATCATCTCACTGAACAGTTGGTAACCTAATAAAAATTGAACATCGAAAATATTAGGGTCAGTCAGAACTGTGATTGTTTTCTCTTGTGTGTTCTATGAAGGCTGTTGGATTGGCAATATTCAAATTTTTTTGTATCTCTTTCATGACTGGTATAGTCGAAGTATCTGGTATAGTGCTGTCGATGAGCTCAAAGGCCGACCAAACCAACACAGAGAAATGAAGCCGCTGCCAACTAGTCCACGTGGACTGAAAAATTGGCGGTTCGTATTGGATAATTTTCACTAAACGAGTTTTATGATTGGCTGAAGAGTCATAAGATTAAATTTGAAGTCATGGTACGGTGACGAATAGAATGCGAGCCGCCGTATTGTCAATGCTCAGTTCAGGAACTGATCGTGATTCGTGTGTTGAAATTCGATATTGGTGCAGTTATAATTACTCGAAATATTTGATATCTATTTAAAATATGGCGTCCTTGGACAGGTACTAATAGTGATAACAAACAACGCAGACTTTTTCTTGTGTAGTGATTCCAATAATAAATTGATTGAAAAAATATACGAATATTACATATGCAATGAGATTCCTACTAGTGAAATCATAAGGAATAAATTGTATACTTTCGGCCATGACGTGAGCTGCTATGTCAAAACTGTTCAGAAATGGATGAAGAAACTAGTATTCAGATTTAAAATGATAAACAAACGTCAAGCAGTAATGGAAAGCAGAAGAAAAGTGAAATGGCGTAAAAAATACTCAACAAATAAATAAATATAGACGAGAACAACGGCAAGTACCGAATAAAAATTCCAGGAGAGATGAAATACAAAAGTATTTCAATGGATAACAATTTGTATTTTGAAGATTACTATACCAAAAATCAACTAGTTGAAGTTTTACAGACGAAAACATTCGAAAAAGTGTATGCCCTAGAGATTATTGCTGAAATATGGACATACCATACTGAGACTTCCCCCAATTTTTTGTGTTTTCAATTCCATAAAGAATTGAAACAAAACATCAGGCGTAAAAATAATTTTGCAAAATTTGATGAGAAGATAATAGATCGATTGTATGTATATGTGAGTGAGTAATATTTAAAAGTATTTCCAATTATCACCCTGTGAATCCCTACTTTCCCACTCACCTATATAAACGAAATATTTATTATAAAATGAAATCAAGAGCACTCACAATTTCGGATACTAAGTTTTATAACATAAACATCAGAGTTATACAAGATTTTCTAATTGAAAATAATTACGCTCCTTCATTAGTGGAAAAAAATTCTAAATGAAAATAGGCAAACTATAGTTGAAACAAAAAATTCAAAATATTTTAAAATTCCTTATGCGTTTAAACTTTCTGGAAAACTTGGATCAGTATAAATAATGAACACATCAAAATAACGTTTACGAGTGCTACCACAGGAAAAAAAAATGTTTTCAAAACAAAAACTGATAGCGCGCTTTGTTTCGAAGATACTAACAATTTTGGTAATTTTAAAATTTTTAACGTAGCAGAAATAAAAGTATAGCCGTACTATACTGGACTTACTCCGTTGGTACCTATCAAACAACATTTCGATTTCTACGAACAACTGCAGACATTCAATTTGCTGGGTGTTACGCAATCAGAAACGAAAATCGAAAATCGATGGGGATTGGATTGGATTTTTGCATTCGAGCGGGAAATAGTCATTTTCAATAGTTCTTGTAGATTGAGAAACATTACATGTGTTTTGGTAACAAATCCTTATTGTCGAAATTCTTTTTCGCTTCGTAACTTCGAAACGAAGCGCCTTATCAAAAATCTTCAGTGAAATATGGAGTTTATATTTCTCCATTTATCCATTTTATCTTTGTTATTGAAAAAGGAATCAGATAAAGTTTCACGTAACCTGAATGCCGGTTCGACATTGTTTTCTCTGAAAAATCCCGCATTTGTCTCTGTTCTTTCACAAAAATATGTTCAACTTGCAAATGCTTGATTTCTGATTGTTTGATCTGAGGTATTTTGATCTGTACTTAATTTGGGGTTTTACTTTCCGACTAACTTCTGAATTGTGTCTGCGTTGAAACCATTATTATGTCCTATCCGCATAATTATTTCAATTTACCTATTAGTGTAATCAACAAGTTCGAAAACATGAAAAATAGAGATGAAGGGAATAAATTGCAATTGTTATTAACAAAATAAGATTTTAAAAAAATGGTATTTAATTTTCCGTTAGTAACTTAAAAAATATTAATATTGAAGCAATTTTGAAAAAAGCTCATTAAAGAGGAAGAAATTTCCGATAAAAAAGTCTCGACTCCAGAAACCTATCTCCATTATTTATAATTTCAATTCGACGTTGAAAATAGGGTTCCGCGCGGCTGTTACGGCATGCGCGCTGCCGCTAAAGAGAGTTTATCAAAAGAAATATTTTTTTTATAACATCAAATGTCATTTTGAAAATTTGAAAAGAATCTAGTAACTTCTTAACACTTGAATGAATCCATTTTTCAAAAAGTTATTCAACAAATTTTTTACCAATCACCGTTGACATAAATAATGGGATAAAAGCTATGAGTAATTGGCCTATGAATTCTAAACTTCGTGGAGCCCTTTTGATATATATACTCTATGCGATCCAGAGGCCTTTTATCCCATTATGTATGCCAACGGAGATTGGGAAAAAAATTGTTAGGTAACAATTGAATAACTTTTTGAAAAATGGTGATAAAACTCTTTTTTCTACGGGACTCGATTCATTCAAGTGTTAAGAAGATACTAAAATTTTTTCAAATTCTCAAAATGACATTTCATATTATAAAAAAATATTTCTTTTGATAAACTTCTTTGGCGGCAGCGCGCGCATACCATAACAGCAGCGCGGAACCCTATTTTTTAAGTCAAATTGAAATTATGAATTATCAAAATGGAGATAGAGTTTTGGTAGTCAGGACTTTGTAATGTTAATATTTTTTGAGTCATTAACGAGAAACTAAATACCATTTTTTTATCTTATTTTGTTAATAACAATTGCAATTTTTTACCTGCATCAAAATCATTCGAAAAAATTTTTCTAGAGGTGATTCCGAATCGAATGGGCTATCGCTCATATTTTTAGGACCTTTATCTCTATTTTTCATGTTTTTGAACTTGTTGATTACACTATATCTTGACTATCAGCAGACAGAGGTAACGAGAATGCTCTGTGTAATATTGAATTGTGCTACTAATTCATGCCTGTCGAGATGGAAATAATCACTTTTGATTGTAATTTAATGTGTTTTCTGAGATGATAATCCTACAAGAATGTAAACTGAAATACTATCTCAGCTTCATTTCAGCCTCATTTTATGTAACCTATTTACTTGAGACCCAACATACCCTCGACATCTTCGTTAACTGTCGAAAGCATTTTCACTTAGCGCCACTGAAGGAACCACTGTGTCTTTTTCCAGTTTTGGTAAAAAGCATATCAAGACCACTTCTCCACCGTAACAAGCCAGTCGCATGCTGACACTATACGCCTGTGTGTACTCGGCTTGAGGATTGATAATTCAATGATCATAAAAACAGACTTCTCAAACTGTGTAGAGAACAGAACCCTAAAATATTGCTAGTGAGGTTTTTCTATATTACACAGCCTGCTGTACAGCAGCAAAGACTAAAAATTATTGGCAAAGCATTCGTATATCCGACGACAGTTATCGGAGATAATAACTCAGGGTGTATAAACCTTTAAAAAAGCTAGCAACTTGCGCCGGCGAAACGTCAGGAAGAAATTCCAAAAATCTACGGCCTTTAAACCCGGAAAACAGTGACACTACTAATTTCTCGTTTGTTTTATGATAGGGAATTATGTGAATGTTCATTTTTCTACTGTGAATGTCAAGATTTTCATGAGATTGTTATCATGTTGGACAGTCAACTTACATGTTGAAAATTCCCTACATATTATTAGAGATTATCATTGGTGGTTCAATAGAATACGTATTTCTGTGAAACAAAGTTGAACTTGAAACATGTATCCACAACTGATCATTCGAACTATTCAAACACATTATTTATTCTCAAGCCAAATTAATCGGATTCCCTCTTCATCGAATAACTGGAATGTTATTAGATTATCATTAATTCCATCACGCTTTTAATTAAAATACTCCCTTGAACGACTGAAAAATTACGGAAAGGAGAATGAAGATAAACAATTCATCAGCAATTCAGAAGCCGTGCTTTCACAACTTCACCCTCCCCTGAAACGAAAAGAATTTGTTTTTAATGATTTTATAGGATGGTTTCATTATTGATATGAGCATAACTCATTTATGGGTGAATTCGCTTCTTGAAAAATTTGATAGTTGGAGTGGTATATCGTGAGTCCAGCGTGTGTTTGAAGTGAAGATGGTGTATTTCCTGCGTTGCGGTAAATGTGATGACACACCACAGGAGTGTTTGAGATCAGTTTGCACTTGTCTCATTTGAACCGCAGGCAGGTACACAAGTCATGAAATATTTTAGACTATTTTTAGAAATGAAAATTTCGATTGTTGCAATCA
The DNA here is from genome assembly GCF_025532065.1 of Leptinotarsa decemlineata. NCBI lineage: Eukaryota > Metazoa > Arthropoda > Insecta > Coleoptera > Chrysomelidae > Leptinotarsa > Leptinotarsa decemlineata. The sequence continues at coordinate 19,248,646 of NW_027412606.1, forward strand.
GTATCACTGTGAGAAATCTGTTATACGAGTGATTGCCATTTGCGAATCAGAACTATTTATATTTTGAAAATTTTGGTTAGTGCTAACGAGTGTCAAATATTCGTGAAATCAAATCCTGATGAAATTATATTCAATCTGTAAATGGGACTCATTTCATCTGGGCATTCCCCCCAACACTCTAGTGTATTACCGATCAGTCGTAAGTGAGAAACCAATTTTCACGTTCTTTTACTACTCATCTGTCTATCACTTCTATCAGAACAGCAGATAACGTCGACAGAGTGCAGGAGTTAGACCCTCACTCAGGTCGACATGTTCAGCAATTCACCTACCTGACTTACTAAATTTTAGTGTTTCGGAGATTCCTGAGTACATGAATCAACAATCCTCTGCAATGACAAATGCAACAACGATACTCGATAAACACAACAATTCAAACATGTTCTACTCCATTCTCCATCAAAATCATTCACCTGAATTTTCGAGAAAAAATCGAGCAGAAATTTTCTGTTTGATCGAAAGTGCCAAATTCCAGAAGGACATTGTAGCCTCAGAGGCTGTCATCAATTCCAAAGACATTCTGTTTGCCTCCAAAATATGGAATAAACTGTTCAACTTAAACCTTTCCAAATGAAAAAATTTGAGAAGATTGATTGCTTCTTCATCTGAAGGCTTGATTCTCTCTGACGTATGCCCAAATATACCCCATTGTCTCGTGTAACAAGCTTTGCAAAATCTCAATTGGAAAAGATTTTCTTTCATTTCTTGAAAATGACGACAGACGTTATTAAAGACAGATCCGTCCTTAGCGTGGAGTGCCACTTCAGACTTCGTGACGCGAGGCCTTATTCGCGCAGCAAAAATAAGTGAACAGTTTCGGTTGAATGAAAATAATATATTAATGTACTGATGGACGTACCTGAAATATATCTCTGATAACTTGAGCAATATATTGAATTATTGATTATTCACGAAAACTACGAAAGCTACTAGTGATTAAACGAATGCAAAACATCGTCTGATAGAAGCGGCGAAGTCCCGCCAAGTCGTAGCCGAGAAAACTGAAAAAATGAAATTAAGTACTGATATTTTGTAATTATATATGCCCATTTATGATTCTATGATTAATTATCCATTACAAAAGCAATAAAAATCAATTTGCAATGGGAACTTATTTGTTTCCTGAAGAACCTGAATAATTATGTTTTTTTTTAATTCTAATTTTTCGTTGATTGTAAAATTGTAGTGGAAGAGTTAGACCTATTCTTCACAATGTCGTGTTCACAAAATGCTCAGAACACACTTTTTTGCACGAGAATTTCCAAATGAATTCGGGTGAGACCAGTCACTGAATGGTATTTGGTCCTTTCAAATCTAATTCTATCATATGTACATTTATGTGAAACTATATGTTGAAGGTTACTTCATATCAAAATGATGAATAATGAGGTGCTCAATATCTGGCATTGTCTAACAAACCTCCTCTGGTCGAACAGAAGTGATAATTTCATAAACTACTACAACTCACGATTTGATCTCCACAAACTTCATTTGAAAAATATATCACGACATGTTTCGCCAAAATAGTAGCATTTTCAACAGTGATTTGAATACAGTGATATTTTTCAAATAAAGTTTGTGGAGATCAAATCATGAGTTGTGGTATATGAAATTACTATGGATTTTCATCAAGTAACGGCCGAATCAGAATAAAAGAAGTGATAATGTCCTCATATTCCCTTGATTTTTTTGAGGTCACGAAAAATTTGTGAGCAGAAGAAATTCAGAGAAATAATGCCTAGCATTTGATAAGAAAATTCCACATCGCACTGAACTTCCTCGAATAATTCGAGTGCGGAAAATCCTATATCGGTGAAACTAAGAGGCCATTGAATGTTCGCATTGCCGAGCAGAAGACATACACCAAGAGAGGGGATACCAGCAAATCAGGAATAGCAGATCATGTTTGGACCCATCAACATAACATCGAATGGTCCCAAGCTGGGATCATACACAAAGAGGAACATTAGGAGGAAATTCAAAGAAGCCGCATACATTTTATCCAAAAATGTAATCAGCCAAGCTAGCGTAGAGATACGTAACATATGGAAACCTCTAATCAAGCAAAAAACGACCAACTTCTGCAAAACGGTCATCTCCCGCCAAAACCAATGAAGCGGAAAGAGGGAACAGGGGATAGATGAAAGCACTCGAATGACCTATAAGTAGTCAGATGTCGGAGGAATAAGTCCAGTTATCACCCGAAGACCATTGTGGATACTAACAATCGAAACGTTGTGACATAACTTGGTCTGAAATCTTTTCATTTTATTTTTTCATTTTTTTGTTAATATTTTTAATTTTTCAATTTTTTCAGCTTTCATCAATATTTCAATTTTTATTTGTTTGGTTGTTGCTTGTATCTTATTTCTTTGTAATTTCAGTTTTTCGTTTAATAAAATTGTTATTTTCGGTTAATTTCTTTGATTTTTTTCAGGGTTATCACATCAATTTATATTATATTGGACAATGGAAGTCCGAACTGATGAAATACACAACTCGATCATTTTTATTCTCCAAATTTTAGATTTTTAGATTCCAACCACATTGAAAAATGGAGGGAGAGCTTGAAAAGATAAAAGAGGAAAACAAAATACTTTAAGAAGCTAACGAGGATATGGAGAAAGACTGCGATCTCCTAAGCGAGAAATACATATTAGAATTCAACAGATGTAGGGAAGTAGTCGAAGAACTGAGAGTCAGGCTTGATAAAGCCGAAATGGACAGCGTGGCCAAAGATATCCAAATAGCTGAACTAACAGCTAAGATTTCAACCTTGCACCAAATTCATGGAGAAATTCCGCCTGGAATTCTACACGTATACATCAAAGAAAGAAGTCTCGCTCCACGTGGTCATCCGTGGGATACCGGAGAACGTGGAAGAAGCTGACGTAGCGGATGACCTGAGAAGACAAGGATACGAGGTTCTGGAATGTCACAGAATGGCATCCAGAAAAACAAGGCTAATACTGTCGCTATTCTTGGTCAAAGTACCAAGAAGCCAAGAAAAAAATTCCGCACTAAGAATGTGCGTCAACTTGATCGTGCGGGCGAAGCCGCAGAGAAGAAACAAATGGATGATAGCACAGTGCCACCGATGTCAATACTTCAGCCACGCATAACATGACACAAGGGAGTGTCAGAAACAAAAAGACGCGCCAGCCAAATACGCAAACTGCCTGGGAGCGCACCCGGCAAGCTATAGGGGGTGCAGGATATTTTTCAAAACCAGATTCACACCAACAGTAGGAAACAGGCCTCGACAAGCGGAGAGTCAGAGGCCCCGTCAGCAGCCAGCGCAAACGAAACCAGCACCGAAGCCGGAGGAAACGAGCTGGTCCAAATTCTAGGAAGCTTAACGACTGAGCAGCAAAAGATCGCGCAAGCGGTGCACTGATACAAACACCCATGAGACAGTAATGCCACCACAAATCCCGGAGCTGCTGAAAATAGGATCGTGGAACCTAAACGGTTTCACCGACAGAAAAATGAGCTCTAGACATAGACGTCATGGCACTACAGGAGACACGGAGAAGAAGTCTCGAGACTGGAACTGCAGGAATGGAAACACGAGAGGCAGATATATAGTCAGAATTCTAGAAGAATTCGCGGACATCGCGGTAGTAGCACCGAACACCCCAACGCACTACCCGCGAGAAGACCAACTCCAAGATATTGCACTAATGCAGAACATCACAACTACGGACATGGAAGCACTAGGAGAAGGTTCGTCAGACCACAACCCCATCCCATTTACGATAGGAAGAGGTGAAGTGGAAACAGACAACCCAACGAAGCGGGTCATTGACTGGATGAGATTCCAGCGAGCCATACACGGTGCGATGGGTGATCGAAACTAAAACGGATCTGCGGAACGCCACACAACAGCTGCAACAGGCGATCATTCAAACGATGGAAAAAAGCGCACGAGAAGTCCCAGTCCTGCGGTTCAACTTCCAAGAGCACCTTCCACCAGAAACGATGGAATTGATAAGAATAAGAAGACGCCTGAGAAGACAATACGAAAGGACACGTGCACCTATGGACATAAAGTGCATGTAGAGAGCCAACAGGATACTGAAAGGAGAATTGAAAGCTATCCGAGAAAGACACTGGATTACCCGTCTGGAAGAACTGAACACTGAAGACCAGTCTGCATGAAGAATCCGGAAAGTACTCAGGAATGGACCTCGACAGCCCTGCCCGCCAATACACGGCGAGCAAGGAATCGTCTTCACTGACCAGGAGAGGGCGGAAGCATTTGCGGACAACTTCGAAAGGCAGTGCAGAGAGAACGATGTTCCGTTCACGGATGAGGTAGATGAAATCGAGAGACAGGTGGAAAGAACGGTACGAAGATTGAGACAAAGAGCGGACAACACGCAACCCCTGGCCCCGACATCTCCCGAGGAAGTGAAAGACATCCTAAGACGTCTATCCACTCGGAAAGTACCAGGCCTGGACAACATAACAAACCGGACACAACATCATAAACGCTATACTCAGACTGCAGCACTTCCCGTACCCATTCGAAGAGGCAATGATAATCCACATCCCAAAGCCCAAGAAGAACCACCTGTTCCCAGACAATCACAGGCCGATTAGCTTACTTCCTTTCATAAGCAAAGTGGTGGAGCGTGACATCTTGAAGAGACTCGAAGACCAAACCAGAGCGATAGGAATCCTCCCGGATGAGCAATTCGGTTTCAGATCAGAACACTCGATAGAGCTACAAGTCCTGAAGGCTTCAACCTCGGCAAAGGACATAACACCGGAGTTATCTTCTCAGACGTCTCCAAGGCGTTCGACAGAGTTTGGCATGACGGACTACTGGCTAAGATGAGCGATTTCCGGTATTCAAAACCAATGGTGAGATCAATTCAGTCTTTTCTAGCTGTCAGGCGATGTTGTTGCAGAGTAGGAGACGAACTGTCAACAATTCGACTACTGGAAGCAGGGGTCCCACAAGGAGCAGTCGTTTCTCCGTATGCACAACGGACGTGCCCAAGCCAGAGAACAACTTCAACAAGTTGGCGCTCTACGCGGACGACACGGCCCTGCTGGCGTGATCCACGAGCCAAGCGCATGTCACGAGGTACTTGCAGCAACAGGCAGACACATGAGAAGAGTGGGCCAACCTGTGGAAGATCAGTATAAACCCTGATAAGAGTCAGGCGATACTGTTCACTCACAGGTTTGTACAACCGGAAGGTAACGTCACCTTTAACGGACAAGAGATTTCGCGGACCAACAAAGCGATATACTTGGAGGTCATCTCAGACATTTCAGTCTCATGTACGGCAGAGAATCGGTCGGCGGATAGTCGGCTAGACACGCCAGACAACGCCTGGTACCTATCATAGGACACAGAAGCAACATGGGGTTGAAAATAAACTTGCTGATGATCAAAATCGTACTCATGTCCATAATACTGTATGCCTGCACTGCCTGGGGCCAGTGCGCACAGACATACAGGAAGAAGTACAGTCGTTCATGAACGCGAGCGTAAGGGCCGCCGTAAACGCACCGTACTACATCCCCAATAGATTTATGTACAGAGACCTAGACCTGGACACGCAATATGTGGACGTGTATATGAGAGAACAGGCAGAAAGCGTGTTCGATAGAATCAGATCGCGATCTACACGATTCGTTAAATATGGATGACCCCAGATTCCGAAAAAGGGACAAACACCCAAGACCGACTAAATAAAATCAACGACAACCCCCGCGAGTCGCCGTCAGGTGGCTCAGGTAAGCATAAACTAACCAGATAAACTCTCTTCCAGGTAGATTCAACGCGAAACAATTCGACCGCGATTCACTTTTCCTCAGATTCACTGAGGAATGTTCGACGCTTGAAACAATAGCCGCCGATTAGCTTTTGGGGGCCCCCATGCAAAAATTCAGTAATGACAAAACAACTTAACCGATCCCGAAAGAATAGCACCTAAAGGCTGACTTTCCACGAAAAGAGGTCAGTCATCAATCTTGCTGAAGTGCCCATTAGTAAGTTGAGGACTGCTCGGAGAGCGGGGGTGGATTGAGTGGGGTATTAGGTTCTCCTCGCTAACTAGCTGGGGGGGGGGAAGCTTCTACTTCAGGGCACTCAACCCGGAAGGGGGCATGGGGGAAGGGAATCGGTCCAGTCATCACCCGAAGACGATTGTGGATACTAACAATCAAAACGTCGTGAACTAACTTGGCTTGGAATCTCTTTCCTTTTTAATTCTATTTTATTCAATAATTGTTCAGTTTGTTTAATTTTCCCTGCATTTTATTTCACTATTATTTTTTTTTCTCATCTATTCAATTCTTTTCTTTTTCTTCAATTTTTAATTCTTCTTTTTTAGTTATTTCAGGGATTTGAAATCATTTTATTAAATATCAGACAATGAAAGTCTGAACTGATGAAATTCGCTATTGAAATATTAGAAGAAAGTTGAGAATAAATTAATGAATTTGACCATTGAGTTCTACTTCAATCATATAAAATAAAGTAATAATAGGAACCATATTTCGTTAAAAAATCTTTCCGAGAATTTATGTCAAACAGTACGGTCGTGAAAGTTACCTCCCTTTTCCATTTTTGAAATGGAAAAGATACGTCTCCAGTGCAATCATGACAGGTTCGTTATTGTCGGTTGTGAAATAAATCGCTGTTTATGGGGCGATGTAGCATTTGAAGCCTTGCCAGTTTCGAAATTGATCATGAAGGGTCAATACGACTCGATAAAATGAACTTGCTGAGACAAATCCTTGTGGAAGTTTCATTTTATTGAATAACTGAAAAATTTCAAAAGAATCTTTTATATAATACACCTCTGTTACGCCAGCGATGCAAAGTACGGAAATAGCATTTAGAAAATGCCACAATTAGGTACTTTTTAGGTGCTTTTTAAGTACCGAAGTCAAAAATTAGGTGGTCTGTAACTTACACTGCAACTCAATACTCAAAGTTGAGTTGCTAGCATTATGTAATGACATTTTCGAAAAGACATGAAAAAATAATTGTAACAGACAATATTCCCACGAAGAGAGAACTATTGAAAGTGGTAATGTCAGTTTATGATCCAATTGGCCTGTTAGCAGCTTTCACTATACAAGCCAGAATTTTGATGCAGGAAGTATGGTCACATAAAATTGCTTGGGATGATAAAATCACCCCTGATCTATTTAGAAAATGGAAATCTTGGCTATCTGCAGTGTATAAAATAAAAAAATTGAGAATTCCTCGATGGTATGGATTCAGCAGTCAAATTGTTGAAATTCAACTACATACTTTCACGGATGGCAGTGAAAAAGGATATGCTGCTGTGTCATATTTTCGAATGAAAGACTCCAGTGATCAGATTGAAACGTCTTTGGTAATGGCTAGGTCAAGAGTCACTTCTTTGAAACCCATGACAGTACCTAGAATTGTACTTCAAGCAGCTCTTCTTGGATCAAGATTGGCTAAAACTATCGAAAATGGCCACAGCATAAAAATAGATAAAAAATTCTTTTGGATTGATTCTAAAATACTTTTAAGTTGGATTAAGTCGCACCCAAGGAGTTATAATACTTTTGTTGCCAACAGAATTGGAGAAATTTCTAATAATACAAATCCTGATGAATGGCATTGGCTACCGACAAAGTTCAATGTAGCAGTTGAAGCGACCAGGGGTGTCTGGAACATTGATAACTTTCAGAATTGGTTTGAAGGTCCTCAGTTCTTGACTTCGGAAGAGATTAAATGGCCTCATGCTGAAGAAAAGATAGAATATGGTACAGAAGTAGAAAAAAAGAAGAATTTTGTTTTTGTAATCAACAAGAGATGTGAAGAAATTATCAATTTTTCAAGATTTTCGAATTATTTACGACTTGTCAGATCAGTCGCTTGGGTGATAAGATTCATTCATCTCATGAAGAAGAAAATTGGTCTACCAACTCCTCAGATTTTCACAGAGCTAACGGTTGAAGAATTTGAAAAGGCTGAACTTGAAATTATTAGGCAATCACAAATGAGTTGTTTCTTCGAAGATATTGAGAGACTCAATCGTATGAAGAATCCTAGAAAACAAAGTCGTCTTCGAAATTTGAATGTATGTATCGGCCAAGACAATATTTTGAGACTCAGCGGACGATTAGATGAAGCACAACACCTAGATATCAATATGAGACAGCCAATTGTTCTGGATTCAAGAAACTGGATGACCAAGTTGTTGATAAGACATTATTATAAACTGAATCATCATCAGGGAAGAGAACAAACCATAAACCATTTGAGGGAAAGATTTTGGATAATCAACGTTAGATCAGCAGTTAAAGCTTGTATATCTTCCTGCATTATATGTAAGAAGAAAAACGCCAGGGTTGAAACTCAGCAGATGGGACTAATTCCCGACTTTAGGACAGTACAACAATGCAGGCCATTCATGATTACAGGCATGGATTATTTTGGCCCAATGACAGTAACAATTGGTAGAAGGAAGGAAAAGAGGTACGGGGTTATCTTCACCTGTATGTCAACGAGGGCAATTCATTTAGAACTGGCTTCTTCCCTTACTACGGATTCTGCCATCATGTCAATTCGTAGATTCATTTGTAGAAAAGGTAATCCATCAGAAATACACTCTGATAATGGATCAAACCTCTGCGGAGCTGAAAAAGAAATGGAACAAGATATCAAAGAACTAGATTCAAACCGAATTCAACAGTTTTGCTGCATTCGTCATATAAAATGGTTCAAGAATCCACCGGCAGCAAGTCATATGGGAGGAATATGGGAAAGAATGATTAAATCTGTTAAAAGTAATTCTTACCCAACAGAGCTCAGAAGAAGAGATTTTGCATACTCTTATAGTTGAAATTGAGTATACAGTGAACAGCCATCCCTTAACTTATGTGTCTTCTGATCATCAAGATGTGGAAGCTTTGACACCCAATCACTTCCTTATTGGAAAGTCCAATGAAGTGAATTCACTAGGTATTTCTGCTGATACAAATTCACATCTTAGAAAACAATGGCGAGTGGCACAAAGATATGCGGACCTTTTCTGGAAACGATGGATACGAGAATATGTACCCTCGCTGATAAAGAGAAGCAAGTGGCAGTTCAATAGTAGCGATGTTGCAGAAGGAGACATCGTCATTATTGCGGATGATAGTTTTCCCAGAAACTCATGGCCAAGAGGAAAAGTTACGCGAATTTTTCCTGGTCCCGATGGCAAAGTACGGGTAGTCGATGTGACTACAGCAACAGGAGTTTATCGTCGTCCTATCACAAAAATCATTTTGTTGAAGCCAAAGCAGTAATTTGCGAGCCCCGGAGGATGTTGTGAATTAATTTCACATCTAGTATTGAAGTTGAGATTATTTATTGTTTTATATAGTTACCATTATTGTTATCAGTTTTTGTTCTTGATTAAAAAGCAGAAAAGTCAAATAGAATCTTATTTTGCCGAAAATAAGTAGTTTGCCCAAACAGTAATTTATATTTTTACATTTACTCACCTGTTACTGAAGAGTATACTCACTTCAATTATCATGCATTGATATATCTGTATAGATTTTCACCGTTGTATTTATGTATTTTCAAGCCTTGGATCGTCTATTTGCGCTGGTGGTGAACTTAAATATTTTCATCTATCATCAGAAAATAAACAATCTGATGTCGGCCTCTAACTTTCAATTAGCTGAAGGATATTTTTTTTCATGTTCCGAAAGCAGACCGGTTAATGTGTGCTGTTCTCATCATCCTTCCACACTCGGTGCGTTCGTTGTTTATTCAACACTACGAAACGTGAATCCCTAGACATGCCATCTGGCGGGTCGAACCAACTACTCTTTTCTTCTAGTAGTCCTTTTGAAATTGGTAGACTTTCTTGGCATTGCGGTTTTCGTCATTTAAAAACATCCATATATATGTATACATATATATACAGATAGATATTCTATCGAGTGTGTATGATACAAATCAAGAATGAAATAATTCGTGGACACAACACTCAAAAAAAAGGGGGACAAACCGCGGACACGTGTTTCTGGGTATTGGCCTCATCAGCGCGATGCAGCCAAGTGTAAAGATGGGCAACACTTATTTGCCGAAATCAGGAAACAACACATATGCACGGAACTAACTGGAACCACAAATGTGCGGTTGGCTTCTGTTGTTGACTCCGTGCATATGTGTTGTTTCCTGATTTCGGCAAACAAGTGTTGCCCATCTTTACACTTGGCTGCACCGCGCTGATGAGGCCAATAGCCAGAAACACGTGTCCGCGGTTTGTCCCCCTTTTTTTTTGAGTGTTGTGTCCACGAATTATTTCATTCTTGATTCATATATTTATATATATATATATATATATATATATATATATATATATATATATATATATATATATATATATATACAGTATGTTCAGTATCTTTTGGTCATGATTGAAAGTTAATCAGAGTGTCAAATGTGAATAATCCTTTCTGATTGTCAATTGATACCAAGTCACATTATTTTCAGATCCTTTCAACTTTTCGTTTTTTTTAATTTTTCGAATTTACAATTTTTGGTGAAAAAATTAAGAAAAAATGAAAATCTCAAAAAACCGATTAACCGACGAAAAATTTAAAAAGCAATAAAATTTATGAAACCGATACAAAGCTGAAAAATGTTGGATTTACATTCTTCATTTATTTTTCGAATTTTCGTCGACATTTCCAATTTTTTGTTGATTTTTCGATTTTTTTCGAATTTTGGTCATGTTGGTGTTTTTTTCTATTTTACAATTTTTCATTCATTTTTCGATTTTTCATTTTATTGTTATTCAACGTCATTTTTGAAATTATTCAAATCCTATTCTTAAGAACGACTAGGCTCATGTACTGCCAGATTGACGCAATCCATAGAGTGCTTTTCGAATAATGCAAACTTTATTACCTTTCTTGATTTCTCCTAGTCATTTTTGTTATTTTTTTATAACTATCAGGTATTTCCATAAAAATTTCTTCTTCTAACTGGCCGGTTAGATAAGCAGTCACAATATTCATTTGATGGATTACTAATCCATATTCCACCGATAATGCCAAAAATAATCTAATTGCACTTGCTCGAACGAATGAGGCAAATGTTTCATGGAAATCTGAACCATACTGTTATGCATATACTTCTGCAACTAATCTGGCCTTTCTTCGGTTCAGAATTCCATTTGCATCAAATTTATTATTTGAGATTATTCGGCTTCCAATGACTTTTCGGTTTTCTGGGCGATCTCCGATGTCCCATGTTTGATTCTTTATTTGAGCTAAATATTCACTTTTCACTGCTTTTCTCCATTCTTCAGCTTCAGGACTCATGAAGGGCATCTTCAATTTCGAGCGAATTCAGAGTCTGTGTAGCACCAGAAAATTCTGGAGATTCTGGTTGTGATTTTACGCAAAACTCTTCTCTTGGTCTATCTCTTTGTTCTGTTCTTGTTATTATTGGCCTTCTTCTGTTACGTTTCGATAATTCTGATGTAATTTCTGATTCAGAGTCATTTTCTATCTCTACCTGGATTAATTCATTTCGATCATTTTCATTTATTCCATTAGATATGGAAGTGTTACTTGGTAAAAGTAAATTTTCCCCGATTTCTACAGTTCTTACAGAATTTGTATCTCCTATCATTTCATTCGACGTGAATTCTTCATAATTTACTTCAGATACCATTTCTTTCAAAAACTTGACATCTCTGCTCACTAAAACTGTCGTGAATTTGGATCACACAGTCGAAATATTTTGGAATCATCTGAATATCCAGGAAAAATGGATTCGAAGCATCGATTATTGAATTTTGCCGCTATTTGGATTCTTATTCAGAACAAAAGCTTTGCATTCAAAAATATTGAAGTGACTTGCAGTAGGTCAACGTCTTGTCCACCTGAAGTAAGGTATTTCTCCTGCTGAAGATTTTGAAGGACTTTGGTTCCTAATATAATTTGATGTTGCGATACTTCTGCCCAAAACGAAGAAGGAAGATTCGCTTGAATTAGGTTGCATCTCGCCATTTCGCCAGTTCATATTTTCATTTGAAAAATCAGGAAACAGATGAGTTTTGATGGACTTGTTATGAAAAATATCTGTTAGGTAAGGCCATTGTAGATAACACTGCGTAAAACTCATCGGACATTGATAAAGTGGTTGCTTCTCGTTCATTGATAAGGTACTCATAATTTCTCATGGATGAGATATTTCTCAGATAAAGCATTGTGAAAGAAAAATATCAACACACTGGGAACTTCAGCGTAGAGTATAACTATATGTTTCAATTGATAAATTTATTTAGTAAGCATAAACTCCTACGGAATTATTTACCATTCAGTCGATCTCTCGTATTGGAAATGCCAATTCGCCTTATTGGATAGACATACATGTGTAATTATATACAATGAGCAGTGAATATCTATCCTAGATTATAATTGATGACCAGAGAGCTGGGGTGTTGTCAATATTGGCATTCATGAACACGTCGTGTTAACTGATCAATGCATTCAAAGATAATAATAGCTTGTTATTCACATTAATGACGTTGCCATTACTCAACGTGTACTATTCTGATGATAAAGGAATAATACTGGTTACTGACAGCAGTATGCGGTAACTACCCAAACAAGATGTATTTATGATTTTAGAGAGAATCAGTGGAGTTTCAACTGATATACGGTTTCTTAGTATATAATTAGATTTAGATATTACAGAAATTATTCAATAGAGATTCTATACGATTAAAATATTGTTTTCAACGAATTTTCATGAAAAGTTTGGTGGAAAGCGAGTTCACAACAGATGAAGGCTTCTCATAGTTTCAAATATATATTTTTTCAATGATTTAGGTATTTGAATTACAAATCATCGTACTGGCTTTGATTGAACATGTAAACTGTCATACGATGTGTACACTTCATCTACGCTATAACTCAAACATATTCAGAGGAATATGAGTAAAGAATGGAAATATAATCTGTCACCTCGAATTTTTGATTCGTGGAGGAAAATTTCGATCTTAATATAACTGATTGATCTATTAGAACACTTTTTTCACAACAACATGAAATACTGTCTATCTGATGAAGTTTCTTGATAAATAAATTCTACCGTTATCTTGTTTTATCCCGTTCATCGATATTTTGATAGAATAAGTTTAGCTTCGAAATGAATCACTATTTGTTCTGTTATTTGAGAGGCATCTGTCTTGGTCATAATTTTCAAAATTCCGAAGAGTACTGCAACAACACAACAATTGAACATGTGAACTGTCATACGATGTGTACACTTTATCTACGCTATAACTCAAACATATTCACAGGAATACGAGTAAAGAATAAGTCTCAGCCATAATTTTCAAAATTTCGAAGAATAATCCCACTGCCTGTGAAGTACTTTTGTCAGTTGTTCATATATCCATCAGAACATAATTTAAAATGTTCATGAATTATTTCTGTGATTCAGAAACTCAAATTGGTATAAAAAATGACTAGCTCTTCCTCTCTCTTTGTTGAATTGCCTCTAGCAAAAGTTGTGTTCTTCAAGTGAAGAGTCCAGTGAATATTTTGAGCTGATTCATGCTGCACAGAAAGAAGCATTTCGTCAGGTTTTTGCCCTTCATGAAAGTTTCACCCTTACGCTTTCAGGTGTATTCTTCCAGAACTCTCTCGTTCCTTATTTGCATTTTCTTCAATCTACTCCCACCTGAACATTTTGATACCCCTTCAGCTCGTTTACGGCCAATGAATAGAACTAATGGTTTCTAGCATACCCACCAGAATTTCCCCTCTACAGTTTGTGCACTTGAGTCCTTTCATTTTCTTTCTAATTCCCATCTGAATATTTCTATGATGAATCTTATGTTCCATTACTTGTAATCTATTTGAGTATTGTACAGACTCAAGACTAGATAAAAGAGAGATTGGTAATTGATGCAACAAATAAACACTTTTCCCACGAACTAAACATATAGGCCCAGTAAATAATCACATCCGATGAAGGATGTGAAGCGATGTAAAGTGATTGAATTTCAATATTAGACCTTGAGATTCAACTGAATCAGTTGTGAAACATGAATATTTCAAAATTTCATAATTTATTTATTTATTGACAAAATACATCCAACAGGCCATGAGACCCAATTACAGGAGTACCTACCTAATACAAAATGAAAAGTTTTTCATCGACCTTTTTTTGGGTAATTGTTACCTTCCATAATCTGAAAAAATATAAAAATTATAATGGAGAACTATATACAAGTGTAGAAGGGCAAACATTATAATTTTTATATTTTTTCAGATTGTGGAAGGTAACAATTACCCAAATAAAGGTCGATAAAAAACTGATTTTTTCCTCCACAATAAATGACTTTCGTTGAATAAAATGAAAAGCTTATATTAGTCCTGAAAAACAAAAATTGAACATAAAACGAAATCTTAATAAAAGTTAAGTCGTTAATTTGGCGGCGTTTTTTAAGCGAACTCTCTCAAGAGTAAATCATAGCTATGCTCTATTATGAGGTAAGAATAATGCTTTTGCAAGTAAAGCAATTTCAGAAAACGTATATATATATATATATATATATATATATATATATATATATATATATATATATATATATATATATTCCTTGACAAGGATTCCATATGGAGCTAAAATATTTCAATTTGTTTGAAGGTGATTGACAATGTTTCATGATGAATTTCACTAGTTCGGACTTCCATTGTCTGCTATATAAAATGATTTGAAATCCCTGAAACAACTAAAAAAGAAGAATTAAAAATGAGATAACTAAAAATAATAATTATATTAACCAAAATGAACCTGAAATGAAATAATAGTGAAATAAAATACAAGCAAAAATTGAACAATTGAATAAATAAAAATAAAGATATGAGAAAAGAAAGAAAATAAAAAGTGAAGAGATTCCAAGTCACGTTAGTTCACGACGTTTCGATTATTAGTATCTACAATCGTCGTCGGGTCGTCATCACCCGGTTTATTTTGGTTAATATAATTATTATTTTCAGCTATCTCATTTTTAATTCTTCTTTTTTAGTTGTTTCAGGGATTTCAAATAATTTTATATAGTAGACAATGGAAGTCCGAACTAGTGAAATTCATATTCCAATTTGCTTATGACCAATGAATGATATATGAAGCTGATTGTCTCTAGTGATGAGAACTCTTTGTTATTACGCATAACAAATCCTAGCATTTTCATGGCACGGAATGTTATTTGTTAGATTTGTGACGGAAACTTTAGTTTTTCATCAAAGATAATACCCAGATCTCTCGATTCGGTAATTCTTGTCAATGTTATATTATCCAATTTGTAGTTATATATTTATACTGAGGATTTCCTCGCAAAAGTCATAGTTTTACATTTGCCTATGTTCAATGATAGTTTCTTTTCTGACACCAATCATGTAACCAAGTGATATCGTTTTGTAATGATCTCCCTAGAAATCTTCATATCAACAGCAAAAAGTAGTTTTTTGAAGTTTTTTAGAGTTGATACTATCAGAAATGTTATCAAAAAAGAGGAGGAATAATTGTGGACCCAAGTTTGAACCTTGAGGAACCTCGAAAGTGGCATTAAATATAAACGATTCAATTCCTTCGTATTCCACAAATAATTTTCTATCACTGAGATATGATTTCAGCAGATATTGGAGGCTCCTCGAAATGCCAAAGCTTGATAATTTCATGAGCAACTGATGATGTGAAACCCGATCAAATACTTTGCTGAAGTCCCTATACACCACATCAACTTGTTTACGTTGGTCCAGTTTGTCAGAAACATATTGTGTAAAAATACATAGATCTTATGCAGTGCCGCATTCCATTCATGTTGGAATTCGGAAATTGTGTTTCTTACGTGCTTATAATGAGGTCCGATGGAATTAATTCAACTAATTTCGAGTACACTGATATTATGGTAATCGGTCTATATTTTACTATTTCCGAATTCTTGCCGGTTTTAAAGATAGGGTATACCCTCGACAGCTTCCATATATTCGGAAAGTAACAATTTTTCAGCATACAGAAAGGCTTCGCAAAAAGAGCAATATGATTCTTAACAAGTTTGACTGAAATGCTATCTGGTCCAACTGTCAATTTATTTTTCATTTTATTGAAAACCGATCTGATGATGACATTTTCCGAGATTTCACAGACGTGTAAGTAATCACTCCGTTACTCAAGTTTGAATTTTTTAGATTTTTATTAGAAATATATACGCTTTGAAAGTTCGTTGCGAATGCATTAACTATAGCGTTAGATGATGACAATATTTGATCATTGTAATACATATGTCTGGGAAAAATAAGTGAAACTTGTACGTTATCATTTTTTTCTGAACTAAAATCATCTACCAACATTTGCAACAGCTTACCCCCCGGCATCACAAAAGATGTGAAGTTGAACTATTGATTTCAACAACAATAATATTTTTATAATTCGTGTTTTTTTTACAATAATCCATTCCATCCATCTACAGATATCTTGGGGTAGGTAAAATAACCTTCAGAATCAAGTACAATTAATATTGAAATCTAGTACATACAATTTGTAAATAAATAAATCCCACTGGAAAGGTGAGAAAAATTTTTTTTGTGCCTTCATAATTAACTTTGTGATTATTTGCAGAAGCCACTGCTGTACGTCACTTCTAGATGCTTGTGCTTGACATTCATTCACAAGAAGTCATATCTGCTAATGCACCTAAATACAACCTGCCAGAAAACACGGTATTTGAAAGATCGCATCATAGGAAGTTTTCAGGAAATATGTAATGAACTTTGTACAATATTATTGAATAAACACGTCTCATAGACAAAAAGAGGTTGTTATAGCTGTCTATCATATGATTCAAAAACCTCTGCCCTTACTTTTTCACTGATATTTAACCCTTGGAGAATAGAAATGCATCACTGTTAGCTGGTATATGAAGTATCATAGGCGTACGGTCAAGATTATTTTAGGAGTCAAAATACCCCTACATTGAAGGGACCATTTCAATACGATCATTCACGCAGTAATTATAGGTTCCTGAAGATTATTTCATTTTGCGTGATGCTGAAATACTAAACCACACTCTTCGCTTCAACGATCCTAAAGTGCTGCCTAAGCTGCTGAAGGTTCTGAGATATTTGATTCTCCGAAATATGTCTCGGGACATAATCAAGAACTTCAATCAAATTTTGTTTTCTATAATTTATTTTTTCTGTACTTTTATTTTTAGTAGAAAATTTTCGTTTTCAACTACCAAACTCCACACAGTCTTTGACCTGTACTTCTGATTTCTTAAGAAATAGAATAGATGAATTAACCATGCATTTTCACGTAGTTTTTCCAAGCAACATTTTTTTTCATCACATTCTATGGACTATATGATTATGACTATATGATTATTCCGCTTCTTATCTGCATACTACTAATCCTTGATTGCGCGAAGGATCAGCAATTGTTGATTCATGAAACTTTCCATCTTTATTACGGTCGAAGGATTAGCAAATGCGCCTTTATAAAGTTAAAATCTCTTGTTCATAAATTTGGTCTAAAGATCAGCAATATTTTTGATTATTCTTCAGGGTTTGTTCTTTAGTAAATTATATTGACATATTTCGTACTGGAGAACCTCTAGCGTAAAATGAATCTATTGAAAACACTTTTTTAAGAGTTGGGTAAATCTACTCTCTCCGCAAAGTGAGTCTCAATGTATTTTCTTCTCAGTCGTAATGTTGAAACAGATCAATATATTGGGATATATATAGAAATTCCAAAGTTATCACATCGTTCGGGGAAAAAAATTCCACTCTAAGATATCTGAAGATGGAACGGATGAATGAATTGTATGAAAAAATATGAAAAATAAAGATATTATAGGGTGAGCAATAATTATTCTCCTGAAAGGAACAAACCTGAAAATAAAGTTGATGACATCTCCCCATACGTCATCTATAGGATCGACAAAATTTCGAACTTATAGGTGTCCCCTTTGTAGGGAGAGATATCATCGTCCAGTTAGATTTAACATGTATTTGGGTTTGTTGTATACTATAGAAAGATTATGTTCGTCATAATCTCAGTGAATGATGATTCACAGGTATATTTTAGTAACCAGTAAAAAAAAATAATTTCGCAGTACCTATTCGCAATCGCTGTATATATGAGAGTAATTCACCTCTCACTCAGCTATTTGTCAACAGAAATTTCTGAAAATGAAAATGTGTTTCATTCTGCTCACCTGTAAATATTGTTTAAGGTTCAATACATTTAAAATCCTGAAATATTCATTCGATTTTTCATTTTCCACAGTAATTCATCATCAGGAAAGCATCAAAACAAATTATACAATGCAATTATCCATTATAAGAGATAATAATGGAGAAAAACTGGATGTCAGCAATTACCGGTTCTTATCTGTTATTCATTGTTGAAGATTAGGTTCGAGAAAAAATAAATGTCAGCAATTGCCGATTCTTATCCTCTGATGTATCCTGGATAAACAAAGAAGTTCAGGGTTGGCTTGAAGAATACGTCAATCCTCCCGACTAAAAGGAAAGCCTAGGGTTGGCTAGGCTGGCTGGTCACACGAAGTCGTCTGCTGGAGTCAGGCTTCTCCTTTGTCACAGGTACGTGATGAAGGAGTATGGAATTGTGTGCCATGGGTTCCCTTGCTGTGAGATGTTTCAGTGTAACCGGTTTGTTAAATAGGTGAGAAATGTTCAATGATGGAAGTTGAATGACTTTCATCGGAGCAAGATTATCATTACCATGGGTAAATTTTTCATTGACAATGAAAAAAAATTATTCATCTGGGATTGTAATAAGGTAGCTTCCAGGTTCTATTTCATAATGTTTTTCCACGGAGCAGCTTACGGTGATGAGCACATTGCGTGATGTGGAAAATAAAATGTTCCATGGTGTAACTTGGTTACTAGGGGCTTTTCTGAATGGACATTCACTGCAGTATTGTGGCTTTGTTCTTTGACATGACCATGACGATCCAGTCTTCTTCTGATTGTAGGTGATTTTGGCAGTAGCATGCGTCTTCTATTCCTGCACAAAGTTCGTCCTGGTATAGGTATAGTTCTGATCCCTCATCCAGGGTAAGGAAAGGTTTTTGGGGTGAAATAATTTTATTCTGAATTGGAATGAGATATACGAAATATGTTTGAAATATAATGGGCATCAATACGGGAAAACGTGTATAAGAAAAATCATTCTCTCGTCAGTAATTAGGTGAGGTAAGTGCACCCCCATTTTCGATAAATTGAAGTTTTTGGTTATCTCCAAAATTAGTAAAAATTAACATCAAATTCTCACTATGATTTTATAAGTACCTGATATCTTTGCAAATATATCAGAGTATTTGGGAAGCAAAATATTTCAATTTGGTTGAAATATTCGAGTTTTTTTAAAACAATGTGTAGGTATGCTCTTACCCCATTGAATTGGGACAAGTGCATACTTTTGTGCGATTAATGACTGCATTTTTATTATAGGATTTTGTGGGTAAGTGCTTTCTATTCCATTTTCACGAACATTTTTATATAAGGAAGATTGAATTTGGATAATTTTTAAGAAAGTTACAAGCTTTTTTTAATGAGATGTCGGTAAAGTGAAAAGTCAGAAGATGTTAAATTTTATGCCAGACATTTTTATTTGGCTTTAAACAACTTAAAACTTGAACAAATCAACACGAATGATCTTCCTGAACTAACATAAAAAAATATTAACCTCTAATGAGAAATTGCACTTTTTGGCACGCAGTCACATCATTTTTTTGATTCCACTGAACTTTATTGAAAAAATAAGTCTTCCACGTCGATCAGTTGTGGGTTGAGGCAGAATTCTAACGATGTTCTCCTCTGCGATTGTATCAATGTCTTCTCCTTGAGGCCATATAAATGCCCCCTTGTATGACCTGAGAAATTTTATCGTCCATTCTTCCCCAGCTTTGTCCAATATAATGTCTTTGTGTTTTTTCAGTATTATATTGTACTAGCACCCATTTACCTATTGTTAAGAAACAGTCTCGCTCCTCGTCAGAAACATCAGAAAAGACTTCCGCATCCAGATCGTCCTCGGAGTCAATATAATCTATGGAGGCGTCATCAGATTCGCTTGTTTCAGGTGCCACCTTGGTTTTCTTTTTTAAGAAACAGTCTCGCTCCTCGTCAGAAACATCAGAAAAGACTTCCGCATCCAGATCGTCCTCGGAGTCAATATAATCTATGGAGGCGTCATCAGATTCGCTTGTTTCAGGTGCCACCTTGGTTTTCTTTTTACATGACTTCTTTGCCACCTCTTCCATTTTTGTTTTAGCCTGTTTGGAGGTAATGATTTCTGAACCAGGGGCGATACGCTTACGTTTAGTGATCGGGTCTTTTTTGGATTGTTTGATAGTTTCCAACAAAAGCTGCTCAAATGAAACGTTTGGTGGTTGATGAACTTTACCGTTTGGAAGATTTGGCTCTGCAGAAGTACTCGCTACAGGCTCAATATTTTCTACTTGAGGAGGGGTTTCTTGAGTTGTTTCTTGTTGCGTTTCTTGAGGTGTTTCCTCCTGCGTTTCTTGAGGTGTTTCCTCCTGCGTTTCTTGAGGTGTTTCCTCCTGCGTCCTCTTTCAACGTTTGAGGCTTTCGGGATCAAACACGTTTTCAGATATCACGTTCGGATTGTACGGGAAATACCTGCCTTTTTAAAACCATTTGAGATTGTTTCCGTAAGGAGTTCTAGCCATGAGCTTTGGACCATGGTGGAAAATGTAGCCTTTGATACCTTAACATCTATATTGTGTCTCCGCCATGTAACTAATTTTGCGTCCCATTTATCTTTCAAAGGTTTAAACACTGATAGATCTAGCGGTTGTAATGAATGGGACGTATGGGGAGGCAATTTAAGGATTGTAATATTTTCTTGAATGGCAAGTTCGATCACTTTCTCAGTCACATGTGTGCTGTGGCCATCGTATATCAGTAGTTGAGGTCTTTCCGCGCCTATTGTTGGAATTAGTGTTTTTTCTAAATAATCGTAAAAAACATCAGCTTCCATCCATCCGTTTTTGGTAGCGCCATGAGTGGTACCGGGAAAAATTTCATTTTCGGGAATCCAAGAATTCCAAAGATTTTTTGCTTTAAATAATATCAATGGCGGTGCTTTTTTTCCTGCAGCATTTACAGCTGCCAATATGGTTGTATTCTCCCTTCCAGGACTGCTTACAGTTCTTGAAGCAGTTTTTCCAATTTCACCCACTACTTTAGTTTTGCTGGGATCAAGACATAAACTTGACTCGTCCAGATTCCAGATTTTATCTGGCTGATTCAATAACTCGAGATCTTGAAGCGTTTGTTCAAGCAAGTTGAAGTAGGGATATATAATAAAAGGATCTGTCATATTTTTCCGTGCATATTCGATACTCTGAGGTTTTTTTATCGATAGTGAATGCCGCTTTTTGAAGTTGATAAACCAGTCTTCTCCAGGCTTGTTGAATTTAAATGGTGTTTTTAGATTATTTTTGTCAACATATTGTTTTACAATATCAAGCAACTCCAACCGGCTCAAGCCAAATCCCCACGTCTCCATTTGTTTTAAACAATTTGCCAATTTTCGTTCATGTTCTTCTGGAAGTGCAGGCGGTCTACCAAATGATGAGCTTTTAGTTCGACGTCTTCCTTTTAGGTGATCTCGAATGGTTGATAATGGAATTCTGTATAACGCTGCAGCTCGTTTTGGTCTTATTACACCATTACGAATTTCTTCCACGGCACGTCTCAAGGTTTCTTGGGTGTACGATTGTCCTCGCTGTGAAGTTCTCACGTAAACTCGTGGCATTTTGTAAAAAAACTACAAAATGAAATGAAGAAAATGTAATGGAGTAAGAGCACACTTCATGTGCACTTTCCCCTTACGACAAATGCGCACTTTCCCCAATATCAAATTTTGCCGGGAGAAGTGCACACCTAAGCGAATTTCTGTTCTTAGCTTAACCTCTAAAAAACCAACATGCCCCCATTGAATTATACCAAAAGCGAACACTATTACATATACACACTTTTACACTTACCCAACGACAACATAGAAATCAATTATCAGAACGAAATAATCCAATTGACACAAGGATATTAAAATTCACGTTGGCGTTTCAACAGGTTTTGCCGAAGTGACACGCACTGTTTCCGCGTTTTATCGATTCCTAACGATGAGGTATGAACGTTTCAATTGAAATCCATAGATGGCGCACCCTAAACTTTAGAAATTAATTTTTCAGGGTCGTTGGATGCCCCAAAATCGCACTTACCCCACCTGACCTTAATTGTATTTCCATAAATGCATAATAACTATTTTGATTTTTCCAATCAGCTATTTGTTTTATAGAATATAATTTACTCATTCTTTTTATAATAGAATTCAAATTATTTTATGAGAGGAGTGTCGTGTGTACCCTGTGGGAGTTTGCAAATGTTATTACATCAACAAATTGATTCAATTGACTTTGAAGAATAATGATTGAGTCAATAATTAAGTGCATGACATTTATTTCATTGATTTTCTTTTTAAATTTTTCAATTAAATTCAAAGTTTGAAGTATACTTATGATGTACTGTTTGGAACCTTTGGTGTAGTAATGAATATTACTGGAGTTTTTTCCCAACACCGAATCTTTATTTTAACACCTCGACACGTGTTTCGATCACCAAGTGATCATCTTCAAGAGGAAGATAAAACTTCTTCAAGAGGAAGATAAAACTTCTTCAAGAGGAAGATAAAACTTCCTCTTGAAGATGATCACTTGGTGATCGAAACACGTATCGAGGTGTTAAAATAACGATTTGGTGTTGGGAAAAAACTCCAGTAATATTCGTTAAAAGTATATTTGATTTTATCTGGAACTGAGTACGATTTGTGTGTGTCATAAATTCTTTTGCTACTGATATTTCATTATTTATTGCATCTTTTAGTATTTTGTTGTTGTCACTTATATGATTTAAAATCATAGTGATTCTTTGACCGTCTTCATTGTCAAGTATTCCAAATAACCATTTGCATATTTTTCCAACTACATTTATAAGTCCACGTTCAGATAAAATGTTTGGATGTATTGTTTGTAGTAAATGATCAATATGAGTGAAAAAAATATTTTTTTGTCGCAATAGTAAGTCAGATTGATAGCTTAATTTTTGTTTCTCAGTAATGAAACTCAGTTGAATATCTAAATGATACTTCATGTCAAAAAGTTCTAGTTGTTTCTGTTGAAGTAGAGAAAATATCTCAAGTAAACTCTTGAATGAATGTAACTAATTCAGATAACTCAACTCATACTTTCATTATGTCAAAATTAATCTCTCAACTACTCATGAACATATACAATGTGAATGAAAATAAATTAAGAAATTATGAGAATGGGGTGGTTTTTCAACACCTTTTCTCATCGATTCAATCCCATTGTTTGTCGTAAAATATTCAATCTTGGCTTGAACAGCGATTTGGTAAGTGCATCTACTACTTGGTATTCTGATGCTATTTTTTGAATTGAAATAGCACCATTTAATAATTGTTCCCTTACAATGAAATGTCTTATATGAATATGTTTGGTACGTCTGTGACATTACGGATTTTGGGCCAAGCGTATTGCAGCTTTGTTATCGACCATCAATTCTGGATTACATTCCATATCCAAAAATTCTTCATATAGCTGTTTCAACCACAGCTGTTCACGGGAAGCTTCACTTGCAGCTACTATCTCAGCTTCCGTTAGTAAGAGATTTGAGCCGGTTCTAAGCATCCCCCCACAACTATGACGTCACGTGGGGTGGATCACCTAGACTGACTCATGTGACCTTGAAAAATATGTCTGGTGCATGCGACCTTGAAAAATATGTATGGTGCATATGACCTTGAAAAAAATGTCTGGTGCATAGGTGGTATGTGTACATCACAGATTACAGCCTTTTCTGGGCATCCCCCCACCACTATGACGTATTAATTGCTTTTTTTGTTGTTGTTTAGTAACATCAAGGCGATGTGATCTTGAAGGGTCTGGTGCATGAATCGTTCAGAGTTTTTTTCATATGAGATTTTGTGTGTGTGTGTGTGTGTGACATAGTGACGTAATTACATTTGATTGGTGTGTGTGTGTGTGTGAGAATGCACGGTACAGGGTTTCATCATGTGCTTGTCTATGTAAAAACATACGTCTGCATACTTCGAAGATCATTCCAGTAATAAATGTTCCATCGGTGTGAGCCCACCAAGTTAGTAGTGGTGTGACGTCACAGCAGCAACCGTTCAACGGCAAGAGAGCAAGATGTTCACTCCACGACGTGAGGCTGAGTAATGCGTATTCATCGGTGTGCCCTCACCTCTCTCGATGCAATGAAGGTTGTGACGTAACGCATCGATGGTGACACGCAGGCGGCCGTAAGTCCTGTGCTAACGTCTGCCCTCTCCGAGAGCGCATCGACCACTGCCTGTTCGTATCGACATCTGTTATCGCATCCAGTTGGGAGGTGGGATTGGCTGTGACGTCAGTGGGTAGCACAGTAGGGTGAACTGGAGAGAGTTAAATAACATTTGTAACGTGTATTGTAGAATCTCGTGAAGTATTATTCTGAAAATTATCAACTTGAGCTGTGTCAAGGTATGGTTAGGGCAAATTGGTTGAATATAACAATTGACAGAAATTCTCCCTATTATAGCAAAATTTGACCCCACATTTTCGCTTTGAAACCTCATTGAACTGAATTGAGGCCCGCGTCGGACTGCAAAGTTGAAGGTTATGAAATAATTAGAGATAAGTAATGAGAAAAGTTCATTGCATGTATTCAAATGATTCAACATGAAACAAACCAATAAAGCACAAGTGATAAGAAATGAGAGTTCAGAGAATGAATTCAAGATCTGAATCTTGTGCAATGTTATATTCATGATGACGAATAAAAAACAGTTATTATTTAGGTCTATTTTATGAACTGAAACACTGAAGAGAATGGAATTGAATTGAAGAATAAATTTTCGGAAAAGAAATTGGGTTGAGGTTGAGTGTAAGAACAACTCAGTAGCAATTGTGCTACGTTAAACTTCGACTTTTGTTATGTCAGCAACTAGCTCTCTAATTTACTTAAATATTTGTATGTAACCACAGCTGGGTAACAATAAAGACGATTATTATTATAATTATTATTATTATTATTATATATTAGGATTTGGAAAAAACTTCAGGTTTGGTTGGAATTTAGAAATTGTTTAAATAGACAACTGCTTTGATGAGCCGATTTTCTATAGTTTGTGCCTATATTTCTTGGTACCGTATGACAGAAACATGTCGATTTTGATATTGCACGTAGCTTTTGCATTCCGTTTCGACCTTCACAGCAAAATCTGATGGTGAAGTTTGGTTAAACCTTAAAACTAAATACTAGGATTTTCTCTAGGGTCGAGTTTTCATGTATGCCGATGACACAACATTGTGACGTCCCCAGATCTAAATGAAATTGAAAATAAAACGGAACTAGTAATCAATTAATTCGAATGTTGGTGTAGAAACAATCATTTAATAAATAATGAAAATAAAACATTATTTATCCAGTTTTCAAGTAAGTATCAGCGCCCTCTCCACATAAATCTAGGTTTCGAAACAATAGAATATTCAAAATTCCTTGGAACACAACTAGACAATGAATTGTATTTCAATAATCACATCGAATACTTGTGCACTTCTCTGAAAAACGTATTTTGCCTTCCTAACAATGAAATTAATTTTTTCGAGACATAATATCTTGGATATATACTATGGTCTAGTGTAATCTAAGCTCAATATAAATATTACCATTTGGGGACACTCATCAGAAATAAATAGAATCTTTATAAGGCAAAAACGCTTCATTAGATTAATTTTTGATCTCAAATACAGAGAATCTTGTAGGAACACATTCCAAAACAAAAAAAATTTCACATAACCATGCATTTATCTTTACGTAATACTAAGCTACGTTCATGTACATTCCCATTTGCTAACAAGAAATGAGGAAATTCACTGACATTGAACGAGATGGAGAAACGAATTTCATCAGGATAAAATGAAACATAATGAGTACAAAGGTTCGCCACTTTATGCCGGGGCAAAATGTAATGACTTATTATCACACAGCATAAGAGATGAAACAAATTTTCTCAAATTCAAAAAAATAGTCAAAGACTTTTTGGTAACAAGTTGTTTTTACTTCCTGATAGAGTATGAAAATAATATTTTTGTGTAACATGTGCTGTTACTGATATTGATAAATATATTCTCGACATGAACTCTTACATGTCGCAATATACATGTTTCAATTCGAAATGTATTACTATCTTGTTCTCAAAACCCAATATTATCCAAGATTCATGCCAATATACTATATGACGTGAGCGTGTATTCAACTGAAAAGGAGGTGTTTCCGCACTTCAACCTGAAAACTGATTCCTCCCCTCCACCATTTCATGATCTGACCTTGGAGTTGAGTTTGATCTACAACTTGACTACGTGGTCATTTTCTGTCGATGTCCTGCTATACTGGTTTGTGAGTCCCCAAATATTATATAATGCACACATTTTTCGTACATACACACGCATGCTTCACACCATGCATGCTCATGCTTATGTTGTAGTATTTTTCTCGGGAGAATTTATCTGGTTGAAGTTGCGATGATTCTGCAACCGTGTTAGGAATCACACGTTAAAAGGTAAGATCTCGTTAGTCCTTAGCTCGCACAAGTTTCTCAACTTCTGAGAGTTGTCGTTCGTATGGGGGCGACAGCTGATTAACGGAAAAACAGATTTTAAACAGAAACAGAACAGTATAATGTATCCATCAGAATTGCAATACTAGGAGTTTGATACAAATTGGCATTCTATTCCAATACATGAGTTGGATCTGACCAAATATCTATACTTACGATCAGTGTAGGCTAAAGAAGGCGAAGAAAAGTATCTCAAAGAATTTTTCAGTTCAATTTATTCAATATGAAGTTTTCGCATATTGGTTTCTCTATTCTTTCAATCAGTATAACATTAACTTGCTGCATGATAAAGATACAGTAATGCAACTTGTCGCTAACGAATTGGGTACTGTAATTGCGCGATGAATATTTTTGTCAACATTTTTACTGTTGTTCCTGTAAAAATAGTGTTTCAGACTAATATATCATCAAAGAAATTCATTTTCCTGATATACTATGATTCCATAAGACATGTGTCTCAATAGCAGATTTTATTCAAATTCATATTTAGTCACATTACTTCTGACGCAAAGTTTTCCCCGCTAGGTAGTGCTGTTTCTAATTTACTGTTCGAGGAATATTTTCTGGCGCTCCATTTCGGTCAATCAGTTATTGTTGAACCTGCTTCTGCAATTTTGAAAAATGTTTGTTGATGTGATGAAATATATCGCATATATCTTGAGCCTCATGAATGATGAATACAAGGAGAAAACAGTGAAGGATGGACTTGAATAGTGTTAAAAGGCTTCTAAACGAATAAAAAAAGATCTGAAAAATACTACTACTATGGGTGAGAAAATAAAATCTACTAGCATTCTTGGTCAATATCACAACACTACGTAATCGAATGAAATTTGGGATGAAGAAAGGAGCAGGCGTTATTAGCCGGAAAGAGACAGCCTCTAATAGAGTACATTACAACGATTCAGAATCGTCTTCCAATTCGAGTATCCGGACTGAAGTGATTAGTAATCTGAAGCATAAGAACCCTACCTCATTTTTGATCGACTATAAGACCTTTTTTGTGAGACAAATTCAAAATGCATTGAAAAAGGATGAATTTTTAAAGGTTAATATGACATTCGGTGCAGAATTTGAGGTTGTCAAAGGCGATCTATTCTTCAACGAATATAAATATTTCACAATATCTAACGCATCCATCCATAATAACACTTATATGAATATGTGGTTTGAGGAACATGTTATGGAGCCAATCATGATAAAGTTGGAAGAGTTTCAGGAACGTGACAGAGGTTAGACGTTGAAAGCAGTAGTGAATTTGGGGGGTAACGAAAACAAATTTGTGCCGCAGAGAGGTTCATCATACATTGAACTGCCTTCTCAAATCAAACAAGAAATCATGATAATGCTTGCTTCGCTTGCGTCATTGTTTCGGCGTTGTATCCAGTTTTCCATGGACAACATTCAGATCACATCCTATCTTATCCTGACTATTCAAAAGTTCTGAAGTTGTATGGTATTTACTTTCCGATGACAATCATTCAGATAAATAGTTTCGAAGAGCAGAATGATCTTTCAGTCAATGTTTACACGTTGAAACTTTTTAAATCCAAGTATACTGTAATACCGCTAAGATTGAGCATTGCAAAAAATAAAAGCAAACATGTGAATCTACTCATGATTCAAGACATGTATTACGATGGAAGATATGAGGATTCAATAAATGTCTATGATGTTACGTCACCTACCAGAAAACACTTTGTTTGGATAACAGATCTATCTAGTTTGGTGAGTAATCAACTCGACAACCATAATGGAAAAAATATTTTTGCCATAGGTGTTTTCACTGTTTTTTCACGCAAGCTATGTTAGATAAACACTTGAAAGACTGCTCGAAGACAAAGGAATGCCTACCAAAATTACCTATGGAGGGAAAACATATTTTGAGGTTCAAAAATTTCAAAAAATAAAATTACATCGCCTTCCGTCATATATGTGGAGTGTATTGGTATCTGCACGAGATGGCAATAAATATCAACGACACATTCCGGCATCTATTGGATATTATGTGAAACTCTCTTATGATGATACACTATCATTTTATCGATCATTTCGTGGTGAAAATTGTATGAAATGGTTTGCCGACGAGATAGGCCAGTTTGCTGAAGATGTTGCAACTGTGTTCCAGTGTCCATTTGATGTAGATATATCAGCCAGCTAGGAAACATTTTTTCAGGCAGCAACTCATTGTCATATATGTGATAAACCATTCAATATATCAGAAAAAATAGTATGCGACCATAATCGTGTAATACCTAAAAATAATTAATCGCGGACCATCACACAATGAGTGCATTATAAACTATCAAGATGATCAAACAATTCCCATCGTGTTTCGTAACTTATCAGGGTGTGATGCATATTTTGTTATAGAAAATATTGCATTTGATCTCAATGGAAGTGTCGCCGTTTGGCCGATAACAAAGGAAAAGTATATCTCCTTCACTAAAAATATTTCTGGTAGCAAGATCCACTTCAGATTTTTTAACACATTCGGATTCCTGCGTTTTTCGCTGGATACGTAAGTATCATATTCATCAGATTTTCCAAATATCATATCACAGTTCTCCAACCTCTCGAATGATGAAGATTCTTTTAAAAAATTCAATGAAGATTGTTCACCCCCTATCGAAACCTTTTACAACAAATTGGAGGAAAAACCGTGTCCTAGGAGATCTTACTTACGTGCCAAGCTGATATGGGCTACTTTTAATATAAACACATTGAGAAAATCTACGGATCTGTATTTGAAGACGGATGTTATGCTTCTGGCTATGTCTCCGAGCAGTTCCGCTCGAATTGTCATAAAACTTACGGTTTGGATCCTGCCCATTATTTCACTCTGACAGGCTATACATGGGATGCTATGTTATTCAAAACGAAACAGCAACTTGAACTTCTCACCAATGTAGATCAGTTGATGTTTTTCGAAAAGGGAACAAGAGGTGGACTGAGTCAAGTTTGCTCCAAGCGAAGAGTCACAGCTAATAACAAATACATAGGTGACAATTATGATAAAGCCAAAGCTGACTCATACCTAATGTATTTCGATGTTAATAATCAATATGGTTGGGCAATGTCTCAATATCCACCATACGGCTGGTTTGATTGGAAGGTCACCAACATTGATATCACAACTGTGCCTGATGATGCCTCGGAAGGTTATATACTAAAAGTTAATATGGAGTATCCAAACAACCTTCACGATATGCATAAGGATTTACCGTGTTGCCCCGATCATGTGTATCCTAAGACAAAAAAATCTCTAACCGAAAGTACATCGGATGTGAAACAATTTGAATTGATGGCTACTCAACAGTCGAAGGAAAAGTTTGTGAACCATTACAGAAATCTCAAGCAGGCCTTAGAACATGGTCTCATTTTGAACAAAATTCATCGTGTTCTGAAGTTCAAGCAGTCCACATGGTTTTTGAAGCCCTACATAGACTTAAACACACGTTTGCGACCTGCTGCTCCGAATGATTTCAAAAAAAAACCTATTCGAACTAATTAATAATGCCGTATTTGATATGTACTGCCATCTTCAGAACTCAATTTTTGTCCCATATATATATATATATATATATATATATATATATATATATATATATATATATATATATATATATATATATATATATATATATATATATATATACCATATATCCCACCAAGTGCGTATTTGAAATATATTGGTACAGATTTGAGAAAATTGTTTTCAATGTGTAGCCATAAAGATATCGATGTTATGTATTTAGATCAAAAATACAGACGAATAGCAAAACAATTGATTCGCTACAATTGTAGCGTTCCATTCGAACAGTATGGTCGCAATCTCCATCATACCAATTTTCGATTGAGTAGCTCCATATTTGACTTTTGATGAAATTGAAGATATTTGTCTAAAATAGTGAAAGGATAGATGTGGTTGATTGGTAATCATGAAAGATTTTAATCTCGATAAGGACTAATATTGAAAAGGGTATATGCTAATAATAACATGTTTGTTCGACTTGGCATTTTCTATAATATCAAGAATAATAATCAATGGAGTGCTTTGCTATGAAATAAACTGCAATTTGGTCAAAACTGAATTTTTATGTGTGATTTCGTATATTTATATCAGCAACATGTATTCAAAAGAAATTAACAGATATTTTTGAATTGATCTTAAACTGAAATAGATCAAAATCAGTTTCAGTTACACATTTTTCCAAACAGCTTTCATACAACATCATTTAATGGCTATTTCTTCGGTTATTTTGGTTATGTTTCTGGTAATGTCAATCTGTCGTCGTGAAGTCAACATGGATTTCTCCTCTGTGTTATGGTTTGATTCTACAAGATGATGGATGTCATAGAAAAAGTATGTTTCTATTGAAAATAATATTTTTAACGTCAATAAAAACACACTCAAGTTAACTAATGATTCAAAACAACTTCTTACAAAATGTAAACCGGAAAGATATAATGAACAAGATCTTACACAATATATAAATATTTTTTTTTTGTTGTCTGTTTACAAAAGATACGATGGAAGAGTTGAATTTGATATCTTCAGGAAATATATCGACTCAATAGATACTTATGAGCTCTTCGAAGGACCAAGAAATGTTACCCTAAAAAATGAGGACAAGGGGTTGATATCATCAGGTTGTGAGTTCAT
This sequence comes from Leptinotarsa decemlineata, assembly GCF_025532065.1. Classification (NCBI taxonomy): domain Eukaryota; kingdom Metazoa; phylum Arthropoda; class Insecta; order Coleoptera; family Chrysomelidae; genus Leptinotarsa; species Leptinotarsa decemlineata. Next base: position 19,280,160 of record NW_027412606.1, read on the forward strand.
CGTTGAAACAGTTTTATTTGCTTTTTTCCACACCACGCTGGAGTTAGAGCTGCCGGGGCGTTTGATTTTCAGATTGTTGTGGAAAAAAAAAACATCGCCAATAGCCCTATATATAATCTCTCTAGAAAGAAAATAGGTGTGTGGTTCAATTTGAAATAAATGACAGTAGGGTTCATTTTTACAATAGATCGGCTTTGACTCACAAAAATACACCTGTATATCAGCAACAAGATAACATGTTAACAAATACTTTTAATGTGATATGTGATTTCCACTCGTACATAGAATCGTTCATGTGAGACGAGAATAATTTGTAGTTGATATTGTTATTAATCAATATACATAGATTTTGAATTGAGTAATGTCCCCATAGAAGAGTATGGTAGGTTTTGGGAATTAGATGGCGTTTATCATCGTTAGGATTCAGAGCAATCTTCGTTTGTTCTGTTGAATATATTCCATGCTTATAGGATTTCATTATTGTGATTGCTTTTCCGGTACAATTTCCCAAACAGGTCACGTAATATTCGAAAGCCATTTTTGTTTTGACAACACTATGTTCAACGTCCTTCGCTTTCTTGGATACTGCGAAATTGGCCACAATTTGTTTGATTTCATCATTTTCATAATTCTCCTGCTCCAATTTTTTTTTTCAGATCAGTGATTTGATCTTCTGACGTTGCAGTTTTAGTTGAGTATAATTTAGATCTGAGTCCAATGAAGTCGATCATAAACTGTCCGTTGTTCTCATCCTCCATCAATCCAATCACTTTCTTATTCGCTCGGGGAATGTTGTAAATGATATCTGATTGATAATCGCTAGTATTGAAATACTGATGACAATCATTTTTCATCATCTCATATGCGCAAAAATTTCCTCTACACCTAGGAGCCATGTACTCATAATGGAAATTATGTGTGGTCAACTTTGCCAAATCCAGTACTACCATTCCAACAAATATAGGTTTGTTGAAGAATATTTCGGATTTCACCAATTCAATAGCAGTCAAGTTTTCATCGAAGACAGTCAAACTCTTGCACCGAGGATTGGAGATTCTGGCTACGGCACCATATCGCCCGTCCCAACTCGTTACAAGGCGAACATCAGAGTGCTTTCTCAGATTTTCCATAGTTTTTCCTGAAACCAATATTTATATATATATGGGACAAAAATTGAGTTTTGAAGATAGCAGTACATATCAAATACGGCATTATTGATTAGTTTGAATAGGTTCTTTCCAAAATCATTTGGAGCAGCAGTTCGCAAACGTGTGTTCGAGTCTATGTAGGGCTTCAACCATGTGGACTGCTTGAACTTTAGAACAGGGTGAATCTTCTTCAAAATGAGACCATGTTCTAAGGCCTGCTTGTGATTTCTGTAATGATTCACATACTTTTTCTTCGACTGTAGAGTAGCCATCAATTTGAATTCTTTCACATTCGATGTACTTTCGGTTCGAGATTTGTTTATATCAGGATGCACATGATCGGAGCAGAACGGTAAATCCTTATGCATATCGTGAAGGTTGTTTGGATACTCCATATCAACTTCCAGTATATAACCTGCCGAGGCATCATCAGGCACAGTTGTGATATCAATGTTGGTGTCAATCCACTCAAACCAGCCGTATGGTAGATATTGAGACATTGCCCAACCATATTGATTATTAACATCGAAATACATTGGGTATTAGTCAGCTTTGGCTTTATCATAATTGTCACCCATGAATTTGTTATTAGCTGTGACTCTTCGCTTGGAGCAAACTTGACTCAGTCCACCTCTTGTTCCCTTTTCGAAAAACATCAACTGATCTACATCGGTGAGAAGTTCAAGTTGCTGTTTCGTTTTGAATAACATAGCATTCCATGTATAGCCAGGCAGAGTGGAATAATGGGTAGGATCCAAACCGTAAGTTTTATGACAACGTGGGCGGAACTGCTCGAAGACATAGCCAGAAGCATAACATCCGTCTTCAAATACAGATCCGTAGATTTTCCCAATGTGTTTATATTGAAAGTAGCCCATATCAGCTTGGCACGTAGGTAAGATCTCCTAGGAGACGGTTTTTCCTCCAATTTGTTGTGGAAGGTTTCGACAGGGGGTAAACAATCTTCATTGAATTTTTTGTAAGAATCGATATAGTCATACGGCATTACACCCTTTTTTGTCAAAATCTACTCTTCATCATTCGAGAGGTTGGAGAACTGTGATATGATATTTGGAAAATCTGATGAATATGATACTTACGTATCCAGCGAAAAATTCATGAATCTGAATGAGTTGAAAAATCTGAAGTGGATCTTGCCACCAGAAATATTTTTAGTGAAGTAGATATACTTTTCCTTTGTTATCGGCCAAACGGCGACACTTCCTTTGAGATCCAATGCAATATTTTCTATAACAGAATGTGCATCATACCCTGATAAGTTATGAACTACGATGGGAATTGTTTTATCATCTTGATAGTTTATAATGCACCCATTGTGTGATGGTTCTGCGATTAATTATTTTTAGGTATTAGACGATTATGGTCGCATACTATTTTGTCTGATATATTGAATGGTTTATCACATATATGACAATGAGTTGCTGCCTGAAAAAATGTTTCCTGGCTGGCTGATATATCTACATCAAATGGACACTGGAACACAGTTGCAACATCTTCAGCAAACTGGCCTATCTCGTCGGCAAACCATTTCATACAATTTCCACCACGAAATGATTGATAAAATGATAGTGTATCATCATAAGAGCGTTTCACATAATATCCAATAGATGCCGGAATGTGTCGTTTATATTTATTGCCATCTTGTGCAGATACCAATACACTCGGCATATATGAAGAAAGGCGATGTAATTTTTTTTTGAAATTTTTGAACCTCAAAATATGTTTTCCCTCCATAGGTAATTTTGGTAGGCATCCCTTTGTCTTCGAGCAGTCTTCAAGGTGTTTATCTAACATAGCTTGCGTGGAAAAACAGTGAAAACACCTATGGCAAAAATATTTTCTTCCATCGTAATACATGTCTTGAATCATGAGTAGATTCACATAATTGCTTTTATTTTTTGCTATGGTCAATCTTAGCGGTATTACAGTATACTTGGATTTAAAAAGTTTCAACGTGTAAACATTGACTAAGAGATCAATCTGCTCTTCGAAACTATTTATCTGAATAATTGTCATCGAAAAGTAAATACCATACAATTTCAGAACTTTTGAATAGTCAGGATGAGATAGGATGTGATTTGAATATTTTCCATGGGAAACTGGATACAACGCTGAAACAATGGCCCAAGCGAAGTAGGCATCATCATGATTTTTCGTTAGATTTGAGAAGACAGTTCAATGTATGATGAACCTCTCTGAGGCACAAATTTGTTCACGTTCACCCCCAAATTCACTACTGCTTTCAACGTCTAACCTCTGTCACGTTCCTGAAACTCTTCCAACTTCATCATGATTGGCTCCATAACATGTTTCTCAAATCACATATTCATATCAGTGTTACTATGGATGGATACGTTAGATATTTTGAAATACTCATATTCGTTGAAGATAAGATCGCCTTTGACAACCTCAAATTCTCCACCGAATATCATATTAATCTTTAAAAATGCATCCTTTTCCAATGCATTTTGAATTCGTCTCACAAAAAAAGTCTTACAGTCGATCGAAAATGAGGTAGTGTTCTTATGCTTGAGATTACTAATCACTTCAGTTCGGATACGCGAATCAAAAGCCAATTCTGAATCATCCCAATGTACTCGATTGGAGGCTGTCTCTTTCCGGCTAATCAGGCCTGCTCCTTTCTCCATCTCAAATTTCATCTGATTACATAGTGTTGTAATATTGACCAAGAATGCTAGTGGATTTCATTTTCCCACCCATAGTAGTAATATTTTTCAGATCTTTTTTCATTCGTTTAGAAGCCTAATAACACTCTTCAAGTCCATCCTTCACTGTTTTCTCCTTATATTCATCTTTGATGAAGCTCAAGATATATGCGATATATTTCATCACATCAGCAAACATTTTTCAAAATTGCAGAAGCAGGTTCAACAATAACTGACTGACCGAAATGGAACGCCAGAAAATACTCCTCGAACAGTAAATTAGAAACAGCACTACCTAGCGGGGAAAACATTGCGTTAGAAGTAATGTGACCAAATATGAATATGAATAAAATCTGCTATTAAGACACATGTCTTATGGAATCATAGTATATCAGAAAAATGAATTTTTATGATGATATATTAGTCTGAAACACCATATTTACAGGAACAACATTAAAAATGTTGACAAAAATGCTTGTCGCGCTTTTACAGTACCCAAGTCGATAGCGACAAATTGCATTACTGTATCTTTATCATGCAGCAAGTAAATGTTATACCGATTGGAAGAATAGAGAAACCAATATGCGGAAACTTCATATTGAATAAATTGAACTGAAAAATTGTTTGAGTTACTTGTTTTCGCCTTCTTTAGCCTACACTGATCGTAAGTATCGATATAAGGTAGCAGGACATCGACAGAAAATGACCACGTAGTCAAGTTGAAGATCAAACTCAACTTCAAGGTCAGATCATGAAATGGTGGAGGGGATAAATCAGTTTTCAGGTTGAAGTGTGGAAATAACTCCTCTTCAGTTGAATACACGCTCACGTCATATGGTATATTGGCATGAATCTTGGATGAAATTGGGTTTTAAGGACGAAATAGTAATACATTTCGAATTGATACATGTGTATTGCGACATGTAAAAGTTTATGTCGAGAATATATTTAGGTGTGGAAAATATGTCTTTTCTGCTGTAGAATGGTGTGTTGTGACTGTATGAATCGTTTTGGAGAACTTCCAAACCCCGTTTAGCATGATGTTCGCAAAGAATGAACATTTTCACAGACAAACCACACTCCACCATCAGATATTGCAATATAGTGTTGCATTTCAAATGATTAGATTATATTGCAATACGTGAAATTTCTTGTTAGGCGAGCATATGCATGTGTCATAAATATCAATTTATTCTACTGTCAAATGGCATGACCCTACGCATCTCTTTTGGAAACTCCGCTAATCTTCGTCTAGCATAACCTGGGCAGTGAATAAACTTACGTTCAGTTTCAAGCTCAAAACAAACTGCTCTGTCAGATCTTGACATGGTGGGGGAGAAACAGACCAAAGTGAGAACAAACCTGCTTTTCAGTTGGAATCATATCAATATCATCTTAATATATGCCTTCAGATTTGTAATGAATTATGTTTCGAAAAGAAAAACTTAGTGTGACATTTTAAATTATTACATCATTTTTAAGCATGCGGAAGCTCATGTTGGGTATGCATATGTGTGAGAAATATCAGTCTGTTCTCCTGTTAAATGTCAAGTGTTGACACTACATGTCTACAAATCTCCGTCTAGCATTCTAGCATGACATTGACGGAGAAATAAAAGTCAAATTTTAGTCATCATTTTTGATACATGAATGTATACTTTTTGGGAAAGAAAGTTTTTGGCTTTCTACTACTCCATCTGATACAAAAAAAGGGATGAGAGAATTGTACGTTATACCGTTGTGCCTTTGAGGTATCGAAGTATTCGTTTCACTTGGATAAAATTATGGTTGCTGGTATCCTATAACGACCTTGAAACAACACTGATTGCATAAGAAATGTCTGGTCTTGTACCTGTCATTAGATACATAAGAGCCCCAATCGCCACTCTCTATGGAAGAGTTGTATTCAAAGCCATTTCGGATTCGTTCACTGATTACATACAATCTTTTACAATCGATGTTAAAACGGATTTACATTCTTGCATGCCAAAGCGTTCTAATACTTTTCTTGTTTAAGCTGCTTGATTCAACTGAATGTAACCATCGTTCCTAGTTTTGATTTCTGATCCTAGGAAATAGGAAGCAGGTTTCACTATCATGTTGAAATCATTCTGCAAGCTTTGCAAGAGATTATTCTTCAATGTATCATTAGTTGTTCCAAGCAATCCAGCATCAACGTATATGACCAAGATTAACATATCCTTTTCATGTTTCTTTATGTATAAACATGGATCTGCATTACTTTGCTGGAAATCAAGTTTTGTCACATCATGGAATCGCTTATTCCAACATTTTGGTGCTTGCTTGAGTCCATATAAACTTTTGTTAAGCCGACATACTCGATTAGTACCATCCTCATATCCTTCACGTTGCTTTATATAAACTTCTTGGTCAAGCTCGCCATAGAGAAATGCAGAAGTAATATCAAACTGGGTGAGAGTAATTTTTCTACTAGAAGCAATACTCAGAACAGCTCTTATCGTAATACATTTTGCTACAGGGCTGAAGGTTTCATCGTAGTTTTCACCCTTCCTTTGTGAATAACCTTCAATAACCAATCCGGCCTTGAATTTATCTAGACAACCAGCTACATTCAGCTTCCTTTTGTAAACCCATTTACATGGATTTGCTTTCCCAGAACAGAATACAATGATCTTTCTCAGGGCAGGAGATGAACTATTTGTGAGTGAGTGGCTCTTGAGGTTCGGTTATTTCACTAGCAACAATCATGGCATAATCATCGAAACGGAATGGCTTTCCGATTTCATTTCTATCTCTCAGCTGCCTTTTTATTACAATCTCCTCGTCTTCTGGAAATGGATCTTCTATCTCTTCAGTTTTAGAGCTGGATATATCCAGTGTAGTTTTAGCATCTGTATCTACTGGTATGTATTCTTCTGACGTCTCATTTTTATCAGTAGATGGTACTCTTGCCATAACAGAATTTAATGGTCCATCTTCGTGAATAATTACATCACGAGATCGTATTAGCCTTTAAGTTTCTTCACACCTGATACGATATCCATGATCATTCTCATATCCAATAAGTATTTCTTTTATAGCCTATCTATCCATTTTATTCCGACATCTTTTTGGTATATGTGCATAGCAATAACTATCTATTACTTCAAGATACCTCAAATTTTGCTTCTTTTCAAATCATATTTCGAAGGGGGATTTGTCTTTAATACCAGATGTACCGTATCTGTTTGAATATGAATAGCTGTATTGATCATTTCAGCCCACAAGCTTTGACTTATTCGTCCTTCTCTATCATGCATCAAAGCTCGGGCATTTTCAACTACTGTTAGATTATCGCGATCTGCGCAACCATTCTGCTGAGGAGTGTAGGGCATGATAATTCTTTGTCGTATTCCATAGTTATTGAGAACTTTAGTTATTTTCCTATTTGAGAATTATCCACCTCCATCTGACAAGAATTCCTGAACGTTGTAGTCCATAGCTTCAATCTCTGCGAGTAAAATCTTCAGCTTTTCTACGACTTCAAATTTTTCTTTAATGAAGAAGACATAACGGAACTTACTGAAATCATCTCTGAACTGGACATAATACCGGTATCCTGACTTGGATGGACTAAAAGGTTCACATACATCTGGAACATCAGCTCTGTCTCTGGTACCCAACTTCATTATATGAGCTTTTCCGTAAACGCATCCTTCACAAAATTCACTGTCCAAATTGACTTGTATAACAAGTTCACGTTCGAGTAGCGAATTCACATGTTTCTCATTTTGGTGTCCGTGTTAGGAATCACACGTTGAAAGGTAAGACCTCGTTAGTCCTTAGCTCGCACAAGTTTCTCAACTCCTGAGAGTTGTCGTTCATTTGGGGGCGACAGCTGGTTGATGGAAAAACAGATTTTAAACAGAAGTCTCTCGTGATATAACTGTAATACATTTTCATTGCCAACTGCATTCACATTAACAGCAACTTTGGGTTTGAAGAATTTCAAATTCAGTTTATACAATCCTCCATATATGTTTCTTGTTCCAACTAAAATAGTTTCTCCGGAGAGTTTCATTTGACATTTTTCAGCACTTGAAATAAATAGGCTATCCATGTTTTTATCTTGCACGCATGAAACAGAAAAAATATTTTTGTTCATTTCTGGAACATACCATACGTTTGTTCGTCATGGTGAAAATCTGTTTTCTTTCGTTTACATAAGCTTTTACTCTCAGAGTACCTTGACCTAGAGCGGATTGAATCTCCATTAGCTATTGTGACCCTGTGATTTCCATCAAATGGTGTGTATTCTTGAAACACATCACTTCGATTGGTGATATAATTCGTAGCACCATTATCAACATACCAAATGTCTTTATCACACGTAAAATACAACACGGAGTTTGTTTCTGCTACGAGAGTCTCATTGGTATCACTAGTTTCATGTTTTTCATTTCCTGGTTTTGAAGGTTTTCCATCTGCTTCCCATTTGAAACACCGTTTTATTTTATGCCCTTTTCGTTTACAATATTCACAAAACAGGTTCATATTGTGAATTTTTCTTCATTTTCCAAGAACATCACTTCCTCTTTGACCAAGGATTGGGATGATAACGCTTTTTGGTATACACAAAGTTGGTTAGTTGAACTGTCAATTGTTCTTTCGTTCTTCGATATTAACATCCAACTTGACTTGAACGAAAAATACTCTGGAGGAAGAGTCTCCAAAATCTTGCAAATCAGCAACGATTCTGGTAGATCGCATTTACAGGTGTTTCCATTTACTACTTTATCCTTGGTGATTTCATTTCGCAAAATATTCCAAAGATTTTTGAGTTTAGAAATATGAAATGGAATGTCATCTTCTGCGTGTCGTCTGTAGCTGGGTGATGACCAGCCATCACCCGAAGACGATTGTAGATACTAACAATCGAAACGTCGTGAACTAACGTGACTTGGAATCTCTCCACTTTCTATTTTCATTTTCTTTTTTCATTTCTTTATTTTCATTTATTGAATTTTTCTATTTTTACTTGTATTTTGTTTCACTGTTATTTCATTTCAGGTTTATTTTGGTTAATACAATTATTATTTTTCAGCTATTCATTTTCAATTCTTCTTTTTCAGTTGTTTCAGGGATTTCAAATCATTTTATATAGTAGGCAATGGAAGTCCGAACTAGTGAAATTCAAAATTTCAGCAGATTATTATAATTTGCAAATATTTCTTACACTCCGGAACCTCATGCTAACCAACCACGCTCTGCTACCATGTTGAAGTAGAGGAAATATCTCAAGTAAACTCTTGAATGAATGTATTTATTTTAGACAACTCAACTCACACTTTTATCATGTCAAAATTAATCGCTTAACTACTTATGAATATATACAATGTCAACATTTGGTTCAGTTTTAGTGTATTTTGGTGCAAGTTTGTCTCTAGTCTCCTCTTTCATGAATATTTGAACATTTCCAGAAATTGTCATTGGTTCCTTTCGATTAACATTGATTTTTTTCAGTTGTCCATTTTCTCATCTATAATTTTTTCATTCAGTGTGTTATATACTTTATTTAAATTTTTTTTGATATCTAGGACGTATTGTGATACGTCTTTTTCGATGATATCAAAAAGGTCTTTCGGTTTGAAATGTCCGGAGACAATTTCAAATAGAGTATATTCAGTAGATGAAGGAACTGAATTATTGTAATGTAATATAGAATACTTCATCAAATTGTTAAAGGATTCTTTAGGATGTTGGCGTGTTTTTATTCTTACTTTTTCAAAAATTGTAGAATGAAATCGTTCACTATAGCTGTTGGAGTTGGGATTTTTTGGTGTTGTGACATGTATGTTCATTTTATGTAGTTTGCAAAAATTTTGAGAATTTTGATTATTCAATTCGCTACCTCCATCACAAACGATGGTATGGGGTATTCCATAATGTGATAAAAGAATTAATAGACCATCTAAAACATTTATAGAGGTGATTCCTATTACTGGGTAGACTTGGGCGAATTTGGAAAATGTATCAATGATGGTAAGATATTTTTATTTTGATTTTGACAAGGTATCGATATGAATTCTTTCAAATGGCCTTGTGCCTGTTGTTATTGGTTGGATTTGGAATTCATTTGGTTGTCATTCGTTATTAGATTTTTGACATATATTAGTTAATAAAACAGTTTGTTATGCCTTTGACCATGTTTGGCCAATAATAGTTTTTCTTAATTGATTCAGTAGTTGTATTAATTTCTCTAAGACCTGTTTTGTAGACATGGTGATACTTCATTTTATCTTGCATTTCTTTTTCTAGAATGATGATTTATTTTGAGTGTGTGCTAATAATTTTTCTTCGATTGATTTCAAGAAATATTTTTCTTTTTCTTCGTCAGGAAAGTATAAATGATAAGTTATATAATTTTTGAGGTTGGCTACAAATTCTAAAAAGTCTTGGTCAATATGTTTCCGCCTAAGATTGAAATAATATCTGTTATTATAGAAAACTTTTTCTTTGATACATAATGGTACTGGAGAAGATTCTGATATTTTTATTATCATTTGGTGTTTGTAATAATTTATTGGTTTTTCAGAATAAGGAAAAGTGAGCAAAGGCGTTTCATTAGCTGAATGTGCTGTTGAAGTATGGTTTTCATTTAGGTCATTCAAGAATTTTTCAATAGTTTCATCAATATCTCCTATCTCATTTACGACAGAAATTTCGTCTTGTGGATTTCTGGATAAAGAATCAGCAACTACATTATTCTCACCTTCATTGTATTCAATTTCATAGTCATATTCGGATAATAATAATACCCATCTCACTAATTTTGAATGTAGTTCTTGAAAACTATCAAACCATTTTGAAGGTTTGTGAACTGATCTAATTTTAAAATGTCGTCCGACTAAACAAGGTCGGAAATACTTCGCAGACCGAACGATTGCTAGTAATTCTCTTTCAACTACAGAGTGATTGATTTCATTTCGATTGAATGTGCGACTTGCATAACAAATGGGTTTTCCGTTCTGACAAAGTACTGACCCTATTGCAAATTTACTCGCATCTCTATTCTATGATTGTTGTAAGAAATTATAATCATAAGATGGATTGGGTTCTGTCACATTATATAATTCTTCCGAATAGAAGTTGGGCTTAGACTGTGAAAGGAATGTTGTTTTGTAGGTAAATATCTGGTGGAAGTGAACATTGGTATCGGTTTATTATCTATAGGTTGATTTCTTGGTTTCCAAACATTCGCGTTTGAAGGTCTTCCAAAAACTTATTGATTAGTTGGAAACCTTTGAGGGACTTGACGAAGTGTTTGTATTGGTTGACTGGGAAATTGTTTCCTTTGAGTGTTAACAAATCGTTGTGGGGTTGTATGACGAAATTGGGGTGCTTGAAAATTATTTAGCACATTAAAATGTAGCTGATTAGTTTGTTTCTGGAAATGAGTCTATTGTGATTAATTTGACATTTCTCTATAAGCCACCTATGTGGCTCAAAAGTTGGTGTTGGTGAACCTTGAGAAGAATTTCTCTTGCCTTCAGTCACTTTGGTGGTATCTTGCTAATAAACAATTATGAATATTCACTGACTATAATCAATTAGAGTAAGTACCATTAACAATTTGTCTTCTGATCTTCAAAATATATTTTACGTAGTTTATAACAATATTATACGCAATAGCAGCACGTCGACAGAACACGTCTACTCCTTAAGCCACACAACAGCTAGGGTCTATTTACACTTACATATTGGAAAAGTAATAATAGAGAAACTTATTTACTTTTTCATTAGGGTGAAATGGAAGTCAATCAAATACCCCAAATTGTTGATTAGGCCATTTGAACTTTGGAAACTAACACTGATATTTCAACATGATATGAATTTCATTCTGCAATGTGAATCTCGCAATTAACAAAAAAATTGAGTTTTCACTATGCAAATTATTGTAATATTAACAGAGTCAAAATCTACATATACATTCAAAATATTCAACATACAATACAGTTTTAATATGGGCCTTGAGCCGTGAAACGTATATAATTCAGAAACCTAATTTGTATTGCGATAAGGCAATCTGATCAATCTACTAAATTACACGATAAATTGCAGTGGTTTGGTGGTCATGGGGGCTTCGTATCTCCATGACGTTTACTACGGCGACAGTATACGTTAAATCTCCCCTACGTGATAGCCGAAAACGTGATCAATTCCATGTTATCAACACTGACTTATCGGATATCATATCATTCCATTCTTTACACGAAAAAACCTTTTTGTGGCACTTTCATTCAATGTATATCAAAACTTTCTTAGAGGCGGCCTAGATAGAAACTGAATGGCTATTGTGGGCATGTCCTGACTGAGAACGTGAAATTATCTTTTCCTTATACAATGGCATTGTTAAGGAAAATTGAGATGCTGATCATGATGTGGAGTTAGTCAAAATTCTTACCATCGTATCTAGTCACGAACTGAAATACGATTGGTTAACAATACTGAAAAAAGGAAAATAGTCAGAAAATCCGTATATAAAACCGTGTCTGAAGACTGTATCGTGGAGAGACATACGAACTAGAAAATTATTATTTCAAAATAAAAATTTGGAAAAATGCATGTCTCCCAACTACCTACACTGTAGTTTCTGGTAAACGCTTGCCGGTAAACGGCCACTTCCTCGTCTCAAACTATGGATACTGAAGTATATCAGGCAAAAATCTAAGCAAGATACCTCACAGAAGTTAGTCTCGCAGATGTTTCTTGTTAAAACAGTGACAGGACCATGCTGAAATTATTCGAGACTAGTTTCAAGGTAATACGTCTCATCAGTGCAGGAGAGATCCGACCCAAATAAGAAAGTGCCTGGGATTCGAAAAATTTCAACGCGACCCAACTGCATGTATGAAACCTTCGTCTAAGAGAGATATTGTTATTTCACATACCACACCGGAAACGATTTGAGCTTCAAAAACTCAATTTTCAAAAATATCACGACTTGTTTGGCTAGCACAGTAGCTTTTTCGTAGTAAATAATATACTAAAAACGAATTATTCTCTGTAGCTTTCATATAACTCACATAATCATCAGTGAGAACTACGTGTACATGTACATCATAATTATAATTACCTACGGGATGAATTTCTCCTATATCAATGATAATGTGTCTACAAAGACCAAGATAACATCGTTTTCTGAGAAAAATAGTTCAGTAATAGTGATCTATTTAAATTCAGTTGGTCATTCAGCAAAATTTTTTGGGTTTTCAAGTTCAATAATTTTCAATGTTTCTAAATGATTCGGCTGTGTGATTCTGTGAAAAAAAAGGTTGTACCTCAGTGCAAGTTCCGAAATTTGATCTAATTACCTTGATTTTATATACTACTACATTTTCTGAATTAGGGAAATTTTGGAATACTGAAACGTGTACTACAAAGTCGTAGGTCTGCATGATAGGTCTGCAATATATATATATATATATATATATATATATATATATATATATATATATATATATATATATATATATATATATATATATATATATATATATATACTTAACATGGGGATCTCGTAAACGATAAGAGATTGAGTGTCGGTTGAATTGTGGCAAAGTTACGTATTTCAGAGACCTATCCAATAATGTGAAAAAATCGAATATAGCTATTTTGGTTCTGGAGATATACAGGAAAAACCAAAAAATCCCAAATTATTTTTTTGTCTATATCTTCTTTATTCGCAGATATATTGAAAATCTGGCCACATTTTCCTAACGGCACTTGATGTGGGCTATCAGAATATATCCATGAATCTTTTATATAGGGTGTCATCTGACTTGGGCCACCCCCATCTTTGGATTTTTAAATATGGACCTGTATTTTTTGTTGTAGTTTTTGGATCGTAGACGTTCACTTCATAATGGAAAATTGAATTTGATTTCATATTTGGGGATGTATCAGTAATATATTCAATACTAAATATATATATAGTTTATGGAGTACCTGAAATCAAAGTACCTGAATTTTAAGTAGCTGATATTTTATCTGAGTTTCTAACGAATTAGAAACTCAGGTAAACTCAGTAAACTCAGTTAGAAACTCAGGTAAAATATCAGCTACTTAAAATTCAGGTATTTCGTTTACAAGTACTTTGATTTCAGGTACTCCATAAACTATATATATATTTAGTATTGAATGTGTAGAATTAGTTGAAAGACACGCCAGATGAAGCCATTGTATGGCGAAACACGAGTTGCGTTTTTGTAAAACAATTTAGTGAAAATCTCACGATAAAGTGTTTTTGGAATACGTTAGTTATGGATTTTCATCAAGTATCGGCCGATTCCATCATATATATGTAGTATTATATTCTATTAAATTCTCAAAGTTAGCACCTATTTTGAATGAAATAGCTAAATTTCACTCAAAATAATTTCCATACTATCAAATTTTCACATATATACATGACATGTGTTTCGCTACAATATACTATACTATGCAGAAGTTATAATGAAAATCTTACAATATTAATAAGTTCAAAATATGGATTTTCATCAAGATCGGCTAGTTCTATTCAATTAATGATTATTAATACAATTTTCTCAAATCATAAAATTTATATAAAAAAAAATAAATGATTGAAGGCAATCGAGAATTTTTAATAATCGACTGAACAAATTACAGAAACTTCGATATTCGAATGAAAAGTTTATTTTTACCCCAAATATTACGATGACTTATGATGCGATACGAAAAGAGTCATGGAACCCAAAAAGCATATTGTTGTATTCGAATGTTAAAATGCGTTAAAAAAGTATTTTACTGTTTACGATAACGATAACCGACGAACGATAACCCTCAGAAGTAGCAAGCTATAGATTAACAGGGTCTTACCTTTTAACGTGCGATTCCTGGCATGGAAAAATGAAATGAAAATATGACGAAGTTACAAATGGTCTCCCATTTCATTAAGAAATCAGCGGGGCCCTGCGCTTTTTTAAAATGTTGACACATTTCTTATTGAAGGATCCTTTATGTTTTTTTTGGCTAATCTGTATTTAAAATTTTGGTATTGTTTCAGATGAAAAAAATTCTGTAGGACCACAAAGATATGGAAAAGTAAGTACAATATTCAGTTCATAGAGTAACTTAACCCTGCGTAGGTCGCGCTCGATCTCTCAGATGTATGACGCATGTGTTTTCAAATTATATCTGTAATTCGCCGAATTTAAACTGTGCTTCTTGCTATCTTGCTATATGTGTTTCTTCTATGCACTCATGTGGCTAACGTTAGTAGGTATTTGCAGTGTGACTTGTAAACAGCTGATTCCTAACCTCTTGTTGTATTTGCATCTGACAGATACTGCGCGACCATAAACAATGAAATTCTGGACGAAAGTGATTGTGATGAAGATGATATAATTGAAACTGAAATTCTTCATTCGGACATTGAAAGTGGTAGTGAAGTTGAGTTCAATGAAGACTGCTATGCAGGATACTATTCAAGGAAACACGTACCCACGAAAGACAAAAAAAGAATGCCGCATAATATCCTTACAAAAATACCTGGAGTAATTGGGTCCGCCAAAGGTATAAAAACTGTTCTCGATTCCTGGAAGTGCTTTTTTTCTGACGAAATGATAGATCTCATAGTGAATTCTACTAATCTGAGTATACAGACCATACAACCGAATTATAGTCGTGAAAGAGATATAAAATTGACTGATTCAATTGAAATGAAAGCTTTCTTTGGTCTCTTGTACCTAGCAGGTATTTTGAGAAGTGGCAGACAGTCTTTAGAAGATTTATGGTCAACAGACGGCATGGGTGTTGAGTTGTCCAGAACAACTATGTCTCTTAGAAGGTTCAAACTTTTGTTTGCAAAAAAAATTGACAAGTTGGCTCCCATTCGAGATTTGTTCGACCTTCTTGTGAACAACTGCAAAGCATGTTATTCTGTCGGCCAAAATGTTACGATAGATGAAAAACTTGAGGGTTTTAGAGGAAGATGTTCTTTCAGACAGTACATTCCCTCAAAACTCAATAAGTATGGAATAAAAATATTTGCCCTAGTATATTCCAAATTATTTTATACCGTCAACCTAGAAGTGTATGTCGGCAAGCAACCTGAGGGACCCTTTGGAGTTAGTAATACACCTACTGACTTGGTACTGCGCCTTGATGAACCTATCTATGACACTGGAAGATATATCACCGGAGACAATTGGTTTACCAACCTAGAGCTCGTAGAAAAACTAAAGAATAAAAAGCTTTTATATGTTGGCACAATGAGAAAAAACAAAAGGCAGATTCCACCAATATTTTTAAACGTCAAAGAAAGGGTACTACATTCGTCTATGTTTGGATTCAGTAAAACAGCCACTTTGGTATCGTATGTGCCAAAAAAAGGCAAAAATGTATTACTCTTATCATCGTTGCATTTTGACGATAATATTGATGAAGGCACAGGGGATCAACATAAACCTGAAATAATCACATATTATAATGCCACAAAATCAGGAGTTGATACTGTAGATCAGCTATGTGCCACATATAACTGTGCACGAAATACAAGAAGATGGCCAATGGTAATCTTCTTTTCTATGATGAATATTGCAGCCATCAACGGAATGATAGTTTTTGCTGATAATAAAAATGCCTTTGCAAATAGGAGGGAATATGTAAAGATGCTAGTTCACAGTTCAGTTGCAGAACATCTTGGACGTAGGGGACAAATGAAAAGTCTTCCAACACATCTACAACAGGCACTCAACAAGTATAATCCTGTTTCAGAAAAAAAGCATTCTCCACAAAAAGTAGATAACATCAGAAAAACCTGCAGACCGTGCTATTCGAAAAGTAAAACAAGAAAACTGACAAAGTACAGATGCCGCAAAAGTGAAGATTATTTTTGTTTAGAACATGCCACAATGCTCTGTCAAAAATGTTTCGATGAGGACACTAATCAAAGTTCAAATTCTGACTGAAACGATTATTTCTGATTTTTGTTATGTTTTTCTATTCAAGCATTATTCATCACATGTTATATTAAACGTATATGGTGTTCTACCTCAAATCATGTTTTTATTTTATTATAAGGTTGAGGTTTGCTTTTATGTTTATATAAGAATTTATTAATTTATGTTGACTTTTTCTAATTCAATAAAAGTACCTCATATTTGTTTTTGTTTTCATTAATACGACAGTAGTTCGATAGAATATAATTTTTAAGTTCATACATCTGTGAGATACCCCGCGACCCCCTATAATCCACAACAACACGCGACCTATGCAGGGTTAATTAATTTCATTGTCTTTCATATAGGTACCATCCGAGTTCAGGGCCGAGAAAAAACACACCAATTGGTTTGTTAATAAATCGTTGTCTCCAATATTAAATCGTATGGATGATGAAGAAGAACAAAAAAAATATGCATTTTGGAAAACATTTTAATTGTACCAAAAAGTCTAGAGTTGAAAAAAGATAAAGATGAGAATGAAACAAATGTTCTTATATTTAATATCCATTAATTAAATAAGAAAATATTTTTATCAATTATTCACATCGTTGTTATCAACAACTAAGTTCTGAAGTCTTAAAAAAATTTCACATCAATTGATTCACTTCACATTTGATATCTGGTGAATTTTTTGATAATAGATAACAAATATTTCTGTTTTAAGAAACATCCAAAATTCTGTATATAAATATCTGTATCTCACTTGTTTTTATTAACTACTAACTGTTTTCTCAGGCACTTATAATAAAGCGGTTTATTATTCCAGGTTGGTGTTTGTAGTCAATTGAAAGTGTTACAAAACAGTTCTGAATCTATCAATAAAAGAAGCTGGGTGTGTTGAAGGAATTATAAAAATATTTCAAGTTTAATGTCGTTTGTTTTTTAGGTGTCAGATGAAATTTTCTATTCTGGTGACTCTTCATATGTACCATCCAGCTCATAGGTAAGTGTTAAAGTACACCACATTCAACACACATCTCACAATGCGTTTCCAAACACTACTGTTTAGTAGTAACTATATTTAAAACAAAATCCGCCTTCATTTCATAATTTTAAAAAAATATTGAAAACATATATGGCGTATGTGATGAAAAGTTTAATGCCTATTACAAACCAATCATTTGCAATTATTTATTTTTAGGTATCTTCTTCAATCAGAATATATTATTCATCTGATTTGAACTCAACGTCCACTCAACCAACACCTGAAAAAGATTGCAATAATTCCGAAATAATTAGAAAAGTAGATCAAAACTCAAACGTGACAAATGGTACAAAAACTCAACGTCCACTCAACCAACACCTGAAAAAGATTGCAATAATTCCGAAATAATTAGAAAAGTAGATCAAAACTCAAACGTGACAAATGGTACAAAAACCACCGATAACCTAATTTGTCTATTAGATATCGACAAAAATGATGAAACTGAATACAACCAAGTAAATCAAACGAATGCGGAACCAGTAATGAAAAAGATTATGTTTGTCTTGATAATATTACAGATGTTGAGACAACATCAACAAAATGAAAAACAAAATTAAAGAACTTTTGTTATTACTGTAAAACCGATGTAACCAATTTTGCCAGGCATGTGATTAATAACCATTCCACGGAAATGGATGTGATAAAATCAATGTCCATGCCTCCAAACAATTTGGAAAGGAGACGATTGCTGGCTAAGCTGAGAAATAAAGGAAATTTTTTAAAAACAGCAAATAATTGCCCCAGGAGAATTCGACGAGGGCAGATTCCAGAAACATCTGTTCTACCATGTGATAATTGTCTCGGTTTCTTTTCTTCAAAACTATTATATAGACATAGGAAAAAGTGTAGTAGCAAGAGCGGAAGGGCACAAAGTAGCGGCCAAACTGCTTTATTATTCTATCATCGCAGAGTAGATGACAGACTCAAAAAAGAAGTATTTCGACGAATGCGAGCGGACAAAATATCTCTTGAGGCTAAAGCAGATGAATTGATTTGTTCGTTTGGAGCTCGTTATCTGAGATTACATAGGGATAAGCATTTTGCCACCGTAACCTCCCGAAAGATGAGAGAACTTTCAAAAATCATGATTGAGATAAAAAAATGAAACCGGAAATAAAATCATTTTTTCAAGCACTTCAACCAAAATATTTTGATCTTTTCATCCAAGCTACACAAAAGGTAGCGAGATATGATTCAGCCACAAATGCATATGGAGTACCTTCATTTGCAATGAATATCGTGAATTCATTCAAACAGTGTTGTAATATTGCCATTGATTTTGTTCTTGAGGGCGGTGAAACGGTATCTCCTGCTGAGGACGTTTCTCAGTTGAGAACTATGATCATTTATTTACAGTCAACTGGAAATACGAAGTTTCAAGTCAAGCCGCTAATAGTCTCCATTTGAATGAGTGGAATAAAATAACGATCGTACCACTCGCTAGTGACTTAAAAGTCCTCAAACAGTATCTTATTGATTCGGCCAAAAGAGTAACCGAGAAACTCAACACTAATAACTTAGATACCATAGCTTATAATTTATTGGTTGAAACCATTTATTGCCGCGTTTTACTTCTGAATAGAAGACGACCTGGTGAACTTCAGAGAATGCTTCTGCAGACCTATTTGACTTGCGGTAATGAGAAGGGGCATTATGAAGAATTCGAGAGTATAATCACTGTGTTAGAACGCCTGTTATTGAAGAAATTGAAGCGTGTAGTCATAAAGGGAAAAAGAGGTAGAGGAGTCCCTGTACTTTTCAGTGATGATGTACAAAAAGATATTCAGTTGATGGTTGAAATTCGACCCACTATGGTTCCACAAGAAAATTTATTTCTGCCTGCTAAGGCAAACATCAAAACTGAAATCAGCGGTTATAAAGTCATGAAGAAAACATGCCCGATCAAGGGGAGAAAAAAATCCGGATTCAATAACTGCGACACGTCTCAGAAAACATTTGGCCACACTAATGCAGATCTTCAACATGACAGATGGTGATATTGAACAGTTAGCTACATTCATGGGACACACATCTGGAATTCACAGGGGCTCATATAGGCTTCCTGATGACATCTTTCAAACAGCAAAACTTTCTAAACTTCTTTTGTTGATGGAGAAAGGTGAGAGCAAAAAATTATAAAGACGAGATCGACTTTGATATGGAAGAAAATGTAATTGATGAAAATGATGACAGCGAAATGGTGTCTGAAGGAGAGATTGGCAATGATGATTTTCAAGAAGGTTTTGAGAAAGATCAAGTTGTAAAGGACAGTAATAGTTCAAAGAGAGTATCAGAGAAAAAAACAGTAACAAATAGAAAAAAAAGAATCCTAATTCCTTGGACTGAAACACAGAGGACATTGGCAAAAAAAATTTTGAAAACCATATCGACAATTCAAAACCTCCAAAGCGATATGAGTGTGAGGAACTAATTTAAAAACATCCCAAAACTTTTGAAGACAAAACTTGGGTAAAAATAGAAGTATTTATTCAAAATGAATATATGAAGAAGAAACGATGTTGAAAATTGAAATATCTTGCATCTTTTTGTTTTTGAATGAAATAATTTCATTTTGTACCTTTTCTATGAGTGATTTCATTTTGTACCTTCTCTATAAATAAATGAGTTTGAATAATTACAAGTGTATCTTATCTTCTGAGAATACCCTCATTATATGTCCTCTCTAGATTACTGATTGGAAACTTCTTCGGCTAATGAGTACTAAAAATTGTTTTTGAGATTTACTTATTCCGAATCATAATTCGAAATCATTACTGTACTTCAGCTCAGCAGAATCATTGCTACTCATTGAATAATAACTTCAGTGAGAGGTAAAATTATGGAATAAATGCATTTTTTAAAAAAACAGGTGAATTTGGAGACAAACCCCGAAACAGGTCGATTTTTAGTTTCAAATGATTTCCTTAATAAGAATGAGGGTGGTATAACAGCTCATGTGAAAAGTTATATAATTCTCTATTCAGTGGCATAAACATCAACAGAGAGGAAAAAATTATTTAATTTTTGAATTAAATTAATTTACACAAGAAGTAAATATGAAGAATTAGTTAAATGCATGAAATAAATAAATAATGGATCCATTACCTGAAACACAAAGAATCGAAATATTAGTTATGGTTAGTAGACAAGGAACAATAGAGTCACCCGAAAGGTTTCCAGATCTTAGACCACTCTCTTTTTCCTATGAATTTACTTGAGATCAAAAGTTTTCATCGACTGCCCACATAATTTACAAGATTTAAAAATATAATTACAATAAAACTCAAATATTCAAGATTATTATCGTTGTCGATTCAATTACCTACTGCCAAAAGGCAGGTGAGTGACAATTTGAATATTCAATTTAGACGCAAAGCAATTTTTATTTGTCAAATAAACTTTTTTTTGTTTTCTCACAGTAGTAATATGTATTTTATATTAAATAGATCACATACATACATTGTGTAAATTAATTGAATTCAGAAAACAAATTAGTTTCGGCCTACTTAAATATGTAACTATGTATCACTGAATCGAGAATTGAATGACCTTCCATTTGAGCTATCACACGAACTCCTTTCTTATTTAAAATAAATCGTCATCACGCCACGGTGGATAACTAGTATGATTGTATGCCAAAAAATCATGATTTCAAACTAAAAATCGACGTTTTCCGAGATTTGTTCCCAAAGTCGAATATTCCTGAAATTAAAATCCCACAAATCTCAGATTTCACTCTTGGTTATCTAATGATTTTATTACCATAAAAAAATTTGACACCTGTACTATAAGAAAAACAAGAGAAAAATAGGAGTTGGATCCAATGTTATGAAGATAAGGTGTTCAAAATGAGTTTTTCTGAGGAAAATTTCTAAGTTATTCTCAAAAACATTGCAAGGTATTGTGGATAGAAATTCTTTTATTTAATTTTTTTTTCAATATTTGAAACATAATTTTATCAAATGTTATTATTTTCATTTCAGTTACTGATGAACAAACCTCTAGATAGAACAGACTAGTTTCATGAACATCTAATGTAGAAAGAACAAACCTAGATAAAAATCAATTCAAATGCACACTATAACAATTACTCGTGCTGAATCCAGTGAATAAATATTCTGCAACGTTGCCAATTCATTGAGCCGTTAATGTGCTCAAAATGAATAAAATATACACTCCATGTATATGATAGGTACGCCACAAGCGGCAGAATGCTAATCTAAAATATATACATTTGGTTAGGAAACTAATATTATGGACTCAGTTAGAGTTCTCTTCTTTGCTCATTTACTAGTATAAAAGATGAAATCTTGCAGTTTTCTGTACTTGTATATCATCAGAACTCACTAGAGGAGAGAAAGGTCGGGTATGACTTCGAATAGTCAAGGTGTTTCGAGAAAATATGAAACATTACATTATGGCTTTAGTATAATGAGGCCTTAATTCGCCTGGGACCGCAATGTATGGTGGATGCATGTTAGGTGAGGTGTTAAAGGTAGTAGTATATATATATATATATATATATATATATATATATATATATATATATATATATATATATATATATATATATATATATATATATATATATATATATGATGTGCTGTTTTTCCGGGTGTTCATCCGTTGTGTACTATTCGATAGTCGACGTTTCGCCATCATCTCAGATGGCATTATCAAGACGAGTTACTGCTTCGCTTCGAGAGGTGTAACTGATGTCAGGTTCTTCTTGTCAGGAATATTGAGAACTACAATTTGAACTTATTCTTGGCACTTCATGAATTGAAAGTTAATTTCCAAATAGTTTTCTCCAGGATTTTATAAAAATGACGAATGTATTCAGAATAAAAAAAAAATATACAGTGAGATCTAATTGATTATCAAAACATTATTAAGTAGTATAAAATTCAATTTAATTCCTGATTTGTTAACAAAAAAATAAGGACAAGCCTAACTTGAGGTATATCAAAATCAAAGCTCTCTCAATTATACACCAATATACATGAATTCATCAATAGGCTACATATTACATATACTATACAATCTTCTATAAATTGTAAAGTTGAAAAGAATGTCATTTTTTCCAGCTGAACATGAATTCTTTTTATTTCTAGTAGGTCTAATAACTCATCTGAAAAGGATTACCATGTCGATTTTATGACGTTATTGAACCAAGAGGTATTTTTTAGCAGACAATGATGTTCATAAACTTAGATAGAGAAAGTCCTAGGTACTACCTGTATTCAATAATAATACAAATTATGTCGTGTTCATCATGCTTGATAAAAGGAAGTAATTTGCTTTCATAGTATATAGAGCATTTCCCTTTAATTTTTGTAATTTGAATTTTTTTAAATTATCCTCTTTAAGGTGAAAGTTCCAGTATGGATTCGCAGCCAACAGTCTCCAATAATACACTGTGTCCGTAAAGTATGGAACAAATTCATTTTTAGCTAAACAGGTCATTTTAAGAAATAATCCTGAAACACGTCGATTTTTGATGTTAATTTACCGTATTTTGAAATAATAATCTAATATACAGGGTGAATTACGTTCGAGTAATGACGTCACCGTCATTTTTTTTATATGGAACGCCCCCATTTTGTCCCAATTTTCGGATTACTCTAGCTGAGCTGATTCCAAAAATGTATCACATGTTGATTCCAATTGGTACAGGGTGGACAAAAATACAGTAGTTGTGTGTGTGCTAATAAAGTAACGCGTAACATTCTTTATTAGGTAAATTAACAATATTATCAAAAATACTTATTGTCTAGCGGCAATTGGTTTGAATGTAACACCCCGTAGTTTGCTACATGTTTAGAGTAATAAAAATGAGCTGTTTCCAAACATGTTTGGAACTTGTGGTCTAGCAGACAGATTATGAAAGAAATTATTTCTTATCTACATTCATAAAAAACATAGTCGTCTAGTTTTTTGTGAAATATCATTATTTGTTTAGTAATTTATTGATGTTCAGTGACAGTTTAGTACTACAATATTTTTGGTATTCGTGAATATTCGAATGATTGCTTAGATTTAATTGGAAGTAGAAATGGAGTTAAGTGTAAAACAAAGAATTGAAATACTTATGATGATTGGGTATGGAGACAGATCGCGAACTCAGATGGAAGTGTGCAATTTGTTTAATGATAAATATCCAGAAAGACCTATAACGCGTTCAACAGTCAGTAAGCTGGAAACGAAATTTCGAGAAACTGGTACGGTTGCAAATGTACGCAAATCAGGTCGTCCCCCTGCAAATGCTGATACAGCATTAGATGTTTTACTGAGTTTTGAAGAAGATGCGCACACTTCTGTTCGTAAAGTTAGTCGAGAAATCGGTGTTGGCAAAACAACGGTACACAAACTATTGAAGCTTGAAAAATGGCATCCTTATAAAATCAAACTTGTGCAAGAATTAAACGAAGATGATCCGGATAGACGACTCCAATTTTGCGAAAATATGATGGATAAATGTCACCGAGATGCTCTCTTGATAGAAAACATTATTTCTTCTGATGAGTCCACTTTCACGTTAAATGGTGAGGTTAACCGTCAGAATTGTAGATACTGGGCAAAAGAAAACCCCCACTGGATGCGTGAGCATCATACACAATACCCTCAAAAAGGAATGTATGGGCTGGAATTGTACGAAATCGAATCATTGGACCCTACTTTATCGAAGGTAATTTAAACGGGGCAAAGTACCTTGAGTTTCTAAGGGGGTATCTCGTACCTACTTTTCGTAATTTATTTCCCAGCAGACGTAATCCTGGAGGTTTTGATGGAAGTTTATGGTTTCAACAGGATGGTGCACCTCCACATCATGCTGTAGGTGTTAGAAGGTACGTAGATGAAATTTTTCCGAACAGGTGGATTGGTAGACGTGGACCCACTGAATGGCCAGCGAGGTCACCAGTTTTAAATCCTTTGGATTATTTTCTGTGGGGCCATCTGAAGAATGTTATTTATAAAACGAAACCAGCAAATATTGAAGATGTACAAGTGAAAATTCGAACAGAAATAAACAATATCACGCAAGAAACCATACATAAGGTTCAACTGTCGAATACAGCAAGGGCTGCAGTTCGAACATTTAATATAAAGTCATGATTCCAGCATATTCTGTCCGCTAGACGATAAGTATTTTTGATAATATTGGTAATTTACCTAATAAAGAATGTTACGCGTTACTTTATTAGCACACACACAACTACTGTATTTTTCTCCACCCTGTACCAATTGGAATCAATATGTGATAAATTTTTGGAATCAGCTCAGCTGAAGTAATCCGAAAATTGAGACGAAATGGGGGTGTTCCATTTAAAAAAATGACGGTGACGTCATTACTCGAACGTAATTCACCCTGTATATTAGATTATTATTTTAAAATACGGTAAATTAACATAAAAAAATCGACGTGTTTCAGGTTTTTTTTTTAAATGACCTGTTTAGCTAAAAATGAATTTGTTCCATACTTTACGGACACAGTGTATACAACTCAAGGTAAATTTTCATTAGTCTTTTTTTACAGTTTTTTCATTAGTAAATGATCTTGTAATGTGTATATCAACACAATCTTCTTTATTAGAGTACAGATGATACTGGTTCTTGTGTATCAGGTTAGTGGTGTAAAATTGGATATATACTTGAATATTAAATATCAGTTTACCACGCTTATGCTGTAAGGTCCAGTTTACTGTAGCATTGGCAGATTTCATTTCTATCAAATAATTTTTGCCACTGAGAGAAAAGAAACATGAATGGAATGACTTAGTAACTAACACATTATTGTTATTAATATGTTCATGTGTTCAAGAAGTGTCCATGTTTGACCTAAGTTATTCTGTGAGTAACAAATTCAAAATATTATCGCGAATACAAAATAGGTATTCTTGCGTGGCAGAACGACGTAACAAAAAAAATGCCAAAATGAGTTATCAGCACTAAAGTTACTCTCAATTACATCAAAAACTCATTTGTGTCATAACAACGTATCAGTATTAGAAATTAGAATGAATTTAGAAACTAATACAAGGCATCACCATCATCAGTAAACCTCAATTATGTATATTTTTCATTATATTTTTGGTGCTCCTGAACATTTAAGAAATTTCTGTCATGTCATTGTGGTTCTTAACCCTCGATAAATCGTACATTTTAGGTTTGAAGAAGTCAAAAACCACATGTCGGCAACAATTCATCTGATGGAAATATTTTTTTTAATTGAGAACCTTCACAAAGAAGCATGTAAATTTTGTGGTGCTAGATGATCTTAGTGTGAGTAGTTTTTTTTGTTAGAAAAAACAGTTACATAAAAAATGAACCTGATTGCAGTCAATCAGCTTTTTTTTTGATAAGTTGACATTGGATAAGTCACAGTGTTGTCAAATCATATCTCACCATAGTATTTGATAAAGTACTCAATTTCACAAGTAATTGCTATCAAGTGATAAAAATAATTTCAAAAGCCTAAATATCCTTGAGGCTTTGATATTTTTCAGTAGTTACAAAAACAAGTTCATTAATCTTTTTATGTTTACATATTCTATTAGTTTGTAAAGAGTAATTCCTCATGAAATGAAGAATTCATATATTAAAAATGTAGTAGTAGTTGTAGCAGTAAATGTGAGTGGCATTAATGTAACATAACTATTTTATGTATTTATTTATATTTTATTTTTTGTGGGTCATTCACCTACTCCACAGATGACCAAGTGATAAAAATAGATGAAAAACTTGACTCCATATGTAATTTCCTGGCAACCTCAAAATTGGACATTCAGGAAATAAAGAAAAAACTTGACGACTCAATGAATCCTCGAAAATTTGAAATGGAAAAATTTCCATTTCAACCTCCATACAAATCCCTTACGGAGATTGAAAAACTCGAAGAATACCTGTCAAATGAGGAACAGAGGAAATGTTATGTAGGACTTATTTTATTGGTTCAAAATACTCTCCAAGCAATTTTGACAACTGGTTATGTTCTTTATAATTCCATGTTTTTTATTTCAAGGTCCAATTTCTGAAAAATATTGGAGGAAATGATCATAAAGATTTCATCACTAGGATTTGCAAAACATTACTTACTGATACTGTGGCTGAGTTTTGCTCCTGGTTGGGGAGAAAAAATAATTTTGCTGTAGGTCACCTACAATTCACTAATATAGCATATGGTCAGTCTGTTACTATACATATACACTGTAGGAAGAATGACAAAAGAAAAAAAGCTTTATTTTCAAACTGAAAAGTTATTCACTGAAAAATTATTTTAATTCAAATCTGACCCCAAAAACCCCCATGTATACCATGCTAATATAGAATCAAATCATTTTGGAACGATCTTGTTTTTTATACAAAAATGTCATGCACTTCTGATACACATTTATGAATATTAAGATGTTTATGATCCTGTTTGATTCATGATAAAAACTTTGTGAATACCATTACATGTTAACTATGTCAATAAAGTCAATGAAACAGTTACAAAATTGCATTTTTCAAGGATAATAATATTGTCATGGACACAAATCTCATTTCCATTTTGGTCCCTAGGGATTCAAAACATTCAAACCCTAATGAGAAAAGTGACACTTCACTGAAAAAAAAAAAGATGACTAAAATAGCTCTTTTGTCTCAGAAGTGCAAAAGTATTGTTATATCATTTACAATCTTCGTGTTTTCGTTGTAGGTGTCGTACATCATAAAACCAGATGTACGAGACAGGAATTCGAAATCGTCTTCTCAGAATGGCTGCGACATGCGAACCAGAGAAGGCTGAGGGAGAAGAAATATTTTTTTTTTCATTTCATTCATAGAAAATAAATTTGACTAATTCAAGGAAGAGTCTTTCATTTTTTATTCAAGTGTTTTTTACGTCAAAACTCATCAAATTATTTGTAAATATTTCATGCTAAGAAATTGTAAAGGATTAGTCAAATATTCTGTCATGAGTTGAGTTCAACTGGTATTTATTGAAGAAATACTGTTTTAATCTTTTTTGACCATTTTTTTGATTTGACAATTTTGTTCATGAATCAAATTTTCAATATCTTCCAAAATGAGTCAAGTGTATAATGGCATTGCGAAAAAGTGCTCCAATTCTATCTTTTTTAAAATTCAGTTGAAATTGGAAATTCGAAAAATTGTTTTGTAAAGCTACAATAATTGTGTGTTTAATATAAACTATGATGTTTCCTCCTAAAGAATACACTTTTGGGTTCAATTTCAACTATTTCTGTTTGGGTACTTTTTGGGAACACCCTGTATATATGAGCAAAGCTTGAACATTTATGCGCTTCTGGAAAGATGAATGCTATGTTTGAAGGTGGTTGACAATGTTTCGTGATGCATTTCATTAGTTCGGACTTTCAGTGTCTAATATGATATAAATTGATTTGAATCCCTGAAAGAATCTTTTTAATTTTTTACACATTCTTTCACGGATTTCAAATCAATTTATATCATATAAGACAATGGAAGTCCGAATTAATGAGATTAATGCTATGTTAGGCGATGATATTGAAATAACTTCTAGCATCTACAGCAGGGTGACATCACATTTTTACGTAACCTGTATGTAGTAAGCAGATCTAAATAATTTCTTTTCAATGTCGAGAAATGATATATCAATTATATCTGTAAGTTATGTAGGACAGAAGTTCTTCTGGGTATGTAACGTGTACGTCGCAGTATGACATACCTACGATAATATCATGAAAACATCCATTTGGAAGCATTCCTAAACATCTTACTGACATACTTTTAAATGCTCTTGTTGCAGAAATTCGGAGGTTATATACATGTCTATGTGATATCAAAAGTACATCGCATGGGAGGTTTATTTAATGTCCTCAATGTTATGTTTCGAAACGTATATGAGATGTTTTCGTGCTTGCTGGGAGATAACTTACCTGTAGCTCCTAAGTGTGAATTAGGTTGGTGACTACACGGTACAAGTCCCGTCAACAGAAGCTGTTGACGGGACAATTTTATTGGAAAAAAAAAAATTACAAAGATCTGACCTGTGATGGATACTGATATCTACGAACAGAAGATCGAAGAGGTGCTTCAGAAAGAAAGGAAGTTGTACCAGACTTTGAAAAAACACCAAGTCTATTGTTCGGAAAAAGAGAGATCATCGCTGACATCGCACCACAGTTAGCCTCCTCACTTGTATGGACTACCCAGAGAAGCTCCAGAGATTCAGTCACTCAAAACTCATATAGGTTTTCACTACCAATATTTAAATCACTGCAAGGTGAAACATCATCTTTTGTGGAAAATTCAAGGTATTTCTTTGAACTACTAGGGCGAATCGAAGTCAAAGAGCAAGATCAACTGATCAGTTTCGACGTGGAAACCTCTACACTAACGTTCCTGTTGAAGAAGCACTTCAAATCATACAGAAGAAGCTATTCAAAGATAAAACAAACTTACCGATACAAGTAATCATGGAATTACTAGGATGCTGTGTACGGAACTGCTACTTTCAACTGATGGACGAATTCGTTACGCAAGATGAGGGACTGCTAATAATATCGCCACTTTCACCGGTTACAGCTAATATATATTATTGGAGTGGTTTGAAACTCTGGCGATTGAAAAAGCCCACAAGAAGCCCCGAGTCTGGTTGAGATACGTAGACGATACCTTCATAATATGGAACCATGAGAATGCAGAACTAGACAATTTCCTGAAGCACATCAACAACTCAAGTCCTTCCATCACTTTCACAATGGAGAAGGAAGTCCACAACGGATTCCCTTTCTTAGATGTATTGGTGAAGAGGGCCGACACTAAATGGAAAACATCTGCATATCGAAAACTCAATCACACAGGACAGTATCTGAACCAGAAATCCAACCACCATCAATCAAGAGAGGAATCATCAAGACTCTACCAGATCGTTCCTTCAGGTTCTGTAATACGAAAGAAGGTAATATAAGTCCACTTAACACCCGAAGATGATTGTGGATACTAACAATCGAAACGTCGTGATGTAACTTGGTTTGGAATCTTTCAATTTTTATTTTTTGTTGATATTTTTTAATTTTCAGCTTTCATTAATATATCAATTTTTTTTTTGGCTGTTGGCTTGTATATATTTCTTTGTAATTTCAGTTTTTCCCCTCTTTTAATAGCTTCATCTATATGAATTGAAGTGCGTCTTCGACAGGAACGTTGGTGTAAAGGCTTTCCACGTCAAAACTGATCAGTTGATCCTGCTATTTGTCTTCAATATCTCCTAGTAGTTCAACGAAATGCCTCGAATTTTCCACAAAAGATGATGTTTCACCTTGCAGTGGTTTATCCTTTTTGTGGATTTTGGGTAGTCCATACAAGTGAGGGGGCTTACTGTGGTGCGGTGTTAGCGATGATCTCTCTTTTTCCGAACAATAGACTTGGTGTTTTTCCAAAGTCTAGTACAACTTCCTTTCAATTGATGTAGTAGGGTCTCTTACGATCTTCGTGTATTTTCCTTTCTGAAGCACCTTTTCGATCTTCTGTTCGTAGATATCAGTATCCATCACAACAGTAACGTTTTCCTTATATGCAGGTGAGATCTTTGTAATTAAAGTTTTTTTTGTTTAATAAAATTGTTATTTTCGGTTAATCTTTTATTTTTTTTGTCAGGGATTTCAAATCAATTCATATTATATTAGACAATGGAAGTCCGAACTGATGAGAGACTATAATGGATACTACTATTTGTTATACAGGAGAAAAATATGAGAGAGGTTTGTTG
Organism: Leptinotarsa decemlineata; assembly: GCF_025532065.1. NCBI lineage: Eukaryota > Metazoa > Arthropoda > Insecta > Coleoptera > Chrysomelidae > Leptinotarsa > Leptinotarsa decemlineata. The sequence continues at coordinate 19,310,720 of NW_027412606.1, forward strand.
TGGAAAAATGATAATCACATTATACCAGAAAGCAACTATATGGCCCTACAACGACTGAAATGTATGGAAAAGAAATACAGTCTCGACAAAAACTTCGCCGAAGCCTACGGCCAGAAAATCAATAGCTACGTAGGAAAGGGATATGTTAAAAAGCTGAAACAAGAAGAAATTCTGACAGACAATCCACGTCTATGGTACTTACCACACTTTACCACACTTCGGATTATTATCCGAATAAGCCCAGTAGAATACGCCTGGAATTCGATGCAGCCGCCACGTCAGGAGGAGTAAGCTTGAATAGTAAACTTTTACCTGGACCAGATCTATTGAAGTCGTTGATTACTATCTTATGGAAATTTCGCCAACGACGATATGGATTTTGTGGTGACGTCAGAGAAATGTTTCATCAGATTCAAATTCGTGAACGAGATCGAAAGTCCCAGATATTCTCCTATGGCGAGAAAGATCCAGATGAATATGAAATGACGGTGATGATGTTTGATGCAACTTGCTCTCCCGGATGTGCCCAGTTTGTGAGAAACTTTAATGCTGAAAAATTTTGTTCTGATCCCGAAGTCCTGAACTCAATCATCAACAAATTTTATGTAGACGACTACTTGGATTCTAAGGATATGGAGCGGGAAGCACTTCATACTATCTCAGGAGTCTGCAAAGTACAGAAGAAAGGAGGCTTCGAAATAGTCAGTTGGATGACAAACTCTCAGGTTATACAAGAGAGACTTAAATCTGAAGCTATATTTTCACATCCAAAGATTGTTGGTGAAACTTCATTCCATTGTGTTTTGGGACTTTGGTGAAATACCGATGACTATTTTCCTTTCAAATTGGATATCGGACATGTTCATGATAGAAAACCAACCAAAAAAATGTTTTCAAGTGCATTATGTCCGTGTTCGATCCACTCGGCTTAATATCAACACTTACTATACGAGGTAAAATATTGATGCAGAAGATGTGGAGTTCTGAAATCTCAGGGGATAGTTTTTTACCGAAAAATTGATCAAGCCGTGGCAAAGATGGTTGAAAGATCTGAGGAAAGTAGCGAACGACAAAATACCAAGATGTTACAGTTTTCTGATCTCCGGAGCAAATAGAATTGAACTCCACACGTTTGTGATAGCAGCGAGGAGGCATTTGCCACAGTATGTAATCTTCAAGTATTGAAATAATACGAAATAGATACTTCCATAACTGCTGTGGAAACGAGAGTTGCACCTCTGAACCTGCAAACCGCAGTTATGGGAAGCAGACTGGCAAAATCAATTGAATTCGAACTGGAAAGATTATGCTACCAGATCATCCAGAGGAACCATTAAATGTGATTATTGGCTATGTGGTCCCACATTTTTTAAACAACCTGAAGTTTTTTGGCCTACTGAAAATTCAAAAATGACAAAATATAAAGATGAAAATCTCATGAAACAGATGAAATCTGTTAGCAGATGCTCAGTCATACAAACGTACGAAAATATTTTTCCTGACATAAATATATTTCCGAAATGGCTAAGATTTATTCGAGCAACAGCTTCGTGTTTAAGATTCATCAATATCTTGAAGAAAACTTCAATATCAGGAGTACTAACAACTAACGAATTAGAAGAAACGAAGAAAATTTGCGCAAAGAATTCTCAAAGAGATTGTTTTCCTAGAGATATTGATCAATCTGGAATCTGGAAAATCCATCGATAGACAAAGTGATTTGGATTGTCTCTCTTCTACTATGAAAAATGGTTTTTCAATTCTTGGTGGAAGGACTAATTTAGGAACTTGTATGCAAGAATCCACGAGGCATCCAGTGATCTTGAGTCCAAAACATTCATACACTAGCTTACTGATTCAACATTTTCATGAAAAGCTCAATCACACTGGAGTGAAAACCGTAGTGAATGAACTCCGGCAGAAATTTTGGATTATTAACGAAAGATCCGCAGTGAAATCGATTTTTAGTAGGAGTCTCAAATGTAAAATGAATAAAAGTAAACCAGAACCGTCATTAATAGGTCAACTTCCTGAAGTAAGGGGATTCAGAATTGGAGAACGTTGGCATGGACTATTTCGGTGCCTTCTCCATCAAAATTGGTAGAAGACAGGAAAAACGGTAGGGTGTATTCACCTGCCTAGCGGTGAGGGCAATTCATCTTGAAGTAGCACATACATTGATAAGTGATTCCACCGTAACGTCTGCAAGAAGAGGATGTCATCGAACAATCTATTGCGACAATAGAACGAATTTGAGAGGTGCATCCAGGAAAATAAAAGAAGCCATGCGAATCATTGACATGCCTTCAATAAAAATTCAATGTCTTTGAAAGGCATCGACTTCAAATTCCTACCACCGGCTTTTCCACATATGGCAGGAGTATGGGAAAGGTTAATTGGAAGTGTAAAAAGAGTTATAGAACAGACTCTTCATGATCAATCACTGAGAGAGAAAACAATACGAACACTTTTTTTGGAAGCAGAGTCCATAGTAAATTGTAAGCCGCTGACTAAATTGTTCTGCGATCCGTCAGATTCAGAAGCTCTTACTACCATGCATTCTTTTTTGGGATATTCTAACACTACGCATGAGCCTACATTACTTCCAATTAACCCTGATGCTAATGGATTGAGGCGCGAATGGACAAAATCTCGTAGACGTCAAGACAGCGTATTCAGAATGTCGACGGCCAGTAGTTTAGATCTATAAACTGGAACTGAAAGACTGAGTTGATTCTTCTAGCGGGAGAGAAATGTTGATTATTTGATTAGTTTTGAGTTATTGATTTATTTTCTTGATCTTATTACCGTTGAATTATTGTTGTCATGGTGTTGTTGAAAAGTAAGAGTTTTTTAATGTAAATTCAACATTGTTAATGACATAATTTTCCTGACGAAAAATGGACATTTTTTTGGCACGAAAGTTTGATACGAAATACCATTAGTAGTAGATCAGTAGTAATAGATTCCACTTGTTTCATTGATGATGATTGGCAACAGTGATCAGTAAGCAGCCAAGACAGAAGGTCTCTAACTGAGTATAACAAAGTCCTGAGGAAATTCAAGAGAGATACGTGAAGAAGGCAATGTGAGGAGGTCGAACAGACCCAAGCATGTGCCAGACTACAAAATACTCTCGAAGGAACCTCAGGTCTCAATAAATAATCTGAAAATAAATACGGAGGAGTATACAACAATTGGGCAGGAGAATATTAGAGAGCTTTTCCGGGTACACTTTTTTGGGTCAGAAATTACAAATCTAACACCGGAGTGCTAGGCGAATTCAGAACTGGAGACCAAGAAGGGTATCCAGGGAGGACTGGCAAATGACAGAGAAGATGATAGATCTGGAGAAAATCAAATGGGCTGTAAACTTATTCCAACCCTTATAAGTCGCCGGGACCTGATGGCATATACCCAGTAATACTTCAAAAGGGACCGAAAATTCTTTGAAAAAATTTTGTATACTTCTCAGGGCAAGTTAAGCACTGGGACACATACCAAAAATTTGGAGACTGGTCAGGGCCATTTTCATTCCGAAACCTAAGAAAATCGGACAGGACTCGACGAAGGCCTTGAGACCAATCAGTCTCATGTCATTCGCGTTGAAAAAGAAAAATCACTTGACAGGCATATCAGGGACGTACCATTACATCGGGACCAATATGCATACAGGTCAGGTATGTCAACAGAAATGGTTCTGTGTCGGGTAACAGAAAAAGAAAAACATACTTACAGAAACAAAAAAGTATTTTTAGTTGCTTTCTTGGACATTGAGGGTGCATTTGAAAATACGTCGTTAAAATCAATCATCCAGGCGTCGAGAAGAATAGGGATCGACAAGACAAGCTGTAGGTGGATAGACTGCATGCTTAGGGGAAGATTGGTATATACAACCATAATGAGAAAAATAGTCGTTGCACGGGTAGCAAAGGGGCTGTCCTCAGGGGGGTTTTATCTCCTCTCTTATGGAACCTTGTAATGGACTAGCTATTATGTCTCCTGGACTACAATGGATATGCAGACGACTTAGTCATCTTGGTACAGGGTAAATACAATAATGTAGTGAAGGGATGCATGCAGCAGGCCCTGAATATTATAACAAGATGTACCGAAGAAGAAGGACTTAACATAAGCCCATCCTGATCGACCATAGAAGCATTCACTGAAAGGACTGAAACGGAGGGTCTCGGACCTCTAAACCTTCGAGGGGAAGAAATACAAGTGTCGGGGGAGGTTAAATATCTGAGAGTAATTCTAGATTCCAAACTGAGTTGGAACCAACACTTGCCCAAACAGCACCAGATATTCATGGAATATTCCCTCTATATCATGTAAAGAACGTATATATTCCAAATATTCATAGAATATTCTTGGAATATATACATTCCTTTAGAATATTCATAGAATATGCTTGAATGAATATGATAGGATTATTCCTGAAAGAATGTGCATAGAATGTCTATAAATGGATTATTCTCCCGTGAATATTCTAAGAATATTGTCAATCGAAAATACCATATGATATATTCTTGGTATGGAATATTCAGTTGGAGTCGTAAACTCGACATCCATCTTCTCTGTTGACTCGCTCCTCAACTAAATTTACAGGGAGGCCCGTTGGAGTTGTAAACTCGACGTCCATTTCCTCTGGAGACTCGCTCCTGAATTGAATTTACAGGGAGGTCAGTAGACCTCGCTCTTTAACTAAATTTACAGGGAGGTCAGTTGGAGTCGTAAAGTCGACATCCATCTCCTCTGTAGACTCGCTCCTGAACCAAATTTACAGGAAGGTCCGTTGGAGCCGTAAACTCGACATCCATCTCCTCTGGAGACTCGCTCCTGAATTGAATTTATAGGGAGGTCTGTTGAAGTCGTAAACTCGACACATACATCTCCTCTGTAGACTCGTTTCTGATATCTAAGTTTACAGGAAGGTCAGTTGGAGTCGTGAGCTCGACATCCATCTCCTCTATTGACTTAGCGTCAGGGATTTTTTTTAAAGTTTACTCTGTCAATAAAGGTCCCACGAGTAGCTAGGGAAAGAAGGTCAATCACGGCAGAGCCCCGCATTACCGTGACATTGCGATGCTACGACGAGAGGGAGCCCGGTATCTCGAAGGTTCCGTAGAGACAGCTGAAAGGCTCAGTTTCATTCATCCTTTCGGCACGGATACACGCATTTTAGGATTAAGTTATCGTTGGAATGCCATTCAGTAAAAAGATAACAGAACCACAAGTGATTCTGTCATTCCCGTATCCAGCGGGGCTACGTGGAAGCAGGCATCCGATGGCCGGTTTGCTCAACCCCCACATCCCAAGCCAGTGCACTCGCCGAAAACAGCATGTACAGTGGTTCAGGCAGTGAAAGATGAACAAGGACAGCCAACAAACCTTTGATATAGAGGCTACCACATAAGAAAGAGATATATGTTATAGCGGGATTTAATTTCGAACCCTTCGAAATGAACAATCTCACGATACATTATCTGCATATAACTGCAACGGTGTTGGATGCGCTCTTAGGGAGCAAGAATTTTTCCGACTTACTTAATACTTATATATGATCAAAATTACACAAAACTTCTGTAATTTGTAGCCTATATTCTTTCCGATATATAAGATGTATTTATGTAAAGTATCATTCTAATTAGTTCAGTCGTTTGGGCGCAAAAGAGCCACAAACATACATAATACATACATCCAACCTCACATTTCTATAGGTATAGATTTATATAGATATAATCAACTCAATATAGGTTAGTCCAGTCTTTACCGTTGAAGTTATATGCAGATAATGTAGCGTAAGGTTGTTCATCATGAATAGTTCGGAATATGCGATAGCATATATTTACCTACCTCTTATGTGGTAGCCACTATATGCAAAATACTGAACCATCAATACAAATAAATTGGATGCTTTTTTAACAAAGCACATCTTGGAATATCTGTCAAATCCATATAAAAATTGATACCATCGTCGTTATAAGTACTTGATATAGATAATTGATATAGTAATTCAGACGAATCGTTCAAAAGTTATCACGAAAAGTTCAACTTGACGCAAGGCAATAAGTCATTATGTGTCTGTAAGACGACGATGGACGATGCGCAAGGGTGGACGGGCCCGTCTAAGCTATGAAGCACCATCGCCGAAAACGCGACCCAAAAGAAGGCAGAGGCGTGAGGGCAGATGTCGTAGAAGTTTGTGTTAGTTTTTTGAAATTCTTTATGGGTAACATAATTAAATTCTCGTAGCTCTTAATTATTACTCAGTATAGTTGAAACATTATTCTAGTAACTGTGTTTTCAAAGTAAAAATATAAATTGCTAGCTGTTGCCCGCTCTTATATCAATGAACAGCCGAAGATAACGAACCGATAATCTTGAAATATGCAGGTCGGTTCTTTGTATAATAAATTAGGAAATTCCACCTCTAAGAAGGAAAAATAAGTGTTCAAAAATTGTATTGAATTTCGTCAATTTTGTAGTTGGAAACCTGAAGTTTTGGGTTAATGAAACAGTATTATTGTATGAGACGTTTTTCATGTTCAATCTGTATATTCAGATTTGACAAGTTGTCATTTTAAGTACTTTAAGAAGTTAGAAGTTGTCTGTTGACCTTCAACAATTTTGATCATTCTGATCGTAATCCGTAACTAGTTTGCAGCAATAAAAGTTTCTAGACGATTTTCGTCTAGATTTTTGAAACACGGTTTCGTCTAGATTTTCGAAACACGGTTTATACTCTCGCCTATTCCGAACTATTCAAGAACAACCTTATGCTACATTATCTGCATATAACTTCAACGGTAAAGACCGGACAAACCTATGTTGAGTTGATTATATCTATATCTATCTATACCTATTATAATGTGAGTGTTGAGTTGATTGAGTTGTGTTGAGTTGATTATATCTATATCTATCTATACCTATTATAATGTGAGGTTGAATGTATGTATTATGTATGTTTGTGGCTCTTTTGCGCCCAAACGACTGAACTAATTTGAATGATACTTTACATAAATACATTTTATATATCGGAAAGAATATAGGCTACAATTTACAACGGTTCTGTGTAATTTTGGTCACCATACGAGTTAACGACTCCAACTGACCTCCCTGTGAATTTAGTTGAGGAGCGAGTCTACAGAGGAGATGGATGTCGAGTTTACGACTCCAACGGACCTCACTGTAAATTTAGTTCAGGAACGAGTCTACAGATGAGAGGGATGTCGAGTTCACGACTCTAATTGACCTCCCTGTGAATTTAGTTCAGGAGCGAGAGCTGCGACGTACGCAGAATATGTCTCAGGTGGGGGAACTTACCCCCCCATGAGCAGGTTAGCAAAACCAGAGGCGAAAAGTCCTGCACGACTGAATCTAAGGCATCGTAAGGTGTATCTGACGTGCAAAAACCCTCATATGGGAAGGTTGTCGTGGGTATCAAGGTGGGAATCTTGCAACTTGACTATCCGACTACCTCATTAACAGAGCATATACATTGTGCCTGCCCCGCTGGGGACCAAATCAGGTCTTTAGAGTTCGGCAGAGCCGTACTCTTACCATCTGACTTGAAAGACCACTCATCATATAAACTAATCGGCTCCGTTAAGAAGCTGGGTTTGTATGCCGAGTGAGAATAGGTGTGAGCCACAATAAACCCTTGCGGGTTTATATGCAAAATTCTGAGTCATAAATACAATCATATTGGATAATTTTTCACAATGCACATTTCAGAATATCTGTCGAATTCTCATTGATATAATGGTCGTTTCAAGTATATAATATAGATCAACTTTTACACTAGGTAACTTGGACGAATCGTTTGAAAGTTATCATGATAAGATTAACTCGACACAACGCAGTAAACTATCAAGCGTCGCGTCTACCATAAGACGACGGGGGACGATGCGCGGGGGTAGGCTATGCGGTCTAGGCATTGAAGCGCCATCGCCGAAAACGTGACCCGAACGCAGGTAGACGCGTGAGAGCAGACGTCGTAAATGGTTGTGTTGGTTTTGCGAATTTCTTCAAAGGTAACATAATTCGATTCTCGAAGCTATTCATTACTTAGGGCAGTTGGAAAATTTTTTAGTTGCTGTATTTTTAAAGTAAAAATATGAATCATTAGCTGTTGCCCGCTCTTATATTAACGTACAGCCGAAGTCACTGAACCTAGAATCTTGAAATATGCAGGTAGGTTCTTTGAATAGCGTGAGTTAGCATCAAGAAGTGGAATCAGGAATTTCCACCCACAAGGGGGAAAAATAGGGGTTCAAAGATTGTATTAAACTTTTTCAGTTTTGAATTTGGAAACCTGACGTTTTTGGTCGGTAAAAAATATAGCAACTATTTATTTAAAATGGTCTGCCACGAAACTCAATGTGATAAACTCAATTCTACACGAGAGAAGCCGTAGGCAATAAGTAGTTCACATATATATTTGACTGGATTGAATATCTTTCTTCAGTTAGTCTCTATGTAATTATTTAATATTGGGTTTTTTGTTCTAGTGTAAACGAAATTCTAATTCTGAGTTGTTTTTCCATCTTGCTTCAATTGTTACAATTGTAAAGTATGGTCATCAGGATCAACTCGATATTTTGCATAATCAAACTCTCACATTTTCTCTTCAATTAGAGTCGGATCTTGAAAAACTGTCGCGTAGAAATAATGAGAGAAATCTCTGATTTTCGGTCAAAATGATCGAACATCTTTGGATTTCGAAATCCATAAGACATAGAATATATTCCACAAAATGGATGTCAAAGGATTACCTGGTCGATTTTGTGTAGTTCATTTTTTCCATAAATGTTCATTATATCAGGGTTTGCATGGCAGATGACTCATATATCAACTCTTGTTATTTTCAACGACTGACTTGATATCTTTCTAACAAAGGAAGGTTTTTGCTTTCTACTACTCCATCTTGATACAAAAAAATGTGGGAATCTTTCAAAAGAAGGGAAGAATCAATCAATTTCAAAAGAAGTAAATCTATACAGAGATGTGTAGATCATGCAAAGAAATAACTTTCAGACACAAACTTATAGAGAAAAACCCTCCTGAACCAATTACTATCACATAAACATTGAATTACATGAACGAAAAATTCTTTCAGAACAAAAACTACGTTTTGAAGTAATTGATAGTGGGTGCTAGATATGGGAACAATGTTGGATAAGAACTAATATTGAAAAAAAGGCTATTTCTATTGGTGTGATTTATAAAAGTCATGAACAGAATACAAATCCATTTTGGATGAATTTGAGGAGAGCTTGGCTGCAATAGAACCAACCGTAGATGAAATTGTATGCATGGAGGATTTTAATTTGAATTTTTTGGATAGTAACAATAGTTGTGGAAAAAAGTTTCACTCAATACTGGATACACTGAATCTTTGCCAGTTGATAGATGCTCCTAATGAGGTTTCAGCCACGTCGGCAAGTCTTTTGGACTATGTTATAGTCCAAGGGGGAAGTGAGGTGGAGGATGGTATTATATCTCACAAAATTTCTGATTACGATATAGTATATTGTGAGTTGAGATTACGTGAAAAGCAACATGATCCCAAACTCTCTTTAAAACCTTTAGCCAAGGTCTTTTTCAGATCTGTTTCAATACTTTGTTTTTTAAAATATATGACCAAGAAAGAATTGCAGAAAAAGATACATATTTGGTAAAATTGTTTGAATAATTTATTTGATGAACATATATGCTGATAACTACTTCCAGAGTAACAAAATCGAAAGCTTCATGGTTGAAGGATGTGATAAAATAATGATAGCTGAAAAAATAAGGCACTGGCAAAATATAAGGAAACAAAATTACATATTCACTTGGATTTCTATACGCAAATGCGTACTCTAATCAACCAGGCTATGAAAAGAGAAGAAAAAGCTTATTTCTCCCATAAATTTGAAAACATTTCACCAAAGGACATACGGAAAACCCTCAAGTCTTACAAATTCATACCTGAAAGAAAACATGATGAACCACCGCAAGATTTGTTGAATTTTTATAAAAATAAGAAACGAGTTTATACTGAATTCAATTTTGATGAAATTAACGATCTGTTTGTTTACAAAAGTATTTGTGAACTGAAAACAAACGCCAAAGGACGCGATCAGTTGAGTATTGAGCTGATAGAGCTGTCTTGCCCTCATACCTTACCCTATATCATCCATATCTTAAATTTTTGTTTAACTGAGAATGTCTGCTCAACTGTTTGTTGCCATTGCAATAGTTCTGCCTGAAACACAAAATCCAATAAAATTTAAAGATTTGAGGGGTATCAGTATCCTGCCTGTATTGTCAAAAATCATGGAGGCAGTAATGGAGTTTCATATTGAAAACCAAATTTTGAACTTTTCTTTGTTGCCTTCTTTTCAATCGTGATTTCGAAAAGGGCATAGCTGTTCCACCGCTGTTCCACATATTTCGGATAATTTAATGAAAGCAATAGATGAAAACAAATATACGGTTTGTTTGAAGGTGGTTGACAATGTTCCGTGGTGCATTTCATTAGTTCGGACTTCTGTTGTCTAATGTGATATAAATTGATTTGAAATCCCTGAAAGATTCTATAAAAAGTCACCCGAAGACGATTGTGGATACTAACATTCGAAATGTCGTGAAGTTACTTGGCTTGGAATATTTTAATTCTTAATTTTCATTTCTTGTTAATAATTTTTCATTTTCAGCTCGTGTTAATAGTTCAATTTTTGATTGTTGCTTGTATTATGCTTGTATCATTATGTATTAGAAATTAGAGGCAATGCACATGACCTTATAAAATCATATTTGTCTGGAAGATACCAAGTCGTAGATATTCAAAATGACCAACAAACTTATTCTGATAGAAATCTAATTACTCAAGGAGTTCCACAGGGGTCTATCCTAGGACCAATATTGTTCTTGATATACGTGAGTGACCTTCCACAATCACTTGGTACAGGTCTAGTCTGTCAATTCGCAGATGATACGTCGGTAAGAGTCTCTGGGTCTGATTCAAGAGCTCTCTACAGAGGGTTATCTGAGGAAGCGGAAAAAATGTTCAGGTGGTGTTTGGAGAACGGATTAAAATTGAATATAAACAAAACAGGATCCATTTCAGAAATTTTCAAAATAGACAGAAATCGTTCTATGTCAAATTGGACCATAAATCTATTCCAGAAATAAACGGAAAGAAAGTCGAAGCATCTGAACAGATGACAGTCGATGACTTGACGGAGGAGGCACCTAAAAACAGCGACGCCACCTCCCCCCTAGCGAGGGAGCAGATGGACCTCTAAAGGTAACTTTGAATCTAACAACTGTCTCATGGGCAAGGACGTTGGAAAAGAAGTAAAAATAATACAACGCAACCTCCAACACAAAAAGGCGGCAACGGCAACACTATGTCGCCACTTTGATGTATTGGAAGAAGCAATAGCTTTGATCCAGGAGCCCTGGATTATAAAGACCAAAATTACTGATTTCAGTAGCCTAACTGGTCAAATTTTCAGCTTACCAGCAATCAGCAACCTAGGACGGCTGTCTACGTTCCTAGGAAATACAGAGCGTTTCCGATGGCACAATTCAACACCTCACTGCGGTTAAAGTTGAATGTCCAGTCCAGAGAGGAAATCATATTGGGTTGCGACTCAAACTCTCACCACAGCAAGGATATCAACGCCCGATGTAAGTCACTATATGAATATATAATACAGAAAGATCTAACAATCTTGAACAGAGGCACGGAGCCAACATTTATTAACGCCCGTAGCCAAACATTGATAGATATTACGCTTACTACAGCCAAAATATCAAACAAAACCCAAGACTGGCAAGTCTCGGACCATATTTCAATGTCAGACCACCGATGGCTGACCTATACGGTAAAACAGGATCTCTGGACCACTGTGAAATCCCGTGACCCGATGAGGACGAGTCACGGGACAATCGACTCTCAAGAGGAGCTCTGCGGGAAACAGAGGTCCTAACTCCTGGCAACAATGAAGAACTGGAAAGGTATACGGTATCTATCCACAACAAAATAGACTTTGCCTATAAGGAATCCTGTCCGATGAGTATGGTTCAAACACATAGCACATCCAACACATGGTGGTGCCCTGAATTGTAACACCTAAGAAAGACAGCGAGAACAACCTCTAACAAGGCAAAACGTACAAGACTCGGAGAGGACTGGGGTATATATCAAGCCAACCTCAGAGAGTTCAAAAAAGTCTGCAGACGAAAGCAAAGAGAAGCCTGTAGAGCATATTGTGAGGCAGTCGAAGATTTCCCACCAGCTTCTAGGCTACAGAAGGCACTCTCAAATGACCATAATGAGAGTATCGGCATGCTGATGAGGGAAAATGGCGACAAAGCCGTCAACCTCCAGGAGAGTGCTGAGATTCTTATGGAAACTCACTTTCCAGTTCCTGGAACGACGAACTGGATGGATGTACCAACAACACCCTCATAATATGACTGGCAATATGCTAGTGCAGTAATTGATGAAGACAAGATAAGATGGGCTATATCGGGCTTTTTCCCCTTCAAGTCACCAACCAGGACCTGACGGTATAAGACCAGCCCTACTTCAGTGGGGACTGGACACACTTATACCGCACCTGGTTGGAATATTCAGAGCCTCTCTAGCTCTGAGGTATATTTCCAGTAAGAGGAGAGAAGTAAGAGTAGTATTCATACACAAACCAGGTAGGTTGGACTACAGCCTACCAAAAGCATTCCGACCAATTAGTCTCACATCGTTTTGCTTAAAAACCATGGAGAGGCTATGTGAGCGGTATATAAGAGATGAAGTACTTGTTAACAACCCACTTCATCCAGATCAGCATGCTCTGAGGCATAGACCCCGGAAGGTCTACTGATTTGGCCATTCACCTTGTGGTTGGCAGAATCGAGAGATCATCGGACAACAAAGAATCCACCCTAGCTATATTCATAGATATTGAGGGAGCGTTTGATAAAACAACCTTTCCAACAATTATCCAGCAACTACACTCCAGGAATGTACCCCTGGTAGTAGGAGAATGGATACTCCAGATGCTCTCTAGCAGAGCAATAAGTATCAATGTAGAAGACAGCACAGTGAAAGGACTGGTCATGAGGGGATGTCCACAGGAAAGGGTCTTATCACCCCTTCTCTGGAACACAGTTCTGGATACCCTAATTAATAGATTCCACACAATTTCATACGCAGATGACATAGTTATCTTGCAGACCGGCAAATTTGTAAACACACTGTGCAATAGAGCGCAGGATGGGCTCAAATTGATAGAAACATGGTGTAAGGAACACTCACTGTCGATCAATCCCAAGAAGACTGAGATGGTCCTTTACACCAGGAAAAGAAGTTTAACGGGCTTAAAATCTCCCGAAATCTTCAATAGCAAACTAAACTTTTCTGAAGAGGTGAAATACCTTGGTCCTATCCTCGACAAGAAGCTAACATGGAACTCTCATCTACAGAGTAGAGCAAAAAGAGCATACGTGGCTCATGAGCAATGTCGGAGGACAGTGGGACGCGCATGGGGTCTTTCACCCCGTGTGATCACTTGGATCTACACTGCAATTATAAGACCTATGTTAACGTATGGAGCCATTGCATGGGGACCGAAAGTTCTACAAGCAACGGCCATCCAGAAATTATATGACAACACCAACGGGTCTGACCCCTCTGGATCTGTACGTTAAGGAGGTTGCGTTAATGGCCATGGTACGATTGCGCACGGCTAGTGTAAACCTCGAAGTAGGAATGGGTCAATTGAGGCTGGCCTATGGCGGAAAGCGCCCAATGCGCATCCTCTGCTGCAGGCAAAAAGTGATGCAATTGAACCCAGGTTCAATTGCATTGTGTTTAATAAACCCTACAAAATACAAATTAAGCAGAACACAGATTCAGATGCTACAAATGCAATACGGATTTATACAGACGGCTGAAAAACCAGAGAACTCTCAGGATGTGGAGTGTACTCCAGGTCACTAAGCATAAGGATTAAGTGGGGAATGAGAAGAAATACCAGCGTGGTCCAAACAGAACTGGCTGGTATCTCAATCGCCACAAAAGAAATAACCAAGAAAGGAATTTCTGGCAAAACATAACAATCTGCACTGATAGCAGACAAGCACTATTAGCCTTAAACAGACAGCGTCTCAGGGCTAGTACTAGAGTGCCACCAAGATTCAGCCAAAGCCTCGGTAGATAATAACATCCTGAGGTGGGTTAAAGGGCACGACAAGAGTAAAGGTAATCAAATTGCCGACTCTTTAGCCAAAGAAGCGGCTGGACTGAGAATTTTGGGACCCAGTGGCACCCACGGCCTAATGACTTCGACAATTGCGGAACTAGTCAAATGTCACACCCATGCTCAATGCTTAAAGAGATGGGATGAAATCAAAGAATGTAATCTTGACAGGATAACCTTGGGCGACCCTGGGAAGCTGGCGCCGAAGAAATATCTGGCGATGATCAGGAAAAATCTACGCCTTACAATAGGATTTCTAACTGGCCACTGTCAACTAAGGAAACACCTTCATAATATGGGGCTAGTGGGCACACCTCTAAGCAGAACAGGAAGATGAGACTGTCAGGCATGTCCTGTGCGAGTGCCCGGAGTTATCGTCAATAAGAAAGTGTGTGTTCGGCGAGTCTTGGCCTACACCTGCCGATATGAAGGAGATTTCTCCCAGCGACCTGTCCACCTTCCTGGAAAGGACAGGATGAACGATAACCTATGAGGACAACTCCTCGGAGGATGTACTATGGGTCACATGTGGCCTAAGTGCGTGGGCTTACACTCACCCTCCCTACTCTACAGATACAGATTGTATGTGATGATCATTCGTCCAAGATTTCATCGTTGGATAGTGAATAACTCTGCGAATATCTGCATTCGACATTATCCACTAGATATTGTTAGTGAAGTGATATCTAGATCAGAGATTTGAAAAATGTATGAATAAACTTTTGAAATGTGCCTATTCTGCATTGAAAATCATCTATAGTAGCCGACATATTCTACCTCATTATGTTAAAAAGTTCTTATGTGAATCTTTGGTGCTTTCGGTTTAAAATATGCGGATGTTCTTTATGGACAATGTTCAACCAATCAGTACAAAAATTAGATTCAAAAAGTTTAAAACTCGTACCTTAGGTTAATTTTTGGTATTGGTCGGTGATACAGGATCTCATATAGGTTTCAAGAATTGGATGGCTGAACATGAAGAAAGGAAGATCACTTCACGCTGTTTGTTATTTCCATAAAATAATTGTAACAAAGGAAACCTTCATATATTCATAAGAAAATTACATATCATATGGACATTCATAGCCTGAATATTCGATATAAAAATATACTTGCAATGCCAAAATTCAAAACAGAAGTGCTCAGGCGGTCTTCCAGGTACCAAATTTATCAGAAGTATAATTCTGTCCCCAACTCCCTTGAACAGTTAAATTCCACAAAGTTCAAAGCTAAATATAAAGACAATTTGTTCGACTGGAATTAAATGAAAATATTGATTTTTTGTAAGGAATAGGTAAACTGAAGTCTTTATGTAAAGTGTTTGTTCGTATTCATATTATAATAACAATAAATATAACAATCACAGAATTATTTTTGTTTTTCTTTATTTGCTCTTTTTTTTTGTTCTTTCCAGGGTTGAATGGAAGAACATCCTCCAGGATGTATTTTATTACGGGCGATAAACTTCGCCCTTTATTTCAATTGATAGTTGAATATATAAGGTATGTTGAATTTTTTGTTTTGGTTATGAAATAAAAAGGCGATATTAATATACTCTTATATAAACACTGAAATATACAAAAAATACTTCTTTCTGATCATTTCATACTCCAAACATTCGTTATGGAATCAAATTAGATACCATTTACGAGATTCCTACACAAGATACTAAATGGAAAGTAAAAATTTCACTTACTTGGAACGCTGTTATCCTCACTGGTAGACATTGATGTATCGCCGTGAGACACTTAACTTAGGGCTCTTCATTACCAATCTGGATAACATTATGAGAAAAAACGTACAACTCATTCATGAATTACGACTTTATATCACGAAATGAGTTTAATATACTCATGTATCCTAAAAACACTCAATTGTGAGATTTTCACTAGACAGTTTTAAAAAAACGCAACACGTGTTTTGCCATACAATGGCTTTCCATAACGTCAGTTATGGATTTTCATCAAGTATCGGCCGATTCCATCTGCTACCCCATCTTGATATAAAGAAATCTCCTCTCAGAGAAAGAAAGGAAGGAATTAATTTCAAAATAGTAACTATTTATAAATGTATAGAGCATGCAAAGAAGTAAAATTCAGACACGAAACGAAAGACAAAACACCTTCTGAAACAGCTACTTTCATCGAACAAATACTTTCATACAAACACTGAATTATACAAAATCACTGTTCTTTACTCAGTTTGTATTTCAAATATTCTTTATGGAATTGAATGAGTGAAATGTAAAAATTTCACATAGCTGGAACACTGTCATTCTAACGTCATTCTAACTGGTAGACATCGATGTTTCGCCGTTATACACTTGCCTAGGGCTCCTCAGTACGATTCTGGATAACATTATAATATGAAACACACAATTCATTCATGAAATACGACTTTATGTCGCGAAATGAGTTCGATCCAGTTATGTCATTCATCAATGTCATCCATTCGCTCAGGTGATTAAATCCCAGCCAAAAAATCCTATTAAAATTGAGAGGGTTATATTTTTACGAGTGATATATTTTTGGAAAAGAGCGTTTTTGGCCAAAAACTGCATTCGATGACATGAAGTCGTAATTTATGAATGAAGTGTGTATTTTTTCTTATAGTGTTATCCAGATCGGTACTGAACAGCCCCAAGGCTTTCACGGCGACATATCGCTGTGTACCAGTGAGGATGACAGTGTTCCACGTAAATGAAATTTCCACCTTCCATTCAATATATTATGTAGGAATCCTGTAACCGATATCTGATTCAATTCCATAACGAATCTTAGGAATACAAACTTTGTATAATTCAGTGTACATATAGAAGTATTTGTTTGAAAATAATTTTTCTTTCGTCTTTAATGTTCATATGTATGGAGCTGTTTCAGGGGAACTTTTACTTTCAGTTTGTGTCTTAAAGTTACTTCTTCGTATGATCTACACATCTATGTATATCAAATCATCTAAAAGAACAATTCGTTGATTTATAGCCAGTCTTCAAGTATGCCCACTGACTATACGTGAAACATCTATGTAGAGTTTCTTCATTTGAAACTTATTGTTGCATTCGTTTCTTCGAAAAATTCCCTCAATTTTTGTATCAAGATGGAGTGATGGAAAGCCAAAATCTTTCTTTCCAAAAAATTAATCACTTCTGAAAATATATCCGTTACGATTTGTACAAGATTTCTCTGACTGGGATTGATTAAACAAGCGAATGAATGCTATTGCGAATTCATCGATGACATGAGTAGATCAAACTCATTCCTAGACATAAAGTAGTAATTTATTAATGAATTGTGTGTTTTTCCTATGTTATCTAGATTGGTATCAAAGAGCCCCAAGACAGGTGTCTTACGTTGAAACATCGATGTCTACCAGTGAGTGTTCTATATAAGTGAAATGTTCACCTTTTATTCAATATATTGTGAAGGAATATTGTGAATTATATCTAATTCAACTAAATAATGGACGATTATGGTTGCAATAGAAAATGGATAGAAGTAAGTGTGTTTTGTATAATTAAATGTTCATTTGAAAGTATTTGTTTGTAAAGAATTTTCTTTTCAGTCTTGTAATTCAATGTTTATATGAAAGTAGCTGTTTCAGGAAGTCTATTTTGCAGTTTTTGTCTGAAATTATTTATTTGCATGATCTACACATCTATGTAGGTAGGTATAGTGTTACTTCTTTTATAATTATAATGTATAATAATGTATAATGTATAAATGTATAACATTATAAGATAAATCATTACATTTCAAACCTAACTTAAGGTTCTTAAGGTAAAGATTGTGTCTGAAAAGGACGACCTAGGCACAGGTGCCTGTTGTATCTTTGTCCATTTCAGACAATAGAATTATATAACAAAAGGAAAGAAAAGCGATATGTAGAGGTAGGTAGTTACAAGAGGCAGACAACCTGGAACAGAGACCATTAAGTGGAATATTACGAAAAATACTAATTAACTAATTAATTAATTAATTAATTAATTAATGAGGAACAATATAAGATTATGATTAGATGATTGGAAGAGGGATTCAGATGATTTCTCAGAAAATATTGAATTGTGTAGCACTGTTGAAAATAAGCTTCTTTATTTCATATTTAAATTTATTTTTATTGCGGATTTTTTTAATGTCAGCTGGAATAATGTTAAATAGTTTCGGTCCATAATAAAGGAATGATCTTTGTGTGACAGCCTTTTTGAAATGATTGACTTCGACGTTAAGATTAGATGCTGCTCTAGTATTGAGGGGCTTTCTCGGAAAGTGTTCATGATTTTGATGCATTCGCAGGAGACACTGGTAGATGTAGGTTTGTCTTATTTGGAATAAACTAGTATCCTGATAAAGTAATTTAGTAGAGAAGAGTTTTTTTTTGTGAAGTATAATTTTTAGTAAAGTGTTCTGAGTTGTTTGTAAGTTTTGTAGTGTGCTTGTGAAAGCACCTCCCCAAATTGTTATGCAGTATCTTAGGGTAGATTCAACTAGCGAGTTGTATAACATAATAAGATTTTTTCGTGTTAGAATATCTCGTAAAATTTGTGAATCAGAGCTCTTAGTCGTTTTATCACATAGGTAATATGGTCAGACCACCTGTTCAACAAGCCTGAAAGAACGAAATCGCGATCAATATCGAGATAAAAACCACTATTTCTCTAGGAAATCAATAGTATATCAATGAATTTAACAGAGAAATATCTGCGGAAGCATGTCAATAGTTGAAAAACAAAACAAACAGATAACTGTCAGTATCAGAAAAACCTACAAACGAGATTAGGATTCGGAAGTGAATTCATTAATCATGAAGCGAAAGTGGTTTTTTGCAAGTAATTAATGGTCCGAAAATCATCAACAAGCCGACCAATTAACGAATCAGATAATAGATCCATATAAATCACATTCATTTTTGCATGGAAAACTGAGTGCTGGTCAATCATGACACCAAGGTATTCCAAGACTGAAACTTTTTGCAATTCAGGGCAGTTATAAAAATCCTCGCATTTGGGAGAGTGTAATTTGATTTTTATATTAGGTTGATCGCTTATCGTAGGTGAGAAGGTGATATATTTCGTTTTCGCAACGTTGAAGCTTAATAAGTTGTGATCCAACCAGATTTTTATATTTTTCAGATCCCTTTCAGTTTTTTTGTAAACTTCATCCCAGCTTCTCCCAGTGAATATAATTGCTGTATCGTCAGCATAGCAGATCATTCGACCTTCAAAGTTATTAATGTTTGCAATACTATTTATATATATTAGAAAAAGTATGGGACCCAGTACTGTTCCTTGTGGCACTCCTGTCTCAATTATTGATTTATTGCTCAACTTATCACCTATCTTTATCCTCTGTGCTCGACTGTTCAGATAGTTTTCAAATAGACTTAGTGATAATCCTCGAATACCGTAATTACACATTTTTTCTAGTAATTTGTTGTGGGTGACAGTGTCGAAAGCCTTGGCCAAATCAAGGAAGACCGCTAGGCATTTATTCTATTTGTCCAAGGATCCCACCACCTTACCAACAAAATTCAAAATGGCATCCTCCGTGTTGTAATTCTGCAGAAATCCATATTGACAGCTGGTTATTATGTGGTGTTTATCCAAAAATTTGATTAGCCTTGTCTTAAGTGAATGTTCGAATAGTTCTGCAAAATTATTGATAACAGAGATGGGCCGATAATTAGTCAATATATTACGTTTCCCAGCTTTAAATACTGGGGTGACTACGGATTCTTTCCATTGTTCAGGCATTTTTCCATTGAGGAAGCAGAGATTTATAATGTGTTTCAGTGGAGTAAGGATATGTTTGTGGATAGCTTTTATAACTTTGGTATCAATTCCATCCGGCCCTGGGGAGCAATTATTTTTCAATTTTGAGATGAAAGTTATTAGTTCCGAGGCTGTTATGGGTTCTAGGAATAATGATGATTGTATAGACTTGTCATTAAGAAAATGCGGGGGTAAGTTAATTTTTTCAATATTACTTGCCATTTTCGACCCTAAACTAGAGAAGAACTCATTAAACACTTTTGCTTTTTCGTTATCATCATTTATTGAGAGTCCGTTTTCATTAAGAACGTCAGTTTGAGACACGTTTAAATTTTTTTTAGCACCTGAGATATCATTGATTAAAGCCCAAGTTTTCCTACAGTTCCCGGCTGCCTCACTTAACTTTCCTTGATGAAAATCATTTTTATTTTTTTTATTAATGCGTTGAGATTATTCCGGTATCGTTTATATTTCTGTTCAAGTTCAATAGAATAGTTGTTCAGTAGTTGTTTTTTTAATAAGTCCCTTTTATGTACTGAAGTAATTAGACCTATGGAAATCCAAGGTTTTATTTTCCGAAATTTATTTTCTACAGTTTTCAGTTTAGTCGATTTCGTAATAAATTCATTGAGTTTTTGAATGAAGTGATCGTAAGATGTTTGAGGATCTTGATTTCTTACCACATTTATCCATTGCTCGTTGCTAGTCAATTTCTCGAGTTTTTCAAGATTTATTTGTTTTACTATTATTTCTTTTCTAGGTGTTGAAGGATTCGGATTTTTTTCCTGAAAATTTTATGAAGATGGAGGTACTGAAATGATCAGTGATATCAGTATGAAAAATTATTGGGTCTTTTTGTGTTGTATTCGATATGCGGTTATTTTTTTTGATAAATATATGATCAATAATTGATTTAGAATCCTGTGTAACACGTGTTGGCTTATTAATGTATGAAACAAATCCATTCAGGTTAAGTAAATCAAGGTATTTATTTGTTTCACACATATCTAATCTCAGTAAATTGATGTTGATATCTCCCAGATAGATTTCTAAGTTTTGCTTACCAATTGATAGCAGATATTCTTCCAAGTCTTCAATATAACTTTGAGTGCTTGTTAAAGGGGGTCTATAATAGGCGGTTATACCAATTTCATTATTATGATTCAATTTGAAAGTAGCACGAAGGAATTTACTATCGTTGATTTTTTTGATTACAATGGTAGGGATTATGTGATTTTTTATATAGATTACAGTTCCGTCACATTGATTTATGCATGAATCATTAAAATAGACCGTATAATTTGGTATTATGAAATCATTTACTTCAACTTGCCTCGTTTCTGATAAAACTATCACATCTAAGACATCTTTTCCCTTTTCCAGATAAATAAGCAGTTCATCAAAGTGTTTCCTCAGACTACGAATGTTAAAATGTACTATTCCTATACCATTCTCTGTTTTTCCTCTTATCTCATCAATATATTCTTGTAAACTACCTAGTTCTCTTGTGTCAATTTGCTGTTGACTATCTATCTCATTTAAAAAATCCAGCATAATGAATGCGAAACCTGAAGAACTCCTGCAGATATTATTCAGCGATTAAGACATGAATATTTGATGATGTGCTTAAACATAAAAATTATAGGCGAAAATACATGTATATACATTAATTTTCACACATATGCACATATATACTCACATGTACATATGCAATAGTTGAAACATAATCATATGATGTACAAAATAAGAAATTTCACATTTATTTTATGACCCTACCACATTTCTTATTTATTTTGTAGCTCATGGAAATTATTCGTATTTGTAATTAATTGAATTTTTTCATTATAAAATACATAAATTTTCCCATTTTCGGACCATACATTCTTAAATCCAATTTTTTCAGCTATTTGATTCACCAGTTCCACTTTTTTATTGGTCAGGTCTTCTTTAATAACTATCCCAGTGCCTTTGAGCATCTTCTTCTCCGCATATATGTTTTGTTTCACTGTTATGTTGCTTAACTTCAAATAGATACATCGGGATTGTTTGTTAGTCTGTTTACCCACTCTGTGACATATTTCTATATCCTCAGATTTCAGCTTCATTCCCATTTTTGAATTGAGGAGATCAATCAATGCAGTCCTGGTGTTCTCTTTTGATGTTTCTTTTAGATTGAAGATTCTCAGACTTGTTTGTCGACTTAGTTGATCAAAGTATTCAAGTTTCATTTCAGCTTCTTCACGTTTACGAATTTCCTCATTCATGTTATTTTCCAATGATTGAATTTTTTTTTCAATTTTATGCTGAGAAGAATCTAAATCTGATTGGAGGGACGCCACTGAATTCTCTAAATCGGTAAAACGTTTATCCAGAGTTTTTACAATAGCCTCCGTCACACTATCGGCGATTGTTTTTATGAATTCTCTGTTCTGCATGCATGTACTTACGGCTTGGTTTACCGACTTTTCTACTTCTTCTTTGATATCCCTGGTTATAACCATGATTTGTTATTATGATATATAAGATCAGCACTCTCAATACTTAATGACCTTTTTCAAGCCTCAAAACACCACAGTAACTCAATTTTTGGTATTATTTTCAGGAGCACAGATTTTATACGACTATTCGCAGTATACCATGGGCGTACCCCATGATTGATTGCTTTTTTCCTGTCTTAGTAAGATTCTCACTTTTTTTTCAAAATGGAGTAGTAGACAGTCAAAAACTTTGTTTTTCAAAAATTTATTATTTATAAAATACCTATAACACTTTCAATTCAACTCTACATCAATATTGACACCAATGAGGAAATCGATAAAACCTGCTTTCGACAATGCAATTTTGATTTCCGTTGACAGAAGGAGTTTCTCCATCTAGAATACTAGATTCACGAAGTTTATATTATAATAGAATATCGCATGTCAAATTTGTCACTGAACATAAGTTTGAAAATGTCCTTATAGGACGAAACTGCAGTAACGTTAGTTACAAATAAAAGTGGTTAAAAACATAGAAAGTTTCATTTCTCTTTTCTTCATTATAATTTGTATGTACTTACGTATTTTAACGTGCTGATAACGAATCCGAAATTAATAGTGCTCTATTTGTTTCCAAAGTTGAAACTCCCCAAAGTTCCGAAACTTTTTAGCCTCCTTGCTGCACAATACAAACTATAGAATCAGAGTAGAGGGGAAAAGACGGGTCTGGACCTCCCCCCAAGGGTATGCCCCCCCAGATACACACCACTGACTGTGACCTTGATTCGTTTTTTTATTCTCTGCCTATGAGTTTACCTTGAGTTGTGTGTAACATGATGAGGTGAAACCCCTTTTTTACTCTCCGCCCATGACTGGCATTGAGATGTGTAATGAGGTGAAACCCCTTTTTTACTCCCCGCCCATGACTGGCATTGAGATTTGTATGATGTCATGACCGTGAACCGCTTTTTACTGTACAGCTATGATTTGGCCTTGCGTGGTCACATGACCTTGGAAATTTCCTAAGCGATTTCGAGCTTCGAACACGTCATATGACCTTGGGAAAAATTTTGAACGATATTACTGATGTATTACCTTGAGTTTGAGTGATATTTAATAAAATGACGTAGATTTACCTTGCATTGGAGTGGGGGGTTATGCACATATAACATGTGTGTTGTGAATGTTTCTTTTTTGTCCGTATTCTCATCATAATCGTGTGGTATTATATAAAAGATGTATACTTGTAGTGAATGTGGAAATAGTTTCACTCGGAGTGATAACTTGCGTCGTCATCAGCGAGAATCATGTATTCTTGCAAATAATGAAGGACCATCAATGTCGAAGAGGCCTAGGTTAAACGCTCCATTATCTCCAGAAATGCAAACCTGTTTGTGTTGCAATTTGAATATTGCAAGTGATCAGATGAATATTCATCGGAGGACTTTGCAACATAGAACAAATGCATGTATTCAATATGGGGACGGTGTTAAAATCATACGCACAGCATTCAAGTGTAGAATTGTGAGCTATAGAGTGGATAGTCAAAACCGTCACATTGATTACCCAACATTTTTCAATGAATTGAAGCAAAAAGTTTTTAAACTACTCGAAGAAGTGTTAGTTATCCATAAAAGTGTGAAAGTCAATATGGAGGTGTTTGGACGTTACTATCTTCAAACTAAGGAGAATTTAGAAGTAAAATCATTCAATAATCCCAATCAAGTTGTCGATCAATCGAATGATTTGAATGTGATTTATAACATTTTTATTGATGCTTTAACTGCTCAAGCAATGGAATTTCAACATCGAGATTCAGGTAAGTGATGTATTCACAAAATTGGTTATTAGATGTGAAGAGAAAATAAATTTTCAGGTTGGACTATCGAGGAAATTCTGTTTATGGAAGTAAATGTCAACAAGTATAGTCCCCTTGGAGGCTCTTCTTATATCAAGTTACCCAAATTCATTGAGTTGAAGAAAAGTGTTGTGAATGTTATTAATCAAGATCAATACTGTTTTGCATGGGCTGTAACTTCAGCTTTGTATCCTGCCAGTGTGAGAGTGTGTGAAATTTCATCTTATCCTCACTTCTCTACCGTGTTGAATGTAGCAGGTATGGATTTTCCAGTAAAGTTGAAAGATATTCCTAAATTTGAGATTATGAATGATTGCTCTATCAATGTTTATGGTTTAGAAAAATGTTTCAAAAACGGTAAAGATTCATATGATGTTGTAGGCCCGTTACATTATTCGAAACGTAGACTTAATAGTCATGTGAATCTGCTTAATATAATGGATGATTCTGGTAACAGTCATTATTGTTGGATTGAAGATTTATCGAGATTAGTATCATCTCAAATATCAGCACATGAACATAGAAAATATTTCTGTGATGGTTGTTTATTATACTTTAGTAATGAGCGGGGTTTATTGCGACATCAATTGAATGATTGTTATCACATATCGACAACAACACCAACCCCTAAATTCAGAGTTGATAAATTCGGTGAATGTGTACCTGAGAATATTTTGAAATTTGAAAATATTGAGAAACAGTTGAGGGTTCCATTCACGGTGTACGGTGATTTTGAATCAATCCTTAAACCACTGCACACAAATGAGCCAAATCCTGCTAAGTCTTTCACAAATCGAACCTATCTTCATGAACCATACGCTTTCTCATATTTCATAAAGTGCTCTTTTGATGATTCAATTTCAAAATTCGTATTGTATAGAGGGGCTGATGCATCTAAAGTTTTCATTTCAAAGTTGGAGGCTGACGTCACCAATATATATCACAAATATTTGAAAAATATCGTTCCAATGAACCCTTTGACTGTTGAGGAAGAAAATGATTTCAATAATGCCACTACATGTGCTATATGTGGAAAGACATTCGAAGAGAATGACATTAAAATCCGTGATCATTGTCACCTGACAGGAAAAAAAAGAATTGGAGCAACACATTCCATATGTAATCTCAATTTCAAATTGCCCAATTTCATTCCGATCATTTTCCATAATCTCAGTGGGTATGACTGTCACTTGTTCATAAAAGATTTATGCACCAATAAAAGTAAAGTTGACGTCCTCGCTCAAACTAAAGAGAAATATATTTCTTTCACGAAACATTTATTTATGGAAAACAAATTAAATCGAAATGGGCAATTGAAAAAAGTATTTTTGAAATTAAGGTTCATTGATAGTTTCAAATTTATGAGTGCATCTCTTCAAGAGTTGGGCGATAATTTAGATGAGAAACATTTTGTGGAAATGAGAAAACATTTTCCAGAAAATGATAAATTTAAACTTATGAGACAGAAAGGTGTTTTTCCATACAGTTTCATCGATTCTTTAGATAAATTGAATTATTCATCTACACCATCAAAGGCGGACTTTTTTGACAAACTGAATGAAAGACATATTTCTGATAATGAATATGATAGAGTGAAGCAGGTATGGAAAACATTCAATTGTCGTGATTTGGGTGAATTACGAATTTTGGAGGGTTCACATGGTTGACCTCCGATGAAATAAGTAAACTAGATATCGTCAGTATTCCAGATGAAAATTCTCAAGGATACATTCTTGAAGTTGATATTCACTACCCCGTTGAAATGCACGATTTACATTCAGACTTACCATTTTTGGTTGAAAGTATCATACCGCCTGGGTCAAAGTCTAAAATAGCCAAACTTATACCTAATTTGAATGATAAAAATAAATATATCGTTCATTATAGAAATTTGAAACAGGCGCTTCGTAATGGTTTAAAGCTGATTAGAACCCATAGAGTTCTCAGATTCGATCAGTCACAATGGTTGAAAAAATATATCGATTTAAATACTAAACTGAGAAATGAAGCCACCAATAAGTTTGAGAAGAATTACTTCAAATTAAATGTGAACTCTATTTATGGGAAAACTTTGGAAAATGTTTACAACAGGAGAGACATTCGAATTGTTACACATTGGGAATCTATACGGGGAGGAATGGGTGCCAACGCTTTGATAGCTCGCCCTAATTTCAAAACATTATCCATAATTGCAGAAGACTTTGTAGTCATACATATGGATAAAGTTAAGGTTTGTTACAACAAACCATTGTATCTGGGGTTTAGTATATTGGATATGTCGAAAACTGTCATTTACGACTTTTTCTATGATGTTATTAAAAAACATTTCGGATCACGTTCTTCTCTTCTCTACACCAACACAGACTCTTTGATTTTGAAAATAATGACAGATAATTTTTATGAATTTATCATTGAGAATGTTGATAAATTTGACACTTCCAACTATGCGTTGGATAATAAGTTCCATGTGCCAGTTAGGAAGTCGGTAATTGGAAATATGAAAGACGAACTTCCAAACGATACTATTATTAGTTTTCATGGGACTGGAGCAAAAGCATATCACATCCAAAGTGTGTCAAATGAAATTAAAAGGGCTAAGGGTGTCAAAAAATCCGTGATTAAAAATCGGATTTCAATTGACGATTACATTAGGATTGTTGAAACAGGTGGAACAATATTGCGAAAGATGAATGTATTCAGAAGTGATTTACATGATATTTATACTTTGATGTGTAATAAAGTCGCTCTGTCGCATAACGATGATAAAAGATTCATAATTCCGAATACTACCAAAACATTACCTTGGGGTCATTCCGATATTGAATTTTATCAAACAAGCTCCCAACAGAATCTGAGAATTCTTTTGGAAGTAATGAAAGATTCCAACAATACCATCGATGAAAACCTAGATCTCCTTATTGCATTATTGGAAGAGCAATCAAGTAATTGAATTTTACAAATCTAATTTTTGCTTTTAACATTTTGGAAAATTCATATTTGACGAAAAGAATCGTTCAAATCGTTTGTGGTGTCACTATAAATTAGAATTAAGATTTCATGTTCATAAGTGATTGAGTCACAATAAGTTTAGCGCGAGTATATGATTTAGAAAAAATATTCAATTATTATATTTTATTCCAAAACTGACAATTGCGCGTATTCGCCATTTTTGGGAAAAAAGGATGTTTAGTATCTAAGTTTTGTAACTTTGTGGGTAGAAAATATCGATATTCAAACAAAAATTTATGATTATATGTCTCTGAAGTCTAGACAATTTCATTATTTTATTGAAGGGAAGCGAGAAGATGTTTGGTTATTTGGAGAAAAAATATTTTATCATTATATGCTGTTGATGTCGAGACAATTTTCATTCTTTTATTGAAGGGATGCAAACGGTTGTTTGGTTTATTTTTGGAGAGAAAATATTTTATGATTATATGGTGCAGTATTCTACTCAATCTCATTATTTCATTGAAGGTATGCCAAAGGATGATTGGTTTATTTGAAGAAAAAATTCGGGTAGGAAACCCTGACCGTAAAATCCATTAGCACGTTCAGAAGTGCATTGGCATATTTGAGATAGAAACCCTCGAAGAGTCCATTCAGGAACTTTTATAGCGTGTCTAGGCAATATTATTTTATTGAAGGGATGCAAGAGGTTGAATGGTTTATTTGAAAAAAAATTCGGGTAGGAAACCCTGATCGTAAAATTCATTAGCACGTTCAGAGGTGCATTGACATAATTGAGGTAGAAACCGTTGAAATGTCCATTAGGACATTCGGGAAGTTTTATAGGGTGATAAAGGCGGAATTCTAACAATTTTGTGATTATATGACCCTGCACTCTGAACAATTGTAAAATCTCAAATTAGTTTCTACCAACAATAAACTGTTACTACCCTTTTCTTCCATTTTCAATTTTGTATCGTTGGGACAAATCATAAGACTCGAATTTAATCCCCACCAGAAAGGGCTGACCTTTCCGAACAGCAGAACAGAATCAGAAGGGACGACACATCATTCTGTTTTAGTATCTCTTACCCATCGAACTAACTTGCAGTGACACAGTCAAGTCAAGTGATATAGTCGACTCAAGCAACCCAATAATCATCAACGATTCTTAGCAGTTGAAGTTATCTCAATGTAAGTACAGTGTACTATATTATTCATTTCGAATTGAAAAGGTTATAATTTTAGGAGTGTTTAGTTTTTTGAATTTCTAATTTGTATTCAATTCAGTGTTCATATAAAATTATCTATTCCAAAAGTATTTTTTTTTTTGTGTAAATCAACTGATTTTGATGAAAGTAGGTGTTTTCGAAAGAGAGTTTTTATTTATACTTAATATAACCTTGAATATTCTGAACAAAATTTGAATGTTTCTGAAAGGAAGTTGAGATGTGACGATGATATATGAAATTCTTTTCTGAAATTGCTTCCTTCTTTTCAGTTTCTAAATTTTTTTTTGTATAATTCAGTGTTCATGTGAAATTATTAGTTCAGAGTTTTTTTTTCATATAATTCATTGTTTTCTATGAAAGTAGTTGTTTTTATGTAAACGTAATACAACCTTGAAAAGTGTGAAACAAGTTTGAAGGTTTCTAAAAGGACATTGAGATTTTGATGATGTTATATGGAATTCTTTTTTGAAATTGATTCCTTCCTTTCAGTTCAATAAAGCAGCCAGGTGAAGCAACTCCACCAAAGCCTTCAAATCTCAGCAGCTGAAAATTCATCTCGATGTGAGTACAACCTACTATATTATTCATATCAAACTGAAAAGGTTATATTTTAAGATGAGAATAATTTTGGTAAAGAACGGTTATTTATACTTAATACCTATAACCTTGAATATTCTGAACAAAATTTGAATGTTTCTGAAAGGAAGTTGAGATGTGACAATGATATATGAAATTCTTGTCTGAAATTGCTTCCTTCTTTTCAGTTTCAAAATTTTTTTTTTGTATAATTCAGTGTTCATATCAAATTATTAGTTCAGAGTTTTTTTTTCATATAATTCATTGTTTTCTATGAAAGTAGTTGTTTTTTATGTGAACGTAATACAACCTTGAAAAGTGTGAAACAAGTTTGAAGGTTTCTGAAAGGTCATTGGTTTTTATGTGAACGTAATACAACCTTGAAAAGTGTGAAACAAGTTTGAAGGTTTCTAAAAGGTCATGGAGATTTTGATGATGTTATATGGAATTCTTTTTTGAAATTGATTCCTTCCTTTCAGTTCAATAAAGCAGCCAGGTGAAGCATCTCCATCAAAGCCTTCAAATCTTAGCAGCTGAAAATTCATCTCGATGTAAGTACAACCTAATATATTATTCATATCAAACTGAAAAGGTTATATTTTAAGATGAGAATAATTTTGGTAAAGAACGGTTTTTGTTTTTCTATAAAGTATTTTTTTTGTATGATTCAGTGTTAATATGAAAGTAATTGATTTGAATGTAATTTTTGTTTCATGTAATTCAATGTTTTTTTGAAAGTAGTTGTTTTAGAAAGGGTACATTGTGATTAAAAGTTACTTCTTCGTATATAGTTACCTCTTTTGAAATTGCTTTTTCTGAAAGATTTCCACTGTTTTGTATCAAGGTGATGAAAAGAAAAGATGAAAACTTTTTTGTTAGCTAATTAAATTCAATCATATTATATTGTCTATTATTTTTTGATTTCAGAACCATGTCTTTGTTGAAAGAAGCTTTATTAAAACCATCAAGCTCTGTGAACCGATCAGAAATGTGTGAAATGGAGCGCAGGGATGTAATTGTCCACCAGAACGTGATCATTCAGGAAGGCGGGGAGATACCACAACCGGTGATGACTTCCATTCAGCAGATGCACAATGCTAAATCATTTTTGAATGGATTCAATCCAAACCATGTGGAGATGAATGACAATCCCTCAAACATTGATAATGTGATGGCGACTCACACCCAGAATCTTGATGAGTCACTTCCGAACTTATCACAAACTGTTGTGAGTAACATATTAGAGATGGAGGAAACATATTCGAAGAATATAGAATCTCCACATAGTTCAATCATTCAGAACAGTTCGGATGATGACCTTGAGAGACGAAAAAGAAAAAAAATGGAGAGTGATGAAAAAATAATGAAGAAGGCGAAGAAGTCTAAAAAGTCTAGCTCGAAGTCGCCATCTAGAAGGAGACACAAGGCGAAACACGAAAAAAGGGATAAAGTCAAGTCGATAAAAGTGAGAGAGATGGAAGTCATAGCAGGACCTTCTACATCACTCCATCAGGTAATTATCATTACTCAAACGCGACAAGATGTTAGTTCATCATATCCTCTCATTCCACAGGTTCCTGAATACGACAATGTTAGTGCTGGAAGCACGCCTACCCCAACGATTGACCTCGAAAAATCAGACGATTGGTTTTCATTTATGAGATCCAGGAGAGACAAATTTCTAGAGATGTATCACGCTTACAATGGCTTCGAAACGGAATATAGAGCGAAGAGGGAAAAACTTGTTGAACTGGAAGAGCAAGTTTCTCTCCTCAAAGTGGAATGTGAACAAATGAGAGCAGCTCAACGAGAGAGATCTGCTCACATGAAAAAACTTTCTCCCAAAATTCGACAATTGGAAATCTTCAGTAAGGAGATACATGAAAATTCCATCTTACATCTCTTGTAAAAATTTTTATCTTTCCCTATACATTTGCAATTTATGTATCATAATATTTTCTATATTATTTTCATATCTGTATTATTCAGAGCAATCGTGTCGAGAAATCTCCCCCAATAAATATTTTGTAAATATTTTTTTTTGTATGTTGCTAATAAAGTTATATGTGAGTGTCACTTTCTAGTCATATTTAAAAGTGTAAAATTGATTATTCATATTTGAAAAAATGAATAATGAATGTATCAGTTAATCATTTAGTTTAAAAAAAACAAAATAAAGTTATGTAATGCAATTTCTATTTATATGTAAAAAAGTATATTTTATATTTTGAAAAATAAATAAGGAAAGTAATGATTAGTCATTTTTATTTCTAAAAAACAAATAATATTTATGTATGTTACTTTCTACTCATAACTAAAAGTGCAAATCTGATTATTTAAAAAATATATAAAAGTAACAATTAGAAAGTTATTTTCAATCTCTGAAAAAATTAAAATGATTGTAGCATTGATTATTGAATGTCGTCAATGCCACAGATCAAAAAAAATTCTATATCTTTTATTGAGATGGATGACTCAGATGAAGACAAATCAATGGTTATTTTTCAGAAAACAGAATGAGATTATCATTCATTACATTCAAAAGTTATCTGTCGAAAACAAAGTCAATCGTTAGGGTTAAAACTCCATGTCAGAGGGTATATGACATTTCATAACACAAGGTCGTATGAGATAGTAAAACCAAGGCCAAAACTCCATGTCGGAGGGTATATGACATTTCTTAACACAAGGTCATATGAGATATAAATAAGTTGTGTTCATATATCGAGGTCATGTGACACAAAATATAATCAAGGTCATATGACACACATATCCCAAGGATTTGTGATGTTATTCATTGTCAATGTCGAAAGATTGGAAGTTTTCAGCTTCACATTGCAAGTAACTGACCACTTGTTCCCTCATAATGAATCAAGTAAAACCAAGGCCAAAACTCCATGTCGGAGGGTATATGACATTTCATAACACAAGGTCATATGAGATATAAATAAGTTGTGTTCATATATCGAGGTCATGTGACAAATCCTTGGGAAATATCCCAAGGATTTGTGATGTCATTCATTGTCAATGTCGAAAGATTGGAGATTTTCAGCTTCACACTGCAAGTAACAGATCACTTGTTCCCTCATCATGAATCAAGTAACACCGGTTGTGCAAGAAGCCGATTCAACGAGTGAACCATATTTGGTTCCTTCTGAGGATTCAGCTTATGGAGACATTCAAGTTGAAATTATCAATTCAACGGGTGTGGACAACAACTTTGATGGATATTCAGACACCACAATTGATTTGGATGAGGACCGTGGTTTCGAATTCGACGCTGACGAATACGGTCTATTTGACGACCCAAATGATAGCGACACCGACTTTGGTGTGATGAATGAATTTTTTCCAATCTTTCGGGATTCACCCAGCCCTGACCTTATGGAACCGTATTTGGATGAAGAAATTGTACAAAATCAATTCGTCGACCCCCCAGAAATCATTATGATAGCTGATTCTCCAGATCCTGAAATAGTCGTTATCGATGATGATCAGAATGGTTAGGTTACGCTAGTGTACTCGGAGTGTACATAATTTGGTTGGTGCACACGGAATACTGCGTGGTTTGGGGCAGTGTTCAACCTAAGACATTATTTTATTGAAAACTGATTACTCATATCTGTCACTTATAGATGTTAGAAAAAAATTAGGTAAGTTCAATACAAAATTCAATGTGAAAAATGAATGATGAATATAAAGATGAAGCCATTTGTTTGTTTCATCTCGTTTTGTGTTGATGTTGTCTCGAAAATTTGTTGTTGCAATGATTTTTATTTTTCAAATATGTATCTACTATATCTGATAGGTTTTAAATTATTAATATCATCAACACGAAAAAAAGACTTTTTGAGCTCTGAAGAAGAATTCAATTGAATTCAAATCGTCGACTAGAATACAATTATTTTTTAAGAAAAAAACTTGGATGTCTCAACAATATACTTTAGTTTATCATGTATATTGTGTCAATCATATTTTTTGAGAAGGACTTTTCTTCTCCATCAAAAGGTTCATTATTAAAATAACATCAACAATAGTGAAATCAATGATATTTATTATAACATTTCATTGTGGAGGGACATTGTTACAAATAATGCATGCATCTAAACGGCGAAAATTCGTCAGAGGTCTGTCACAAGATTCACACCAAGTTTGTGTTATTTCCATCATCGATATAGTGTAATGTAAATCCATATGTTCATATTCGCCTCCATTATTTCTATTTCGATGGGAATAAAATCTAAAACAACACCAACATAATGTGTGGATGCTATCATTAATGGTTCGTATACGCACATGAGAGTCCGTCACACAGTACAGATCTAAATTATTTTCCACTGTCTCACTAATGTTCATCCACCGGCTCCCTATTATAATGTTGCCATTGTTTGTCGCTGGATCATCATCAATGCCTTCATCTTCAAGTTCTGGATCCATTACACCTTCATTATCCTGCAAATTATCAGCAGCAGCTATGGCTCCACCATCTTCTTGTGCTACATCGAATATATCGATTTCTCCTCCGATGTTATCTTCTCCTTCGATAATGATGTTGGGAAGTTCGTCTTCTTCATCCGAAAACCAATTATTTTCATCTTCAAGTGTCAACCTTGTCAAAACTTCATTAATTTTTGCAGAATTCATTTTTCTTTATTTCTGAGTGAAAAGCTTGAAGTTACTAATAGTACTAGTGAAGTGAAGTTTCAGAATCAGCATTCGATTTTTATGATTTGTTCGATTGTGGAGGTGGTAGCCCCACCACTCTTCTCCCTCTATTCTCTCTATGAGTTTATGATAGGAAAAATAGGTTCATGAGAGTGCAGTTGAATTTGTCAGTTGAATATTGCAGTATCTAATAGTGAATACTAATATGCCTTTTCCGAAAGAATGGAATTCAAAACCGAAAGTGTGTGGCGATCCAATTAAAATTGATAAAACTATATTTTGTAATAATTGTCAAGGTTATTGGCCTGAGACGTATATTAATCCATGTACTGGTTTGTGTCGTAGATGTGTGTTGGAGAATCCAGTTCCAGTTCCGAGTCCATTCACAATTCCGAAGACGTCAAATGATTCATCTCCTGAAGTATGCGTTCATCATCAGTGCTACAAATGTTTTACCAAAATCGTGTATAACAATATAGGAATTTGTAGAAATATGTGTGTGAATTGTGCATCAAATCGCGAGTTACTAATTCAACGTTGTATACGTTGTGATAACTACAAAGTAGATTGTTGGAACAATTTATGTAGTATGTGTAGAAATGGATGGATATTATGTGAAAATGTTGGTGATTTCCATCCCGATGAGAACTTTCACTTCCGGGATTGTTGGTGTTTGGAGAGTGAAGATCAGATGAGGAGACTGGAAATCTATGGCAACGTTATTCGATCATACATTCCATTGGTTATGGTGCCACCTATCACAACGAACGCTAATAATTAAACAAATGCATTAATAGATATAAATGTGATGAATAAAATCAGTTTGAATATTGTTTGTTTTTTTTACTATTTAGAATCAAAATTCAAAAAAAAAATTCAATTTCATTTATATATCTTTATTTTTCATCAAAAACAATAATACTGCAATTACATTAATGAATTTTCATCAATCCAAGAGTTATGATCTCCAGAAAATCCCAACCATTTCACAAATAGGCGACGTCCTTTCTTTTTCAAAACTCGTTCAACCAAATATGTATTGGGATCTTTCGCTTTATTCAACTCAATTTTATAAAAGCAACCTTTGATTGGATGTCCATTCACATCTTCTAGCTCATAAGTTATAGGGTCTGTACTATTAATTTTCACAACTTTAAAAAGTTCAGTGGTGAAGTTTGCAGTATAGCCTTTGGCGAATATGTTTTTAAATTTACTAATTCGTACCATATCTCCAATTTTGAATTGATTTTTTTCACGTTTACCACTTGGCTTCTCAGATTTTGTATAAACGAACAATTTTGTAGATGGTTTTACCTCTGCAGGCTTCATGCCAATGGTGCGATGAACTTTGTTGTTATATTGATTGGTAATTTTAGGAAGAACTTTCAACCACTTGTAATGGCCTTGAAGTGAAAATTGTTTATAAAGCCAACTTTTCAAAGTTCTGATAACTCGTTCGGCAATTGAAGCTTTTTTTGTGCTGAATGTTGAGTAATGATTGATATGGTGTTTCCTCATTAACGATGAAAATTTTGAATTATAGAACTCACTACCGTGATCAGATTGTAAGTTTCTCGGTACATGCTTTGCATCTTCCAACACACTTGCCATAGCTGCAGTAACTGAATCAGCAGATTTATTTTTCAACGGTTTTGACCATACATATTTTGAATAACAATTGATTACTATGAGTATGTATCTATTACCGTTATTTTCTTTAGCATATGATTGCATTTCCATCAAATCCATCTGCCACAAGTCCGAAAATCCCTTTATTATTGTCTTTCGACGGGGAAAATTTCGACGCGCTGGCTTATGTATTTCTTTCACAATCTCCCATTTTGCATCACTCATATTACTCAAGATTATTATGTTGAGGATTTACTTCTCTACTGTTCAAGTGCAGGTTTAATTACTGACTGATCAAATTCATCAACTCGCTCAGTAAAAGTATCAATCAATTCAGTTATAACGCTAATTCACATTTCCACATTCCTCAAATCATTTAGTGATGAGTCAGTTTCACAAACTGATTCTGTGTTTATGACTTTGTGATTAATAGATTAATCCTTCTTCACGTAATTCCTCAATTATGGACAATATTTCATTATCGTGGCCGGTATGACCAACCATTCGTGAACTCCAAAGTAATCGAAGGCGATCAATCAATTCTTCGAGTTTATTCCAATATACATAATCTATATGCTTATTTCTGATATATTTTTTTTGGGTTGGCGGTTTGATCATGCCAGCACCTTCTCTACTAGAGTTTGGCAGAGGGTTTCCATAGGATAATAGTGGTAGAATTATTTCACGATATTTCTTCCAATTATTCGATAGTAGACCCTGTTTTCTTTCATTATATTTATATGCCGCCTTTGTTAATTTGAGTATATCACCATAAGTGCTCATATCGGAAGAGGGAATATTTCCCGATGGTACTTTCATGAATATCAATTTATATAATTTTGGTGTGCCCTGATATGTGGCAATAGTTTTACCATTTTTCTTGAACACAATTTTCTCATCGATAAATTTCACATCAGCTACACCCATTTGTAAATTTCCCGTATCAGTGTTCATGTGTACTCCAAAGACTGTATCGTATGAGGGATTTCCTGATAGTAACTTTTGTATATGCATTTGTACTTCATCACCATTATCAAGTGCATTTGGTGATTCTGAATTTGAAGTTGACAATTGAGAAGATTGATGAGCCTTCGAAAAAGCACCTTCAAATTTTGGTTTCAACTCACTTTTAATTATAGTTTTAGCGGTGAATGGTGTACCACTATCTGTTTTCTGTATAACTCCATTCATTTGAGATAATCCTCCAGTATTGGCAGATATTGCTTTTAATGGTGTTATTATTGGCTCGTAGATTCTCTCGAGTGTTGATTGATCACCTTGGCGACTATTCTTGATATAATTGAATTTCTTTCGAACGGCATCCGTTGCTTCAATTAATTTTTTTTTAAACATATTTCGTCATCATTTTTCCCCTCCATATTGTTTTCACTCCGAAAATGAGTACAATGAAGTGTTGTCTACACTATCCAGCACTTGAATGAATCAATTATTTCAAGAACGTCAAGGATATATGAAAGCGTCAAATCCTTTTCGATAACGTCCATCTAGCACTTCTCGTTCCTTATCAATTACTAAAAATCCATATTTATCTTTCCAACATCTCGCACACATATCTTGAAATCGCTTGAATGTAACATCTGGTGACACATGGTCGGAAAAAATATGATTGAGATTCATATCATCTTGTTTGAACAGCACAATAAAATTTGCATTATCTCGAATCAATTGTTTTGGGACTCGTGAATATGTTTGGGCTAGATAGAAACAATCCACACTTTTATGACGACCCATACTGAAATATGATCGTATAACATCCTGTTTCTCACACATAACATCATCAAAAATGAATATCGAATCCGCTTTGGCATCTGACGGTTCTACTATTTCACCTGCGTTATTGGCGAAGGTGTAAAATCCCAATCCTCTAATTGGAGTTAGCACTTCACGTAAATACTCATATTTATTTCCTTATTAGTCAATGGGCTATGCTTGAAGACTGGCAATAAACAAATCTAAAGCAAAAGGAACTTCAAACGTTCAAGCCAGTCTCTATATACCTACACAGTAGGTTTAATGGACTGACGCCTATCACAAAACAACTACTCCCCTGGCTAATACCACGAAGGGCGTTGGATTATATCAGACAGGCGTCAGTGCAGGAATCTTCACAGAAAATGTCCTGCATATGCAATTGGCAATACAACTGAAAGAGTCGACCTTCAATTATGGAACGGGCACACTTGCAGACCGGTTTCGGGCTTATTAGCCACTCATAATTGAAGGTCGACTCTTTCAGTTGTATTGCCAATTGCATATGCAGGACATTTTCTGTGAAGATTCCTGCACTGACGCCTGTCTGATATAATCCAACGCCCTTCGTGGTATTAGCCAGGGGAGTAGTTGTTTTCTGATAGGCGTCAGTCCATTAAACCTACTGTGTAGGTATATAGAGACTGGCTTGAACGTTTGAAGTTCCTTTTGCTTTAGATTTACTCATATTTAGGTTGATAAAGAGATTTTGAATACAGATAAACGTTTGCAAATCGTAATCCTAGAGGATGAGTCAGTAGAGAAATCATAACATTTGTTTTGCCACAATTAGAAGGTCCAATAATCAGTCCGCGAATGGATAGTGGAAGTAAAGATCCATGACGCTGTTTGACACCACTTCCCGATCCACAACCCACTTTTTCATCGAAATTATCGATGGAAAATTGTTGCTTTTGCTGTAGTATGCGCATTGTATGACAGTTGGAGACTATATAAGCAGGGTTCCATATCGATTTCTTTATTTAAATGGGGGTTATGAACCGATGCAGATCTACTAAATTGCATTCGAATAAAGTTGGTAGAGGATTGGTAAATTCACTCATTAATAATCTACCATTCGAATTACACTTACCTGGCTATCAGTATTGCGGTCCCGGCACCAAATTGCAGAAGAGATTGGTGAGAGGTGATCCAGGTGTCAATCAACTGGATGTTGCATGCAAAAAACACGATATTGCATATTCACAAAATCCCAACAATCTTGTAGCTAGACACATAGCGGATCAGGAACTTGCTGAAAGTTCTTGGAATCGATTCAAGGCAAAAGACGCTTCTATTGGAGAGAAAGGAGCCGCTTTGCTAATTACAAATATAATGAAGGGAAAACGTCGATTTGGTATGGGTTGCAAGTCACCATCCAAGCCGTCGCGCATACAAAAAAACGTCCTATCAAGAAAAAAAAAGCTACAAAAAAATTAAAAGATTCTAAGTTAATAGCTTTTGGATCTGGAATCGTTAAGAAAGTGCGCGATGTTTTACACAAAGCGGGAGGAAGTGAATTTATTGTCAAAAATTCTAAAAAAGCAACTGAAATTGCATTAAAAGCTGCACGCAAATATACGCGAGATGCAGGTGGCAAAAAGAGAATTCGCACACCTCGAATCATACCAATTCCTAAAATTGGTGGAATACTACCACTCATTCCAATTTTTGCTGGTTTATCAGCGTTAGGAAGTTTAGCTGGTGCTACAGCTGGCATAACGAAAGCAGTTCAAGCAGCCAGAGCGAGTAGAGAGCAGCTGAGTGAAACAAATCGACATAATAAACACATGGAGGCAATTGCTTTAGGTAAACAAGGGAGTGGTATCTACTTGAAACCTTACCGTAAAGGATTAGGACTATATCTGAAACCTCAAAATTAAAAAAAATCATAGATTTGCTACCTCAAAGAGCTCTCTCCAACATCGACCTCATCTATCACGCTAAAAAAATGATGATTCCATATTTTCGGGGGGTATATATGCGTGATGATTTACCAAAATCAGGACCACGCCGATATGAATCTGCTATAGTAAATCTGGATAGTCGACATGGCCGAGGAACACATTGGGTAGCATACAGAAAAAGCGACACTTCTGTGAAATATTTTGATAGTTTTGGTGATTTACCCCCTCCCAAAGAATTGATTTACTATTTCTATGAGGGATCAAATTCTATCAATACTATTACTTATAACTATGAGCGTAAACAACAATTCAACACAGTATGGTGTGGTCATTTGTGTTTGAAGTTTCTCCAGAACAAATCATGGAAATAACACCAGCACAGGACAGAAAGAGTATCAAGAGGATGAGTCATTCATTGATCGCATATTCCAGAGCACGCACTTTACGAAAAATGAGTAAAGAACAACTCGCTGATATGCCGAAAGAGGTGTTGATTGGGTGTGCATCACATGAAATTGCATCTGTATGGGATAAGTTACCACAAAACCTACAAAATGATATTGATGTGATGAAGTATCAGTACTGCCAAGACCATTACAATGATTCCAGCGGCGGTAGCAGCTGTATTTCTGATGTGAATGATGGTCCACCTACAAGAAAAATTTTCTGTTGTTATTGTAAAGTGAATGATGTGAATGTAGTCACACATAGTGATATGGATAGATCGCCGAAAAAGCAACGATTACTCCACAATTTCTGCTGTCAGCAATAAAAAGACTTGAATCAGTGAAAATTCATCAGTCATGTCACGTACGTTTTCATTGTCGGGATACTCTAGCGAGTTGAGCGCCAACTTCTACCCTCCCATCGAATTGGATGCCACCAGTAATTATGGTCTGGGATTACATGGTTTCTACTCTTACAACTCCATATTTAATGTAGATGCTAAGAATAATGTTATCGGCTATTCGCAGACAATAAACTCACCCCCCACTATTATAAAAATTCCACCTGGGGCTTATGAAATTGATGAAATCAATAAGGTGATTCGAAGATTCATCAAATCCAAAGAAGTGAAACTAGAAAATGGGGATGAAGAAAATATCAACGAAGTATTTCTCCTACATGCAAACAACAACACTCTGAAATGCGAAATGCGCTCCAAATATTTCATCAATCTCAAACATGAAAACACCATTGCTGAACTTCTGGGGTTTGATAATAATGTGTTCGGTTGTGGTGA
This sequence comes from Leptinotarsa decemlineata, assembly GCF_025532065.1. Taxonomy (NCBI): domain Eukaryota; kingdom Metazoa; phylum Arthropoda; class Insecta; order Coleoptera; family Chrysomelidae; genus Leptinotarsa; species Leptinotarsa decemlineata. Next base: position 19,351,048 of record NW_027412606.1, read on the forward strand.
AACACACGAATCAACATTGCCTGTGAATATCAATAAGGTAAGAATAATTCGTGTGGATTGTAATGTTACAGCTGGAGCATATTCAAATGGTGATGAAATCCATAGCATCTTTGAATTTGATATTGATGTAGAGCCCGGTTACAAACTCACCAAAGAGCCACAAAATATTATATATATATGCCAATCCAACCTGGGGGTCGTCAGTATCTCGACAATATCACTCTACGCATATTGGATGATAATGGTAAGCTGATCAATTTCAATGGTGAAAAAATAATAGTTAAATTGGAATTGATAAAGCTATAACAATCATCATTTCTCATATGTTGAATCACAACATCAACGACCGTCATAAGTGTATCACAAAAATGAGTGGAGGAAGCATCGATAAGTTTGGTCGCAGAAGTAAGGCTGTTTCAAATACTGTTTTGCGAGGACCACCTGGAGCCGGTTTCAAATTGACTTCCGATGGAAACTTCGATATGGAAAATAAACGTTTGAAAAATATAGCACAACCTGAAGAGAGTACGGATTGTGTTAATCGTGATTATGTTGGTTTTTACATCTCAAAGATTAGAGGAGAAATAGATTCTGACATTGATAAAATTAATTTGAGATTAGATAGAGTAGAAACACATTCCTCATCTGTTAGAAAAGATCTCATTGCGCTTGGACTGAAGTTAGTAGAAACTGTGAGAAATTGTGAGCATATGGAAAAGGATATCAAATCGATGCAATCTGATTTGAAAAAACAACCCTCGATAAGTATCCAAACAATTGACCAAAAACGATGGTGAGCGATGATCATCTGTGAAAAAATCAATATAAAGCTGAAACTGATAAAATAGTAACTCAGTATTTATTACTTCCCAGCGCTGTGCAGATGATAATATTTGATGAAGGTATAAACTCTACAAGTATTGTAAAAAAATGGGATTGTGCTTTAATAGTCATCGATTGCAGCAGCGGCAGCTGATGAATCAACGTAATGCATTTGGTGGAGAGTATAGTCATGTGCATTTAAAGGAGGGGAAATCTAAAAGTCGATTCATTCCACATATGTTAGCCAAACGGTCAAGATATAGAATAAGTGCTAGTAGCGTGAACTTTCTCAAATCCATTGGTTTGAAGGTGCGATATAAAAAATAGTAATAACATGGCTACCATCACCACAAGTGATAAATTGGAGGTATTCGAAGAGCCAATGTTCGACCATTCCCTCATTAGCCATCATGAGCATACATATAAGCCATATGGTTCTCCATATTACAAAAATTCAGATGAAATAAGAATTCCAATCAATTTTCAAGATCTTATACTGGATATAGCAGACAGTTACATTTATATCGAGGGGAAGTTCACACCATCTGATACCACGAAGCAGTGCTACCTATTCAATAACGCCCTCGCTTTTCTCTTCGATGAAATTCGCTATGAAATGGGGGGTGAACAAGTGGTCGTTGTTCGAAAACCTGGTATAACTACAACAATGAAAACGATGATATCATTCGGACAAACACAAGCAAATTCACTACTACCGATAGGATGGGGTCTTGATGTGAATAAACAAGATATATTGGATTCCGTCAGCAATGTATTCAGCGGCAAATTACCCTTGAAGTATCTCATGGGTTTTGCTGAAGATTACAATAAAGGGATATTGAATGTGAAGCAGGAGCTCATTTTGATTATAGCACGCTCATTCAAAAATTCATTCATAGGAGAAGTTGATGCAGATTTAGAAATCAATAAAATAGAATGGAGAATCAGACACATTGTGCCGGAAGATCGCCAAAAATTGAAACTATTGAATCGCATCAATAAAAATTCTAATAATGCTAAAGTGAAGGTGGCTTATCGTATGTGGGACCTTTATGAATTACCCACACTTCGTGATACATCCTCAGATATATGGGCTGTGAAGACAACCAACAGTCTCGAAAGACCACGATATATCATTATCGGCTTTCAAAATACTAATCAATCCGAAAATATATCAAAAGATGTAACTAAATTCTCACATGTGAATATTAATAATATTCGACTATCTCTGAACTCTGAAGTATATCCATATGAGCGTTGGAATCTGGATTTCGATAAGAAGTTAGACTCATCAGCCTACTATGCATATGAAAACTTCCAACGCAGCTACTACGATAAAATTATGAGTGAGCCGATGATGGATATTGGCAGCTTTCGCAACAATCCACTATTCATCATCGACTGCTCCCATCAACCCGATGCTATGAAGTCATCCACTGTCGACATCAAAATAGAATTTGAAACACGCAAGGTGAAGTTTCCAGCAAACACCAAAGTATATGCACTCATCCTCCACGATGCTGTTTTATCATATAATGCTCTTAACGGCTCTGTTCAGACTGGATTATAATAAGATTGACATGTAATTCATCATGAAATATTCGATAAATAATAAAACAATCAATAATTATTTTTTGTCTTTTATTCACTAGATATAGGCAAATATGCAACATTATTTTATTCATACCATATACAACAGATTTCAATTATTTACATCACCATCAGTTAATGATTCTTCCAGTTGTGGGTTAGGACTTCGCGGTTCCAATTGATATTTCTCTATAATATTATGCGGCAGGTATGTGCATATATCGTAAAGAAAATGTTTCAAGTCTGCTTCAATTATTAGCTTACAGAAGTCATCCAAATTCCTGCTTCCATACGAATATTTATGACACAATGCCACACCAAGTTCATACTTTTCACTAAGCTCCAAAAGTTTTCGCACCTCCTCAGCATCATAACATACACTTAAATCATAATTTGATGAATGTAGAGCGTCAAAACTCAGATCAGCCATTTCCCAAGCCATTTTTCTTATGGCAGAATCCAAATCCACAGCTTCCGGCCACTCTTGTGCTGAATATTGCATCCACATATTTGCAGAATGAACAGCTCTGAAAAAACACAAATCACATTCATTAGTTTGGGAGATATATTGTGAATGGAAAAAAAACACTCACTTGAAATTTGACCATGATTGAAGTGAGAGAGTTGATACATATTTCATATAAATAAACCATATTTTCACTATTTACAAAGAGAATAAAGACACAATCAACACCATCAATCTAAAATATCAAATTTTACCAATGAGCGGGTCTTGGCACCAGGATAATCCTGAGAACTTTGACCCATATATTATGTAAAAATGAATTTAGATTTGGTTGAATTCACTTCACGAATAATGTCCTCTGTGAATTGCTCTGTGACACGTTTTGGTAGCCACGATTTGAAGGAAGTATTACTTTCCTCATCCAATAAAACTACACGATATGGATTTACCATATCGTGTAGAAAGCATAGTCATTTTTTCAATTTTATAACCCTTATCGACAATCAATGATGTTATGGATCTCTGCTCTAAAACTTCATTTTGTTGATTAATTGCAAAATTAATCTTTTCAATGTCAAATTTCAAAATATCCAATTCAAAAAAAATAGTGAAAATTACAGTTTAAGAATATAAAAAATATGTTCACCTCTATGACGATGTCAACACTCACTACTTGGATTGCTAGTTACTTCTCGTTATCACCTTGAAACTCAACAAATACTAATCACCTATTCGAACACTTGAGATTATATGAACTGAATGTGAAAGTATGAAACTCCATACTTATAGAAAAATTATCAGGAGGGAAGGGGTTCAAGGTTACATCTTCTTTATATTTGAGCTCATGTATCAAGGGCAAAGCCGGGTGTCTATCCACACTTTGTGTTTGAGGTCATATGACGTGTTCCGAGGTCAATATCGATCAGAATTTTCTCCCAAGGTCATATGACGTGTTCGTAGCTCGAAATCGCTTAGGAAATTTCCAAGGTCATGTGACCATGCAAGGCCAAATCATAGCTGTACAGTAAAAAGCGGTTCACGGTCATGACATCACACACATCTCAATGCCACTCATGGGCGGAGAGTAAAAAAGGGGTTTCACCTCATCATGTTACACACAACTCAAGGTCAACTCATAGGCAGAGAATAAAAAAACGAATCAAGGTCACAGTCAGTGTTGTGGATCTGGGGGGGCATAGCCTTGGGGGGAGGTCCAGACCCGTCTTTTCCCCTCTACTAATCAGAATCATAGAATCAGATGTATTTGTTTAACACATCAACTTAACCCTTATTACACCTTCTCTGACACTCTTCGATTGAATAAACGACATGTTTTTCATAGAAAATGGATTCGCTTCCTGACACCATCCCTATATTGTCAGGTCATATATGATGGTATTTCTAAAAATTAATGAAGTATTTTATAGGAGGAAATGTTGACTATCAAACAGGAAGGAACAACAAATAAAAAATGTGGAATAAGGTGTAAAGGTGACATGAATGAATACTCGCGTTTTTCTATAGTTTATATAAGATAAATAGAAGGCTAGAAAGTTGCAATTTTCGGAATTTTGAAGGGATGTAACTCTGGAAATAAGTGAATGCACCATTAATTTATATCCTCAATCTACACGTGAAAATACGTAAATACACAAAATAATCTTTTTAAATCAGCAGGAGAATTTGCAATGCAATTTCAATCATAATCATTCAAAAACATTTTCAATAATTGGAGAATGTCAATTCTGAAAAGTGAAATATCTTGTAGAAGAAAATAATTTTTTGATAAAATTTTTTCGGTACATGTTTTTCTTCAATAATATCTTTTATTGAATATTTCTCATTTCCGTGAATAAAATCACCCACTAAGATTCTCAAATATATTTTCCAATAGCCAGTCTGCGTTCAAAAATTATTGATGGAGATATTATATAATCTATTCCCACATCCACATGTACCAATAACCCTCGTGTATGAATGAATTATTATCATATTAATCCACGACAGTATAAAAACTCTATATGATAAACCAAACCCATAACATGTTCGCGAAATGTGTTTTCTATAATTCATTGTGGGTGGAAATGTTGGGATAAAATTTCCAGAATGGGAACAAAATGAATATTCAGTTCTGTGAAATATGGCGGTTGGGGGAGAATACCGGCTGAAGCGGAAGTTATAACATTATGAAATTTCGTAGATGAAATCACAGGATGGTTTTCGGAATATGCTCTAATTCACATAGTAACCTCTTCCCGTTTTTCGAACTGGATGTTCGAAGTTTCTTTTCATCCCTAGTGAACATGCCAAGTTGTGAAGATAATTGAATGAGAAATGTCTTACTCAGTGCAAGTGTTCATTCTCCATTGATGACTTTTTTAATGGATAAATTTTTATTAGCCAATTTGCTGTATTTTATATCAGTTTTCATGAACAATATATTTGATGCAACTGAGCGGTGAGTTTGATATACAATGATAATAATCATCTTTTTGTAGTTTTCAATAACATATGAATAAATACAATAATAATTATTGATATCTATAAAACTACAAATGGGGCTTGAAACAAAATATACCGGAACAGTACTGATCAACTTAATGTGACACCTTGGTGTCATACCAATAGGTACAATACGCTGAAACAATGGTCTACCGGTGGCTCTTGAATTGAAATCAATATGAGAATGATCAGAATGGTATTTATTTATTTATCTTTTGATTTTCATGGAATTATTTTCCACCAGCTTGACTGCATCAACCTTTCTCGATTTCATATTATTTCTAGAAACATGTGGATTCGTTTTCAGATGACATTCCAGGTTAGCTTTTCAAATTTCTGCCACCGCAGTTGTTGGTTGATTGGTCGAACCACCAACACTGACATAAAAACTTAGCAAGTTGACTTGGGTGTCACACCAATAGGTGGTTCCAATTATGTCTCACTTGCATTTACGCAGTTATTCCTATTAAGTCCTTTTTTTGGTTTTTCACATTCTGTTTCCAATCGATGATCGCCTGTCCGGTACTGACGATGCCCAATAGGCTAAAACAGCTGTCTACCGGTGGCTCTTAAATTGAAATCAATATGGGAATGATCAGAAAATACTTATCTATTCATATTTTGATTTTTATGGAATAATTCTCCAGCAGCTTGACTGCATTCAATATATACACACATATATATATATATATATATATATATATATATATATATATATATATATATATATATATATATATATATATATATATATATATACAGACAGTTCCTTGAACACATGCTAATATTCAAGGAGGTAATTCTTAGAACCATTTTAAGAAAAAAACTTTCTATGGACGTATGTCCTAAACGCCTAAACTTTTGAGATACAGGGTGGCAAAGTTTTCAAAAATAATCAGTTTTTTAATAATTACTAAGATAATTTTGTAGACATCTTTGGCATGTTTGGTATATATGTTCCATGCCTCAAGGCGTATTTTCTGATGTACACAAATTTGTATTTTTTCAAACAGTGGCATCCCTACGGGTTTCGCATTGAATATTTTTGGGGAAAAAGTACTACGCCAATGCTTTCTTTCCAAAATAAAATCATTTTTAAAATCCTCATTTATTTTTGAGAAAATTTGATCTCTTAGTATTTTTTTGTCCGACGCTAAAAATCGACAGAAAGCAAATTAAGAAATTAGATCAATTCTATAATGAATGAGAATCTGAAAATTGCTTCATAACGCATTATCAATTCCCTGATAATATTTGAAAACATAATCTGCAAAAAAATAAATTTTTCACAAAAACGAGTTTTATTTTATTTTGTGACAGTAAGTCTAAACGAATAGCACAAATTTGTTGAATAGTATTAATACCAAAACTGATAGAAAAATAAAAATTGTTGGAAGTGGCCACCTGCACTTAGTATGCATGCTTCCGCCCTTCTACGCATGGAATTACACACCCGTTCAAATATTCCCGGCGTATTTCGTATAGTTTCACACGAGGCAACTATTCGCTCTCTTAAATCTTCTAAAGTATCAACGGGAGTTTTATACACAAGAGTTTTGAGGTGACCCCATAAAAAAATGTGAACTGTTGAGATCGGGGGATCTTGCTGGCCATTGTTGAGGTCCTCCGTGACCTATCCAAAGATTAGGACAAACTGTATTTGAATGGTTTCGGACAATTACACTGAAATAAGCAGAGGCGCCATCGTGCATGTACCATATTCGATTCCTTAACGCAAGTGACACATCTTCCAATAACCCAGGTAAGACTTCTTCGAGAAAGTGTAAATAAGAACGACCATCAAGGCGTCCTGGTAGAAAAAATGGGCCTATTAGATGATCACCTATAATTCCTGCCCATACATTAACCGAAAATTGGTGTTGGAAATGGGTTTCGGTTATTGCATGGGGATTTTCTCCAGCCTACACATGATTGTTATGGAAATTTTGAATGGCATTCCGAGAAAAATTTGCTTCGTCTCTGAACAAAATTTGTGTCTCAAACTGCGGATTTAGTGCAATACTTTGTAGATACCATTGACTGAAGTTCACACGCTGTGGAAAATCTCTGGGGAGTAATGCCTGCACTCTTGAAATATGGTATGGGTATAACAAAAAATCAACCAAAATACGCCAAACAATTTGATGACAAATATCCAGAGTTCTAGCGATCTTCCTCGTACTCGTTTCAGGATGTTCCTCAATTCCTTGCAGCACCGCTGTCTACCGGTAGCTCTTAAATTGAAATCAATATGGGAATGATCAAAGAGTACTTACATATTGATTTTTTGATTCTCATGGAATTATTTTCCAGCAGCTTGACTGCATTAACCTTTCTAGATTTCATATAATTTCTAGAAACATGTGGATTCGTTTCTGATGGCTTTTCAGGTAAGCTTCCCAAATTTCTGCTACTGCAGTTGTCGGTTGATTGGTCAAACCACCAACACTGACATAAAAACTTGGCAAGTTGACTTGGGTGTCACACCAATAGGTGGTTTCACTTATGTTTCGCTTGCGTTTACACAGCTATTTTTATCAAGTACCTACTTTCTTGGTTTTTCTCATTTTGTCTTCAATCGACGGCCGCCTGCCCGGTACTGACAATGCCCAATATGCTGAAACAGCTGTCTGCCGGTGGCTCTTAAATTGAAATTAATATGGGAATGATCAAAGCATACTTATCTATTCATTTTTTGATTTTCATGGAATTATTTTCCAGCAGCTTGACTGCATTACCCTTTCTAGATTTCATATCATTTCTAGAAACATGTGGATTCGGTTCCAATAGCATTTCAGGTTAGCTTCCCAAATTTCTGCTACCGCAGTTGTCAGTTGATCGGTCAAACCACCAACACTGACATAAAAACTTGGCAAGTTGACTTGGGTGTCACACCAATAGGTGATTCCACTTATGTTTCGCTCGCGTTTACAAAGCTTTTTTTATTAAGTACTTTCTGGGTTTTTCTCATTTTGTCTTCAATCGATGACCGGATGCCCGGTACTATATATATATATATATATATATATATATATATATATATATATATATATATATATATATATATATATACAGGGTGTCCCTGGACTTCCTCTTTTCCTCTAGGGAATGTATAGATGGGGTCAAAATATCACCAGTACTTCATATAACTTTTTTTCCTAAAATTCTTCGTTACCAAGTAACGGGCCCCCGAAGTTACAAAATGAAAAATGTTTTTCTTTGATAACTTTTCAAGTGAATATTCAAAATCATCCAAATTTTGGTAATCGACTAAACAAATGAATTCCTTCGATGAGCTTTCATGCAGGAGTCAGTTGTTTTATTTATTTCGTTAAAAAATATTTGTTTGGACACCTTCTAATGTACAAAATTGAAACAAGATATCTTTCGTATATTTTTATCAGTCGTCAAATGGATTTCGCTTTGAAAAAATGACCATTTTTCGAAAGAAATGCTCATTTAAGAAAAACTATTGAACTTAGCCATAGGGAATACTTAATGAAATTTGTAGAGGTTTCGTTGGCGCTTCTTATGGATCAATAATATACAGGGTGTTCCATTTAATCTAAGGAAGATTTTGCAAATTTTCATTTACAATATTTGGCAAGCGGTTTTTCATACCCTGTATATCACAGGTCGATTTCAGATATATCGTTTGAGAGAGTTACTAATGTAGAATATTCGACCAAAAAAAAAATTTCAACTGGACTTGGCACCACTTTATAATTTCAAATATTCTGAGTGACGAATATTGGAAAAAAAAATCTATCATGCTAGATATCTCGAAAACCATCAATTTTTTCGAAGTGCAGATATACATAAAGTTTATTTTATTTTCTATGAAGAAACCGAAAAAGCGATAAAAAATATAGGTTGCCATTTAAAAAGACACAGTTGGGATCCGCCCAGAAAAAATCGAACACCCTGTGTGACCGCCAATATTTTTATTTTGTCGAGCTCGAGCAATAAGGTAATATTATAGAAAATTAGATTCCTATCTGCTTCCTATATAGAGATATGGAACACCGCGCCACTGTTGCAGGACCCTGTATATATATATATATATATATATATATATATATATATATATATATATATAGTGTGGAAAGTCGATCGGAGCAACGAGTCTTGATAAAAATGTAGTTTCACTCGACGACATCAAACCCGCTCGTCCACCATTATTTGAAATGATACCGTTAATTCAACAACATTTATCCTGAGATGTCTACCATTATTCGAAAATATTAGTTTTTAAGGAAAATGGAAATGATAAGTAAAATGTTCATAACGAATTTTTATAATGCAAACACGTTTAACTAACGAAACTCAAGAGCCTCAAGAGCAAACAGAAATGAAAAATCCGCTACAGAAACTGCTCGATATGACCACCTTCTCTCTCTATACATTTTCTTAGTCTGCGAAGACACCCTCTCTGTATTTGAAATAACATTCCAGGGTCGTTTCTTATGGCTTCACAATGTAATGTTATTCTATTCAACAATGCATCTCTTGTGTGAATAGGTGTAGCGTAAACAAGGCTTTTCAGATGCCCCCACAGAAAGAAATCTAATGGATTTAAATCCGGAGACCGCGATGGCCATGAATATGGCCCACCTCTACCAATCCATTAATTGTGGAAAATATGGTTCGGATGGTCACGCACAATCAAACTAAAATGAGGAGGAGCGCCATCATGCATAAACCACATATCTCTTCGGGTTTGTAATGGAACATGTTCCAAAAGTCCATTCAAATCGTTCTGAATGAACTCCAAATAACGTTCTCCATTCAATCGGTCCTGTAGAACGAATGGTCCTATAAGATGGTTTCCTATGATACCAGCCCAAACATTCACGTTGAATTTCCGTTGGTGTTTGGTTTGCAATATCCCATGGGGATTTTCTTCGGCCCATATATGGAGATTATGAGAGTTGATAACTCCATCTCTACTGATACCTGCTTCATCAGTGAATAAAACTCGAATAATAAAAGTCATATCCTCTCTCTGCCTATCCATAAACCAATTGGCATATTCCAGTCGTGCTGGAAAATCTTGAGGTGTCATGGCATGTACCTTCTGGATGTGAAATGGGTGGATCAGTTGTTCCCTAATTATTCTATGAATAGTGGACTTGGATGTATGGAACTGTTCTGATAGATTTCTGATGCTCATTGAAGGATCATCAGCGATGGCTTCCAAAATATTTTCCTCCAATACAACGGTACGTACAGTCCTAGGAGCGCCCTCACCACCTCGTTTTTGTAAAACTGTACCTACAATAATATCGAAATAAAACAACGTGCTCAAATTAATTATTAATTATTACATACCTCTCTCCCTCAAGCTGCGATCGACACGCTCGAATGTTTTTCTTGACGGTACCGTTCGATTGGGAAAATGCTCGGAATACAGACGACGAGCTTCTGCAGCATTACAAGATGCTCGTCCATAAAATACATGCATATCTGCATATTCATTGAATGTAAACTGTTCGGCCATATCAAAAAAATTCAAAATATCCTATAGGATATTGACAATACAATGATAGTCATATGACAACGCACCACTCAACAAAACAAAATCGCATTCCAGTTTCTCATTTTTTATCAAAACTTTCTAAAAGGTTTTTTTGTCAACATCTGTGAAAGAAATGGAACATAATTATTCCCTGGATATTTTTCACCTGATCATGTGCAGCCGTTTTTGTAGTTCATTCGTTTGCTTTTTATTAGTATAGTAAATATTTTTTCCGATGTGCGTTTTTTCAGCTAAATTTAGATTCGTGTTAAAGAATTTCTCCCATAAAATTATAATTATCAGTGAAACTCCTCAACAGTTTAGCTGTGAAGAAGAATTTCAAACATTCGAATGTTGAGTTTCATGAGATTCAGATAACTGATCAACACGAAACGTGATTATTCCACACGTATTATGTACATACAAAATATGGAATGAATTCGATATTTCATAGTAGAGTAGCTTGTTAGTTTAAAAACACCACGAATCTACAGAACTTGATATTTCTTTTGAAAAAATATCTGCTATCACAATTGTGACTTAAACTTCCATATAGGTACTGTACTTTTTGTTTACGACTTCATTTTAGCATACTTTGTATTATTCCTGTTATAAATGTTGTTGAATTAACGTTATCATTATTATTTCTGCTTTGATAATTATTCATTTCAAATAATGGTGGACGAGCGGGTTTGATGTCGTCGAGTAGAACTTCATTTTTATCAAGACTCGTTGCTCCGATCGACTTTCCACACGAGTATATGTATATATATATATATATATATATATATATATATATATATATATATATATATATATATATATATATATATATATAGTCTCCCAGAGTAGAAAGTGCGCAACTTCCATTGAAAAATTACGGTTGAAGTGAGGTCCGCGACAAAGTGAGGACCAATATACGGACCTCACTTTGTTTAGTGAATCAAATACTTCTAATGAGTGTCTCACGACAAGATATTGTCATTTAACAAAAAAAAAGTGGACCTCATTTGGTATGAAAACCCGTTCACCGCTTATATTTCAGTTCAGTGGTTGGGCGCTTGAGGTCGCTGTTCCTCCCGTATATTTTCATTCGTGTATTCCAAAGGTGCTCACTTGGCACTTTGCTGCGTGCAAAGTGAAACCCGGAGATGTCGCAACATAGCGCTATCCTTTCTTTGTCGGTGACTTTGTTAGTATATGAGTTCACGAATTCAGAAATACGTTTGTATGAATTAGTCTGGGCTTTAAGTTTAGATTTGTGTTAAATGGACATACTTTTTGTAAAATTGAGTGGTTAGGCTCATTCGATCTGGAATATTGTCTATATCATTGTGAAAAATAGTAAATTTGTTCATACAAAATTCTAAAAGTTATAAACAATTAAAGACCCTAGAAAGCAGTGTTCGGTTTTGTTGTTTATAGTTCGTAAACTATAAATATTTTTGAATTTTGAAAAAAGATCCTTGAATAGAAGGAAATTTACTAATAAAGAGTTTCGACTCCCGAAACGGTATCTCCATTATGTATAATTTTGATTTAACGCTGAAAATAGCCGCCCGCGCGCCACTTTTAGGTTGTGCGCATGGCCTCTAAGTGAGTACGTAACTTGAAAATAATTTTTTGAGGTACTTGAATAAAATAGAATAATTTTTAAAATTCATGATATGATCCAAACACCTCAGAGAACTGATTCCCGTTGGAATTTTTCATCAAAGTTAATTTTTCAATAATCTAGACAATTGTTAATTAACAAAATACTTCGTTTATAATAACTTTTCAAAGTAAACAATGAAAGAAAAGACACAATAATGTTGTAAAAAAAATGTATCTCTATTCATCATTATTTTATCGTTTTCATGTCAATAAAAGATATTTATAAACTGAAACAAATAATTTCTATCTCCATTTGTTTATAATTTTAACTGTTAATTATGATTGAAAAAAATCCTAATAATAATATTTTTTTGTTTATAATAGTTTTTTTATATATCTACTAATTAAATTATTAGTTAAGACATTTTTTTCTTTTCTGTTTGAAAAAAATCTGTTTTTTCGTTAACCAGCTGTCGCACCCCTACGAACGACAACCCTCAGAAGTCGAAACTTGTGCGAGCTAAGGATTAACGAGGTCTCACCTTTTAACGTGTGATTCCTAACACGGGAACCTAAATTTATAATTAACAGTTCTCTACAAAATAACAGAATGAAATTCATTAACAATTCCATTGTGTATTGACTTAACAATTAGTACCTCTCAGCTCAATTTTTTCTTGAAAGTTATGCAAATTACAAAAACAACTACGAGCATAAAAAAGGCGGAAACCATTTTTTTCCATTATTTATTCAATTTTGAAAATACACTTGCTGCAAAAGTTGCAGCAGCTGATTTGTTGACTGTAATACTCGTCTAACTTTTAAACTATTAGAAATACGACAATAAACATTCTGATCATTTTTGTAGATAATTGAATCATCTTTCAAATGTTTCCTCGCATATATTTTTTAGTTATTGTTCATTTGTTGTTTTAGGCATTTGTTTATAAAAATTAACGATTTCCTCGAGTTTTTTCAACTTTTCAGGCTTACAGCTCAGTAAATAATGCGAATTCGGATATTGAACTATGGAGCAAATTTGTTGAACTATAAATTATCTTACAGTTGCAGTTGGTTATCTGTTTATTTGTTCATTCTTTCATAAGCTATCAATGAATTTCGCTAAATTTTGGGAGTAGATATGATATTTATATAACTGAAAGCAGTTTATTCCTTTCAAATACAGAATTTCAATGGTAATATCACAATTAGCGTTGAAAATATCCGTTATTATCATATCAAGAATAATAAAGCAGTCAATTCATTTTAATAATTTCGTCTTTTCCTCTGTTTTTTGGGGGGGAAGTTTTTGAAGTATGTACTTGAAATATCTAGATTTGGAAGTGAACGTGCTATTCTGTTTCATTTGTTACTCGGGAGTTTTTCGATTTTTTGCTCCTCTTTCTCTTCTGCTTCATCTTCTTCTTGATCTCTAGATTCTTCCATTTCTTTTTCATCTGAATCTGCTCCGAAGATTCCGTTAATAATTTTTTGATAAGCTGACTTTTTTTATTTTGTTCAACAGTGAACATGCCGTATTCGAAATCCTCATCTCCATCATCAGAGTCATTATTTTTATCTTCATCTCGATAACAAAATTGCTCTGAAGTTCAATATCCGAATCAGCATTATTTACTGAGCTGTAAGCCTGAAAATTTGTGAAAACCCGAGGAAATCGTTAATTTTCATAAACAAATTCCTAAAACAACAAAATAACAATAACTGAAAAATATATGCAAGATGAAATTTGTAAGATAATTTAATTATCTACAAAAATGTCCTGAATGTTTATTGTCGTATTTCTAATAGTTTAAAAGATCAAGATCTTCAGATGATGTGGTGCTGCAGGTTTTTCCGGGTTTTCCTGCAGCTGAAAAAGCAAATGCGCCACTGAAATCAATGAAGTCGCCCCGGAGCGCCAATTAATTTTTATTGTTGTATTTATTTTATTTTCATCGTTGTTTCGAAACATTGTAATAATTTTATAAATATATAGTATATTGTTCAAAAGTTATATAAGCATTAAAGTCAACAAATGGATCAGCTGGTGCAATTTTTGCAGAACGTGTATTTTCAAAATTGAATAAATAATGGAAAAAAATTGTCTACGATTTCTGTATGCTCTTGGTTAATTTTATAATTTTTATAAGTTTGAAAAAAATTGAGCCAAGTTGCGTATTTGTTTATAACAAATTATTGAGTAGATAAAAAATTAAATTGGTAATCGAATCTTTTTTGTTATTTTGTAAATTTTCTTGGTTTGGTGTCCTACGTACGTAAATGCTGTCCATCGTTGTGTTATTTTGTCTGTTGGGGTAGCTTGATCCTTGTTCTGTATAGATCTATTGTCAATAGATCTATTGACAATAGATAAACTAGAAAACAGAATCAAACGAAAAATAGATCTATTGTCAATAGATCTATTGACAATAGATAAACTAGAAAACAGAATCAAACGGAAAATACAGAACAAGGATCAAGCTACCCCAATAGACAAAACAACACAACGATGGACAGCATTTACGTACGTAGGACACCAAACCAAGAAACTAACAAACATCTTCAAACCACTGAACATCAACATCACATACAAGCCGAACACGAAGATAACACAAAAAATAAACAACTATGAAAAAGAAGAAGACAAAGGACAAAACGGGATATACAGTATACAATGCTCGAACTGCAACAAATTCTATATCGGCCAAACCAAGAAAAAACTGATCCAAAGGAACAATGAGCACAAAAAGGCATACATAAATCCAACAGTATATAAATCAAACCTTGCAACACACGCCATACAAAACAAACATAATTTCCCCCCACCAGAGAACATAAACCTAATAAAACAAATCAACAAGAGAAACCGCATGGACATTTGGGAAAACTTGAACATCCATAAATTCAACAGTCATAAATCACTTATCGAGGAACAAGTACAGATCAAAACACAACAAGATCTCACATTCAATATAATATTAAACAAAACCATACACATTCCTAGAGAAGATTTAACACTAAGAAGAGTACCTGATGCAGAACAAATACAGGCGAATTCACCTAAAGTACCTGAAATTCCTGAGTTAAGACGCTCTGACCGTATAAAAAGACAGAGAACAGGATGACCAGTTCAGTTTGAGGAGTGCCAGATGATGACAGTACTACCAACTGTCGAAAGCGCTCGCAGATAATTAATAGAAGATATAAAGCTTCAAATCCTTTTTGTAGAATTTATTATTGAAATATATATATATATATATATATATATATATATATATATATATATATATATATATATATATATATATATATATATATATACATACAGCTGTTTCAGCCTATTGGGCATCGTCAGTACCGGGCAGGCGGACCTCGATTGAAGACAAAATGGGAAAAAACGGTGGTTCTTAAATTGAAATTAATATGGGAATGATCAAAGAGTACTTATCTATTTATTTTTTGATTTTCATGGAATTATTTTCCAGTAGCTTGACTGCATTAACCTTTCTAGATTTTAGACATATATATATATATAAATATATATATATATATATATATATATATATATATATATATATATATATATATATATATACCACAGACATATTTCGCCACAATAGTATAATCATTCCAGTTATCCTCTGGAGGGAAACTTCTTGATATATATATAAAGAAGAATATTTTTCAGGCGGCCACTTGCAACAAGTTTAATTTTTTGTCAACCATGATAACGGAATTTCTGACACAACTTCTTCATCAGTGTCAGTTTTTTCATTCAAAAATTTCATCACGGCAAAGCTCATCTAAAAACAAAATCAATTGAATACAACACCTTCTTTGAATGAATATATTATGGTTTATGTAATGTTATTAATAATTTACCAATAACATAAACTTTTTTATACAACTATAAAAAAAATACTTATAAATTACTTCATTAGATAAATTTAATTCGCTCATGTACTTGTCTGTTAAACAATTTTTCCGTTAGATGAAGATGGGCTCAAGAAATAAAAATGTTAACTTTCTCATTTGATTTGATGCCGAGTTGAAAACTGATATTAGTACAATGAATAATATCTTAATAAACTTAAAAAACACTCTTTAATAGCTAGCCGAACTGAAAAGTAGAAAATGATTTTTAAATGTGGAGAGTTCATTCTATAGTAATGTAAAGTTCATTATCATTAAAACATTTCTTATAATTTTAAAATAAGGGTTTAAAAATGTTTTGGTAATTAAAAACTCAATAAAATTTGTGGCCAAATGGAAATCCCAATGTTCCTTATAAGGTAAAATGAATACTTTACAACTGACTTCTACCACATTATAAGTAATTGAATCACTACTTAAATCACACAAAGGCTCTGGTATCAATAGGTTCTTCAAAAAATTTTCCTTTAGATTTAATTATATGCCCCTTTATGAAAATTTCATTATTGTCTTCCCATATTTCACATATGGACACAAAAATTCCATTTTTCAGCAAACAGTAATTGTTAGGACTCTGATTTATAAAAATGGTTCCATTCATTCGCAGTTTACAACAATTTTGTTTGATTTCTAACTCAGTTTTGAAATATTCATTTTTCCTTGTTTCCTCCTCGAGTCTTTCTACGATTTGCTGCAATGGTTTGGAAGAATGAATACATTTTTTTTCAACTGATACATATACGACTCAGGTGCAAATGCACTGAAATTATCAAGACAACCAAAACGAAGGACATCCTTAGACAGATGAGATAAATTATGAACATTATATATTCGCGACCATAAATCTGAGCATACTCTAGAATGAATTCATTCAGAAACTCTCGTGCCAAATTGTTCAAGTTGAAGCATAAACTAGGTGAAACTAGGATTCTCATAGCACAAGACAAACATAAAAAATTTGAATAAATATTTTAGCTAAAAAATCTTTGAAACCTACAACTCCCGTATATAATAAAATTTACCTAAATTCGATAGCGTGAATAGTCCTGGGTTTTCTAGAGAAATCTAAGGGTACAAATGCTTTATAGGACATAAAAATAACATTCAGCTGATTCAAAATATTGGTTGGAATTCTAACATCTTGCCTACCTTTGTGCCAGAATTGAAGAAGCCTCTTCATGACACCCAGACAAACAAGATGCATATAATCTAGTGGAACCTGAGACACCATACCAAAACCTAAATTTACCAAATTAGATGTACCCACATGATGATCTTCATTTAATTTATTTTCAAAAGAGTCATCAGTCCTGAGTGGATTACCCAGCTCATATAAAATCATTCGATTAAGAAGATAATCTCCTTCTTGTATACATTTGTTACACATTTAAAATTGCAGATTTTAACCCAATATGGCAATATACACCTGGCTCAACCTCTTTTATTTCTACAAGTCTGGGAGTATTGCGTAAAGTTTGAGCATCATGATAAGGAATATTCAAATTATGTTTTTTAAAATCTGTAACAATCTTGATGTATGATCGAGGGGTATATTACATTCTACTGCCCAATTTTTTAAATCTTCATGAAACTCGGTGCTGTTTGTATTAGATGAATTGCTACATTCCACACAAAAACATTCCGAATATGCATCATCATCAGTGGCATGCATCACTATTATAATAATCAAAGTCTACAGCGTAATTATTAATATTGGGAAGATTGCATGGAGTGTCTTCACCTTCATTCGGAATATTATGTGCTGCTCCTGTTTTGAAAGTTGATGAAATTAATTCAGAATTTGAAATTGAACAATCCTGGGTTCTTCTCTGTTGAATCGAATTTGAATCAGAGCTTCTCTTGATACTATGTGAAATTTGTTGTTTTAGGTCCCGTTTCTGCCTTGCAGATAAATTTTAAATAGGTTTTCTATACATACCTTCATCTATATCTTTATACCTTGATCAAGTCAGATCAGTTAACTCATAAAAAACTTCTTAATGTAGTTCAGCGTTTAGCGTCTCTGCAACTGCAGAGTAATGGGTTATGTTTAGGCGGTTCGCAGCATCTTCTTCCTCTTCTTCTTTGTGAACAGATCAACGTTGCATATACGTTCAGAAATCAGAAATTACTAACCTCAACAAATATCAACGTTAAATGTAGCAGGTATATAGCAATCGAATCATTTTTGCTAGAGATATCTCTAATTTCTTCAGAATAACATACACATTACAAGTTTTACTTGACAATGCGGAGCTATCACAATATTACATGAATGGTACCTCTTAATCCGATATTTGACGACAAGTAACGTATAAACGTACCAAAGATAATACTTGTATATACCAAAAGTATATAGCGTTGTGACCAAGACAATACATTTCACGTGTCAATGAAATGTACTACTAACATTCATAGGATATTGAGAACATACGTTACATTTATGACACTTGAAGAACATCGCGATGGAGACCGTTATGTTTCGTACTTGCTGGGCTGATACACAACGTATTTGTCTGGGTAATATCGAATGTATATTGTCCTGTCCAATCAGGATGACAGGTTTTTCTCACTGAATATCCTGAATTGGGATATCCTTCAAATGAGAATATTTTCTCCAATCAGCTATTCTGATTTCTCGTTCTGGAAGTGACAGGTATCTAATAGTTCGAACTCCATTCAAATGGAATATTTTATCTTCACCATCAGTTTTTGATATTTTCAAGTTCACTCTCATTGAATTTTGCTGTATCGAATGATTTTCATTTGCCCATTGAAGGCAAAGTGATTCTGATAAACCAGAAAGTTCTAATTCACCAGCTATCTACTGGTCTAACAGCGTTACCGTGGATGCTTCATCACATAATGTCAATACTGACAAATGAAATTTTGATGTTTGATATATTCTTCATTGCACAAACCATGGACGATTCGTTGACAGTAGTTGTTTACAGCTGATTCTCGGCCTCCCCCCATTTTACATCTGATTCTCGGCCTCCCCCCAGTTTACAGCTGATTCTCGGCCTCCCCCCACCACTATGACGTCACGTGGGGTGGATGACCTAGACCGACTCATGTGACCCTGAGAAATATGTCTGGTGCATGCCACCTTGAAAAATATGTATGGTGCATATGATTTTGAAAAATATGTCTGGTGCATAGGTGGTATGTGTACATCACAGATTACAGCCGGTTCTGGGCCTCCCCCCACCACTATGACGTATTAATTGCTTTTTTTTTTGTTGTTATTTAGTAACATCAAGGCGATGTGACCTTGAAGGGTCTGGTGCATGGATCGTTCAGAATTTTTTTCATATGAGATTTTGTGTGTGTGTGTGTGTGTGTGTGTGACATAGTGACGTAATTACATTTGATTGGTGTGTGTGTGAGAATGCACGGTACAGGGTTTCATCATGTGCTTGTCTATGTACAAACATACGTCTGCATACTTCGAAGATCCTTCAAGTAATAAATTTTCCATCGATGTGAGCCCGCTAAGTTAGTAGTGGTGTGACGTCACAGCATCAACCGTTCAACGGTAAGAGAGCGAGATGTTCACTCCACGACGTGCGGCTGAGTAATGCGTATTCATCGGTGTGCCCTCACCGGTGTGCAGTGGAAGCTGTGACGTAACGCATCGCTCTAGCCTCGCTATCGATGGTGACACGCAGACGACCGAGGACTGTGCTAACGTCTGCCCTCTCCGAGAGCGCAACGATCACTGCCTGTTGTTGGTATCGACATTCAGTTGGGAGGTGGGCTTGGCTGTAACGTCAGGCATCTCTAGTGGGTAGCGAAGTAGGGTGAACAGAAGAGAGTTAAATAACGTGCATTTGTATAGATAATATTGTAGAATCTCGTGAAGTAATAATCTGAAAATTATCAACTTGAGCTGTGCCAAGGTATGGTTAGGGCGAATTGGATACATATAACAATTGACAGAAATTCTCTCTATTATAGCAAAATTTGATCTCACATTTTCGCTTTGAAACCTCATTGAACTATTGAGGCCCGCGTCGGACTGCAAAGTTAAAGGTTATAAAATAATTGGAGATAAGTAATGAGAAGAGTTCATTGCATGTATTCAAATGATTCAACATGAAACAAACCAATGAAGCACAAGTGATAAGAAATGAGAGTTCAGAGAGTGGATTCTTGTTGCTTGTAACTATCCAATGGAATTTAAGATCTGAATCTTGTGCAATGTTATATTTATGATGACGAATGAAAGAACAGTTATTATTTAGGTCTATTTTATGTTTCTTCGATTGACGACTTGTTTATTTTGTGGAAATTCATGTTCACTGAGGATACACTACAAAAACACACTTTTGTCTATTTTCCACTATATTACATTTAAATGTAACCAGTTAGTTTTGAAAATGGTATAATAGCAGAAACCGGTCAACAATAAAGAAATATAGTGGAAAATTGACAAAAGTGTGTTTTTGTAGTGTATCCTCTATTTTATGTACGGAAAACACTGAAGAGAGTGAAATTGAATTACAGAATACATATTCGGAAGAGAAATAAATATAGTAGGATTTGGAAAAATCTTGAGGTTTGGTTAGAATTTAAAAATTGTCGAAAGAGACAACTGCTTTGATGAGCCGATTTTCTATAGTTTGTGCCTGTATTTCTTGGTCCCGTATGACAAAAACTTGTCGATTTTGATATTGCACGTAGCTTCTGCATTCTGTTTCGACCTTCACAGTATATGACATCAGCGTAACTATAACTGAAAAGTAGGATGTGCCATCACTTTGATCGAAAATAAATTCATTCACCCGTCATTGCCAGATTTACCCGGCAAGTTTGATTTGACTTTGAAATAAATGCAAGGTTATTATCTGCCCCAAAACAGATGCGTAGACTCAAAACATAACATTTTACAGGAGAAAAGATTGACATTTCCCACGCATATGCATGTCTAACATGAACTAGGTACCGCATACTTGATGATGATTCAAAATGCTACACTATATTTTTTCTTGAAATATGATTACATTACAAT
Organism: Leptinotarsa decemlineata; assembly: GCF_025532065.1. NCBI lineage: Eukaryota > Metazoa > Arthropoda > Insecta > Coleoptera > Chrysomelidae > Leptinotarsa > Leptinotarsa decemlineata. Next base: position 19,372,489 of record NW_027412606.1, read on the forward strand.
TTGAACCAACATAGTGGATAATATTGACGTAACTTCAACTGAAACGTGGGTACCGCCTCACTTTGGTCTCTTTTTTTCCACACATTGGCAAATCTGATGGTGAAGTTTGGTTTAACCTTGAAACTAAATACTAGGATTTTCTCGAGGGTCGAGTTTTCATGTATGCCGATGACATAACATTGTGACGTCCCCAGATCTGAATGAAATTGAAAATGAAACGAAACTAGTAATCAATGAATTCGAATGTTGGTGTAGAAACAATCATTTGATAAATAATGGAAATAAAACAACATTTATCCAGTTCTCAAGTAAGTATCAGCGCCCTTTCCAAATAAATCTAAGTTTCGAAACTGAATTGTCTTTCAATAATCACATCGAATACTTGTGCACTTCTCTGAAAAACGTATTTTGCCTTCCTAACAATGAAATCAAATTTTTTGAGACATAATCTCTTGGATATATACTATGGTCTAGTGTATTCTAAGCTTAATATAAATATTACCATTTGGGGACACTCATAAGAAATAAAAAGAATCTTTATAAGGCAAAAACGCTTCATTAGAATACTTTTTGATCTCAAATACAGAGAATCTTGTAAGAAAACATTCCAAAACACAAATTTTTTTCACATTACCATGCATTTATCGTTACAAAATATTGAGCTACGTTCATGTACATTCCCATTTGCTAACAAGAAATGAGGAAATTCACTGTCATTAAACGAGACGGAGAAACGATTTCCATCAGGAAAAAATTAACCATAATGAAAGAAATTTTCTCATATTCAAGAAAAAAGTCAAAGACTTTTTGGTAACAAGTTGTTTTTACTTCCTGATAGAGTATGAAAATAATATTTTTGTGTAACATGTGCTGTTATTGATATAAGTGCTATAAGATAAAATATCTTTTGTAAAATGTGACGTGTCATATATACATTCATGTATCAAAAATGATGACTAAAATTTGACTTTGACTTCTCCGTCAATGTCATGCTAGACGGAGATTTGTAGACATGTAGTGTCAACACTTGACATTTTACAGGAGAACAGACTGATATTTCTCACACATATGCATGCCTACATGAACTTCCGCATGCTTAAAAATGATGTAATAGTTTAAAATGTCACACTACGTTTTTCTTTTCGAAACATGATTGATTACAAATCTGAAGCCATACAGTAAATGATTATGATATGATTTCCACTGAAAAGCAGGTTTGTTCTCACTTTGGTCTGTTTTTTCCCCACCATGTCAAGATCTGACAGAGCAGTTCAATTCACTGTCTTCAAACGAGACGGAGACACGATTTCCATCAGGAAAAAATAAACCATAATGAAAGAAATGTTCTCATATTCAAGAAAAAAGTCAAAGACTTTTTAGTGACAAGTTGTTTTTACTTCCTGATAGAGTATGAAAATAATATTTTTGTGTAACATGTGCTGTTATTGATATAAGTGCTATAAGATAAAATATCTTTTGTAAAATGTGACGTGTCATATATACATTCATGTATCAAAAATGATGACTAAAATTTGACTTTAATTCTCCGTCAATGTCATGCTAGACGGAGATTTGTAGACATGTAGTGTCAACACTTGACATTTTACAGGAGAACAGACTGATATTTCTCACATATATGCATGCCCTACATGAACTTCCGCATACTTAAAAATGATGTGATAATTTAAAATGTCATACTACGTTTTTCTTTTCGAAACATGACTGATTACAAATCTGAAGCCATACAGTAAATGATTATGATATGATTTCCACTGAAAAGCAGGTTTGTTCTCACTTTGGTCGGTTTCTCCCCCACCATGTCAAGATCTGACAGAGCAGTTTAATTCACTGTCATTAAACGAGACGGAGACACGATTTCCATCAGGAAAGAATAAACCATAATGAAAGAAATTTTCTCATATTCAAGAAAAAAGTCAAAGACTTGTTGTTTTTATTTCCAGATAGAGTATGTAAATAATATTTTTGTGTAACATGTGCTGTTATTGATATAAGTGCTATAAGATAAAATATCTTTTGTAAAATGTGACGTGTCATATATACATTCATGTATCAAAAATGATGACTAAAATTTGACTTTGACTTCTCCGTCAATGCTAGACGGAGATTTGTAGACATGTAGTGTCAACACTTGACATTTTACAGGAGAACAGACTGATATTTCTCACATATATGCATGCCCTACATGAACTTCCGCATGCTTAAAAATGATGTAATAATTTAAAATGTCACACTGCGTTTTTCTTATCGAAACATGATTGATTACAAATCTGAAGCCATACAGTAGATGATTTTGATATGATTTCCACTGAAAAACAGGTTTATTCTCACTTTGGTCTGTTTCTCCCCCACCATGTCAAGATCTGACAGAGCAGTTTGGTTTGAGCTTGAAACTGAACGCCCAGGTTATGCTAGACGGAGATTTGCGGAGTTTCTAAAAGAGATGCGTAGGGTCAAGCCATTTTGCAATAGAATAGATTGATATTTCTCACACATGCATATGCTCGCCTAACAAGAACTTTCACGTATTGCAGTACAATCTAATCATTTGAAATTCAACACTATATTGCAGTATCTGACGGTGGAGTGTGGTTTGACTGTGAAAATGAATACAAAGTTCATTCTTAACGAAAATCATGCTAAACGGGGTTTGGAAGTTCTTCAAAACAATGTATACAGTCACAACACACCATTTTGCAGCGAAAAAGACATATTTTTCCCACCTAAATATATTCTCGACATGAACTTTTACATGTCGCATTACACATGTTTCAATTTGAAATGTATTACTATCTTCTTCTTAAAACCCAATATTATCCAAGATTCAAGCCAATATACCATATGACGTAAGCGTGTATTCAACTGAAAAGGAGGTATTTCCACACTTCAACCTGACAACTGATTCCTCCCCTCCACCATTTCATGATCTGACCTTGAAGTTGAGTTTGATCATCAACTTGACTACGTGGTCATTTTCTGTCGATGTCCTGCTATACTGGTTTGTGAGTCCCCAAATATTACATATTGCACACATTTTTCGTACATACACACGCATGCTTCACACCATGCATGCTTATGTTTATGTTGTAGTATATTTCTCGAGAGAATTTATATGGTTGAAGCTGCAATGATTCTGCAACCGTGTTAGGAATCACACGTTAAAAGGTAAGACCTCGTTATTCCTTAGCTCGCAACTTCTCAACTTCTGAGAGTTGTCGTTCGTATGGGGGCGACAGCTGATTAACGGAAAAACAGACTTTAAACAGAAACAGAACATTTACTTGCTGCATGATAAAGATACAGTAATGCAACGTGTCGCTATCGAATTGGGTACTGTAATAGCGTGATCGACATTTTTGTCAACATTTTTACTGTTGTTCCTGTGAATATAGTGTTTCAGACTAACATATCATCATAGAAATTCAGTTTTCTGATATACTATGATTGAGACATGTGTCTCAATAGCAGATTTTATTCATATTCATATTTGGTCACATTACTTCTAACGCAAAGTTTTCCCCGCTAGGTAGTGCTGTTTCTAATTTACTGTTCGAGGAATATTTTCTGGCTCTCCATTTCGGTCAATCAGTTATTGTTGAACCTGCTTCTGCAATTTTGAAAAATGTTTGCTGATTTGATGAAATATATCGCATCTATCTTGAGCCTCATAATAGATGAATACAAGAAGAAAACGGTGAAGGATAGACTTGAAGAGTGTTATAAGGCTTCTAAACGAATAAAAAAAGATCTGAAAAATACTACTACTATGGGTGGGAAACAAAATCTACTAGCATTCTTAATCAGATGAATTTTTAGATGAAGAAAGGAGCAGGCCTGATTAGCCGGAAAGAGACGTCCTCTAATCGAGTACATCGGCTTTTAATTCGCGTACTAAAGTGATTAGTAATCCCAAGCATAAGAACCCTACCTCATTTTTGATCGACTATAAGACCCTTTTTGTGAGTATAATTCAAAATGCATTGGAAAATGATGCATTTTTAAAGGTTAATATGGTGGAGAATTTGAGGTTGTCAAAGGCGATCGAATCTTCAACGAATATAAGTATTTCTCAATATCTAACGCATCCATTCATAGTAACACTGATATGAATATGTGGTTTGAGGATCATGTTATGGTGTCAATCATGATGAAGTTGGAAGAGTTTCAGGAACGTGACAGAGGTTAGACGTTGAAAGCAGTAGTGAATTTGGGGGTTACCGTAAACAAATTTGTGCCGCAGAGAGGTTCATCATACATTGAACTGACTTCTCAAATCAAACGAAAAATCATGATAATGCCTGCTTCGCTTGGGCCATTGTTTCGGCGTTGTATCCAGTTCCCCATGGACAACATTCAGATCACATTCTATCTTATCCTGACTATTCAAAAGTTCTGAAGTTGTGAGGTATTCACTTTCCGATGAAAATTATTCAGATAAATAGTTTCGAAGAGCAGAATGATCTCTCAGTCAATGTTTACACGTTGAAACTTTTTAAATCCAAGTATACTGTTATACCGCTAAGATTGAGCATAGCAAAAAATAAAAGCAAACATCTGAATCTACTCATGATTCAAGACATGTATTACGATGAAAGATGTAAGGATTCAATAAATGTCTATGATGTTACCTCACCAACCAGAAAACACTTTGTTTGAATAAAAGATCTATCTAGTTTGGTGAGTAATCAACTCGACAACCATAATAGAAACAAATATTTTTGCCATAGGTGTTTTCACTGTTTTTTCCACGCAAGCAATGTTAGATAAACACCTTGAAGACTGCTCGAAGACACATTTTGTTATAGAAAATATTGCATTGGATCTCAATGGAAGTGTCGCCGTTAGGCCGATAACAAAGGAAAAGTATATCTCCTTCATTAAAAATATTTCTGGTAGCAAGAGCCACTTCAGATTTTTTAACTCATTCAGATTCATGAGTTTTTCGCTTGATACGTTAGTATCATATCTATCAGATTTCCAAATCTCATATCACAGTTCTCCAACCGCTCGAATGTTGAAGAGTAGATTTTGACAAAAAAGGGTGTAATGCGGTATGACTATATCGATTCTTTCAAAAAATTCAATGAAGATTGTTTACTCCCTATCGAAACCTTTTTCAACATATTGGAGGAAAAACCGTGTCCTAGGAGATCTTACTCACGTGCCAAGCTGATATGGGCTACTTTTAATATAAACACATCGGGAAAATATACGAATCTGTATTTGAAAACAGATGTTATGCTTCTGGTTATGTCTTCGAGCAGTTCCGCTCAAGTTGTCATAAAACTTACGGTTTGGATCCTGCCCATTATTTCATTCTGCCTGGCTATACATGGAATGCTATGTTATTCAAAACGAAACAGCAACTTGAACTTCTCACCGATGTAGATCAGTTGATGTTTTTCGAAAAGGGAACAAGAGGTGGACTGAGTCAAGTTTGCTCCAAGCGAAGAGTCACAGCTAATAACAAATACATGGGTAATATCTTATGATAAAGCCAAAGCTGACTCATTCCTAATGTATTTCGATGTTAATAATCAATGTGGTTGAGCAATGTCTCAATATCTACCATACGGCTGGTTTGAGTAGATGGACACCAACATTAATATCACAACTGAACCTGATGATGCCTCGGAAGGTTATATACTAGAAGTTGATATGGAGTATCCAAACAACCTTCACGATATGCATAAGGATTTACCGTGTTGCCCCGATCATGTGGATCCTAAGACAAAAAAATCTCGAATCGAAAGTACATCGGATGTGAAACAATTTAAATTGATGGCTACTCTACAGTCGAAGAAATAGTATGTGAATCATTACAGAAATCTCAAGCAGGCCTTAGAAAATGGTCTCATTTTGAAGAAGATTCATCGTGTTCTAAAGTTCAAGCAGTCCACATGGTTGAAGCCCTACAAAGGCTTGAACACACGTTTGCGAACTACTGCCTTGAATGATATTGAAAAGAACCTATTCAAACCAATGCCGTATTTGATATGTACTGCTATCTTCAAAACTCAATTTATTTCATATATATATAAATATTTGTTTCAGGGAAAACTATGGAAAGTCTGAGAAAGCACTCTGATGTTCGCCTTGTAACGAGTTGGGATGGGCGATATGGTGCCGAAGCCAGAATCTCCAATCCTCGGTTCAAGAGTTTGACTGTCTTCGATGAAAACTTGACTGCTATTGAATTGGGAAAATCCAAAATATTCTTCAACAAAACTATATATGTTGGAATGGTAATACTGGCTTTGGCAAAGTTGACCACATATAATTTCCATTATGAATACATGGCTCCTAGGTATAGAGAAATTTTTTGCGCAGTTTATACTGACACGAACAGTTTGATTTATGAAATTATAAATTATGATCCATATGAGATGATAAAAAAATGATTGTCATCAGTATTTCGATACTAGCGATTATCAATCAGATATCATTTATAATATTCCCCGAGAGAATAAGAAAGTGATTGGATTGATGAAGGATGAGAACAACAGAAAGCTTATGCTCGACTTTATTGGACTCAGTTCTAAATTATACTCAACTAAAACTGCAACGTCAGAAGATCAAATCACTGATCTGAAAAAAAGATTGAAGCAGGAGAATTATGAAAATGATGAAATGAAACAAATTGTGGCCAATTTCGGAGTATCCAAGAAAGCGAAGGGCGTTAAACATAATGTTGTCAAAAAAAATCGCTTTCGAAGATTACGTGGCCTGTTTGGAAAATTATACCGAAAAAGCAATCACAAAAAAAATTAATAAAATCCTATAAGCCTAGGGTGTATTCAACAGAACAAACGAAGATTGCTCTGAATCCTAACGATGATAAACGCTATCTAATTCCTGAAACCTACCATACTCTTCCATGGGAACATTACTCAATTCAAAATCTATGAATATTGATTAATAACAATATCAACTACAAATTATTCTCGTCTCACATGAACGGTTCTATGTACGAGTGAAAATCACATATCACATTGAAAGTTTTTGTTAACATATTATCTTGTTGTTGATATACAGGTGTATTTTTGTGAGTCAAAGCAGAACTACTGGAAAAATGAACCCTAATGTCATTTATTTCGAATTGAACTACACACCTATTTTCTTTCGAGAGAGGTTTATATAGGGCTATTGGCATAAAAATTCAGTTTCGACCAAATTGCAGTATATTTCATAGCAAAGCACTTCATTAATTATGAATCTCGATATTATAGAAAATGCCAAGTCGAACAAACATGTTATTATCAGCATATACCCTTTTCAATATTAGTCCTTATTGAGATTAAAATCTTTCATAATTACCAATCAACCACATCTATCCTTCCACTATTCTAGACAAATATCTGCAATTTCATCAAAAGTCAAATATGGAGCTACATAATCGAAAATTGGTATGATGGAGATTGCGATCATACTGTTGGAATGGAACAATCACATTGCAATTGTAGCGAATCAATTGTTTTGCTAATCGTCTGTAGTTTTGATCTAAATACATAACATCGATATCTTTATGGCTACACATTGAAAACGTTTTCTCAAATTTGTACCAATATATTTCAAATACGCACTTGGTGTTATGAGAGTTTACTTGATTTTGAGATTTACTGGTGTGTAATTTTTCTGCGTATCAGTAGAATGGCATTCAGTTTCAACCATTCTTAGCTGGAAATAAAGCCCAAACATAACGCATTTATGATTCAATACCGGACAGCCCTGTTTCGACCCGCCATAGCTCTCATCAGTGGTGTTACGCTGAACCACAAATTCATTGCTAGAATCAACTGTAATTGAAGAACAAGCTATAGTAAAGAAGCGGGTTTACATCTCTGCTCACGGCGGGGGTGGAGTTTGCAGACCGGTTTCGGGCAGTTTGGCCACTCGACTTTACGTTCATTAAAGACTCGAAACCGGTCTGCAAACTCCACCCCCGCCATGGGCAGAGATGTAAACCCGCTTCTTTACTATAGCTTGTTCTTCAATTACAGTTGATTCTAGCAATTAATTTGTGATTCAGCGTAACACCACTGATGAGAGCTATGGCGGGTCGAAACAGGGCTGTCCGGTATTGAATCATAAATGCGTTATGTTTGGGCTTTATTTCCAGCTAAGAATGGTCGAAAAAAATAAACTTGATCTGGTCTCCCTATAAAACTGAAGCCATTCTACTGATACGCAGAAAAATTACACACCAGTAAATCTCAAAATCAAGTAAACTCTCATAACACCAAGTGCGTATTTGAAATATATTGGTACAAATTTGAGAAAATGTTTTCAATGTGTAGCCATAAAGATATCGATGTTATGTATTTAGATCAAAACTACAGACGATTAGCAAAACAATTGATTCGCTACAATTGTAATGTGATTGTTCCATTCCAACAGTATGATCGCAATCTCCATCATACCAATTTTCGATTATGTAGCTCCATATTTGACTTTTGATGAAATTGCAGATATTTGTCTAGAATAGTGGAAGGATAGATGTGGGTGATTGGTAATTATGAAAGATTTTAATCTCAATAAGGACTAATATTGAAAAGGGTATATGCTGATAATAACATGTTTGTTCGACTTGGCATTTTCTATAATATCGAGATTCATAATTAATGAAGTGCTTTGCTATGAAATATACTGCAATTTGGTCGAAACTGAATTTTTATGCCAATAGCCCTATATAAACCTCTCTCGAAAGAAAATAGGTGTGTAGTTCAATTCGAAATAAATGACATTAGGGTTCATTTTTCCAGTAGTTCTGCTTTGACTCACAAAAATACACCTGTATATCAACAACAAGATAATATTTTAACAAAAACTTTCAATGTGATATGTGATTTTCACTCGTACATAGAACCGTTCATGTGAGACGAGAATAATTTGTAGTTGATATTGTTATTAATCAATATTCATAGATTTTGAATTGAGTAATGTTCCCATGGAAGAGTATGGTAGGTTTCAGGAATTAGATAGCGTTTATCATCGTTAGGATTCAGAGCAATCTTCGTTTGTTCTGTTGAATACACCCTAGGCTTATAGGATTTTATTAATTTTTTTTTGTGATTGCTTTTTCGGTATAATTTTCCAAACAGGCCACGTAATCTTCGAAAGCGATTTTTTTTGACAACATTATATTTAACGCCCTTCGCTTTCTTGGATACTCCGAAATTGGCCACAATTTGTTTCATTTCATCATTTTCATAATTCTCCTGCTTCAATCTTTTTTTCAGATCAGTGATTTGATCTTCTGACGTTGCAGTTTTAGTTGAATATAATTAAGAACTGAGTCCAATAAAGTCGAGCATAAGCTTTCTGTTGTTCTCATCCTTCATCAATCCAATCACTTTTTTATTCTCTCGGGGAATATTATAAATGATATCTGATTGATAATCGCTAGTATCGAAATACTGATGACAATCATTTTTTTATCATCTCATATGGATCATAATTTATAATTTCATAAATCAAACTGTTCGTGTCAGTATAAACTGCGCAAAAAATTTCTCTATACCTAGGAGCCATGTATTCATAATGGAAATTATATGTGGTCAACTTTGCCAAAGCCAGTATTACCATTCCAACATATATAGTTTTGTTGACGAATATTTTGGATTTTCCCAATTCAATGGCAGTCAAGTTTTCATCGAAGACAGTCAAACTCTTGAACCGGGATTGGAGATTCTGGCTTCGGCACCATATCGCCCATCCCAACTCGTTACAAGGCGAACATCAGAGTGCTTTCTCATATTTTCCATAGTTTTCCCTGAAACAAATATTTATATATATGGGAAATAAATTGAGTTTTGAAGATAGCAGTACATATCAAATACGGCATTGGTTTGAATAGGTTCTTTTCAATATCATTCAAGGCAGTAGTTCGCAAACGTGTGTTCAAGCCTTTGTAGGGCTTCAACCATGTGGACTGCTTGAACTTTAGAACACGATGAATCTTGTTCAAAATGAGACCATTTTCTAAGGCCTGCTTGAGATTTCTGTAATGATTCACATACTATTTCTTCGACTGTAGAGTAGCCATCAATTTAAATTGTTTCACATCCGATGTACTTTCGATTCGAGATTTTTTTGTCTTAGGATCCACATGATCGGGGCAAAACGGTAAATCCTTATGCATATCGTGAAGGTTGTTTGGATACTACATATCAACTTCTAGTATATAACCTTCCGAGGCATCATCAGGTACAGTTGTGATATCAATGTTGGTGTCCATCTACTCAAACCAGCCGTATGGTAGATATTGAGACATTGCTCAACCACATTGATTATTAACATCGAAATACATTAGGAATGAGTCAGCTTTGGCTTTATCATAAGATATCACCCATGTATTTGTTATTAGCTGTGACTCTTCGCTTGGAGCAAACTTGACTCAGTCCACCTCTTGTTCCCTTTTCGAAAAACATCAACTGATCTACATCGGTGAGAAGTTCAAGTTGCTGTTTCGTTTTGAATAACATAGCATTCCATGTATAGCCAGGCAGAATGAAATAATGGGCAGGATCCAAACCGTAAGTTTTATGACAACTTGAGCGGAACTGCTCGAAGACATAACCAGAAGCATAACATCTGTTTTCAAATACAGATTCGTATATTTTCCCGATGTGTTTATATTAAAAGTAGCCCATATCAGCTTGGCACGTGAGTAAGATCTCCTAGGACACGGTTTTTCCTCCAATATGTTGAAAAAGGTTTCGATAGGGAGTAAACAATCTTCATTGAATTTTTTGAAAGAATCGATATAGTCATACCGCATTACACCCTTTTTTGTCAAAATCTACTCTTCAACATTCGAGCGGTTGGAGAACTGTGATATGAGATTTGGAAATCTGATAGATATGATACTAACGTATCAAGCGAAAAACTCATGAATCTGAATGAGTTAAAAAATCTGAAGTGGCTCTTGCTACCAGAAATATTTTTAATGAAGGAGATATACTTTTCCTTTGTTATCGGCCTAACGGCGACACTTCCATTGAGATCCAATGCAATATTTTCTATAACAAAATGTGTCTTCGAGCAGTCTTCAAGGTGTTTATCTAACATTGCTTGCGTGGAAAAAACAGACAAAGTGTTTTCTGGTTGGTGAGGTAACATCATAGACATTTATTGAATCCTTACATCTTTCATCGTAATACATGTCTTGAATCATGAGTAGATTCAGATGTTTGCTTTTATTTTATGCTATGCTCAATCTTAGCGGTATAACAGTATACTTGGATTTAAAAAGTTTCAACGTGTAAACATTGACTGAGAGATCATTCTGCTCTTCGAAACTATTTATATGCTTTCAACGTCTAACCTCTGTCACGTTCCTGAAACTCTTCCAACTTTATCATGAATGACACCATAACATGATCCTCAAACCACATATTCATATCAGTGTTACTATGGATGGATGCGTTAGATATTGAGAAATACTTATATTCGTTGAAGATTCGATCGCCTTTGACAACCTCAAATTCTCCACCATATTAACCTTTAAAAATGCATCATTTTCCAATGCATTTTGAATTATACTCACAAAAAGGGTCTTATAGTCGATCAAAAATGAGGTAGGGTTCTTATGCTTGGGATTACTAATCACTTTAGTACGCGAATTAAAAGCCGATGTACTCGATTAGAGGATGTCTCTTTCCGGCTAATCAGGCCTGCTCCTTTCTCCATCTAAAAATTCATCTGATTAAGAATGCTAGTAGATTTTATTTCCCACCCATAGTAGTAGTATTTCTCAGATCTTTTTTTATTCGTTTAGAAGCCTTATAACACTCTTCAAGTCTATCCTTCACCGTTTTCTCCTTGTATTCATCTATTATGAGGCTCAAGATAGATGCGATATATTTCATCAAATCAGCAAACATTTTTCAAAATTGCAGAAGCAGGTTCAACAATAACTGATTGACCGAAATGGAGAGCCAGAAAATATTCCTCGAACAGTAAATTAGAAACAGCACTACCTAGCGGGGAAAACTTTGCGTTAGAAGTAATGTGACCAAATATGAATATGAATAAAATCTGCTATTGAGACACATGTCTCAATCATAGTATATCAGAAAACTGAATTTCTATGATGATATGTTAGTCTGAAACACTATATTCACAGGAACAACAGTAAAAATGTTGACAAAAATGTTGATCACGCTATTACAGTACCCAATTCGATAGCGACACGTTGCATTACTGTATCTTTATCATGCAGCAAGTAAATGTTCTGTTTCTGTTTAAAGTCTGTTTTTCCGTTAATCAGCTGTCGCCCCCATACGAACGACAACTCTCAGAAGTTGAGAAGTTGCGAGCTAAGGAATAACGAGGTCTTACCTTTCAACGTGTGATTCCTAACACGGTTGCAGAATCATCGCAGCTTCAACCATATAAATTCTCTCGAGAAATATACTACAACATAAACATAAGCATGCATGGTGTGAAGCATGCGTGTGTATGTACGAAAAATGTGTGCATTATGTAATATTTGGGGACTCACAAACCAGTATAGCAGGACATCGACAGAAAATGACCACGTAGTCAAGTTGATGATCAAACTCAACTTCAAGGTCAGATCATGAAATGGTGGAGGGGAGGAATCAGTTGTCAGGTTGAAGTGTGGAAATACCTCCTTTTCAGTTGAATACACGCTTACGTCATATGGTATATTGGCTTGAATCTTGGATAATATTGGGTTTTAAGAAGAAGATAGTAATACATTTCAAATTGAAACATGTGTAATGCGACATGTAAAAGTTCATGTCGAGAATATATTTAGGTGGGAAAAATATGTCTTTTTCGCTGCAAAATGGTGTGTTGTGACTGTATACATTGTTTTGAAGAACTTCCAAACCCCGTTTAGCATGATTTTCGTTAAGAATGAACTTTGTATTAATTTTCACAGTCAAACCACACTCCACCGTCAGATACTGCAATATAGTGTTGAATTTCAAATGATTAGATTGTACTGCGATACGTGAAAGTTCTTGTTAGGCGAGCATATGCATGTGTGAGAAATATCAATCTATTCTATTGCAAAATGGCATGACCCTATGCATCTCTTTTAGAAACTCCGCAAATCTCCGTCTAGCATAACCTGGGCGTTCAGTTTCAAGCTCAAACCAAACTGCTCTGTCAGATCTTGACATGGTGGGGGAGAAACAGACCAAAGTGAGAATAAACCTGTTTTTCAGTGGAAATCATATCAAAATCATCTACTGTATGGCTTCAGATTTGTAATCAATCATGTTTCGATAAGAAAAACGCAGTGTGACATTTTAAATTATTACATCATTTTTAAGCATGCGGAAGTTCATGTAGGGCATGCATATATGTGAGAAATATCAGTCTGTTCTTCTGTAAAATGTCAAGTGTTGACACTACATGTCTACAAATCTCCGTCTAGCATTGACGGAGAAGTCAAAGTCAAATTTTAGTCATCATTTTTGATACATGAATGTATATATGACACGTCACATTTTACAAAAGATATTTTATCTTATAGCACTTATATCAATAACAGCACATGTTACACAAAAATATTATTTACATACTCTATCTGGAAATAAAAACAACTTGTTACCAAAAAGTCTTTGACTTTTTTCTTGAATATGAGAAAATTTCTTTCATTATGGTTTATTCTTTCTTGATGGAAATCGTGTGTCCGTCTCGTTTAATGACAGTGAATTAAACTGCTCTGTCAGATCTTGACATGGTGGGGGAGAAATCGACCAAAGTGAGAACAAACCTGCTTTTCAGTGGAAATCATATCATAATCATTTACTGTATGGCTTCAGATTTGTAATCAGTCATGTTTCGAAAAGAAAAACGTAGTATGACATTTTAAATTATTACATCATTTTTAAGTATGCGGAAGTTCATGTAGGGCATGCATATATGTGAGAAATATCAGTCTGTTCTCCTGTAAAATGTCAAGTGTTGACACTACATGTCTACAAATCTCCGTCTAGCATGACATTGACGGAGAAGTCAAAGTCAAATTTTAGTCATCATTTTTGATACATGAATGTATATATGACACGTCACATTTTACAAAAGATATTTTATCTTATAGCACTTATATCAATAACAGCACATGTTACACAAAAATATTATTTTCATACTCTATCAGGAAGTAAAAACAACTTGTTACCAAAAAGTCTTCGACTTTTTTCTTGAATATGAGAAAATTTCTTTCATTATGGTTAATTTTTTTCTGATGGAAATCGTTTCTCCGTCTCGTTTAATGACAGTGAATTTCCTCATTTCTTGTTAGCAAATGGGAATGTACATGAACGTAGCTTAATATTTTGTAACGATAAATGCATGGTAATATGAAAAAAATTTGTGTCTTGGAATGTTTTCTTACAAGATTCTCTGTATTTGAGATCAAAAATTATTCTAATGAAGCGTTTTTGCCTTATAAAGATTCTATTTATTTCTTATGAGTGTCCCCAAATGGTAATATTTATATTAAGCTTAGAATACACTAGACCATAGTATATATCCAAGAGATTATGTCTCAAAAAATTTGATTTCATTGTTAGGAAGGCAAAATACGTTTTTCAGAGAAGTGCACAAGTATTCGATGTGATTATTGAAAGACAATTCAGTTTCGAAATTTAGATTTATTTGGAAAGGGCGCTGATACTTACTTGAGAACTGGATAAATGTTGTTTTATTTCCATTATTTATTAAATGATTGTTTCTACACCAACATTCGAATTCATTGATTACTAGTTTCGTTTCATTTTCAATTTCATTCAGATCTGGGGACGTCACAATGTTATGTCATCGGCATACATGAAAACTCGACCCTCGAGAAAATCCTAGTATTTAGTTTCAAGGTTAAACCAAACTTCACCATCAGATTTGCCAATGTGTGGAAAAAAAGAGACCAAAGTGAGGCGGTACCCACGTTTCAGTTGAAATTACGTCAATATTATCCACTATGTTGGTTCAAATTGTAATGTAATCATATTTCAAGAAAAAATATAGTGTAGCATTCTGAATCTTCATCAAGTATGCGGTACCTAGTTCATGTTAGACATGCATATGCGTGGGAAATGTCAATCTTTTCTCCTGTAAAATGTTATGTTTTGAGTCTACGCATCTGTTTTGGGGCAGATAATAACCTTGCATTTATTTCAAAGTCAAATCAAACTTGCCGGGTAGATCTGGCAATGACGGGTGAATTAATTTATTTTCGATCAAAGTGATGGCACATCCTACTTTTCGGTTATAGTTACGCTGATGTCATATACTGTGAAGGTCGAAACGGAATGCAGAAGCTACGTGCAATATCAAAATCGACAAGTTTTTGTCATACGGGACCAAGAAATACAAGCACAAACTATAGAAAATCGGCTCATCAAAGCAGTTGTCTCTTTCGACAATTTTTAAATTCTAACCAAACCTCAAGATTTTTCCAAATCCTACTATATTTATTTCTCTTCCGAATATGTATTCTGTAATTCAATTTCACTCTCTTCAGTGTTTTCCGTACATAAAATAGAGGATACACTACAAAAACACACTTTTGTCAATTTTCCACTATATTTCTTTATTGTTGACCGGTTTCGGCTATTATACCATTTTCAAAACTAATTGGTTACATTTAAATGTAATATAGTGGAAAATAGACAAAAGTGTGTTTTTGTAGTGTATCTTCAGTGAACATGAATTTCCACAAAATAAACAAGTCGTCAATCGAAGAAACATAAAATAGACCTAAATAATAACTGTTCTTTCATTCGTCATCATAAATATAACATTGCACAAGATTCAGATCTTAAATTCTATTGGATAGTTACAAGCAACAAGAATCCACTCTCTGAACTCTCATTTCTTATCACTTGTGCTTCATTGGTTTGTTTCATGTTGAATCATTTGAATACATGTAATGAACTCTTCTCATTACTCATCTCCAAATATTTTATAACCTTTAACTTTGCAGTCCGACGCGGGCCTCAATAGTTCAATGAGGTTCCAAAGCGAAAATGTGAGATCAAATTTTGCTGTAATAGAGAGAATTTCTGTCAATTGTTATATGTATCCAATTCGCCCTAACCATACCTTGGCACAGCTCAAGTTGATAATTTTCAGATTATTACTTCACGAGATTCTACAATATTATCTATACAAATGCACGTTATTTAACTCTCTTCAGTTCACCCAACTTCGCTACCCACTAGAGATGCCTGACGTCACAGCCAAGCCCACCTCCCAACTGAATGTCGATACCAACAACAGGCAGTGATCGTTGCGCTCTCGGAGAGGGCAGACGTTAGCACAGTCCTCGGTCGTCTGCGTGTCACCATCGATAGCGAGGCTAGAGCGATGCGTTACGTCACAGCTTTCACTGCACACCGGTGAGGGCACACCGATGAATACGCATTACTCAGCCGCACGTCGTGGAGTGAACATCTCGCTCTCTTACCGTTGAACGGTTGATGCTGTGACGTCACACCACTACTAACTTGGCGGGCTCACATCGATGGAACATTTATTACTTGAAGGATCTTCGAAGTATGCAGACGTATGTTTGTACATAGACAAGCACATGATGAAACCCTGTACCGTGCATTCTCACACACACACCAATCAAATGTAATTACGTCACTATGTCACACACACACACACACACACACACACACAAAATCTCATATGAAAAAAATTCTGAACGATCCATGCACCAGACCCTTCAAGGTCACATCGCCTTGATGTTACTAAATAACAACAAAAAAAAAGCAATTAATACGTCATAGTGGTGGGGGGAGGCCCAGAACCGGCTGTAATCTGTGATGTACACATACCACCTATGCACCAGACATATTTTTCAAAATCATATGCACCATACATATTTTTCAAGGTGGCATGCACCAGACATATTTCTCAGGGTCACATGAGTCGGTCTAGGTCATCCACCCCACGTGACGTCATAGTGGTGGGGGGAGGCCGAGAATCAGCTGTAAACTGGGGGGAGGCCGAGAATCAGCTGTAAAATGGGGGGAGGCCGAGAATCAGCTGTAAACAACTACTGTTGACGTTAACTTTCGGATTTCCAGTAGGTAGGTCGGTAAATTTTCGTTTTGAGGGCGATTTTGAGAAAATTTTTAAGTGTACTTACATATTTTGATGCGTAGATTACGGATCCGAAAGGAAAAAGCGGCGCTCTCCCTTATTTACAAAGGTACGGCCCTTCAAAGTTCAGAAACTTTTCAGCCTTCTTTTTCACAAAATAAACTATTCAAAAACACAATCACCTATTCACTAGGTCACCTTTACACCTTATTCCTCCTTCTTTGACACTTTTCACTTCAATAATGAACATTTTTGAACATTTTTCTTTTAAAAAACTTAATTCAAAAACGAATGCTTCTCCTGGTGACTGACATTCTTCTATTTCTAGGTTAGTTACTAGTGACATTTCAGAAAAAAAACGGTTGGTATTTACCGCCGATTATTTCTGAAGAATGAAGGTAAAAAACATTTGAATCGCTTTAGGAATATTGAATGCATCAGTCGTACCAACGTGCCATTAACTTTAAAAACGTAAAATACAGAAATATGTAACCAAAAAGCAGCTCCGTATATTTTTTAACATTTTTATTGGAAAAATGTTGGTTATTGAAGTGAAAAGTGTCAAAGAAGGAGGAATAAGGTATAAAGGTAACCACTGAATAGATGCTTGTGTTTTTAAATATTTTATTTTGTAAAAGAGAAGGCTGAAAAGTTGCCCTTTTCTGAACTTTGAAGGGCCGTAACTTTGTAAATGAGGGAGAGCGCCGCTTTTTTCTTTTGTATTCGTAATATACGCATCGAAACACGTGAGTACACTCAAACTTTTTTTCAAAATCGCCTGTGCCCTCAAAACGAAAATTTACCGGTAGGTCTTTATGTAGTAAATGATGATGATATAGTTTAGGTACAGTGATTTCTGCTACAAACTTTTCTGTATTTGCACTTGAACTTTTGGTGTTTACTCCTACACAAGAAAAACATAACTTTTTGTCGGTTACAATTTTCCACCGCTTATCTATATCATCAGCTTGCAAATGTGGACAAAAGTTATAATGAAATTTTTTGTCATAGTAGTTGCATTTCTCATTTTTCATTTCGGAAGTACTGAGAAGTCTTTCATGTTTTCTACATTCATATGACCTTTGTTCAAATTTGGAGTATTTACAAGGTGAACTAACATAACATGCTGCATTAAAAATAGTTTCCAACCATAAAGAGAAATCTTCCAGAGTCATATCACCCTTTTTAGACGAAATAATTCCTTCCCAACTCAATTTCAGTAATTCAGGAAGCTTAGTGAGTAGTTCTTTGATTAATTGAGGAGTCTGCGGATGTCCCTTGGATTCTAGGGTTTCCATAATGGATACCATGTTATTTCTGCTGAGAATAGTATTAACTTTCCAGTATTAACTTAACATTATTAACTTTCCAGTATTAACATTTCATTTTCGTGATGATAGTTTCAATAATAAATTCTGGTCTGCCAAATCTTCTTTGTAGAGTATGAATTACTTAGTCTACATAATCAGCAGTCAGTAACATTCCAGCAACCAAAGACTTTGCTTCATCTTTGGAATGTCGCTGTAGTTTCAAAATGTTTGAATACCCGCAGTATTTTCGTAAATTAGTAAGTTGCTTGTGAAATAGCGGCCATTCCTGGGTATTTCCGTCAAAATACGGAAAGTTCTTTTCCATTAACTGTCTCTTCTGGAAATTTCCTGTCTCAACTTGATGACTTATACATGGAGTAGCTTGAGTAACATTTTTTAAGACATTAGACACAGAGTAATTGTATATATTTGTTTTTATTGTAGTTTTTATCCATTTTACTACTTCCTTGTGTTTTGATATTTCTTCCAGGTTTGTTCGTGAATTTTCATTGTTAATATAGGCTCCTTTTACTTTGTTGTTTGTTATTTCCTTTAACAAAACACCATATACATTTTATATTTCATTTTATATTTTCAACTTTCATCCTCTACATCAAGGAAGTCAGAACTGAAAAAAACTTTATTATATGTCAAGGCAAAGGGAAATATCCGCTGACTTAGGGAAAAAGGTTTCGCGGGAAATGGAACGCGGGAGAGTGGGTTTGTCGGGAAGTCGAGAGGTGCCCGTCGGTGGTTTTGGGCAGTTTCGAAAGGTCGATTTGAGTGCAAAGAATTAGAGGGTTTTGATTTCGAGAAGTCGAGAGGTGTCCGTCGGTGGTTTTGGGTCGTCGAAAGGTCGAGTTGAGAAAAATTAATGAGAGGATAATTTTTTGTGGGGTGATAAAGTCGGAAAACTAATAAATTATTCGAAAGAAAGGGGCAAACGAGAGTTCAATCGCGAGTTATTCGAATAGTGTGGTATTCGAGGTACTTTTGGGAGTTTGGGGAAAGACTCGGTTTTTTTTTCTTCTCCTTTTTGATTGCCAGTTTAACTGAGTGAAATTTAGTTTCGGTGTCTTGTGTTAAATTCAGTAAAACATAAAAGGATTTACCGCTACCTACAGTTAAACGGAGGAGGAGGGTTTTTTCGTGACTAACCATATACTTTTATTGAAATACGTATTCAAATAGCTTGTATCATATAGAGTTGCCGAATAAAAGGTATGTTTATGAATATTCAATCGCATGCCGGTTAGCATTCTCTTAGGTCTGACATTTTGATGGTGTCGTTTTTCTTTGCTTATTTTCTCGTTTTCATCATATTTGTAACTTTTGCAATTCTTATATTTTTTTATTATACTCATTAACTTCGAATACGGTGTATTATTGCCGGTAATTATACTGGTAGGAGAAACAGGGGAAGAGGGGAACGTAGAGTATATTCATATCTCACCTAAAATAAGGGAACTCCCTAGGAAACGCTCATATAAGAGGTATATCCATATCCATATCACAACAAAGCGCCTGGAAGGAATTAAGTGAAAAAGTTTTCTATCCTAAAACAGTGCCTATTTGATAAGGAGAAGCTGAGCCAAACCTTTGGAGGGTGATTACTTCTGCAGGCAACATCTAAGATAGTTCTCTAGTAAGTATCATTCTCCATTTCTAAATTTCAAATGGTGACAGCGGCTGCCCTAATTTTAAGTTTGGCTATAGTTTTCCCTATCAAAACTGATAAACATAAAGGTATTTTTCTGGTTTCCTCTATACAATCCTAGCATTTCTACAATGGCGGCTTCGTTTGGGAAATAAATATTCATATTAGAAAGTATCTTTCGCTTTGAATTTAGAGTTCAAACCCATCATCGGGGTTACAATAAAATGAAAACATACGTCAATGTGCTTAGAGTTTTCACAAAATTTACCACTTCTTTTAGATAAGGAAGCTAAGGAAATAGCACCAGTATTATCTTTATTTATTTTAACTGGACTATTGATTACCATATTCATACCAGTATCATTCAAAATACTTTTAGGAGGTAAAAATCTCTCCTGCACAGTCAGCTAGTGCATAATATTTTGCATGTGTTGAGGCCCTACACAAATTTTTTAATTTTTGAGAGTTCCAAAAAATTACATTTTCAGACACACAAATTATTATAGGAATTGTCGACCTTCTATCAACAATGTCTGAAGCCCAGTCGGCGTCTATATAGGCATCCATTATTTCGGTTAAGTTATTGTCGTAGACTAAATTTAAAAAACGTATATGATACAAATATTTAAGAACGCGCAATGCATATTTGAAGCGAGTACTATTAAAACTATTTTGATATCTGCTCAAGTAGTTAACTGAGTATGAAATATCTGGGCGTGAACCATTTGCTATATACAACAAAGAGCCAATTAAATTTCTATATTTTAGTTCAATTTCGACTTCATCAGCACCCTCTAATTTTAAGTTCATTTCCATTGGTGTATCATAAATTTTTGAATCCCTAATATTATATTTAACAGCTATATTTTCAATATATTTTTGCTGGTTTGAAAATATTTTTTGTTCATTTAAATTATGCCTAATTTCAATACCCAAATATTGTTTTACTTGACCCAAATCTGTGATTTAAATTTTTTAACTATTACAGTTTTTATTTCAAGAATAGAGTTTTCATCAAAACTAAATATCAACAAATCATCTACATATAAAATTATGAACACTAGATTATCATTAACGTTTCCTATGTACAAACAATAGTCATGATATGATCTTTTAAAGTTTAAGTTCACTATAAAATTGTGAAAACATTCATACTAGTCTCGGGGACTTTTCCTTTTCCAGTGATTTCTTCAGAAGACATACTTTATTTTTTATTTGGTTCAATATTATAGCGATCAAGAGGATAAACATATACTTCAGATTCAATTTGTCCATTTAAAAAAGCCGCTTGAACATCCATTCGTTCAATGTTGAAATTTCTATTACAAGCCCCCGATAGTAACATTTTATAGTATTTAATCGTGCCAAAGGCGAATATATTTCTTCATTTTCTTGGTACATTTGTTGGAATGCTTTAGCAACAGTAGGGGCTTTATATTTTCCATCAGCTTCAATTCTGTATATCGATTTAACTTCAACAATCCGCTTATATTTCGGTTCATTCACTATTTCCCTTGTATCATTTTCTTCTAAATTTCTGACTCTTCATTCACTGCATGATTCCATTTAGCATGATCTTCACAACTCATGGCTTTTTCATAACTCTAGTATTTCTGCACTTGTATAATTCACCAAATCATCATCAAATCTTTTCGGTAATTCCATCTCTCTTCTTGGTTTTTCTTCACGTGTCACTTCTTCTTGTTTCTCTCCAATCTCATTTTCTTCCAAAGAACTTCCTTTTCTTCTATGTTTTCTTCTTCACCGTTTTCAAATCTGATATACTTTGTATCTTTCTCAATGAATTGTACATGTCGACTTATAAGTAACTTGTTGATAAATTGATGGATGTAGCCGTTACTACGTGGTAGAAAATCATAATGGAAAGAGAAATGAAAATTTCTATGTTTTTTACCACTTTCATTTGTATTCGTCCTATACGGACATTTTCAAACAATGTCCGTATAGGACGAAACTGCAGTAACGTAAATTACAAATAAAAGTGGTAAAAAACATAGAAATTTTCATTTCTTATACTTATACAATAAACGTATTGTATAAGTTTGAAAATATCCGTATAGGACGAAACGGCAGTAACGTAAGTTACAAATAAAAGTGGCAAAAAACATAGAAATTTTCATTTCTTTTTTCAACTAACTTGTTTTCAACTGATATTTTATAACCTGTATCTGTATAGCCTACCAATATTCATTTAACTGCTTTAGGATTTGGTTTTGATGATCTATTCTTCAGGTATTCTAACATAAGCAATACTTTCGTATAAATGTAGGTTTGAAACATTTGGTTTTCTATTAAAAAATATTTCATAAGAAGTTTTTCTAGTTTTTGTGTTGGCTAATAAACGATTACCAATATAAGCTGCAGTATAAACACATTCTGGCCAATAATATTTTGCTATTTTTGCTTCAGCAAGTAAACATCTCCTCCCACCACCACTATGACGTATTATTTGCTTTTTTTATTGTTGTTTAGTAACATCAAGGCGATGTGACCTTGGAGGGTCTGGTGCATGGATCGTTCAGAATTTCTTCATATGAGATTTTGTGTGTGTGTGTGTGTGTGTGTGTGACATAGTGACAAAATTACATTTGATTGGTGTGTGTGTGTGTGAGAATGCACGGTACAAGGTTTCATCATGTGCTTGTCTATGTACAAACATACGTGTGCATTCTTCGAAGATCCTTCAAGTAATGAATGTTCCATCGGTGTGAGCCCACCAAGTAAGTAGTGGTGTGACGTCATAGCAGCAACCGTTCAACGGTAGGAGAGCGAGATGTTCACTCCACGACGTGTGGCTGAGTAATGAGTATTCATCGGTGTGCCCTCACCCTCGATGCGATGAAGGCTGTGACGTAACGCATCGCTCTAGCCTCGCTATCGATGGTTACACGCAGGCGGCCGAGGACTGTGCTAACGTCTGCTCTCTCCGAGAGCGCAACGAACACTGCCTGTTCGTATCGACATCTGTTATCGCATCCAGTTGGGAGGTGGGCTTGGCTGTGACGTCAAGTATCTCTAGTGGGTAGCAAAGTAGAGTGAACTAAATAGAGTTAGGAAACGTGCATTTGTATAGATAATATTGTAGAATTTCGTGAACTATTATTCTGAAAATTATCAACTTGAGCTGTGCCAAGGTATGGTTAGAGCGAATTGGATAAATATAACAATTGACAGAAATTCTCCCTATTATAGCAAAATTTGACCTCACATTTTCGCTTTGAAACCTCATTAAACTATTGAGGCCCGCGTTGGACTGCAAAGTTGAAGGTTATGAAATAATTAGAGTAAATAATTAGAGTAAATAATACGTAATGACAGAAGTTCATTGCATGTATTTAAATGAATCAACATGAAACAAACCAATAAAGCACAAGTGATAAGAAATGAGAGTTCAGAGAGTGAATTCTTGTTGCTTGTAACTATCCAATGGAATTTGATTTCTAAATCTTGTGCAATGTTATATTCATGATGACGAATAAAAGAACAGTTATTATTTAGGTCTATTTTATGTACGGAAAACACTGAAGAGAGTGAAATTGAATTACACAATACATATTCGGGAGAGAAATAAATATATAAGGATTTGGAAGAATCTTGAGGTTTGGTTAGAATTCAGAAATTGTTGTCAGAGACATCAGCTTTGATGAGCCAATTTTCTATAGTTTGTGCCTGTATTTCTTGGTCCCGTATGACAAAAACTTGTCGATTTTGATATTGCACGTAGCTTTTGCATTCCGTTTCGACCTTCACAGCATATGACATCAGCGTAACTATAACTGAAAAGTAGGATGTGCCATTTGTTTAATAGGAAACAAATTCATTCACCTGTCATTGCCAGATTTACCCGTCAAGTTTGGTTTGACTTTGAAATAAATGCAAGGTTATTATCTGCCCCGAAACAGATGCGTAGACTCAACACATAACATTTGATATTTCAGAACAGACTGATATTTCTCACGCATATGCATGTCTAACATGAACTAGGTACCACATATTCAATGATGATTCGAAATGCTACACCATATTTTTTCTTGAAATATAATTACAATACAATTTGAAGCAACATAGTAGATGATATTGACGTAACTTCAACTGAAACGTGGGTATCGCCTCACTTTGGTCTCTTTTTTTCCACATATTGGCAAAATCTGATGATGAAGTTTGGTTCAACCTTGAAACTGAATACTGAAATTTTCTCGAGGGTCGAGTTTTCATGTATGCCGATGACACAACATTGTGACGTCCCCAGATCTCAATGAAATTGAAAATAAAACGTAACTAGTAATCTTTTGATAAATAATAGAAATAAAACAACATTTATCCAGTTTTCAAGTAAGTATCAGCGCCCTTTCCAAATAAATCTAGGATTCGAAACAACAGAATATACAAAATTTCTTGGAACACAACTTGACAATGAATTGTCTTTCAATAATCACATCGAATACTTGTGCACTTCTCTGAAAAACGTATTTTGCCTTCCAAACAATGAAATTAAATTTTTTGAGACATAATCTCTTGGATATATATATACTATGGTCTAATGTATTCCAAGCTCAATATGAATATCACCACTTGGGGACACTCATCAGAAATAAATATAATCTTTATAAGGCAAAAACGCTTCATGAGACTAATTTTTGATCTCAAATACAGAGAATCTTGTAAGAAAACATTCCAAGACAAAAATTTTTTCACATTACCATGCATTTATCTTTACAAAATATTAAGCTACGTTCATGTACATTCCCATTTGCTAACAAGAAATGAGGAAAATCACTGATATTAAACGAGACGGAGAAACGAATTCCATCAGGATGAAATAAACCATAATGAGTACAAAGGTTCGCCACTTTATGCCGGGGGAAAATGTATTAACTTATTATCACGCAGCATCAGAAGTGAAACAATTTTCCCAAATTCAAAAAAAAAATCGGAAACTTTTTGGTATCAAGTTGTTTTTACTTCCTGATAGAGTATGAAAATAATATTTTTGTGTAACATGTGCTGTTATTGATATAAGCGCTATAAGATAAAATATCTTTTGTGAAATGTGACGTGTCATATATACATTCGCCTATCAAAAATGATGACTGAAATTTGACTTTGACTTTTCCGCCAATGTCATGCTAGACGGAGATTTGTAGACATGTAGTGTCAACACTCAACATTTTACAGGAGAACATACTGATATTTCTCACACATATCATGCCCTACATGAACTTCCGCATGCTTAAAAATGATGTTACAATTCAAAATGTCACGCTACGTTTTTCTTTTCGAAACATAATTCATCTGAAGCCATATAGTAGATGATATTGATATGATTTCAACTGAAAAGCAGGTTTGTTCTCACTTTGGTCTGTTTCTCCCCCACCATGTCAAGATTTGACAGAGCAGTTTGGTTTGAGCTTGAAACTGAACGTGAGTTTATTCACTGCCCAGGTTATGCTAGACGGAGATTTGCGCAGTTTCCAAAAGAGATGCGTAGGATCATGCCATTTGGCAGTAGAATAGATTGATATTTCTCACACATGCATATGCTCGCCTAACAAGAACTTTCACGTATTGCAATACAATCTAATCATTTGAAATGCAACACTATATTGCAATATCTAACGGTAGAGTGTGGTTTGACTGTGAAAATGATATAAGCGTGTATTCAACTGAAAGGGAGGCATTTACACTTCAACCTGAAAACTGATTCCTCCCCTCCACCATTTCATGATCTGACTTTGGAGTTGAGTTTGATCTTGAACTTGACTACGTGGTCATTTTCTGTCGATGTTCTGCTATTCTGGTTTGTGAGTCCCCAAATATTACATAATGCACACATTTTTCGTACATACACACGCATGCTTGACACCATGCATGCTTAAGTTGTAGTATTTTTCTCGAGAGAATTTATCTGGTTGAAGCTGCGATGATTCTGCAACCGTGTTAGGAATCACACGTTGAAAGGTAAGACCTCGTTATTCCTTAGCTCGCACAAGTTTCTCAACTTCTGGGAGTTGTCGTTCGTATGGGGGCGACAGCTGATTAACGGAAAAACAGATTTTAAACAGAAACAGAACAGTATGATGTATCCATCAGAAGTGCAATACTAGGAGTTTGATACAAACTAGCATTCTATTCCAATACACTTACTTACGATCAGTGTAGTCTAAAGAAGGCGAAAAAAAGTATCTCAAAGAATGTTTCAGTTCAATTTATTCAATATGAAGTTTTCGCATATTGGTTTCTCTATTCTTTTATTCAGTATAACATTTTCTTGCTGCATGATAAAGATACAGTAATGCAACTTGTCGCTATCGAATTGGGTACTGTAATAGCGCGATAAACATTTCTGTCAACATTTTTACTGTTGTTCTTGTAAATATAGTCTTTCTGACTAATATATTATCATAGAAATTTATTTTTCTGATATACTATGATTCCATAAGAGATGTGTCTCAATAGCAGATTTCATTCATATTCATATTTGGTCACATTACTTCTAACGCAAAGTTTTCCTCGCTAGGTAGTGCTGTTTCTAGTTTACTGTTCGAGGAATATTTTCTGGCGCTCCATTTCGGTCAATCAGTTATTGTAGAACCTGCTTCTGCAATTTTGAAAGATGTTTGCTGATGTGATGGAATATATCGCATCTATCTTGAGCCTCATAAAAAATGAATACAAGGGGAAAACAGTGAAGGGTGGACTTGAAGAGTGTTATAAGGCTTTCAAACGAATAAAAAAAAAGTTCGAAAAATACTACTACAATGGGTGGGAAACAAAATCTACTAGCATTCTGGGTCGATATTACAACACTACGTCAATCAGATGGAATTTGAGATGAAGAAAGAAGCACGCCTGATGAGCCGGAAAGAGACAGTCTCTAATCGAGTACATTGGGATGATTCAGAATCGGTTTTCAATTCGCGTATCCGGACTGAAGTGATTAGTAATCTCAAGCATAAGGACCCTACCTCATTTTTGATCGACTGTAAGACCCTTTTTGTGAGACGAATTCAAAATGCATTGGAAAAGGATATTATTAAAGGTTGATATGACATTCGGTGTAGAATTTGAGGTTGTCAAAGGCGATCGTAACACTGATATGAATATGTGGTTTGAGGAACATGTTATGGAGCCAATCATGATGAAGTTGAAAGAGTTTCAGGAAAGTGACAGAGGTTAGACGTTGAAAGCAGTAGTGAATTTGGGAGTTAACGTAAACAAAGTTGTGCCGCAAAGAGGTTCATCATTCATTGAACTGCCTTCTCAAATCAATCGAAAAATCATGATAATGCATGCTTCGCTTGAGCCATTGTTTTGGCGTTGTATCCAGTTCCCCATGGACAACATTCAGATCACATCCTATCTTATCCTGAATATTCAAAAGTTCTGAAGTTGTGAGGTATTCACTTTCCGTGAAACCAGAAAGCACGTTGTTTGGATAAAAGATCTATTTAGTTTGGTGAGTAATCAACTCGACAACCATAATGGAAAAAAATATTTTTGTCATAGGTGTTTTCACTGTTTTTCCCCTCAAGCTATGTTAGATAAACACCTTGAAGACTGCTCGAAGACAAAGGAATGCCTACCAAAATTACTTATGGAAGGAAAACATATTTTGAGGTTCAAAAATTTCAAAAATAAAATTACATCGCCTTTAGTCATATATGCCGAGTGTATTGGTATCTGCACATGATGACAATAAATATCAACGACACATTCCGGCATCTATTGAATATTATGTGAAACGCTCTTATGATGATACACTATCATTTTATCGATCATTTCGTGGTGAAAATTGTATGAAATGGTTCGCGGACGAGATAGGTCAGTTTGCTGAAGATGTTGCAACTGTGTTTCAATGTCCATTTGATGTAGATATATCAGCCAGCCAGGAAACAATTTTTCAGGCAGCAACTCATTGTCATATATGTGACAAATCATTCAATATATCAGACAAAATAGTATACGACCATAATCGTCTAATACCTAAAAATAATTAATCGCGGACCATCACACAATGAGTGCATTATTAAACTATCTAGATGATCAAACAATTCCCATCGTGTTTCATAGCTTATCAGGGTATGATGCACATTTTGTTATAGAAAATATTGCATTGGATCTCGATGGAAGTGTCTCCGTTTGGCCGATAACAAAGGAAAAGTATATCTCCTTCACTAAAAATATTCCTGATAGCAAGATCCACTTCAGATTTCTGAAGAGTTTTTCGCTGGATACGTATTATATCTATCAGATTTTCCAAATCTCATATCACAGTTCTCCAACCTCTCGAATGATGAAGAGTAGATTTTGACAAAAAAGGGTGTAATGCCGTATGACTATATCGATTCTTTCAAAGAATCCAATGAAGATTGTTTACTCCCTATCGAAACCTTTTTCAACAAATTGAAGGAAAAACCGTGTCCTAGGAGATCTTACTTACGTGCCAAGCTGATATGGGCTACATTTATTATAAACACATTGGGAAAATATACGGATCTGTATTTGAGGACGGATGTTATGCTTCTGGATATGTCTTCGAGCAGTTCCGCTCAAGTTGTCATAAAACTTACGATTTGGATCCTGCCCATTATTTCACTTTGCCTGGCTATACATGGGATCCTATGTTATTCAAAACGAAACAGCAACTTGAACTTCTTACCGATGTAGATCAGTTGATGTTTTTCGAAAAGGGAACAAGAAGTGGACTGAGTCAAGTTAGCGAAGAGTCACAATTATGATAATTATGATAACAAGTGACAATTATGACAATTATGATAAAGCCAAAGCTGACTCATACCTGATGTATATCGATGTTAATAATCAATATGGTTGGGCAATGTCTCAATATCAACCATACGGCTGGTTTGAGTGGAAGGATACCAACATTGATATCACAACTGTGCCTGATGATGCCTTGGAAGGTTATATACTAGAAGTTAATATGGAGTATCCTTACAACTTACACGATATGCATAAGGATTTACCGTTCTGCCCCGATCATGTGGATCCTACGCTGCAGCAAGTAAATGTTATACTGATTGAAAGAATAGAAAACCAATATGCAAAAACTTCATGTTGAATAAATTGAACTGAAAAATTCTTCAGCCTACACTGATCGTAAGTATCGATATTAGGTCGAATCCAACTCATGTATTGGAATAGAATGCTAGTTTGTATCAAATTCCTAGTATTGCACTTCTGATGGATACATCATACTGTTCTGTTTCAGTTTAAAATCTGTTTTTCCGTTAATCGGCTATCGCCCCCATAAGAACGACAACTCTCAGAGAGTGCGAGCTGAGGACTAACGAGGTCTTACTTTTTAACGTGTGATTCCTAAGACGGTTGCAGAATCATCGCAGCTTCAACCAGATAAATTCTCTCGAGAAAAATACTACAACATTGAGCATAAACATGCATGGTGTGAAGCATGCATGTGTATGTACGAAAGATGTTTGCATTATGTAATATTTGGAGACTCACAAACCAGTATAGCAGGACATCGACAGAAAATGACCACGTAGTCAAGTTGAAGATCAAACTCAACTTCAAGTCAGATCATGAAATGGTGGAGGGGAGGAATCAGTTTTCAGGTTGAAGTGTAAATACCTCCCTTTCAGTTGAATACACGCTTATGTCATATGGTATATTGGCTCAAATCTTGGATAATATTGGGTTTTAAGAACAAGATAGTGATATATTTCAAATTGAAACATGTGTATTGCGACATGTGACATTTCATGTCGAGAATATATTTAGGTGTGGAAAATATGTCTTTTTTTCTGTAAAAAGGTGTGTTGTGACCGTATGCATTGTTTTGGAGAACTTCCAAACCCCGTTTAGCATGATGTTCGCAAAGAATGAACTTTGTATTCATTTTCACAGTCAAACCACACCCCACCGTTAGATATTGCAATATAGTGTTGCATTTCAAATGATTAGATTGTATTGCAAAACGTGAAAGTTCTTGTTAGGCGAGCATATGCATGTGTGAGAAATATCAATCTATTCTACTGCCAAATGGCATGACCCTACGCATCTTTTGGAAACTCCGCAAATCTCCGTCTAGCATAACCTGGGTAGTGAATAAACTCACGTTCAGTTTCAAGCTCAAACCAAACTGCTCTGTCAGATCTTGACATGGTGGGGGAGAAACAGACCAAAGTGCTGCTTTTCAGTTGAAATCATATCAATATCATCTAATATATGACTTCAGATTTGTAATAAATTATATTTCGAAAAGAAAAACGTAATGTGACTTTTCAAATTATTACATCATTTTTAAGCATGCGGAAGTTCATGTAGGGCATGCATATGTATGGCGAACCTTTGTTCCCATTATGGTTTATTATTTCCTGATAAAAGTCGTTTCTCCGTCTCGTTTAATGACACTGAATTTCCTCTTTTCTTGTTAGCAAATGGGAATGTACATGAACGTAGCTTAATATTTTGTAGAGATAAATGCATGGTAATGTGAAAAATTTCTCGTCCTGGAATGTTTTCTTACAAGATTCTCTGTATTTGAGATCAAAAATTAGTCTAATGAAGCGATTTTGCCTTCTAAAGATTCTATTTATTTCTGAAGAGTGTCCCCAAATGGTAATATTCATATTTAGCTTAGAATACACTAGACCATAGTATATATATATATATATATATATATATATATATATATATATATATATATATATATACATATATTTATATATATATATATATATATATATATATATATATATATATATATATATATATATATATATATATATATATATATATCCAAAAGATTATGTCTCAAAATAGTAATGCAAAATTGAATTATTGAATACTTGAATTGAATACTTGTGCACTTCTGAGAAGTGCACAAGTATTCAATGTGATTATTGAAAGACAATTCATTGTCAAGTTGTGTTCCAAGGAATTTTGTATATTCTGTTGTTTCGAATCCTAGATTGACTTGGAGAGGGCGCTGATACTTATTCGAAAACTGGATAAATGTTGTTTTATTTTCATTAGTTATTAAATGATTGTTTCTACACCAACATTCGAATTCATTGATCACAAGTTTCGTTTTATTTTCAATTTCATTTTGATCTGTGGACGTCACAATGTTGTGTCATCGGCATACATGAAAACTCGACCCTCGAGAGAATCCTAGTATTTAGTTTCATGGTTAAACCAAACTTCATCATCAGATTTTGCCAATGTGTGAAAAAAAGAGACCAAAGTGAGGCGATAGCCACGTTTCAGTTGAAGTTACGTCAATATCATCAACTGTGTTGCTTCAAATTGTAATGTAATTATATTTCAAGAAAAAATATAAAGCATTTTGAATCATCATTAAATATGTGGTACCTAGTTCATCCTATTTCATGTTAGACATGCACATGCGTGAGAAATGACAGTCTGTTCTCCTGTAAAATGTTATGTGTTGAGTCTACGCATCTGTTTTGGGGCAGATAATAACCTTGAATTTATTTCAAAGTCACACCAAATTCGACGGGTGAATCTGGCAATGACAGGTGAATGAATTCATTCTCGATTAAAGTGATGGCACATCCTAGTTTTCAGTATAGTTACGCTGATGTCGTATGCTGTGAAGGTCGAAACGCTACGTGCAATATCAAAATCGACAAGTTTTTGTCATACGGGACCAAGAAATACAGGCACGAACTATAGAAATTCGGCTCATCAAAGCTGTTGTCTCTTTCGACAATTTCTAAATTCTAACCAAACATCAAGATTTTTCCAAATCCTAATACATTTATTTCTCTTCCTAATGTGTATTCTGTAATTCAATTTCAATCTCTTCAGTGTTTTCCGTACAAAAAATAGACCTAAATAATAATTGTTATTTTATTTGTCATCATGAATATAACATTTCACAATATTCAGATTTAAACTCCATTGGATACTCACAAGCAACAATAATTCACTCTCTGAACTCTCATTTCTCATCACTTGTGCTTTATTGGTTTGTTTCATGTTGAATCATTTGAATACATGAAATGAACTTTTCTCATTACTTATTTCTAATTATTTTATAACCTTCAACTTTGCAGTTTGACGCGGGCCTTAATAGTTCAATGGGGTTTCAAAGCGAAAATGTGAGTTCAAATTTTGCTATAATAGGGAGTTGGGTCAATTGTTATATTTATCCAATTCGCCCTAACCATATCTTGGCACAGCTCGAATTGATAATTTTCAGAATAATAGTTCACGAGATTCTACAATATTATCTATACAAATGCACGTTGTTCAACTATATTCAGTTCACCCTACTTTGCTACCCACTAGAGATGCCTGACGCCACAGCCAAGCCCACCTCCCAACTGGATGCGATAACAGATGTCGATACGAACAGGCAGTGGTTGTTGCGCTCTTGGAGAGGGCAGACGTTAGCACAGTCCTCGGCTACCTGCGTGTAACCATCGATAGCGAGGCTCGAGCGATGCGTTACGTCACAGCCTTCATCGCATCGAGAGAGGTGAGGGCACACACTCAGCCACACGTCGTGGAGTGAACATCTTGCTCTCTTACCGTTGAACGGTTGCTGCTGTGACGTCACATCACTACTAACTTGGTGGGCTCACATCGATGGAACATTCATTACTTGAAGGATCTTCGAAGAAAACAGACCTCCAGGCTTGTTGTTAAAACCTTTATGTTAAAAGTATTATCTTCTTCCAGTGTTGTTGAATTACCTTTTATATTCTGTCTATTAGGGGTTCTTGGAATGGCTCCTCTACCTCTATAGGTCGAATTTCCTTTATAAAAGCTTTGACCATGTCCTCTAGTATAATTTCATTCCCTGTAGTTTGCATTGCTACTACAAAATCTTTACGACCAGGTTCATTACACTTGAAACACTTCATTTCTTGTTGGGCATTGTATCTACTTCTTTGTATTGGCATTTGTGAGGTGAATGCTTGCAGTTTACCTTCACTTGAAGATAATTTTTTTTTATTCTGATAGAAAATTATTTTTCACATATTTATTCAACAGCCTTTTCATCATTTGGGAGGGCATCTACCATATCGACAATATGAGCTAAATTTCCTGGTAGACTCAATAGAAAATAGTTTTGTTTGTCCCCAGTTGGAATTGTTTCTCCGCCATTCTTCAATTATTATTATTTTATTTGTCTCTCAAATAGTCCAAAAAATTTAAGTGGGTTTTCGTCGTGTATCATTTTTAAATCTAATAATTTTCTCTTGCACAACAACTTCTCTTGCACTATTTTTTACTAAATATATGTCATCAAGTTTCTTTATCATTTTTCTGGCCGATGTTTCAGATTTAATTAACTCCAACTGTACATTACTCACACTATTTACAATGTTATTTCGTGCCAGAATTTCTTTCTTGTCCCATCCAATTTATACTATGTATGTTGTTCATTTTTAAAAATAGGTTGAGTCTAAACTTCCACTTATCGTACTCCACGTCATTAAAAATTTGCAAAGTTTTTCTCGGCCATCTTCACCTTTTTTAACTACGTACCTTTGCTACCATTGCTCCTTTCATTTTGTTGTTGGTTATTTTCTTTAACAAAACACCATATATTACCAGCATTAGACATATGCCATTATTCATGAAAGTTAGTTTCATCAATACTTTTTATCTGTGCATTATGAAGGCCTTCTTGCATTTCCAGAAGCCATACATTGTTCTCTATATGCCGCTCTTCCTCTTCTAGCTCATACTCCATTCGTCTGCTCTCTGCTCTGCTCTCTTCTTTGTTTTTCCATTTCAATTACATTTCTCTTTCTCTCCAAACTTGCAATACTATGTTTGGATTTATTTGTTGGTCTAGTTGTGGTAGAACGTATCTCCATAGATTTAGTCGATTTCTTGGAGACCTTGTCAATTTCTATCACAACTTGATTAGGGTCAGGCATTTTGATATTTTCCCTGGATTTTGAAGAGTCAGCTGCTAGTATTTCTTCAGATGCGTTTATGAGGGAATTATTCACTGCTGTTGTTACACCAAATCTGAGCAGAACACTGAATCTCTGTGGCCAAATATAATCCGTTGATAGGCTTCTGCTCGTTTGAGCAGCGGTGCGTCTTTGGCTTAATTTTCGTTTTTTCTTCATGTTGCGATCACGTCGGGGTCGCCAATATTTTTTCGTATCAAACTTTCGTGCCAAAATAATATCCACTTTTCGCCAGGACAATTATTTCATTGACAATGTCAAATTTACATAAAAAAACTCTTTCCTTTCAACAACACCATAACAACAATAATTCATCGGTAATAAGATCAAGAAAATGAATAAATAACACAAAACTAATCAAATAATCAGCAACTAACAATACAAAATGATGAATTTTCGTTAAATCATCATTCAGTTCAGTTATTTGATTCAGACAATGGTCTGACTGAGACATAAGAACCAAGTCAAGAAATAATCACTTTGTATCATAAGGTTTCGAGCAAGAAGTGTCATTGGAATTCATTCAGTGCCTCGTCTTATGAAAATAATAATAATAAATGAATTTATTGACAGAAAAAAAAACATGATACAATACAGAGAAAAAATATAAATTATTCAACAGGAAACAAGATTGAACAGAGTTCACTCTCCCTCTTGCATCTTAGACAATAAAAAAAAGATGATAAAGATAAGATTTTCATGTACTTACTCAAGTAACATCTTCGTGGATCTGACCTACAATCGCGAATATGAGTAGTAATATTATTTTTAGTAACCTGTATGTTCCACCAAATAAAAGTTTTTCACAATTTAAATAAGGAATAGAATGAACTACCTAAAAGTGACACATAATTGGAGTTTTATCTGCAGAAAAAATCATTAAAATTTTTATTAGCAATTTCGAAATAATCTAATTCTTTTAAAATTCTTGGTGATGTACGCAAGTACATGATCTGTATCAATGTCGTATATTGCAAAATATACGACAGAGATACAGATCATGATAAATTAGGAATTGCGTCAACGGTATCGATGCTATCAACATTATTATAATTCAATGAAACAAAATTTTGGAATCGAATCAAGGAACGTATGTTTTTCAATAATATTTCAGGATATGAATTATCCTTGAACAGAAAAAAAATATTATGTATTTTATCGAAAGAGACAATCACAAATGCAGTGAACCCGATGTTTCATTCGGTTAACCAAATTCACCTTGATAAACTGTCTTATGATAAAGATAAGACAGTGCAAGAATCTACCTGGACTGATCTTTTCTATACAAGTCTGATGATATGATAATATCCTTTGCATGACAAAATCTTGTCGATAACGCTAAAATCATCTTCATATTCCCGTTATAAATATAAAAATAAGTGTAATACCCTCATGACAGTGTCTAGTAAGTCATCAAATGACTTGTATTGCATATTACACTAAGAAAACCTTTTAGACCAAACAATTCAAATTTATGAGTTGAGAGTTATCGCAAAGCAACAAAGTGAATCCGAGCGGCGTCACAATCAGATGTGACATGCGTAATGAAAAAAGACTGCCATTGCTTTGGTTTTGTTTTATGTAGAGATTTATTTCGGAGCTCAATGTCGCATTTTTATTTCGTGTTGTCTTTACCCCTAGATAGGCATATACCGCATTTGAAATTATTATTGATATTTATGAACTTCCGTTTAAGTGAATTTCAACATCATCATTATTTTTAGTTACTTGACACAATGCCATGCATATGCTTTGCTACCCATGCCAAGTCGGGGTGGTAGCGTATCATCAATCATATTTATTTATTGAATATGATACCCATTTGTGTACATCAAAATCTGATTGGCATCGATCACTATACTACTTTCTCATTGAAATAATATTATTTTATAAATATTTGAGCACTTGATGCTAATTATTCATTCTTCATGATAGATGAGACAATATATTCTAATAATTTAATGTTATTGATTACTGAAGCATATATCCTTGGAAAAATCTACTTCAATTCACGAAATCAGTAGTGAGATTTTCCCGATCTGAACGAACATCTCATATTCCATGAAAGTTTTCAAACTTCCCCACCATAAACTCGAGAAACAACTATTAGGCATGTTATTATACACAACCACCCGATGGCGTTGAAGTGTTATTTTACTTGTTACTTTCTCTAAAATGGCTTTTGATATTTTTTTTTACATTCAGGTTGAAATTTTCTTTCGTGATGATTCGATTTCAAAATTTCAGAAACATGCACATGAATCAACTTTTGACCATCATATGAAAGGAAGTGTATGAGAAGTTCTCCATAACTGAACATTTTCTATTCACGTAATACCAGTTTCATCGGGAAGCAGTAACATTTTCATATTCAAATATTTATGAACTCGTGCGATGCTCAAGGGAACATTACGGATATGTAAGGGATTCTGTGTGTGTGTTTCGGACGACTTGTCAAAGCAATTCTGTTTCATTCTTATGAAATCTGTTTCTATTCCCGACCGGAAATTTCATCTCACAGCCTACTGAAATTTACATTTTCAATCAAAATGAAAACACATTCGTGGAATATATAATGATATCAAACAGAATTTGTGGAACATATTCGTTTGTTATTCTATGGAAATTTTAATTCACTTATTATAATCGATAACGTCCAATGTGTGAGTGAAAACGGTTTCAATAAATGAAGTTATTGGTGAAAAGTAACAAGTAGTTAGTAAAATAATCAGGATATATTGAAAAAAAGTACAAATTTGATGGACGGGAATAAACTTTGAACCACGTCATAACCAGATTGCTGCGTCAATATCAAAATGTGAAACAATGAAGAAATATTATTATAGGCTCAGTTTCCAGATACAAACAAGTTCAGATCACTGTAGGGGCGACAGACATTATTTGGATCATGTTATGAGGAATAAAAAAGTACGCGCATTCGAAGCCAGAATAATATTTATATAAATAGATCTGGATCCTGAATGATATTTTCATACTCGTAAAGCCTAAATGAAATGAATCCAACCTTTATTAAGTTTAGTTCAAACCACCAGAAAAAAAAAATTCAAAATATGATACAAATCACTGGAGCATTTCCCTTGTTAATATAATCAACCGTTTTTTCAAACATGAGTTTTTCCGAAATCATATTTATATATATATATATATATATATATATATATATATATATATATATATATATATATATATATATATATATATATATATATATATATATATATCATAACATTGCCTATAAGGAATCCTGTCCGATGAGGATGGTTCAAAGGCATGGCACAACCAACACATGGTGGTGACCTGAATTGGAACACCTCAGGAAGACAGCAAGAAAGACCTTCAACAAGGCAAAACGTTAAAGACTCGAAGAGGACTGGGTTATATATTAAGCCAACCTCAGAAAGTTCAAAAAAGTCTGCAGACGAAAGCAAAGAGAAACCTGGAGAGCCTATTGTGAGGCAGTCGAAGACTTTCCACTAGCTTCTAGGCTACAGAAGGCACTCTCAAATGACCACCATAAGACTATCGGCATCCTGACGAGGAAAAATGGCGACAAAGCCCCCAACCTCCAGGAGAGTGCTGAGATTTTTATGGAAACCTGGAGAGCCTATTGTGAGGCAGTCGAAGACTTTCCACTAGCTTCTAGGCTACAGAAGGCACTCTCAAATGACCACCATAAGACTATCGGCATCCTGACGAGGGAAAATGGCGACAAAGCCGCCAACCTCCAGGAGAGTGCTGAGATTTTTATGGAAACTCACATCCCAGGTTCTGTCTTTCCTGGAACGGCGAACTGGACGGATGTACTAATAACACCCTCACAATATGACTGGCAATATACTGGTACAGTAATTGATGAGGACAAAATAAGATGAGCTATATCGGGCTTTTCCCCCTTCAAGTCACCAACCAGGATCTGACGGTATAAGATCAGCCCTACTTCAGTGGGGACTGGACACTCTTATGCCGCACCTGGTTGGAATATTCAGAGCCTCTCTAGCTCTGAGGTATATTCTCACTAAGTGGAGAGAAGTAGGAGTAGTATTTATACCCAAACCAGGTAGAATGGACTACACCCTACCAAAAGCATTCCGACCAATTAGTCTTACATCGTTTTTCTTAAAAATCATGGAGAGGCTATGTGAGCGGTATATGAGAGATGAAGTACTTGTTAATAACCCACTTCATCCAAATCAGCATGCATATACCCCGGGAAGGTCTACTGATTCGGCCCTTCACCATGTGGTTGGCAGAATCGAGAGATCATTGGACAACAAAGAATCCACCCTGGGTATATTCATAGATATCGAGGAAGCGTTTGATAAAACAACCTTCCCAACAATTACCCAGCAACTACACTCCAGGAATGTACCCCTGGTAGTAGGAGAATGAATACTCCAGATGCTCTCTAGCAGAGCAATAAGTATTAATGTAGAAGACAGCCCAGTGAAAGGACTGGTCATGAGGGGATGTCCACAGGGAGGGGTCTTATCACCCCTTCTCTGGAACATAGTTCTGGATACCCTAATTAATCACCTTAACAAAAATGGATTCTATACAATTCCATACGCAGATGACATAGTTATCTTGCAGACCGGCAAATTTGTAAACACACTGTGCGATACAGCGCAGGATGGGCTCAAATCAATAGAAACATGGTGTAAGGGACACTCACTGTCGATCAATCCCAAGAAGACTGAGATGGTCCTTTTCACCAGGAAAAGAAGTTTAACGGGCTTAAAACCTCCCGAAATCTTCAAAAGCAAACTAAACTTCTCTGAAGAGGTGAAATACCTTGGTACTATCCTCGACAAGAAGCTTACATGGAACTCTCATCTACAGAGTAGAGCAAAAAGAGCATACGTGGCTTATGAGCAATGTCGGAGGACAGTGGGAGGCGCATGGGGTCTTTCACCCCGTGTGGTCGGCTGGAAATACACTGCAATAATAAGACCTATGTTAACGTATGAAGCAATTGCATGGGGACCGAAAGTTCTACAAGCAACGGCCATCCAAAAATTATATCAAATACGCGACTGGCTTGTTTTAACATCACAGGAGCCATGAGAACAACACCAACCGCGGCAATGGAATTATTCACGGGTCTGACCCCTCTGGATCTGTACGTTGAGGAGGTTGCGTTAATGGCCATGGTACGATTGCGCACGGCTGGTGTAAACCTCGAAGTAGGAATGGGTCAATTGAGGCTGGGCCTATGGCAGGAAGCGCTTACTGCGCAACCTCTGCTGCAGTCAACAAATGATGCAATTGAACCCAGGTTTGTGTTTAATAAACCCTACAAAATACAAATTAAGCAGAACACAGAGTCAGATGCTACAAATGCAATACGGATTCATACAGACGGCTCAAAAACCAAAGAAGGCACAAAGAAGAATGTGGAGTGTACTCCAGATCACTAACCCTGAGGATTAAGTGGGGAATGGGAAGAAATACCAGCGTGGTCCAAACAGAACTGGCTGGTATCTCAATCGCCACAAAAGAAATAACCAAGAGAAGAATTTCTGGCAAAAACATAACAATCTGCACTGATAGCAGACAAGCACTATTAGCCTTGAACAGAGAGCGTGTTACTTCAGGGCTAGCACTAGAGTGCCACCGAGATTTAGTCAAAGCCTCGGTAGATAATAACATCCTGAGGTGGGTTAAAGGGCACGACAGGAGTAAAGGTAATCGCATTGCCGACTCTTTAGCCAAGGAAGCGGCTGGACTAAGAATTTTAGGACCCAGTGGCACCCACGGCCTGATGACTTCGAAAATTGCGGAACTAGTCGAATGTTACACCCATGCTCAATCCTTGAAGAGAAGGGATGAAATCAAAGGATGTAATCTAGCCAGGATCACCTTGGGCGACCCTGGGAAGCTGGCGCCGAAGAAATATCTGGCGATGACCAGGAAAAATCCACGCCTTACAGTAGGATTTCTGACTGGCCACTGTCAGCTAAGGAAACACCTACATTCTATGGGGCTAGTGGACACACCTCTATGCAGGATGTGTGAACAGGAAGATGAGACTGTCAGGCATGTCCTGTGCGAGTGCTCGGAGTTATCGTCAATGAGAGAGTGTGCGTTCGGCGAGTCTTGGCCTACACCTGCCGATATAAAGGAGATGTCTCCCAGCGACCTGTCCACCTTCCTGGAAAGGACAGGATGGACGATGACCTAGGAGGACAACTCCTCGGGAGGATGTACAATGAGTCACATGTGGCCTAAGTGCGTGGGCTTACTTTCACCCTCCCTACTCTACAGATACAGAGATCATAACAACATTTTCCTATTTTGAATATATTATATATATTATAATATTGATGACTATCATGATGCAGTTTTCAAGATATCGTTGCTATTCTGCCTCCTGGAATAATGTACATAAGTTTGTTATTGGTGACCCATATTCCGGGAGTATCACGCGATAAGGAAAAATTGAGATTATTAATTTCTTTTGTTCATCAGGAACTACAGTTGAATCTATTAAAAAGATTGCTTGTTTCGTAAAGAGTGACAATGGCGGAGTATTTTGAATAAGTGTATCTCCGACGTGGTTGTAATAATTTAGATAAATGTAATGAAAAATATACAAATCAAATTGATATACTATTGTTTATGAGAGTTGGTCCAATTACTCAATATTAGGTATTTATTATTATTTGAAAACAGTATTTTTCCAAAGAAACATAAATATTCAACATGTAAATGATGGATTGACCATCATTCACTCATTACAGAAAAATGTACAGAATATTCAACTTTTGTCCCAAATTCGTAAATTTTCTGATAATAAAGCAATTTATATGATAGAATCGGCGGATACTTGATGGAAATACATAACTAACTTATTCTAAGCACACTTTATTGTGAGAATTTCACTAAACAATTTTACAAAAACGCAATGAGTTATTCGCCATACAACGGCTTCTCCGAGCGTGTCATGACACGCCATAATCCATTTTTGATAAAAGAGAATATAAAGAAACCAGTGGTGTTATTTTTTGATGGCCCTGTCCCTCATTTATCTCTTCACCTGACTGAATTTGTAAAAGAAATGGTATAATTTCAGTTGCACTCTTCCCTAGTTTTACCCATATATCGCAACCTATGGATTTCGCAGTATTTCACAGCTTGAAGAATGCTTGGAGCAAAAATGTTTATTCTTGGGGAATGGGAAATAATGGCAATCGCCTGAAAAGAGAAGACTTTGGGCCAAATCTTGAAAAATTCATTATAGAGAGTCTAAAACCGAATATAATCAAAAGTGGTTTTCGCAAGACTGGACTATATCCATTCAATGAAAATGCTGTGTAGTATGCAAAAATATTGAAGTCTTTTACAAATGCATTAGATTCAAAAGCTGGAAAAAGTGATGTTTATGTCTCTTCGCAGACACAGTTACAGCAAACGTTCAGGAAACCACAAATTAAATGAATTTGAACACTAGTGGAATCAGTGGCCATTTTAATCAACATGTCAGTTGGTGTTGGCCTGGAAAGGATGATATCATATTAGCATATGATGCTGAAGAAGTAGTGCAGAAAATTGATTGTCCTGTTTCTGTCAACAAGGCGGGTTGGCTGTCCTTGTTGATCTTTCATTGCCTGAACCACTGTGTATGCTGTTTTCGGCAAGTGCTTTGGCGTAGGATGTGGGGGTTGAGCAAACCGGACATCGGATGCCTGCTTCCACGTAGCCCCGCTGGATACGGGAATGACAGAATCTCGTGTGGTTCTGTTATTCCCTGACTGAATGGCATCCCAACGATGGCTCAATCCTAAGGTGTGTGTATCCGTGCCGAGAGTCGTAGCATCGCCTTGTCACGGTAATGCGGGGTTTTGCCGTGATTGGCTTTCTTTCCCTAGCTACTTGTGGGATTTTTATGGATTGAGTAAATTTGAATATTTTCCTGACGCTGAGTCTACAGAGGAGATGGATGTCGAGTTCACGACTCCAGCTGACCTGTAAGTTTAGATCAGAAGCGAGAGCTTCTCAACTCTCCAAGTTCTGATTGAAAAACTGAACCTGGGAAAAGGTTTAGTGGTGCAGCCAGGAAACGACTGAGTCATCTCCTCAAGAGCGAAGTACCTTATGAAAACGCTTTGCACCACATTCTTGAGCGGCGTACGCAGACTCTGTCTTAGGTGGGAAAACAAACCCCCCTTAAGCAGGTTAGCAAACGTTTGCGCTCAATTGATGATTCACCGAAACCAGAGGCGGAAAAGCCCTGCACGGTTGAATCTGAGGCATCGTCAGGTGTACCTGATGTGCAAAAACCCTCATATGGAAAGGTTGTCGCGGGCATCAAGGTGAGAATCTTGCACCTTGATTATCCGAGTACCTCATTAACGGCCAACCAACTGGAATCTCTTCAGGGGGCTATTTTGTCGGCTGTGATGGTTATTACAGAAGGTGGACCGCAGGTACAATTCCAGAACTACGTTTTTCGGCCTATGAGGATCAGGTTAGCGCCGACTGACTTGCGGGTGTAGTTGATATCCTACAACCATGTGAGGGCGCTTCCCTGAAATGCGTCACTGGGGACCAACTTCCGAAACCACAAATCTGTGTTGCTTACCTACCTGACAGAGGCAGTCATAGACTGACCTCCGAACAGGTCCTCACTAGATTGAAGAAAATGAACCATGGTCTTCAACCTTGGAGTGGACGACAAGGAAATGTCAGGCCCTGCTCAAACATGGACCTTCGCTGTGGACGATGGATTCATGACCGTGCTGGCGAGGACGGGTTTCAGACCACATTTTGGTTTTGGGCAGGTAT
The DNA here is from genome assembly GCF_025532065.1 of Leptinotarsa decemlineata. Classification (NCBI taxonomy): domain Eukaryota; kingdom Metazoa; phylum Arthropoda; class Insecta; order Coleoptera; family Chrysomelidae; genus Leptinotarsa; species Leptinotarsa decemlineata. The sequence continues at coordinate 19,415,328 of NW_027412606.1, forward strand.
TATTTCGCCATAAAACCCGGGCACCCTCCCAGCAGGAAACTACTCAATTGTGTCACACCCGTTAGAGTAAATAAAGCGGGGCCGAGTGGAAATTCACCTATGGGGAGGAGTTCAACCAAACCTCTACCCAAACATACGGGTAGACCACCGGCTCACACCCAGCCCAAGGCCGGGAAAACAGGTGTTTCTCAGGAGACGAAGAAGGCCAACGTCTCGTCGAGTAAACTGGGAAAAAAGGCTGGACATGGCTCTCTTGAAGCAAAGACGAAAATCGTCCCGTCAAAGAGATCTAATAAATCAGCAGGCAACTCAGAGACAACAGGTGTCCTCACCTCATCATCTGAGCCTACACATCCCTCGATCCCAGAAGAGGAGGGTGGAGGTGTCCTTGAGGACCTCCCATCTGCTCTCTCCTAGGGTCGAAGAGCTCTTAGTTTGTGGCAACACTTGCTATCTTCAACTATTTGCACATGTCAAGGCCACTTCATATGTCCTTGGGAAAAACTTCAAGGATGAATTGATCGGCTTTGCCTTTCTGTAGGAATCATGGACAGGAAATACAGGTCGAGTAACCGGATTGAGCAATATTCCTGGTGAGGTAATAGCGTGCCCTGGGGTGAAACTCAGAGCATGTCTGGTCATCAGGAAAGGTATTAACCACGTCGTGGCACCCACGACGTGGTAGCCATCCAAATTTCCCTATCGAGCAAGAAGGGTGCGACGAATTTTATCGCCTGGACCGCCTACTTTTCGGGAGATTCGGATACTGTAGCTCCTCTTGCTGTTAGACGACTTATCGACTATAGCAAAAGGAACAAACTACAAATAGTAATGGGATGTGATGCCAATTCACACCATACAGCGTGAGGCAGCACGAATATAAACCGTAGGGGTGAGTTACTCTTTAATTATAACTAGGGAAGGGGCTGTCTGTAATTAATGAGGGCTCGGATCCAACTTTTGTCACAAGTAATAGGCATTAGGTATTGGATTTAACCATCAGCTCACATTCACTGTACCTACTGAACCTTCTTGTTCATTCAGACCATAGATATATTCTCTTCAATATTGAAACAGCTCTAAGACCAGTAGTGGAATATCTTGACTCAAAATCTACTGACTGGAGGGGTATAAAAACTACCTCTAATCGTACTTTGAGGACGGATTCAGTACTATTCACAGTTGTAATCGCGACGCGATTTCGCGAAGCAGTGAACTCATCCTATCATGAGAACTGTCCACTGAGGGTCAAAAGAGATAACCGCAACTCTTCTTGGTGGAACAAAGGCTTTGAAAGTAAAAGAAAAGAAGTTCGACGACTATTCAATCGAGCTAAAGAGTCAGGTAACTGGGAGCTTTATAAAACCACACTAACGTCATACAACAAGGTAATTAAAAAGGCAAAACGGGAGTCTTGGACGAAGTTCTGTGAGAGTATCTTTGAGAGTATCAGCGCAAGAATTCACAAGATTCTCCGAGAGCCGACTGCTGGAATTGGGTCGCCTAAACGACACGATGCCTACGACCTCAAAAAAAATTGTTAGAGCTATATACCAACCAGTTGGTTGGCAGCAAGGGTGGTATTGAAGGCCTTCTACACAAACTAATCGCGTTCGACCTGCCTCGGGGCCTGATCCGGTGGATTGGGTCTTTCCTGAAAAACAGAACATTTCAGGTTAGAGTAGAGGGCTCTATGTCTGATAACAGATAGATCCTCGCTGGAGTGCCACAGAGGGCCGTACTCTCTCCCACGCTTCACTTCCTTTACACCAGCGACCTTCCGAGGTCCGAGCATGTGAAGGTATCTCTCTACGCCGACGTCACGGTTCTCCTCTCGTCTTCCATGGGTCGGGAGCTCGGGATCGTCTATATGCAATGTGCATTGGGTGACCTCGAGCGCTGGTACCTCGACCTCGATGGACTGCTGGTTCAGCAGTCCATCCAGTCAAGGAATCGGCGAGTTTTAGATTACGCTGAAACTCACGACATTCCGTTAGTCACGGTAGCTATAGATTACGCTGTAGACGACCCCTCTCGATAAAGAAGGCCCCGACACTCTGTCGAATAAGGCCCCTATGTCCTCCGTTAACAGATGAATAATATCTTCTTCCACCTCACCCCAGCCAGGTAGGGGTACACCGCGAATGGCGGTATGGATGTCTGAGGACGATGACCATCGACATTTTGTCTTCAATCGAGGATCGCCTGCCCGGTACTGACAATGCCCAATAGGCTGAAACAGCTGTCTACCGGTGGCTCTTGAATTGAAATCAATATGGGAATGATCAGAAAGTATTTATCTATTCATATTTTGATTTTTATGGAATTATGTTCCAGCAGCTTGACTGCATTAACTTTTGTCGATTCAATATCATATCTAGGAACATATGGATTCGTTTTCCGATGGCATTTCAGGTTAGCTTCCCAAATTTCTGCTACCGCAGTTGTCGGTTGATTGATCAAACCACCACACTGACATAAAACCTTGGCAAGTTGACTTGGGTATCACACCGATAGGTCGTTACACTTATGTTTTACTTGCGTTTACGCAGCTATTTTCATCAAGTACTTTTCTGGTTTTTCACATTTTGTCTTCAATTGAGTACCGCCTGCCCGGTACTGACGATGCCCAATAGGCTGAAACAGCTGTCTACCGATGGCTCTTAAATTGAAATCAATATGGGAATGATCAAAAAGTCCTTATCTATTTATCTTTTGATTTTCATAGAATTATTTTTCAGCAGCTTGACTGCATTAACTTTTGTCGAATATATATACTCATACTCCGTACGTATGTGCTGTATCCTGCTTTCGGCAAACAAGTGTTGCCCATCTTCACACTTGGCTGCACCGCGCTGATGAGGCCAATAGCCAGAAACACGTGTCCGCGTGTATATATATATATATATATATATATATATATATATATATATATATATATATATATAATTCATTATACGATGTTAAATATGTTGATGTGGATTTGATAAATACATTTCTGTCGCAAATACATTTTTTTAAATGACAATTTTATTCGGCTATTTATTATGTTGAGTTTGAATTCTATACCATTTAGTGCCTGTTCAACCTTCATAGAGAACAGAGTACTTTCGTTGAATATTATCAGTGGAACAGTGGCATGCCATGTCGTTAAAAAGAGAAAATACAATAATTTTGGACTTCAAAAACGTTAGAAAAAAACCACCCAACATTAACATACATCGATGGATCAAAAGTAAATTCGATTTTACCAATGATCAAGTTGTGTGCATACAATTTGATCATATAACGTAACAAAGTATACATAAAGGTAATATCAGAACTACTTGTTTCAAGGGCAATCAAGAAATATGAAGATGTAAAATTGATATATAATGACGAGGAACAAGATCATGAAATCTATATTTCTGATTTTATCTATTTGCCTTTGACAATGCCATAGCTTTTCTATACACACATTCATAATGTTGTAAACAGAAGCTCATTTTGTGACCAGCTTTCTAGTTGAATAAAACGCATAGTACGAATAACTTTCATTCATGTTGTCGTTTGTTGAGAGAGTGTTCGTATAATTTGAAACATTACCTTTTTTTATTTTTGGTTTCTCGCAGGTGAATTTCCAAAAATTCAAGTTCGGTCGTGGAGAGGAAACCAATTAACAACAACAACAATTTTCACCACACCGAGTGACGGAGGAGTATCACCTCCATTTGGAAGAATTTTTCATAAGGATAATACACTGGAAGCAATTCGTGAACTTGGAATTTTCAGTAATGTTGAAGGCTTTCTCATCTACAACGACGAAGATATCAAATACTTGGCCACCTCCGGTTGGACTTTTACCAACAATACAGGCGTCATCAACACAACTCATCTAACATTCAACATGGTCATTTTTTGAATATTTCCAACGATTATCAGTGCGTTTCTTACGGTAAACATACCATTCGATTAGTTCGAGCTGGAGATGATAGCAACTGTTTCAAAATAGAAGAGACTCCTGCTGCACTAACGCCGAAAACGGAAGTTAAATTGGAAATCGAAAATATCGAACTGAAAATACACACATCGGAAAAGTCTAGAGATATTTTAATAACATACTAAATATCATAAAAATGAATGCATGAGGTCGTTTAATTTCGATTGAATTGGTACACTCGACCACCCTGTAGATTTCTATGGGTTGAACAAAGCCTGCAGAAACGGTAACTAATCTTTCATCAAGTTTTTTACAAACTGTAGGTTTTCGGCTAAAATGAATAATCTGAAAGTGTCGAGTTTGTACATTCTATGCAGTTCTTGCTCAGCAATTAAACTGGAAATATTGTGCTTTAACATGAACGCCATCACTTACCATTGGCTGAGATGAATAGAGCTGTAGGGCTTCTTCAAGGTGGCATGAGACAAAATGATGTAGCTCTTCGTTTGGAGGTCTCCCAAAGTGTTATCAGTCGATTGTGGCAACGTTTCCGTGAAACTGGCAGTCCAGCCGAACAACATCCAGGGCGAGGACGCGCTACAACTGCAGTTCAAGACCGATTTTTGGCCTTAACCGCAAGAAGACAACCGACAATCACAGCACCTGAGTCGATTAACGTGTTGCAGCAGATGCACCAGGTAACCATTGGTCGTGATACTGTCAGAAATCGACTGCATGAAGCAGATCTCCACAACAGAAGGCCACTTAGATGTCCACCTTTGTCGAGAGGCAATCGCGGTAGAAGATTAGAGTGGTGTCAAGAACATCAAAACTGGGATGCAAATGATTGGGCCACAGTATTGTTTACAGACGAATCCAGATTTGGATTTCATCCAGATTCTCGTCGAGTGAGACTGTGGAGACGACCTGGAAATAATGAACGTTTGAGAAACGTCCAGGAAGTCCACACATACAGAGGTGGTACAGTAATGCTATGGGACGGTATCATGATCGGCGGCAGAACCAATCTCGTTTTTCTAAATCGCTCCCTTACAGCTCGACAGTACCTCGACATCATTCTTCTACCTATCGTCCGTCCGTTTGCTGGTGCTGTTGTTGAAAACTTCCACCTAATGCACGATAATGCTCGTCCATATGTCGCGCGTCTAGTGACTGACTGGCTCACCAACGAAGGAGTTGATGTATTGCCATGGCCAGCACAATCACCAGACCTGAATCCCATCTAGCATATGTGGGACATGTTTCAACGAAGAATTACTCCGCATATGGGGAACATTCACACAACGTTTCAATTGAGAGAGCTTTTAATCGCTGAATGGGCAAATGTACCTCAACAAGACATTGACAATCTCATTCTATCGATGCACGATAGATGTAGGGCCGTAATAAACCAGCGTGGAGGCCAAGCTGGTTTATTACGGCCCTATATCTATCGGGGTGCCAAAGAAGAGCCATATTTTTTTTAGTTTTTCTTATATGCGCACTCAGTATTTTTGACCATTTAATAAATTTTGTTGTAAGTAACATTCGTTTAATAATCACCCGTCAACTTTTTTTTTCCCTAAAGCGATCTAAAAAAAATTATTGGCATTTTTAAAAATATCCCTAGACTTTTCCGATTTGTGTAGTTAGAATGGCGTTTCAAAAATGATAGTTATCTATTTGATTATGGGGCGTCAACTTTCGAAAATATCAAGAAATCTCTGATTTCACGATATTTGATGAACATGAGCGATCAGAAAGTTTCTACAGCAAATATGAATTCATATATTTTCAAATTAGAGAGTGACCCAAGTTAAAGGACATTCTGTGTTGAATTGAGATTTTCAATTATTTTTTGGAATGGAGAAAATACAGACCAAAATGAAATATGATATTTTTCCTAATCTCCGAATCGATGAGCTACCGCCGAATCTTCATATCTTCTGATGGTATGCAAAAACAGGTATCTTTCTGACAATGTAATTCACTTCATAATTTTTACCGTTTGAGAGATAATCATACATAGGTTCCGATTTGAATCAGTTTGAGAATGAGACACCAATTAATTATAAATTTATCGTAAGAATTTTTGGAAATAATGTAGCAAAATTGTTTTTTGTGAAATAGAATGATAATCATATGGAAACAACTCATATGTTTAAATATGTATATGTATAAATGTATAGAGTAACTTGCTTCCTTTCTTTGGAAGACTCCCTCATCCTTCTTTTTTTGTATCAAGATGGAGTAGTAGAAAGCCAAAAACTTTCTTTCCCAAAAAATAATAAATGAATACTGATTGATTAGTTTCTATTCCACTTCGTGAACAAACTGGCGAAAAGAATAATTATATACAATATCCATTTCTGCTGGAAAAAGGAATACAAAAACCAAAAATGTTCTCGAATGTATTTTATTTCCTTAGAAAAGTTGTCGAGTCGAGATACACCGAAGTTTGCATGTTATTAATAAAAGAAGGATCAGAATTTGATAGACAATAAATAATCGTTCGTGTCACACATTCTTCACAAAATCTCAAACATAATGATCATTAAGCAGATATAACGAAAAAGTATACAGAGAATTCCAGTTAGAACAAGACAGATTAATATCGATATGACTATAGAAAAATTGTGGAGCACATCAAATTCAGTTTCTGGAATGATGCATTTCATCGCTTAAATCGATCCCTTGTCACCCACCTCCTCCTTAAGCAACTGTAATGTCAAAAATATCAGATGGAAAAAATAGTTGAGTGTTATTTTATCTGAAGTTTTTTTGATTCTGTATCCAACCCTGTAACATTTTCTACATCTAGCCAAAAAGTCAACCCGATTACACAATTTCAGTATTCAAAATACCAAAACTGTGCATTATTGAAGGATAATAATGAAAATAATAGAAATGACAATACACAATGGAAAATACCCTATTCAAGTACGCAATATAGTCCTAAATTTCATGACCTAGTCAGTGCTGAGATTGATTATTCATTCATCAGAAGCTTCCTAAAATGGTAACTGTCAGTGAAACTGAAGTGATCCAAATTATATATGGCGCGCATGTCAAAATCACAAATATTATCCTCAAACTGAATGTTTTGACAATAGTTTTGAGTAATCATATTGAGATATCATCCTTTTCGAAAGCAAACCTGCATCGTGAGAAATATTTGCTGAATGTACAAGTTTTGTCAACAACTTCTACAAAGTGGCCATGCAGATTCCTCGATTTGACTCCACTAGACATATTCTATGAGACTGATGGAATGAAGGGTCTGTGCGGTACAGTTTATTGCTGTAGGTGATGATAGGTCTGCAAAATTGTGTTTTAATTCAAGAAGGTGAAATTTTTCAGACATGTGTCAGATTTAAAGAAGATTTCAATTGATAAATGTTCAATAGGTCCCTACCTTTCTGCTACCCTAGCAGAAAGGGAAGTCAGAATGTTGATAGCAGGAAAAGAGCTCCTTTTTTTATTTCGTAAAAACTTTATGATGTATCCAAATCTTTGGGAACAATAGTGGAGAATGGTAGGAGGATAACCTAACTTTGTACGATACAAATATTAGTGAATTAGTAGAAATTTTGGGGAATATAAGGAATAAAAATGCAACTACTTATGATAGAATTTCTATAAAAATTATTCAAAATCTTTCAATTGAGGCACTGCAAACATTTGCATCTCTGGTCAATACCTCTTTCAACAATGGAATTTTTCCTGATTTTCTGATCTATCAACTGAAACCACAAATGTGCGGTTGGCTCCTGTTGGTGGCTCCGTGCATTTGTATTTCTATCTTTTGGTAACCAAGTGTTGCCCATCCTTACACTTGGCTGCACCATACTGATGATGGGCCAAAAGCCCGAAACACGTGTCTATGGTTTGCCACATTCATGAGTGCTATGTCCGATATTAACTTTTGTTTCTATATCAAGACACTCAATAACTTTCATATTTGTATAATTTCCTGGACCCGGATGTCACGCAGGTAGCTATAGCTGCCTCCGTGGTGATTTTGATAGTTTTCTTGTGAACACGAGATCTATCAACTGAAACCACAAATGTGCGGTTGGCTCCTGTTGGTGGCTCCGTGCATTTGTATTTCTATCTTTTGGTAACCAAGTGTTGCCCATCCTTACACTTGGCTGCACCATATTGATGATGGGCCAAAAGCCCGAAACACGTGTCTATGGTTTGCCACTTTCATGAGTGCTATGTCAGATATTAACTTCTGTTTCTATATCAAGACACTCAATAACTTTCATATTTGTATAATTTCCTGGACCCGGATGTCACGCAGGTAGCTATAGCTGCCTCCGTGGTGATTTTGATAGTTTTCTTGTGAACACGAGATCTATCAACTGAAACCACAAATGTGCGGTTGGCTCCTGTTGGTGGCTCCGTGCATTTGTATTTCTATCTTTTGGTAACCAAGTGTTGCCCATCCTTACACTTGGCTGCACCATACTGATGATGGGCCAAAAGCCCGAAACACGTGTCTATGGTTTGCCACTTTCATGAGTGCTATGTCCGATATTAACTTCTGTTTCTATATCAAGACACTCAATAACTATAGACACAAGACACTCAATATATATAGAAACAGAAGTTAATATCGGACATAGCACTCATGAAAGTGGCAAACCATAGACACGTGTTTCGGGCTTTTGGCCCATCATCAGTATGGTGCAGCCAAGTGTAAGGATGGGCAACACTTGGTTACCAAAAGATAGAAATACAAATGCACGGAGCCACCAACAGGAGCCAACCGCACATTTGTGGTTTCAGTTGATAGATCTCGTGTTCACAAGAAAACTATCAAAATCACCACGGAGGCAGCTATAGCTACCTGCGTGACATCCGGGTCCAGGAAATTATACAAATATGAAAGTTATATATATATATATATATATTATATATATATATACAAATATGAAAGTTATATATATATATATATATATATATATATATATATACAAATATGAAAGTTATAATATATATGTATATATATATATATATATATATATATATATATCTACTTCCCTGACTGTACTACATACCGCTTTGTTTTTATGTATTTCTTATGTAGGGTGTTTATAATTTCCGTTGGTTTCCTGCATCATAAAAGCACATTATTTCTCAGTTATTCTTCAGGTCCTTTCCGTAATATATATATATATATATATATAATATTATCGATTGGGGACAGTATTTTATTTGTTACAAAGTAACAACCCTAGAAATAGCATATATATATATATATATATATATATATATATATATATATATATATATATAGCCTTAACATTAACACCTTAACACCGCCACCGCCATTACTAATCGAAATGAAAATCAATAGAACAATTTCATAATATGAGAAAATCTCACCAAAAGAAAACAAAAGATATCACCATTATAACACCTAAAATTTAGTTTCCAGATGAGTAATGAAGGAAAATGTCAAATTTGATTTTAATTCAACAATGCAGCCTAGGTATCATAAAGTTGTTATAAAACTTTTACTAACAAAAGGAAATTTCCATTGTAGTTTGATTGTACGAAAATGAATTGAAAATGTCTTCGGCCGAGAATGACACGTCATAAAAAAGAAAAAAAATATCCAACAAGGATCCAAAACCCCAAGAAACCTCCCTCCAAAAAGCATGAAAAAATATGTAATCCAGCCCATTGAGTATTCTAGAGTATCATGCCTTACTGGGTTACCTTTTTCCTCTCATATTTCAATGAACTGAAAATCAAGTAGTATATTGGTAAATTCATAGAACTTCCATCAAAGGAACAATTTCTTCCATGGACTATGCATTTTGTTTTCCAAAGGCACACAGACTTGTGAGAACGTGTCCACTAGAAAATTGAATTATGAATTTCTACCCAGTGCACTTCAGTCCCTTACTTCCGGTAGCAATCAGTAAAATATAACGCTTCACCAAGTTCCACTATAAATTCATGATGGTGTAAATGAATTCTTCTACCTTCCATCGAGTTTCTCAACGCGGAAAATGAGACTTTAATGTCAGTTCAACATCGTAGATGAATGCGATGTGATTCTCGTCAGTCATTTGTACATTTCTCAGAGGTCAGCAATGAAATCGGATCAAGCTACATTAATATTCGATATAATATGTATCGTAAAGTTGGAATGTAATGAATTTTTCAAATATGATAATAACGAGTCTTCCAATAGGGACTCCTAAACTTTAATAATTGATAACAAACATCTTGTTGAAGCTACATCGGTCAAATTAGTTGTCGTTCATTTAGTTTGTTCTGCAAAATCACCATTGATGGATAAAATATTCAACAACATGTGAAAATAATAAAATTATTTAATCAAAATGAGTGTTGTTTCGTGCAACGTACCGTGCTCGGCTCCTTTTACGGTCACCATCATCGTTCTACTGATAGATTCAGTAAACAATCGACCCTCATTCATACGTCGCCAAAATCTGTGATAGTGTGCTGGATAATCTGAGGCAGTCGATTTCCCGTCGCTCACAAAAATTGAGCCTTTCGCAGACCACAACTTGGCAGATTTCTTGTCATGTTTGAACACACCCAGGAACTGAACGTAATCGATCATAGACAACAAACAACATGCGTTCGCTGAATGGGCTTTGGGGCAGTTAGCAACTGACCCTAATTTCCGTCGAAAAATAATCTTCAGCAATGAGGCCCATTTCTCGATAAATTGGTACGTGAAAAAACGAACTTTCCGAATTTGGGATGATTCCAGTCCACATGAGATCCAAGAACGTCCAGTGCATTCCGAAACAGTCACTGTTTGGTACGGATTTTGGGTTGGTGGCGTCCATATTTCTTTAAGAACAACGTTGGCTAGGCCATCACTGTCAATGGTGAGTTCTATAAGTCGATAATCACAACTCATTCACCGAACACACGTCGTTTTCTATGGTCGATTACGTTCGGTTCCTGGGTGTACAGGCCCAAAACACGACCCGAAATCTGCCAAGTTGTGGTCTGCTTATGCTCAGTTTCTGTGAGCCACGGTATATCGACTGCCGGATTATCTAGCACACTATTACAGACGTTTTCGGTAGACGTATTAATGTGGTCGATTGTTCACTGAACCTTTCGGTAGGACGATGATGGCGACCGTAAAATGGGCGAAGCGCGCGGTACTTTGCCCAAAAAGAACAGCCATTTTGATAAAATTATGTTATTATTTGCACATGTTGTTGAATGCTTTATCCATTGATGGTGATTTGGCCGAACAGACAACTAATTTGACGGATGCAGCTTCAACAAAATATCCGCTATCAATTGTTAAAGTTGAGGAGTCCCTGTTGGAAGACTCGTCATTATCATATTTATCATATTTGAAGAATTCATTACATTCCAACTATACGATACATATATCGAATATTAATGTAGCATGATTCGATCTCATTGCTGAAAAATGTACAAATGACTGATGAGAATCGCTTCGCATTCATCTATGATGTTGAACTGATATTGAATTCACATTTTACGAGTTGAGAAATTCGATGGAAGGTAACATAATTCATTTACACGATCATGAATCTATAGTGGAACTTGGATAGCGCTATATTTTACTGATTGCTACCGGAGATAAGGGACTGAAGTGCACTATTGGAAATTCATAATTCAGTTTGCTAGTGGACCCATTCTCACAAGTCTGTGCTGCCTTTGGCATCAAAATGCTTCGTCAAAGAAAGAAATAGTTCCTTTTGTTACGTTTCAATTCAACACTAGATCAAAACTGCTTCTATGTGACCTTTCAAAACACTACCTTACCTTTTAAGATCTTTATTCAGAAGTTGTTAACAATGTAATTCAGTTACAAGTTGATTTTATTCATTTAACATCATAGTAATGGGAATCTTCCGTTCCATAAAATATATTTGAAGAATATTCTATGGTAATTCCCTATTTTGTATTTCTACAATAAACGATGAATATCCCAAATATTTTATGAATATTCCTTGGGTTCAATTCCTACAATAGTCCTAATAGAATAAACCTTACATATTCCAAGAATATATCAAGATATTCCAAGAATATTACCGAGGAATATTCTTAGAATATATATAGAAGCACTCTAGGGAATATTCTCCAGACACGTGTTTCTGGCTATTGGCCTCATCAGCGCGGTTCAGCCAAGTGTAAAGATGGGAAACACTTGTTTGCCAAAATCAGGAAACAACACAAACGCACGGAGTCAACAACAGGAGCCAACCGCACATTTGTGGTTCCAGTTAGAAGACCTAGAATTCCCAGGCTACATCTAACATGACCACGGAGGCAGCTATAGCTACCTGCGTGACATCCGGGTCCAGGATAAATACAAATAGAGATTTTATCGAGTGTGCATGATATAAATCAAAAATTAAACAATTTGTGGACACAACACTCAAAAAAGGGGGGCAAACCGCGGACACGTGTTTCTGGCTATAGGCCTCATCAGCGCGGTGCAGCCAAGTGTAAAGATGGGAAACACTTGTTTACCGAAATCAGGAAACAACACAAACGCACGGAGTCAACAACAGGAGCCAACCGCACATTTGTGGTTCCAGTTAGAAGACCTAGAATTCCCAGGCTACATCTAACATGACCACGGAGGCAGCTATAGCTACCTGCGTGACATCCGAGTCCAGGATAAATACAAATAGAGATTTTATCGAGTGTGCATGATATAAATCAAAAATTAAACAATTTGTGGACACAACACTCAAAAAAGGGGGGCAAACCGCGGACACGTGTTTCTGGCTATTGGCCTCATCAGCGCGGTGCAGCCAAGTGTAAAGATGGGAAACACTTGTTTGTGTTGTTTCCTGATTTCGGCAAACAAGTGTTTCCAAAATCAGGAAACAACACAAACAAGTGTTTCCCATCTTTACACTTGGTTGCACCGCGCTGATGAGGCCGATAGCCAGAAACACGTGTCCGCGGTTTGCCCCCCTTTTTTGAGTGTTGTGTCCGAAAATTGTTTAATTTTTGATTTATATCATGCACACTCGATAAAATCTCTTTATATATATATATATATATATATATATATATATATATATATATATATATATATATATATATATATATATATATATATATATATATATATATATGATGTGTTGTTTTTCCGGGTGTTCATCCGTTGTGTACTGTTCGATAGTGTACTATTCGATAGTGTACTATTCGTTGTGTACTAGTCGATATATATATATATATATATATATATATATATATATATATATATATATATATATATATATATATATATGATGAGCTGTTTTCTCGGGTTTCGCTCCGTGTTCTGTGTATTTTCTCCCATAAGGATTATTTTCACAACGTTTCGGCGAAGTTTCGTTTGCCATCTTCTGGTGATGTCTGGTTTTTTCAACTAGACTGATTACTTCGAACTCTGTGTCTCAATTTATAGGGATGGATGTTTCCCTTTACCTGCGTTGCTGCCACTACCTGTGTTTGTTCGACTACCTGTTTTGGTCTTATTACCTGAGCTGCCTCTCCTGTCTCTGTTATTGTACCTGTATTGTCATGTACCGAGTTTTGCCTCTGAAGTTGAGCGGTCTGATTGCTTGTGCGAAGTGATAAAACGGATCTCCATGTTGATGGTAATCTTTGCGCATCATCCCTCTTGTTCATATTATTAGGTCGTTTTTCAATTTCGATTGCCTCTCTGATTGTTCGTGATCTACGAGAGAATGAGGATATCATCATCCTACCAGCAGACAAAGGCAATGCAACAGTAGTGTTAAACACCATAGATTATGAATCCAAAATGATGAAACTACTAGAGGATCCAGCCTACAAGAAAATAGTTAGAGATCCAACTACCTATCTAGAGAAAACCACAAAAACTGCCATCAATAATTCTCCTATCGACGACGAAATCAAAAGACATCTGATTCCAAGAGAGAAATCATCCAAGTGCCCTAAACTTTATGGACTCCCCAAAGTCCACAAGGAAGGGGCACCACTTAGGCCAATCGTGAGCTCGGTAGGTTCGCCAGTGCATCAATTAGCGAAACACGTTGCTCATGTACTTCAACCACATGCGGAAAAGGTCGATTCATATGTGCGCAATGCCGACCACCTCATAGACATATTGAAAACACAAACCGTTAGTCCGGACGACATCCTTGTCAGCTTTGACGTAACCTCGTTATTTACCCAGGTACCCACCGGAGAGGCACTAGAAATAATCAAAAAGAAATACAAACCGGAAGAGCATATCATCACATTGGCGGAACATTGCATCAAAAACACTTACTTCATCTATAACGACCAACGATACAGACAAATTGAAGGGGCACCAATGGGCTCGCCACTATCACCCGTTGTTGCCAATCTCTTCATGGAAGAAATCGAAACCGAAGCAATAGCAACGTCACCCTTGAAACCTAAACTCTGGCTGAGGTATGTCGATGACATCTTCGTGATTTGGTCTCATGGTCACCAGGAACTGTCCAGGTTTTTTAATCATTTGAATGAAATCCATCCACGCATTAAATTTACGAAAGAAGTTGAAGAAGGCAACCAGCTCGCATTTCTCGATGTACTGATTATGAAAAAGCCAGACGGAACATTAGGTCACACGGTATATCGAAAGCCAACACACACGAACAGGTACCTAAACGCAAATTCACACCACCACCCAAAACAAATTCACGCGGTGGCAAAAACACTCATTACACGTTCGAGGAGGCTGGCAGACAACGATCACAGACAACAAGAGTTGAACACCATCGAAACAACGCTACAAATGAATAACTACTCAGAAAGAAGTATAAAAGCGGCTGCCAAGACCACACGGAAACAACAAAAAACTCGAGATACACCGGTCATAACAACCACACTACCATATATTGCAGGAACAACAGATAAAATCAGCAGAATTCTTCACCGACATAACATATCAACTTCGTTCGTACCAGAACGAACAATAAGGTCCATGCTTCGTAATCCCAAGGATCAGATACCACTGGAATCACAAGGAGTGTATGAAGTACCATGCCATGATTGTGACAGGACTTACATCGGCCAGACCAACAGACGAATCAACATTCGCAAAGATGAACACAAACTAGCAGTGAAGGGAAAAGTCACCACGTCTTCTCTCTTCCAACACGTACTTCAAACAGGACATAACATCAATTTCGACAACACAAAAATGCTAGCAAGCAACGAAAACTTTTACTCACGAACAATCAGAGAGGCAATCGAAATTGAAAAACGACCTAATAATATGAACAAGAGGGATGATGCGCAAAGATTACCATCAACATGGAGATCCGTTTTATCACTTCGCACAAGCAATCAGACCGCTCAACTTCAGACGCAAAACTCGGTACATGACAATACAGGTACAATAACAGAGACAGGAGAGGCAGCTCAGGTAATAAGACCAAAACAGGTAGTCGAACAAACACAGGTAGTGGCAGCAACGCGTAAAGGGAAACATCCATCCCTATAAATTGAGACACAGAGTTCGAAGTAATCAGTCTAGTTGAAAAAACCAGACATCACCAGAAGATGGCAAATGAGACTTTGCCGAAACGTTGTGAAAATAATCCTCATGGGGAGAAAATACACAGAACACGGAGCGAAACCCGAGAAAACAGCTCATCATACTTTATCCGTGAGAATCTTCGAGTTAACATATATATATATATATATATATATATATATATATATATATATATATATATATATATTTATATATATATATATATATATATATATATATATATTTATATATATATATATATATATATATATATATATATATATATATATATATATATATATATAAATATATATATATATATATATATATATCGACTAGTACACAACGAATAGTACACTATCGAATAGTACACAACGGATGAACACCCGGAAAAACAACACATCATACACTAGTTCCCCAATTCCACACACCTATCGACCATCATCGTTGAATACGCTAGTCTGGCAATCAGTGGGGATTTTTATTATGTAAAAACCTGTGACCCTTGCAGAATAAAAATATTTTTTGAATTACATTTTCACAAAAAAAATCAGATATGATATTGAAAATTATTAAAATGAAATGTTTTCATTTACCTCATTTACTTAGTTAGTCACTCATTCAATCAATAACTGAAAATGTTGGCATATGAGATGCACTGAGTCAGTCAGAATGAGGGTCTCATTCAGAAAGCGTGTCTCATTCTGACTGAGGAAGTGTAGGGGAACCCTACACTTCCTGAAGTTCTTAGTGTGGAAATTGTTTTGATATCAATGATAATTCAACAAGAACTCCTGCCAATCACCAGATATGCAATAATCTTCTTGATACAAGTTTCACTAACCAAGTTGGTGTAGATATGTCTTTTTTTGGAACTATGTCAGATATTATACAAAATTAAATGATCACTTGTAAATTGAGGTATGTATATGGAAATAATATTTTTAGGTTCTACTTCATACCAAACGTTCGCAATAGTTTTTACTTCTGTTGGTTATCTGAAAGAAGACTCTTTCCATTGTAATATTTTGGTCTGAATAACTACTGATATTATAATATGATAGTATTATTATATTGTATTTCAGAATTTCCAGACATGATGATGTAGTAGATGGCTTAAATCTATTTCGAAAAATACCCCCACTTTTGAATTTGGAACGATCATGACCTATATCTCAAAACGTAGCCAAAGTGACTTTGAGAAAGTATTTTGAGTTTGACCTTGATCCACTTCGACTCACGCCAAACGACGCAGACAAGGTGACTTTGAGATAGTGTGTTGGGTTAGAATTCGAACAACCTTGATTGAACCTACGCCAAACGACGCAGACAAGGTGACTTTGAGATAGTGTGTTGGGTTAGAATTCGAACAACCTTGATTGAACCTATGCCACACGACATAGTCGAGGTGACTTTAGAGGGAATATTTGTGTTTGACCATGAACGACCCTGACATACGCCACACGTAGTGGAAGTATTGTTGCAAATTAACAGAGAGTACTGAGTCAGGAGTGTACCCAGCAATTCATGTGAATATATTTTATATTTTCATGCTATGTTTTCACTATAGTCGGAATGAATCTTTTGGAATTCAAAATCATGAAAATAAATTCTGCAATAACTCAACAAACTGAGACTATCAAACAGAGACCAACTTAATTTTTGACTCTCGGGATATAGTTGAACCATTCTATCCATCCATTCATTCTATATGCAGATGATACGTCTGTAATCATATCATATATATTCTATGTTGGCTGACGGATAAATGTAACATCGTTTTACATAAACTGAACGAATGGTATTCAGCTGTTCCTGAGTGTGAGAAAACAAAATCAATGAGATTTCATAACTGTTAAAAAATCATATGAAGAAATTACAGTCAGCTCAGATGGCTCTACGATACCAAATCTTTCCAGTGATAGTTACTGGGTGACATTCCTTGACTTCCAAATTTACGCATGCCTGAACTGGAGAAATCAGTGTCACTCACTGATCTCCAACCTAAATTCGACATAATATCAATTCCGAACCATTAGGAAAGAGTAGCAGATTACAGCCGGTTCTGGGCCTCCCCCCACCACTATGACGTATTAATTATTTTTTTGTTGTTGTTTAGTAACATCAAGGTGATGTGACCTTGAAGGGTCTGGTGCAGGGATCGTTCAGAATTTTTTTTCATATGAGATTTTTGGTGTGTGTGTGTGTGTGAGAAATAGTGACGTAATTACATTTGATTGGTGTGTGTGTGTGTGAGAATGCACGGTACAGGGTTTCATCATGTGCTTGTCTATGTACAAACATACGTCTGCATACTTCGAAGATCCTTCAAGTAATGAATGTTCCATCGGTGTGAGCCCACCAAGTTAGTAGTGGTGTGACGTCACAGCAGCATCCGTCCAATGGTAAGAGAGCAAGATGTTCACTCCACGACGTGTGGCTGAGTAATACGTATACATCGGTCTGCCCTCACCTCTCCCGATGCAATGAAGGCTGTGACGTAACGCATCGCTCTAGCCCCGCTATCGATGGTGACACCACGGCAGCCGAGGACCGTCTGCCTAACGTCTACCCTCTACGAGAGCGCAACGACCACTGTCTGTTCGTATCGACATCTGTTATCACATTCTGTTGGGAGGTGGGCTTGGCTGTGACGTCAGGCATCTCTAGTGGGTAGCAACTAGCAATGTGAACCTTTCACAATTTCATAGTGGGGGTGACTCGCACTGTTTAATATGAAAGAAATGCCTGGCACACTATGAAGTCAGTAGACGAATATATCTGCAGCAGTTAGCAATTGGTAGAGTCTTATTCAGTTCGTAATAGAAGGAAGACGGTGAGCGTATTTGTCTGTTGGAAATTGTTTATATTTTCATACATATTTTTATCATGTCCGTTTCAAAAGTAGATTTGAATAAAATTAATAATTTGATTGTACAGGAGGTTGAAATACTAGAGCAAAAGGCTTTATCTTCATTGCCAATTGATGAAGTGTACATAATTGAAAATATGTCAACTTATTCTGCACGATATGGTAAATCAATTTTATTAACTTTGGAAGATGTGAGCATTGATAAATCATTTAAAACATGGCTACCAAAACGTATTTCGTTGCAATTCAGTGATGACAATATAACTTGTATCAATTCATCGGGTGGTAAATATACGATGACGTATTTAAGACAGAGACCACAAAGTTTTGCTGGCATGAAAACGCGATCTCTAGTCAAATTCAATATGATTGAATGATAATTGTAATTATTTACAGTGAATTTCTTCAGGTCATAGCCCACAAAGTTTTGCTGGTATGGAAACGTAAATTCTAGTCAAATTCAATATGATTGAATAATAATAGTAATTATATTGATTTTTTTTTGTTTCAATAATATTCATATATTAGATGATAATTATATGGAAATATAAACATTACTAACTCAGTTGAATACACTCACTTTGTAACTACAAGTAAAATGGGAATGTGAGTATTATATCATGGAAACAAGTTGGAGGTTGCTTATTGTTTTTTTATTCGATTTCAGTTCCACCATTCAAAGATGTGGATGCAGTATGCAAGTCAAGATTGGATCGATGTTGTAGATCTTAAATCATCGGTTCAACATTTGTCGTCTAAATTGAAGGTATTGGGTGATGGAGCCGAACATGCAAGCGTTTATGATATGAGTGTATGCTATGATGAAAAACAAATTGAATTATGTCTTCGTGATGCTGAGAACTATCGGAGTGGTGCAGAAGTTTGTGACAAATTTTTGGATAATGAATTGGAACTGTGGCAACTTATGATTGGTTATGATTGAACTGAACCTGAAAAGATTGCTGTGAAGCCTCCAACCATACTTGCCAGAATGGATTATTCATCACTTTGAATTGAATGATGAAAATCGAGAGGAAATTGAAGATGGTCGCGAAAATGATGACTATGAGGAAGAAGTTATTTTAGATAGTCTGTATGTTCCTGTAAATCATAAATAATGTCAAATAAAAAACTTCGTATTATTTTCATGTTTTATTTATTTAAATCCTATTATATACATTAGAAAATGATCACAAATCAATAAATATGATATATATGAATTAGAAAAAAAAATTACAATACATGATATAAGTCAGTTACAAATGAAAAAAAAAATCATAAAACAGTACATGATAGAGTAGAAAAATTAAATAGTATCAATAATTTAAAGAGTGTCAATATCTGCTTTGAACTGAATCATCCAATGCATTGTATGTTAGAACTGTATCATGCAAAATTAATGCATATATATATTGTATATAATGCAATATACTTTAGTATTGTCTGGAAACTTGGTCTTCCTCGTCTCAAACTCAATCTTTATATCAATAGTTGATGATTTTGTTGCATTCGATTGATAGGAACAATCAATGACGAATAGTGGATTCTCTCTAAATTGTCCAATGTCCATCAGAGGTTCACTCATATCTTTATCATGATAACTTCGCTGGAAACTCTCAAAAGCATAATAAACAGGAGCATCAAGTTTTTTATCAAAATTCAAATTCCAACGCTCATATGGATAAACTTCAGAATTCAAGTATACTCGAATACTATTGATATCACCAGTTGTGAATTTTGTGATATCCTGTGTTCTATCTTCAGATGTGGTAGTACTTTGGAATGCGATGATGACAAAACGAGGAGTTTCCAGAGCGTTAGTTGTTTTGATGGTCCATATGTCTGAAGAAGTCCCACGTAATGATGGAAGTTCATAGAGGTCCCGATAAGGCAACTTGATTTTGGCATTCAGACCGCTTTTGTTTATTCTACTCAGAAGTTTGAGCTTGTGTTCATCATCTGGTACAATATGTCTTATTTTATATTCGATTTCATTTATTTCCAAATCAGCATCAACCTCACCTATATATGAGTTTTTGAATGATCGAGCGATAATCAAAATCAATTCCTGTTTGGCATTTAAGATACTTTTGTAATCTTCAGCAAAACCCATCAAATATTTCAGTGGTAGTTTTCCACTAAAAACATGACTGTTTGTATCCAAGATATCTTGTTTCAATTGTGAAAGTCCCCAGCCAATTGTCAATAATATGTTAGCATGTGATTGTCCAAATGATATCATGGTTTTCATTGTAGATGTTATCCCAGGTTTTCTAAAAACAGCTACTTGTTCACCACCCATTTCGTAACGAATTTCATCAAAGAGAAATGCAATTGCATTATTCGGGAGATAGCATGTTTTCGCTACATCTTTCGGGGTGAATTTACCTTCTATGTAAATGAAGCTCTCGGCAATATCTAGTATAACATCTTGATTATTGATTGCAATTCTAATTTCATCCGAATTCCTGAATAGCGGTGATCCGTAGGGCTTATATGTGTGCTCATGTAAACTTATGAGAGAATGATCGAGCACTGGTTCATCGAATATATTCAACTTTTCACTGTTTGTTTCGAGCACCATTGTTATTTTCTCACTTTCAATCCAATCGATTTCAAAAATTTAAGATCACTCACAGACAGAGCGTTATGTGCTAAGTGTTTAGCATACACTTGTGGAATAAGCTTCTTTATATGTACACTTTTCTTTTAATGCACACTTTTCTTTTTGACAGTACATTTCGTTTTGTTTTGAGATTGTTCAATACGATTTTGTCTATTGTAAATGAAACCCATAACGATAGTTATTCGATTTTCTTCAATTCCAAAATAATGAAAATCTCTTCTTCACTTCCAAAATCGATAAGGTTACTTTTTTCATCCAAAATACGCACTGTAATGTTGTGAATCAATTGACGACCTTCTGGACTGACAGGCATATCGTATGAGAAAAGAATGTGGGATTCTTCACCATTTATATATGAACCAGATATTATATTGCAATCTAAGCGGATAAGTCTCACAGTTGTAATGTTTATTGGTAATGAGGATTCATGTATCTGATTTGGTGGAAATATGCCATGAGCGAACCCCATCATTTCTGCTATAGAATTTGGATGTGTCAAATCAATTTCATATTTGGATCGCATTTCACATTTGAATGTATTATTATTGGCGTGTAGATAGAAAATATCATCTGCAACGATATCATTTGTTTTTTTATCATGAAACAATCTGAACATGATACGTTTCTGTATGACGGCATTGATCTCTTCTATTTCGTAAGCACCACATGGAATTTCAATTGTAAACTTTTGGGGTATCGATGAGTTGTCATTACTGATTCTAGAACTCACTAAATTATTAGCTTCAGTTATATTATTGATTGTATTGCATCCATAGAATCCCAAAAGTCCTAATCCATATTTTGAAACACATTTCAATTTATTGTTGTACATAGCAACAGCATATTTGAGACAATTTACACTTTTTGGAAGGTGTTGTATTGTAATAAGTATAATTTTTATTGATATCAATATTCACATCCTCTATATTACAAATACAATACATAGATTTTAGAGGTATAGGACCATCATTAACATCCGAATCTGAATTTTGATCAGGGTGGTGTTCATAACAAAATCTATGTTTCATTATATCGATGTCATCTTGTAGATGTTCAGGTAACTTTCACCAAACATATGCAATCTCATGTACAACACATGGAAGTATCACTTCCTCGGGCATATTTGCAAGCATCACTTTATCCATTTTTTTCAAGGTACCATATTTTGAAAACATTCTAAGTGAAAACCCCATTCCCTTGATAGCCTCTCGATCCAGTTTTGGTGTTGTATCCATTTTTATTTGGAAAATTATTCAGAGAGAAACTGTAATCACAGGTGACCATAGAGAACTGTATTAAATTTCTGTTGACGATCATAGTTATATTTGATTTTTACATTCGAACATTTACGAAAAAATAGAGTCAATTCCAATGGTGTGGATAGATCTCCGAAACTATCGAAATATGCGACTTCTTTCCCGCATTTTTTATATGCCACCCAATGTGTTCCTGGTCCACTTATTCCATCTAAATTAACAATAGCTGTCTCGTTTTGTTTTGGACCTGAAGAGGGGAATCTGTCACGCATAAAAACACCACGAAAATGTGGAATTTTCATTTTTTGTGCATAATAACTGAGATCCAGATCAATAAGAGGTCTCTGAGGTAGGTGTTCACTTAGTTTTTTGTTTTGTTTGCGGCTTTCTAAGGTTTTAAATAAAGTCCTAAACCTTTACGGTAAGGTTTAAGGTATATTTCACTTCCGCGTTTGCTCAATGCTACAGCCTCCATGGTTTCATTGTGGCGATTGGCTTCCATTAAAGCCACTCTGCTGGTTTTTGCTGAATTCACGGCCTTGGTAATACCGGCAGCGGCTCCCGCTAAACTCCCTAGTGCGGATAGTCCAGCAAAAATTGGTATCAGTGGCAAAAGTCCACCGATCTTGGGAACAGGAATTATGCGTGCTGTGCGGATTTTTTTCTTTCCACCGGCAGCTTTGAGGTATTTACGTGCCACCTGCAATGCCACAGTGATAGCTTTTTTGCTATTATTCGTCACAAATTGATCCCCACCAGCTTTCTTCAATAAATTTCGCACTTTATGGACTATCCCAGCACCAGAAGCAACTTTTCTATTTTCATTTTTCTTCGTTTGTTTCCTCTTACTTTTTTTCTTATTGCTGCTACAACCCATGCCCATATGTCTTTTTGTTTTCATAATGTTAAATCTAAAGCAAATGGAACTTCAAACGTTCAAGCCAGTCTCTGTATACCTACACAGTAGGTTTAATGGACTGACGCCTATCAGAAAACAACTACACCCCTGGCTAATACCACGAAGTGCGTTGGATTATATCCGACAGGAGTCAGTGCAGGAATCTCCACTAATGTCCTGGTCACTATCTTGCACTGATGAGTGGCTAATAAGCCCTAAACCGGTCTGCAAGTGTGCTCGTTCCATAATTGAAGGTCGACTCTTTCAGGTAGTTGTTTTCTGATAGGCGTCAGTCCATTAAACCTACTGTGTAGGTATACAGAGACTGGCTTGAACGTTTGAAGTTCCATTTGCTTTAGATTTGTTTACTGCCAGTCTTCAAGCATAGCCCACTTACTAATTAGAAAGTTTTTCTTCCTTATTCAGAGGAATCGGGCAAATTACGGATATGCAGTTGGTTAGTACCTCGTCCATTAGATGGAGTGACATTTTGTGATGTTCGCTCGAACTTCGGAAGAGGAATGAAATACTCTGAAAAAATTCCGATTTTCAATTGTGGAATATCATTGACTTTAGGTCGATGATGGTCACTATCTTGCACTAGAGTGGCTAATAAGCCCGAAACCGGTCTGCAAGTGTGCCCGTTCCATAATTGAAGGTCGACTCTTTCAGTTGTATTGCCAATTGCATATGCAGGATTTTTTCTGTAAAGATTCCTGCACTGACGCCTGTCGGATATAATCCAACGCCCTTCGTGGTATTAGCCAGGGAAGTAGTTGTTTTCTGATAGGCGTCAGTCCATTAAACCTACTATGTAGGTATATAGAGACTGGCTTGAACGTTTGAAGTTCCATTTGCTTTAGATTTGTTTGCTGCCAATCTTCAAGCATAGCCCACTGACTAATAAAAAAGTTTCATAATGTTGGTGACAAGTAATGCATCTGCTCTTTCCCCAATACTCGCGTCCTTCGATTCAACCCTATCCCTAGCGCTGTATTCAAGTTCTTTGTCGGCTAAATGTCTTGCTGCAAGATCGGATGGATGCTTAGAATATTGAATATCGTAATTTTTGCATTCAATATCTAATTTATTGATTCCAGGATCGTTGCGAGCTGAACGTTGTTTCAGTTTTGTACCCGGTCCACAGTATTGATAACCTCCGGGTAGATGTGATTCGAAAAGAAGTTTGTTTATTAAATCACTAACAAAACCACAACCTCTTTCAATTTTATGATCACTTTCAATACGTCCGTATCGTTTGATGGTACACACTGAAATGAATAAGCTAATAACATTTATATAGTCTTCAACCACGGCACGATGCGCATTGTAGAACAGAAAGAAAAGTTTGCTGTAGATAATCTAGATGAGAAATTCGGGTGTGAATTGAATGAACAAAGGGTATTCAGACATGGTCCACTACTTCCATCATCAGTTCGAGGACTCACTATAGGACCTTCAAATTGTGGAAAGACGAATGCAATGATATCGCTATCAACACATCCACAAGGACTGAGATTCTGAAATGTGTATCTATATTCAAAATCACTCAATCAACCTAAATATCAGTACCTGCGAAATGTTTTGGAACCTATTAAAGGATTAGGTTTTTATACATTCAGCAATAATGCAGAAATAGTGGAACCCTCCGATGCTTAGCCTGATTCTGTTTTCATTTTCGATGATGTGATATGTGAAAAGCAGGATATTATTAGATCATATTTCTGTACGTGACGTCATAAGGATGTTGATTGTTTTTATCTCGCACAGACATATTCACGGGTACCCAAACAATTAGTGCGTGACAATACCAATTTCATCATAATGTTCAAACAAGATAAGACGAATTTACATCATATTTATTCAGATCATGTATCACCCGATGTAACATTCAAAAAAATTCAATTGATGTGTGTTAAATGCTGGGAGGACCAATATGGATTTCTAATCATTGATAAGGTAGATATCGCAAAGGATTCGATAGTTTTATATATCCATGATCTTGTTATTCAAACTTATTCGATCACTGAATATTTTAGAGGTCACTTCATCAGCGAATTAAGCTATAATTTAAAAAGAGCATTATGAATACGAAAAATGATTCTGAAAATAAAAACAATGAAATGAATTTGAAAAGTCAACTAGTTGAGACAACAGAAGCTGTCAGGAAGAAATTCAACTCTATCAAGAATGATAATATTAATATCGTACGACACTTGAAAAATTATATGAGCCCATCGAAATCATCAATGTTATCGTCAAACCATGGAAATGTTCAATCTACTTTAAATTATCCCATGAGTACTTCAATAAGAAGAAAACAATCTTTTGGTAGTATATCATCTGCGAATAGTGACACGAGCACACTTCAAGACGATATGAGAACAACTCTATTCGAAACACCACACCACGTCCTACATCGATTCCTCGGATCATGACTCCTCACCTAATATGAATGAAAGTCGTGATGATGTTTTGGCGAAACATTTGAATAATGTAAAATCTAGAAATCCAGCATATGATGGAACATTTGGTGTACGTATAGATCCTATAACACAAAAGCTGAAAATGGGAAGTCTAGTGGTACATTTCAAAGATGGAAACATTTCATTTTGGGATGCTGATAAAGTGAAAAAATATGAATGCGCAGGTAGTCCAGACTCCTATGATATGATCTTTTTGAAGAATCCGCAATATGTTGATAATGAAGAAACTCGTCAAGTATTTTTCAAAATATTGAAAATAACGAATACTCCATATTAACAATATCATCTGAAGAATGGTTTCAAAAACACAAATTCTAAAAAAATTCGTGAAGTTATCAAACCTCTATTAGACTCGCGACAATATCCAATAAGAAGCAGAAGTAAAATTGGTGGAGCACTCAAACGAAAGAGAATGGAGAAAACATATAATTCTAAACTGTGAATTATGTGTACTGGAATTCACCGAAAGAGTTAGTTGCTCGTCTACGACTATTGGTAGCTTCAAAGTCAGCTGGGCATACTGGACATGACAATGAAATAATTTCAATAATTGAAGAATTACGTGAAGAAGGTATAATATTGATATATCCACAAGTAATGATCACTATCATATCATCATTCAATGCGGTAACAGTATCAACTTTTCCCTTTGATCATTTTTTAAATAGAATGACTATTGAAATAAGTGATGTCGAACGACAACTTGTTAATGAATTACATAGACCTGCAAGACGTAATTTCCGTAGGAGAATAACCACCATCAAAGGTTTTGCCGATCTATGGCAAATAGCTCTAGCTATTGCAAAAAGTAATAAAGGATACCGATATACAGGGTGTTCCTGGACTTCCTCTTTTCCTCTCGGGAATGTATAGATGGGGTCAAAATATCACCAGTACTTCATATAACTTTTTTTCCTAAAATTCTTCGTTACCAAGTAACGGGCCCTCGAAGTTACAAAATGAAAAATGTTTTTCTTTGATAACTTTTCAAGTGAATATTCAAAATCATCCAAATTTTGGTAATTGACTAAACAAATGAATTCCTTCGATGAGCTTTCATGCAGGAGTCAGTTGTTTTGCTACAAAGTCAGGAACGGACTACCCCCGATGGTCCACACCCCAAAACTTTGAAATGACAGATATTTTTCAATATTTTTCAACAAAATGAGGTTACTTGGACAATTTTATGAATGAAAGTACTCGTGTGGAAAGTCGATCGGAGCAACGAGTCTTGATAAAAATGTAGTTCTACTCGACGACATCAAACCCGCTCGTCCACCATTATTTGAAATGAATAATTATCAAAGCAGAAATAATAATGATAACGTTAATTCAACAACATTTATAACAGGAATAATACAAAGTATGCTAAAATGAAGTCGTAAACAAAAAGTACAGTACCTATATGGAAGTTTAAGTCACAATTGTGATAGCAGATATTTTTTCATAAGAAATATCAAGTTCTGTAGATTCGTGGTGTTTTTAAACTAACAAGCTACTCTACTATGAAATATCGAATTCATTCCATATTTTGTATGTACATAATACGTGTGGAATAATCACGTTTCGTGTTGATCAGTTATCTGAATCTCATGAAACTCAACATTCGAATGTTTCAAATTCTTCTTCACAGCTAAACTGTTGAGGAGTTTCACTGATAATTATAATTTTATGGAAGAAATTTTTTAACACGAATCTAAATTTAGCTGAAAAAAACGCACATCGGAAAAAATATTTACTATACTAATAAAAAGCAAACGAATGAACTACAAAAACGGCTGCACATGATCAGGTGAAAAATATCCAGGGAATAATTTTGTTCCATTTCTTTCACAGATGTTGACAAAAAAACCTTTTAGAAAGTTTTGATAAAAAATGAGAAACTGGAATGCGATTTTGTTTTGTTGAGTGGTGCGTTGTCATATGACTATCATTGTATTGTCAATATTCTATAGGATATTTTGAATTTTTTTGATATGGCCGAACAGTTTACATTCAATGAATATGCAGATATACATGTATTTTATGGACGAGCATTTTGTAATGCTGCAGAAGCTCGTCGTCTGTATTCCGAGCATTTTTCCAATCGAACGGTACCGTCAAGAGAAACATTCGATCGTGTCGATCGCAGCTTGAGGGAGACAGGTATGTAATTATTGAAAATTAATTTGAGCACGTTGTTTTTATTTCGATATTATTGTAGGTACAGTTTTGCCAAAACGAGGTGGTGAGGGCGCTCCTAGGACTGTACGTACCGTTGTATTGGAGGAAAATATTTTGGAAGCCGTCGCTGATGATCCTTCAATGAGCATCAGAAATCTATCTGAACAGTTCCATACATCCAAGTCCACTATTCATAGAATAATTAGGGAACAACTGATCCACCCATTTCACATCCAGAAGGTACATACCATGACACCTCAAGATTTTCTAGCACGACTGGAATATGCCAATTGGTTCATGGATAGGCAGAGAGAGGATATGACTTTTTTTAATCGAGTTTTATCCACTGATGAAGCAGGTATCAGTAGAGATGGAGTTATCAACTCTCATAATCTCCATATATGGGCCGAAGAAAATCCCCATGGGATATTGCAAACCAAACACCAACGGAAATTCAACGTGAATGTTTGGGCTGGTATCATAGGAAACCATCTTATAGGACCATTCGTTCTACAGGACCGATTGAATGGAGAACGTTATTTGGAGTTCATTCAGAACGATTTGAATGGACTTTTGTAACATGTTCCATTGCAAACCAGAAGAGATATGTGGTTTATGCATGATGGCGCTCCTCCTCATTTTAGTTTGATTGTGCGTGACCATCTGAACCATATTTTCCACAATAGATGGATTGGTAGAGGTGGGCCATATTCATGGCCATCGCGGTCTCCGGATTTAAATCCATTGGATTTCTTTCTGTGGGGGCATCTAAAAAGCCTTGTTTACGCTACACCTATTCACACAAGAGATGCATTGTTGAATAGAATAACATTACATTGTGAAGCCATACGAAACGACCCTGGAATGTTATTTCAAGTACAGAGAGGGTGTCTTCGCAGAATAAGAAAATGTATAGAGAGAGAAGGTGGTCATATCGAGCAGTTTCTGTAGCGGATTTTTCATTTCTGTTTGCTCTTGAGGCTCTTGAGTTTCGTTAGTTAAACGTGTTTGCATTATAAAAATTCGTTATGAACATTTCACCTATCATTTCCATTTTCCTTAAAAACTAATATTTTCGAATAATGGTAGACATCTCAGGATAAATGTTGTTGAATTAACGGTATCATTATTATTTCTGCTTTGGTAATTATTCATTTCAAATAATGGTGGACGAGCGGGTTTGATGTCGTCGACTGAAACTACATTTTTATCAAGACTCGTTGCTCCGATCGACTTTCCACACGACTACTTTTATTTATAAAATTATCCAAGTAACCTCAGTTTGTTGAGAAATATTGAAAAATATCTGTCATTTCAAAGTTTTGGGGTGTGGACCATCGGGGGTAGTCCGTTCCTGACTTTGTAGCAAAACAACTGACTCCTGCATGAAAGCTCATCGAAGGAATTCATTTGTTTAGTCAATTACCAAAATTTGGATGATTTTAAATATTCACTTGAAAAGTTATCAAAGAAAAACATTTTTCATTTTGTAACTTCGAGGGCCCGTTACTTGGTAACGAAGGATTTTAGGAAAAAAAGTTATATGAAGTACTGGTGATATTTTGATCCCGAGAGGAAAAGAGGAAGTCCAGGGACACCCTGTATACTAGTAGTGATTGATTGTTACTCAAAATATTTGTGGACTGTAGCAGTTGAAGATAAAACAGGTAGTACAATAAATAATGCAATGAAACATGTACTAAAGGAAGCAAAATTTTCCCCTAAACATATACAAAGCGATCAAGGGAAAGGATTTTTCAATAGAAGCTTCTCATCTCTCATGCGAGAATATAATATCAATCATTATTCAACATTTAGCACAAAGAAGGCGGCTATAGCAGAAAAAGTGATTCGTACAATAAAGGCATGGCTCCACAAGGAATTTTCGATGAGAGGTCACCACAAATGGCTTGATAATCTTACAATTATAACTAGTAGATATAACAATAAAGTTCATCGTAAAATAGGTATGGCACCCATCAATGTTGATTTAACAACAAAATTGAAATTCAAAAGTATCAAAGAATTCGAGGAAAACAAAGTGAACCCAAATTCCAATTGAATGATATTGCACGTATAAGCAAATACAAGAATATTTTTGAAAAGTCTTACACTGCCAAGTTTACCACGGAGCTCTTCAAGATTGTCAAAATTAATAAAACCACCCCCACGACCTATAATCTTGAAGATATAAATGAACAACCTATAAGAGGATGTTTTTACGAAGAATAGTTATTACGGACCAAAATTCCTAGCGAACAAAATTCTTGGATTGATGAATCAAATATGGGTTGAATGTATCTACTATTGTATTTATGAATAAAGTAATGTTGAAGTTCATTATTGTCTTCATTTCAATTATAAGTATGCGAATTGAAAAATATTGCAGCCGTAAACGTTGCCCCAGCCATTCGCAACGTTCTGTGTATACCAAACCAAATTAATTGTATACTCCATTTCCGCTTATATTTTTCAACTCACGATATTGAAAACAAATTTTCATTCCCAAAACTAATCGCCGTCACTTTGAATTGCACTCTCCAACTCTTTTCGCCAATTATCTCTCACTGATAATGCCGTCTTATGAAGTTGAGTCGACTCCTCAAGCTCTGCCTGAGCTTGCATTCTCGAACGTTGATTGAATTGATTATCTTTAACAATTTTTGAACGGAATTCATCTGCATCCGTACACATTTTAGCCAATTCAACCTTCGCTAATGCAATCTTAGCATCTAATGCTTAAAGAGTTTCCTTATTAGCATTAATAACCCGCTCACTCTTTTCAAGTTCAACAATAGCCATCTGCGCCATCACATGGCGGCATTTTGCTTTCTTTTTCATTTCTCCAAACCGATGTAGAGGACTGAAAGAAGAAAGCGATTCAGCTTTCAAATCACCCTTCATTTTCTTAGGTGAAACTTTTGGCTTCCTCTTCGATCTGTCACTTTTCGTTGTGGGTTTTTTCTCTCGCACAACACTTTTCGATTGTTTCTTTTCTCTGAAGTCAGTGACAATCGATGAAGATGCATTAGTAACCTTCCTCTTGATTGTTCTAGATTTCTTATCAACACCAAGAGGAAGGGTAGATGAAGGGTGTTTGAGTATGATGATTGCGAAATGATTGGATTTTCAATAACGATTTGCTCATTTGGTTCCGGCACATTTGCAAAGTTAACAAAGTCGTTAGTATCAAAATCATTTATCGAATCTTGACTCGATAAATGTAATACTGGAATATTTTCAAAATCAGTGTGATCGATATCAACAAGTGGTGAACCATCTTCAGCAATCAACAACGGCATAGAGCTTATGGTAATGATTATTTAGGTCTGAGGAATGATATGTGATAGCAATAGAATGTGAATAGGAAAGGTGATGATGTTACTAATATTTCACCTTTTATAGAAGAAAATAAACTAACGCATGCGCTCTTCCATCAACTAGCCCACTCTTTCATTGACTAGCACATGCGCTCTTTCACTAAACTGTTCACGCATGTGACGATCTATGTCATTCAAGAGGAACACTTTGTCGCATGCATTTCAAAATGTGAGAGAATAACACAAATAAATTCAAAATAATATGTTTATTATTAACAGAAGACAATGACATTAATAAAACAAAAAAATTAAAAGTGTTGATATGTCTGTCGTTGTAGAATGTTCTTCCATTCTTCTCCTCAATATTTGTTGATCATGGGTCAGACAGCAACATTGAAGGAAATGAATTCTCCTATTGGGGTAGAGTTGACCAACGTCCTCACACAGATTCCAAGTACTTCTACATGAAGTGCATACATGATTCCAACAATTCGTTGTGTATGTATCACAACGCAAACAACGTAGCAGCGGAGCTGAAATAGCAGCACAGGTAGCACAAATATTTCTACAAATACCCATATTATTGGATATTATAGGTTCTGAACACTTTGGGCACTGTAACTGTTGCTGACGTTATTCTATTTTTGGCCGCTTCGGTGGATGAGATGAAGGCGACAGCTGAATCCGCGACATTGCACATACCAGTGCAAGGATTAATTGTTTCCTTAGGTCTACTTATTTGGCAAAAGTAGCACACAATAGCCCCCACTATCATCATTGAGTAGACACACACTTTTGGTTTTTCATCCCACTCTTTTGGAAACGGCATTTTTACTAATTCGTTTAAGAATAATTAGAGATGACTTATAGAAACTCTGACTGCTCTCTCTTACAACGACATTCTCTATTTATACAAATTAACATCATGTGAAAGTATAGTGGGGAAACTTATCCTTCTCTCCCACTCAAAACGAGTCAAGTGGTAGGTGGGAGTCGTACCAATTCCACTTCCTATTCAATCATATAAGTCGACTTACCATCCTGAAGTTCATTCATTCACTCTACAACTGTGGGCAAACAAGTGTGAGAAAACATCAAGATGAATTCTGGAAAAATAGCTGCTGCCTTAAATAACATATCTGCTATTGATGAAAATAATTGGATAGACGAGTCAGATGATGAGGATGTCAACATTCCACTAGAGGAAGTGATAGTTGAAGAAGCGGATATTGGAGCCAATGAAGATGTGATAGATGAAGTTGAAAATGAGGCCAATCAAGATGATGACGTGGTGGAGTTTGAGGGGGTTGTGGATGGAGAAGAAGACGATGAAGGGATTGTAGCTGATTCTACTGAAGGTGATGGTGCTTTGAGGATCGCTATGCGAATGCTCAATGTCAGTGAGACATTAGAAGATTCATTGGACTTATATTGTGCAATGGATGCATACGTGATGATCAGCACAATCGATGGTGGTAACAAGAAACTATGTTGGTGCTGCTTTCGTTTCTATTCACACAGAAATTACAATGGAGGGTGGTATCATCATGTCAACACCCACAACACCGTCTCTATTATGGAAATGGGGCAGAATTGTTGTGATGCTTGCGAGAGGCCCCTAACAAACTTCACCCGAGTGTCGACATGCATTATATGTAACAATGTCAAACCTGTGGCACAATAACCGTGGACCTACTGGTCAAAAAAAAAACAACAGCCCTTTTCAGGGCTACATAATTCACACAAACAGTAGAATTCACAGATTATGTGACAAATGACTACTTTGACTAAAAAAGTCGAAGTTAGGATTTTGTTAATCATTGAATATCTGTGCATATGATGAGTACTTCTTTGACTATATTCATATATATATATATATATATATATATATATATATATATATATATATATATATGAATATAACGATAGGTACTACAGAGTTGGATGATGATACTTTCACACAAGTTTTGACTATAATGTTAATCTATTTCTGTTTGAAAGTATAATGATAGCTCTGAATATGGTTGTTTGTTGTCTTTAATTGTATCCCTGAAAAGGGCTGTTTTTTCCTATTAATCCATACAATGGTATGGACTAGCGCTCCTCATCATCAGAAACAATGATGATGGTGTCATCATCTGAATCATCTGTATCTGATGATATACTGATGATGTCGTCATATTCATTTGAATCAGATGATATACTAATTATATCATCCGCATGATCGTATAGCTCGTTTTCCCTTTCGATCGTCTAACTCTAAATCTACATTCTCTTGTATACGTTCTTCTACGCGTTCTAAGAAATTATCAGAAAGATCATAGATGCGTTGCAGGAATTCTGCGAAGCTTGTATTGAAATGAGTAAGTGTTGAATCTATTTCATGTACCTGGATGGGTCCTGTACTTGATATAGAATACTCTGGTACACTCATCGGTTCGGTAGTGGAATCAGCACTCGACATTGTGAAAGAATGATGTAGATGGGATTGATGCTATATTTATATCAAAAAAAGTGGAGGGGTGGAGTGTAAATGTAGACCAATTCAGTGTTTGAAATTCGAAAGCAACAAGAATGACAATCTTCATGGAACTCTGAGTGATAATTAAGAAAAACCACGCAGTGTCTCGTGTACACCAACCAAAAAATGTGTGTATTCCGAGGTAGGAAAGGAATGAGGGTGGGAGAGAGAGAGAGAAACAAGAAAACGATTACAAGTCGTCATCAGAATTCAATATTTCCCAATTGTGCATGAGAGCTTTCTGACCAAATTACAGGGGCCATATTAGGGTCTGGATATTCCAAGTCTGACTCCCTTTCCCCACCATCAGTGCTTGTAACATGAAGCGCTTGAATTCGGGAATCGAAGTTCTCCAACGTTGAAGGACATCTATGTGGTTCTGTTGTGGAATCGACTTCCATGTCAATGTCCACATCCGAATCATTGTCGTTGTCTTCGAACTTGAGATCTCTAGGTATCGACTCGGGTTCCAACTGGGGTCCGGTTGTGGAATCAGGTTCCTGAGTTGTCGACATGCTGGCGATAACTACTCAACTGAATATTAGATTGAGGAACTCCTACATGTATACTATTCAAATATAGGTGAGGATAGGTGGGGGCTATGCAATGTTGTAAAACTAATAAGGAAAAGGAAGAGGGAGAGACACTGCCCCAACCTCGCAGTGTTTTGTGTACACCAACCAACAGTATGTGTACTCCTAGGAAAGGATTAGGGATTGATTAGGAGGTTGATTAGGGGTAAGGGAATTACTCTATTAGGATAGGAGATGGTGGAGGACTATCTTCAATGAGGATAGGCGGGTCAGGAGGATCTTCCTCATCGGACTCGTCGAACTCGTCGGACTCGTCGGACTCGTAGGAATCGCCCCACTTATCGAGCTCGTCAACCCCGTACCAGTTCCAGAACTCATGATGATCCTCAGCCGATTGGGAGGGGTCCGGGTACTCACTGTCCGAAAGGTCTGGCTGGTCGGTCCCGGTGACGTGTAACACTTGCACCCTGTAATCATGATCCGGGAAGTCGGGCTCAAGCGAGTGAGGTGACGTGGTGGAAGTAACAAATCCTTCCTGGTAGTTCTCCCAGTAATCAAACTGATACCCCGGGTAGCTATATGGTTCGCTAGTTGAATCAGGTTCCATCTCGAAGCTGGCTGATCAACTGAATGTTTCATCAGATGATTCCTACTTTTATACTTTCGAGAGGGAGTGGGAGAGGAGTGGAACATTGAGTAGGGGTAAATTGCAGTGTGACATAAGACATATTCAATGAGTAGGGGTAAATTGCAAAGTGACATAAGACATATTCAATGAAAGAGATACTTGAATGGATAAAATACAAATGATATAAACTTGTTGATTTCATTATGAAACATGTCTTTTCTTTTTTAATTTTCTTCCCAAGAGATTATTCACAAGAGATTAAATTGATGTGAGGTATTTGTCTAGAAGAATTTGGAATTGAAATGAAAAATGAAAATAATAATAAGACGAAGTGAAGAAAAATGCTCCAACCATCGCATTGTTCAATGTGTACCAAACCAAAACAATGTACATCCTTTATCTCACTTCTTTCTTTATTTTTCTAAAATTACAAATATAAACTTAAAACTATCATAATTCAATAATCCTAATCAACCTAAAACTAATCTTTCATTTATAACTAATCTACGAAAAATGTGTCCATAATTGTCTTCAACTTTTTAAATCGCTCTATCGGAGAGGTCAATACTTTTCGTCTTTCCTCCAGAGATGTTTGCTTTCGATCTAGTTCGGCCATTTTTTTCCTAGTTCACTTCGTTGGCTAGCAATTTCAGCCTCTTGGCGGGAAATGCTAGCCAACTCGGCCACACTAGATCGGGAAACATGTTCTGCTTCCCTACATATCTGTAGGAAAGTTTCCATCTCTTGACTCACCTCTCCGATAGGCTGTCGCTGTTGTGGCATCAACACTTGGGGAATCGCCGGTGTTGCTGGCAGCGGTGATAGCGGCACCGCCAACGGGGTCAATACAACGCACTCCGGAGAAGGCGCCCTAGGTATTTCCACTGCTGGTGCTGCTGCAGGCGGCGTGGAGGGCCTTAAACTCTTACGAGTGGTCGACCAACTACCTGCATAAGGATAAGTCTTATTGCAAGTAATTCATGAATTCATAAAAATTTTTTGTATTTTACTTTCAAAATGAATGAGTCGATATATGTGTACAGTAAAGAGACATTTTCACCAAAGTATTGTTTGATGCATCCATAGAAAAAGTCGTACATGACTGTTTTTGATGATTCTAATATAGAAAATCCCAAATATAATGGTTCATCATAATGGACTTTAACTTTACCCAATTGAATGGCAACGAAATTTTCTGTGAAAATTGAACAATTTTTGAAATTTGGTCTGGATATGAGAGTGCTGGCACCTATATTTCTCTTTATATTTTCCCAATGTGTAACGAGTCTAACATAAATTCTGTTATCTACTTTCTCCATTGTCTTCCATATACCGCATTATTCATTAGTTTATAGAAATCTTCAACAGATTTGTTGTTAGACCTATTACGCATTTCAGTATCAAGATCTATATAGGGTTTCATCCAACGTGATTGTTTGAATTTCAATACTCTATGTGTATTCATTACAATCAAACCATTTTTGATGGCTTCCTGTAGATTTCTATAATGAACAATATATTTTCTTTCATCATTCAAATTTGGAATTAATTTGGGAATTTTCGATTGTGTACGAGGTGGTATTAATTTTTCGACAAAAAATAGAAGATCAGAATGTTCATCATACAACTCTTGTGGATAATGAATGTCCACTTCAAACACATACCCATACGGACTATCAGAACTCACATTCATCACATCAAGGTTAAGAATTTCATTAGGAGTCAACCATGTAAATTCACTTGTTGGTAGAGGTTGTGACATGCTATGACCGTATAGATTCGTTGCATCTGAATATGTAATGAATAAGGAAGGTTCATTGGGATTATAATTTGGTAGAAATTTATTATTTGCTATATGTTTCCTTTCACTACGCTGACTAATTCCACCTCGTATACCTTTTTGAAAAATGTGAATAATATCAATGTCAGTTAGTAATTCCAATTCAATATTCGTATACTTCAACATAGCATCCCAAGATAATCCAGGTGCAGTGTAATAATGTGCTGGATCTAAATTAAAAATCTCCAAACTTGTGGTGCGAAAGTTTTCAAAAATATCACATAATAGTAATACATCCGACTTCAAATACAAATCAGAGTATTCACCCAAATTCTGACACTCGAATAAATTCCACACATTTCTAGCCCTATCATAATCATTTTCTGATATATGTTCACAAATGAGTTTGTCATAAAACTGATTTTTTGTTGGAAGTGATGGATAATTCAATTTGTCAATGTCATCAACGAAGCTATATGAAAATACACCTTTCTGCCTCATCAAATTGAATTTTTCAATTTGTGGGAAATATTTATGCATCTCCAAACATTGATCAGAGGTCAAGTTAGCACCCAACTTCTCCAACGAATTAGTCATAAATTTATAACTATCGATAAATCTCATTTTGAGATATTTGTTCTTAACCTCACCATCTTTATCGATATAGGTGTGTGTGAAGAGATGCTTAGTGAAATATATGTATTTCTCTTTCGTTTGTGGGATCACATCAACTTTCTCTTTATTCCTATTCAATTCTTTTATGAATAAATGGCAATCATAGACGCTTAAATTGTGGAAAATAATAGGAACAAAGTTAGGGATTTTGAAATTCAAATTACATTTGGAATGAGCGGCATGTGATTTTTCTTTCCTGTAACATGACAATGATCTTTAACTTTGACTTCACTATCAATAAATGGTTTATCACATATACCACAAGTTCCGGCTGCAGCAAATTGTTCCTCTTCTTCGAGGGTTTGTGCATCCATTGGTATAGGGTATCTGGGATGATTTTCATATATCTTTTTCAAATCATCTTCAATGCTACTCACAAACTTCTGAGCTGCATCTACACCCCTATATGTAACAAATTTTTGACAAATCATCATTATATGAACATTTTATCAGATAAGCAAATGAATATGGAGCATGTTTGAATGTTTTATTCGTGTATGAACTTTCAGGATTTGGCTCATTCACGTGAATCGGTTCAAGTACTGATTCAAAATCAGCATATACTACAAATGGTACCCTCATTTGTCTCTCAGAATTTTGAAACATCAATTTATTTTCCGCAACCATCCGACCATATTTATTGATCTTAAAATTGGTGGTCGGTGTTGTTGTACTGACGAGATTACAATCATTCATCTTATGACGTGAAAGCAATCTCTCGCTGGAAAAATATATCAAACATCCATCACAAAAATATTTTTTGTGATCATGAGCTGATAGTTGACTAGAAACTAATCTTGAAAGATCTTTGATCCAACAATAGTGACTATTGCCAGAGTCATCAGTTATAAGTAACTGATTGACATGTCTCCGGAGTCTTCTCTGTCAAATTCACTCTCTAAACCGTAAACAATAATTGAAATATCATTCCTATCTTCAAATCTTTCAATACTCTCATTATTAACTTTAACCGGAAAATCCATACCTGTGACATCTAAAACATTGGAAAAATGTGGATATGACGTAACTTCGGACACTCTACCATTTGCAGGATATAATGCTGATGTTATAGCCCGAGCAAAACAGTGTTGATATTCGTTACGAACATTCACGACAGCTTTCCTCCATTCAATGCATTCGGGCAGCTTCACATATGAACGTCCTCCTAGTGAACTATATTTATTGATATTGACTTCGAGGGATAGTATTTTTTCACAAGTCCAACCTAAATTACAAAAAAAATAAATATTTTTACTCAATCTCGTTGGAATTTACAAAAAAATTAATACCTGAGTCACACGTTCCTGGAATTCAGTCATTTGAGCCACAATTACATCACGGAATCCATCAAAAACAGCAATCAAATCTGAAGATTGGTCCACTATTTTATTTTGAGAATTAAATGACTTCGTGTCCCTCGAATCTTGGGTCTGAAGAATATAATTCCCAAAAAGTTCCATATTCACCTTGATGCTTTGAAGGATCCTGATGGCCGATTCCAGTAATTCAATGACCTTCTGCCTAATCTCATTGAAAAAAGACATGTAGTCAGTGGATACAATCGAACTCTCAACCCTGTACGTAGCAATGCGGCAATTGAATGCTTTCGTTATAATTTGAACACCTTCAGACAATTGAACACATGCATTATTTTTATGACTCATGGTTCTTCGATGAGAGTTCACTTGCGTCATAGGAATTGTCACATTACAGCAATTGCAAGTATACATTGGTGTTGCATTGTCCACTCTCATCCGTTTCACTGCAGGTCCTCCTTGGCAACTCTGGAGCTGATGCCAACGAAGACTATCACTACGAGTGAAAGATTTACCACAGTCACAGGAATACATTTTATATTATAGTTCTCACTAACTCACTTGATGTGAACTGACATAACCAACACTCGTCCGCTTTTTACATACAGTCCGATCGGTCCCGTCAAGACGTCATAGCCAACCCCACCTCTCAACTACATGTGCCAATCCCACCTCCCAACTGAATGCGATAACAGATGTCGATACGAACAGGTAGTGTTCGTTGCGCTCTCGTAGAGGGTAGACGTTAGCAGACGGTCCTCGGCTGCCGTAATGTCGCCATCGATAGTGGAGCTAGAGCGATGCCTTACGTCCTGTTTTTGAATTGATTGAATATTTCGTTACTTGTTTTTTATTTATTTTGACATGTCATGTCATATCCATAGAAACATTGGTCCAGATTATGAATTCTGAATTTGAAGTCTTTCACTTCGAATTTAAGATTTTGTTTTGAACTATAAAAATTGTATATTCTGAATTTCACAGTTTCCATTTTATTCAGATTTATATTTTTTATGTATATTACAGTTCGACTTTCACTATTCCTAAGCAATGTCCTGTTATCTACAGGAAAATAAAGATCTTATTTTATCTTATCTTATCTAAAGTAGTTTCATTGGGTGAGAAATTACTTCCGAAACATGTCACAGAACTTTCCATAAAAGAGATTATTCACAAGGTGAATTCATCCAGAACCAAATTCTTTTTAAAATATATGAGTCAGAGTTTTGAGGATCATTTCTGTCCCGGTATCCCGCTCACTGATCAAATTCGATATTTTAGATGAAATATCACTTCAAACCATTTGTAAATAGAACAAATATGGTATATTATTATAAAACATGAATTAGCTCTCTCGCTTCGAATATTCTCAAGTTTTAAGTGAATGGTGTTTCGCAATATAATCTTTAAATTAATGAATGCAATTCGTGTAATTTCAGAGCTTTTTTCCCTACGACGATATGAATGCAATATTCAGCCGAAAAGTGATTCTGTTCTTAGGAGGTTGGCTTGGGAATGGCTCGACCTGAGTTTTGATAATCGATATTTCTCAAATAATGTTTGAGTGTATGTTATGATGTTTGTTTGAAGGTGATTGACAATGTTTCGTGATGAATTTCATTAGTTCGGACTTCCATTGTCTACTATATAAAATGATTTGAAATCCCTGAAACAAGTAAAAAAGAATAATTAAAAAAGAATAGTTGAAAATAACAATTATATTAAGCAACAATAAACCTGAAATGAAATGATAGTGAAGTAACCTACAAGTAAAAATATAATAATTGAATAAATAAAAATTAAAGGAATGCAAAAAGAAAATAATAAAAATTAAAAAAGTGTAGAGATTCCAAGTCACGTTAGTTCACGACGTTTCGATTGTTGGTATCTACAATCGTCTTCGGGTGATGACAGTCATCACCCGAAGACGATTGTAGATACCAACAATCGAAACGTCGTGAACTAACGTAACTTGGAATCTCTACACTTTTTAATTTTGTATGTTATGATGCTGAAGATGTTCGAGAACTTTTGGAGCACTACGAAAAGTATGAGCATGTGTGGATTGTATCATGAATAATCGTATATAATTTGGACAAATTTTGCAAAATGATGATAAAAGTAAACTTGGAAGCTTTCCTTCACAATATATACACATACCTTTCGCAAACTATCATGAAGAAAGTATATAGGCTAGGAGAGTTCCAAATCCAAATCCAAATTTGTTATGGAGGTAAATTCTGGCAATTTTGGTCCCTAAGGCCCACTTCACACGAAAGGGGCAAAGGTCAGCGCCTTGTCTCTGTCAGACTTCCATTATGTGTAAACTTAGCCTTAGCCTTCAAAGCCCCTTTCAGACCACCTCCACTTTTACCGTCATTCAGTCAACCAATCAGCTATCGCGCATACAGCGGGAAATTCAAAATCGGGAGTGGGGGAAACGTGTGACGTCATCGACGCAGGATGTAACGAGTATCGTAGCGATTCAAGCATGGAACTCGACCCCCTTGCCCTCATCCCCCTTAGTACTCCACATCACCGCTCAGGCCCTCTTGAGACTCCGCATCAGCGCTCAGACCTCCTTCTCACGTGATTTTAATTTAAAAAAGTTTATAGTTATGAGATTCGAACCTGGATCGTCCGCGCCGTAGACATTGTCCTTAGCCTCTACACCATCGTAAGATATTGAAGTTAACTGCGAATGTTGGGTATTTATAGCGTTAGTTTTGTCGGAACTGAAATTGACTCATTCATTATACTTGACAGCATTTTTATTTTTGATTTCCGTAGAATGTAATCGTCATTATCATATTGAAGATAGGAAAATATACTTAGATTTGGGGAATAATTAATATTTCATGTAAAGATGTGTATGTGTGTGTAAGAGCGAGAGACGCGTGTGACGTAATCGATGCAAAGAGAGATGGAGATTGAGGTTTTACCGGTTGCTAGTACAAGCAGGTGTTGCCAGTTGTACAATAAATCAATGTTTATGGAGTAATGTAGCGTTGCCGGTTTGAAAATTAAGTTATAGAACACACAGAGTCATGTATGAGTCTCTAGCTGAACTATCTATTGGTTGAAGAAGGACACTGTAAACTCTAGACTCATAAGACTGCATTTGTCAAATGTCAATATATGCCAGCATGGCAGGTTCGGCGTTGCCAGTTGTACAATAAATCATTGTTTATGGAGTAATGTAGCGTTGCCGGTTTTGGAATTAATCGTGAACGACTCTTTGGAAATTGGAAGCGCGAAAGTGATTTATTAATAATAATGAATCAGATTTAAGAAAAAACATTACAGATTAATGAGGCTGTATCGTTTCAAAGTGTGATTCCTCAATGTTACAAGGTATCTCAAAATACATCAATGAAAAACAAATATGACGTCGAAGTGTACAGGGTGCGTCAAAATATATCATTTAAGGAAAAAAACATGTCGATTTGAAATATGATATTAATGTGTATACAGGGCGTTTCAAAATACATCATTTAAGAAAAAAAACATGTCGATTCAATAGAAGTCTAGCATTCCAACATGTCGGAAGCCTCGTATCTTTATTAACCAAGTTAGCATCAATAGGAGAAAGAGCAGATCCAAAAGTGTCGAGAGGTTGAGCGTTGTGGACTCAACGTGAGAGCAATGGGGGAGTGAAGTATTCAACAATAACACTTCAAAATACGTGGTTTTCCGTACGTTTTAGATCGTTTTTCGTACGTTTCCGATCGTTTTTTGTGCGTTTACGATCGTTTTTCGTGAGTTTTCGATCGTTTTTCGTGCGTTCGACCGTTTTCCGTGCGTTTGTTCGTTATCGTTTCATCGTTATTGTCATAACGGTTTTTCGTGTTTCAATATGACAGTCATTTATCATTTAACGCGTTTCGCTAACCAAGTTAGCATCATCAGGAAATGACTAACGTCCATGCTTTGTCATATGAAGATTCATTTTCCGAATTTTCAGACTCTTGAACGGAACCTTGTGGAACGATCAGCAAATCAGAATGGAGAAATCAAATATCGCTCGATTGATTGTGCTAGATGAAATTGAACTGGAGAATGTGGGTCGAATAATAATAATAATAGTGATAAAACATTGAAAGCTTGAAAGTGAAGTAGTCAGCGTGGCGTGTGTGAGGATTTATGGAAATGAATGAGTTATTACAAAAAATGATAGCGCAACTGTCAGAAGGACACTGAGTTGTATATTCACTAATAATGATCGGATCGTCGCATACAGCACGTCAAAAGAAAGGATAAGAAATGCAGAATTTATCGACAGAGAAAAAACAAATATGGCGTAATGAATATAATATCCAACGTCAAATGTGAAATAACATATGAAGAATTGCAAATTCAACAAACTTGATCCAAACGCAGAATTTATTGACAAAGAAAATGAAAAAATCATTGGATACTGAAACATTTGATATATTTGGATTCCTTAGGATGGGAAGGATTCGAATCCATCAAAAACGACCACTTCCGGTTTTCACTTCCGGTCCTCGGATTTCGATGATTTCGATATCAATGCATTCGTTTAGATGCCAAAAAACATAATTATTCATTTTACGAACTCAAAAGGACCGTATAACCTATTTTCATTATACTAGCAGCAACAGACCGATGTGGGTACTCATTTCAAATGATTTCATTTGTATATTATGAAAAGTATAATATCGAACGCTTAATAAGGAATAGCAGAGAAAGAATTGCACATTTAAAGAAAATCATTGAACATATTTGAAATTAAAAGTTGTTGGGTTATGAACAACTACGAGTGTAATGTAATTGCAAAAGTTTTATTCAAAACACATAATTTGTTGACAAAAAAATGAAATAATCATCGTATACTGAAACATATGGTATTTTTGGATTCCTTAGGGTGAGAAGGTTTCGAATCCGTCAAAAACAGGTCACTTCCGGTTTTTACTTCCGGTCGTCCGACCTCATAACATATTTTCGCTATAGTAGTCGCAACAGGTCGGTGTGGGTACTCATTTCAAATGATTTAATGTGTAGACTATGAAAAATATAATATCGAGCGCCTAATGTGAAACAGCATAGGAAGAATTGCAAAGAGAATCATTGAAAAAACTTCGGATCGTTACGTACATCATGTCAAATGAAAGAAGAAAAATTGCATTATTCATCAAAACGAAAAAACAAATATGGTGCAACATGTCAGAAGGGCACTAACCCACATCTTTATTAATGATAACTGAATCTCAACGTGCAGCACATCGAATGAAAGGGAAACGAATGCAGAATTCATCAACAGAGAAAAAAACGGAGTCGATGCCAAGAGGGCACAAAGTTGTATCTACACTAATAATAGTCGCATCATCATATGTAGCACTTCAAATAAAATGGGGAAAAAAAGGAGAATTCATGTGTTTGTTGCGCTATTCAAATCCAAGGTGACATGGATCAATGTCAACGCTGAATATGCATCTATGCATTAATTTTTATATTCAAACCCAAAGTGACATTGATCACTGTCAATGTCGAATCTACATCCGGATATACGCAGTTCTCAAAGCGACGAAACGAAGGCTCTTTGTTTGATTTTGAAATATTTCATCACTTATTTTACTATAAATACGTCATGCATGGCGAAATGAGTTAGTTGCATCCGTTGAAAGTGCCAGTGACAAGTGCACCGATTCTTTTTGAAAGTAAGTGTTTTAGGTTTGACTTTTTCC
The DNA here is from genome assembly GCF_025532065.1 of Leptinotarsa decemlineata. NCBI lineage: Eukaryota > Metazoa > Arthropoda > Insecta > Coleoptera > Chrysomelidae > Leptinotarsa > Leptinotarsa decemlineata. Next base: position 19,459,559 of record NW_027412606.1, read on the forward strand.
TCAGATGAATTTATTCAAATGTAATTTAATTGAAAATTGGTGAGAATTGTTGAATCATTTGATTTCCAAATTTTTCTCGATATATATATGTTGGATGATTTCAGTCAAATGTTTTACATGTCGTGGTTTATTTGAGATAGTATTCGCATAAATCGTGAATCAAAACATAAAGCTTTCATTTTTTATTTTTCACAGATAGATTTACAAAAGTTGAATGCAAGTTCGATCGTGTAGAGAAAGCCAAGTATCAAAGTAGCAGATTTGCTATGGAGATGCCGCAGAGGATATTCACTGCCAAAATCGTGAAAGGAAAATTTGGTGAGGCGGTCTTGTTAGATTTGGGAGATAAAGTATCATTTCTGCCCCACCGAGTGACGGAGGCGTATCGTCCTCACTTAGAAAAATGTTCATCAGGAAAATACGCTATTGTGTTCAAAGGGTTGATGGACATTGGGAAACCGAATCTTGTCGTTTCATTTGAGATTGTACAAAATTAGGGTTAGTACTGTTTCCAATTTTTTCTTTGTTTTATAGGCGAAGAATTTTTGGGTGTATACAATATTTTTCATTCGGATAAAAAATTCTCATTCATAACTCATTCATTTCCACAAATCACCACACATTTTCTACCACGCCACCACCTCCTACGCTGACTACGTCACTTTCAAAGTTTTTATATTTTATCATTATTTTTATTATTTTTCGACCCACATTCCCAGTTCAATATCATCTAACACAATTATTATACCGATATTTGATTCCTCCATTCTGATTGGCTGACCGACACCACTCTGTAACACAAGTTGAGTTTTAATGTTTTATCACTATTATTATTATTATTATTATTATTCGACCCACATTCTTCAGTTCGATCTCATCTAAAACCATCATTCTACTGATATTTGATTTCTCCAGTCTGATTGGCTTACGACACCACTCTGTATCAGAAGTTAGGCTGATTGTTCCTCAAGGTTCGGTTCAGGAGTCTGAAAATTCCCAAAACGAACCTTCATACGACAAAGCGTGGACTTTAGTCATCTTCTGATGATGCTTACTTGGTAAGCGAAACGCGTTAAATGTTAAATGCCTGTCATATTGAAATAGGAAAAAAAAGACAATAACGACGAAACGATAACGAATAAATGCACGTAAACTGTTCGAAAACGCACGCAAAACCGTCGCATGCAAAACTGTTGAATACTTCACTTTCCCCAATTTCGAACGTTAACTCTACAATACGACTCAGCATTATTTCTGCCAAAATTCGATAGAGAAGAGTTATGGGGGGTTCCAAACGACGTATTTCAAATATTGATTCACTCTGTATGTATGCGCTTATATTTCGTAGAATTTTCAATACGATTTTCACCACACTATGGCAAAATTTCCAACATGTGTGGGCTAATATTTCTGCAAACTGAAACTCACTTTACAAATGTAACTGATGAAATGAATCGCAAACGTGTTATGATGACGAATAGTCATAAAGAAAATTATTTGCATTGTATTCCTGAAGCTTTGGACACCGAATGAATTTCTTAATACCTGTTGATGATCTTGACCTTCCCTAATATTTATAAACATCCATATTATGCTGAAGTTGTAACTTTGCCCCGATCACCGTACTACGACAAAATGCTTGATGTGCATTCATGCAACTGTATTTAAAGAAAGTTTTATATTCCTATATATATTATAATCGTATCAATTTTGATGACTATGAACTTGGAATAACGAAAGATGGAATTGTGAATACTGTGTGTTTTTGTTTCAGAATATCGAAGTTGAGGTTAAAATATCTTTCAATCCATGTATTCACTTGAATGGATTCGAATTATTTTATGACGATTTTTCATATTTGTCTGTATCGTTACTTTGTTATGTTTATATGTACAAGAACTCAGAACTCCGAACAATTGAAACTCAGGTTATCTACACATAATAGACTCGTCCGGTATCTATATCAAAGGATGCTATTTTGAATGAGAATTTCAAAAAAACTACAATACGAAATGAATTTCCAAATATCACACTTGAAATTTAATGACAAATGTCAATCATCTATAATAATGTCCTGCATAAAATTCAAGATATAAAATGCCACTTTTTGTTATATCGACCCAACAAATCAGAATTTAAAATGACAGACAAACTTATTTCCTTTATTTCTAAAATGTCCTGTTTTTGTCAACTTAGTATCTTTCAATATGAAGTTTCTTCATCTCTATGAAATCTGGTAAATAATTTTTTGTTATTGCATATTTTTGACAACTTTCCCTGTATAAGATAAGTTTTCATTTTCAAAAAAAGATGTGTGTGATATGTTATTTAGTTATTTTGGTAGTATATTATAAAGCCATTTATATAAAATATCAACGTTATTGAGACTGCAACTGAACAAATTTCCTTTGAAATGACCCATACAGAATGGCGTGTTTTTATTGAATTTTGGAACACACCACGATGAATCTTCAAAGTCTTCCAAATTCATTACGGTTGTGTATATATTGAATAGACGCAGTTTGTCCAACAAATCACTGAATATCGACAAATTCTAGCCTCATAATGTGCAACTATAGACTGAATAAAATGGAAACTGCTAAGATTTGAAACTCGTTCTGGAAAGGTTGCTTTGACGGTTTTGAATATTGTTGTTGAGATGACTCTGACTGATACTGCACACGTTGATGTATTATTCTGAAATAAATTCGATTTTCCAATGAAAAAATACACTGAAATAAATTCGATTTTTCAATAAAAACATACACAAAAAAAATTTTTTTGGCAACAGAGAGGGTAATGTCTTTCACGAAGTAATTGCTACCCTTATAATGAAAATAAAAAAGCAAGTGTCATTCAAAATAAAGAATTGAAAACACATATTCTGCACATACTAAGTGAAGGAAAAATATTGTATGAAAACACTACTTTATGCGAATCATATCTGTGAGTGGGAATATTTGACCCGAATGAAAAATATTGTATACACCCAAAAACTCTTTGCCTATAAAACAAAGAAAACATTGGAAACAGTACTAACCTTGATTTTGTACAATCTCTAATGAAACGACAAGATTCGGTTTCCCAATGTCCATTAACCCTTTGAACACAATAGCGTATTTTCCTGATGAACATTCTTCTAAGTGAGGACGATACGCCTCCGTCACTCGGTGGGGCAGAAATGATACTTTATCTCCCAAATCTAACAAGACCGCCTCACCAAATTTTCATTTTACGATTTTGGCAGTGAATATCCTCTGCGGCATCTCCACAGGCAAATCTGCTACTTTGACACGTGGCTTTCTCTTCACGATCGAACTTGCATTCAACTTTTGTAAATCCATCTTCGAAAAATAAAAAATGAAAGCTTTATGTTTTGATTCACAATATATACTAATACTATCTCAAACAAACCACGACATGTAAAACATTTGACTGAAATCAACCAACATATATATATCGAGAAAAATTTTGGAAATCAAATGATTCAACAATTCTTACCAATTTTCAATTAAATTACATTTGAATAAATTCATCTGAGGGAAAAGTCAAACCTAAAACACTTACTTCCAAATAGAATCGGTGCACTTGTCACTGGTATCACTTTCAACGGATGCAACTAACTCATTTCGCCATGCATGACGTATTTATAGTAAAATAAGTGATGACATATTTTAAAATCAAACAAAAAGCCTTTGTTTCGTCGCTTTGAGAACTGCGTATCTCCGGATGTAGATTCGACATTGACAGTGATCAATGTCACTTTGAGTTCGAATATAAAAATTAGTGATGACATATTCTGAAATGAAACAAATGAAAATCAAAAAGTCTTTGGTAGATGCATATTCAGCGTTGACATTGATCCATGTCACCTTGGATTTGAATAGCGCAACAAACACATGAATTCTGCTTTTTTCCCCCCATTTTATTTGAAGTGCTACATGTGATGATGCGACTATTATTAGTGAAGATACAACTTTGTGCCATCTTGGCATCGTCTCCGTTTTTTTTTTCTGTTGATGAATTCTGCATTCGTTTCCCTTTCATTTGATTTGCTGCACGTCGAAATCCAACTATCATTAACAAAGATGTTGCTTAGTGTCACTCTGACATACTGCGCCATGTTTGTTTTTTCTCTGTCGATGAATTTTGCATTTCTTTTCCTTTCATTTGACGTGCTGTACGTGACGAGTCGACAATTATTGAAGAAAATATGGCTTTGTGCCCTTCTGACATGTTGCGTCAGATTTGCTTTTTCTCTGTCGATGAATTCTGCATTCGTTTCCCTTTCATTTGATGTGCTGCACGTTGAGATTCAGTTATCATCAATAAAGATGTGGGTTAGTGCCCTTCTGACATGTTGCACCATATTTGTTTTTTCGTTGTCGATGAATTCTGCAATTTTTCTTCTTTCATTTGACATGATGTACGTAGCGATCCGAAGTTTTTTCAATGATTCTCTTTGCAATTCTTCCTATGCTGTTTCACATTAGGCGCTCGATATTATATTTTTCATAGTCTACACATTAAATCATTTGAAATGAGTACCCACACCGACCTGTTGCGACTAGTATAGCAAAAATAGGTTATGAGGTCCTTTTAGCTTCGTAAAATGATTAACTATGTTTTTTGACATCTAAACGAATCCATTGATGTCAAAATCATCGGAACGACCAGAAGTAAAAACCGGAAGTGACCTGTTTTTGACGGATTCGAAACCTTCTCACCATAAGGAATCCAAAAATACCATATGTTTCAGTATACGATGATTATTTCATTTGTTTGTCAACAAATTATGTGTTTTGAATCAAACTTTTGCAATTACATTACACTCGTAGTTGTTCATAACTCAACAACTGTCAATTTCAAATATGTTCAATGATTTTCTTCAAATGTGCAATTCTTTCTATGCTATTTCACATTAGATGCTCGATATTATACTTTTCATAATCTACAAATGACATCATTTGAAATGAGTACTCACATCGGTCTGTTGCTGCTAGTATAATGAAAATAGGTAATAAAGCCCTTTTGGTTTCGACAAATGATTATGTTTCATGACATCTAAACGAATCCATTGATGTTGAAATCATCGAAATCGGAGGACCGGAAGTGAAAACCGGAAGTGGTCGTTTTTTGATGGATTCGAAACCTTCTCACCCTAAGGAATCCAAATATATCATTTGTTTCAGTATCCAATGATTTTTTTTCATTTTCTTCGTCAATGAATTCTGCGTTTTGAATCAAGCTTCTGCAATTGGAATAAACCTATAGTTGTTCATAACCCAACAGTTTTCAATTACAAGTTTGTTGAATTTGCAATTCTTCCAATGTTATTTCACATTAGGCGTTAGATATTATATTCATTAAGACATATTTGTTTTTTCTCTGTCGATGAATTCTCCATCTCCTATCCTTTCATTTGACGTGCTGTATGCGACGATCCAATCATTATTAGTGAATATACAACTCAGTGTCCTTCTGACAGTTGCGCTATTATTCTTTGTAATAACTCATTCCTTATCACACACGAAACCACCTACCACGCTGACTATGTCACTTTCAAGCTTTAAATGTTTTATCACTATTATTATTATTAATCGACCCTCATCCTCCAGTTCAATTCCATCTAGCACAATCAATCGAGCGATATTTGATTTCTCCATTCTGATTGGCTGATCGACACTACTCTGTAACAGAAGTTAGGTTGGGTGTTCCACAAGGTTCCGTTCAAGAGTCTGAAAATTCGCAAAATGAATCTTCATATGACAAAGCATGGACTTTAGTCATTTCCTAATGATGCTAACTTGGTTAGCGAAACGCGTTAAATGATAAATGACTGTCATATTGAAACACGAAAAACCGTTACGACAATAACGATGAAACGATAACGAATGAACGCACGGAAAACGGTCGAAAACGCACGAAAAACGATCGAAAACGCACGAAAAACGATCGTAAACGCACGAAAAACGATCGAAAACGCACGGAAAACCACGTATTTTGAAATGTCATTGTCGAATACTTCGCTCCCCCATTGCCCTCACGTTGAGTCCACAAAGCTTAACCTCTCGACACTTTTGGATCTCCTCTTTCTCCTGATGATGCTAACTTGGTTAACAAAGATACGAGACTTCCGACATGTTGGAACGCTAGACTTCTGTTTAATCGACATGTTTTTTTTCTTAAATGATGTATTTTGAAACGCCCTGTATACACATTAATATCATATTTCAAATCGACATGTTTTTTTCCTTAAATGATATATTTTGACGCACCCTGTACACTTCGACGTCATATTTCTTTTTCAATGATGTATTTTGAGATACCTTGTACACATTGAGGGATCGCACGTTGAAAACTTACAGCCTCGTGGAACTGTTATGTTTTTTTTTAAATGATGTATTTTGACGCACCCTGTACACTTCGACGCCATGTTTGTTCTCAATGATGTATTTTGAGATACTTCGTAACATTGAGGGATCACACTTTGAAACGATACAGCCTCATTATTCTGTAATGTTTTTTCTCAAACCTGATTCATTATTATTAATATATCACTTTCGCGCTTCCAATTTTCATTGAGTAGTTCACGATTTCGATGACGTTTCCCCCCACTCCCGGTTTTGAATTTCCCGTTGTATGCGCGATAGCTGATTGGTTGACTGAATGACGGTAAAAGTGGAGGTGGTCTGAAAGGGGCTTTGAAGGCTAAGGCTAAGTTTACACATAATGGAAGTCTGACAGAGACAAGGCGCTGACCTTTGCCCTTTCCGTGTGAAGTGGGCCTTAGGGACCAAAATTGCCAGAATTTACCTCCATAAGAAAATACATGGGATTTTGATTTGGAACTCTCCTAGCCTATATACTGAAGAATATGAACAATAGGGTCCCAACTCACAGGAAAGCGTAGAGGATATGGCAGAGGGAGGAAGTGCAGCTTCAAATAATGGCGTTGTGAATAATTGAAATGATTTTCATATATTATATGTGAAATCATGCTAAAATAATATTTGCATATATCTTTTTGTTCAGTAAATGAAAAAAAGTGGAAAGATTATTCAGTGTTTTATTTATCAATATCGAATATTTCATGATTATTCACGAGTTAATTTTATCATGATTCTTTCAAAATAGAGCCATTGAGAACATCATGAGACAAAACAGCATTATGAAGGATACATTTAAAGCATATACTTTGGTGTGTACCAGAAACTTGACTTCACGTGATTCAAACTATATTTGTATGAAGGACTTCAAAAGCATATACTTTGGTGTGTACCAGAAACTTGTCTTCACGTGATTCAAACTATATTTTATTATACAGGGTGTTCATTAAACATGCAGCAAAAATTCAAAAGACTATTCCTTGAACTATTCTGAGGATATTTTGTCCCCTGATGGATTTCAGATTGGGCCCTTCGTTCGAAGATATGGAGCGGAAAAAAATTCGACAATAACAATTTATTACCAAAAATTACATGTAATGTTTCTCAATCTACAAGAACTGTTGAAAATGACTACACCCTGCTCGGATGCAACTATCCAATCTCATCCTCATCGACTCCCGAACTATTTTGAAAACACCAGAATTGTTTCTGATTGCGTTACACCCAGCAATTATCTAATTTTTATAATCTTCCACATTTTCCACTGGAGTAGTACTCCAGTGACTTTAGATGGCCCCATAGAAAATATTCCAGGGGGTTTGAGTCCGATGATCGGCCATAAGTGAGTTCCACAACGACAAATCCAGCGATTTCCGTATTTTACTGTTGAGAACTCTTGAGCCAATATGATAAAAAGCGCCGTGCACCATCGTGCATAAACCACATTGCATTTCTTGTTAACAATGGTACATTCGGTAAGTCTTCCTATAGCGGAAATACCAGTCCAATTAGGAAGTCACCTACAATTCCCACCCAAAAGTTCAACGAGAACTGATGTTGAAAGTTAGATTCAAGCACCTTATGTGGATTTTCTTCGCACCTATCACAGTGAAATATATTTATGAACGCGATATCATTACTTCTTTGAGTGACGAGCACCTCTTTTATATGTTTTTTCAAAGGGTAGGAAGGAAGGAAGATTGCATATGCGTCACTTCTAGAGAATTGAAAGGGTATGCCGATTGAATATCTGTTGAATCATCAACAGTAGTGTGTGGATTTCATTCTACTTCATCACTTTAACAAATACCAAGAAAGATTTTCAAGTCGAAATCCAGTGCTCCATACTTGAAATATTGAAATCTTTGATATTGCAGAAGTTTCACAGGTTCAACTGTGTGTTCTACTTTTGATACAGTAATATGTGAGAGGATGGTCGTGAATGCCACATAAATGAATACCCTTTCTTTCAGTTTTATTTTTAACTTTCACATTGATGATAAATCAATTAGTGTAGGAACTATTCTAAATTTTGGGTCAAATATGTGATCAAGCTGGTGATTGGCAAGTATTGGTGATAGATTGCTTATATATATATATATATATATATATATATATATATATATATATATATATATATATATATATATATATATATATATATATATATATATATATATTTGATCTCCTGATCCCGAAAAAATAGTTTCAACTTTCAGTTTCATCCAAAGTTAGTCAGTATTAAAATTTGAATTTGTAATGAAAGTATTCAGGTTGTTCTTCGAATAAATACACATACCGCCTTCTCACGAATGTAGTCATTCTTTCCTTCACGTCTATACATTATCATCAAAATAATCGTGTAATCAACCCTCTAATATACACAAAATGTCGAATTGCCTTTGTCGAATAAGTTGTCGAATATTTGCAATATAGTAAAGGAGAAATCCCACGTTTCATTCTTCAATTTCAACAGTCGTGAGAAATATGGTCAGACTGTAACGAAATAAAAAAAAGTAGTTCACAATGGATAATAGCTGAAAACGTTAATTCATTACAAAAACAGGAGTTCGGGTAACTCAAAACTCCATATTTTTGCATTAGTGAGAATTGCTAATGTCATGAAAGGCTAAGTGAGCACTTCTAGTTTTATTTATAGAGGAAAAGTGATATCTGAATTCAAATCATTCAAAGTATACCGATAACCACTGACGAACAAGTTTTTTTTTTCATTCCAGCATACAGGTTCTTTCTTTTTGCGTGAATTACGTACTTTAAAGAACGAAGACCGTTTTAAAAAAAAAGAAATATTTTTATTTGGACAAGTTGTTCGTACAAAAGTTACATCAAGACTGAATTTTTAATAATGTAATATAAATGGTGAGAAATTATAATGTTGGCTTCTCCTGGAATGCCGGCTATTTGATACTGCAGCGTCGGCGCTCCTTGGCCGGGTCGTAGACCTAGTCGGCTGGTTGAATGTACTTATTCGGTACGTAACTCCTCCCTCCTAAGATGAAGTTTTGGATGGGACAAACAAAACTTCTGGAGACTGTTGGGGTTGTGCGGCATCCTTGGTATTTTTCTTGCATCTTCTGAACTTGTTCAGACAAATATAAATGATCCCTATAATGGCGAATATATATATAAGGGAATCGTCCAGGGGTGGTGGCTGGAAGAAGTTGAACCTGTTAAATCTAGGGGTTGAAGTCTATTTCCTTGGAGTTGCACTTCACATAGTTCGTCAAGTGAGATATCGTCGACTTGGAGTTTGGTTTTTTCGATTTTCTGTTCGTGTATTGTAATTTCAGGAAGAAATAATGGTTTTCCCTTGGTTTCTCCCTTCTCGTTGGTGTATCCATGTCCGGAGGTTTCGATGCTGCATTGGTATGGGATTTCGATGAGGAAGGATCCTTTCAGCATCACGAAGTCAGTTTCGTCACATCGGGTTTGGACTTTTTCTTGTTGAGGGAATATGGCGATATAATTTGATTCGCTGACTTCCTCGATTAAGGGCTTGTTCACCACTATGGTTGCTGTTTGGCATACGGCTTCATTATATTTTACTTGTAAAATTGAAAATATACAATCGCTTTCCTGGGTTCCATCTATCAGGTAGTTGTTCGGGCACAGGTAGTTCGGGTTCAGATAACGACATTGTCCAGAGTCGTATTGGAACATATCATTACTCATTGTGAAAAAGGAGTTTTTTGGAATAATTGTGGTAAAATTCTGAGTGGGTATTGAATAAAGGTGGTAATGTGAGAAGGTTTTGGGATGCACTAGAGGGATATGCATTGCAAAAATTTGTTTTGTATTCGAAAAATATGCGTCCAGGTGTTATATCATATTGTTTATAGCTGTCCTCGATTTCTGAATATACCAATTGATCTTTAGAATGATACTTCAGAAGCGAATCGAGTATTGATTTTATATCGTCGATAGATATTATACTATGATGTAAGGTGCCAAGTTCAGCGAAAGAAATGGCGTTTTCAATATTGGTGAGAATTGAAAGTAGTGTATCCAAGTTGAATTTTATTTGTGTATATGTATCTAATAAGGACAAAAAAAGTGTGCTATTATTGTTAAGCTCTTCGATACTTTCTTTGATCACATTCTGATTATGAATCATGAGTGATTGTGAGTCAATGATATTTGTTGATTCAGAGAATGAACAATTTGATTTTCGTTATTTTGTAATTTTTCAATAGCTGCGTCGTAACGCTGAGCATCTTCCTGATCTAAGTTACCGGAAACAAATTTGACAATATTTCCAAGTCCATTGATTAACCCTCGTTTTTTTCGAATCGCTAAGGGGTAGATTGATTGGAGTTTTTCTTTAACTGATTTCAACTGGAAGTCTATATGTTGTTCGGTATATTGATGTAAGGATGTAAGGTAGGTTGAACTGAGGTCTTTCTGATTCATGAGTGATGATTTTATTGCATTATAATGATGAGTCAGTTCATCGATTTCTTCTGAAATTGGCTTGAAATCAATATAATGAAGAAAGGTGTGTGTGGCTACTCTAATTTTTGCTGTCCCTAGTAGAAAGGGCAGGATTCCTGGGTTGTACTTCAGGTTCGTTATTTGTACGTTCTTTGATGATGTTAGGTGGATTATCGTCAAGAGTAGGAGGGTCCTGTAACAAATTAGACTTTGTTACGATTTTTTGGGGTTTTTTGAGAATGTTTGTGTGGTAGGTATCACGTTTTGTTTTTAGTTTCAGTCCTTGATCGGTGACAACAGTTCCTTTTATGAATGGAACGTTCAGTTTTTTCCCACGAGTTTTTACGTTATGTCGATAAACTTCACCATCTTCAGGATAGCTGACCGGATTTTCGCGAGTGAGATTTTGTTTTTCTATTATCTTTTCTTTTTGTTGTTGGGAAGTCTCGTGAATGTAATTGAAAATCAATTGAGTTCTGTCTTTGTGTTCCTGAATATAATTATTCAGAATTTCGTGGTTTATATCTATATCAAATAGATCTTTTGTTATCGATATGTCCACTCACAATATCTATTGGTTTTTGTTTTGTCAAGGAATGTATGGAGTGGTTATATCCAAAAATAGCATAAGGCATTAGGCTCGTTACTTCAGATCGGGGATTTTCAATTTTCAAAACCCTCAAATGCTCAAGCAAGGTTGAATGAAGGCGCTCTACGGGGCGTTACTAGTTGAGTTTTTTGGGGTGATGTCAGTCAAAGTAGAGTTTTTGAATTCTGTTCTACTATCGGCTATGATTTTTAGTGGTAGTCCGTGGAACGACATGAATGTGATGAGACTTTCGACAATAGAGGAAGCGTTTGCGGATGTAAGAGGAAAAGCCTGTGCATATTTAGAAAAAGTATCTATTATCGTAAGGAATTTTTGACCGTTGGCTTGAAAAACATCGATATGAACGATTTCAAATGGTTTTTTGGGTTTTGGTGTTATTTGAAAATTTATTTTTGGTGGGTTTCTATCATATTTAGATATTTGACATACTTCGCATTTGTTGATATAATTCCTGACATGATTAGCAAGGTTGAGCCAATAGTACTTTCTCTTAATTTGTTGTATGGTTTCTTGAATTCCACGATGGTTTGTTTTTGTTTCATGATTATAGACTGATAGTTCTTTCTGTCTGTCATCGTTTGTTGTATTTTCAAGTTTCAAATTGCATTTAATTAATTTGAATGTGTGGTTTTGAAAGTTTGCGTCATTAGAGTGCAAAGGTTTTCGTACACTTTGTTCGATTCGTCATCATTGAAATAAAATGCATAAGTTTTTCTAGGCTGACCAAAATCACTGAAAAATGTTATGATTGGAGAAAGGTCATTGTTTACTATGTATATGTTCCATATTTTTTTTATGTTTGGTTCCCATAGCGTTTTTCTGGTTGTTTTTCTTGGCAAGATTGATTTTGATATGTGGATTTGATTTTGAAAGACATTGATAGGTGATTCACTTGGTTGATTTCTTGTACGGGATTTTCAGCATTTGTATGTACAGTTACATTATTTTCTTCGGGTTCATCAGGTTCCTCGGGTTTGAAATCAATTCTTGAATCTTATTTTCTTGTACTGAGCTCGATGTGCCGGTTTCTACTCCGATTTCGGCTTCGTTCGGGGTTTCGTCAAGGTTGTTAAATAATGAGATGTTGTCTTGTTCTGGGTGTTTCTGTGTAATGTTGATTTTTTCATATATTGTAAAAACGGGGAGGTTTCTTCAATATCTTCTAGATTTGTCCTCTCACTGCATGGATGTGGTTTTACTTCATTGGCGTGGATTTCAATTCTTGAGAGGGCGTCTGTATTGGTGTTTTTTTTTCCTTTTTTGTACATAATTTAATAGTCGAACTCTTCTAATTTCAACTTCCAACGGACGAGTCTTGAATTTGGTTCTTTTAAAGACATCAGCCATTGAAGTGGTTTGTGGTCAGTATAAATAAAAATTTTCCACCAAAAATGTAGGGCCGAAAATACTTCGTGGCCCATACAATAGCCAAAAGTTCTTTTTCTATTGTGCTATAGTTATGCTCCGCGTCGTTCAGTGTCCTAGATGCATATGCAACGGGACGGTCAGAACCAATAGGGCCCTGTGATGAATTAGCACCAATTGCCGATTTTGAGGCGTCTGTAGTAAGGTTAAAAGGCTTGTCAAAGTCTGGGTACTGTAATATTGGGTCATTTGTTAGAAGAGTTTTGCAATGGTTGAAAGCTTTGATGAAATTTCCATCATGCTTGATTGTGGCCCCTTTTTTCAGACAAAGTGTAAATGGTCTTGTAATTTCGGCAAAGTCTTTAATAAATTTACGGTAGTATCCCAGAAGTCCAAGAAATGATTTTATTTGTTTCGTAGTTGTTGGGATGGGATATTGCATAATAGCTTTGATTTTATCCGGATTTGGTTTACCACCTTCTGATGTTACAATGTGCCCGAGAAAAGAAACTTCTTTCTTGAGAAATTCTGATTTGTCAACTTGAATTTTCAAGTTTGTTTCGCGTAGCCTCTGAAAAACTTTTTTCAGGTTGATTATATGTTCTTGTATGGATGTTGAGTATACAATAATATCACAATATGTTGAGTATACAATATATCATTCTGGAGACCTTTCAAAACGTCGTCCATCACCCTACTAAGGGTTGCTGGGGCGTTTCGCAACCCGAACGGTACCCTCAGGTACTCGTAATGGCCATTCTCGACATTGAAGGCTGTCATTTGAATATCTTCCGGGGCCATCTCTATTTGATGGAAACCACTTGCCAAATCTAATGTAGAGAAATACTGGCACCTGCCCAGTTTATCCAATACATCGCTTATATTTGGCAGCGGATACCGGTCTTCAATGGTTTTCTCATTGACTTTCCGGTAGTCCACCACAATCCTCCATTTCTTTTTCCCACTGGCGTCCGGTTTTTTGGGTACTACTCAAATAGGTGAAGACCAGGGCGAATTACTAGGTCGGATAATATTTTGATCTAGCATTGAATTTATCTGTTTCGCAACTTCTGCCTTATGGATAAAGGGATATCTGTAAGATTTAGTGTTTACAGGAAGCTCATCTTTCGTTTTTATTTGATGTTTGACTATATTTGTGAAAGTAAGCTTTTCTCCTTCACGGTGAAAAATATCTGAATATTTTTGGCATAATTTGACAATGTGCAGTTTTTCCTCATTATTCATATGCTCAGTTCGAATGAGATGTCAGATGTCATGTTCGTCTGTTTATAAAGGGTCAATATCTGCATGGTAAAGTTCATAGTTTTGAACAGGAAATGAATATGTATTAAGTGGCTCAAACAATTCAATTACACAATTTTGATCGTTCGGATTTTCTAGCTCTACCATAACGTATCCATTATTGGCTCTAGTTAGCGTTTCTCTGATGAAATATCCATTGATTTTTGTAAGGGATACGATTATATCACCTGATAATTGATTCACGGGGATTTTTATTTTGGTCCCTGTGTTTGGTTCCAGTTCGACAAAAAATAATAGCTTTTTCTGGGTCTCATAGTACTGATTGTAGAGTTGAGAATTTGGAGTATATAAAATTGAATTTGAGAAATCGATTTTGGCATTCATTTCTTTAAGTATATCTAACCCGATCAATCCATCGAAATATTGATGAAATTTAAATAAATGAAACTTCAGTTTTTGCTCTGAGTTGAACTCTTCGAAAGATGGAATGCTGGCACAATAATCACGCTGTGATTGTTGAAAAACTGATGTAACTACGAAGGGTTCTTTAAAAAGAGTAATACATTTTTGCAATTTCGGGATTCAGGAAAGATTTGGTTGCTCCCGTATCTATCAAAAGTTTCATAGGTGGATTTTCGATTTGAATGTAAGGTAATTCTTTTTTGTCATATATGGTATTGAGGTCGATTATGTTTCGCTTGGGTTTGGCCCCGTTTCGTAAAACTTTTGAGCGTCACTCTCGTCATAATAGGAGGATTGTTCAGTTTCGTCAACGTATTGTTCGTTTGAAAACTCTCCCTGTGGAAAATCACATGTTCCATAGTCTCTATCGTATTCAATATTATGAAGTTCTTCGAATACGAAGTTACGTCTCTGATTTGGATTATTCCGGAAGTGATTTCGAATGGGTTGTTGAAAGGAAGGTCTATTTTTCGAAAAATTCTGGGTACTGACAATGCTCATCGGGGTTGGTTGGGAAGTGGATGGCCCATTGTTGAGTTTCCAAACATTTCGCGGTGCTCCGAATACTTGGCTGTTGGTGAAGTATTTTTTTTGGGGCACATTTTGACGGGGTTGTATTTGAATTGGTCCTCTAGGAAACTGAGGTTGGTTAGAAAAATTTTGATTCTGTTGCAGTTGTCGAGGAATATTTTGTTGCATTTGGGGTCTGTTCGGCTGAAAATTCTGAGACTGTTGAACAAAATTTAAATTTTGGGGATTTGATATGGTTGGTGACTTTTGAGGGGTGAAATTATTGAATTGAGATTTTTGTAAATACCGAATGTTGTTATCTTCGATGATATATTGTTGTGCTTCAGCTAAATTATTCGGTCTCATTGATCTGATCATTGAACTTTGGGGTTCTCTCAAACCAACAAATAATGTATGCAATGCATGTGAATCACAGAGTAATTTTTTGCTTATTTTCACTTGCTCGTTTACCTCCTGTAAATTAACATAGTTATGGAGAAGATTGAGCATAGAAACAACTCTTGAAAAAAAATTTAGTGAATTTTCATTTGGATTTTGTCTCAAGGAGTCTAAATCTGATGATAAACTACTTTCATTTCTCTGATCGCCAAAGTGAGTGATCAATAAATTTTTAATGGTGTTCCAATCGTTACTACCGCTAATAGAAAAAATTTCTTCTGCCGGTCCAGTCAATTTGTGAAAAATATTGTTGAGTAAAAGTTTATTTTGTGCAAATTATTATTTGCGGGAGTGGCGTCCCAATAGGTGTTCAATATATCGGTACATGTTGAAATAAATCGATAAAGTCTGCAAGGGTTACCATCAAACTCTGGTATGATTTGCAAAAGTTTCAAATCGAAAACTGGTGTTACTGCCATGATAGAATCGACTATATTTCCTAATTGTCTAGTTTGATTATCATTTATACTAAGAGCTTCTAGTGATTGACTTAAATCTAACTCAATTTCTGCACTGATATCACCTAATGATTCAGGAAAAATTGAGGAGCTTGACATATAGGATCACAAAAGGGAACAATGAGTAACTCACGAAAAATTCCTTTCCATCGTCTGGTGTTGGAGATTTCGGGTACTGGGATCCGCCTCTGGAACCGTAGTTGAACCGATGATGGTACTTTCAGCTTCAGAATTTTTTCGTTGCCGAAACGACTTATCCGGTTCTTCTCGATGAAGAGTTGAAACTCAAGGATATCTAAATCGATAGATGCCTTCGAAAATCCTACCGACTGCGCCAATTACGTACTTTAAAGAACGAAGACCGTTTTTAAAAAGACGAAATATTTTTATTTGGACAAGTTGTTCGTACAAAAGTTACATCAAGACTGAATTTTTAATAATGTAATATAAATGGTGAGAAATTATAATGTTGGCTTTTCCTGGAATGCCGGCTATTTGATTCTGCAGCGTCGGCGCTCCTTGGCCGGGTCGTAGACCTAGTCGGCTGGTTGAACGTACTTATTCGGTACGTAACTCGTGAATCAAAATGATATTCTTCTTTAGCTGTCCTTCTCTCTTTCTCCTCTCAGCGTTCACAAGTATTGATCGCAGGGATTTATTTTCTTCCTTCAATGCATTGACAGCAAAACTCATTGTTTTCTTCTCTTTTATGCTTTTGGTCTCATTTTTTGTTTTCTTTCCATACTAACTTATTTCAGTTAAAAGTGCACACATATCTTTATTGGAAAAAACCCAATCTTTTTCATCTATTATTGACGCTTTTCATGAGGTAAACATTTCAGCAGGTTCGATTTCGCTATCGGTGAAAGACATGAAGACAAAAAAAACTAATCTGACATGTTGTGTTAGAAATGAATAATGCCTACTCGGAATTCTCAGTTTCTCAGATATCACTACGGAACTCACATTCAGAACATGAATTTAAAAAACATATTTTTTCTGTCGAGTGAAAGATGTGCCAAATACAACTTCCTCCGAAGAATTGATATAAATATGGAAACAATATCGAAGAGTAGAGGTATACAGCCGTTTCTGGGCCTCCCCCCACTACTACGAAGTATTAATTGCTTTTTTTTGTTGGTTCAGAAAAATCAAGGTGATGTGACCTTGAATTGTCTGGTGCATGGATCATTCAGAATTTTTTTCATATGAGATTTTGTGTGTGTGTGACATAATGACGTAATTACATTTGGTTGGTGTGTGAGAATGTACGAAACAGGGTTTATGTCGTTCAGTTATGTTTATGAAACATAACCTTGAACATGGAATTCAACTTTGAGATTAGGAAACTAGATTGCATACACGGTAAAGTCAGGTTGATATTGTCCTTCATGTGTACTCTATACCAGTTTGTACAGAATAAACACACGTCTGCATACCACGAAGATCTACCGATTGATGAGCGGTCCTTCTTTACCAGTTTGGACGGTACCCATCGTGACAGAGAGTGTACACGTCTGCACTCCGTGAGGTTTCAACGACCACTGCTTGTTTGTAACGCCTTCTGTCAACACATCGAGTTGGAATTGGTGGTGGTGGGGGAGCGCCTGTGGTTGACGCATCGAGATGGATTCGACCTTGAACGACCTTGGTTACGTCACACCCTTGACGTACATCACAAGGTAAAAAAGAAAAGGCGACTTTGAGATAGTGTTTTTGCTTTAACCTTGAATGACCTCCATGCAACCTCTATATTTTCACGACCTTCATTGATCAACGTGGCTATTTCGAAGATACTTTCAATTTTGAAATGACCTCTACATACGTCAAACGATGTCGACAAGGTGACTTTGAAGAAGTTCGACCTTGAACGACCTTCATCTACGTTACACCCTTGAACTACAAGGTAACGCGGACAAGGCGACTGTGAGGTACTGTTTTGGGTTTGACCTTGAATGACCTTCATTCACCTTCATTCATTCACTTTTATTCACACTTTATATTTTCACGGCTATTTCGAACAATGTTCAAAGTCGCATAACCTTGGGGTTATGTTTAGCTGTCGTCATCGTCTTCGAATTGAAATTGAGGGCAATAAATGTTGATTGTGTCGCCATATCTTCGACTCTCTTCTTGATCCGCTTCTGGAGATCCTTCACACAGTCGTTAATGTAGGCCACGTCGAGCCGGTACCGATTCGTTGAATCACCCTCAACACGGTACTCCTCTTTGACTCCGACAATGTCCTGATTTCCCCTTTCAATTTTGGTTTACACCTCTGACAATTCAGCCAGCAAACGCCTTTTTCGTTCGATTAGTTGTTCCTGTCGAACCAAAAGTCATCGCTTGCGTGTGGCAATCTCTGCCAATCTTTCGTCGCTGCCTTGGATTACCAGTAGCTTTGTCTTCCTCTCTCGACATATTCTGCCGAGTTCGAGCACGTCGTCGACTAAGTTGCAGCTCCTCTGCGGTGTCGATAACTCCACCTCGCTGCCAGTGGGTGGGCCGGAAGTTGCCCCCTGATCTGTATCTCTGTATCTGTAGAGTAGGGAGGGTGAGTGTGAGCCCACGCACTCAGGCCACATGTGACCCATTGTACATCCTCCCGAGGAGTTGTCCTCCTAAGTCATCGTCCATCCTGTCTTTTCCAGGAAGGTGGACAGTTCGCTGGGAGACATCGCCTTTATATCGAGGTGTAGGCCAAGACTCGCCGAACACACACTCTCTTATCGACGATAACTCCGGGCACTCGCACAGGACATGCCTGACAGTCTCATCTTCCTGTTCACATATCCTAACCACTAGTAACCACTAGCCCCATATTATGTTAGGTGTTTTCTTAGCTGACAGTGGCCAGTCAGAAATCCAACTGTAGGCGTAGATTTTTCTTGGTCATCGACAGATATTTCTTCGCCAGCTTCGCCAGCTTCCCAGGGTCGCCCAAGGTGATCCTGGCAAGATTACATCCTTTGATTCCATCCCATCTCTTTAAAGATTGAGCATGGGAGTAACATTTGACTAGTTCCACAATTGTCGAAGTCATCAGGCCGTGGGTGCCACTGGGTCCTAAAATTCTTAGTCCAGCCGCTTCCTTGGCTAAAGAGTCGGCAAAGCGATTACATTTACTCCTGTCGTGCCCTTTAACCCACCTCAGGATAATTTTATTATAGCCTCGGTAGACCGAGTCTTTGGCTAAATCTTGGTGGCACTCTAGTACTAGCTCTGAGGTAACACGCTGTCTGTTCAAGGCTAATAGTGCTTGTCTGCTATCAGTGCAGATTGTTATGTTTTTGCCAGAAATTCCTTTCTTGGTTATTTCTTTTGTGGCGATTGAGATACCAGCCAGTTCTGTTTGGACCATGCTGGTATTTCTTCCCAGTCACCACTTAATCTGTAGGCTTAGTGATCTGGAGTACACTCCACATCCTGAGCCTTCTTTGGTTTTTGAGCCGTCTGTATAAATCCGTATTGCTTTTTCAGCTTCTGACTCTGTGTTCTGCTTAATTTGTATTTTGCAGGGTTTATCAAACACAAACCTGGGTTCAATTGCATCACTCGCTGCCTGCAGCAGAGGTTGCGCAGTGAGCGCTTCCCGCCATAGGCCCAGTCTCAATTGGCCCATTCCTACTTCGTGGTTTACACCAGCCGTGCGCAATCCTACCATGGCCATTAACGCAATTTCCTTAACATACAGATCCAGAGGGGTCAGACCCGTGATTATTTCCATTGCTGCGGTTGGTGTTGTTCTCATGACTCCCGTGATGTTTAAACAAACCAGTCGCTGTATTTGATATAATTTTCGAATGGCCGTTGCTTGTAGAACTTTCGGTCCCCATGCAATGGCTCCATACGTTAACAGGTATTATTATTGCAGTGTAGATCCAGGCGACCACACGGGGTGAAAGACCCCATGCGCGTCCCACTGTCCTCCGACATTGCTCATAAGCCACGTATGATTTTTTGCTTTACTCTGTAGATGAGAGTTCCATGTTAGCTTCTCGTCGAGCATAGTACCAAGGTATTTCACCTCTTCAGAGAAGTTTATAGTTTGCTTTTGAAGATTTTGGGAGGTTTTATCTCAGTCTTCTTGGGATTGATCGACAGTGAATGTTCCTTAGACCATGTTTCTATTAATTTGAGCCCATCTAGCGCTCTATCGCACAGTGTGTTCACAAATTTGCCGGTCTGCAAGATAACTATGTCATCTGCGTATGAAATTGTGTAGAATCCATTTTTGTTAAGGTGATTAATTAGGGTATCCAGAACTATGTTCCAGAAAAGGGGTGATAAGACCCATCCCTGTGGACTTCCCCTCATGACCAGTCCTTTCACTGTGCTGTCTTCTACATTAATACTTATTGCTCTGCTAGAGAGCATCTGGAGTATCCATTCTCCTACTACCAGGGGTACATTTCTGGAGTGTAGTTGCTGGGTAATTGTTGGAAAGGTTGTTTTATCAAACGCTCCCTCGATATCTATGAATATACCCAGGGTGGATTCTTTGTTGTCCATTGATCTCTCGATTCTGCCAACCACATGGTGAAGGGCCGAATCAGTAGACCTTCTCGGAGTATATACATGCTGATTTGGATGAAGTGGTTTGTGAACAAGTACTTCATCTCTTATGTACCGCTCACATAGCCTCTCCATGGTTTTTAAGAAAAACGATGTGATACTAATTGGTCGGAATGCTTTTGGTAGAGTGTAGTCCATCCTGCCTGGTTTGGATATAAATACTACTCTTACTTCACTCCACTTACTGGGAATATACCTTAGAGCTAGAGAGGCTCTGAATATTCCAACCAGGTGCGGCATGAGAGTGTCCAGTCCCCACTGAAGTGGGGCTGGTCTTATACCGTCAGGTCCTGGTTGGTGACTTGAAGGGGAAAAGCCCGATACAGCCCATCTCATTTTGTCCTCATCAATTACTGCACTAGCATATTGCCAGTCACATTGTTAGGGTGTTGTTGGTACATCCATCCAGTTCGTCGTTCCAGAAAGACAGAACCTGGAAAGTGAGTTTCCATAAGAATCTCAGCACTCTCCTGGCTTTGTCGCTATTTTCCCCCGTCAGGATACTCTTATGGTGGTCATTTTAGAGAGCCTTCTGTAGCCTAGAAGCTAGTGGGAAGTCTTCGACTGACGCACAATAGGCTTTCCAGGCTTCTCTTTGCTTTCGTCTGCAGACTTTTTTGAACTCTCTGAGGTTGGCTTGATATATAACCCAGTCCTCTTTGAGTCTTGTACGTTTTGCCTTGTTGAAGGTCGTTCTTGCTGTCTTCCTGAGGTGTTCCAATTCAGGGCACCATCATGTGTTGGTTGTGCCATGCGTTTGAACCATCCTCATCGGACAGGATTCCTTATAGGCAATGTCTAGTTTGTTGTGGATAGATACAGTGTACCTTTCCAGTTCATTGTTGCCAGGAGTTAGGACCTCTGTTTCCCGCAGAGCTCTTAAGAGTCGATTGTAGAGAGCTACATCCGTCCTCTCCGGGTCACGGGATTTTACAGTAGTCCTGAGATCCTGGCTTACCATATAGGTCAGCCAGCGGTCCGAGACTTGCCAGTCTTGAATTTTGTTTGATATTTTGGCTGTCATGAGCGTGATATCTATTAATGTTTGGCTACGGGCATTAATAAATGTTGGCTCCGTGCCTCTGTTCAAGATTGTTAGATCTTTCTGTATTATATATTCATATAGTGACTTATCTCGGGCGTTGATATCCTTGCTGCCCCAGCTCACGTGGTGAGAGTTTGAGTCGCAACCCAATATGAGCTCCACTCTCTGGTTGAGGCAGTGATCCACTAGTACCTCCATTCCTCTGGTCGGTGGTAGGGTGGCTGCATCTGAAGGGAGGTACACCGATGCGATTATCAACGCCATATATTTGCCTTTCCCAACTGGACATTCAACTTTAACCGCAGTGAGATCTGAGGTGCTGAATTGTGCCATCGGAAACGCTCTGTATTTCCTAGGGACGTAGACGGCCGTCCTAACTTCCTGGTTGCTTGGTAAGCTGAAAACTTGACCAGTTACGCTACTGAAACCAGTATTTTGGTCTGGGTCAGGGCTCCTGGATCAAAGCTATTGCCTCCTTCAATACATCAAGGTGGCGACATAGTATTGCCGTTGCCGCCCTTTTGTGTTGGAGGTTGCATTCTATTATTCTTACTTTTTTTCCAACGTCCTTGCCCATGAGACAGTTGATGGATTCAAGTTACCTTCAGAGGTCCATCTGCTCCCCCGCTAAGGGGGAGCAGGCCTCTCTGTTTTTGGGTGCTTCCTCCGTCAGGTCATCGACTGTCATCTGTTCTTATGCTTCGACTTCCTTTTCGAGACCCATGGTGACCTTGGGATTAATATCCACTTTAGGAGGCTCGACTTCCAAGGACCTAGGGTCATCAGAGGTACCCTCTGCGTCTTTCTTTGTTACTCTAATAGTCAGAGAGGTAAACGCGTAGCTTTACCTCATCGACTTCTTCTTTAGGACAGCCATATCATCGTCTCCGATCCCGAAGACGAAGAGGTGTCCTTGTGGGTTCATCTTAACCTCATGATGGAAAGGGCACCATCTTGCTACCGTCAGGTCAGGATTCTGCGCCTTCAACCGACCCAGCACCCTCTCCTCTTCACTAGATGTCAGTAGAGGGGGAAAGACGGGTCTGGACCTCCCCCCAAGGCTATGCCCCCCCAGATCCACAACACTGACTGTGACCTTGATTCGTTTTTTTATTCTCTGCCTATGAGTTGACCTTGAGTTGTGTTTAACATAATGAGGTGAAACCCCTTTTTTACTCCCCGCCCATGACTGGCATTGAGATTTGTGTGATGTCATGACCTTGAACAGCTTTTTACTGTACTGCTATGATTTGGCCTTGCATGGTCACATGACCTTGGAAATTTCCTAAGCGATTTTTCGAGCTTCGAACACGTCATATAACCTTGGGAAAAATTTTTAACGATATTACTGATGTATATTTAATAAAATGACGTAGATTTACCTTGCATTTCTTTTTTGTCCGTATTCTCATCATAATCGTGTGGTATTATATAAAAGATGTATACGTGTAGTGAATGTGGAAATAGTTTCACTCGGAGTGATAACTTGCGTCGTCATCAGCGAGAATCATGTATTCTTGCAAATAATGAAGGACCATCAATGTCGAAGAGGCCTAGGTTAAACGCTCCATTATCTCCAAAAATGCAAACCTGTTTGTGTTGCAATTTGAATATTGCAAGTGATCAGATGAATATTCATCGGAGGACTTTGCAACATAGAACGAATGCATGTATTCAATATGGGGACGGTGTTGAAATCATACGCACAGCATTCAAGTGTAGAATTGTGAGCTATAGAGTGGATAGTCAAAACCGTCACATTGATTACCCAACATTTTTCAATGAATTGAAGCAAAAAGTTTTTAAACTACTCGAAGAAGTGTTAGTTATCCATAAAAGTGTGAAAGTCAATATGGAGGTGTTTGGACGTTACTATCTTCAAACTAAGGAGAATTTAGAAGTAAAATCATTCAATAGTCCCAATCAAGTTGTCGATCAATCGAATGATTTGAATGTGATTTATAACATTTTTATTGATGCTTTAACTGCTCAAGCAATGGAATTTCAACATCGAGATTCAGGTAAGTGATGTATTCACAAAATTGGTTATTAGATGTGAAGAGAAAATAAATTTTCAGGTTGGACTATCGAGGAAATTCTGTTTATGGAAGTAAATATCAACAAGTATAGTCCCTTTGGAGGCTCTTCTTATATCAAGTTACCCAAATTCATTGAGTTGAAGAAAAGTGTTGTGAATGTTATTAATCAAGATCAATACTGTTTTGCATGGGCTGTAACTTCAGCTCTGTATCCTGCCAGTGTGAGAGTGTGTGAAATTTCATCTTTCCTCACTTCTCTACCGTGTTGAATGTAGCAGGTATGGATTTTCCAGTAAAGTTGAAAGATATTCCTAAATTTGAGATTATGAATGATAGCTCTATCAATGTTTATGGTTTAGAAAAATGTTTCAAAAACGGTAAAGATTCATATGATGTTGTAGGCCCGTTACATTATTCGAAACGTAGACTTGATAGTCATGTGAATCTGCTTAATATAATGGATGATTCTGGTAACAGTCATTATTGTTGGATTAAAGATTTATCGAGATTAGTATCATCTCAAATATCAGCACATGAACATAGAAAATATTCCTGTGATGGTTGTTTATTACACTTCAGTAATGAGCGGGGTTTATTGCGACATCAATTGAATGATTGTAATCACATATCGACAACAACACCAGGCCCAAAATTCAGAGTTGATAAATTCGGTGAATGCGTACCTGAGAATATTTTGAAATTTGAAAATATTGAGAAACAGTTGAGGGTTCCATTCACAGTGTATGGTGATTTTGAATCAATCCTTAAACCACTGCACACAAATGAGCCAAATCCTGCTAAGTCTTTCACAAATCGAACCTATCTTCATGAACCACACGCTTTCTCATATTTCATAAAGTGGAAAGACATTCGAAGAGAATGACATTAAAATCCGTGATCACTGTCACCTGACAGGAAAAAAAGAATTGGAGCAACACATTCCATATGTAATCTCAATTTCAAATTGCCCAATTTCAATCCGATCATTTTCCATAATCTCAGTGGGTATGACTGTCACTTGTTCATAAAAGATTTATGCACCAATAAAAGTAAAGTTGACGTCCTCGCTCAAACTAAAGAGAAATATATTTCTTTCACGAAAAATTTATTTATGGAAAACAAATTAAATCGAAATGGGCAATTGAAAAAAGTATTTTTGAAATTAAGGTTCATTGATAGTTTCAAATTTATGAGTGCATCTCTTCAAGAGTTGGGCGACAATTTAGATGAGAAACATTTTGTGGAAATGAGAAAACATTTTCCAGAAAATGATAAATTTAAACTTATGAGACAGAAAGGTGTTTTTCCATACAGTTTCATCGATTCTTTAGATAAATTGAATTATTCATCTATACCATCAAAGGCGGACTTTTTTGACAAACTGAATGAAAGACATATTTCTGATAATGAATATGATAGAGTGAAGCAGGTATGGAAAACATTCAATTGTCGTGATTTGGGTGAATATTCTGATATTTACTTAAAATCAGATGTTCTATTACTGTGTGATATTTTCGAAAATTTCAGAGTACATATACATATATGAGTACATATGAGTACATATAAATTGGATCCTGCACATTATTTCACATCTCCAGGACTTTCTTGGGACGCTATGTTGAAATATACAGGCATCAAGTTGGAATTATTAACTGATATAGACATGGTGCATTTTTTTCAAAAAGGTATTCGTGGCAGTGTTAGTCAATGTTCAGAGAGACAGCACATTGCATATAATCAATTCCTTCCAAATTATAATCCTAATGAAGCTTCATCATTTATCATGTATTTGGATGCAACAAATCTGTATGGTCATAGCATGTCTCAATCACTACCTTTTGGAGGGTTCACATGGTTGACCTCCGATGAAATAAGTAAACTAGATATCGTCAGTATTCCAGATGAAAATTCTCAAGGATACATTCTTGAAGTTGATATTCATTACCCCGTTGAAATGCACGATTTACATTCAGACTTACCATTTTTGGTTGAAAGTATCATACCGCCTGGGTCAAAGTCTAAAATAGCCAAACTTATACCTAATTTGAATGATAAAAATAAATATATCGTTCATTATAGAAATTTGAAACAGGCGCTTCGTAATGGTTTAAAGCTGATTAGAACCCATAGAGTTCTCAGATTCGATCAGTCACAATGGTTGAAAAAATATATCGATTTAAATACTAAACTGAGAAATGAAGCCACCAATAAGTTTGAGAAGAAATACTTCAAATTAAATGTGAACTCTATTTATGGAAAAACTTTGGAAAATGTTTACAACAGGAGAGACATTCGAATTGTTACACATTGGGAATCTATACGGGGAGGAATGGGTGCCAACACTTTGATAGCTCGCCCTAATTTCAAAACATTAACCATAATTGCAGAAGACTTTGTAGTCATACATATGGATAAAGTTAAGGTTTGTTACAACAAACCATTGTATCTGGGGTTTAGTATATTGGATATGTCGAAAACTGTCATTTACGACTTTTTCTATGATGTTATTAAAAAACATTTCGGATCACGTTCTTCTCTTCTCTACACCGACACAGACTCTTTGATTTTTAAAATAATGACAGATAATTTTTATGAATTCATCATTGAGAATGTTGATAAATTTGACACTTCCAACTATGCGTTGGATAATAAGTTCCATGTGCCAGTTAAGAAGTCGGTAATTGGAAATATGAAAGAAGAACTTCTAAACGATACTATTATTAGTTTTCATGGGACTGGAGCAAAAGCATATCACATCCAAAGTGTGTCAAATGAAATTAAAAGGGCTGAGGGTGTCAAAAAATCCGTGATTAAAAATCGGATTTCAATTGACGATTACATTAGGATTGTTGAAACAGGTGGAACAATATTGCGAAAGATGAATGTATTCAGAAGTGATTTACATGATATTTATACTTTGATGTGTAATAAAGTTGCTCTGTCGCATAACGATGATAAAAGATTCATAATTCCGAATACTACCAAAACATTACCTTGGGGTCATTCCGATATTGAATTTTATCAAACAAGCTCCCAACAGAATCTGAGAATTCTTTTGGAAGTAATGAAAGATTCCAACAATACCATCGATGAAAACCTAGATCTCCTTATTGCATTATTGGAAGAGCAATCGAGTAATTGAATTTTACAAATCTAATTTTTGCTTTTAACATTTTGGAAAATTCATATTTGACGAAAAGAATCGTTCAAATCGTTTGTGGTGTCACTATAAATTAGAATTAAGATTTCATGTTCATAAGTGATTGACTCACAATTAGTTTAGCGCGAGTATATGATTTAGAAAAAATATTCAATTATTATATTTTATTCCAAAACTGACAATTGCGTGTATTCGCCATTTTTGGGAAAAAAGGATGTTTAGTATCTAAGTTTTGTAACTTTGTGGGTAGAAAATATCGATATTCAAACAAAAATTTATGATTATATGTCTCTGAAGTCTAGACAATTTCATTATTTTATTGAAGGGAAGCGAGAAGATGTTTGGTTATTTGGAGAAAAAATATTTTATCATTATATGCTGTTGATGTCGAGACAATTTTCATTCTTTTATTGAAGGGATGCAAAAGGTTGTTTGGTTTATTTTTGGAGAGAAAATATTTTATGATTATATGGTGCAGTATTCTACTCAATCTCATTATTTCATTGAAGGTATGCCAAAGGATGATTGGTTTATTTGAAGAAAAACTTCGGTTAGGAAACCCTGACCGTGAAATCCATTAGCACGTTCAGAAGTGCATTGGCATATTTGAGATAGAAACCCTCGAAGAGTCCATTCAGGAACTTTTATAGCGTGTCTAGACAATATTATTTTATTGAAGGGATGCAAGAGGTTGAATGGTTTATTTGAAAAAAAATTCGGGTAGGAAACCCTGATCGTAAAATTCATTATGGTTTATTTGAAAAAAAAATCGGGTAGGAAACCCTGATCGTAAAATTCATTAGCACGTTCAGAGGTGCATTGACATAATTGAGGTAGAAACCGTCGAAATGTCCATTAGGACATTCGGGAAGTTTTATAGGGTGATAAAGACGGAATTCTAACAATTTTGTGATTATATGACCCTGCACTCTGAACAATTGTAAAATCTCAAATTAGTTAACTTATGAGCTAGAAGATGTGAATGGACATCCAATCAAAGGTTGCTTTTATAAAATGGAGTTGAATAAAGCGAAAGATCCCAATACATATTTGGTTGAACGAGTTTTGAAAAAGAAAGGACGTCGCCTATTTGTGAAATGGTTGGGATTTTCTGGAGATCATGACTCTTGGATTGATGAAAATTCATTAATGTAATTGCAGTATTATTGTTTTTGATGAAAAATAAAGATATATAAATGAAACTGAATTTTTTTTTTTTAATTTTGATTCTAAATAGTAAAAAAAACAAACAATATTCAAACTGATTTTATTCATCACATTTATATCTATTAATGCATTTGTTTAATTATTAGCGTTCGTTGTGATAGGTGGCACCATAACCAATGGAATGTATGATCGAATAACGTTGCCATAGATTTCTAGTCTCCTCATCTGATCTTCACCCTCCAAACACCAACAATCCCGGAAGTGAAAGTTCTCATCGGGATGGAAATCACCAACATTTTCACATAATATCCATCCATTTCTACACATACTACATAAATTGTTCCAACAATCTACTTTGTAGTTATCACAACGCATACAACGTTGAATTAGTAACTCGCGATTTGATGCACAATTCACACACATATTTCTACAAATTCCTATATTGTTATACACGATTTTGGTAAAACATTTGTAGCACTGATGATGGACGCATACTTCAGGAGATGAATCATTTGACGTCTTCGGAATTGTGAATGGACTCGGAACTGAAACTGGATTCTCCAACACACATCTACGACACAAACCAGTACATGGATTAATATACGTCTCAGGCCAATAACCTTGACAATTATTACAAAATATAGTTTTATCAATTTTAATTGGATCGCCACACACTTTCGGTTTTGAATTCCATTCTTTCGGAAAAGGCATATTAGTATTCACTATTAGATGCTGCAATATTCAACTGACAAATTCAACTGCACTCTCATGAACCTATTTTCCTATCATAAACTCATAGAGAGAATAGAGGGAGAAGAGTGGTGGGGCTACCACCTCCACAATCGAACAAATCATAAAAATCGAATGCTGATTCTGAAACTTCACTTCACTAGTACTATTAGTAACTTCAAGCTTTTCACTCAGAAATAAAGAAAAATGAATTCTGCAAAAATTATGAAGTTTTGACAAGGTTGACACTTGAAGATGAAAATAATTGGTTTTCGCATGAAGAAGACGAACTTCCCAACATCATTATCGAAGGAGAAGATAACATCGGAGGAGAAATCGATATATTCGATGTAGCACAAGAAGATGGTGGAGCCATAGCTGCTGCTGATAATTTGCAGGATAATGATGGTGTAATGGATCCAGAACTTGAAGATGAAGGCATTGATGATGATCCAGCGACAGACAATGGCAACATTATAATAGGGAGCCGGTGGATGAACATTAGTGAGACAGTGGAAAATAATGTAGATCTGTACTGTGTGACGGACTCTCATGTGCGTAAACGAACCATTAATGATAGCATCCACACATTATGTTGGTGTTGTTTTAGATTTTATTCCCATCAAAATAGAAATAATGGAGGCGAATATGAACATATGGATTTACATTACACTATATCGATGATGGAAATAACACAAACTTGGTGTGAATCTTGTGACAGACCTCTGACGAATTTTCGCCGTTTAGATGCGTGCATTATTTGTAACAATGTCCCTCCACAATGAAATGTTATAATAAATAACATTGATTTCACTATTGTTGATGTTATTTTAATAATGAACCTTTTGATGGAGAAGAAAAGTCCTTCTCAAAAAATATGATTGACACAATATACATGATGAACTAAAGTATATTGTTAAGACATCCAAGTTTTTTTCTTAAAAAATAATTGTATTCTAGTCGACGATTTGAATTCAATTGAATTCTTCTTCAGAGCTCAAAAAGTCGTTTTTTCGTGTTGATGATATTAATAATTTAAAACCTATCAGAGATAGTAGATACATATTTGAAAAATAAAAATCATTGCAACAACAAATTTTCGAGACAACATCAACACAAAACGAGATGAAACAAACAAATTGCTTTATCTTTATATTCATCATTAATTTTTCACATTGAATTTTGTATTGAACTTACCTAATTTTTTTCTAACATATATAAGTGATAGATATGAGTAATCAGTTTTCAATAAAATAATGTCTTAGGTTGAACACTGCCCCAAACCACGCAGTATTCCGTGTGCACCAACCAAATTATGTACACTCCGAGTACACTAGCGTAACCTAACCATTCTGATCATCATCGATAACGACTATTTCAGGATCTGGAGAATCAGCTATCATAATGATTTCTGGGGGGTCGGCGAATTGATTTTGTACAATTTCTTCATCCAAATACGGTTCCATAAGGTCAGGGCTGGGTGAATCCCGAAAGATTGGAAAAAATTCATTCATCACACCAAAGTCGGCGTCGATATCATTTGGGTCGTCAAATAGACCGTATTCGTCAGCGTCGAATTCGAAACCACGGTCCTCATCCAAATCAATTGTGGTGTCTGAATATCCATCAAAGTTGTTGTCCACACCCGTTGAATTGATAATTTCAACTTGAATGTCTCCATAAGCTGAATCCTCAGAAGGAACGAAATATGGTTCACTCGTTGAATCGGCTTCTTGCACAACCGGTGTTACTTGATTCATGATGAGGGAACAAGTGGTCTGTTACTTGCAGTGTGAAGCTGAAAATCTCCAATCTTTCGACATTGACAATGAATGACATCACAAATCCTTGGGATATTTTGTGTCACATGACCTTGATATATGAACACAACTTATTTATATCTCATATGACCTTGTGTTATGAAATGTCATATACCCTCCGACATGGAGTTTTGGCCTTGGTTTTACTTGATTCATTATGAGGGAACAAGTGGTCAGTTACTTGCAATGTGAAGCTGAAAACTTCCAATCTTTCGACATTGACAATGAATAACATCACAAATCCTTGGGATATGTGTGTCATGTGACCTTGATGTATAAACACAACTTTGCGTGTCTCATGATCTTGTATTATGATCAAGTCATATAATCTCAGATGACATCACAAGTCGCTGAGATATTTATATCTCATACGACCTTGTGTTATGAAATGTCATATACCCTCTGACATGGAGTTTTAACCCTAACGATTGACTTTGTTTTCGACAGATAACTTTTGAATGTAATGAATGATAATCTCATTCTGTTTTCTGAAAAATAACCATTGATTTGTCTTCATCTGAGTCATCCATCTCAATATAGGATGTAGATTTTTTTTGATCTGTGGCATTGACGACATTTAATAATCAATGCTACAATCATTTTAATTTTTTCAGAGATTGAAAATAACTTTCTAATTGTTACTTTTATATATTTTTTAAATAATCAGATTTGCACTTTTAGTTATGAGTAGAAAGTAACATACATAAATATTATTTGTTTTTTAGAAATAAAAATGACTAATCATTACTTTCCTTATTTATTTTTCAAAATATAAAATATACTTTTTTACATATAAATAGAAATTGCATTACATAACTTTATTTTGTTTTTTTAAACTAAATGATTAACTGATACATTCATTATTCATTTTTTCAAATATGAATAATCAATTTTACACTTTTAAATATGACTAGAAAGTGACACTCACATATAACTTTATTAGCAACATACAAAAAAAATATTCACAAAAGATTTATTGGGGGAGATTTCTCGACACGATTGCTCTGAATAATACAGATATGAAAATAATATAGAAAATATTATGATACATGTATTGCAAATGTATAGGGAGAGATAAAAATTTTTACAAGAGATGTAAGATGGAATTTTCATGTATCTCCTTACTGAAGATTTCCAATTGTCGAATTTTGGGAGAAAGTTTTTTCATGTGAGCAGATCTCTCTCGTTGAGCTGCTCTCATTTGTTCACATTCCAATTTGAGGAGAGAAACTTGCTCTTCCAGTTCAACAAGTTTTTCCCTCTTCGCTCTATATTCCGTTTCGAAGCCATTGTAAGCGTGATACATCTCTAGAAATTTGTCTCTCCTGGATCTCATAAATGAAAACCAATCGTCTGATTTTTCGAGGTCAATCGTTGGGGGAGGCGTGCTTCCAGCACTAACATTGTCGTATTCAGGAACCTGTGGAATGAAAGGATATGATGAACTAACATCTTGTCGCGTTTGAGTAATGATAATTACCTGATGGAGTGATGTAGAAGGTCCTGCTATGACTTCCATCTCTCTCACTTTTATCGACTTGACTTTATCCCTTTTTTCGTGTTTCGCCTTGTGTCTCCTTCTAGATGGCGACTTCGAGCTAGACTTTTTAGACTTCTTCGCCTTCTTCATTATTTTTTCATCACTCTCCATTTTTTTTCCTTTTTCGTCTCTCAAGGTCATCATCCGAACTGTTCTGAATGATTGAACTATGTGGAGATCCCATATTCTTCGAATATGTTTCCTCCATCTCTAATATGTTACTCACAACAGTTTGTGATAAGTTCGGAAGTGACTCATCAAGATTCTGGGTGTGAGTCGCCATCACATCATCAATGTTTGAGGGATTGTCATTCATCTCCACATGGTTTGGATTTAATCCATTCAAAAATGATTTAGCATTGTGCATCTGCTGAATGGAAGTCATCACCGGTTGTGGTATCTCCCCGCCTTCCTGAATGATCACGTTCTGGTGGACAATTACATCCCTGCGCTCCATTTCACACATTTCTGATCGGTTCACAGAGCTTGATGGTTTTAATAAAGCTTCTTTCAACAAAGACATGGTTCTGAAATCAAAAAATAATAGACAATATAATATGATTAAATTTAATTAGCTAACAAAAGAGTTTTCATCTTTTCTTTTCATCACCTTGATACAAAACAGTGGAAATCTTTCAGAAAAAGCAATTTCAAAAGAGGTAACTATATACGAAGAAGTAACTTTTAATCACAATGTACCCTTTCTAAAACAACTACTTTCAAAAAAACATTGAATTACATGAAACAAAAATTACATTCAAATCAATTACTTTCATATGAACACTGAATCATACAAAAAAAAATACTTTATAGAAAAACAAAAACCGTTCTTTACCAAAATTATTCTCATCTTAAAATATAACCTTTTCAGTTTGATATGAATAATATAGTAGGTTGTACTTACATCGAGATGAATTTTCAGCTGCTAAGATTTGAAGGCTTTGATGGAGTTGCTTCACCTGGCTGCTTTATTGAACTGAAAGGAAGAAATAAATTTCAAAAAAGAATTCCATATAACATCATCAAAATCTCAATGACCTTTTAGAAAATTTCAAACTTGTTTCACACTTTTCAAGGTTGTATTACGTTCACATAAAAACAACTACTTTCATAGAAAACAATGAATTATATGAAAAAAAAATCTGAACTAATAATTTGATATGAACACTGAATTATACAAAAAAAAAAATTTGAAACTGAAAAGAAGGAAGAAATTTCAGACAAGAATTTCATATATCATCGTCACATCTCAACTTCCTTTCAGAAACATTCAAATTTTGTTCAGAATATTCAAGGTTATATGTATTAAGTATAAATAACCGTTCTTTACCAAAATTATTCTCATCTTAAAATATAACCAAAAATTGAAACTATTGAATCGCATCAATAAAAATTCTAATAATGCTAAAGTGAAGGTGGCTTATCGTATGTGGGACCTTTATGAATTAACCACACTTCGTGATACATCATCAGATATATGGGCTGTGAAGACAACCAACAGTCTCGAAAGACCACGATATATCATTATCGGCTTTCAAAATACTAATCAATCCGAAAATATATCAAAAGATGTAACTAAATTCTCACATGTGAATATTAATAATATTCGACTATCTCTGAACTCTGAAGTATATCCATATGAGCGTTGGAATCTGGATTTCGATAAGAAGTTAGACTCATCAGCCTACTATGCATATGAAAACTTCCAACGCAGCTACTACGATAAAATTATAAGTGAGCCGATGATGGATATTGGCAGCTTTCGCAACAATCAACTATTCATCATCGACTGCTCCCATCAACCCGAAGCTATGAAGTCATCCACTGTCGACATCAAAATAGAATTTGAAACACGCAAGGTGAAGTTTCCAGCAAACACCAAAGTATATGCACTCATCCTCCACGATGCTGTTTTATCATATAATGCTCTTAACGGCTCTGTTCAGACTGGATTATAATAAGATTGACATGTAATTCATCATGAAATATTCGATAAATAATAAAACAATCAATAATTATTTTTTGTCTTTTATTCACTAGATATAGGCAAATATGCAACATTATTTTATTCATACCATATACAACAGATTTCAATTATTTACATCACCATCAGTTAATGATTCTTCCAGTTGTGGGTTAGGACTTCGCGGTTCCAATTGATATTACTCTATAATATTCTGCGGCAGGTATGTGCATATATCGTAAAGAAAATGTTTCAAGTCTGCTTCAATTATTAGCTCACAGAAGTCATCCAAATTCCTGCTTCCATACGAATATTTATGACACAATGCCACACCAAGTTCATACTTTTCACTAAGCTCCAAAAGTTTTCGCACCTCCTCAGCATCATAACATACACTTAAATCATAATTTGATGAATGTAGAGCGTCAAAACTCAGATCAGCCATTTCCCAAGCCATTTTTCTTATGGCAGAATCCAAATCCACAGCTTCCGGCCACTCTTGTGCTGAATATTGCATCCACATATTTGCAGAATGAACAGCTCTGAAAAAACAAAAATCACATTCATTAGTTTGGGAGATATATTGTGAATGGAAAAAAAAACACTCACTTGAAATTTGGCCATGATTGAAGCGAGAGAGTTGATACATATTTCATATAAATAAACCATATTTTCACTATTTACAAAGAGAATAAAGACACAATCAACACCATCAATCTAAAATATCAAATTTTACCAATGAGCGGGTCTTGGCACCAGGATAATCCTGAGAACTTTGACCCATATATGTAAAAATGAATTTAGATTTGGTTGAATTCACTTCACGAATAATGTCCTCTGTGAATTGCTCTGTGACACGTTTTGGTAGCCACGATTTGAAGGAAGTATTGCTTTCCTCATTCAATAAAACTACTTGGATGGATTTACCATATCGTGTAGAAAGCATAGTCATTTTTTCAATTTTATAACCCTTATCGACAATCAATGATGTTATGGATCTCTGCTCTAAAACTTCATTTTGTTGATTAATTGCAAAATTAATCTTTTCAATGTCAAATTTCAAATTATCCATTTCAAAAAAAAATAGTGGAAATTACAGTTTAAGAATATAAAAAATATGTTCACCTCTATGACGATGTCAACACTCACTACTTGGATTGCTAGTTACTTCTCGTTATCACCTTGAAACTCAACAAATACTAATCACCTATTCGAACACTTGAGATTATATGAACTGAATGTGAAAGTAAAATTATCAGGAGGGAAGGGGTTCAAGGTTACATCTTCTTTATATTTGAGCTCATGTATCAAGGGCAAAGCCGGTTGTCTATCCACACTTTGTGTTTAAGGTCATATGACGTGTTCCGAGGTCAATATCGATCATAATTTTCTCCCAAGGTCATATGACGTGTTCGTAGCTCGAAATCGCTTAGGAAATTTCCAAGGTCATGTGACCATGCAAGGCCAAATCATAGCTGTACAGTAAAAAGCGGTTCACGGTCATGACATCACACACATCTCAATGCCAGTCATGGGCGGAGAGTAAAAAAGGGGTTTCACCTCATCATGTTACACACAACTCAAGGTCAACTCATAGGCAGAAAATAAAAAAACGAATCAAGGTCACAGTCAGTGTTGTGGATCTAGGGGGGCATAGCCTTGGGGGGAGGTCCAGACCCGTCTTTTCCCCTCTACTGATGTCGTCTTGTGGATGTCCTCCGGGATCCAGAGTGAGGCTTTGGTAAGCTTTGGGAGCTTATCCACACTGATGACCGCAAGTGATACCTCTTCCCATGGCTATTAACCATCACTTGCGGTCGTAATTGTGGCTTTCCTCAGCCACTCAAGCGTCACGTCGTCATCGCAGACCACTCTGATGATTTCACCGGAGTATGTCCACGACTTGAACGTGGGCGGTTTGCTGTTGTTGCTGGAGGCGAAGAAGATGATCTTGTCCAGCTCCTCCAACAGTTGTTGGAGGACTAACAGGGTTAGTCTCATCTATGATGTCTACCTTGAGTTGTCTCAAGGCGGCCTCCACGAAGGTTCTGGAATATGCAGCGACATTACTGTCGCTGCGCAGCATCTTTAACCTTTTTGGAGTTCCCTCCGTGGAGGTACTCGCGTGAGGGCGCTTTCCTGCAGTGGCAGCCGGTTCCTTGCCTTTTTTCAAGGCGGCGCTCTTGGCACCCTCCGCAAGAGGTGCCCTTGTTGTTGGAGATGGAGTGGGAGAGGGGTAGAGTGCACTCATAGTTGCTGCCACTCCTGCCTCTTTCACTCTCTTTCTCCTCTTGGCCTCGGCGCCTTGGCCTTTGTGTTACGTCGTGAGGTGGTCTGCTATGTCCAGCCTCTTTCTGAGCGGTAGCTTAAGGTGAACATTTCTGTTCATCCCCAGCCCCCGCCCTAGATTGAGGTGAGCATTGCTGTCCAGCCTCGGGATTGGTTGTTTTTTTGCTTTTTCTTTCGTTAGTGTTCATGTATGTTCCCACGAGTAGCAAGGGAAGGGTTGGTCACCTACGTTGTCCTCTGAACAGTTGGCACAAATATCGGTAGTGGAGGTACTATTGTTCCGGCTTCTGGTAGGTTATGCGGCCCCGGTTGAGGTCTCTAAAGATGTTGTGGTGGTGGTTGAATCAATGCAGTAGATGGTATCTGCGACGCCGACGGTGGCTGTTTTTTCATCTTGACCGTCTTGGACGTCGAAACGGTGGTATCCAAAGTAGTAGGGGCTCGCCACAGGGTCGAGGTCATCGGCGGCTGTCGATATGGATTCCTCACATCCCATATTTTTATATATTTCCGCAGCTTCGACTGCTTTGGTTTGACTTGCGGCTCCACCTGCTTCGACTTAGCGGCGGACACCCTCTTCTCAGTCGGTTGAGGGGCAGCCAACTCATCATCACTACCGCTCGCTGCCACTCCCTTGCTGGGAGGCTGAGTGGGGTTCTACATGGAATTCCGTTAGGAAGTCCACGATATTCTCTGGTAGCTCTGATCCCTGCATTAACACCTCGTCTTGCAGGATATTCACCTCATCCTTTTCAGATTTACCGGTATCAGTAAACAGAAACATAGTCCAAACTAGAAATTCACAAAATAAATAAAATGGAATATAATAATAGATATTGATAATATATCTGAAGAATGGTTGGTTGGGTAACAGAATCAATTTTTTCTCAAAGAAAAAATTGTTTTCTTGCCAACATTTCGAATTTAATTGAATTCTTCTTCAGGGCTCTGTAACAATGTAGTTTCATAAACATACCTCCCACAAAACTTATACGATAAGAATCGTTTCAATTACTCACCAAAAAGTAGTTTCTCCATGTTGATATAACTATTTTAAAAAACATTAGACATATTAGATACATTTAAAAATAAAATGAAAAAATTGCAGCAACTTCGAGAGAACACCAACGCCAAGCGACATGAAACAAATGAATAGTTTTTTCTGTGATTCTGGTAACGTGGTTTCTGTTTTTTTGATCACTGACAAAAGAAAAAAGAGTGAAAAAGGGGTAAATTATCTAGGTATTCTACTTATCAAATCGAAATATGCGGTATTCAGGCCATCAACATCTCTCCTGGTGTTAACACTATCGCATTTGAGGATATATGTATATCATTTTGCCCAAGAGTCTTTTTGATAAATATGGTTGAACATCTAGAATAGCTGGATGATCAAAATAAAAAATGTGTGCATATTCTTTTTCATGTTCAAATAGGGCTGTGGTGTTTTGTCATATTCAGTTCCTTAGAGTCTCTCATGTAATCTGAAACTCGTGTTTTATGATACCGTCCAGTTTGACCAACATACCATTTGTGACAGCTTCCACAGTTCAATTTGTACACTACATTAGATTGCATGTCTTGGGGTTATTTTTTTTTTGTTTTGTTGAAAAAAATTATTTCCAACTGTATTTTCATTTGAGACAGCTACTTCGATTTGATTGGTAATGACTATCATTCCAAGTTTATCAGATAAATTTTCTATATGTGAAATTTTGTGATATTTGGGTTTCACCCCAGTATTTTGGGAAGAGGAACTTCTTTCTCTCATTATTTTTCTAATAAGGACTTTAGAATTTTTTTTTTCCAGCCATCCACTTGTTTCATGTTCCTTTGCGTTGGTGTTTTGTCGAAGTTGTTGCAATGTTTTCATTTTATTTTTCAATGTATCTTATATGTCGAATGTTTTTTAAAATAGTTATATCAACACGGAGAAACTAATTTTCGGTGAGTAATTGAAACGATTCTTATCGTATAAGTTTTGTGGGAGGTATGTTAATGAAACTACATTGTTACAGAGCCCTGTTGAACCGACATGTTTTTTCTTGAATGATGTATTTTGACGCACCCTGTATACTTCGACGTCATGTTTTTTTTAATGATGCATTTTGAGACATCCCGTACACAGTCGTATTACTAACCCTTCATTTTCGAACCGGCAACACCACATTGCCCAATAAACAACGATAATAAATTTTACAACAGGCAACACCTGCTTGCGCTAACAACCGGTAAAACCTCGATACCATCTCCATCTGTCTTTGCATCGATTACGTCACACGCGTGTTTCGCTCTTACACACACATACACATATTAATATATGTCTAAATAATAATTATTTCCCAAATCAAGGTATATTTTCCTATCTTCAACATGATAATGACGATTACAACTTCCCTAACATTCTACGGAAATAAAAAAAATGCGGTCTAGTATATAAAATGTGTCAATTTCGTTCCCGACATATCTTTCGCTATAAATACCCATTATTCGCAGTTACTTTCAATATCTTACGTTGGTGTAGGGGCTAAGGACAATGTCTACCACGCGGACGTCCGGGGTTCCAATCTCATAACTATGAACTTTTTTTAATCAGAATCACGTGACAAGGGGGCCGAGGGGTGAGGCAGAGTCGCAAGAGGGCTGATAGGTAAGGCGTAGTACTGAGGGGGCCGATTTCCATGCTTGTCGCTACGATGCTTGTTCCATCCTGCGTCGATGACATCACACGTTTCTCTCTTCCACTCAATGAATTTTTTCTCTGGAATACTTACCAACGACGCTCGTCCTTGAAGTGCACTCGTGCATACGTTATTCATCATCAGAGCTACCAGAGAATTTCGTGGACTTTCTAATGGAATTCCATGTAGAACCCTCACTCAGCTTCCTTCCTGGAGAAGCTGTGATGGTGACGACAAGACCTGGATGTAGCAGAATGGAGGATGTTCGTTCAACCACTGCCTCTTCTGAAACGAGCAGCACCAGCAAAGATGCGGAGAAGGGCTCGAAAAGTGTCAGCAAGAGAGTGGCAGCGAGCGGTAGTGACGATGAGTTTGCTGCCCCCCAACCGACTAAGAAGAGGGTGTCCGCTGCTAAGTCGAAGCAGGTGGAGCTGAAGGTGAAACCAAAGCAGTCGGAGCTGCGAAAATATATGAAAATATGGGATGAGAAGAATCCTTATCGACAGCCACCGATGACCTCGACCCTGTGGCGAGCCTCTTCTACGTTGGATACCACCGTTTCAAAGTCCAAGACGGTCAAGACGAAAAAACAGCTACCGATGGCGTGGCAGATACCATCTACTGCATTAAACATTGAGCCAAACACCACCACGACATCTTTAGATACCACAACCGGGCCACATAACCTACCAAAAGTCGGATCCATAGTACCTCCGCCACCGATGCCTGTGCCAACTGTTCAGGGGGCAACTTCCGGCCCACCCTCTGGCAGCGAGGTAGAGTTACCGACACCACAGAGGAGCTGCAACTCAGTCGACATCATGTGACGTATGTAGAGGTCATTTCAAAGTCAAAATAACCACATGAACCAATGGAAGTTGTGAAAATATGGGAAATGAATGAAGGTCATTCAAGGTTAAATCCAAAACACTACCTCAAAGTCGCCTTGTCCGCGTTACCTTGACACGTAGTTCAAGGGTGTAACGTAGGTGAAGGACGTTCAAGGTCGAAGCCGAATCAACGCGTCGACCACAGGCACTCCCCCACCACCACCAATTCCAAATCGATTTGTTGACAGAAAGCGTTACAATTAAACAGTGGTCGTTGAAACTTCACGGAGTGCAACTTGTACACTCTCTGACACGATGGGTACCGTCCAAACTGGTGAAGGACCGCTCATCAGTCGGTGGATCTTCGTGGTATGCAGACGTGTGTTTATTCTGTACAAACTGGTACAGAGTACACATGAAGGACAATATCAAACCCTGACTTCACCATGTATGCAATCTAGTTCCCTAATCTCGAAGTTGAATTTCATGTTCAGGTTATGTTTCATGAACATAACTGAACGACGTAAAACCTGTACCGTACATTCTCACACACCAACCAAATGTAATTATGTCATTATGTCACACACACACAAAATCTCATTTGAAAAAAATTGTGAATGATCCATGCACCAGACACTTCAAGGTCACATCGCCTTGCTTTTAGGAAACCAACAAAAAGAAGCAATCAATAGTCATAGTAGTGGGGGGAGGCCCAGAAACGGCTGTATACCTCTACTTTGAAGTTACTTCAATTTCAGGTAAATCCTCATTTGTCATATATTGCAAATTATATTGACATTTTCGAACATTGAAACGAATTGGGTTCTCTGAGTCGAAGCAACATCATCGTACATTATTTGGTTTTCTTCAGAACATATGTCCGAAAGTTCCAATATTCTATTTACACCAAGCTCACAGTTTCTCAATATTGAGCATCACCGAAGAAAATATAAAGAAAATGATTCTGAATGAAATCATTCAATGGTCAAAGGTAATTCTTGGATACTAGAAATGAGTTGCAGTTTATCCATCATGGAATACTTCAAACTATAAAAAGGCTATTTATTTCAGGAATTAATTTGCGGATGCAATCTCATGAAAAGCGGACTTTTCTTTGGGAACTCAAACGACTTACACGTACCAGCTACTAAATGTATTTGCCGGAATTTCCTCTATCACTTTTTCATAGAAGCAGCAGAGCGGTAGGACTGAACGTCTCAGATTGAAAATAAAACAGAACTGCATGAACACACATTGCTTTCACTCCCTAATGGATTTTCTTTTGATGTCAGTGCAATGCTGAACGAACGTTCCTGCGTTGGAATAACTCATCAAAATTTTCACCAATTTATCTATTGCAATGGATTATGGAATCAAAAATTAAAGTTAGAGTTGACTGAAATTATTCAAGTTTCTAATCGTGAATAATTTCAAGTATTTATTTCAGTAAAGGATCCTGTAAAAGTACATTCCTATAAGTACATGTACTTATAGGGATGATCTTACAATTTTGTCATAAACTTTGATTTTTTAGTATTCCTTTCTTTTCTGGAAATACTGGTTCTTGATTCGTTGAAAAAAATCCAAAGATAACTTTTTTTTCATCTTGTTCCTGTTAATTCCATTATGGTTCCAAAGTTTTCATAATTTTTCCTTCTAGGTCCATCTTATGTTCAGTTTTTCCATGGATTTACGATTGAATTTGTTTCATCTGACTTTATGTCCATGTATGTCTCCCCTATTTTGTATACCTATCTTTATATTTTGTTTTAGCATGGCTTCTGAGTCTGCTAGTAATGTCATGTCATCTGCAAACAGTAGTTTCTGTAATTTGACCCTTTCCGCCATTCAGTTCCCTACTAACAGGCATTTGCAATTCTCTCTGTTTGTTTTCATAGAATCCTAAATGAGGATGAGAAACAATAGTGGGCTCAGTATATATTCATGATCAAGACCGACTTTTGTCTCAAATTGACTAAGGATTTTCCATTGTTCATACACTACGTTTTAATGGGTTTCGTATAATCCTTCAATTGAATTGGAAAGGGTATTTTTGGGAGAGCTGAATTTTTGGAAAAAACATTTCAGCTTTCATTATAATCAATTTAATTTTTTTTCCCTCATTACTTTCTTTAGGCTGTCTTTCTCTGTATTTAATTGAATAATTATTTTCAGATCATTGAGCATACATGTGAATCTCTTTTAATTTTTTTTATTTTCTTCCCAATTGTTCTATTTGAATGTTGAGTCAACCATATGTTGAAAATATATCTCAAGAATGAAACCCCAAACAGCATGATCGATGTCATATCTCATTATTTATGCTTTTTGAACTTACGAAAATCCATTTTTTCCAATCCCGTATTATTACTCACGGAAAACCCTCAAATTTCCAAATCAATTTATTAGTCATCTGAATTAACATTGATTTGAGGTCATCTCGGAGATGTTTGAATAATGTAAAGAGATTCGTTATTTTGGTTACTTATCTAACGGCATATATTATGTGTCAACGACTTTGGAATGTTGACAAATACGTATTTTTTTTTGGAAATTTATTTTTTATGAAAATAACAATGATAGAAATTGAACAA
This sequence comes from Leptinotarsa decemlineata, assembly GCF_025532065.1. Classification (NCBI taxonomy): domain Eukaryota; kingdom Metazoa; phylum Arthropoda; class Insecta; order Coleoptera; family Chrysomelidae; genus Leptinotarsa; species Leptinotarsa decemlineata. The sequence goes on from NW_027412606.1 coordinate 19,501,959, forward strand.
ATAGTTACATAATATTACTGGAGTTTTTTCACGTTGAAACTAGTTTGATCAAACTAGTTGATCTTCCTCTTGAAGATGATCACTTGGTGATCGAAACACGTGCAGATGTGTTGAAATAACGGTTTGTAGTTGAAAACAATTCCATTAATATTCATTACTACAACAAAGGTTCCAAACAGTGCATCACAAAATAAAGTTGATAATTGAAGTTATACAGTGTCACCCTTAAAGTGCGCACCATATGGGAAACTTTTTTTTCGAAAAGTTTCAATGAACTTTAACTTTGGCACTTGTTTGTGCTTTGAATTCAACTTGAAATGATGTGGCCAACTGCGACCCACTGACGTTCAGTGTTTGTCAAATTCAACTTTTTTTTTTATTGGAAAAGTGCATTTCTAGTTTGAATTTAACAAAAAGTTACTTGAAAAAGTTGTGTCTACGGCAATTTTATATCCATATGCCAAATTTTATGCAACTAAGATGAAGTTAACGTTTTGCTTATTTTTGACAGATATCCCCTTTATTTTAAAAAACAAGTTCGGTTAATTGTCATCAATTCATGTATACATAACAAACTCATCATGGAGTTCAACTTTTCCTATACATTTTTACTCATACGGACATTTTTAGAGAGAAATTAAAAATTTGCTATAAAAATTTTAACATGACTGGTGCAAAGTTTCAATCACTTGGCTATTTTCTTAAACAAACCCTTGATTTTGAAGAAGCAGAGGCAACTAAACAAAAATGCAAATAATTTTGATAGAACTATCATTATTATCATGAATTTTAAAAAACAATGATATTATAGAAAATACAAATGGGTACAAAAAAATCACTTATGAGTTACTAAATGAGGCTGTCAAAAACTTATAGCCTACATTTCAGTATGTCCTCCACGTTCATTACAAATTATGGTCCTTCTACTGACATCTGTAACTGCATTTTTAATAAATCGGGGATTTATATTTGCACAGCACTCGCGAATGGTATTTTCCAGATGTTTTATGTCAGTAAATGGTCTACTTCGGTACACTTTTTGTTTCAGGTAACCCCTCAAGAAAAAGTCTAAAGGCGCCAAGTCGGGTGATCTAGGTGGCCAATAATGTTCCCAGTTACGTCCAATAACTTTGCCTCTGAACATTTTTTGGAGGGACTGTTTTACAGCAACCGTGTTGCTGGTGATGGTGATGGTGATGGTGCGCCATCAAGCTGATATCATAGGTCATATTTAATATTCAAATGCATATTATCTAAAACTTCACCAACCTCATTATTTAAAACGTTGAGATAACCGACGGATGATAAATTTTTCCTGAAGAAAAATGGCCCAATCATTTGGTCGTTGAGTATCCCACACCATACATAAGTTTTAAAGGAATACTGATCACCACATTCAATTGTGAAATTGGGATTTTCTGGGCCCACCATCGGCAATTTTGAGGATTTACCGTTCCATTTGAAGAGAACATTGCCTCATCTGTCCATAACATTTTATACGGAAACTTTACATTTTCTTCTCTCTCTCCTTGAAACCAGAATGAAAATCCCAAACGGACATCAAAATCACGTTCTTTCAATGCGTTAATAAATTTTGGCTTGTAAGGCCAACATTTTTTCTTTATTAAGATTTTTCTAACACTTTCTCTCTTGTAATCGGTATTTTTTATAATATCGGTTATGCTCGTTTCCGTGTTCATTAACTTTTGAACAAATGTTAAGTTGGGCCTCCACATCATATTTACTTAGAGTGTGCTTTTTCTTGAATTGATTTGCTACGGATCCTATTTCTCTGAATTTCGACATTATACTTGACACAGTAGTATGTTGAACATTTTTTTCTGGATGCCGTTCATTAAAAATGTTAGCTATTTGCCGGTATGGTGTATTCTCACCACATATTAGAACTATTTCTATTCTTTCCAGGAGAGACAACATTATTGCAACAATAACTGTTAAAAATTTGACAAGTAAATCAGCAACTTGACACTACAATAGTCATGCATTTTGTTTGTCAAGACTTACTTGAAAATTTTATTCAACGTGCATCCTTACCGCCCTAGTTAGTGTTTATAAACAATACTGAATATTGAAATTTGAATGTAATTTCAACTCTAGTAATTTTATTCATACTTATTGCAGTTTTTGAGTTGTGTCTGCTTTTTCAAAATTGAAGGTACTGACGTTTCTTTGAGAAAATAGCCAAGTGATTGAAACTTTGCACCAGTCATGTTAAAAATTTTATAGCACATAAAAATGTCCGTATAAGTGAAAATTTATCAGAAAAGTTAAACTCCAGAATTCTGGATAATCCTGGGTTAATACCTTTAATGTATGGAAAAAATGGAAATTTGACTCAACTCAGTGGGACCTGCAGTTTCTGTATTTAATGAAACATGTGAGTGATTATTCACATTGATTGGAGAATCCTGAAGTCTGCCAATAATAATATTTAAATTGCAAACAAAAATGTTTCAACAATTGATAGGATTTTTTCGAAATTAAAAGATAAAACTCCCTATAACAACTGACAAAGAATACATAGAACAGACATCTAGATTATTGAAGGATTGGATCACAGAACACAAAAGTGACAGTAGGTTACACCCGGAAAGATGTGCTTTGTCTCCTAACAAGGGCACTGTATGGATTATAATTCAATTAAAATTTTATCAACCGAAAAAAACACTACGAAGAGGTTTTTCCTAGAAATGGTACATATAGCACATTCACAAAACTCTATGAATAAAAAAAAACCGATTTAAATCATTTAAGTGAAATTTAATTTCAATTTGTAAGGATAATCACAAAATGAGAAATCACCAAATCTCATCGAATGGGTTTCTTCTCACAGATTGAATCTTCCAGATACAATACATCAAAATCTTTTTTTTCATTATTACTGTTTGATGTAAAATCCATTATATGTTTTCTCACAAATTATTAATATATATTTTCATCCAGATATCGTTTGAAAAATTCCTTTAGCTTCAAAGTGTAATGGAATCTAAACATGTCACAGAAAAAAAAATTTGTTGCTCTACCCTAACTGTCGATGGTGACGCGCAGGCGGCGAGGACTGTGGTATTTAAGAAGCGGACGAGTGTTGGTTATGTCAGTTTACATCAAGTGAGTTAGTGAGAATATATCATAGAAAATGTATTCTTGTGACTGTGGTAAATCAAAATATTTACCACACTACGAGTAAAAACTCGTAGTGATAACCTTCGTCGTCATCAGCTCCAGAGTTGCCAAAGAGGTCCATCAGTGAAACGAGAGAGATTAGATGACGCTGCAACACTTATATACACATGTAATTGTTGTAATGTGACGATTCTATTGACTCAAGTGAATTCTCACAATACAAGTCTGCAACATGGAAAACATCTATAGTTACTCCCATACATAAATCGAACGATAAAAAGGATATAGAGAACTACAGGCCTATTTCAATACTATGTTCCCCAGCAAAATTATTTGAACAGATTATTCATACAAAGTTAAATCAATATGCCAATAAATATATTGTTCCAGAGCAGCATGGTTTTATGGCTAATAAATCAATTAGATCTAATCTATTTCTGTTCAGTAATTTTGTCTCTGAATGTTTTGGAAACAAGTCTCAATTGGATATAGTGTATACTGATTTCAGGAAAGCATTTGATCAGGTGAATCACGATGTATTACTGTATAAATTGGGAAAGTATGGAGTAATAGGAGGGACATTGCAGTTATTATCAAATTACCTACAAAATAGATTCTTCATGGTTAAGCACAATCAAAATATATCGTCAAAGTTTCCTATAACTTCCGAAGTCCCACAAGGCTCTAATTTGGGGCCTCTATTGTTTTCATTGTTTATTAATGATCTATCTTCAGTGATGAATTATTCATCCGGTTTGCTTTTCGCAGACGATTTTAGTTTTTAAAAATGTAAAAACGGTGAGGGACTGTATACTCCTACAGAAAGATGTAAACAATATAGTGAAATGGAGTAACGACAACAAACTTTCATTCAACATAAATAAATGCCATGTCTTAACTATACATAGGATCAAGCACCCAGTTATTTTTGATTACACAATGGACAATGAAGCATTGAAGCGTGTAGAGGAAGTTAAAGATTTGGGGGTAACCTATAATAACACATTTTTCTTTGCCAACCATATCTACAATGTCATCAAATCTGCTAATCGAATGTTAGGATATATAATTAGAGAAAGTAGACATTTCAACAGTATTAAAACTATTAAATTACTTTATTATACCTTAGTTCGGCCCAAACTTGAGTATGCATCCGAAGTTTGGTCAAACGAGAATGCAACGCTATTAGGTGATATAGAAAAAGTGCAAAATAAATTGCTGAGATATCTGTATTTCAAAAAATATCATAAATGGCCGGATTATAGAACGGTGCGAACATCAACACTTAGAGCAGAATTTAAAATATTATCTCTACAGCAAAGACGTTGTTTGAATATTATGATATTTTTGTATAAAATCTTAAACAATAGAATAAATTGTCCGGAAATTCTATCGTTAATACCTTTTAATGTACCGCTGCGACGCACACGTTCATCATTTGAATTTAACTATCCTGTAAATTTATATGGATCTAGATCTTCTCTTGTATACATGCTCCGATTGGCTAATCAAACAGGTGTTTTAATATCATTGGACTGAACTTTATCGCAACTTATGTTTTCCAAAAACCGAAAAGTCTTTTTAAAAAATGATTTTTTTTATTCAATACATAAAAATTATTAAAAACGATGTTTAACAGTACATGTATAAAATCAGACTGACTGCGAAAGGTCGTTTCCCGAGGCGATGCTCTCTGGCCGGCTATGCTGATAAGAAGCTTTCCTAGGAATTGTAGCTGAGTGTCAGCAGAATCCGGGGTCAGTGACAACGTAATTCCTCCCTCCGAAGATGGAAAACAGGGTTTCACGAAGAGAAAAATGTTTTCCGCTGCCTTGGTAAGGGTGGATCTGTATTTCCCTCTTGAGGTCCTTCAGGTGGTTGGTGTCGGACTAACAGGTGCTTATATTTATATATAACAAATATCAAAAAACATACTACGATTATAGCATATGCTGGAACTGTCCAAATATAACCTGATGATGGGCGAATATATGTTGTCAAGGGTAATAAGCGGTCGGCCTCTCTGTGGATTTCGTTTAGCTTGTCTAGAGGAACGTCTTGGAGTTTTAGAACTGGTACCACCTGGGTTGTTGGAATTTGAGGAAGCACTATGTCTGGTAGAAGTAGGGGTTGTTCACCTATTTCTGTTGCTTGGTTGACATATTCGTCCGTGGGGGTTTTGAACTGGCATCCAAGAGGTAAGGTGATCAAGTGTGCTCCCTTGAGAGTGGTTATGTCTGTTGTTCTACAAATAGTCTGGATACGGGTGGCATTCTTGAAGATGCCAATATAGTGGGCTTCATCTACTTGTTCGATAATGTTTGATTCCTGTTGGATTGGTATCAGCTCGCAGTTGAGTGGGTTACTGTCGATGCTCAGGATTTGGAAGATACAATCCTTCGTGGTGGATCCCGGCAGGAGGTTGTTCCAAGGGCAGTAATGGACATCGTGCAGGTCCAGGCAGGGCGTTGTGGAATATTGAAAATACACTTCATCCGTTGTCAGATAGGGTGAGGGTGGTATAATGGTGGTTCCATTCAAGGTAGGAATCGAGTATAGATGGTAAAGGGTAAATATATGTGGAAGTACCAAAGGGAGTTTGATGATAAAGACGATTTTATTATGTCTTTGATATGTACCTATATCGATGATATCATAATATCGAGATGTATTTACTGGGTCTAGTCCAAACAACAAATTTTCAAAAGAATAATGTTCTGATAAAAATGCTATCATTGTTTCGAGATCTTTTATTTTCAAAACGCTAGGGTGCGTAGTATGTAATTTTTCAAAAGTTATTGCATTTTCTAGATCTGTTAATATTTGGATTGGTAGGTGTAAAATGGCACTTAATTGATCGAATGCTTCTTTTGTTTCAAGAAAATGATTGAAATCAAAAACAAAGGTTGAGAGTTCTGTAGCAATTTTATCTATTCTATTTGCAATTACTTGTTGATTATGTTTCACCGTAGCAGTTGTTTCACTGAAAGTTTCAATTATATGTTTTGAGAGTGAAATCTGATCATTTACCCTAGAAATAATGTTTTCCTGGCTGTTTTGCAATTCTATAATGGCTTGGTCATACTTTTCAGCGTCTTGAGAATCTAGATTACCACTAATACTCTTAATTATACTGCCTAATCCGTTTATAAGGCCTCGTTTTGATCTCCTGATGGGTGTGAGTGTATCAAATTTAGCAAATGATAATTGGAGCTGAAAGAATATCGACTGATTGATCGCTTTCAACTCTTGAAAATATGGGTGTGATAGCCCGCTGTTGACTGCTTCAAGTAATTTTGAATATTGATTTTGTATAAGAATAAGTTCGTCAGCGATAGGAGTAAGGTCAAAGTAATGAATGAAGGTGTGGAAACTACTTTTGACTCGTGCGGTTCCTAATTTGAAGGGTAGGATACCTGGATTTTTATTTAGTGACTGTATTTGACCTTCCTGGCTCATCGTCAGCGATAGGACGAACCTGAAACAATGGTCTTTTGAAACTTGATTTGTGTAGAGTATTTTTAGGTAATTTCAATTTTGTCCTTTGGTCTTTCAAAACTGTTACTCTTTTAAATTTTGAGGCTAATTTATTACGTGCCTCAGTGCGTTTGTATGCCGGTGTTTTTTCTTTGTAAGTGAGAGGGGGTTCGCGGTTTGCGTTCCGTTTTTCTATTAATTTTGTTTGGATTTGTTGAGTTTTTCATTGAGGCGCCTATAGATCTCGGAGGTCTTGTTTTTATGAGCTGCCATGTAGGCGCTTTGTACACGATTTTCAATATTTATATTGAAAGGGTCCGAGGTAGATAGATGTCCAGTTATAACATCAATAGGTTTCATTCCTGTTGCGGAATGTATTGAATGGTTATACCCCATTATTGTATAAGGCATTTGTTTAATTATGTCAAGCTCTTCGTGGGTAGTTTGAAGAATTCTCAAATGCTCAATAATCGTGGAATGGAATCGTTCAACGATTCCCTTAGATTCAGGATGATCGGGGGTAACATAATGTAATTTTATGTTGTGGGTTTTTGCGAATTCTTGGATGAGTTCATTTTTTAGTTCAGTTCCGTTATCTGAGCTGAGTGATTCAGGAACACCATGATGATTAATATAAGTGAGTAAGTTATTAGCAACTTCAACAGCGCTAAGGTTGAGAAGGGGGTACGCTTGTCCATATTTGGAGAAAGCGTCAACGATAGTCAAGAATTTTTGATTCTTTATTTGAAATGTGTCCATAAAAACTGTTTCGAATGGCTTGGTTGGCGTTGGACTCACTTGTAAAACTTGTTTGGGGGGATTACGATCATACTTATTAGGTTGACATACAGGACAGTTGTTAATGTATGTGCGGGTATCGATTCCTAATTTTGGCCAATAATAAGTTTCTCTAATTGGTTTTTCCGTTTCGACTATGCCTCTATGGTTTGTTTTGCCTTCGTGATATTTTTGTATTGTTAATTGTTGATCGTCAGTCCGAATAACATCTTTTAGCACTTTTGTACATCTAACAAATTTATATGAGGGTGTTTTGAATGTATTTTCAATTATTTCACAAAATCGGGGTATCATATTTTCGTCTGGCAAATATATTGCGTACGTATATTTTGGATCAAGAAAATCCTTGAGCAGTTTGATAACGTCTTGTTCAAAATTTTGCAATGATAACTGAGCAAATATTCTCTTTTTATTTTTGAAAATTTCTTTAATTTTCGGTTCTGCTGGTGAATAGAACACGAGATCAATATGAAGTTGGTGGTCAAAATTATTCAAGGGTTGTTCCGAGATTGGAATGGTGAGTACAGGGTCTTCGGCGTTGGAGTGGACGGTTTCACAGTTATTATTGTCAGATATGTTCATATTGGGTATTTCATCACTGACACCTGTGTTAGTGACTTCGTTGATAAGGTCTTCAACATCAGTTCGGGCTATGTTATTACTGCTAAGATGATTTCCGTCGCTGTTGGCTCCATTGTTTGTACTCACATCTATTATGTGAGGTACAATAGGAGAGTACGTAAAATTGATCAAGTCTAGTAACGATAGGGTTCCAAAATATGATGAGGGGGGATTTTCGTCACTATCGACATCATTTAGATTGGGATTTTCATCCATCTGAGGGATAATTGATTCCTCATCTCTTGATCGATTTGGTCTAATAGGTGTGTTATTGGAGATATCCAAAATATCCAAAATTTCACAATGGTCTCCGTTGGATTCATCTGTAAAATTTTGTAATTCGTTTGTATGTATTTCCACTCTAGATAGTGCGTCCGCGTTGGTGTTTGACTTTCCCTTTTTATAGATGATTTCATAATCGAACTCCTCTAGTTTGAGACGCCATCTCACTAAGCGTGAGTTGGGTTCTTTGAGTGACATTAGCCATTGTAGGGGCTTGTGATCGGTGAAAATTTTGAATTTTCTGCCATACAAGTATGGTCTGAAATATTTAGTAGCCCACACGATTGCTAAGAGCTCCTTCTCGATGGTAGAGTAATTTTGTTCAGACTCATTGAGTGTTCTAGACGCATATGCGACTGGTTTGTCAGAACTAATTGGTCCTTGTGAAAGGACGGCTCCTAGGGCAAAATTGCTTGCATCAGCCGTTAAATTGAATGGCTGTTCGAAGTTTGGGTATGTCAGGATCGGTTCATTGGTAAGCAATGTTTTGCAATGTTCAAAACATTGTAAGAACTGAGAATTGTGGACGATTTTTGCACCTTTCTTCAGGCACATTGTGAGAGGTTTCGTCAATTTGGCGAAGTCTTTTATAAATCTCCGGTAATACCCGAGAAGTCCTAAGAACGCTTTTATTTGTTTTGTTGTAGTTGGGATAGGAAATTTCTTAATAGCCGATATTTTGCTGGGGTTGGGTTTGATCCCATCGGTCGTTATGACGTGTCCCAGATAGGCGGTTTCCTTTTTGAGAAATTCTGATTTATCCATCTGAACTTCAAAGTTTGCTTTCTTCAAGCATTTAAATATTTTGGAGAGGTTGTCTATGTGCTCCTGGAGCGATGTTGAGAACACGATGATATAATCTAGGTAAACTAGACAAATTTTGTTAACGTAATCTCTGAGGATGTTATCCATACAGCGCTGAAACGTTGCTGGACTGTTCTTGAGGCCCATTGGCATCCTCAGGTGCTCGTAGTGACCTCCTTCAACATTGAAGGCTGTCTTCTCAATGTCAGAGGGATTCATTTGAATCTGGTGAAAGCCAGATGCCAAATCAAGTGTTGTGAAGTACATAGACTTGCCTAGTTTATCCAAAACATCTGTGATGTTAGGAATTGGATACTTGTCATCGATCGTCTTCTCATTGAGTTTACGATAATCGATGACTATTCGCCATTTTTTCTTCCCAGATGCATCTTCCTTTTTGGGCACTATCCAAATAGGAGACGACCAAGGGGACTTGCTGGGTCGTATTATTTTTTGGTCCAACATTTTACGAATTTGGAATTGAACTTCCTGTTTATGAATGAAAGGATAACGGTATGACTTCGTATAAACCGGAATTTCATCCTTAGTTTTTATTTCGTGTTTTATTTCAGTTGTCGCAGTTAATGGTTCACCTTCTCTGTAGAAGATGTCTGAAAATTGTCTACACAGTGTTAGTAATTAACGTTTCTCTTCAGAATTAAGGTGGTCTGTCCGTATTATATTTTGAATGTCACATTTAGGTACACAGGTAAGTTTTCAGAGAAGTGAATTTCAAAGTTATTTTTCCAGTCATGTTCGCTTATGGTGGGGAACTCTGGAAGCTGATATGTATTATCATTTTTAAGGGATACGGTTTTAACCGGGTATAGCATGGTTAATTTGGTGTCGTTTTCCGTTGGATTTAAAATTTCAACAGATGCTACAGTTAACGTTTCCGGAATCAGTCATGACAAGATTTCTTGTTTGGGTATCATAATATAACCGTCTGGACAGTCAACAGGAATTTGTGCGGAAATTTTGGAATTTTTTGGAATAATTTTTTGGAACAAGAGAGTTGGGTTCGATGTAAAATATTTTATAGTTATGGTCGATTCAGGGGTTATTATTTTACTATTAATAAGATCTAATCGGCTTTTTAACAATTTCAAATTATCGATTTCCAATAGGCCATCGAATATATTGTGAAATTTATATAGGAAAAATTTTATTTTCTTATTTGTTTTCAGTTCTTCAAAAGCCGGAATTATGAGAGACGAATTATGATTTGAAGTATTGAAACAAGTCGATACCGAAAAAGGTTCCTCAAGAATAAAATCTTTGAAGTATCGATTAGCAAATACTGGATCTAAAAATGAACGTGTCGAACCTGTATCGATTAACAATTTTAGAGGAGGTTGTTTCATTTCAATGAAAGGGAGCTGCCTTTCTTCGATGTTATTTGTTTCAATAATTAAGTGTGGTCTTCTTGACCCTGGGCCTCTGGAAAATTTTCTGGATCAAAATCTTCTTCATCATATACGTATCCGTCTGGTTGATAACTAGTGTTATTTTCATCAATATCGTCTGGGGTTGAATCAGAGTATTCGACGACAGGGACAGAACTTTGTTCAGTATGGAAGAGTTCTTCCGAAATGAAATTTCTATTCTGATTATTATTCTGGAAGGTGTTTGGACGAGTTTGTTGTCTGAGAGTTGTGCCATGTGATATGCCACTCATAGGGGTAGGTCGAATATTATTTGTATTTGGTCTGTTTGGAGGATTTTTCCAAACATTTTGAGGTCTCCCGAATACTTGAGAGTTCGTGAAAAATCTTTGAGGAAGCCGGTTGATCGGCCTTATGGGTATAGGTTGACTTGGAAATGCGGGGCGTTGTACATTGCCATTTGGCTGATGAAAATTTGGTGAAGAAAAAGTAGGTCTTGGTGTATTGAAACTAGTGTGGAGTTGTTGATAAGTAAGATTTGGAGGTCGACTTTGTTGATTGTGATTAGGGCGAGAGTTGTTTACTTGAGGTTTTGGAAAGAAGTTTCTTTGTAGATTCAGAATATTCATTTCGTCATTGAGAATTGTCAAAGCATGTGGTAGTGACTGAGGATTACGAGCCCTCACTCCCGTACCATATGGTTCTTTTAAACCTACCAGAAAAACGCGTAAAGTTTGACCAGTAAAAAGTTTTCTTTCACATTTTTTCTCAACTTCGGTGGTGGTATGTAAGTCGATATAGTTACAAATAGTGTTTAAAACATGAATACAATTTGAATAAAACTGCTGCGGGGTTTCATTCCCTTGTCTCATATGCATTAAAGTTTGATTGAGAGAATTTAGGTCTCTCTGATCTCCAAAATTTGATAATAATGTTTCTCGAATTTCCAACCAAGTTTTAGCATTATAAATATTTACTGCTTCTAGAGCCGCACCCGTGAGTTTTGAAAATATAGTGTTCACAAACAATAAATTTTGAGGTGCATTAGCATTGGTATTATCAAAATATATTGCTGATAGTTCTTCAACTGTTTATATGAATCTAACCAGACCAGTTGGATTCCCGTCATATTCAGGGATGGTCCTCAAAAGATCAGAACTAATCGTGGGAACAATCACAGCGTCAGGCATACTGAGAGCTGCAAGTCTATTTACTAATAAATCTATAGTAGAATCTATTTTGAAAAAATTCAAAATAAAATTTCAAAAATCTCAAAAAAATTTTATTTTTAGTTTACAATGCAAACTACTATAAATACCAATTTTTGCTGGACTATCGCCCTAGGGAGTTTGGCGGGTGCCGCTGCTGGTATTACCAAGGCCGTGAATTCAGCAAAAGCCAGCAGAGCGGCTTTAATGGAAGCAAGCCAATTGCCACAATAAAACCATGGAGGCTGTAGCATTGGGCAAACTCGGAAGTGCAATATACCATAAACCGTACCGTGAAGGTTCAGGACTATATTTTAAACAATACAAACCCACAAACAGAACAAAAAACTAATTGATCCTATCTCAGAGGCCCCTCACCGATATCAATCTCAGTTATTATGCACAAAAAATTGAAATTCCACATTTCCGTGGTGTTTTTATGCGTGACAGATTACCGTCTTTAGGTCCAAGACAAAACGAGACAGCTATTGTCAATTTAGATGGAATAAGTGGACTAGGAACACATTGGGTGGCATACAAAAAATGTGGGAAAAAAGTCGCATATTTCGATAGTTTTGGAGATCTCTACCCCCACTCGATTCTTTTGGAAATGTTCGAATGCAAAAATCGAATATAACTATGATCGTCAACAGAAATTTGATACAGTTCTCTGTGGTCACTTGTGCTCACAGTTTCTCTCTGAATAATTTTTCAAATAAAAATGGATACAACACCAAAACTGGATCGAGAGGCTATCAAGGGAATAGGGTTTTCACTTTGGATGTTTTCAAAATATGGTACCATGAAAAAAATGGATAAAGTGATGCTTGCAAATATGCCCGAGGAAGTGATACTTGCATGTGTTGCACATGAGATCGCATATGTTTGGGAAAAGTTACCCAAACATCTACAAGATGACATCGACATAATGAAATATAGATATTGTTACGAACACCACCCCGACGAAAATTCAGATTCGGATGTGAATGATGGTCCTATATCTCGAAAATCAGTATGTTTTATTTGTAATATAAAGGATATGAATATCGGTATCAATAAAAATGATATTCATTACAATACAACACCTTCGAAAAAGTGTCAATTGTCTGAGATGTGTTGTTGCTGTGTACAACAATGAATTGAAATGTGTTTCAAAATATTCATCAGTTATGTCACGAAAGTTCTAGCTACAAGCTGTCGGGACAAGTGTCTTGGGTGAGGATTTTTTTCCACCTATTGAATTAGTAGATACGAACACCCGTTATGGATTAGGACTTCTGAGATTCTATGGATGCAATACAATCAATAATATATTCGAAGCTAATAATTTGATAAGTTTCAGAATCAGTAATGACAACTCATCGATAATCCAAAAGTACCAAAGTAGATGAACAAAGAGACTTCTGGCTCACCGGGAGTGGGGCTAACCTATCAGCGTCATCGAAATCGACGCAGGATGGAATGAGTATCGTAGCGATTTAAGCGTGGAACTCCGCCCCTCGGCCCCCTTGGTACTTCACCCAACCTATCGGCCCCTTTGGTACTCCACCTAACCTATCAGCTCCCTCTGCCCCCTTCAGTCACGTGATTTTAATTGAAAAAGTTTATAGTTATGAGATTCGAACTCACGACGCCCGCGCGGTAGACATTGTCCTTAGCCTCTTCACCAACGTAAGATATTGAAGGTAACTGCGAATGTTGAGTATTTACAGCGTTAGTTTTGTTGGGACCGAAATTGACTCGTTCGTTATACTTGACAGCATTTATTTTTTAATTCCGTACACTGTAATCTTCATTATCATATTGAAGATAGGAAAATATACTTAGATTTGGGAAATAATTAATATTTCATATAAAGATGTGTATATGTGTGTAAGAGCGAGAGACGCGTGTGACGTAATCGATGCAAAGAGAGATGGAGATCGAGGTTTTACCGGTTGCTGGCGCAAGCAGGTGTTGCCGGTTGTACAATAAATCGTTGTTTATGGGGCAATGTAGCGTTGCCGATTTTAGAATTATTCGTGAACGAATCGATGAAAATTGGAAGCGCGAAAGTGATATATTAATAATAATGAATCAATTTTAGGAAAAAACATTACAGATTAATGAGGCTGTATCGTTTCAAAGTCTGATCCCTCAATGTTACAAGATATCTCAAAATACATTATTGAAAACAAACATGGCGTCGAAGTGTACAGAGTGAGTCAAAATACATAATTCAAGAAAAAACATAACAGTTCCACGAGGCTGTAAGTTTTCAACGTGCGATCCCTCATTGTGTACAAGGTATCTAAAAATACATCATTGAAGAACAAATATGACGTCGAAGTTTACAGGGTGCGTCAAAATATATCATTAAAGGAAAAAAAATGTCGGTTCAAAATATGATATTATTGTGTATACATTTGAGAAAAAAACATGTCGATTCAACAAAAGTCTAGCGTTCCAACATGTCGGAAGTCTCGTATCTTTGTTAACCAAGTTAGCATCATCAGGAGAAGAAGGAGATGGCACCAAAGGTGTCGAGGAGTTACGTATTGTGGAGTTAACATTCGAAAATGGTGAAAGCGACCATTTTACAAACGTTTCGACTGTTTTGCGTGCCACCGTTTCGCGTGCGACCGAATCGAAAACGTACGGATTTCGATCGTTTTTCGTGCGTTTTCGATAATTTTTCGTGCGTTTTTGACCGTTTTCCGTGCATTTATTCGTTATAGTTCCATCGTTATTGTCGTAACGGTTTTTCGTGTTTCAATATGACAGTCATTTATCATTTAACGTTTTCCGCTAACCAAGTAAGCATCATCAGGAAATGACTAAAGTCCGTGCTTTGTCATATGAAGATTCATTTTGCGAATTTTTAGACTCTTAAACGGAACCTTGTGGAACACTCAACCTAACTTCTGTTACAGAGTAGTGTCGGCCAGCTAATCAGAATGGAGAAATCAAATATCGCTCGATTGATTGTGCTTGATGAAATTGAACTGGAGAATGTGGGTCGAATAATAATAATAATGATAGTGATGAAACATCGAAACATTGAAAGTGACGTAGTCAGCGGGGGAGGTGGTGGCGTGTGTGATAATTTGTGGAAAATCATGAGTTATTACAAGAAATGATAGCACAACTGTCAGAAGGGCTCCAAGTTGTATATTCGGTAATAATGATCGGATCGTCGCCTACAGCACGTCAAATGAAAGGATAAGAAATGCAAAATTCATCGTCGAAGAAAAATCGAAAGCACTAAGCCAAATCTTTGTTAATGAAAGTTGAATCTCAACGTGCAGTACATCAAATGGAAGGGAAACGAATACAGAGTGTACCGACAGAGAAAAAACAAAGATGGCGTAACGAATATAATATCCAACGCCTAATGTGAAATAGCATAGGAAGAATTGCAAATTCAACAAAAATCACTGAAAAAACTTAGAATTGAAAAATGTTGGGTTATCAACAACTATAAGTTTATTCCAATTGCAGAAGCTTGATCCAAACGCGGAATTCTTCGACACAGAAAATGAAAAAATCATTGTATACTGAAACATATGATATATTTGGATTCCTTAGGGTGAGAAGGTTTCGAATCCATCAAAAACCGGTCACTGCCGGTTTCCACTTCCGGTCATCCGATTCCGATGATTTTGACATCAATGGATTCTTTTAGATGTAAAAAAACAAATTTGATCATTTTACTAAGTCAAAATGACCGTATAACCTTTTTTCATTATACTATCAGCAACAGACCGATGTGAGTACTCATTTCAAATGATTTCATTTGTGGATTATGAAAAGTATAATATACAGTGTCCAATGTGAGAAAGCATAGGAAGGATTGCACATTTTGAGAAAATCATTGAACATATTCGAAATTAAAAGTTGTTGGGTTATGAACAACTACGAGTGTAATGTAATTGCAGAAGTTTTATTCAAAACACATAATTTGTTGACAAAAAAAATGGAAAAATCATCGTATACTGAACCATATGGTATTTTTGGATTCCTTAGGGTGAGAAGGTTTCGAATCCGTCAAAAACCGGTCACTTTTTCACTTCCGGTCGTCCGATTCCGATGATTTTGACATAAATGGATTCGTTTAGATGTCAAAAAACATATTTATTCATTTCACGGAGCCAAAAGGACCTCATAACATATTTTCGCTATACTAGTCGCAACAGGTCGATGTGGGTACTCATTTCGAATGATTTAATGAATAAACTATGAGAAATATAATATCGAGCGCCTAATGTGAAACAGCATAGGAAGAATTGCGAAGAGAATCAATGAAAAAACTTCAGATCGTCACGTACATCATGTCAAATGAAAGGAGAAGAATTGCAGGATTCATCTATAAAGCAAAAACAAATATGGTGTAACATGTCAGAAGGGCACTAACCCACATCTTCATTATTGATAGCTGAATCTCAACGTGCAGCACATCAAATGAAAATGAAACTAATGCAGAATTCATCGACAGGGAAAAAGCGAATCTGACGCAATGTGTCAGAAGGGCACAAAGCCACATTTCCGTTAATTGTCGAATCGTCACGTACAGCCCGTCAAATGAAAGGATAAGAAATGCAAAATTCAGAGACAAAGAAAAAACGAAGATGGCGCAGTATGTCAAAGTGACACTAACCAACATCTTTGTTAATGATAGTTGGATCTCAACGTGCAGCACATCAAATGAAAGGGAAACGAATGCAGAATTCTTCGACAGAGAAGAAAACGGAGACTATGCCAAGAGGGCACAAAGTTGTATCTTCACTAATAATTGCCGCATCATCACATGTAGTACTTCAAATAAAATGGGGAAAAAGCAGAATTCATGTGTATGTTGCGCTATTCAAATCCAAGGTGACATGGATCAATGTCAACGCTGAATAGGCATCTAACAAAGATTCTTTGATTTTCTTTTGTTTCATTTCAGAATATGTCATGACTAATTTTTATATTTATACCCAAGGTGACATTGATCACTACCAATGCCGAATCTGCATCCGGAGATATGCAGTTCTCAAAGTGACGAAACTGAGGCTCTTTGTTTCATTTTGAAATATGTCATCACTTATTTTACTATAAATACGTCATGCATGGCGAAATGAGTTAGTTGCATCCGTTGAAAGTGATACCAGTGACAAGTGCACCGATTCTATTTGAAAGTAAGTGTTTTAGGTTTGACTTCTTTCTCAGATGAATTTATTCATATGTATTTTGATTGAAATCTGGTGAGAATTGTTAAATTATTTGATTTTCAAAATTTTTCTCGATACATATATATATGTTGGATTTTTTCAGTCAAATGTTTTACATGTCGTGGTTTGTTTGAGATATCATTCGCATATATTGTGAATCGAAACAAAAAGCTTTCATTTTTTATTTTTCACAGATGGATTTACAAAAGTTGAATGCAAGTTCAGTTGTGAAGAGAAAGCCAAGTATCAAAGTAGCAGATTTGCCTGTGGAGATGCCACTGCCAAAATCGTGAAAGGAAAATTTGGTGAGGCGGTCTTGTTAAATTTGGGAGATAAAAGTATCATTTCTGCCCCACCGAGTGACGGAGGCGTATCGTCCTTCATCAGGAAAATACGCTATTGTGTTCAAAGGGTTGATGGATATTGGAAAACCGAATCGTGTCATTTCATTTGAAATTGTACGAAATTAAGTTTAGTACTGTCATTCATAGAAATGATCTGCATAAAGTAGTGTTTTCATACAATATTTTCTCTTCATTTGGTACGTGCAGAATATGTGTTTCAAATTCATTATTTTGAATGAAACTTGAAAAATCAAGTTTCATTCGAAATAATAAAAAAATCAATAAAAAAAATTTTATTTTCATCATTAGTGTAGCAATCACTTAATGAAAGGCATTACCCTCTCTGTTGACGAAAGTATTTTTTTAGTGTATGTTTGTACTGAAAATCGTATTTGTTTCAGAATGATACATCATCAACGTGAGCAGTATCAGTCAGAGTCATCTCAACAACAACATTCAAAACCGTCGCAGCAACCTTTCCAGAATGAATTTGAAATCTCAGCAGTTTCCATTTTTTTTTCAATCTATAGTTGCACATTATGAGGCTAGAATTCGTCGATATTCAGGGATTTGTTGGACAGACTGCGTCTATTCAATATATACACAACCGTAGTGGATTTGGAAGACTTTGAAGATTCATGATGGTGTGTTCCATAATTCAAGAAAAATAAGCCGTTCTGTATGGGTCATTCCAAAGGAAATTTGTTCAGCTGCAGTCTCAATAACGTTGATATTTCATATAAATAGCTTTATAATATACCGAGGGGCGGAGTTCCACGCCTAAATCGCTTCGATACTCGTTCCATCCTGCAGCCCCTTTGGTACTCCACCTAACCTATCAGCTCCCTTCAATCCCGATAATATTGAATGTTTGGTGGTCATACAATCGGAATAATAATGAAAATATGGATAACGGGTGTTGGTCAAAAATCACCCATAGAGCATCAAACTCGTCTATAAAGCGTTAAAACGTTGTTTTTTTCTATTTCCAGACCCCTTGTATTCAACGGATTCGAAATGATAAATAATAAATATTTCCATCTATGGTGTATCACAACAAACATTCTTCAGAGGGCGCAACCAGTGAATTTAATGGAAACCTTCGTTACACCCTACCGACACATACTTAACTTTAGTGGATAAAAGCGTTCCGCAGCTGAGTTTTGTATTTCTGTTACAGATATTTGGAAAATTTCAAGAAATTCAAACATTTTTGTGCAGAAAAATGCCGCTCTCCACTGACTCGGTGTACTATATCTCCTATATTTTAGGGTTCCACCTTCTGCTTCAATAAGTTTGTTGAGGTTCAAATGGACGCCAATATGTCTTGTAATAATCATGTCGCTAGAATTAACGAAATTGCACGCATCATTCGATACCTAACAAAGCATACCAGAACTTATAGTCACCGTGAGATCTCCGTTGGTATCTTCTGAACATTTCAGTCTTGAGTGAAGGAATCATGTCAAATGCGACGATCCAACTATTATTAACGAAAATATGGTTCAGTGCCCTTTTGATTGCCTCTTTTGTTTTTTCTTTGATATGCTGCACGTGAAGATACGACTTTTATTACCGAAGACGCAGGTTCGTGCATTTCTGACATATTGCGCCATCTTTGTTTTTTCTTTGTTGACGAGTTTTGCATTCGTTTCCCTTTCATTTGACGTGTCGTACATGACGGTCTAAATATTATTAACGAAGAAGCAGGTTAGTGCACTTCTGACATGTTGCGCCATCTTTGTTTTTTCTCTGGCGATGAATTCTGCATTCGTTTCTATTTCATTTGATGTGCTGCACGTTGAGAACAAATCATCATTAACGAAAATATAGCTCATTGCCATTCTGACATATCACGTCGTCTTTGTTTTTTTCTCTGTCGATGAATTCTGCTTTTTTTTTCCCTTTCAGTCAATGTACTGCACATTGAGATTCAATTGTCATTACCGGAGATGTGGCTTCGTTCCTCTCAAACAAGTTGCGTCATCTTTGTTTTTTCTTTGTCGATACATTCTGCATTCGTTTCTTTTTCATTTGATGTGCTGCACATTGAGATCCAAATATCTGGAGTGAAATTGTGACTTAATGTCTTTCTGACATGTTGCGCCATCTTTGTATTCTCTCGTCAATGAATTCTGCATTTTTTATACTTTCATTTGACGTGCTGTACGCGAAGATTCGATTATTATCAGCGAATGTACAACTCAGTGCCCTTCTGACAGTTGCTCCATTTTTTTTTAATAACTCTTTCATTTCCACAAATCCTCATATATTTTCTACCACGCCACCACCTCCCACGCTGACTACGTCACTTTCAAAGTTTTAAAGTTTTATCACTATTATTATTATTTTTCGATCGACATTCCCTAGTTCAATATCATCTAACACAATTATTTGGCCGATATTTGATTCCTACATTCTGATTGGCTGACCGACACCACTCTGTAACACAAGTTGAGTTTTAATGTTTTATCACTATTATTATTATTATTCGACCCACATTCTTCAGTTCAATTTCATCTAACACCATCATTCTACTGATATTTGATTTCTCAATTCTGATTGGCTGACGACACCACTCTGTAACACAAGTTAGGCTAATTGTTCCTCAAGGTTCAGTTCAGTTCATATGAATCTTCATATGACAAAGCATGGACTTTGTCATTTCCTGATGATGCTTACTTGGTTAGCGGAAAACGTTAAATGATAAATGACTGTCATATTGAAATACGAAAAACCGTTACGACAATAATGATGAAACGATAACGGATAAACGCACGGAAAACGGTCGAAAAAACGATCGAAAACGCACGGAAAACGATCTAAAACGCACGGAAAACGGTCGCACGCAAAACGGTGGCACGCACAACAGTCGAAACGTTTGTAAAACGGTCGCTTTCCCCATTTTCGAATGTTAACTCCACGATACGTAACTCCTCGACACCTTTGGTGCCATCTCCTTCTCCTCCTGATGATGCTAACTTGGTTAACAAAGATACGAGAATTCCGACATGTTGGAACGCTAGACTTCTATTAAATCGACATGTTTTTTTCTCGAATGATGTTTATTGAAACGCCCTGTATACACATTATTATCATATTTTCAACCGTCATGGTTTTCTCCTCAAATGATATATTTTGATGCACCCTGTACACTTCGACGTCATATTTGTTTTTCAATGATGTATTTCGAGATACCTTGTACACATCGAGGGATCGCACGTTGAAAACTTACAGCCTCGTGGAACTGTTATGTTTTTTCTTAAATGATGTATTTTGACGCACCCTGTACACTTCGACGCCATGTTTGTTTTCAATGATGTATTTTGAGATACCTTGTAACATTGAGGGATCACACTTTGAAATGATACGGCCTCATTAATCTGTATTGTTTTTCCTTAAATCTGATTCATAATTATCAATATATCACTTTCGCGCTTCCAATTTTCATCGAGTCGTTTACGATTAATTCCAAAACCGGCAACGCTACATTGCCCCATAAACAACGATTTATTGTACAACCGGCAACACCTGCTTGCGCCAGCAACCGGTAAAACGTCGATCTCCATCTCTCTTTTCATCGATTACGTCACATGCGTCTCTTGCTCTTACACACACATACACATCTTTATATGAAATATTAATTATTTCCCAAATCTAAGTATATTTTCCTATCTTCAATATGATAATGAAGATTACAGTCTACGGAAATAAAAAAAAAATGCTGTCAAGTATAATGAACGAGTCAATTTCGGTCCCGACAAAACTAAAGCTGCAAATACCCAACATTCGCAGTTACCTTCAATTTCTTACGTTGGTGAAGAGGCTAAGGACAATGTCTACCGCGCGGAAGTCGTGGGTTGTAATCTCATAACTATAAACTTTTTTTAAATAAAATCATGTGACTGAAGGGGACCGAGGAAGCTGATAGGTAAGGTGGAGTACCAAGGGGGCCGATAGGTTAAGTGAAGTACCAAGGGGGCCGAGAGGCGGAGTTCCACTTATATATATATATATATATATATATATATATATATATATATATATATATATATATATATATATATATATATATATATATATATATATATATATATATATAAGTCGTCAATTTATTCACAACAATACAGTGCATATTTTGGATGAAAAAAATAACCTTATCGATTTTGGAAGTGGAGAAGAGATTTTCATTATTTTGGAATTGAAGAAAATCGAATAACTATTGTTATGGGTTTCATTTATAATAGACAAAATCGTGTTGAACAATCCAAAACCAAAACGAGCTACACCATTGAAAAGAAAAGTGTGCATAAAAAGAAGCTCATTCCACAAGTGTATGCTGAACAGTTAGCACATAACGCTCTGTCACTGAGTGATCTTGAATTTTTGAAATCGATTGGATCGAAAGTGAGAAAATAACAATGATGCTCGAAATAAACAGTGAAAAGTTGCATTTCTCTTTGATGAAATTCGTTACGAAATGGGTGCTGAACAAGTGGCTGTTGTTAGAAAACCCGGGATTACATATACAATGTATGTAACAATCATGTATTTAGTGAAAAACTGCCACTGAAATATTAGATCTCATAAGTTTACATGAGCACACATATAAGCCCTATGGATCACCGCTATTCAGGAATTCAGATAAAATCAGAATTGCAATCAATAACAAGATGTTATACTAGATATTGCCGAAAGCTTTACCTACATAGAAGTAAATTCACCCCCAAAGACGAAACGAAAACATGCGAATAATCCAATTGCAATTCTCTTTGATGAAATTCGTTACGAAATGGGTGGTGAACAAGTGGCTGTTGTTAGAAAAACCGGGATTACATATACAATGTATGTAACAGTCATGTATTTGGTGAAGAACTACTACTGAAATATTAGATGAGTATTGCTGAAGATTACAACAAAAGTATCTTGAATGCTAAACAGGAGTTAACTTTGATTATCGCTTGATCATTCAAGGTTGATGCCGATTTGCAAATAAATGAAATCGAATGGAAAATAAGACATATTGTACCAGATGATGAACACAATCTCAATCTAAACAAAAGCGGTCTGAATGATAAAATCAAGTTGGCTTATTGTATGTGGGATCTCTATGACCTACCATCATAACGTGGGACTTCTTCAGACATATGGGCCATCAAAACAACTAACGCTCTGAAAACTCCTCGTTTTGTCATCATCGCATTCCAAAGCACTACCACATCTGTAGATAGAACACAGGAGATTACAAAATTCGCAACTGTCGATATCAATAGTATTCGAGTATACTTGAATTCTGAAGTTTATCCATATGAGCGTTGGAATTTGAATTTCGATATAAAACTTGATGATGAAGTTATCATGATAAAGATATGAGTGAACTTCTGATGGACATTGGACAATTTAGACAGAATTCGCTATTCATCATCGATTGTTCCCATCAACCGAATGCAACAAATCATCAACTATTGACAATAAGATCGAGTTTGAGACTAGGAAGACCAAGTTTCCAGACAACACTAAAGTATATGCATCAACTTTGCATGATACACTTTTAACATACAATGCATTGGATGGTTCAGTTCACAGCAGATATCGACACTCTTCAAATTATTGATACTATTTCATTTTTCCACTCTATCATGTACTGTTTTATAATCTTTTTTTTTATTTATAACTGACTTATATCATATATTGTAATTTTTTCCTAATTCATATATATCATATTTATTGTTTTGTAACCATTTTCAATTGTATATAATGGGATTCGAATTAATAAAACATGAAAATGATACAAAGTGTTTTATTTGACATTATTTATGATTTACAGGAACATACAGACTATCTAAAATAACTTCTTCCTCATGGTCATTATTTTCACGACCATCTTCAATTTCCTTTCGATTTCAATCATTCAATCCAAAGTGATGAATAATCCATTCTGGCAAGTATGGTTGGAGACTATACAGAAATCTTCTCAGATTCAGCATCATCCAAAAATTTGTTACAAACTTTTGCATCACTGATAGTTCTCAGCATCACGAAGACATAATAATTTGTTTTTCATCATAGCATAACTCATATCATAGAGGCTTGCATGTTCGGCTCCATCACCAACACCTTCAATTCAGAAGACAAATGTTGAACCGATGATTCAAAATCTACAACATCGATCCAATCTTGACTTGCATATTGCATCCACATCTTTGAATGGTGGAAAAGAAGCAACCTGCAACTTTTTCCCATTCTACTTGTAGTTATGAAGTGAGTGTATTCAACTATGTTACTAATGTTTATATTTCCATATAATTATCATCTGAATCATCTTATATATGAATAGTATTAAAACAAAACGAAATTCACTATAAATAATCACTATTATTATTCAAAAACAAAAAAAAATCACTATAAATAATTACTATTATTATTCAATCATATTGAATTTGACTAGAAATTGCGTTTTCATGCCTTCAAAACTTGGCGGCCTCAGACCTAAATACATCATCGTATATTCACCACCCGATGAGTTGGCTACGTTTTGGTAGCTATGTTTCAAATAATTTATCATTGCTTACATCTTCCAAAGTTAATGAAATTGATTAACCAAACCATGTAAAATAAGTTGACATATTTTCAATTATGTACACTTCATCAATTGGCAATGATATTGAGGCCTTTTGCTCTAGTATTTCAACCTCCTGTACAATCAAATTATTGATTTCATGAAAGTCTGTCTACTTTTGAAATGGACATGACGGAAACATGTATGAAAATATAAACAATTTCCATCAGAAAAATAACCCACCGTCTTCCTTCTATTACGAACTGAATAACACTCTACCAATTGCTAACTGCTGCAGATATATTCGTCTACTGATTTCATAATGTGCCAGGCATTTCTTTTATGTAAAACAGCGCGAGTCACCGCCACCATGAAACCGTACTACATTTCGAAAGATTCACATTGCTAGTTGTTATCCAGTAGAGATGCCTGACGTCACAGACAAGTCCACCTCCCAACTGGACACGTTAACAGAAGTCGATACGAACAGACAGTGGTCGTTGCGCCATCGTAGAAGACATACGCTAACACAGTCCTCGCTGCCTGCGCGTCACCATCGATAGCGAGGGTAGAGCAATGTGTTTACGTCATATCCTTCGCCGCATCGAGAGAGGTGAGGACACAGCGATGAATACGTATCACTCAGCCACACGTCGTGGAGTGAACACCTCGCTCTCCTACCTTTGGACGGTTGCTGCTGTGACGTCACACCACTACCAACTGGGTGGGCTCACACCGATGAAACATTCATTACTTGCAGGATCTTTGAAGTATGCAGACGTATGTTTGTACACAGACATGCGCATGATAAACCCTGTACCGTGCATTTTCACACACACACCAACCAAATGTAATTATGTCATTATGTCACACACACACACACACACAAAATCTCATATGAAAAAAAATTCTTAACGATCCATGCACCAGACACTTCAAGGTCACATCGCCTCGATGTTACTAAACAAAAAAAAACAATTAATACGTCATAGTGGTGGGGAGAGGCTTAGAACCGGCTCAAATCCCCTGCTGCTAGGAGAGTCCGAATCTACAATGGAATTAACATTTCGTTTTTTCACTCTCGGTCGTCAGGCAATGGATGCGTTTCGATATCAACAAACATATTCAATCATTTTCAGGAGTTTGAAAGACGTATGAGGCTAACTTCGTTATTATTGATGCAGGGGTTGCGGGTAGTTTGAACTCACAATTTTCACTAGAGAACATGAAAATAAAAATCATAGGTATGTAGCATGCAATTTCTTCATTTTGGTATTAAATTGTGAAGCCATTTATTTGAACAACGTATTAATAGAGTTGAGTTTTAGGATAAAACGGGACGTGTGGGTAATATTCATGACGTATGATATACTTCCGATAAGCGATTTGAAGATAAAACTGAAGTAACGAAAAAATTAGATAACCTTTGTCTATCGTGGAACCATGAAAAGTTTGTTTGTGAAGAAATAAATCAACAACAAGGAGCCAGTGTTTTGAACTATAGCTTGATACAACTACTCACAGTGGCAACATATCCGTTGAGACGTATTCAACTTGAGATTATTATTGAACATATTTGGTGTACATATGAGAAATGGAAATGTTCAATGTAAGGAACGTTGAGGAGAATATGAAAAGTTAGGTAAATATTGTTTTCTGCCATTGCCTTGTGTAATACTAGCATATGTACTAATTATGAAAATTATATTGAAACTTGTTGAAACAAAATTTGAATCAACATGTAATATAAAAGTTATGTCACGAAAACTCGCATAAAATATGTTTCTGCTGGACAAGTTGACATCATCAGGAGATTACGAAGGAAAAAAATATAGATGGGGCATGCAACATGAAGCGACTGAAATGATGAGATGACGGCGACGATGAGTAGGAGGGTATAACGATGTGCAATCCAATATGACAGAAGGACACTGAGCCGCATCTATGTTAACTAAATTAGCATCATCAAGAGTAAACATAACAGAAAAATTCACAGGGTGTCGTTTGAGAAATAAAAAAACTGTAATTAGTGTTTCAACATGTGATTTTTCTCCTATACAATGTAGATTATTTGAAGTGTACAATGATTTGTCATTCATGAATTGATCATATTTGTGATGTGATGAATTATCCATTTTTATCACGAAAAACGCATGAACAATTTCGCAAAAATTTCAAAGCGGTGAAACTGCCATTTTAGTCAGTTCAATCGCATGGAAAAAATGCAATTTCCAAGCTGCCATTTCTTGCAAAATGCAAGTTCGATACGGAAAAACGCTCCAAAAACATCGAAAATATATCGCGAATAAGCTTTCATTTTTGTCATGAACGCATGAAAAATTTACCAAAATTTCAATGCTTCGAAACGGCCATTCTGTATAATTCAATCGTTTCAAAAAAACATTTTTTCTATCGCTATATATTTTTCAAGAATATACGAAGTGACTTACTGTCTCAAAATACGTTTTTAAAATAGTAATAACGTGAAAGGCAGTATGCCGTTCATGAAAGGAACCAAAAACAAAATTTCCTTAGACCTAGAGAAAAATAAAATTCCATAAGACATTCAAATTGTGATTGGAAAGGTTGTTACTATAAATTTTCTGAAGGAGAGCCAATAAAGTTTTGAAAGCTTGAACAGCATTGAGCGCATTGAAATTGTTCTAAACTCGCATACATTTTTTAGGTTCATCAGCGGTAGATTTGCATACCTTCCGTTGGACTTTCTAGATTAAGCCGGAATTACATTACTATGTTGTGGTGTGTTGATCGGGAATTGACTGATCGTCATCACGACAGATCGCGTCACGACACACTGCACTTTAGTAATATAATTTAAACATGCTGAATGTATGTATACGATATACTTGTGGTGCGTCACAACACACTCCGTCACAATAATATAATTCCGGCCTAATTTCGGCTTTATGCTGATAATTTCATCACATTGTCCAAAAATTATAAACAAATTCATAAAAAAAATAATTGAATAGTTTTGTTTCATCGTTTCGCAGGTTTTTGAAACTTCTGATTTAGCGAAAATTCCAATATTATAAGGAGTAACGTTGTGCCGTTACTTTACGAGTAACGTTGTGACGTTATTGTCAAATAGTTATCATGCCTGCTTATGAAATTGCGAATGGAAACACCATTCTGTAGGAACATTTTCACAAATGAATGCTCATAATTTCGAAACATGGAGTTATACCCATGATATACATAGAAAAAAAATCAAATTTCAACAGCTTTCTGGATTTGTATTATACAGTGGGTGTTTCATTTGGAATGATCAACTTTCCGTCACTTTCCCAATCAAACGAAAAAACTGTGATTTTTCACCGCCCTATTTCGAAGTAACGGATATTATGCTGACTGTGGAAAGCCTCCAAGTATCACCTAACTACAAACCAAATTTCGGTACCATAGTATTCCTCTATGTTTGGAATATGATGAAAAGGCAGAGCACATACTTTGTTCCTGCACCGCTACCGAATCAGATTTTCAGAGTTCGGCAGAGCCGTACTCTTACCATCTGAACTGATAAATCACTCATCATGAAAACTGATTGGCTTCGTTAAGAAGCCTAACCTAACCATATAGTATTTCTCAATTCAAAGATATCAGTATTTTTAGAGGTCATGCTTTTCGAAGAAAAAAATTGAAATCATTTCATATTTCGAAAACGGTAACAGACAGGTATGGAATAATATCAAAAAAAGTTATCCAGCAATTGTTGTTGATTACAAAAATGATATTAAATATAGTGTGTTCCATTTGAAAAATTAAAGTTGCTACTACTTCCTGATGTAAGTGCAACAATGTATTGTTGAAATATTCCAGATGGGTAGATAATCTGTTCAAAAAAAAAATCTGTTTTTCCGTTAATCAGCTGTCGCCCCCATACGAACGACAACTCTCAAAAGTTGAGAACTTGTGCGAGCTAAGGACTAACGAGGTCTTACCTTTTAACGTGTGATTCCTAACACGGTTGCAGAATCATTTCAGCTTCAACCAGATAAATTCTCTCGAGAAAAATATCTGGTCGAGGCGGGAATCGAACCCACGATCTTCCGATCGTGAGTCGGGCGCACTACCAACGTGGCCAATTCGTTTGAATATACTCAATTCCTCCATAATTATATGACAGTATGTCACGAATGAGTTGGATCTACTCATGTCATCGAAATCAGTACGTAATAACATCCATTCGCTTATTTGATTCAATTCCAGCCATATAAATTCTGTTTAAATTGAGAGTGGTATATTTTTATCTCCATGCAAAATTGTGAGAAACTTCCAGAAAGGGAAGGAAAGCAATTAACTTCAAAATAAACTCCTAATGAAAATGTGTAAATCATGCATATTTTCGAAACAACGATACTCATAGGAACATTGAATCATTTCAACTACAACCCCTATTCATTTTGTACTCAATACATTCGATTCAATAACATTCGTTATGGAATCGAATGAGATTCAACAACTGAACTGTTCTTCCACTTAACCCTTTTTACCACCCTGAAAATACCTCTCAATAGAGAGGTATTTTTTAGGGTGGAGTGGATGAACAGTTCAGTTGTTGAATTTATTCAGGAACTGAACTGAATGAACTTCGCCCTTTATTTTCAAAAATTTTCCGTTGATGTATTTCCTCAATCTTGTTTTTTCATATATTTTTTGAAAATAATAATGACTATTGTTATTATTATATCATTCACAGACTTGCTAAACAATATAGCAATCTTACTTCCTTTGAAAGTTTCCTACTTATTCGTATGGAGATGGAGAAGTAGAAAGCAAAAACCTCTTTCTCAAAAAATTATTTTACTTGAAATATACCCCTTTCCATTCAAATAATACAGGGTCTTTCACGACGAGCGTTCAATAGGAATATATGGAGAAATTCAAAAGAAAAACTCGAAATTTTGTGGTAGTGAAAGATTTCAAACAAAATTATTGAGATAGGGGAAAGTAGTGTCTATCATGAACATAAATTTGAGTGGCCAAATAGCCCGAAACTAACTAGTCTGCAAACTCCACCCTCGCCGTGGGCAGAGATGTAAACCCGCTTCTTTACTATAGCTTGTTCTTCAATTACAGTTGATTCTAGCAATGCATTTGTGTTTCAGCGTACCACCACTGATGAGAGCTATGGCTGGTCGAAACAGGGTGTTGAATCATAAATGAGTTATGTTTGGACTTTATTTCCAGCTGAGTATGGTTGAAAGAAATAAACTTGATCCAGTCTCCCTATAAAACTGAAGCCATTCTACTGATACGCAGAAAAATCACACACCAGTAAATCTCAAAATCAAGTAACCTCTTCATGAGGTTACTTGATTTCGGTTGATATTTTGGTACAAATTTGAGAAGATATCGACGTTATGTATTTAAATCAAACATACAGACGAATAGCAAAACAATCGATACGTTACAATTGTAATGTGATTGTTTCATTCGAACAGTATGATCGCAAACTCCATCATACTGGAATAGATCAAAACCAGTTTCAGTTAAACGCTTTTTCAAACAGCTTCCAAACAAGATGATTGAATGGTTATGTTTTTGATTATTATTGGTAGTGAAATAGATCAAAACCAGTTTCAGTTTCACATTTTTCCGAACAGCTTTCATACAAGATGATTTAATGGTTATTTTTTTGATTTGATTGGTTATGTTTCTGCTTATGTCAACCTGTCGTCCTGCAGTCAACATGGATGTTTCCTCCATGTTATGATTTGATTCTACAAGATGATGGATGTCATAGAAGAAGTATGTATCTATTAAAAATAATATTTTGAACATCAATAAAACACATTCAAATTAACTAGTGATTCAAAACAACTTCTTACAAAATGTAAACCAAAAAGATATAATGAACAAGATCTTACATAATATATTAATATTTTTTATTGTTGTCTGTTCACAAAAGATATGATGGAAGAGTTGAATTTAATATTTTCAGGAAATACATCGACTTAATAGATACTTATAAGCCTTTCAAAGGAAGAGACCAAGAAATGTTACCATAAAAAATGAGCACTAGGAGTTAATATCATCAGGTTGTAAGTTCATCGTTAAAACAGTTTTCTTCGCTCGTTTTCACACCACCCTAGAGGTAGAGCTGCCGGAGCGTTTGTTTTTCAGATTATAGAGGAAAAAAACATCGCCAATAGCCCTATATAAAACCTCTCTCTAAAAAAAATAGGTGTATGATTCAATTTGAGATAAATGACAGTAGGGTTCATTTTTCCAATAGTTCTGCTCTGACACAAATACACCTGTATCTCAGCAACAGGATAATTTGTTAACAAAAATTTTCAAAGTGATATGTGATTTTCACTCGTACATAGAACCGTTCATTTGAGACTAGAATAATTTGTAGTTGATACTCTTATCAATCAATATTCATAGATTTTGAATTGAGTAATGTCCCTATAGGAGAATATGATAGGTTTTGGGAATTGGATAGCGTTTATCATCGTTAGGATTCAGAACAATCTTCAATCTTCGTTTGTTCTGTTGAATACACCCTCTGCTTATAGGATTTATTTAATTTTCGTGTTTTCTTCTTCGGTACAATTTTCCAAACAGGCCACGTAATCTTCGAAAGCTATTTTTGTTTTGACAACATTCGGATACTCCGAAATTGGCCACAATTTGTTTGATTTCATCATTTTCATAATTCTCCTGCTGCAATATTTCTTTCAGATCAGTGATTTGATCTTCTGACGTTGCAGTTTTAGTTGAGTATAAGTAGGTCTGAGTCCAATAAAGTCGATCATAAACTTTCCGTTGTTCTCATCCTTCATCAATCCAATCACTTTCTTATTCACTCGGGAATATTGTATATGTTATCTGATTGATAATCGCTAATATCGAAATACTGATGACAATCATTTTTCATCTTCTCATATGGATCATAATTTATAATTCCATAAATCAAACTGTCCGTGTCAGTATAAACTGCGCAAAAATTTTCTCCAAACCTAGGAGCCATGTACTCATAATGGAAATTATATGTGGTCAACTTTGCCAAATTCAGTACTACCATTTCAACATATATAGGTTTGTTGAGAAATATTTCGGATTTTCCCAATTCAATGACCGCCAAGTTTTCATCGAAGACAGTCAAACTCTTGAACCGAGGATTGGAGATTCTGGCTTCGGCACCATTTCGCCCATCCCAACTCGTTACAAGGCGGCATCAGAGTGCTTTATCAGATTTTCCATAGTTTCCCCTAAAACAAATATTTATATATATGAGACAAAAATTGAATTTTGAAGATAGTAAGTACATAACAAATACGGCATTATTCATTAGTTTGAATAGGTTCTTCTCATAATCATTCAAGGCAGCAGTTCGCAAACGTGAGTTCAAGTCTACGGTAGGGCTTCAACCATGTGGACTGCTTGAACTTTAGAACACGAGGAATTTTCTTCAAAATGAGACCATGTTCTAAGGCCTGCTTGAGATTTCTGTGATGAATCACATACTTTTTCTTCGAATATAGAGTAGCCATCAATTTAAATTGTTTCACATCCGATGTACTTTCGGTTCGAGAACGGTAAATCCTTATGCATATCGTGAAGGTTGTTTGGATACTCCATATCAACTTCTAGTATATAACCTTCTGAGGCATCATCAGGCACAGTTGTGATAACAATGTGACAACAATCCATCCACTCAAACCCGCCGTATGGCGGGGTTGGAAAAATAATGAAAACACCTATTGCAAAAATATTATTTTCTTTTATGGTTGTCGAGTTGATTACTCACCAAACTAGATAGATCTTTTTTACAAAGTGTTTCTGTGACGTGACATCATACACATTTATTGAATCCTCACATCTTTCATCGTAATACATGTCTTGAATCATGAGTAGACTCACATGTTTGCTTTTATTTTTTGCTAGGTTCAATCTTAGCGGTATCACTATATACTTGGATTTAGAAAGTTTCAACGTATAAACGTTGACTGAGAGATCATTTTGCTATTCGAATCTATTTATCTAAATAATTGTCATCGGAAAGTGAATACCTTTCAACTTTAGAACTTTTGAATAGTCAGGATGAGATAAAATGTCCATGTGAAACTGGATACAACACTGAAACAATGGCCCAAGCGAAGCAGGCATTATCATGATTTTTTTACATTTATGCATGCTTGTTTTAGTTTGATTTGAGAAGGCAGCTCAATGTATGATGTTAATGTTAACCCCCAAATTCACTACTGCTTTCAACGTCCAACCACTGTCGCGTTCCTGAAACTCTTCTAACTCTTCACTACGCCTATGGCATACGTAGTATAAGTCGTGCCAAAGTGAGCTCCCTAAAGATTATCAAATATCTAAGTTAAAATAGCCGCTGGAATTTCCAAAATTTGACAGTAGGATAGACAACACAAATTACATAAGTAACCATAGTTTCCATAATGGTAATAACACGTGAAGTTCGAGACGAAATTGAAAACGCAGTTTCTCAAGCTGTAAGTAAGTGCTTGAAATCGGATACATTCGTTAAAACTATCACAAACAACGTACCCGCTGCCGTTATAAAAACACTTGAGAGCAAAATGGTTTTGTTGGAAAGTTCAGTGGCGGAGCTGAGAGAAGAATTGAAAGAGACAAACCAGCAACACGAAAATAAAGCCAAAACATTGGAAAAATTATAAAAACAGGAAAAAATTGAAAATTCAAAAATGAAGGAGGTGGTTGATAGATTGGATCAAGCAAGTCGCTCTAATTGTTTGAGGATATTCAACATGAGTGAGAAAAATAAAGAAAATACTAGAGATGAAATCATAGAAATGATAAACTCCAAAATGAACATGAACATCACCACGAATGAAATAATTATTTGCTATAGAGTTGGAAGAGAAAATGACAGCAAACACAGAAGAATCTATCTCAAAGTGATGAATGATGAGATAAAGCAACAAATTTATTCGAAAAAGAAACTTCTGAAGGGCTCAGGAATAATAATACGCGAAGACCTAACCAAAACAAGGGTTGAACTTCTCAACGAAGCAGTCTCCAAATTCGGAATGAAGCAAGTATGGACTAATCCCGGAAAAATATATCTGAACGTCAACGATAGGATCACGATGATTAGATGAAGAATGGACTTAGAAAAAATAGAATAAACTTCGTAATCCAAAATGTTTAGTATTAAGCAAATAGTATGTATTCCTTTTTTATCTAATAGATACGCCGTAATTAAAATTTTATCTTTATGTTTTCATGTATATAATTTCTTCAGTTTTGAACATATATTTCATTAGGGGGCCTCACTTGCCTCTCCAATTTGTATTATAGAGTGATGCTCGAATTAATCAAGGAATTGGATAACCAAACCATAGAGACTGAAATATGTGAAAATTTCCAAAATTACTTCGAAAAGAGATTGGATAATGAAACTCACACTTTGGAAGTGATACATTTCAATATACGGGATCTACGAAAGCATATGGATGAGCTACTTGTATATATAAAAATGGCTAAAGAATCACTGGATATAATTGTCTTATCAGAAACAAGAACAATTGAATCGGTAAGTAACTTCACAATTCCAAACTATACTCAATATTATAACGAATCAAATATAAATAAATGCGATGGGGTCATGATGTATATCAAAAACCACATATCGACAGATGTAACAGTAGTGCAAATAAATGACAGTCGTTTCCTAAGAGCTACTTTCACCATAAACCATCTTTCAAAGCAAATCAAAATGGGATTGACAGCATATTACAGACCACCAGCAACAAACAACTCACAATATACTGACGACTTGGAAAACTATCTTTCCACCTTAAACAAACAAAATATTGAAATATATTTAGGTGACATAAACATAAATTTATTAAATATTCACAATAATGATACGAACAATTACTTAAACATTTTAAGTTTGAACGATTTTATTTCTTATATAAACAAACCAACTAGAGTAACTAAAGATACGAATTCCGCTATTGATCATATTTTCATGAGACGAGAAAGTTGTTTTAAAGAAAATAATTCTATTTCACCGATAATATTTTGTACAGATATGACAGACCATTTCACTCCATTTGTATGCTTCACTTTCACAGAAACTAAAAGACATAAAGACGATCATAATAAAATTAATAAAAAAATCAACCATAAAAAACTGAACACTTTACTATCAAAAGAAACATGGGAAAGTGTCTTGTCAGAAACGGACCCTCAAAAAGGCTACGACATATTCATAAGTAAACTTGAAGACCACATAAGAACATCTACATCTGAACAAATAATGAGAAAAAATATATCAGTTATCAAAATCAAACCCTGAATTACTACAGGCCTGGTGAACTCCATAAAGTATCGCGATAATTTGAAACAAAAATTACTGAAAGAATTTTCAACAGTTTTAGAATCGGAATATAAAAGATACAGAAATAAATTGAACACTCTGTTAAAGAAAACAAAGAACGATTATTACAAATCTCAAATAAATGATGCAGGTACCAACTTTAAAAAAATCTGGAATATAATAAATAATATACGAGGTGAAGATAAAAAGAAAAATATTGAAAACAATGACATCATACTAGAAAACAACATAACCATTAGTAATAATGCAACAAAATCAAACGAATTCAATAAATTATTTGTCGGTATAGGTAAAAACATGAGCCAAAAAATACCAGAGACGAACTTACCCGAAAACTTTTTATGCGATATGAAAATTAATCAGTCAATATTTTTGGAACCTACAACTAACAACGAAATTGTTATGATAATTGCAAATCTAAAAAATAACTCCGCACCAGGACCCGATAAAATAAATTCGAAGACTTTGAAATCAATTCATACCTACATTTTAGTCCCCCTTGTCCATATCATCAATCAAACATTCTCAACGAGCGACATACCTTGGCAATGGAAAATCAGCAATGTGACACCAATTTTCAAAGCAGGAAATAAATCCCAAATTAACAATTATAGACCTATATCTGTCATAAATACATTAGCCAAAATTTTTGAACAATGTGTCAAGAAAAGACTATTAAATTTTCTGGATAAACATCAAATATTAACTGACAGGCAATTTGTATTCGTGAAAAATTCAAACACTGAGAATGCCATAATGGATTTTCTCGAAACCACTGTGAAGGCCATGGACAGGCCAACCAAATGCTTGGCCGTTTTCCTGGACCTAGCCAAGGCCTTCGATACAGTTGATCACGAACTATTATTAAAAAAATTGAATAACTATGGTATTCGAGGCAATGCTTTGGCTTTGATGAAGAACTACCTATCAAATCGAATCCAACGAGTGAAAATTGGAAATAAAATAAGTGACGAACTGATTGTACAAATTGGTATACCACAGGGTTTAGTTTTGGGGCCAATACTTTTTCTCATTTACATTAACAGTATAACAAAAATTAACAATTTCGAAGGTGATATAATATGCTATGCCGATGATACTGCTCTAATTTTTACGGGAACATCTTGGAATGAAATAAGGGAGACAGTAGAAACAAATTTACAAAAAATATACATGTGGTTGAATAATTCTAAACTATGTTAATAGGACAAAGTATCTAACCTTCTCCTCTACACTTCGTGATCAACCCAAAAACTACGAAATGAAAATGCATATACCGTTCTGTGATAATCAAGGTAGTTGTAACTGTCAGACCATAGAACATACTACATCTATAAAATACCTCGGAGTTATACTAGATCAGCACCTAAAATGGACAGAACATATCAACTTTGTTACAAAAAGGCTCAGAGTATTATTGCACACATTTCATAAACTACGTGACATACTACCAAAAAAAAAATCTTATAATACTCTATAACTCTCTCGTCGAATCTATAATAAAATATTGTATTCCTGCTTGGGGTGCAACATTTGAAAATGCTATTAGCCCGTTACAAACAGCCCAAAACATTCTATTAAAAATCATCTTTGAAAAAAATAAACTATTTTCAACAAGAGAGTTATATCGAGAAACCAACATGTTAAATATTCATTCGCTATACGCTTATCACTGCCTAATAAGAATGTTCTATAAACGAGCAGATTTTGCGCAGACACATTCAAGAGAGACTCGTTCAAAAATGAACCAGCACGTAAAAATTGAATTCTTCAACAAAACAGTCACCCAAAATTCTTTCTTCTTTCATGGTCCAAAAATATTTAACATCTTACCAAAAAATATAAAAGATATTACATCCTTCAAACGATTCAAAAAAGAAGCAAAAAAGTATGTATATAATCATCCAGAAAAATTTGCAATTTTATAATGTAATAAATACTTACCTTTAATTGTTCCTATATATTGTGTATCTAGGCTCTTCACATACACTACCGGAAACTTACAATAATACCACACCAAGTTTGAGGTTAGGTTATACCCCAATCGAAATGTTCAAATTGTTCAGTCTCTTTCGAATACTAATTTTGGAATTTTAAAATGATATGTATATATATGTATAATCATAAATAATGTAAGTGAACTGCATATGCCGTCTGAATACAATTATATAAGACATACAATTGTACGAATGACATTCTGATTTAGACATCACAAAACAGGCTATAATAGCCTAGCGTGAGTCTAATTCAGTGAGTCATTAAAAAAGAAAATAATATTGATTTGACCTATGTTAGTAAACTTGAGAATTCAATGAAAAACTTGAGATCGGTTTTTTATGGCTAGAAGCTACATGAAAATGATTTTTTGGAATTTTTATCTGATATTCTTCGAAAAATTGTTATAAATAAATGCTTTGTGTGTGTATAGATGTTGAATTCTGCCATTTGTTAGGATAGGTTAGTATGTCTTGTACTGAGAATAGTTATTTTTATTATTAAACTTATTATTAAACGTATTCATCATGATTTGGCTCCATAACATGTTCCTCAAACCACATAGTACCACATCAGTGGTACTATGGATGAATGCGTTAGATGTGAAATACTTATATAAAATATTCGTTTAAGATTCGATCGTCTTTGACAACCTCAAATTCTCCACCGAATGTCATATCAACCTTTGAAAAGCATCGTTTTTCAATGCATTTTGAATTCGTCTCACAAAAAGGGTCCTTATGCTTGAGATTGCTAATCACTCCAGTCCGAATACGCGAATTGAAAGCCGATACTGAATCATCCCAATGTACTCGATTAGAGGCTGTCTCTTTCCGTTTAATCAGGCCTGCTCCTGTCTTCATCCCAAATTTCATCTGATTATGTGTTGTTGTAATATTGGTCAAGAATGCAAGTAGATTTTATTTCCCACCCATAGTAGAAGTATTTTTCAGAGCTTTTTCATTCTATCAGAAGCCTTATAACACTCTTTGAGTCCATCCTTCACTGTTTTCTGCTCGTATTCATCCTTCATGAGGCTAAGGATAGATGCGATATATTTCACCACATCACCAAACATTTTTCAAAATTGCAGAAGCAGGTTCAACAATAACTGATCGACCGAAGTGGAGCGCTTATATATATAGTCGAGAAATATTCCTCGAACAGTGAATTGGAAATGTGATCGTAAGTATCGATATTAGGTCAAATCCGACTCATGTCTTATTCGACCTCCTAGTATTGCATTTCTGATGGATACATCATAATACAACATGAAAAAGTTGGTTTGAAGCATGTGTGTGTATGTGCGAAAAATGTGTGCATTATGTAATATTTGGGGGCTCACAGACCCGTATAGCAGAAAATAACCTCGTATTTCAAGTTGAAGATCAAACTTAATCAGTTTTCAGGTCGAAGTGTGGAAATATCTCCTTTTCAGTTGAATACACGGTTACCTCATATAGTATATTGGCTTGAATCTTGAATAATATTGAGTTTCAAGAACAACATAGTAATACATTTCAAATTGAAACATGTGTATTGCGACATGTAAAAGTTCATGTCGAGAATATATTCAGGTTTGAAAAATATGTGTCTTTTTTGCTGTAAAATGGTGTGTTGTGACTGTATGCATTGTTTTGGAGAACTTCCAAACCCCGTTTAGCATGATGTTCGCAAAGAATGAACTCTGTATTGATTTTCATTGTCAAACCACACTTCACCGTCAGATATTGCAATATAGTGTTGCATTTCAAATGATTAGATTGTAATGCAATACGTGAAAGTTGTTGTTTGGCGAGCATATGCATGTGTGAGAAATATCAATCTATTCTACTGCAAAATGGCATGTGTCGACCCTACGCATCTCTTTCGGGAACTCCGCGAATCTCCGTCTAGCATAACCTTGGAAATGAATAAACTCACGTTCTGTTTCATCAAACCAAACTGCTTTGTCAGATCTTGACATGGTGGGGGAAGAAACAGACCAAAGTGAGAACAAACCTGCTTTTCAGTTGGAATCATATCAATATCATCTACTATATGGCTTCAAATTTGTTATAAATCATGTTTTGAAAAACGTAGTGTGACATTTTAAATTATTACATCGTTTTCAAGCATGCGGAAGTTCATGTAGGGCATGCATATTTGTGAGAAATATCAGTCTCTTCTCCTGTAAGATGTTAAGTGTTGACACTACATGTCTACAAATCTCCGTATAGCATGACATTGGCGGAAAAGTCAAATTTTATTAATCATTTTTGATACATGGATGGTATATATGACACGTCACATTTTACAACAGATATTTCATCTAATATCACTTATATCGATAACTGCACATGTTACACAAAAATATTATTTTCATACTCTTTCGGGGAGTAAAAACAACTTGTTACCAGAAAAGTCTTCGACTTTTTTCTTGAATTTGAGAAAATTCGTTTCACTTCTGATGCTGTGTGGTAATAAGTTGAAATATTTTGCTCCGGCATGAAGTGGCAAACCTTCGTACTCATTACGGTTTATTTTTTCCTGATGGAAGTCGTTTTTCCGTCTCATTTCTTGTTAGCAAATGGAAATGTACATGAACCTAGCGCAATATATTGTGAAGATAAATACATGGTAATGTTAAAAATTTTTTGTCTTGGAATGTTTTCCTACAAGATTCTCTGTATTTGAGATCAAAAGTTAGTCTAATGAAGCATTTATGCATTATAAAGATTCTATTTATTTCTGATGAGTGTCCCAAAATGGTAATATTTATATTAATAGAATACACTAGACCATAATCCGAAAGATTATGTGACAAAAAATTTGATTTCATTGGTAGGAAGGCAAAATACATTTTTTCAGAGAAGTACACAAGTATAAGGTGTGATTATTGAAAGACAATTTATTGTCAAGTTGTGTTTCAAGGAATTTTCTATATTCTGTTATTTCGAAACCTAGATTTATTTTCCCTACATAAAATAGACTTAAATAATAACTGTTCTTTTATTCGTCACAATGATTAAAATATTGCACAAGATTCAGATCTTAGATTCCATTGGATAGTTACAAACAACAAGAATCCACTCTCTGAACTCTTATTTCTTATCACTTGTGCTTTATTGGTTTGATTCATGATGAATCATTTGAATACATGGAGACAAACCGCGGACCTTTTTGGAGTGTTGTGTCCACACATTGTTTATTATTTGATTCACATCATGCACACTATATTTGTTTATATATTGGACCCGGTAGCTATAACTGCTTACGTGGTGATTTTGATAGTTTTCTTGTAAACACAAGATCTATCAACTGAAACCACAAATGTGCGGTTGGCTCCTGCTGGTGGCTCCGTGCATTTGTATTTCTATCTTTTGGTAAGCAAGTGTTGCCCATCCTTACACTTGACTGCACCATACTGATGATGGGCAAAAAGCCCGAAACACGTGTCTATGGTTTGCGCCTTTCTTGAGTGCTATGTGCTATGTATGATTATGAACTCCTGTTTATATATATATATATATATATATATATATATATATATATATATATATATATATATATATATATAAGTCTTCGTAACCAAGTTACGGGCCCTCGAAGTTACAAAATGAAAAATGTTTTTCTTTGATAACTTTTCAAGTGAATATTCAAAATCATCCAAATTTTGTTAATTGACTAAACAAATGAATTCCGTCGATGAGCTTTCATGCAGGAGTCAGTCGTTTTGCTACAAAGTCAGGAACGGACTACCCCCGATGGTCCACACTCCAAAACTTTGAAATGACAGATATTTTTCAATATTCTTCAACAAAATAAGGTTACTTGAACAATTTTATGAATAAAAGTACTCGTGTGGAAAGTCGATCGGAGCAACGAGTCTTGATAAAAATGTAGTTCTACTCGACGACATCAAACCCGCTCGTCCACCATTATTTGAAATGAATAATTATCTAAGCAGAAAAAATAATGATAACGTTAATTCAACAACATTTATAACAGGAATAATACAAAGTATGCTAAAATGAAGTCGTAAACAAAAAGTACAGTACCTATATGGAAGTTTAAGTCACAATTGTGATAGCAGATATTTTTTCAAAAGAAATATCAAGTTCTGTAGATTCGTGGTGTTTTTAAACTAACAAGCTACTCTACTATGAAATATCGAATTCATTCCATATTTTGTATGTAGATAATACGTGTGGAATAATCACGTTTCGTGTTGATCAGTTATCTGAATCTCATGAAACTCAACATTCGATTGTTTCAAATTCTTTTTCACAGCTAAACTGTTGAGGAGTTCCACTGATAATTATAATTTTATGGGAGAAATTCTTTAACACGATTCTAAATTTAGCTGAAAAAACGCACATCGGAAAAAATATTTACTATACTAATAAAAAGCAAACGAATGAACTACAAAAACGGCTGCA
Source organism: Leptinotarsa decemlineata (assembly GCF_025532065.1). Classification (NCBI taxonomy): domain Eukaryota; kingdom Metazoa; phylum Arthropoda; class Insecta; order Coleoptera; family Chrysomelidae; genus Leptinotarsa; species Leptinotarsa decemlineata. Next base: position 19,542,555 of record NW_027412606.1, read on the forward strand.
CATGATCAGGTGGAAAATATCCAGGGAATAATTATGTTCCATTTCTTTCACAGATGTTGACAAAAAAACCATTTAGAAAGTTTTGATGAAAAATAATAAACTGGAATGCGATTTTGTTTTGTTGAGTGGTGCGTTGTCATATGACTATCATTGTATTGTCAATATTCTATAGGATATTTTGAATTTTTTTGATATGGCCGAACAGTTTACATTCAATGAATATGCAGATATGCATGTATTTTATGGACGAGCATTTTGTAATGCTGCAGAAGCTCGTCGTCTGTATTCCGAGCATTTTCCCAATCGAACGGTACCGTCAAGAGAAACATTCGAGCGTGTCGATCGCAGCTTGAGGGAGACAGGTATGTAATAAATGATAATTAATTTGAGCACGTTGTTTCATTTCGATATTATTGTAGGTACAGTTTTGCCAAAACGAGGTGGTGAGGGCGCTCCTAGGACTGTACGTACCGTTGTATTGATGCTGATGATCCTGATCCTTCAATGAGTATCAGAAATCTATCAGAACAGTTCCATACATCCAAGTCCACTATTCATAGAATAATTAGGGAACAACTGCTCCACCCATTTCACGTCCAGAAGGTACATGCCATGACACCTCAAGATTTTCCAGCACGACTGGAATATGCCAATTGGTTTATGGATAGGCAAAGAGAGGATATGACTTTTATTAATCGAGTTTTATTCACTGATGAAGCAGGTTTCAGTAGAGATGGAGTTATCAACTCTCATCATCTCCATATATGGGCCGAACAAAATCCCCATGGGATATTGCAAACCAAACACCAACGGAAATTCATCGTGAATGTTTGGGCTGGTATCATAGGAAACCATCTTATAGGACCATGCGTTCTACAGGACCGATTGAATGGAGAACGTTATTTGGAGTTCATTCAGAACGATTTGAATGGACTTTTGGAACATGTTCCATTGCAAACCCGAAGAGATATGTGGTTTATGCATGATGGCGCTCCTCCTCATTTTAGTTTGATTGTGCGTGACAATCTGAACCATATTTTCCACAATAGATGGATTGGTAGAGGTGGGCTATATTCATGGCCATCGCGGTCTCCGGATTTAAATCCATTGGATTTCTTTCGGTGGGGGCATCTAAAAAGCCTCGTTGACGCTACACCTATTCACACAAGAGATGCATTGTTGAATAGAATAACATTACATTGTGAAGCCATACGAAACGACCCTGGAATGCTATTTCAAGTACAGAGAGGGTGTCTTCGCAGACTAAGAAAATGTATAGAGAGAGAAGGTGGTCATATCGAGCAGTTTCTGTAGCGGATTTTTCATTTCTGTTTGCTCTTGAGGCTCTTGAGTTTCGTTAGTTAAACGTGTTTGCATTATAAAAATTCGTTATGAACATTTTACCTATCATTTCCATTTTCCTTAAAAACTAATATTTTCGAATAATGGTAGACATCTCAGGATAAATGTTGTTGAATTAACGTTATCATTATTATTTCTGCTTTGATAATTATTCATTTCAAATAATGGTGGACGAGCGGGTTTGATGTCGTCGAGTGAAACTACATTTTTATCAAGACTCGTTGCTCCGATCGACTTTCCACACGAGTACTTTTATTCATAAAATGGTCCAAGTAACCTTAATTTGTTGAAAAATATTGAAAAATATCTGTCATTTCAAAGTTTTGGGGTGTGGACCATCGTGGGTAGTCCGTTCCTGACTTTGTAGCAAAACAACTGACTCCTGCATGAAAGCTCATCGAAGGAATTCATTTGTTTAGTCAATTACCAAAATTTGGATGATTTTGAATATTCACTTGAAAAGTTATCAAAGAAAAACATTTTTCATTTTGTAACTTCGAGGGCCCGTTACTTGGTAACGAAGGATTTTAGGAAAAAAAGTTATATGAAGTACTGGTGATATTTTGACCCCATCTATACATTCCCGAGAGGAAAAGAGGAAGTCCAGGGACACCCTGTATATATATATATATATATATATATATATATATATATATATATATATATATATATATATATATATACAGGGTCCTGCAACAGTGGCGCGGTGTTCCATATCTCTATATAGGAAGCAGATAGGAATCTAATTTTCTATAATATTACCTTATTGCTCGAGCTCGACAAAATAAAAATATTGGCGGTCACACAGGGTGTTCGATTTTTTCTGGGCGGATCCCAACTGTGTCTTTTTAAATGGCAACCTATATTTTTTATCGCTTTTTCGGTTTCTTCATAGAAAATAAAATAAACTTTATGTATATCTGCACTTCGAAAATATTGATGGTTTTCGAGATATCTAGCATGACAGGTTTTTTTTTCCAATATTCGTCACTCAGAATATTTGAAATTATAAAGTGGTGCCAAGTCCAGTTGAAATTTTTTTTTGGTCGAATATTCTACATTGGTAACTCTCTCAAACGATATATCTGAAATCGACCTGTGATATACAGGGTATGAAAAACCGCTTGCCAAATATTGTAAATGAAAATTTGCAAAATCTTCCTTATATTAAATGGAACACCCTGTATATTATTGATCCATAAGACGCGCCAACGAAACCTCTACAAATTTCATTAAGTATTCCCTATGGCTAAGTTCAATAGTTTCTCTTAAATGAGCATTTCTTTCGAAAAATGGTCATTTTTTCAAAGCGAAATCCATTTGACGACTGATAAGAATATACAAAAAATACCCTTTCCTTAAAATATCGCCCATTCCTAAAATTACCTGTTGCTAGATAAACAAGTTGCGAATTACACCACAAAATGGACGTTCTTGAATAGTTACAATAATTTGAAAAATCTCGGAATTTGTGCCATATTCTTTCGGTCTAAAACAACCTTTCAGCGAATGAAATATTTAGTGGAAATCAAGTAGTCTGGCAAATGACAGAACAAAATATTTGGCTGCAAATGAATATTGAAATTTTTAGTCAATCGTGAAGTTGAACTGTCGGTATAATTTCATCAGAATGTTGTTATCAAAAAGTGATTTGATTGATATGATTTTCATATTAGGTGAATCAGACAGGAATTGTTTATTGGCAAGTAGAATTTATTCTCAACGGTATCCAGATAGAAGGCATCCAGATGAAAGATCTTTCCGAAAGGTCTTGGGACGATTCGTTGAAACTGGATCTATTAATTATTCCAAACATGAGCGCATCAAGCCAGCTACTAATGAAGATAATGAATTGCAAGTTCTTCTTGCTGTTGGAGAAGATCCTAGTAGGAGTCAACGACAAATTGGGGAAATAGTGGATATAAGTGAGAGATCAGTGCAACGAGTATTGAAGAAACATCGCTTGCATCCATACCACGTTCAGTTACATCAAGAACTACTGTATGCTGATTTCGAGAAAAGAGTGAGATTTTGCAATTGGGCCATGAACAAAATTCGTCGAAACGAATATTTTTTCAATAATATTTTATGGTCGGATGAATCGACATTCCATAAAAATGGATTTGTAAATCGACATAATTACCATTATTATGCGACAGAAAATCCTCACTTATTGAGACAGGTGGATTATCAACATAGGTGGTCGATAAATGTCTGGGGAGGCATCATTGGAGAATATGTAATTGGTCCATACTTTTTTGAGGGACATATGAATGGTGCAATGTATCTCAATTTCTTACGAAATGATTTACCAGGTTTGTTAGATGATATTCCTCTTGACCTCCGCAATAGAATGTGGTTACAACATGATGGTGCACCTGCTCACTATTCGGCAGAAGTGAGAGATCATCTAAATGAAGTATTTCCCAATAAATGGATAGGACGGAATGGGCCTGTACGGTGGCCCGCTAGATCACCAGATTTGACGAAACTAGATTTTTTCTTATGGGGATACATAAAAAATATGGTTTACGTTGAGCCACCAACTTCTCCCGAAAATATGCGACTTAGAATAACGAATGCTTTTCGCAGCATTACACCAGCTGTCTTGCGCAGGGTAGAACAGTCTTTCAAACATAGACTTCAGCTCTGCATTCAAGAAAATGGAAGACATGTTGAACATATTTTATAAAAGTTTCATTATCAACCTTAATTAAACTCTCCCTTTTGTAGTTTTGTAATTTGCCAGTTGACAAATTTGAATATCTAGAACTCAAGCTCTGAATGAATATAATAACATGAAAAAAATAGTTATTTATAATGTTTCTTTCTTTTAACTTGTTTGGTTTGATATTGCACGATTTATGAGTGAAATTCTGCATCCAATGAAAAAATAATTTTCCATTTAGCAAAAAGTGATAGGTACATACATTTATTTCGTTAAAAAATATTTGTTTGGACACCTTCTAATGTACAAAATTGAAACAAGATATCTTTCGTATATTTTTATCAGTCGTCAAATGGATTTCGCTTTGAAAAAATGACCATTTTTCGAAAGAAATGCTCATTTGAGAAAAACTATTGAACTTAGCCATAGGGAATACGTATATATATATATATATATATATATATATATATATATATATATATATATATATATATATATATATATATATATATATATATATACATATATATTGAAAAATATTTTTTGATTTGTAGAAAAAAGTAATAACTTTGACCAATGTTTCACCGTCTGCCTTTGTTTCACCACTATGACGTATTAATTGCTTTTTTTGTTGTTGTTTAGTAACATCAATGCGATGTGACCTTGAAGGGTCTGGTGCAGGGATCGTTCAAATTTTTTTTTATATGAGATTTTTGGGTGTGTGTGTGTGTGACATAGTGACGTAATTACATTTGATTGGTGTGTGTGTGTGTGTGTGTGTGTGAATGCACGGTACAGGGTTTCATCATGTGCTTGTCTATGTACAAACATACGTCTGCATACTTCGAAGATCCTTCAAGTAATGAATGTTCCATCGGTGTGAGCCCACCAAATTAGTTGTGGTGTGACGTCACAGCAGCATCCGTCCAACGGTAAGAGAGGAAGATGTTCACTCCACGACGTGTGGCTGAGTAATGCATATTCATCGGTCTGCCCTCACCTCTCCCGATGCGATGAAGGCTGTGACATAACGCATCGCTCTAGCCCTGCTATCGATGGTGACACGCAGGCGGTCGAGGACTGTCTGCCTAACGTCTACCCTCCACGAGAGCGCAACGACCACTGCCTGTTCGTATCGACATCTGTTTTCGCATCCAGTTGGGAGGTGGGCTTGGCTGTGACGTCAGGCATCTGTAATGGGTAGCAACTAGCAATGTGAACCTTTCACGATTTCATGGTGGGGGTGACTCGCACTGTTTAATATAAAAGAAATGCCTGGCACACTATGAAGTTAGTAGACGAATATATCTGCAGCAGTTAGCAATTGGTAGAGTGTTATTCAGTTTGTAATAGAAGGAAGACGGTGAGTGTATTTGTGTGTTGGAAATTGTTTATATTTTCATACATATTTTCATCATGTCTGTTTCAAAAGTAGATTTGAATAAAATTGATAATTTGATTGTACAGGAGGTTGAAATACTAGAGCAAAAGGCCTTATCTTCATTGCCAATTGATGAAGTGTACATTTGAATAAAATTGATAATTTGATTGTACAGGAGGTTGAAATACTAGAGCAAAAGGCCTTATCTTCATTGCCAATTGATGAAGTGTACATAATTAAAAATATGTCAACTTATTATACACGATTTGGTGAATCAATTCCATTAACTTTGGAAGATGTGAGCAATGATGAATTATTTAAAACATGACTACCAAAACGTATTTTGTTGCAATTCATAGATGATGATATAACTTGTATCAACTCATCAGATGGTAAATTTAGGTCAGAGCTCACAAAGTTTTGCTGGTATGAAAACGTGAACTCTAGACAAACTCAATAATAATAGTAATTATTATTATTGTTTCAATAATATTCATATATTAGATGGAAATATAAACATTACTAACTTAGTTGAATACACTCACTTTGTAACTACAAGTAAAATGGGAATGTGGGTATTATATCATGGAAACAAGTTGGAGGTTGCTTATTGTTTTTTTTATTCGATTTCAGTTCCACCATTCAAAGATGTGGATGCAGTATGCAAGTCAAGATTGGATCGATGATGTAGATCTTGAATCATCGGTTCAACATTTGTCGTCTAAATTGAAGGTGTTAGGTGATGGAGCCGAACATGCAAGCGTTTATGATATGAGTGTATGCTATGATGGAAAACAAATTGAGTTATGTGTTCGTGATGCTGAGAACTATCAGAGTGGTGCAGAAGTTTGTAACAAATGTTTGGATAATGAATTGGAACTGTGGCAACTTGGTGAGGTTATGATTGAACTGAACCTGAGAAGATTCCTGTATAGCCTCCAACCATACTTGCCAGATTCAATTATTCATCACTTCGAATTGAATGATGAAAATCGAGAGGAAATTGAAGATGGTCGCGAAAATGATGACTATGAGGAAGAAGTTATCTTAGATAGTCTGTATGTTGCTGTAAATCATAAATAATGTCAAATAAAAACTCTGTATTATTTGCATATTTTATTAATTTAAATCCTATTATATACAATAGAAAATGATTACAAAACAATAAATATGATATATATGAATTAGGAAAAATATTACAATACATGATATAAGTCAGTTACAAATGAAAAAAAAGCATTAAACGGTACATGATAGAGTGGAAAAATGAAAAAGTATCAATAATTCAAAGTGTGTCAATATCTGCTGTGAACTGAACCATCCAATGCATTGTATGTTAAAACTGTATCATGCAAAATTAATGCATATACTTTAGTGTTGTCTGGAAACTTGGTCTTCCTCGTCTCAAACTCAATCTTTATATCAATTAATAAGTGTTTAATAATAATAATAATAATAATAATAATAATAATAACTATTCTCAGTACAAGACATACCAACCTATCCTAACAAATGGCAGAATTCAACATCTATACACACACAAAGCATTTGTTCATAACAATTTCTCGAAGAATATCAGATAAAAATTTCAAAAAATCATTTTCATGTAGCTTCTAGCCATAAAAAACCGATCTCAAGTTTTTCATTGAATTCTCAAGTTTACTATCATAGGTCAGTTCAATATTTTTTTTTTAATGACTTACTGAATTAGACTCACGCTAGGCTATTATAGCCTGTGATGTCTAAATCAGAATGTCATTCGTACAATTGTATGTCTTATGTAATTGTATTCAGATGGCATATGCAGTTCACTTACATTATTCATGATTATACATATCATTTCAAAATTCCAAAATTAGTATTCGAAAGAGACTGGACAATTTGAACATTTCGATTGGGGTATATTGTAAGTTTCCGGTACTGTATGTGAAGAGCCTAGATACACAATATATAGGAACAATTAAAGGTACCTAAGTATTCATTACACTATAAAATTGCAAATTTTTCTGGATGATTATATACATACTTTTTTGCTTCTTTTTTGAATCGTTTGAAGGATGTAATATCTTTTATATTTTTTGGTAAGATGTTGAATATTTTTGGACCATGAAAGAAGAAAGAATTTTGGGTGACTGTTTTGTTGAAGAATTCAATGTTTACGTCCTGGTTCATTTTTGAACCAGTTTCTCTTGAATGTGTCTGCGCAAAATCTGCTCGTTTATAGAACATTCTTATTAGGCAGTGATAAGCGTATAGCGAATGAATATTTAACATGTTGGTTTCTCGATATAACTCTCTTGTTGAAAATAGTTTATTTTTTTTAAAGATGATTTTTAATAGAATGTTTTGGGCACTTTGTAACGGGCTAATAGCATTTTTGAATGTTGCACCCCAAGCAGGAATACAATATTTTATTATAGATTCGACGAGAGAGTTATAGAGTATTATAAGATTTTTTTTTTTGTTTGAAGGTGATTGACAATGTTTCGTGATGAATTTCACTAGTTCGGACTTCCATTGTCTACTATATAAAATGATTTGAAATCCCTGAATAAGTCAAAAAGAATAATTGAAGAAGAATAGTTGAAAATAACAATTATATTAGGCAACAATAAACCTGAAATGAAATGATAGTGAAATAACCTACAAGTAAAAATATAATAATTGAAAAATAAAAATTGAAGGAATGAAAAAAGGAAATAATAAAAAATAAAAAGTGTAGAGATTCCAAGTCACGTTAGTTCACGACGTTTCGATTGTTGGTATCTACAATCATCTTCGGGTGATGACTGGACTGATTCCTTCGAGAGATGACTATTTTATAGGTCGTTGAAATACTTTCACTTTCTCTACTTTCCATTTTCCGCTTCACTGATTCCGTGAGAGATGACCGTTTTGGCGGGAGTTGGTCATTTTTCGTTTGATGATGGGTTTCCATATGTTTCGTATATCTACGCTGGCTTGGCTGAATACGTTGTTGGACAACATGTATGCGGCTTCCTTAAATTTTCTCCTGAACGAATGTTCCTCTCTGTGCAAGATCTCAGCTTGGGACCACTCGATGTTGTGTTGATGGGTCCAAACATGGTCTGCTATTCCTGATTTGCTGGTTTCTTCTCGCTGTGTGTGCTTCTTGTGCTCGGAAATGCGAACATTCAATGGCCTCTTAGTTTCACCAGTATAGGATTTTCCGCACTCACAGGGTATCCGGTAAATGCAATTCTTGGAATCGCAGTCCGCGTTTGGGGGCCTGGTTTTCGTGAGGCTGCTACGGATAGTGTTACCGGATTTCAATAGTGTTAGGGATTTCAAATCATTTTATATAGTAGACAATGGAAGTCCGAACTAGTGAGATTTTTTTTTGATAGTATGTCACGTAGTTCATGAAATGTGTGCATTAATACTCTGAGCCTTTTTGTAACAAAGTTGATATGTTCTGTCCATTTTAGGTGCTGATCTAGTATAACTCCGAGGTATTTTATAGATGTAGTATGTTCTATGGTCTGACAGTTTCAACTACCTTGATTATCACAGAGCGGTATATGCATTTTCATTTCGTAGTTTTTGGGTTGATCACGAAGTGTAGGGGAGAAGGTTAGATACTTTGTCTTATTTACATTCAGTGATAGTTTAGAATTATTCAACCACATGTATATTTTTTGTAAATTTGTTTCTACTGTCTCCCTTATTTCATTCCAAGATGTTCCCGTAAAAATTAGAGCAGTATCATCGGCATAGCATATTATATCACCTTCGAAATTGTTAATTTTTGTTATACTGTTAATGTAAATGAGAAAAAGTATTGGCCCCAAAACTGTCCCCTGTGGTATACCAATTTGTACAATCAGTTCGTCACTTATTTTATTTCCAATTTTCACTCGTTGGATTCGATTTGATAGGTAGTTCTTCATCAAAGCCAAAGCATTGCCTCGAATACCATAGTTATTCAATTTTTTTAATAATAGTTCGTGATCAACTGTATCGAAGGCCTTGGCCAGGTCCAGGAAAACGGCCAAGCATTTGGTTGGCCTGTCCATGGCCTTCACAGTGGTTTCGAGAAAATCCATTATGGCATTCTCAGTGTTTGAAGTTTTCAAGAATCCAAATTGCCTGTCAGTTATTATTTGATGTTTATCCAGAAAATTTAATAGTCTTTTCTTGACACATTGTTCAAAAATTTTGGCTAGTGTATTTATGACAGATATAGGTCTATAATTGTTAATTTGGGATTTATTTCCTGCTTTGAAAATTGGTGTCACATTGCTGATTTTCCATTGCCATGGTATGTCGCTCGTTGAGAATGTTTGATTGATGATATGGACAAGGGGGACTAAAATGTAGGTATGAATTGATTTCAAAGTCTTCGAATTTATTTTATCGGGTCCTGGTGCGGAGTTATTTTTTAGATTTGCAATTATCATAACAATTTCGTTGTTAGTTGTAGGTTCCAAAAATATTGATTGATCAATTTTCATATCGCATAAAAAGTTTTCGGGTAAGTTTGTCTCTGGTATTTTTTGGCTCATGTTTTTTACCTATACCGACAAAGAATTTATTGAATTCGTTTGATTTTGTTGCATTATTACTAATGGTTATGTTGTTTTCTAGTATGATGTCATTGTTTTCAATACTTTTCTTTTTATCTTCACCTCGTATATTATTCATTATATTCCAGATTTTTTTTAAAGTTGGTACCTGCATCATTTATTTGAGATTTGTAATAATCGTTCTTTGTTTTCTTCAACAGAGTGTTCAATTAATTTCTGTATCTTTTATTCTAAAACTGTTGAGAATTCTTTCAGTAATTTTTTTTTCAAATTATCGCGATACTTTATGGAGTTCACCAGGCCTGTAGTAATCCAGGGTTTGATTTTGATAACTGATATATTTTTTCTCATTATTTGTTCAGATGTAGATGTTCTTATGTGATCTTCAAGTTTACTTATGAATATGTCGTAGCTTTTTTGAGGGTCCTTTTCTGACAAGACACTTTGCCATGTTTCTTTTGAAAGTGAAGTGTTCAGTTTCTTATGGTTGATTGTTTTATTTATTTTATTATGATCGTCTTAATGTCTTTTACTTTCTGTGAAAGTGAAGCATACAAATGGAGTGAAATGGTCTGTCATATCTGTACAAAATATTATGGTGAAATAGAAATATTTTCTTTAAAACAACTTTCTCGTCTTATGAAAATATGATCAATAGCGGAATTCGTATCTTTAGTTACTCTAGTTGGTTTGTTTATATGAGAAATAAAATCGTTCAAACTTAAAATGTTTAAGTAGTTGTTCGTATCATTATTGTGAATATTTAATGAATTTATGTTTATGTCACCTAAATATATTTCAATATTTTGTTTGTTTAAGGTGGAAAGATAGTTTTCCAAGTCGTCAGTATATTGTGAGTTGTTTGTTGCTGGTGGTCTGTAATATGCTGTCAATCCCATTTTGATTTGCTTTGAAAGATGGTTTATGGTGAAAGTAGCTCTTAGGAAATGACTGTCATTTATTTGCACTACTGTTACATCTGCCGATATGTGGTTTTTGATATATATCATGACCCCATCGCATTTATTTATATTTGATTCGTTATAGTATTGAGTATAGTTTGGAATTGTGAAGTTACTTACCGATTGAATTGTTCTTGTTTCTGATAAGACAATTATATCCAGTGATTCTTTAGCCATTTGTATATATATAAGTAGCTCATCCATATGCTTTCGTAGACCCCGTATATTGAAATGTATCACTCCCAAAGTGTGAGTTTCATTATCCAATCTCTTTTGGAAGTAATTTTGGAAATTTTCACATATTTCAGTCTCTATGGTTTGGTTATCCAATTCCTTGATTAATTCGAGCATCACTCTATAATACAAATTGGAGAGGCAAGTGAGGCCCCCTAATGAAATATATGTCCAAAACTGAAGAAATTATACACATGAAAACATTAAGATAAAATTCTAAATTACGGCGTATCTATTAGATAAAAAAGGAATACATACTATTTGCTTAATATTGAACATTTTGGATTACGAAGTTTTTTCTATTTTTTCTAAGTCCATTCTTCATCTAATCATTGTGATCCTATCGTTGACGTTCAGATATATTTTTCCGGAATTAGTCCATACTTGCTTCATTCCGAATTTGGAGACTGCTTCGTTGAGAAGTTCAACCCTTGTTTTGGTTAGGTCTTCGCGTATTACTATTCCTGAGCCCTTCAGAAGTTTCTTTTTCGAGTAAATTTGTTGCTTTATCTCATCATTAATCACTTTGAGATAGATTCCTCTGTGTATGCTGTCATTTTTTCTTCCAACTCTATAGCAAATAATTATTTCATTCGTGGTGATGTTCATGTTCATTTTGGAGTTTATCATTTCTATGATTTCATCTCTAGTATTTTCTTTATTTTTCTCACTCATGTTGAATATTCTCAAACAATTAGAGCGACTTGCTTGATCCAATCTATCAACCACCTCCTTCATTTTTGTATTTTCAATTTTCCTGTTTTAATAATTTTTCCAGTGTTTTGGCTTTATTTTCGTGTTGCTGGTTTGTCTCTTTCAATTCTTCTCTAAGCTCCGCCACTGAACTTTCCAACAAAACCATTTTGCTCTCAAGTGTTTTTATAACGGCAGCGGCTACGTTGTTTGTGATAGTTTTAACGAATGTATCCGATTTCAAGCACTTACTTACAGCTTGAGAAACTGCATTTTCAATTTCGTCTCGAACTTCACGTGTTATTACCATTATGGAAACTACGGTTACTTATGTAATTTGTGTTATCTATCCTACTGTCAAATTTTGGAAATTCCAGCGGCTATTTCAACTTAGATATTTAATAATTTTCAGGGAGCTCACTTTGGCACGACTTATACTACGTATGCCATAGGCGTAGCCATAGTTGATGATTTTGTTGAATTTGGTTGATGGGAAGAATCGATGACGAATAGAGGATTCTCTCTAAATTGTCCAATGTTCATCAGAGGTTCACTCATATCTTTATCATAATAAATTCGCTGGAAATTCTCAAAAGCATAATAAGCAGGAGCATCAAGTTTTTTATCGAAATTCAAATTCTAACGCTCATATGGAGAAACTTCGGAATTCAAGTATACTCGAATAATATTGATATCAGCAGTTGTGAATTTTGTTATATCCTGTGTTCTATCTTCAGATGTGGTAGTACTTTGAAATGCGATGATGACAAAACGAGGAGTTTCCAGAGCATTAGTTGTTTTGATGGCCCATATGTCTGAAGTCCCACGTAATGATGATAGTTCATAGAGGTCCCACAGCCAGATGTCAATAATGTGTTAGCATGTGATTGTTCAAATGGTTTTCATTGAATATGTTATTCCAGGTTTTCTAACAACAGCTACTTGTTCACCACCCATTTCGTAACGAATTTCATCGAAGAGAAATGCAATTGCATTATTTGAGAGATAGCATATTTTCGCTTTATCTTTCGGGGTGAATTTACCTTCTATGTAAATGAAGCTCTCGGCAATATCTAGTATAACATCTTGATTATTGATTGCAATTCTAATCTCATCCGAATTCCTAAATAGCGGTGATCCGTAGGGCTTATATGTGTGCTCATGTAAACTAATAAGAGAATGATCGAGCACTGGTTCATCGAATATATTCAACTTTTCACTGTTTGTTTCGAGCACCATTGTTATTTTCTTACTTTCAATCCAATCGATTTCAAAAATTTAAGATCACTCACATACAGAGCGTTATATGCTAACTGTCTAGCATACACATGTGTAATGAGCTTTCTTTTTATACACACTTTTTTTTATGCACACTTTTCTTTCTGATTGTGCAGCTCGTTTTGGTTTGGGATTGTTCAATACGATTTTGTCTATTGTAAATGAAATACATAATGATGAAAATCTCTTCTTCACTTCCAAAATCGATAAGGTTATTTTCATCGGGGTGGTGTTCATAACAATATCTATGTTTCATTATGTCGATGTCATCTTGTAGATGTTTGAGTAACTTTTCCCAAACATATGCAATCTCATGTGCAACACATGCAAGTATCAATTCCTTGGGCATTTTTGCAAGCATCACTTTATCCATTTTTTTCAAGGTACCATATTTTGAAAACATTCTAAGTGAAAACTCCATTCCCTTAATAGCCTCCCGATCCAGTTTTGGTTTTGTATCCATTTTTATTTGGAAAATTATTCAGAGAGAAACTGTAAGCACAAGTGACCACAGAGAACTGTATTGAATTTCTGTTGACGATCATAGTCATATTTGATTTTAACATTCGAACATTTTTGAAAGAATCGAGTCAATTCCAATGATGGGGTAGATCTCCAAAACTATCGAAATATGCGACTTCTTTCCCGCATTTTTGATATGACACCCAATGTGTTCCTGGTCCACTTATTCCATCTAAATTAACAATGGCGGTCTCGTTTTGTCTTGGACCTGAAGAGGATAATCTGTCACGCATAAAAACACCACGAAAATGTGGAATTTTCATTTTTTGTGCATAATAACTGAGATCCAGATCAGTAAGAGGCCTCTGAGGCTAATTCTGTTTCATTTTCGATGATGTGATATGTGAAAAGTAGGATATTATTAGATCATATTTTTGTATGGGACGTCATGAGGGTGTTGATTGTTTTTATCTTGAACAGACATATTCACGGGTACCCAAACAATTAGTGCGTGACAATACCAATTCCATCATAATGTTCAAACAAGATGAGACGAATTTACAACATATTTATTCAGATCATGTATCACCCGATGTAATATTCAAACAATTCCAATTGATGTGTGTTGAATGCTGGGAGGACCAATATGGATTACCAGTCATCGATAAGGACAGAAAAGTAGACGAACGAAGGTAGATATCGCAAAGGATTCGATAATTTTATATATCCATGATCTTGTTATTCAAACTTATTCGATCACTGGATATTGTAGAGGTCACTTCATCAGCGAATTGAGCTACAATTGATAAAAGGCATTATGAATACGAAAAATGATTCTGAAAATAAAAACAATGAAATGAATTTGAAACGTCAACTAGTTGAGACAACAGAAGCTGTGAGGCAGAAATTCAACTCTATCAAGAATGGTAATATTGAAAATCGTACGACACTTGAAAAATTGTATGAGCCCATAACGAAACCATTGAATGTTTTTTCATCATCAAACGCTACTTCGAAATCATCAATGTTATCGTCAAACCATGGAAATGTTCAATATATTTCAAATTATCCCATGAGTACTCCAACAGGAAGAAAACAATCTTTTGGTAGTGTATCATCTGAGCACACTTCGAAACGATATGAGAACAACTCTATTCGAAACACCATCATCGTCCCACATCGATTCCTCGGATTATGACTCCTCACCTAATATGAATGAAAGTCGTGATGATTTTTCGGCGAAACATTTGAATAATGTAAAATCTAGAAATCCAGCATATGATGGAACATTTGGTGTACGTATGGATCCTATTACACAAAAGCTGAAAATGGAAAGCACTCAAACGAAAGATAATGGAGAAAACATATAATTCTAAACCTGTGAATTATGTGTACTGGAATTCTCCGAAAGAGTTAGTTGCTCGTCTACGACCATTGGTAGCTTCGAAGTCAGCTGGGCATACTGGACATGACAATGAAATAATTTCAATAATTGAAGAATTACGTGAAGAAGGTATGATATATTGATATATCAACAAGTAATGATCCCTATCATATCACCATTCAATGCAGTAACATTGTCATTTTTTCCCTTTGATCATTTTCAAATAGGATGACTATTGAAATAAGTGATGTCAAACGACAAGTTGTTAATGAAAAACATAGACCTGCAAGACGTAATTTTCGTAGGAGAATAACCACCATCAAAGGTTTTGCAGATCTATGGCAAATAGATCTAGCTGAACTACAACCTTATGCAAAAAGCAATAAAGGATACCGATATATACTTGTAGTGATTGATTGTTACTCAGAATATTTGTGGACTGTAGCAGTTAAAGATAAAACAGGTAGTACAATAACTAATGCAATGAAACATGTACTAAAGGAAGCCAAATTTTCCCGCAAACATATACCAAGCGATCAAGGAAAAGAATTTTTCAATAGAAGCTTCTCATCTCTCATGAGAGAATATAATATCAATCATTATACAACATTTAGCACAGAGAAGGCGGCTATAGCAGAAAGAGTGATTCGTACAATAAAGGCATGGCTCTACAAGGAATTTTCGATGAGAGTTCACCACAAATGGCTTGATATTCTTTCAACTATAACTAGTAGATATAACAATAAAGTTCATCGTATAATAGGTATGGCACCCATCAATGTTGATTCAACAACAAAATTGAAATTCAAAGGTATCAAAGGAATTGGAGGAAAACAAAATAAACCCAAATTCCAATTGAATGATATTGTACGTATAAGCAAGTACAAAAATATTTTTGAAAAGTCTCACATTGCGAACTTTACCACGGAGCTCTTCAAGATTGTTAAAATTTATAAAACCACCCCCTCGACCTATAATCTTGAAGATATGAATGAACAACCTATGAGAGGATGTTTTTACGAAAGAGATGATTTATTACAGACCAAAAATCCTGACGTATATCTGATTGAGGAGGTGTTGAAGAAAAGAAAAAATAAAGTATATTATGTAAAGTGGTTAGGCCTTCCTAGCGAACAAAATTTTTGGATTGATAAATAAAATATGGTTTGAATGTATCTATTATTGTATTTATGAATGAAGTAATGTTGAAGTTCATTATTGTTTTCATTTCAATTATAAGTATGTGAATTGAAAAATTTTGCAGCGGTAAACGTTGCCCCAGCCATTCGCCACGTTCTGTGTATTACAAACCAGACCAATTTTATACTCCATTCATGCTTATATTTTTCAACTCACGATATTGAAAACACATTATCATTCACAAAACTACTCGCCGTCACTTTGAATGCACTCTCCAACTCTTTTCGCCAATCATCTCTCACTGATAATGCCGTCTGATAAAGTTTAATCGACTCCTCAAGCTCTGCCTGGGCTTGCATTCTCGAACGTTGATTGAATTGATTATTTTTAACAACTTTTGAACGGAGTTCATCTGCATCCGTACACATTTTAGCCAATTCAACCTTCGCTAATGCAATCTTAGCATCTAATGCTTGAAGAG
This sequence comes from Leptinotarsa decemlineata, assembly GCF_025532065.1. Taxonomy (NCBI): domain Eukaryota; kingdom Metazoa; phylum Arthropoda; class Insecta; order Coleoptera; family Chrysomelidae; genus Leptinotarsa; species Leptinotarsa decemlineata. Next base: position 19,559,147 of record NW_027412606.1, read on the forward strand.
TTTCCTTATTAGCATTAATAGCCCGCTCACTCTTTTCAAGTTCAGCAATAGCCATCTGCGCCTTTACGAGGCGGCATTTTGCTTTCTTTTTCATTTCTCCAAATCGATGTAGAGGACTGAAAGAAGATAGTGATTCAGCTTTCAAATCACCCTTCATTTCTTTAGGTGAACCTTTCGGCTTCCTCTTCGATATGTCACTTTTCGTTGTGGGTTTTTTCTCTCGCACAACACTTTTCGATTGTTTCTTTTCTCTGAAGTCACTGACAATCAATGAAGATGCATTAGTAACCTTCCTCTTGATTGTTCTAGATTTCTTATCAACACCAAGAGGAAGATAGATGAAGGGTGTTTGATTGGTGATTATTGCGAAACGATAGGATTTTCAATAAAAATTTGCTCATTTGGTTCCGGAACATTTACAAAGTTAACAAAGTCGTTAATATCAAAATCATTTATCGAATCTTGACTCGATAAATGTAATACTGAAATATTTTCAAAATCAGTCTGATCGATTTCAACAAGTGGTGAACCATCTTCAGCAATCAACAACGGCATAGAGCTCATGATAATGATTATTTAGGTCTGAGGAATGATATGTGATAGCAATAGAATGTGAATGGGAAAGGTGATGATGTTACTGATACTTCACCTTTTATAGAAGAAAATAAACTAACGCATGCGCTCTTCTATCAACTATCCCACTCTTTCATTGACTAGCACATGCGCTTTCGCATACACTCTTCCATCAACTAGGCCCCTCTTCCATTGACTAGCACATGCGTTCTTCCACTAAACTGTTCACGCATGGGACGATCTTTGTCATTCAAGAGGAACACTTTGTTGCATGCATTTCAAAATGTGAGAAAATAACACAAATAGATTCAAAATAATATATTTATCAATAACAGAAGACAACGACAACATTTCGTTGTGTATGTATCACAACGCAAACAACGTAGCAGCGGAGCTGGAATAGCAGCACAGGTAGCACAAATATTTCTACAAATACCCATATTATTTGATATTATAGGTTCGGATCACTTCAGGCACTGTAACTGTTGCTGACGATATTCTATTTTTGGCCGCTTCGGTGGATGAGATGGAGGCGACAGCTGAATCCGCGACACATAATCATTGCACATACCAGTGCAAGGATTAATTGTTTCCTTAGGTCTACTCATTTGGCAAAAGTAGCACACAATAGCCCCCACTATCATCATTGGGTAGACACACACTTTTGGTTTTTATCCCACTCTTTTGGAAACAACATTTTACTAATTCGATTAGAAATAATAAGCGATGACTCATAGAAACTCTGACTGATCTCTCACAACGACATTCTCTATTCATACAAATTAACATCATGTGAAAGTATAGTGGGGAAACTTATCCTTCTCTCCCAGTCAAAACGAGTCAAGTGGTAGGTGGAACTCGTACCACTTCCACTTCCACTTTCTATTCAATCATAAAAGTCGACTTACCATCCTGAAGTTCATTCATTCACTCCACAACTGTGAGCGAACAATTGTGAGCAAACATGAATTCTGAAAAAATTGCTGCTGCTTTAAATAACATATCTGCTATTGAAGAAAATAATTGGATAGACAAGTCAGATGATGAGGATGTCAACATTCCACTAGAGGAAGGGATAGTTGAAGAAGGAGATATTGTAGTCGATGAAGACATGATAGATGAAGTTGAAAATGAGGCCAATGAAGATGATGACGTGGTGGAGTTTGAGAGGGTTGTGGATGGAGAAGGAGACGATGGAGGGATTGTAGCTGATTCATCTGAAGGTGATGGTGCTTTGAGGATCGGTATGCGAATGCTCAATGTCAGTGAGACATTAAAAGATCTATTGGACTTATATTGTGGAATAGATGTATACGTGTTGATCAGCACAATTGATGGTGGTAACAAGAAACTATGTTGGTGCTGCTTTCGTTTTTATTCACACAGAAATAACAATGGAGAGTGGTATCATCATGTCAACACCCACAACACCGTCTCTATTATGGAAATGGGGCAGAATTGGTGTGATGCTTGTGAGAGGCCCCTAACAAACTTCACCAGAGTGTGGACTTGCATTATATGTAACAATGTCAAACCTGTGGTATAATAACCGTGGACCTACTGGTCAAAACAAACAACATCCCTTTCCAGGGCTACATAATGACAAATGACTACTTCAACTAAAAAAGTCGAAGTTAGGAATTTCTTCATCATTGAATATTTGCGCATATGATGAGTACTTCTTTGACTGAAAAGTCAAAGTTGGGAATTTATCAATCATGTAGGTATATATATATATATATATATATATATATATATATATATAATATATATATATATATATAAATATATATATATATATATATAGATATATATATATATATATATATTTATATATATATATATTTATATATATATATATATATATATATATATATATATATATATATATATATATATTATATATATATATATACAGGGTCCTGCAACAGTGGCGCGGTGTTCCATATCTCTATATAGGGAGCAGATAGGAATCTAATTTTCTACAATATTACCTTATTGCTCGAGCTCGACAAAATAAAAATATTGGCGGTCACACAGGGTGTTCGATTTTTTCTGGGCGGATCCCAACTGTGTCTTTTTAAATGGCAACCTATATTTTTTATTGCTTTTTCCGTTTCTTCATAGAAAATAAAATAAACTTTATGTATATCTGCACTTCGAAAATATTGACGGTTTTCGAGATATCTAGCATGACAGGTTTTTTTTTCCAATATTCGTCACTCAGAATATTTGAAATTATAAAGTGGTGCCAAGTCCAGTTGAAATTTTTTTTGTCGAATATTCTACATTGGTAACTCTCTCAAACGATATATCTGAAATCGACCTGTGATATACAGGGTATGAAAAACCGCTTGCCAAATATTGTAAATGAAAATTTGCAAAATCTTCCTTATATTAAATGGAACACCCTGTATATTATTGATCCATAAGAAGCGCCAACGAAACCTCTACAAATTTCATCAAGTATTCCGTATGGCTAAGTTCAATAGTTTTTCTCAAATGAGCATTTCTTTCGAAAAATGGTCATTTTTTCAAAGCGAAATCCATTTGACGACTGGTAAAAATATACGAAAGATATCTTGTTTCAATTTTGTACATTAGAAGGTGTCCAAACAAATATTTTTCAACGAAATAAATGTATGTACCTATCACTTTTTGCTAAATGGAAAATTATTTTTTCATTGGATGCAGAATTTCACTCATAAATCGTGCAATATCAAACCAAACAAGTTAAAAGAAAGAAACATTATAAATAACTATTTTTTTCATGTTATTATATTCATTCAGAGCTTGAGTTCTAGATATTCAAATTTGTCAACTGGCAAATTACAAAACTACAAAAGGGAGAGTTTAATTAAGGTTGATAATGAAACTTTTAAAAAATATGTTCAACATGTCTTCCATTTTCTTGAATGCAGAGCTGAAGTCTATGTTTGAAAGACTGTTCTACCCTGCGCAAGACAGCTGGTGTAATGCTGCGAAAAGCATTCGTTATTCTAAGTCGCATATTTTCGGGAGAAGTTGGTGGCTCAACGTAAACCATATTTTTTATGTATCCCCATAAGAAAAAATCTAGTTTCGTCAAATCTGGTGATCTAGCGGCCACCGTACAGGCCCATTCCGTCCTATCCATTTATTGGGAAATACTTCATTTAGATGATCTCTCACTTCTGCCGAATAGTGAGCAGGTGCACCATCATGTTGTAACCACATTCTAGGCCCATTCCGTCCTATCCATTTATTGGGAAATACTTCTTTTAGATGATCTCTCACTTCTGCCGAATAGTGAGCAGGTGCACCATCATGTTGTAACCACATTCTATTGCGGAAGTCAAGAGGAATATCATCTAACAAACCTGGTAAATCATTTCGTAAGAAATTGAGATAAATTGCACCATTCATATGTCCCTCAAAAAAGTATGGACCATTTACATATTCTCCAATGATGCCTCCCCAGACATTTATCGACCACCTATGTTGATAATCCACCTGTCTCAATAAGTGAGGATTTTCTGTCGCATAATTATGGTAATTATGTCGATTTACAAATCCATTTTTATGGAATGTCGATTCATCCGACCATAAAATATTATTGAAAAAAATATTCGTTTCGACGAATTTTGTTCATGGCCCAATTGCAAAATCTCACTCTTTTCTCGAAATCAGCATACAGTAGTTCTTGATGTAACTGAACGTGGTATGGATGCAAGCGATGTTTCTTCAATACTCGTTGCACTGATCTCTCACTTATATCCACTATTTCCCCAATTTGTCGTTGACTCCTACTAGGATCTTCTCCAACAGCAAGAAGAACTTGCAATTCATTATCTTCATTAGTAGCTGGCTTGATGCGCTCATGTTTGGAATAATTAATAGATCCAGTTTCAACGAATCGTCCCAAGACCTTTCGGAAAGATCTTTCATCTGGATGCCTTCTATCTGGATACCGTTGAGAATAAATTCTACTTGCCAATAAACAATTCCTGTCTGATTCACCTAATATGAAAATCATATCAATCAAATCACTTTTTGATAACAACATTCTGATGAAATTATACCGACAGTTCAACTTCACGATTGACTAAAAATTTCAATATTCATTTGCAGCCAAATATTTTGTTCTGTCATTTGCCAGACTACTTGATTTCCAATGAATATTTCATTCGCTGAAAGGTTGTTTTAGACCGAAAGAATATGGCACAAATTCCGAGATTTTTGAAATTATTGTAACTATTCAAGAACGTCCATTTTGTGGTGTAATTCGCAACTTGTTTATCTAGCAACAGGTAATTTTAGGAATGGGCGATATTCTAAGGAAAGGGTATTTTTTGTATATTCTTATCAGTCGTCAAATGGATTTCGCTTTGAAAAAATGACCATTTTTCGAAAGAAATGCTCATTTAAGAAAAACTATTGAACTTAGCCATAGGGAATGATTAATGAAATTTGTAGAGGTTTCGTTGGCGCTTCTTATGGATCAATAATATACAGGGTGTTCCATTTAATATAAGGAAGATTTTGCAAATTTTCATTTACAATATTTGGTAAGCGGTTTTTCATACCCTGTATATCACAGGTCGATTTCAGATATATCGTTTGAGAGAGTTACCAATGTAGAATATTCGACAAAAAAAAATTTCAACTGGACTTGGCACCACTTTATAATTTCAAATATTCTGAGTGACGAATATTGGAAAAAAAAAACTTGTCATGCTAGATATCTCGAAAACCATCAATATTTTCGAAGTGCAGATATACATAAAGTTTATTTTATTTTCTATGAAGAAACCGAAAAAGCGATAAAAAATATAGGTTGCCATTTAAAAAGACACAGTTGGGATCCGCCCAGAAAAAATCGAACACCCTGTGTGACCGCCAATATTTTTATTTTGTCGAGCTCGAGCAATAAGGTAATATTATAGAAAATTAGATTTCTATCTGCTTCATATATAGAGATATGGAACACCGCGCCCCTGTTGCAGGACCCTGTATATATATATATATATATATATATATATATAATATATATATATATATATATATATATATGATTGTATATATATATACAATAGGTATGTTCATATATGTATATATATGAATATAATGATGAGTACTACAGAGTGAGATGATGATACTTTCACACAAGTTTTGACTATAATGTCAATCTATTTCTGTTCGAAAGTATAATGATAGCTCTGAAAATGATTGTTTGTTGTCTTTAATTGTAGCCCTGAAAAGGGCTGTTTTTTTTCCTATTAATCCATACAATGGTATGGACTAGCGCTCCTCATCATCAGAAACAATGATGATGGTGTCATCATCTGAATCATCTCTATCTGATGATATACTGATGATGTCGTCCTCATATTCATCTGAATCAGATGATATACTAATTATATCACCCGCATAATCGTGTAGCTCGTTATCCTTTCGATCGTCTAAATCTACATCTACTTCCTCTTGCATACGTTCTTTTACGCGTTCTGGGAAATTATCAGGAAGATCGTAGATGTGTTGCAGAAATTCTGCGAAGCTTGTATTGGAATGAGTAAGTGTTGAATCTAATTCATGTACCTGGATGGGTTCTGTACTTGATATAGAATACCCTGGTTCACTCATCGGTTCAGTAGTGCAATCAGCACTCGACATTGTGAAAGAATGATGTAGAACTGGGATTGATGCTATATTTATATAAAAAAAAGTGGAGGGGTGAAGTGTAAATGTAGAACAATTTAGTGTTTGAAATTCGAAAGCAACAACTCTGAGTGATAATTAAGAAAAAACTAATAAGGGAGAGGAAAAAGACACTGCCCCAACCACGCAGTGGTTGGGGCAGTGTCAACTGGACACTGTTCAACTGGACTTGGCACCACTTTATAATTTCAAATATTCTGAGTGACGAATATTGGAAAAAAAAACCTGTCATGCTAGATATCTCGAAAACCGTCAATATTTTCGAAGTGCAGATATACATAAAGTTTATTTTATTTTCTATGAAGAAACGGAAAAAGCAATAAAAATTATAGGTTGCCATTTGAAAAGACACAGTTGGGATCCGCCCAGAAAAAATCGAACACCCTGTGTGACCGCCAATATTTTTATTTTGTCGAGCTCGAGCAATAAGGTAATATTATAGAAAATTAGATTCCTATCTGCTTCATATATAGAGATATGGAACACCGCGCCACTGTTGCAGGACCCTGTATATATATATAATATATAATATATATATATATATATATATATATATATATATATATATATATATAATATATTTATATAATATATATAATATATATATATATATATATAATTGTGACCGCCAATATTTTTATTTTGTCGAGCTCGAGCAATAAGGTAATATTATAGAAAATTAGATTCCTATCTGCTTCATATATAGAGATATGAAACACCGCGCCACTGTTGCAGGACCCTGTATATATATATATATATATATATATATATATATATATATATATATATATATAAATATATGATGGTATATATATACAATAGGTATGTTCATATATGTATATATATGAATATAATGATGAGTACTACACAGTGAGATGATGATACTTTCACACAAGTTTTGACTATAATGTCAATCTATTTCTGTTCGAAAGTATAATGATAGCTCTGAAAATGATTGTTTGTTGTCTTCAATTGTAGCCCTGTTTTTTTTCCTATTAATCCATACAATGGTATGGACTAGCGCTCCTCATCATCAGAAACAATGATGATGGTGTCATCATCTGAATCATCTGTATCTGATGATATACTGATGATGTCGTCCTCATATTCATCTGAATCAGATGATATACTAATTATATCACCCGCATAATCGTGTAGCTCGTTATCCTTTCGATCATCTAAATCTACATCTACTTCCTCTTGCATACGTTCTTTTACGCGTTCTGGGAAATTATCAGGAAGATCGTAGATGTGTTGCAGAAATTCTGCGAAGCTTGTATTGGAATGAGTAAGTGTTGAATCTAATTCATGTACCTGGATGGGTTCTGTACTTGATATAGAATACCCTGGTACACTCATCGGTTCAGTAGTGCAATCAGCACTCGACATTGTGAAAGAATGATGTAGAACTGGGATTGATGCTATATTTATATCAAAAAAAGTGGAGGGGTGAAGTGTAAATGTAGAACAATTTAGTGTTTGAAATTCGAAAGCAACAAGAATGCCAATCTTCATGGAACTCTGAGTGATAATTAAGAAAAAACTAATAAGGGAGAGGAAAGAAACACTGCCCCAACCACGCAGTGGTTGGGGCAGTGTCAACTGACACTGTTCAACTGGACTTGGCACCACTTTATAATTTCAAATATTCTGAGTGACGAATATTGGAAAAAAAAACCTGTCATGCTAGATATCTCGAAAACCGTCAATATTTTCGAAGTGCAGATATACATAAAGTTTATTTTATTTTCTATGAAGAAACGGAAAAAGCAATAAAAATTATAGGTTGCCATTTAAAAAGACACAGTTGGGATCCGCCCAGAAAAAATCGAACACCCTGTGTGACCGCCAATATTTTTATTTTGTCGAGCTTGAGCAATAAGGTAATATTATAGAAAATTAGTTTCCTATCTGCTTCATATATAGAGATATGGAACACCGCGCCACTGTTGCATATATATATATATATATTATAATATATATATATATATATATGATTGTATATATATACAATAGGTATGTTCATATATGTTATATATATATGAATATAATGATGAGTACTACACAGTGAGATGATGATACTTTCACACAAGTTCTGACTATTATGTCAATCTATTTCTGTTCGAAAGTATAATGATAGCTCTGAAAATGATTGTTTGGTGTCTTCAATTGTAGCCCTGAAAAGGGCTGTTTTTTTCCTATCAATCCATACAATGGTATGGACTAGCGCTCCTCATCATCAGAAACAATGATGATGGTGTCATCATCTGAATCATCTGTATCTGATGATATACTGATGATGTCGTCCTCATATTCATCTGAATCAGATGATATACTAATTATATCACCCGCATAATCGTGTAGCTCGTTATCCTTTCGATCGTCTAAATCTACATCTACTTCCTCTTGCATACGTTCTTTTACGCGTTCTGGGAAATTATCAGGAAGATCGTAGATGTGTTGCAGAAATTCTGCGAAGCTTGTATTGGAATGAGTAAGTGTTGAATCTAATTCATGTACCTGGATGGGTTCTGTACTTGATATAGAATACCCTGGTACACTCATCGGTTCAGTAGTGCAATCAGCACTCGACATTGTGAAAGAATGATGTAGAACTGGGATTGATGCTATATTTATATCAAAAAAAGTGGAGGGGTGAAGTGTAAATGTAGAACAATTTAGTGTTTGAATTCGAAAGCAACAAGAATGACAATCTTCATGGAACTCTGAGTGATAATTAAGAAAAAACTAATATGGGAGAGGAAAAAGACACTGCCCCAACCACGCAGTGGTTGTACACCAACCAAAAAATGTGTGTTCTCCGAGGAAGGATAGAATTAAGGGTGGGAGGGAGAGAGGGAAACAAGGAAACGATTACAAGTCGTTTGACGACTTGTAATCGTTTGAATATTTCCCAATTGTGCATGAGAGCTCGCCTTTCTAACCAAATTTCAGCAGCTACTGAATCAGGGGCCATATTAGAGTCTGGATACTCCAAGTCTGACTCCCTTTCCCTACCATCAGTGCTTGTAACATGAAGCACTTGAATTCTAGAATCGAAGTTCTCCAACGTTGAAGGATATCTATGTGGTTCTGTTGTGGAATCGACTTCCATGTCCATGTCCACATCCGAATCATTGTCGTTGTCTTCGAAGTTGGGATCTCTAGGTATCGCCTCGGGTTCAACTGGGGTCCAGTCGTGGAATCTGATTCCTGAGTTGTCGAGATGCTGGCGATAACTACTCAACTGAATATTAGATTGAGGAACTCCTACATTTATACTATTCAAATGTAGGTGGGGATAGGTGGAGGCTATGCAGAGTTGTAAAACTAATAAGAGAAAGGGAGAGACACTGCCCCAACCTCGCAGTGTCTTGTGTACACCAACCAACAATATGTTCACTCCTAGGGAAGGATTAGGGATTGATTAGGGGTTGATTAGGGGTAAGGGAATTACTCTATTAGAATAGGAGATGGTGGAGGAACATCCTCGATGAGGATAGGCGGGTCAGGAGGATATTTCTCATCGGACTCTTCGGACTCGTAGGAGTCGCCATACTCATCGAGCTCGTCAACCCCGTACTAGTTCCAGAACTCATGATGATCCTCAGCCGATTGGGAAAGATCCGGGTACTCACTTTCCGAAAGGTCTGCTTGTTCGGTCCCGGTGACGTGTAACACTTGCACCCTGTAATCATGATACGGGAAGTCGGGCTCAAGCGAGTGAGGTGACGTGTGTGGAAGTAACAAATCCTTCCTGTTAGTTCTCTCAGTAATTAAACTGATACCCGGGTAGCTGAATGGTTCGCTAGTTGAATCAGGTTCCATTTCGAAGCTAGCTGATCAACTGAATGTTTCATCAGATGATTCCTACTTCTATACTTTGAGAGGGAGTGGGGGAGGAGTGAGGATTAAGTGGGGGTGAATTGCAAAGTGACGTAAGACATATTCAATGAAAGAGATACTTGAATGGATAAAATACAAATGAAATATACTTGTTGATTTCATTATGAAACATGTCTTTTTTTTCTACTCAAGAGAATATTTACAAGAGACTAGAGAACATTAAATGGTTGTGAGAGATTTGTCTAAAAGAGCATGGAATTGAAATAAAAAACGAATGATAATAAGACGAAATGAAGAACAATGCCCCAACCATCGCATTGTTCAATGTGTACCAAATCAAAACAATGTACACCCTCTATTTCATTTCTTTTCATTCCTAAAATGACATATATATATATATTATATATATATATATATATATAAATATATATATATATATATATATAATATATAAACCTTAAAACTATCATAATATTACTAACTAACTATTCTAAATCTATTCTACAAAATCAATTTTATAAATTATATCCGTAGTTGTTCGATATCGCTCTATCGAAGAGGTCGCCACTTCATGACTTTCTTTCAGAGATGCAATCTCCCGATCTACTCCGGCCAATTCTTTCAACAATTCACTTCGTCGGCTGACAAGTCTCGCCTCATTACGAAGAATGTCAACCAACGCGGCCTCACCAGATCGAGAAGCATCTTCTGCTTTCTCGCAATTCCGGAAGAAAGTTTTCAAGTGTTCACTCACCCCTATGATAGGCTCCGACACTGGCACTGGCACTGGTGGCGCGATCTCTCAGGCAGGCTCTGGCACTTGTGGCGCTGGTGTTAGCGCCAGTGGGGTCAATGGCGACACCGTCAATGGGGCGAACAGGGTGAGGATTTTCACCCGGAGATGGCGCCCTCGGTGTTTCCACTGCTGCCACTGATTCCACTGCTGGCGTTGGTGGTGCGGGCAGCATGGGGGGTCACAAGCATTTGCGAGCACTCGACCAACTACCCGCATAGGGATTAGTTCTATTGCAAGCACTCCTGTACTTGTCAATAACACTAACCTTTGCGGATTGCCGCTTGACTCGCTTCGCAAAAGACTCTTCAAACAAGCAAGGCTGCTTGCTCGTCGCACACCCCTCGGAGTTGCCGCCTTCTCCTCAACGGCTGCTCGAATAAGTCAGGACTGACTGGTCGCACCACAGCACCTCCTCCTGCATTATCGACGCCACAGCATCAGTCAATTGCTGAGTGTATCCTTCCATTCTGAAAATGATAAAAGTAACAAGATAGTAGATATAAAAAATTAAAGTACATTGTTAACTTACTCAAACTTGGCTCCTTGACGTATAATACACTGCTGCTGTTGAATATGGCTGGACTGCTCTGGATGACTGGAGTTGTCGTACTGAATGTTGAGAATTTGAGCGTGCTCCTCGGGGTATCAACATCGTTGGGAGTAGAGAGAATTGGGTGGGGGGCGTGCATGCAATAGTGGAGAATGGGTGGGCGAGCAATGGTGGGAAGTGGGCGGGGTGAGCAATTCGTTACGCTCGCGGCGACGCGCGAAGCGAATCGGGGCGAAGGCCACGATTTTTTGGTAATATTCGCATGTCAATTCATTCTTTACAACCGAGCGTTTCATCCCTTCAGCTTTCTTAAATTCACCATCAACAGATTTCACACCTGTACCATAAAAGCTCACGATTGGATCATTCGGAATTTCGTCTTTGAAGTTACCCAAGATTAAACTTGTTACTGAAATATTGAATTGGTTAACTATACTGTAATTGGATGTATCAAACCTACTTATGTTAGTTTTCATGAATTCAAAATATTTTCTGTATTTACTTTCAAAATGAGTGAGTCGATATCTGTGTACAGTAAAGAGACATTTTCACCAAAGTGTTGTTCGATGCATCCATAGAAAAAGTCGTACATGACTGTTTTTTCATAATTCTAATATAGAAAATCCCAAATATAATGGTTTATCATAATGGACTTTAACTTCACCCAATTGAATGGCAACGAAATTTTCTGTGAAAATTGAACAATTTTTGAAATTTGGTCTGGATATGAGAGTGCTGGCACCTATATTTTTCCTTATATTTTTCCAATGTGTAACGAGTCTAACATCAATTCTGTTATATACATTCAACATTGTCTTTCCATATACCGCATTATTCTTTAGTTTATAGAAATCTTCAACAGATTTGTTGTTAGACCTATTACGCATTTCAGTATCAAGATCTATATAGGGTTTCATCCAACGTGATTGTTTGAATTTCAATACTCTATGTGTATTCATTACAATCAAACCATTTTTGATGGCTTGCTGTAGATTTCTATAATGAACAATATATTTTCTTTTATTCATTCAAATTTGGAATTAATTTGGGAATTTTCGATTGTGTAAGAGGTGGTATTAATTTTTAAACTAAAAATGGAATATCAAAATGTTCATCATGCAACTCTTGTGGATAATGAATGTCCACTTCAAACACATACCCATACGGACTATCAAACTCACATTCATCACATCCAGGTTAAGAATTTCATTAGGTGTCAACCATGTAAATTCACTTGTTGGTAGAGGTTGTGACATGCTATGACCGTATAGATTCGTTGCATGTAAATATGTAATGAATGTGGAAGGTTCATTGGGATTATAATTTGGTAAAAATTTATTATTTGCTATATGTTTCCTCTCACTACACTGACTAATTCCACCTCGTATACCTTTTTGAAAAAAGTAAATCATATCAATGCCAGTTAGTGATTCCAATTCAATATTCATATACTACAACATAGCATCCCAAGATAATCCAGGTGCAGTTTAATAATGTGCTGGATCTCAGTTATGAATCTCCAAACTTGTGTAGCGAAAGTTTTCAAATATATCACATAATAGCAATACATCCGACTTCAAATATAAATCAGAGTATTCACCCAAATTCTGACACTTGAATGAATTCCACACATTTCTAGCCCTATCATAATCCTTTTCTGATACATGTTCACAAATGAGTTTGTCATAAGACTGATTTTTTGTTGGAAGTAATGGATAATTCAATTTGTCAATGTCATCAACGAAGCTATATGGAAATAAACACCTTTCTGCCTCATCAAATTGAATTTCTCAATTTGTGGGAAATGTTTATGCATCTCCAAACATTGATCAGAGGTCAAGTTAACACCCAACTTCTCCAACGAATTAGTCATAAATTTATAACTATCGATAAATCTCATTTTGAGATATTTCTTATTAACCTTACCATTTTTATCGATAGAGGTGTGTGTGAAGAGATGCTTAGTGAAAGATATGTATCTCTCTTCTGTTTGCGGGATGACATCAACTTTCTCTTTATTCCTATAAAATTCTTTTATGAATAAATGGCAATCATGGCCGCTTGAATTGTGGAAAATAATAGGTACAAAGTTAGGGATTTTGAAATTCAAATTACATTCGGAATGAGCGGCATGTGATCTTTTCTTTCCTGTAACATGACAATGATCTCTAACTTTGACTTCACCAACAATAAATGGTTTATTACATATACCACAAGTTCCGGCTGCAGCAAATTGTTCCTCTTCTTCGAGGTTTGTGCATCCATTGGTATAGGGTATCTGAGATGATTTTCATTTATCTTTTTCAAATCATCTTCAATGCTACTCACAAATTTCTGAGCTGCATCTACACCCAATATGTAACAAATTTTGACAAATCATCATTATATGAACATTTTATCAGACAAGCAAATGAATATGGAGCATGTTTGAATGTTTTATTCGTGTATGAACTTTCTGGATTTGGCTCATTCACGTGAATCGGTTCAAGTACTGATTCAAAATCAGCATACACTACAAATGGTACCCTCATTTGTCTCTCAAAATTTTGAAACATTAATTTATTTTCCGCAACCATCAGACCATATTTATTGATCTTGAAATTGGTGGTTGCTGTTGTTGTACTAACGAGATAACAATCATTCATCTTATGACGTAAAAGCAATCTCTCTCTGGAAAAATATATCAAACATATCAAAACATTTTTTGTGATCATGAGCTGATAGTTGACTAAAACTAATCTTGAAAGATCTTTGTTCCAACAATAGTGACTATTATCGGAGTCATCAGTTATAAGTAACAAATTGATATGTCTCTGGAGTCTTCTCTGTGAGTATCGCAATGGACCAATCACATCATACTTCACTTTACCCTTATCAAATAAACTCTCTAAACCGTAAACATTAATTGAAATATCATTCCTATCTTCAAATCTTTCAATACTCTTATCATTAACTTCAACCGGAAAATCCATACCTGTGACATCTAAAACATTGGGAAAATGTGTATATGACGTAACTTCGGACACTCTACCATTTGCAGGATATGATGCTGATGTTATAGCCCAAGCAAAACAGTGTTGATCTTCTTTACGAACATTCACGACAGGTTTTCTCCATTCAATGCATTCAGGCAGCTTCACATATGAACGTCCTCCCAGAGGACTGTATTTATTATTATTGACTTCGATAAATAGTATTTTTCCACAAGTCCAACCTAAATTACAGAAAAATAAATATTACTACTCAATCTCTTTGAAAATTTACAAAAAATTAATACCTGAGTCACGTTCCTGAAATTCAGTCGTTTGAGCCACAATTACATCACGAATTCATCAAAAACAACATTCAAATCTGAAGATTGGTCTACTATTTCATTTTGGGAATTAAATGACTTCGTGTCCCTCGAATCTCGAGTCTGAAGAATATAATTCCCAAAAACTTCCATATTCACCTTGATGCTTTTATGGATCCTGATGACCGATTTCAGTAATTCAATGACATTCTGCCTTATCTCATTGAAAAATGACATGTAGTCACTGGATACAATCGAACCCTCAACCTTGTACGTAGCAATGCGGCAATTGAATGCATTCGTTATAATTTGAACACCTTCAGACAATTGAACATATGCATTATTTTTATGACTCATGATTCTTCGGTGAGAGTTCACTTGCGTCACAGGAATTGTCACATTACAGCATTGGTGTTGCGATATCCACTCTCATCCTTTCCACTGAAGGCCCTCCTTGGCAACTCTGGAGCTGATGCCGACGAAGATTATCACTACGAGTGAAAGATTTACCACAGTCACAGGAATACATTTTTATAATAGTTCTCACTAACTCACTTGATATAAACTGATATAACTAACACTCGTCCGCTTCTTAAATATAGTTTGATGGGGCACATCAAAACGTCATAGCCAACCCCACCTCTCAACTACATGCGCCAAGCCCACCTCCCAACTGAATGCGATAACAGATGTCGATACAAACAGCAGTGGTCGTTGCGCTCTCGTAGAGGGTAGACGTTAGGCAGACAGTCCTCGACCACCTGCGTGTCACCATCGATAGCGGGGCTAGAGCGATGCGTTACGTCACAGCGTTCATCGCATCGGGAGAGGTGAGGGCAGACCGATGAATACGCATTACTCAGCCACACGTCGTGGAGTGAACATCTTGCTCTCTTACCGTTGGACGGATGCTGCTGTAACGTCACACCACTACTAACTTGGTGGGCTCACACCGATGGAACATTCATTACTTGAAGGATCTTCGAAGTATGCAGACGTATGTTTGTACATAGGTAAGCTTATGATGAAACTCTGTATCGTACATTCTCATACACACACACACACGCACACCAATCAATTGTTATTACGTCACTATGTCACACACACACACCCAAAAATCTCATATAAAAAAATCTGAACGATCCCTGCACCAGACCCTTCAAGGTCACATCGCATTGATGTTACTAAACAACATAAAATAAACAATTAATTCGTCATAGTGGTGGGGGAGGCCCAGAACCGCTGTAATCTGCTACTCACATGAATCGGCTGGGCTCTTGGCTTTCAGCTTTGCTTTGCGCTGGTTTACGTGCACTCCATGCCTTAACCGGCTCGGCTGTTAGTTTACACACAGTGTTTTACAAAAAAGTTAGAAAACCTTTGTCGATTTTAATGAGCAACAAAAAGTTTAAAAAAGCTTTTGCAGACTTGGCGAATCCTTTGGTTGCAGACACTGCACCAATAAAATAATCGAATAATTTGTATGACGTATGTATGCAAAAACCAAAAATAAGTTATCCAAAGTCTCAAGAATGAAGCGGAGTTTGGATATTTGAAAGACATTACGGAGTGATTGATGACATGGAGTCTTTCAAGAAACGAGTTTATCGTTTGACGCATCCAATCTAGCATCATGTGCCAGAAAGTTACAGCAACAAATTCAAAGAACAGCATATATGTCAAACATGTGGACCAATTCTTTTGAAAAAATTCCATCTCAATTAGACCCATTTAATTATGGCTGGTGTCACAATGATAATGGACAGTATACATTCAACTGGTTCAAAGGACCTGATACGCCTGAAAACATTCAAGAAAATAATTTAACATCTGCAAGTACGTCAGTATTTAAGAAATTATGAGAACTCAATGAAATAAAAATCTAGCATGGAAATATCGAAAGTATTACCTTACGTAATTAACCGAAATTAAATAAATGTAGTAGCATATGTTCACGTATCGTTTAAATAATTTTTGCATTTTTTACATCTTTCAAACTGTATCACGACAATTGATTATTAGATTGCTACCTTATTTTTTGCTGTAGATCCTACTGAATTTGCTCAGCTCAATGATGAGAAAGTTGCGAATTTGGGAAATGAAAATATTGCTGAAGATCATGATGATGATAATGGTGATGATATTGATTGAGAAGGAAGTAAACGAGCCATATTATCGTTGATATGAATATTTCTCAAGAAACCAATAAATCAGATGAAAGCTATTTAGTTTTTATGTCGATATTGAAATGAAAATATTGTTCATGTATTTCTGAATTTTGTACATTCATCATTATTCATTCCCACTTCATCAAATCAACTGTTTGAAAAAAATGGTAATAGAAGTTGTGTCGTTGTGAGGGTGTTCTCCACTAAAATTGATAAAAATCTCTTATGAACTAACATTGACACTTGTGTCATAAGAAAATTGTCCACCACTCACGTCTAAACACGGTCTATTCGTCTGCCAATTGACAGTTCATCTATTCAATAATTATATATTGCAAGGAAACGTAAAATGGTAAAACATTGCTCAAAGTTATTACTTTTTTTTGCAAATTAAAAAATATTTTTCAGTTTTATAATAAACACGGTTAATTCGTCTGCCAATTGACAATTAGTCTACTTTATAATCATATATATTGCAAGGAAACAATGCTGTCGGTAAACTTTGGTCAAAATTATTACTTTTTTGAAAAAATATTTTTTTTTAATTATATAAACACGGTCAATTCGTCTGCCAATTGACAATTCAACTACTTGATAATCATATATATTGCAAGGAAACAATGGCAGACGATAAAACGTCTGTAAAAGTTATCAAGTTTTTTGCAAGTTCATTCGCTTCTGCCTACGCTTAAAACATTGCCAATAAGTCTGCCAAAAGTGGTCACAGGACATTTTAATTATGGAACTTTATTACATCCAAGAGGCAGACGGTAAAAAATGGTTCAGAGACTCTGTAAAAAAATGTTGAGTAACTAATGCCTTCAAATTAATAATACAATGGCAAATCGTCTTTTTGTGAAATTCGTTTATTTCAAGCTACTGTTAGTCAACGGTGTGCTTGGCAGACGATAAGAAATTGATTTTAGTTTTTTTTTATCAAATAAAAAATTATTGCTTTAGCCAGAACACCATGTAACTGTCTGCCAATTATTTTTTGTGGGTTGCGTAACCTAGCCTTCCAGTCGCACGAATGGCAGATGGTGAAATGTTGGTCAAAGAAGCTTTTTTTAATGCAAACTAGAGTCAATGTTTAGGCATGTGTAACATGGGAAAAAATTCGTTCGATGCATAATACTGTTGCTTGTGGCTGTAAATATGTCCTCTGAAAAAGGCAGACGATAAAAAGTGGGATCAAAATTTTTGTCACGGGTTCACGGTCTATGAAGACGAACACATTATTATTTCATCAGGTCGGACTTCCATTGTCTGATATAATATAAATTGATTTGAAATTCCTGAAAAAAATGAAAATAAAAAAATTAACCGAAAATAACAATTGTATTAAAACAAAAAACTGAAATTAATAGGAAAAACATACAAGCTACAACCTGAAAATAAAAATGTTAAATATTAATGAAAGCTGAAAATTACAAAATATTATTAACAAAAATGAAAAATAAAAATTAAAAGATTCAAACCAAGTTACGTCACGACGTTTCGATTGTTAGTATCCACAATCATCTTCGAGTGATAACTGGACTTATTCCTCCAAAATCTGACTATTATAGGTCCTTCGGGTGCTTTCACCTATCCTCTCTTTCCTCTTTTACTTCATTGGTTTCAGCGGAGATGACCGTTTGGGAGAGTTGGTCGTTTTTTGCTTGATGAGAGGTTTCCATATATTACGTATCTTTACGCTAGCTTGACTAAATGCGTTGTTGGACAACATATACGCGGCTTTCTTGAATTTTATCCTAAACCAGTGTTCCTCTTTGTGGATGATTTCAACTTGAGTCCATTTGATATTATGTTGATGAGCCCAAATATGCTTTGCTATTCCGATTTGCCGTTTTCTCCTCGCTGTGTGTGTTTCTTGTGCTCAGCAATGCGAACTTTCAATGGCCTCTTAGTTTCACCGATGTATGATTCTCCGCATTCGGAGCTTTTGCTGTTTTATAGTTAAAGCCTGTTCTACCATCACTCTGGAGTAACAATTTCGTTAAAGGTCATTTTTAATGATGCCTATTTCTTTTTCGCGAGACCTTTCTTTCTATTACAGAGCTCGAAAGCACGGTTTAGTAGAGTCTTGATGATTTCTCTCTCAGTCTATTGAAAGTTCGCATTACTGAGCACAAGAAACACACAGAGCGAGAATAAACCAGCAAATCCGGAATAGCAGAGCATGTTTGGACTCATCAGCATAATATCAAAAGGGCTCAAGCTGAAATCATCCACAAAGAGGAACACTGGTTTAGGATAAAAATTCAAGGAAGCCGCGTGTATGTTGTCCAAAACGCATTTAGTCAAGCTAGTGTAGAGATACCTAACATATGGAAACCTCTTATCAAGTGAAAAACGCTAAATTTTTTCCAATTTCCTATGAGTGAATATTGAAGTTTCAGCGATATTAGTGATATTTTCCAATGTACAATCAACTTCTGTTATATTTGAATGATATATTTTTTTTTTTAAATTCATTGAATTTTTGTTTTTTGTTTTATTGAATTTCTTGAATACTGTGCGAAGTTTACATTGATTTCAATTTCCGATTCATTGTTATTCTGATTCGTTAGTTTTATTGAGTTTCATCTTCGAGTTCACATTTTTGTACATACGATCTGTTATGAGCGAGTATTGATTCCTTTGAAATGGTTGTAATCCATTCGCTTTTACTTTCGAAATGGGTTTGTTGAGTGATTTAGTATTTTTCTCCAGAAATCATAATTGTTCTGCTTCACTATATCGGTTATTCAATGAAATATAGACCAGATTGTAGTTATACGATTACTTTTTGACTGCATCCTAGTCAATACGAGTGTGTTCAACAATATTGTTTGACAGTAGGTCGGTTATACATGATTTCTATTAAAAATAAAATGATTTCAACTTTTCTAATTCGAATTTAACACCCTATATATTTTCACATTTTTAAATAACGGTTGATTTTGATGTGAGGTTATCTGATACACCCTATACCAAAAATGAACCGTTCTCTAGATATCTATTTGTTTATCCAAAAAAAACTGGTAATTGGGTTCCCCCCATAAAATTCAAAAGTTTCATAGGATACATAAACGGGATACACTGTACTTCATTACATCATCTTGGTAAAGTAAAGTTTTCAAAATGTTATACAAGGTGTTCGGAATTGATTACTGATTCTGAAGATATAAAAATGGATCAAAACTGAGTATTTTCAAATGAAATACCCTGTATTTTTGAATAGTTTTGAAATTACGAAATGCTTTCGACTCATTTTCATGAAAAATTTCCCATATTAGAATCAACCGTTCACGAGATACATTCGGTTTTTCTTGAATAAATGATTCATGCGCATGTCCACCATAGAGCTACGGGCTACGAAATCTTCGTTTCGAACCGTTGAAGAAGGTATTGAAGAAAGTAATCAAAGCTATCAATTTGTCGTTATCGTTTTTTTCAAAATCATGATTTCGGATAAATGAACAATTATTTGAAAAGTGTTTATTCTAAATGTTCTATAAAAAAGCGAAAATCCAAAAATATCACAGTCATTCCACACAAAATATAAAAATTATTGTAGAATATGTTTTCGTTGACTTTCCTCATCAAATTTTTATTAACAATAGGACTGATTTCATGAGGTGAATTACTCGAGAGCCAAATACCTAGTTTTTTTGAGTAATCAAATGGATATTTTGAGAATAATTCATTTATAGAGTGTGGTGTATAACATAAACTCCCATTATGCTAGACATTCGAAAAATGAAAATGTACAGGTGTTATATTCAAATTGAGGAAGTTGTTACCAAATTCTGGTATAACCGAAAGTGTTGGGGGAAACACCATAATATTCATTCGATGAAGCTTATTGAAAAACCTTCATTTAATAATTT
Source organism: Leptinotarsa decemlineata (assembly GCF_025532065.1). Taxonomy (NCBI): domain Eukaryota; kingdom Metazoa; phylum Arthropoda; class Insecta; order Coleoptera; family Chrysomelidae; genus Leptinotarsa; species Leptinotarsa decemlineata. The sequence goes on from NW_027412606.1 coordinate 19,579,944, forward strand.
TAGGATATACATTCTATTATTTCCATTTGTCATCAAAATATATTCACCGATGGTCATTGAAAAGTCATTCAGTCCATCTTTTTTTTTATGAATGATAAGTGAATGTGATCTAATTTTTGTACGTATGGATATTACTGGAGTTTTTTCCCAACACCAAATCGTCATTTTTGCACCTCGACACGTGTTTCGATCACCAAGTGATCATCTTCAAGAGGAAGATGATCACTTGGTGTTTTATCTTCAAGAGGAAGATGATCACTTAGTGTTTTATCTTCCTCCTGAAGATGATCACTTGGTGATCGGAACACGTGTCGAGGTGTAAAAATAACGATTTTGTGTTGGGAAAAAACTCCAGTAATATTCATTACTACACCAAAGGTTCCAAACAGTACATTACAAGTATTGTACGTATGTCATAGTTTAGCGGGATAGTGGCTCATGCCTAACTCCGTCACGTTGAATGAAGGCAATTCGGTTATTTTTTCCCAGAGGATCCGATTCTACGGAGGGCGCCATGGTATCGTTAATAGCACACTCCGCCTTCCGAAGTGAATGATCATAGAATCCGAAGAACATATGCCCTGAGTTGACGCAATTGGCCGAGAATGGTAGCCACATTCTTCCAGCTAAAACTTCTCTACTCGATATGATATTGAGGTTCGAGAGTAGGAGTGATTCATTGATATTATTTGTATATGACTATTATTATTATTATTATTGAAACAAACATAGTGAGATTGGGACATCTATAATTTCGAAGTAGGAAGATGCAATTATTCGAGTGGGGAGTATGCATATCTTGTAATGATGACAGAAGCGAGCATTATGAACAAACTAGAAAGGATGCAAATACTTATCTATAAAAAATCTGGAAAAACAAGAATTTTCGAAAATGTCAAAGAAAAATTATCAAATAATTTTTTGGCCCATATGACATCGAAGGAGGAGACCTCAATCACTCTAAAAATACACAAAAACTACATTTGGGCTTCAATCAATCGATGAGTAACATCGAACTCTATATAAAGGGTACTTCAAAGATACATTTGATTTTTCTTTACAGAGGGACAAGCTGAAAATGTTGTGAACGAACTGCTTCAACACACTAGGAATCAACTCAGAAATTACAGAATCATTTTCTGAATACATTCCATTTAGTGTCAGTAACAGTCTTTGAAATTTATTAGGCGATAAGACTTGCATATTTTCGATATCAAAATATGATTCATAAAACCAATGATACTGGGTATTCACCTATATAACCTGAATTATATCGCCCGTTCCCATGTGAACCGCTGACCATGCTGAAGCAGAATCTCGCGATTCTGGGAAACTGATGTGCAAGCATTCTTATCTTCATGGAAGAATACTTTTGTAATTCAGTTATAATTTTGCTCTCATACTGTTAACATCATTTTTTTGTTTAATAAAATTAATTTTTAAAAAAGGACTTTGACATCCGAAAGTTATATTTGGCGCAGTCGGTAGGATACTCGAAATTGAACATATCGAACGTGCAGTTTTCGTTTCACGATTTATCGGGTATCGAACTTGTTGTTTTGTCTTTGGAGGTGTTTGTGAAGGAGTGGCTCTTCAAACCTCAAGAAACCCAACAATCCATTGTGGACCTTTAGCTACCCTCAACAGACAGATCATCGGAAGTGGAACAGAATCGTCCAGTCTCGCAAGGAAGTCTTTCTGGAAATCAAAAATCGAGGATCAGTCGTCTACCTTATAAAGGATGCTCAAAGTTCTTACAATTGATATTGATAACTTATCTCAAATTCGTGGAAAGTTAAATTTGAATCACGAAAACCCTTCAGCTGACTCTTCAGTTTCTTTGCCTAATTCTTCTAGTAGTTCAAATATAATAATGGCTAATCAAATTCAACTCAGAATACCTTAGGTGTGTGCCTGAATTCGACAGCAACCCTAATGATTTAAATAGATAATCTAGCAGTTTGTGATTCACTAATTGATACTTTTATAATGTGGCTGAGCCGACAAGCTTTCAAAATGTTTATTTGCTGAACTGTCTCATTTCAAAATTATCAGGCAATGCTAAAGTAGTAGCCAATATACAGAATGTTTCAAATTGGAGAGAACTCAAAGATACATCAACCAGAAACTTTACCGATCAAAGGGATGAAACTTGCCTAAACAGAAACATGGTTATGCTTAGGCAATCCCCTGATGAAGAGCCTCAATAATTCCTATGATAGGTGTTTAAATATATGAACCTATTGTGCAATTATATCGACGTTCACGAAATCACACAAGAATCTAAAACATGTAAAAGAGATTTATATAGCAATTTGGCATTGAAAACCTTTCTTTCTGGGCTCAAGGAACCCTTGGGTACTACAATACGTTGAATGCAACCCAAATCTCTCAGTGAAGCATTTTAGTTTTGTTTTACAGGAAGACAATGTACAATACTTCCAAAATTTCTCAAATGAGAATACATCTAGACCAAACTTTCAACCTTCTAGAACACCAATTCAGATCAGACAGCCAAATTCTTCTCCTGTCAATAATTATAGTACACCAAATAACTTTTTCAGACAGCAAAATCAATTTCCTCAAAACCAATACCAATTCAGCCACGAGCACCAAGCTAACCCCAAAAATTCTTTACCAACGCGCAAGTTTTTAGACAACTATTTCAAAACAGAAATGTTTCCAGGCCCAATCAAAATCAGAACTTCACAAAACCTACACCCATGAGTGTATCCACCAGAAATACATATCAAACAAATAAACCAGTACCAATGAGTGTTTCGAAAAGAAACGCCCCTAATTATCGATCAGGTCCCTCAAACTCATTTCAAAACCAACCCCAAAGAAATTTTATATCAGAGGAATTATTTAATACGGTAGTTAGTGACACTCAAAATGAACCAAATTATAGTGAACACGAATATTACGCTGAAGAAGATTATAACGAACATTTTGATGAATTTCTGTATTGCGAAAATGAAAATCAGGAAAGTAACTTTGACAATTCTGAGTAAATTTTCAGGAAATGTCAACCCAAACAATCAAACCTAGTTCCGCAAATCATTTCTTTCAATAAGTCTAGTTCTAGCGAATTATCATATATAACATTTCCGGAATATGACGCAAAATTTCTCATCGATTCAGGCTCCACGAAATCTTTTATAGATCCAGAAATTGCTCAAAAACTGTTTCCAAATCTAATTAGATACGACCCGTTTATATGTTTCCACAGTTCTCCAAAAATCAGCTCATAAATATAGCGTATCTATGCCCGCTTCAAAATTATTCAATTTGCCACAACAAAAACATTTAAAAATTTTCCCTTTCCAAATTTCATGACATTTTCAAAGGATTAATTGGTCTTGACAATTTAAAACTTTTACAAGCTAACCTAGATTTTGGTAATGGCTATCCTTATCACTCCTTATGCGAAAACTGAAGTTTCAAAAAACAAAAAGCGATCTCAATTAATTACGATTGCTCCAAGATCTGAGCAAGTGATACAGGTGAAAACATCAATTCAGAATGGTGAAATAATAATAATACCTCACCAACGCTTCCATAATTGTGAATTGCCAGAGTGTCTTACTGTTGCAAGCTCTCACTACAATTTTGAACAACACCACCAAACCAGTAACCCTGAATTTTTCAGACCCAATCGCTGTTGAAAAATTTGATAAGAACGAAATTCAAAAATCGATTTTCATAATTTTGATGATTCAACCTGAGCAAAATTTAGATTTTTCAAAAATTCGATGTGACCATTCGAATAACGAGGAAAGATCTAAGATACTTCCGCTGTGCAAAGAATCCTCTGACATATTTTATTATGAAATACCCCGCTGACTTTTACGAGCCGTGTAAAGCACCAAATTAGAACATCTGATGGAATACCGGTGTATACAAAATCATACCGGTACCCATCCATACACAAGCAAGAAGTCGAAAATCAGATCAAAAAAATGCTCGACCAGAAATTATTCGGCCAAGCAATTCTCCTTAGTCATCGCCAATTTGGGTGGTACCCGAAAAGGTCGATGCTTCTGGAAAGCAAAAATGGAGGGTTGTTGTTGACTATCGCAAGCTCAATGAGAAAACGATAGATGACAAATACCCTTTTACCTAACACACAGATCTTCTGGACAAACTGCAAAATTCCAGTATTTCAGAACACTCTCGACCTGGCCAGTAGCTTCCATCAAATTGAAATGGAAGAGACGATATTGAAAAAACAGCTTTAATACGGAACATGTCCATTATGAGTACCTGAGATGCCATTTGGTTTGAAAAACGCGCCAGCTTTCTTTCAGCGCGTAATGGATAATATCCTTCGTGGTATCCAGAACGAAAATTGCTTGGTATATCCTCGACGATATTATTATCTTCTCGACTTCCTCCAAGAACACCTTGAGAGCCTTAAATCTGTCTTCAACAGGCTGAGAAGCTCAAACTTCAAATCCAGCTGATAAATCGGAATTCTTGCGAAAATAAGTAGCCTATCTGGGACACGTCGTGACTCCCGAAGGTGTCAAGCCGAATCCAGATAAAATCACAGCCATCAAAAATTTCCCGTCCCAAAAACCACCAAACAAATCAAAGGATTCTTGGGTTTGTTAGGTTACTAAAAAGACCCTTTATCAATAATTTCGCTAGACTAACGAAACCATTAACCAAATGCCTGAAGAAAGGCGCAAAAATTGAAGATAATGCAGAGTTTTTGGAATGTTTCATATATCTGCAAAAACCTGTTAATCAATGATCCGAATTTGCAGTACCCCGACTTTTCTAAATCTTTTAATCTCATCACGGACGCAAGTAAATTCGCCCTAGGAGCTGTCCTTTCTCAAGGCCCTATAGGCCAAGACCTTCCTGTTGCATACGCATCTCGAACCCTGAATAACTCTGAGCAAAATTACTCAGTCATTGAGAAAGAGCTTCTCGCGATCGTATGGGCTACCAAATACTTCTGCCCATATCTCTTTGGACGAAAGTTCAATATAGTCACTGACCCACAAACCCCTCCAGTGGTTATTCTCTCTGAAGGACCCCAACTCAAAATTGCTGAGATGGCGGATCAAACTAGAGGAATACGATTATACCATAATCTACAAAAAAGGCAAGTTGAACACCAACGCCGATGCTTTATCCCATGTCGAAATCCACACTAAGGACAACCAAAACCTTTTGGAGGAATTGTATGACATACTAGACGAATCACAACGTCTAACGAATCAATGTGTCACTTTCAGTGGTCAAGAAACCCAGTAAGTCGTTGCCTTGAAACCCCAGATTATCAACCAACCCTCTTCCGATATTTTGATTATTGGAGAACCCAACCTGAACACTGAATATTCTCCCATCATGATTCCTCCTAACGAAATGCATGTAAATAATACGTACAACGAGTAACCTCCGAAAAGTCACACAGAAAATGACAATCTTTCTTTACAAGTTCAACCTGATACCGAACGTACAGGAGATGAACCCCTACCAGAACTCAGATACACGAAGACAATGAATTACCTTCCACAGTAATGGAAAAATGACATTTCTTCACCATTGCAACCTAATATCGAACAAATAGAAGATGAACTCCTACCAGAACGCGAAAACCTTGAAGATGACACCATTCACTCAAATGCTGAACAGGACCCTGTTGTGGCAATTCCAATAGCGCAGTGTGCCGTGAACCTAGGGCTCAATCAGTTGATTATAAGCTTAGTTCTCCATTCTCCGGCTAAACCTAAAACTACCATTCTGTTCGAGAAAAAGATGAGATTCATGTACCAGTATCGCAAAATAATACAGAAAACAATATTTTTGAATTTTATCAAAGAATATGTCGCCCCAGGAGTAGAGTACCATGTCTATTTCGAAAACCCCGAACTTTATGAACTATTTTTGGCAACAATTCAAAAATATTTCAAGTGGCCCTCTATAAAATTCAAAAGGTGTACCAGAAAGCTCTGGACGTTACAAAAAAAAGAACGTTGAAGAAATTATCAAAAACCACCATGAAGGTAAGTCAAACCACCGCGTGTTGACGAAAACTTTCGCAAGAATTAAGAAAAACATTACTGCCCGAACATAAAAGAAACCATTCAAACATATATTAATCAATGCCTTTTTCGCCAACAAAGCAACTATGAGCGGAACCCCATCAAAGAAGCTCAACATCACCCCTACAGCAACGAAACCTTTCGAAATCGTACATATGGATACATTCACTATCGAAAGTAGAAAATTTCCACACAATCATAGACAGTGTTTCAAAGTACGCACAGGCATACCAAGTCAACTCCTTGACAGGTACGGAA